>NC_083754.1:2577000-3865500 GCF_033458585.1 Syngnathus typhle
GCCAATGCATCAACTTCTCCATACTACAGTTTTCTAGTTGCGAAGCATTTGTCTTGGTGGCTTGCAGCATTTCTGATTCTCATATCTTCATAACAAGGAGTTGTGCATACATGACGCACGATTGATTGCACGCGAGGTTAACGTAACGCTATTGCATCGTCTTCTTCCACATCCTGCACGAATGAACCCTCGAAAAACATTGATCTCATTTCATTAAAGCTTTTGGATTGCACGAAACAAATTGACAATCGAAATCACATCGATATGCTTCAATATTTTTCAGTCGTTAGCCTTTCGTGTTTTTATGACGTTATAACCAATCTTTTTTTTTTTTTTCAAACCGTGAGTTCTAAGATAAAAAACATGCACACATCAATTCTCATTACTCAGTGATATCAGTAATATAAATGTGATACAAATATGATGTGACTACAATGGATGTACAGTGCATTAAACACAGCGGTGACGTCATAATCTCGCGATATTACCTGAGTGAGTGCTGCATCTCATTTCATAACCAGAGGTGAAGTGACGTCACCAGTGCGCTAGTCAAATCCAGTCATATTGTGTATTTTAAAGGGCAATAATAAACATGTGAAAGCCTTTCTGACAATGTGAATAAACATTGAGGTTCATTTTTCTTGGGAAAGAAAGTGAATGTGAAATATTATGACTAATTTTTGGTTTGCTTTCTCAACCGTAGGCCTGGACAAATGGGGCGCCGAAAGTCCAAGCGAAAGCCTCCTCCCAAGAAAAAAATGACAGGCAACTTGGACACCCAGTTCACGTGCCCGTTTTGTAACCACGAGAAATCTTGCGATGTGAAAATGTGAGTTCACCTCAAAATGCCTTGGCAACACAATGTAAAGCATCGTTATTAACAAATATTTCTTTCCAGGGAGCGAACACGAAATACGGGAATTATTTCATGCAGCGTTTGCTTGGAGGAGTTCCAGACTCCTATAACATGTATCCTTTTTTTTTCCTAATGTATTTTTCAGACTGCCAGGTGCAACATATGTCAAGGTCCTGTGTGTAATTTCATAGTATTCAAGCATGGGGAGAAAATGCAAACTTTACACATCATTATCTTACAATTTCCTTAAGTTTTGTTTCAACAGATTTGTCAGAACCAGTGGATGTTTACAGTGACTGGATAGATGCGTGTGAAGCAGCCAATCAGTGATCATTACTTCATCTCTAATCTGGCACAACTAGTTATATACTAGCACCATAGAAATAGTATATTGTTTAGGTAAATGACACCTCAATTGCTGAACCACATGTCAACTTTGTCGCCATATTGGAAGTGGAGCATTGTAGCGGTGAATGTGGAATGGGAAACATTAGTTTCCTAGGCAGAGCTGCCACATCCAATATGGCGGATCCTTGACATCACAATCCATCAACCCACTCAATGAGACATCTATGTATAATAAGTATTTTCTTGACGTCATGTAACGTGGAGTTTAAACCCAGCATTTCACATTCCTGTATTCTATTTCGTTCCGTGCAGCTATTTTTTTTTTCCCCAGTATGCGTTTGTATTTATTTATCTCTTGGGGCCAAATTGACATGTAAAATGATGTTGACGTCACTGTTTACCTTTTTATGCTCTCCACTGGTATTTTTACGCGAATGCCTTTTTAGTGTTGATTTTAATCCAATCAATGATATTAATTTTACTATGTAGTATTTGCCATATTTTTAGGACAAGTATGTACGAACAGGAAAAAAAAGAGATATAGTATTTTCACTCTACTGTAACTACACAAATGACTGTTTTTTTTTTTTAATCATACCCTTTGCATTTTTTGCATGCATTTTAAGCTCATTACAGTAAATCATAATTTTAATTTTCAAGTGTTTTTATTGCACAAATGTCATGTTTAGTGAAAGCCAAAATAGAAAAAGAAAGACATATACGTATTGTTGAAACACAGTCTGCTCTTAAAAAGGTGAAATTTGACCACTGACAACGTTTTTACATATTTTTGATGACACAGGTCAGTAAATGCACTGTAAAAATGCTTCTCTTGCTAAAATCTGTTTTATTCAATTAAAAAGGAATGCGAAAAGATTTGACCGACTTTGCTCACATGCTTTTAAAACACTAGACGGCGCTCTACTCCAAGCTGCAAGGCTTCCTGATTTTAGCACGGTGACTGTAAATCTCAACAATATGAACCACACTGTAAAACTCCATCTGAAATATGTACTTCGACTTGTGCCCACAGATTGTGCACATGTTTCTGCTCTCTTAGAATAAAAGTATCGGGCAGCAGCTTGTGGCACTAATAGCAACATTACATTCAAGACATTTGGTGAGGTACAGCAATACGAAATGGCATCTTAAAAAAAAAAAAAAAAAAAAAAGGCGCAACAGCATCAAGCTGGAACAAGTTCACATGCAATTAGGTATCCATATTCAAATTTTGAACACTATCAAATTAGTTTTATAATTTCTTGACCCTCTCTGTCGTTGTCATTATCCTCAACAGGCAAAGTTTGAAGTACATTCCACAACTGCAATAGCATGTGCCAGGAATCATGGGTAATTTTAGCGGTGGATGACTTATCTAAATCAATGTAGGTGCTCACATGACAATGTCTGAATACTGTAAATCTATTTGTCCTGCATCCTCCATTATTGTCAGTCATGGCCAGAAGGAGGAAATTCCTCTGGAAGTATCAATGTGACTCCAAAAATAAGGTCAGTCGCACCAACATGACAGAAACTTGTGTGGCTGTCTAATTACAACACAGGAATATAACGTGATTAAAAAAGGATCTATAAATAGCAATGATATTTAATATCAACCTCTTGAGTTTCTGGGCCACTCTAGTCGTGATTAAATACGTTTGGGAGGGAGGGAAATGTAGAAGTGGGCCACAATATAAAAGTTAGGACGTAAAGTAAACACTATTGTTATGCTCATGGAAAGAAAAACATTTCCCAAGAGTAAAAATGTTAAGAAAAAGAGGCAACAATGACGTCAAATCGGTGTTTAAATAACAGTCTGGTGGGGGGGGGGGGGTATGCTCATCACAAAGTCCTGGTCACTTGTCTAAAGTTTAGCAAAGGAAGGTCGTCTTAATCAGAGTACTGGTTGTAGCCATCAAACGCAGCCTCGCTCCCGTTATTGTGGTAAGTCTCGGTGGGGGTGGCGCAGTACTTGTTGTCGTAGACCTGGCGGGGGAGGCCGTAGGTGGTCATGCCCTGCTGGGAGGCCACTTTGTTGGTGCCCATCTGCAGTGATATAGTGGTGGTGTCACAGTTCTCCAGCTCCAGCTTCTTGTCAAAGATGTGCCTCCTGGTTCCTGGTGCTGTCATGCCAGACTGGAGAGAGAAAATCCCAAACATCATGAGAGAAGAACACATTGATAGATTGTTGCTTAAAGTCAGTTAGGTGTGTCTTCTCACCTGGTTGGCTCCTTTGTTCGTACCCATCTGTAGACTGATGGTGGACTGGTCCATGGGGTTGTCCATGCCCATCCTGGAGTCGAAAAGATGGCGTCTTGTGCCGTAAGACGTCATACCTTTTTGACTGGCAAGCTTATTGGTGCCCATCTAGAGAGAATACAGAGTAGGTTATTCGATCAAATCCTGTTTTGACTTGATGACGACGGGGGCGGGTGTGATCATGTGATCCCAAATATGCGGTTGCTTGCTGACCTGTAAGCCGATGATGTTGCGTCCCTCCCTGAGCTTCTCTGGAGCAAAGCGACGCTGCTGCTTCTCAGCATACTTGACCCCAATGTCATATTTGGAGTGGAACCCTTTTGACTTGGCCTGAGGGAAAATGACAGTTATAAAAAAAGGTTAGCATTAATGCATGTTTGTTTACTTTCAAAAGGCATCTTCATTTCAACATTAGTGTGGAGTTTCTCGATGTAGCTTTTTGCTAAACATGATATAGCAGGACAAAGCGGCAAACATAAAAGCATGTTCAGACAAAATCCAGAGACGCAAACTCGCTAATGTTTATGCAGTGCGGTGTCGTGAGGAGTGCAATGACCTCTACATGAAAAGGTCATCTTTACACAAGCATATGCCGCAACATCGGCGAGCAACTCTTTGGGTACAGAGTTTATTTGCCTTTCAAAAACAAAAGGACAGCAATGTCCAAATTATGGACAGGGAAAGATGGTTGGTATCTATTAGTTTGACGATAACAATGTCCTGATATCCCTCCCACAAAGATCTTCCCATTTGACAGCAAGAATGGCTCCTAATGAGTTGTTTTGCCACCAGTTAACTACCGGTCGGTATGCAGCGTGGTCGTTCACCAGCAATGCTAGGCAACAACAACAGCAGCACCCTATTGTGGCCAGAGACCCAAATAGGGAAATGGCACACCTACAAAGAAAAACAATTAGAACTGAAAAAGGTGAAAGAAAACAAAAAGTTGCCCCGATTCAAATGTTTCTGATTACCATGACCGAGAAGACAGAATCTTCAAAAGACAAGCAGCAGTCGAATTGTTTATTTTACAAAAAAAAAAAAAGAAAAATCAAAAACAGCACGGTCATCGCTTGTGTGTTTGTCCTCACCATTCCCGCCAGAGCGATGAGAGTGGACTGGACCTGGGTATGGTTGACGTTCTCAAACAAGTCGTTGGCCTCAAAAATGTCGTGAGGTTTCAGGCCGTACTCGGTGATTGCACGGACAAAATTCCCAATGTTTTCCAACTGAGGAAGACGGAACAGAAATAAAATAAGGTCAGTTAATGACTAGGAATATATTCATTTCTTCTCTTGTGGAATCACCCCAAAAAAAAAAACCTGTAAGGTACTTCACAGTGCAGTCATTCATCCTTCCATTTTCTAAACGGCTTGTCCCTTTCAAAGCGGTGGATGAGTTGAAGCTATGCCAGCTGATTTTTGGCGAGTACACCCAGAGTGGGCCCTTTGCCAGTCGATCACATGGCACGTCGTTACAAACAACCACATCAATGGACAATGGAGGCTTCAATTAAACTAAGTTTTTGTGATGTCCGAGGAATTCCGAGTGCTCAGAGTGCAAACCGCATGCTAGTTTTCCAGCATGATATGCTCTGAAGAAGAAATGATGAAACATCTTGATCCTACGAGATAGAAGAGAGACCACATGACATTTACCTGGTGCCAGTTTTGACTGGAGCGGTTGATCTTTCTCACAGAGCCTGGCTGGAGAACGTTAATGAGTCTGCGAGGAACCAGAGGGACATGAAATAAGGTGTACAAAAAAATCTGCAATTCAAATCATGCACGCGATGGCCCGACAAAGGATAATTGAATCATATTTTTGATTATGGGACTGGAAATCTCACTTACTCGCAGAGCACGACTCCATCTTTCAGACTCTCCATGAAGTGGTCTCCAATCTTCTTGCTGGTGACATCCTCAATCCATAGCCTGAGCCCCTCCTCCATTTGAGGGTCATACTTCCCTGCCAACTGACAACAGAAGAGAGGATAAACAAAATGCAAAAGCAAGCATCACCTAGATCTTAATTAAAATTTATGTGGCATTGGTGTTTAAATTCACCAATCACTGTTTAGAGCCTTTAAAAGTGGTCTCGCTAATATTCATTCACAACAATTTTGTGGTCTCAAATAAAATACTTGAAAGTACTCAATGTACCGACTTAAATGGCAAGGTCGAGTTTCCCCTCATTTGATTAACATCTGCCTTTGCTTTTCTGTAATTGCTTCTAATTAAGGTGGCTGCTATGTTGATTTTCATGTGGTTTTAAAATCCTTTTAATCGACAGTAATTTATCACTATTAGTGCATTGTGTCACGATTTCTTTTTCAGTGGTGGTGGTGGGGGGTGATTAAACAGGAAAACAATCCCTCAAATGAATGTGCTGGTATAAAGGAAGTGGAATATAAAATAAACAGTTGACACTCAATAAAACAACAAAGACGAAATAAAAAAAACCTGTGTCAGCAGACAAACAAAAAAAGCAATCCGCCTAATATTTTTCTTTGAAATGCAGTAAATGGCACACCACTTTTGAAAACATGTTGACAGGAAAAAATGTCAGTAGGCTCTTTTGTCCTCTTTTCCTGACTGATAAGTCCTGACACTTTGAGATGAGCAGCCAACACAAGCGGGACGGACGGGGATGGTGTAGCTTCCACTAGATCACACCAAACTTGGGAGAAACAGCTTTCCCAGACACCCCCCCGACTAACCTACTCTCCCTTGTTGACTGGCCAAGCTCATATTTCTCTCTCGCTCTCTCAGTCTGGCTTTTTGAGAGTATTCCCTTTTACAGTGAATGGCATGGAGCCTGATAAAGACAAGCCAACGCGGAAAGGTCTTGCTTCCAGCCAAGGTGCTTTAGTTGTATTGTTTGAAGTGATTTTCTTTCAGACCAAATGGATGAAATCAATATCATGACTCTATGAAACAGAATGAAGAAACAAATCACATGAATGATCATTCAGAAACTGCAAATGGGCTAAAAGATTTTTTTTTTTCCAGCCAGCAATACAAATCACGTGTCGATTTTGGCTCATTTATGTTCCTTTTCTAATCGTAATCAGTATTATTAGCAGTGATACAGGGAAGTGATTTTTTTTTTGTTGTCTTTCGAAGATGAGTCAGGCAATAGTGTGTGACCCATTTTTATATACTGCAGATGGAAAACCATTTAATAATTACACAGCAGAGAACGCAGGAAGTCTCTGAAGGCGGCAACATGTCAAATTATCTCCATATTGACTACCCATGGTTAAAAATTACATACGAATGCATGATTGGTTAACAGAAGACTAAATTGTCTTCAAATGTGAATGTGTTTGTTTTTTTTTTTTTTGTATAAATATGTGTCTGGTTGGCAACATATACATATCTTGCGGCAATTATACATTTCTATGAAGGGGTATCAATTACTTGTTGGGTTTGCAGCAGGGTTCGGTCCATGTCTCCAGCAAATAGCGGAGACCTCCGTATTAGGTGAGCAGGCTAATCTTTCACAGAATTCAAATACATTTTTTAGGAAAAAGTCCAAAAGCTAATGAACCAGAAATTCAAATGAAATCAGGTTGATCAGGCCAAAGCGACTTTGTATCATCTTCCATCTTCCAGTGTGCCCTTATGCCAGTCTTTGTTCATATTTTTGAGTTTATACTTTAATACTTTAATTTATTTTACAACCAATATAAAAGTTAATCATACTAATAATCAATTATGCAATAGTTTAAAAGTTTGACCATTGCATAATTAATTCTATTTCCATCATTTAAAAAAAAAAAATGTTTCCAAATCAAATCAGATTTTTGGGTTTATAGCGGAGCACAACTTTTAAGGGTCCACCAGATTTCTTTTACCATTCCAAGTGTGAGGCCCCTGGCACTACTTTGTCTCGACCAGACAAGCTGGTGTCCTGCTGTGTTCCGTCAGGACGGTGTCTTTGTCATTCTTGACTCCCATGTAAACTGTTTAGGCTAAACACACTTTTTCAAGTTCCGAGCGAGGGTCCCCGTCACTCCTTAAAAGGCCATTTGTTTATGACTAATGTACCTGTCAGTCACCCGCCGGCATGCGTGCTCCTCCCCGACATCGCCGTTCGACCGTCAGAGAAGGACAACAAATATCTCGGAGATGGCAGCAAAGTATTTATGATCCTGGAACTGAATGTCATCAATGTGCATGAGGATAATGATTGCTAGTGGAATAACTACAGTGTGATCTTCTGCACGCTGAAGTTGAGCTGCTCTGATTCATCACAACATACAAAAGCCAACTGAGGGACAAAACAAAGCTTAGTGCTGCATCATCAAATCCTGTTTGTTGGAAGTTGACCACAGTAAATGCTTGGAATATTCTTTGCAATTCACACAAATGTGTCACTTGCAGGTTTAGGGTTGGGCAAAAGCTGCTAAAGCTCATTCAATTGGCTGCTTTAGGAAAACAGTTTCTATTTAGGAGTGTTTCTATTTGTAATTATTCTTTTTTTTTTAGTTTATAATTCGTAATGAATTAATTCACGTTGAGGTGGATAGGTGGTTTAATTAATTTCACATTTCCTATTGTGGTTAAATTTAGCAAATGATGTAATATAAATATTTAATTCCTTTAAAGTGCCACGCAATAAACAGCCGGTGACGACTTTCGACTTCATAACAATCAAGGTTCTCACTTATGCAATGAAGGCAGGACCTGCAAATACTTACCATGCACCTGGAAAAATGTTAGAAATATAGAATAATAGTAAAAAGAAATGGACGACTTGTTATTCGACAGCAAGAGCAAATCGATCGTAACTTTTGACAGAGCACTGTACTCCGTTTCACGACACCTACGCCATTCTGGTGGAAGCAGACTCGCAGCATCCCTGAGCGACGATTTTGTTGGACGAACTGCTCCTTAAAACACTCCATATCCGAACACACTTCCGAATCTAGCCGCTTTTAAAACTCCCAACTTACCTTACTCTTGACCTCGGCAGAAAGTCCGAACGCTGGTCCACTCCTGAAATGTTGTGACATGGTGCTGTTGAGTCTATTTACAATGAGAGCAAGGTAGAGCTTTAAAAATGGTCGCGCAGGTCAGACTTCTGAGTCCAGGACAAAAAGCAGGCAGGAAAGTCCCCAACTAATCCGCAAGTATCTTATTTTATTCGGAGCAGTTCTGTTTGGACCCTGTGCTGAAGTGTGGAAGCAACTTTCCGACACTTTTCAGAATGTGTTTTAAACGCTTCCCAACTGTGTCGGTAGTGATTGGCCGAAGCTCTCGTCCAATCACGTTGCAGCTTCCTCATCGAAGCCTGTGATGTCATCGCTTCGGAATTCCATCCAATCAGTCACTTTTTCCACCTCCAGCTCGCTCAGGGATGCTTTGCACTGATGTAGAGATACATATTGGTCAATTATGTCACTGTCTTACTTGATTTAAAATACAATAAAAAAGGTCAATTTATATAATTTATTTTGTTATATATTATTTTTTTCTAATTACACTTTATAGCTATATAATTGACAGTTCAGAGGACAACTGTAGCCTCTAGACAAAAAAAATATTTTTCTTAGTTAGAGTTGAATCATTTTATAAACTCTCACAAATATATAGTTTTGTATTTAAAACAAATAAATAAATACATTTAGTCTACCTACTGACATGAAATGCAAGAAAAAAGTTCAAACCTTTTTTTTCCCTGTCACGTAAGAGTCTCCTGTGGGTCCACCCACCATGAAGCCGAGATTAGTAGAGGGCTGGTGTCCTGGGATTCCCTCTCGAATCTTCTCTCACTATTTTTTCTTACCTTAAAAAAAACCCAATCATAAAACCATGATCTTAATCTCTCACAAGTTATCAGTATGAATTGTGTGAATCAAATTTGATAGGGTGACTACGTTCGTTTTGCGTGACCGATCCTCAAAAAAGACATTGAAGTTAATAGCAAGATTTTTGAATATTAAAAATGTCTGTCTGTCCACACTCATGCTACAATGACTGCACTGCAGCATGTCTGTATGATTTTACATAACAGTGGCCAGGCATAGCCTGACATCACTCAATTACGTTATGTTTCCTCTTTAACACCAAGTAAGTCCTCTCACCTATTCTCTGTCTAGCTCCCTGTGTTTCATGCGCCCACACAGGCTGATGACAGGGGAAGGAATGCAGCAGATTCAGGGGGTCTGTGGAGCAGAATGACAAGAGAGGGGGGGGGGGGAGCATGATTCACCCCCATGCGTTCTCTTTTGTTTGTGTCACTAGCAGACACATGGGCGACAGGCCAATCCGATGGAGAGGGGGGAACAGAATGGACAGATGGTACATCGAAAAATGATTGCACACACACATAAAGGTGGGAAGAAACCGGAGACCAACGCAGGCACGGGGAGAACATGCAAACTCCACATGGGAGATGGAATTAAACACTGCAGCTCAGAACTGTGAGGCAACGTGCTACCAAAAATTTGCAGACACGCATACACACGTGCGCACACACAAGCGAGAGTCTTATAAACATTTCGGATAGAAGAAGCGGTAGCACGCTTGTGGAATGGACACTTTATTTGGGCATGATGGGAGAAGCGGGAGGCTCTGCCGACTGAGAAGTAATGTCTTGTGAAAAAGGAATCCCTCACACTAAAAATAACAGACTGCATTCTTGATATTTACTGTGTGGTATGGTTTATTATTTATGTTGGCTCAAGACTCCAGATGACGCCTGATCTAATGAGCTACTTTTAATGGGTTACATCGTATCACACGGACTTGAAAAGAAGTCTTGCTACTTGATAAATTGGAGTTTACAAATCTGTATTTTTCAAAAGCCCAATTTGGAAGACATTGAACAGAAGCAGCACTAAAGATGTTTATATTACTCTCAGATTATTTGGAGTTTCTCCTGTCCATTGGCACTAAAACACATTCGCATGGCACATTCCAGAAGGAGCATTTCAGCATGTTTAGATTCATCAGTAGCTGAACACCTTCGAAAAGCCACTTTAGATGGTTGGAAGGCTCCAGATGAAACATTGAATGCAAACAAAAGACTGAAACGGGGCTGAAAGGATGCAAAATGACTGGATGGAGGAAGGACAGGAGATGAGAGGGAGATTAGAGCAGTTTCAGTAAATCGCTTTCCCCACCCACCAAGAGCCCTCTCCTCATTCTCTTCTGCCTTGCTATTTATGGTAGAAGGCCTCGGGATTCTGTACAACTAAGAGGTCTGAAGGATGACTTCATGGCATTATAACTCCTACCTGTGGTTGAGCTTGGACAGGAAGCATCAAACAAACCTGGATTTGGTCAATGAGATTAGCTAAGCATGCTAGTAAATCTCCAGGTCACATGTTCCAATCCACGCCTACCTTTTACTATTTTGTCCATGCTGCCATCATTTGGTGATAGAGATCCCAAGTGGCTTTTGTGAGTTGCATCAGAGACTCGGGTATGCTCCAATTTAAAAAAATCTTCAGAAACTGAAATGCAAGATCTCGTCCCTTAAGTATCAAATGCTACTTGAAAACTCAGACACTCAAAACGATGTGTCAAGAGTAGGATTTGAACCCACACCTCCAAATGGAGACCAGAAGTCCCGATTCACCAATTAAGGGCGAACACCTTGAGTGCAGCGCCTTACACCACTCGGCCATCCTGACATGCAAAGCCAATCTTTATGGAATACAACCTATGCCTGATGCCTGAGGGGTCTACCCAAACAATGCTGAGTGAAGACAGACACTCAAAATAACATGTCAGAAGTGGGATTTGAACCAACGCCTCCAACTGGAGACCAGAAGTCCCAATTCACCAATGAAGGGCGTACACCTTAAGTCTGGCGCCTTAGACCACTCGGCCATCCTGACATGCTAAGCCAGTCTTCATAGAATACAACCTTTGCCTGGTGCCTGAGGAGTCTACCCAAAAGCTGCTGAGTGAAGTTAGACACCCGAAATGTCATGTCAGGAGTGGGATTTGAACCCACGCCTCCAACTGGAGACCAGAAGTCCCTATTTACCAAGGAAGGATATACACCTTGAGTCTGGCGCCTTAGACCACTCGGCCATCCTGACATGTCAAGCCAGCATTTATGGAATAAAACCTATGACTGGTGCCTGAGGGGTATACCCAAAAACTGCTGAGTGAAGACAGACACTCAAAATGTCATGTCAGGAGTGGGATTTGAACCCACGCCTCCAACTGGAGACCAGAAGTCCCAGTTTACCAAGGAAGGATATATACACCTTGAGTCTGGCGCCTTAGACCACTCGGCCATCCTGACATGTCTAGCCAGCATTTATGGAATAAAACCTATGACTGGTGCCTGAGGGGGGTCTCAAAAAACTGCTGAGTGAAGACAGACACTCAAAATGTCATGTCAGGAGTGGGATTTGAACCCACGCCTCCAACTGGAGACCAGAAGTCCCAGTTTACCAAGGAAGGATATATACACCTTGAGTCTGGCGCCTTAGACCACTCGGCCATCCTGACATGTCTAGCCAGCATTTATGGAATAAAACCTATGACTGGTGCCTGAGGGGGGTCTCAAAAAACTGCTGAGTGAAGACAGACACTCAAAATGTCATGTCAGGAGTGGGATTTGAACCCACGCCTCCAACTGGAGACCAGAAGTCCCAATTTACCAAGGAAGGGTATAGTCCTTGAGTCTGGCGCCTTAGACCACTCGGCCATCCTAACATGCTAAGCTGTCATTTATAGAATACAACCTTTGCCTGGTGCCTGAGGAGTCTACCCAAAAGCTGCTGAGTGAAAGACACTCAAAATGTAATGTCAGGAGTGGGGTTTGAACCCACGCCTCCAACTGGAGACCAGAAGTCCCAATTAACCAATGAAGGGCGTACACCTTAAGTCTGGCGCCTTAGACCACTCGGCCATCCTGACATGCTAAGCCATTGTTTATAGAATACAACCTTTGCCTGGTGCCTGAAGAGTCTACCCAAAAGTTTCTGGGGGAAGACAGGCACTCGAAATGTCATGTCAGGAGTGGCATTTGAACCCACGCCTCCAACTGGAGACCAGAAGTCCCAACTTAGCAAGGAAGGATATAGACCTTGAGTCTGGTGCCTTAGACCACTCGGCCATCCTGACATGGTTAGCCATTTTTCATAGAACACAACCTTTGCCTGGTGCCTGAGGAGTCTACCCAAAAGCTGCTGAGTGAAGTTAGACACCCAAAATGTCATGTCAGGAGTGGGATTTGAACCCACGCCTCCAACTGGAGACCAGAAGTCCCAATTTACCAAGGAAGGATATACACCTTGAGTCTGGCGCCTTAGACCACTCGGCCATCCTGACATGTCAAGCCAGCATTTATGGAATAAAACCTATGACTGGTGCCTGAGGGGGGTCTCAAAAAACTGCTGAGTGAAGACAGACACTCAAAATGTCATGTCAGGAGTGGGATTTGAACCCACGCCTCCAACTGGAGACCAGAAGTCCCAGTTTACCAAGGAAGGATATATACACCTTGAGTCTGGCGCCTTAGACCACTCGGCCATCCTGACATGTCTAGCCAGCATTTATGGAATAAAACCTATGACTGGTGCCTGAGGGGGGGTCTCAAAAAACTGCTGAGTGAAGACAGACACTCAAAATGTCATGTCAGGAGTGGGATTTGAACCCACGCCTCCAACTGAAGACCAGAAGTCCCAATTTACCAAGGAAGGGTATAGTCCTTGAATCTGGCGCCTTAGACCACTCGGCCATCCTAACATGCTAAGCTGTCATTTATAGAATACAACCTTTTCCTGGTGCCTGAGGAGTCTACCCAAAAGCTGCTGAGTGAAAGACACTCAAAATGTAATGTCAGGAGTGGGGTTTGAACCCACGCCTCCAACTGGAGACCAGAAGTCCCAATTAACCAATGAAGGGCGTACACCTTAAGTCTGGCGCCTTAGACCACTCGACCATCCTGACATGCTAAGCCATTGTTTATAGAATACAACCTTTGCCTGGTGCCTGAAGAGTCTACCCAAAAGTTTCTGGGGGAAGACAGGCACTCGAAATGTCATGTCAGGAGTGGCATTTGAACCCACGCCTCCAACTGGAGACCAGAAGTCCCAACTTAGCAAGGAAGGATATAGACCTTGAGTCTGGTGCCTTAGACCACTCGGCCATCCTGACATGGTTAGCCATTTTTCATAGAACACAACCTTTGCCTGGTGCCTGAGGAGTCTACCCAAAAGCTGCTGAGTGAAGTTAGACACCCAAAATGTCATGTCAGGAGTGGGATTTGAACCCACGCCTCCAACTGGAGACCAGAAGTCCCAATTTACCAAGGAAGGATATACACCTTGAGTCTGGCGCCTTAGACCACTCGGCCATCCTGACATGCTAAGCCAGTCTTCATAGAATACAACCTTTGCCTGGTGCCTGAGGAGTATACCCAAAAGCTGCTGAGTGAAGTTAGACACCCAAAATGTCATGTCAGGAGTGGGATTTGAACCCACGCCTCCAACTGGAGACCAGAAGTCCCAATTTACCAAGGAAGGATATACACCTTGAGTCTGGCGCCTTAGACCACTCGGCCATCCTGACATGTCAAGCCAGCATTTATGGAATAAAACCTATGACTGGTGCCTGAGGGGGGTCTCAAAAAACTGCTGAGTGAAGACAGACACTCAAAATGTCATGTCAGGAGTGGGATTTGAACCCACGCCTCCAACTGGAGACCAGAAGTCCCAGTTTACCAAGGAAGGATATATACACCTTGAGTCTGGCGCCTTAGACCACTCGGCCATCCTGACATGTCTAGCCAGCATTTATGGAATAAAACCTATGACTGGTGCCTGAGGGGGGGTCTCAAAAAACTGCTGAGTGAAGACAGACACTCAAAATGTCATGTCAGGAGTGGGATTTGAACCCACGCCTCCAACTGGAGACCAGAAGTCCCAATTTACCAAGGAAGGGTATAGTCCTTGAATCTGGCGCCTTAGACCACTCAGCCATCCTAACATGCTAAGCTGTCATTTATAGAATACAACCTTTTCCTGGTGCCTGAGGAGTCTACCCAAAAGCTGCTGAGTGAAAGACACTCAAAATGTAATGTCAGGAGTGGGGTTTGAACCCACGCCTCCAACTGGAGACCAGAAGTCCCAATTAACCAATGAAGGGCGTACACCTTAAGTCTGGCGCCTTAGACCACTCGGCCATCCTGACATGCTAAGCCATCGTTTATAGAATACAACCTTTGCCTGGTGCCTGAAGAGTCTACCCAAAAGTTTCTGGGGGAAGACAGGCACTCGAAATGTCATGTCAGGAGTGGCATTTGAACCCACGCCTCCAACTGGAGACCAGAAGTCCCAACATAGCAAGGAAGGATATAGACCTTGAGTCTGGTGCCTTAGACCACTCGGCCATCCTGACATGGTTAGCCATTTTTCATAGAACACAACCTTTGCCTGGTGCCTGAGGAGTCTACCCAAAAGCTGCTGAGTGAAGTTAGACACCCAAAATGTCATGTCAGGAGTGGGATTTGAACCCACGCCTCCAACTGGAGACCAGAAGTCCCAATTTACCAAGGAAGGATATACACCTTGAGTCTGGCGCCTTAGACCACTCGGCCATCCTGACATGCTAAGCCAGTCTTCATAGAATACAACCTTTGCCTGGTGCCTGAGGAGTATACCCAAAAGCTGCTGAGTGAAGTTAGACACCCAAAATGTCATGTCAGGAGTGGGATTTGAACCCACGCCTCCAACTGGAGACCAGAAGTCCCAATTTACCAAGGAAGGATATACACCTTGAGTCTGGCGCCTTAGACCACTCGGCCATCCTGACATGTCAAGCCAGCATTTATGGAATAAAACCTATGACTGGTGCCTGAGGGGGGTCTCAAAAAACTGCTGAGTGAAGACAGACACTCAAAATGTCATGTCAGGAGTGGGATTTGAACCCACGCCTCCAACAGGAGACCAGAAGTCCCAGTTTACCAAGGAAGGATATATACACCTTGAGTCTGGCGCCTTAGACCACTCGGCCATCCTGACATGTCTAGCCAGCATTTATGGAATAAAACCTATGACTGGTGCCTGAGGGGGGTCTCAAAAAACTGCTGAGTGAAGACAGACACTCAAAATGTCATGTCAGGAGTGGGATTTGAACCCACGCCTCCAACTGGAGACCAGAAGGCCCAATTAACCAGGGAAGGGTACAGTCCTTGAGTCTGGCGCCTTAGACCACTCGGCCATCCTGACATGCTAAACTATCCTTTATAGAATACAATCTATGCCTGGTGCCTGAGGGGGTCTACCCAAAAACCGCTGAGTTAAGACAGACCCTCAAAATGTCATGTCAGGAATGGAAATTTAACCCACAACTCCAACTGGAGACCAGTAGTCCCAATTTACCAAGGAACGATATACACCTTGAGTCTTACGCCTTAGACCACTCGGCCATCCTGACTCGCACAACTGGTCGTAGGAAACAATCTGCAACTGGTACCTGAGGAGTAATAAATCACAATCTACTCAATTTTAAGTTTTAAATGATATTTACATAATGCACCAACTTTTCCAAATAATGTTATGGTACCTCAGGTTCATTTTCATGTTGCCAGCTCATGTTTTAACCTTCCCATGACTTTTCACCTTCTTTCACCACACACTTGAAGCCACTATCATCTTTCACCACATCAGCTGGCACCCTTCCATCTTTCCTACACACTCGCTCCCTAATTGTGACTGTACACTTGAGCTGACTCTGCATTCTTAAGCATCCAAGCTCAAATTCTTCCAGCAGACAAGAATCCAGCTTGCCTAAATATCACTCCTATGAGAATAGTTCTCACAGCTTAGTACTGTTTTTTTTTACATGACAGTTTTTAGGTTGAATTATTTGGCTTTACAATTATATGCGAGTGCCAATCGCTCTGATATTACCGCCTGTTAAAATGCTTAGCACTCTATTTTCAAAAAATATGACATATCCAGTAGTAGAAACCCAGAACATTTGTGTGAAAGCTTCGATTTCCGCAGTCACACCAAGAATTCCTTCTGCTGCTTTAAGAATTTCAGCTATTACAAATAGTTTAGCATTTGGGAAATCGATGATGGCACCAGGGTGCCAATCGTTAACAAGCCCCTCTAAAAAGTAATTTCTATCAAATGCCAGGCAGAGGCTTTAAGTACCTTGTAAAAAAAAAAAAAAAAAAAAGCAGCATGGTTTACAGCTGCTCTGATGTCTGGAATGTTGATTCTTGAATTGTTTTTGTTTCTCCAAGTCTGGGAAAGAACTTCAACATATTCTTCCTCCTGAAACAGGCAGATCATTCCAATCTATATATATATGAAATTAACATATATACTCTAGTGGCTGGTTGGTACTCATAAAGTACAAATTCAAAACACATATTTGAGCTCGTAATGGGGGACCTGACATTTATAGAGACGTGTATTCAATTTAAGTTACCTTACGAAAATCAGCTGACAGAAAGGCGCAGTCAAAGGTTATAAAAAGTGGATTTGTTTAATTACAAAATCCTCGAGGCATTTTTTTTTGTACAGGTGCTGGTGTTCCTGTGACCCCACACTGTCGTAGCTGGAGAAATTCTTATTGAGGCTCTACGTGACCATGTTTGGTAAAGCTCCTCACACAGAATTGTGAGCGAGCCCCTTAAGGCTGCTCGCAGCGCTCACGTCCACAATCTATTGTGGCTCCCCCTTCCGGGAAGTTGACTTTTTTTGGTCTTGTCTTTTGAAAACCAGTACCGTAGTACTAGTTGATGATATTGACATTATATTAGAAAGGTGAAATAAAGTTCAGCGTAGGGACAAAGAATATACAATGAAAGATATTAGCGGCAAATTAGTTTTTGTCTTCAAGTTTATTGAAGAACACTTTCAAGTAAATCTCATGTTTTCATCTCACAATTATGTACATGGTTATTGTTGATAACAACCATTACATGTTTATGTCATCGAGAAAGGAATCCCAGAAAAGCCTCTGTGTGGTCTCGGCTGGCTCACCGGAAAAAAAAAAAAAAAAAAAGGTCTGGAGGAACAAATAAAAAACAAAAGGCATTCCATTAAAAAAAGGCGATGAGACAAAAAGAAAAAACAAGACACAATGGCAAGTTGTTAAAAGTGTTAAATTGATTTGTCAGTTATTTCCAGTTAGAGGGTTGATTATTTCCGAGCTTCTGACAAACGTCCTGATTGCGACTTTGTAATTCAAGTTGTTCAATGTCATCCACTGAAGACAAAAAAACAAAATTGTTTGAAAAAAAAAACAGGCAAAATCTCAAGATCATTTAAGTACCTACTACCTTATTAAGCCAAAGACAAAAAAAAAAACATGGAGTCAATTAGCATCCAGCCGAAATAATCAAAAATTAGAACGGTGCAATGTCCGATTCATTTTCCATCTACTGCATTATCCTGAAATACACTCCTTACCATATCTCCCATGTGGTTACAACGTTGGCCTCCCCCCCAAAAAATAATAAAGGCAAAGTGGTTTTTAAACCTGATAAAACAAGTACACACACTTAACTCATTCACTACCAATCCAGTTCATCGTTGACGTCTATAACCGTCAATGGTAGTCAATGAGTTAACATCATAAGCAGCCTTTTGGGAAAACAATTCATTTTTGACCAGTTCCAACAGCTGTTTGATATTAAAACCACCAAAGGAAAGAAAGAAAAACCCTGACAACAAATCTGGTTTGACTTTGTGCACAAGCCAAAATCCCAGCATGCCCCCACGTGTCCAGGTCACCTGGGCAAATCTCCGTTTGTAGTTTTCCACGCAGCGCTACGAGTTCACAGCTTTGAGGAGGCCAACGTAGTGAGACGTTAGCCTGCCGTTTCATTACCTCATGTCCCAGAAAATAAATATTCCATTCCTCATCACGCCGTTAATGCCGCTCACGACAACATTCATGATGATGCGGCCGTCCGTGCCAGTAGTGAAGAGGCCAACATGACATCCTCCCTGATCATCTTTGGATTATATTAATACTTGGCCGGATTAATCATTGTGCAGGCATATTATAAAAATATACATCGAGTATACACGTGGAATACAGAGGAGTACGTAAATGACAATCATACCAGAGGATATTAGAAAGCTCATGCTTATCAAAAAATGTGAGTCCGCGTTTCTGTAAAAGGCACCGGATGTGTCAGCCTCTCCTCTGTGGTGACGGACAGAAAATCCAGGAGGTCAAGAGTTATTGCTCCACGGGGAGTGTGCTTTTCTCTCTCTCTCTCTTTTTTAGTTCTACAGCAAAAACAAGTTCTCCCACTGTCCATCCACTGAGAAATAGCTCTAGTATGTCGAAAAAGGAAACATGCAAGAGGACGTCCACGCCTGGCCCCGGTCGAATGGGAAATCACATGAGCCACTCAAAGGTTTAGCTACCTGTTTAGCTACTGTGCGTGGAGAGAAAGACATGCGGGGGGAGCTGAAAGGAATCATACAAGTACATGCATTCACTATGTTCAAGGTGCAATTTGCGTATAGATGCCGTTCATCTATACTGACTTTTTCCTCTAAGGCGTCACAAATATAGCGAGAGCCTCATTTCCACTTGGCTGTATCCATTTTCATTTAAAAAAAAAAAAAAAAAAGTCCCAGGCGGTGATGATGCCTTGGAAGTTCTTTTCGTGTTACAATGGAATGAATTGAAAGCGCCATTTATAAAATAATAATAATAATACGAGGTGTGCCGCTTGTTTATGGCTACTGTCAGCACACTTTTTATTTTCTTGTTTAATTAAGTGGCAAACTCCCAGCTCTTGTTTCAATGCCAGGGTTTCATTGAGAGGAATAATATCACGCTGGTTGGATGTAGCTCAAGCTCCAAGCTTGGATTTAGCGATTTGAATGCTACTAAGTGCTGCATACTATTTAGTGGGAATGAGGCTAATGCTATCATGCTTTACAGAAAGAAAAATACCAACATGCTGAATGCCACATTGCCTGTGATTGAATTCTTAAGAGTTCCACTTGGTTTTAGATGAAAGAATATTGAGGAACTCTAAAAGAAATGATATTGCTTAGTGAAATTGCCCCCCCTCCCCCTCCTGAAAATAATATAAAACTTGGAGAGAAAAAAAAAAAGTTCAGCCATACTCAGAGTTACTGAGAGATGAAACCTGGCTGTATAAAAAGCTTCCAGAGCGCACCGGTTCCTTCAGCACATCTTTTTTTTTTTTTTCTGCCACTGACTGGGACAACCTTTACAGATGGTTGGCTCGAGAGACGGGTGAAGAAAAGCTCGGAGGCCTTCTCAACTGGTGATATCACCCAAGATATCATTTCAAAGACTACATTCACAGTAGCGATACGGGGAGGGGGGGGGGGGGAGCTTGCTCATGTCGTAAGGCAAGGGAAGGATGAAACATGGAGGTCGAACAAAAAGAACTAAAATGGAAGTTCAGGCTGGACAGAGAAGCCCAATCCAGTGAGGCAAATGTTGTGATGAATCGAACAGACTGTCCATGGCTTGAAGCTATACAAAAATTAGAGCACAAAGAGGGCTTAAAAAAAGCTACAAATGTCTGCTGTGATGCTCTCATATATGACATTTTTTAAATTGGTATATCCAATTGGTTTAAATATGAGGGCCATGACTGGTGAGTGGTACAAAATGGCCACAGCAGGAAACACTGTAGACGAGGCATTACGGTGTTGTTCCTTTTTTTTTTTTTTTTTTTACTTGAGGTCTGGTGTGTTTAAGACAAGAGCCCTGTCAATTCACAAACTACGTCGAGGGGCCTCAAGTGCTACATCTCCTGCAAATAGAAAAGGGCCAGCATAGTGGGAAGGATCGAACAATTAATTGTGATTCAATTGAAGCGTGATTAGCCTATTGCTTTTCCTGTCGTTCACAGGCACTTCAGAGGATTGGGCTTTTGGCTGATGTGAGAGGAGACGCCAAAAAAAAAAAAATGAGGTCATGAGAATGAAAGCAGTGAAAAAAAAAAAAAAAAAAATGGCCGGCAGGTTTAAAAATGTGCTCGTGAGCTCATCGTCTGCAACAAAAAGCAGCAGGATGCTAATCTGCCGCTGAGGCTGCCAAGGCTGGTGCTTGATTGAGTCCCCATGTCTCGTCTTCGGGTTCCAACCTGAGGACTTGCAGCCCCTTCTACTGGCCAACTTGAGGAAGATCCAGGGCTGAGGTTCAGGTTTTTGAGGGTGGAGCCGTTCCCTCCGAGTTTGCAAACGACTGTTCGTTCAGTCCGTGTGGTTGTTGGCATGCTTTTTCTTGTCCTCTTTTTCTTTCGGCGCTTTGGATCCGGCCAGTACCTTGTAGCAACCTCGTGTGATCTTAAACATCCAGATAGTGTTCAAGATGTCCAGGGCCACGCAGGAGGTGATCCAGGCTACCTGGGCACCCAAGCCCAAGCGCTCAAAGTCTTCGGTGCCAAATGTGGCAAATACGCTTGCCCAATAGGACGGCATGACGGCGATCCGCACCAGGAAGAAGACCACGGCCATCGCGACGCCATTTACCACGACCATTCGGTTTGAGCGGGGGTATTTTAATGCTTCAAAGAACCACCTGGAAAGATCAGCGACATACAAACAAAAGCTTAAACTTGATTCTTTTTTTAGCTGTACAGACATGGGTCATTAGTAATTAGTAATTAGTTGATTATTCCTATTCATAATTTTGAGGTTTCTTTCATTGAGTATTCTGCACGTAGAATTCAGAATTATTTTTGTCCACTTGAGGTCGCCATAATCACATTACACAATCCACACTGTGGTATTTGTGATGTTGACTGTTTACTAGGGGTGTAACGATTCATCGATACACATCGATTAATCGATATAAGGCTCTACGACTTACGATTACTGTTGACCTATTTTGAACAATAGAATACATCTTTCGAGTGGGTGTGGCCTGTTGAGTGATGTGGAAGTTCGCAAAGGAGAATTTGAGGCACGTGGACTAAGAATGCACTTGTGCAAGTCTTCAGTAACAAAGACTTCAGCAGCTTAGCATGAATGTGTTGCAATATGTCTCAATAAAAATCTACTTTAAAAAAAAAAAAATCTATTCACTCCTACCAAAACTTACCTTTGATTCACAAAAGGTGTGGATAGTTCAGAAATGAGACGAAAGTTGGCAAAGTAGGGCAGCACGCCGCGTGTCTGAAATGACCCAAAGCAAGTTGTCATTAATAATACAGAAAGTATGTTAATCAAAGGAGTTTATTTATAAACTTTTGATCCAAAAGAGGCCTTACCAGCACGTAACCATATGCATATAGCGCCGCCAGGTGGTGACAAACAAAAAATCTGTCCCCCATGGTGCTCCAATTACATGCGAGCAGCAACAAATCTAGAAAACAAAGTGGAGCTATTTAAGTAGAGCTGACAGAATCGTGTACGTGGTGATTAGCAAAGGTCAAAACTATTTATGCGTAAAGCAAAAAAAAACACTCTGCATGTTTTGTAGATCACAAGCCTATAGTTGGTGTTTTATATCATATAGCTTGACCTTGGACAAGGAGAGATAAAAATAAATAAAAACTCACCGTACAGTAGGTAGCCACAGGTAATAGCTACATTTAATTTAACCATACTTGGGTCGCCCCTGTGGAATAGTAGAGAACATTATGTTAAAAAAAAAAAAACATCCCACTGATAACTAATCTACTTCAGTAAAGAGAACACTTGACACCAATCAGAAATCCCATTCAAATTATTCACGAGTGATTGCCTACTGTCCATGAGCTTTAACAGCCTCTGAGATAGCAGATTAGAAATTACATTCCGCTTAGAAGTTATTAAAGCTGTGGTGAAGAGACAGACGCAAGGCATTTGGTGATGAAACTCGATCTTTTTTGTATCGCTGACAGCGTTGATGCAAGTAGCATCTGTCCAAAATAACAATGAGGCATCGGATGCTGGAAGCAGTCGGAGTCAGGTGTCGTATAACAAATGAGCGGCCGTATTGGACGGCGGATCACGTTCTCCCGTAGATGACCTCTGATTTTACCGTCAAATTAAAAAGAAATAAAAATGCATTATATGCAATTTCTGTTTTAAATGTTTATAATTTTTGCTCACTTTATCTGTCGACATAGCATTTTTTTTTTTTTTTATTCAAAGCTGTTTAGTTGTGGCCATTTCAGGGTGAAGAACAATACAGCTTTTCTATAACGGCTCTTAATGACGATCCAACGCAAATCTGATTGGCTGAAGGATTATTGCTTTCGCCACTGAGGTGTTGCAATGTGGATAAGAGGGAGGAAACGCTGAAAAATTCCATCAAGGACGTCTCAGACTATGTTGCAAACTCAAGCAAAAAAAAAAAAAAAAAAAAAAAAAGAAATCGCCTTTTCCTTGCCTCGTGAAGGGAATTAAAATGAAGGGTTCCAGTTCTCAGAGCAGATGCAGCTCGGTTCCCCCCTTTTGTCCCTTCTCCTTTTTATCCAAACCCCCAAGTCCCCATCACACCCAAATTTCTTTTCTCCCGCTATGAGCAACACTGACCGGGGGCCAAAAGGGAGACAATGAAAGAGAAGGAGGTGCGCTGCATTGATTTGACAGAGACGTAAGGGTGTTGCAATGGTAAGTGGGGACACATGGGGTGAGAGAGAGTGAGAGAGGGTGTGTAAGATTAAGCTGTGCTGTGGATTGCTATGAAAAGAAGCCTTGTTAGTTCGAGTTGCTGGGAGAAGTGGCGGTCTAGAGAGGAAGGGCAACTGAGAAATAAGACGAGGAAGACGGAAGGAGTGTTGCAAAGAAGTAAAATGATAAGAATGACAGCTCTAAGAAAAAAACAAAATTTTTTTTTGCAAGATTGAATGTGTCATAAATGTAACACTTACCAGACAGGATTGGTGTTGACGGCCTCATCGAAGCATAAGATGTACAAACAAAAGAATCCCACGATCAGAGCGTGGACCGTCGACACCAACCTGGAACACAACATGTGCATTGTGAAGAAAATTTGAATTACCGTATTTTCCGGCCTATAAGGCGCACCGGCCTATAAGGCGCACCTTCAATGAATGGCCCGATTTAAAACTTTATCCTTATATAAGGCGCACCGGACTATAAGGCGCACCATTAATGCATCATGTCAGATTTTTAATCCAAATCAAATCATTCTCCATTTTATCTTTTTTATTTCAACTTCAGACGGAACAAATTACTTTATAATCATAAAATAATGATCCATAGTCTTTTTGAGTCATGATTCATAGTCTTCAGCGGGCCACTTATGATTGATTTCATGACACAATGCTTTGGGCCAGTTTAAATTTAGGAATTTGGTCCATATATAAGGCGCACCGGACTATAAGGCACACTGTTGGTTTTTGAGAAAATCTTAGGTTTTTAGGTGCGCCTTATAGGGCGGAAAATACGGTATTTATTTTTCTATATTTATTTATTTGAGAATAAAATAATAATTAGAATTACTTCACATTAGTCTATTTATTTATATTGTGTCTGTATTTCTTTGTGAATAAAAATAATTATTATTTCACGAGTCTATATTGACATCCGACGGCATTCTCGTCACGGACCAATGAGAAATCCACAAGTGTGAAAATCAGTGAAACAAGAAGCCAATTAAAAGCTGCAAAAAGTATAATCGGGACAAATGACGGACGGACGAGCTTGAGAAACAGTCCAAGCGTTGACGTAGTTACGTTCATTAAACATGCACCGTCTTTCTTTGAACATGCAGACTCCCTCCTTGCACTTGTGGTTACATAACAAACAAGTTGAATGGTGTCTGGTTATGCAATGGTTGGCCACTATGCAATCATCCACCAGTATTGCCCTTTAACTTGTTGTGGCCTATTCGTAAAGCGATCCCTCTGCTTTTAAATATTAACCGTCAATGGAAGGAATTTAATAGCATGGAGTCAACAAGGGGGTGTTACGCAACTTACAAATGACAGGCTTCTGAACTTCACCTGGATGTTTTTCTTGTTTTTTTTACGGCAGCGTTGTGACCACTGCTGTGTTTGTACGGAATCATTCTGTTTGGCCTGAGCGGTTGCGTCATGAAAAACAGCCTTATTTGCTTTCGGAGGGCAACTCAAATATAAAGAGGGCTTGAAAATCCAAGTATTTTGATACTGGATTTCTTAGAACAGGGTAACTTTGTTTCATTGAGCTTTTTTGCTTAATGCAAACTGAAAACGATCCACTGGAAAGTGTTTTTGAGAACGTTTTTTTGCAAAAATAAAATTGTTTTTCTTTGGTTGCTGCAACTCACCGTGAGTTCCACTCTGTGTGCTTGGTGGGAGGCAGCAATCGATAACATGGTGAGATGGCTGAAGAGAGTAAAGGACTGGCCACCGAGAAGAAGAACTGGAAACCTACAAAGCTACCAGCGACCACAGCCAACTCTCTAGTCTCCATCCCTCACCTAAAGATGATAGGAGAGCACAGAGAGAGACACTCTGGGTCAATAAAATGAGCGACGACTCAATTCATGCTGTCCTCCAGGAAAAGATGAATGGGATAACAGGAGTCCAAATACAAGAACACATAAGAGTGACTTCTGGCAAGCTTTGTAGAGGTAGAAAGAAGACCAGAAAATATCAACTCATTCACTACCAATGACGGTTATAAACGTCACATTTGTGTTTTGACTGGCCTCCATTTTTTTCTTTAAAAAAAAAAAAAATCACAAAAACCTGCCATCCACTGTAGTCGTTTTAAGGAATAGCCAGGCATCACAGAGTATCGCAATGCACTGATCCATTTCAGGTATACAACAGCTCAGCCTGTAATCTAATCTGTTTTGGGACTTGTTTGGGATGTCGTAAACCCACGTGCAAGAGCCCTTCTCAGGGTTGCTGGCCCTGCTTCACCAGATTAAAAATACAACGGCGACTTCATCTGATGTTTACGCTTTCCATCTCGGAGTAAAAGTTTACAAATCCACACGTCGTATTCTAAGACTGTATTATAGAAAAGACCAATCCTTTATCGGCGATTACAAAAACGCCTTTCGAGTCTGGACTCTGACCCGATCAATTCTGATTAAACCATCGACTTTATGTAAGGCATTTTAAGCGCTCAGTTGAGAGAGCTGATGATTAGAGTTTACGAGGTACTGCTAACAAAGGAAAAGGTCAGTTGTTGACTATGTAACCGAAGCCAAACCGAATATGGAAATTTTACGCAACGCTATTCTGATATGGGTGCGCTTATCAAACACATGACAATGCATGAGTCCGTTACACATAAATAACTCCATAGGCGTCAACAAGAGCTAGCGTGACAACATGAACAATAATCCATAAATATTACAATTAAATGCTGCGTAGGATTCAGTTGGCATTTGCTGACTCATCAGATTTCTTAGGTCAGCCCACCATGCAGCGCATGACACTTGAGGAATGTCAGCTGCTATATTTACACTTAAATGACCTATGGATGCATATTGAAAAATAGCCTACTGGGAACAAAGCACAGGAGCACATTAATTCACAAGATCCATACAAACATGTTTTTTTTTAACATAATAAATTGGTTCATCTGAAACACAAAAGTGGCACAGGACAAAATGTCTTCATTATTGTTTTTCGCAACCCTTTCTTTGTCTATTTAAAAATAATAGGCTTGTGACAAATGACATTTGCAAATGTTTGGTAACTGTCAAGAATCACTGGAATAGATCACTTCAATAGGATAATTCAATTCAATTGAATCACCCTGCATAATTTGACTTTTGGCTGTTCCAATCTACAGTGATTACATTTATTTTTTACTGTTTTTATTTGTGCACAAATGCTTTTTTCTTTATTAAATAAATGTAATAAAAAAAGGTGGCGTGTTTGTTTTTGTGCAGGGCTGGAACAGAATTGGCACTTGACTGAGGGAAATTGAAATTGCCCACAAATGAAACTCAGTACATAAGGGAAGCATTGAAGATGAAATATCAAGTTCGAATGCTGGTTAGCCCCTAAATCAAATCATTCCAGTGCAAGCCCTCCTCTATCGAGCATGCTGAATGCACCATTCCCTGGAAACTAGCATGTTCAACCAAAAAAGCAGAAGCATACCTCGTGCACGGAGGAACCACACAACCCCCAGATCCTTATTGTCTGCCACGACGATCGTATGCTGCATGCGTCTGAATAATTCATGGGCATCCTTCACCTGGCAAGCTGCTTCGTGCACAGCCAGCCCCCCGTGGGAGGAAGCAACACGGATGCTCCCTCACTGCGGCTGACAGCACGGATAGAAGATCCACTCCTACGTCCACATTTGACCTTGTTCCACATCTTCCCGCTGTCAGCAAATCGCCACTCGTGACATATCGACTACACATAAACAATTGAATCTCCTCTGCCTCGCTGGAGATCCCAACCTTGCAGCCTGACTAAGCCATTGCTACACCAGTGTCTCGCTCTGCTCATCGGGAGTCAAAATAAGCAGCCAGCCAAATCTTACCAATGTCTTCCTGCAGGGTGGAGAAACGAATGCTGATTCACGGTTGGCATTTTACGATCGCAAGCGGATATCCCCGTGTCAAATATTGCATAACGACATGCCGATCCTCCAGTCGTGTGCATTGGCATCGTTCATCTTCACAATTCATATTTCTTAGCAGGGAGTGCGACTGCATATTTAAGCATTGCAGTCGATGGAGATAATGCAGGCAGCGGTTATCAGAATAGAACAGCGTGGTCATAGGCGTGGAACGAGTTGCAACGAAGCAGTATCATTTCAGCAGGTAAAGTTATTATTGCGCGAGTGAAGCGTGCAGCCGAACATTTCAAACGGTCGATCACGTCAAATTTGACGTACAATGATCGCTTAAGCACGCGTACGTATTGCGTTTGACGTGGTGGTGGTAATGAGATCTGCGTTACCTTTTTATCCGTCGCATAGGTCTGTGTGGCTCGGATAGGCTCCCCGTTTAGCCGCCGTCTTGTCTACTTTCTTACAACTTGACGACAGCTAGCAAGTCGGCTAAACTACGAGCTTGCCAGCTCGCCCGTGCGATCCACAGAGGGGAGGTAAAAAAAATAAAAAAATAAAAAAAGCCTCCCGTGCCACGTAAACAATTCCGACGCAGCATTACAACTGGGTATTAAAGCTTTTCCTTTTGCTACTTTATCTTTGCAGCGATACGTTTCCGATCATCGGTTGAGCGGCTGGAAAAGTTAAAACTCGCTTTATTTTGTTGACAGGCAAGAGCGACTCGTGACGTCTTAAAGGACACGCCCCCTTGTCGTGTACACGCCCCCTTCGTAGGCAACGCCCTCGAGGAACAAAGGCCCCAGGAATTTTTAAATGATCAATCTGAGAACGAATCCTGCACCCGTTGCATAATTGATTGATTATATTTGACAATATTTATTTCATCATTATTTTCCAATATAATCAATGCATCACAATGATACATTCATATCTCTGGGGAAACACAACTAATACTGCTGTGCAGTTGTGTTGCACACCAGACAAAACAAGTCCACAAATTGATTCAATCATTATTATCTGAAACCCAAACAGAAAATGTCCCTGTGTCTTATAAGCACAATGTTATTTATTTAGTCACACATCGTAGATAAAGACTGCTAGAAATGTAAGCAATGTGATAATATCCCCCCCAAAAAAAACATATCAAAATCATGTTAGCATAATGCAACCAAAACACTCTTGGTTCACAAGCACATTATTTTTAGCTACCGCAACATCACCGCCATAAACTTTGCATTTACAAAGATTGTTGTAATTAATCATCTCTATAATTGAAAAAAAAAATCTGGCAAATTCTGAAAAGTGCATGCTTTCTTCCAAACACATAAAAACAGAATATTAAAATTTTAATTTGAAGACTTCAACCAAGCGTGTGAATTGCAACGTCAGTTAAAGACTGGTTTATCTGGTTCTTCTGCTTACAAGAATTCCCAGCCAAATCATGACCAATTCACGTTTTTATACACTACCACTTGTCTAAAGTCACCTTTGCACACTATCATCAATACGCTGAGGAGCTCAATGCAGACTGTCAATGATTTTCTTCTTATTGTCTTTCTCACTCTGTGTTTTGTTCAGGCCTGGTCAGCTAAACAATGGCTCCACATCAGCAGCTTCTTGACATAGTAACCGTTTGCAAGATGCTTCCATTTTACACTTGGCCTGATTTGTGAAGCGACTGTGGGCCAAATCAGAAAAAGAGCTGATGGGAGTAAAAGGGAAAAAAAGCACTTAAAGGCACTGTGTAGCGTGAAATATGATTCATGCAGCTGACTCACTGCAGGGTGTGAATTTTTCTGATTTGGAAAGTACTCAACTGGCATTTGTTTTGATTATGATTAAAGATGGCAATATATGCACAGATCATATATTTGTGCCAATATCTTCCAATAAGCGGATTATTTTTTGAGAAACCTTTTAAAACATGCATAAAATGCTTACAAGGGTTTTTTGTTCCATGGATCTTACCTTGATATTAATATTGAGCGCTATCAATTCATCAAATATGACTAACAAAGTGGGACTGACAAAAGATATTGCTGGAATTTATGAATTAATTCATAGAGACATGGCCATCAATTATTTGGCCTATGCGTAACTAGCAGTTGTGGTTCATGCTGCCACGTGAATGACAATACATAAATAAATAAATAAAAATACATAAATAATATATCACACAATATGTATATATCTGGGGTCTACCAACCACAAGGGGGCACTCTTTTACTGTCTATTGCAAACATTCTTTTGGTAAGAATGAGTGACTTCAGGGCTTCGTATAGTACATTTAAATTCAAACTAAACGTGCACTGGGTCATCTATGATATATTAACAAAAATACGTGAGTACTTCTCCAGACTAATTTGTCTAAGCCAATTTTAATTGACATTTCTCAGCATGAAATTTCATGTCCCACATGACCTTCTGTGATGGACCTATAATGATTATGGTAATGAGAACAACAATGACAGTGTTGTATCAGCAGTGTAATTAAAAACAACAGTCTACTTCTTCTCACTGCATTCCTGACGGCTTGTTTTCATCAAGATGCGAGACTGCTGAGGCAGGACAGGCCCGAGCCACGTTGTGCAGGTTGTCAAACACAATTTCAAAATATAATTATATGTTTAATTGGCTTTTGTCGAATATATACATTCGTTTAAAGCTCTTAAACATTAAAGAGGACAATTTGAGACAAAATACTTTTTCCATGCCACTTTCTGTAATACATAAATTCAGTGATAATGATGATAATAATTAAAAGGTACAGCATGAGTAACAAACAAAAACACTTGACTAAACAAATCATTATACAGTAGTCAATTACGGTAATTATTCGACTCCCTTGGGCCTGCTGAGCAATGTTTGAACTTAGACTTTGGATGTCCAAATATTTAGTTATCCCAGGAGGGGTCTAATTAGTATGCAATGCTGCAGGTAGCACACAGAAATTTTTTTTTTACCAATGTTAGTATAATCAGAAGAAACATTGAATTACAATTTTGGAATCTATGCATGTAGCACTCGCGTGTTTGGCCGCATGTTAACTTGCGACTTGACGTAAATGCTTGATGACAACATGGGGAATGTGTTAGAAATATAAACTAAGTTGACGCTGAAAATCATGGCACACTGCAGTGTTGGCTGGCAGAGATAACTCCTTGATTTTGGAAAAATGTCATTTTGACACAATTCAACACAATCACCATAAGTAATTATTTGCATTCAATTCATTGATTAACCCGTCGATCGGTGCATTTCTAAGACGACTAATGAGACAATGCACCTAAAAAGGTAAATGAAGAAAAAAAATCACTCCATAAATTATGTAATCTGTTAGCGGACACAAGATGGCAGACTTGATATTCCTAACTAGTAACATATGACTCCATTTAGCTCCAGGAGTAGTAGTTTCATTTTTTTTTTTAACATTCCACAAATTGCTCTTCTATTTATACAATGAGGCCAACTTTTGCAGCATTTCCTAGAAAAAAAAAAGAGAAAAAAGTGAGCAAACAATATTAAAACTTAAAAGTCTCACCGGACACAAGCTATTTCAGCAAAGTCAGATGGTAATGGAATTTGGAATAATGTAATGTAGGTTTGAATCTAAAGCACTTTGACTAGTAGAGCAGCTTGGTGTGTGTATAAAAAAGTGAGGGGGGTTAAGTTTGTGCTGTGCCATGAGCATCTCATTCTCCACCCACACAAGCAACTAAAAAAAAAAAACAGCAGCTAAAACATGTTCATTTGTATTATTTGGCGAATGGACCTTTTTTTTTCTCGACATCTGAGCGGCTCCGGCCTTCTGTGTTATGACCGGCGCTGCCCACATCTGGAATGTGTGTGGGTTTTGACGACACCCGCCACATCTGGTCTGCGATGCAGCTGCCACGCCCCTCCCGCTTCTGGACAACCTTGTGCAAACACCGAGCTGTCACTCCGGGTTACCGACAGTCCACCTCACTGTCCGAGGTGAGACGCTGCTACATGGGCGTCCGCAAAGCCGCATCTGCAAAGACTGTGTGTGTGTTTGTGTGTTTGACTTTGAGTGCATGTTTATCCTCAGGGTTGGGGCTTCACACCTCTCAGATAAACACACATCTGGAAATACACACCTTGTTGAGAGCCAGACAGTGTTTAAAGATGGATTACAAAATGTTGCAACTCAATTTAAAAAGTTCATTTCTAGAAACATTACTTGACGTCATATCAAACGTGCATTTTCATTTGGTTCCGTCTTAAACTTACACAATCATGTGTCAAAAATGGAGCTGCTGGGGAAAAAAAAAATTAAATGAATTTACTTTTTCAAGACATATGTTGTAAATTTAATAGAAAAAAGATTGCACCCGTCCTTTTTCCTTCATTCATCAATATTGACAAATGCCCGTGCACCTGCCTTTTCCTATCCTGCACTTGTGCTCACTTTTAGTGCAGTTGTGGACCTTCAGATTAGTGCAACAAGCACCCCCCCCCCCCCCCAAGCACTCCACCACTGTAGAATCTCGATTCTAATTAACAGAGATTACAGCAATTAGCAGACCATTAATCACACCCTTATTAGTTTAACTGGGCAGGGAAAGGGAAAGAGAGGCAAGGAGTTTATGGAAAGTGCAATCGGACGGGAAATAATAAGAAGAGAAAAGATTGTGGGGGTGAGAGAGCGCCTCGTCGGCAAAAGCGCTTATATGTTTTTTTTTGGTTAGAATTTACAAACGCACCTTTATCCTCCTAAATAAGATTATCCGAGATATTTGAGTGTGTGTGTAAGGTGGGGGGGGGTCGTGTGTGTGTTAAGGAAGCGAGAGCGAAGCAGCTTCAGAGGATGAATTTCTAAACATGCTCCTTGTGATACCATCTTCTTTCTCCTCCCCCCCACCTCCTCCACCCCGCACTTCACGCATCACCTCCCCCCCTCACCAACTCGCCTGCTCCCCCCATCAGCAAGAGGGGTCAAATGTTATTCCCTCCTCGTTGTCACGGTTGCCAATCACCTCACATTCTGTAGCAACTGTTTCCAAGGCAACGGAGGGCTCCGGTTGCCAGGCACCGAGAGCAATGCATGCGATTGTTACATATTTATTTAATTCTATCTTTATCTATTTGTTCATTCTAAATGCGTACGCACTCCAAGGGTGAATGCCAGACACACACACACACACGCTCAAGCTTTTCTTTATGCACACGACCATGAACTTTATCTTTTTCTTCATTTAGAAACACGCGCATATGCATATGACTCGACCGCACACACACACACAGCTCCAAACCCCCAACGTGAACGAAGCAACTCATCTGCATGTACCACAGGTGTGAAACGTGAGTAGTGGATGACAAACAGTCATTATCATAGCAATAAGGATTCTAATCTGAAGTCGGCTCTCTTCTTCTGGCCTTCTCTTGGCCCCTCTCATCTGCCTTGTCTCAGAGGAGCTGCACAGTGATAAAGACAGGCCCTAATGAGAGGGCACTTATTGCACTGTGATTTTCTCCCCCCCCTCCCATCTCCCTCACCCATCTCTGTCAACCTATACCTGCGGTATCTTTTCTCTTTCCAGCCATCCCCTCCGTCAAATCCCTACAGCCCTTTATTTGCTTGGATAAATATTTCAGGGTAATTGTAATGGAGTGACCCATCAAAGTGGAAATGACGCCTTACACCTAGACGTACTTATTTATTCCAACTCTATTGTCTCAGTTTGCTTTTTTTTTGCGCTAGGGCCATTAGAGCGGCTACTCCGACCGAGGTTGCTTTGGGTATCTTGCTCTCGTAGGAGGCATATTCAATTTGTTGCCATGTTTTTTGGGTTGCATTCTTGTTTGCTCTGCAAGCGTGAGGAATAAGATTAATTATGCTCATTTGTCCACCCTATGCCAAGCAAACAGTGATGAATTATAGGTGAATGAAGAGTTGGCGATGTAGGCAGCCAGCATGATTATATGGTGCAGTACTGCAGAAATGAACAATATAAAATCGGGTGGGGGGGGACTGATCAGCGGAAACGTGCATAAGATGTATAAATGAATTAGCATTGATTGAATGAGTGAATCGTTAAGTGTTGTTGTTGTGTATTATTACAAGAGGTTGGAGAGGATGATTGGTTCACCGATAAGGAGTCGCTTTATGAATGTTTCAACAGACATTAGTCGACGTTCTCCCATTAGCCAGTCTAATAATTATTTTATTTGAACCTGACATTTTGTCTAACTGCAAAATTAATGACTCCCAACCCAATTAGTCATTAAATGGCCGAGGATGATGTTCTTCTTAAGTGTAATACCTCATAATGGATGCTGAATTAACACAAATGATTTGTTTATGCTAATAGCCCAAGTTGAGTTTTAACATTGGCCACACAAAATAATGAATAGCCGCAGTTGCCTAAATGTTCTTTTTAAATGCATATCATTTTTTTTTCTCAAAGGTGAACATTTTGCTTATTTTATTTACATAAATAAGTCAAATATTTCTATCACAAACCTCCAAACTACAACATTGATTTCTTTCAGCTTTATTTCTATCTGTTTGTCTGCCAAATCAAGAAAAAGGCTACTTTATAACGTATGTATTATTGTATTGTATTATTATTATTGTGATGTGGGGAATTTATAAAAAAACAAACAAAAGAATAAGAGGCGCTCATGTAATTGTCTTGGAGCTCTGTGATCATCACGAATGACTTCAGCATCCAATTTGCGGGAAAAAAAAAAAAAATCAAACCGGTGAGGCAAGTGATCAGTGTATGCAGGGAAATCAATTAGATCTTTAATTGCTGTGCGGATGGGGAGGTCGAAATATTGCCTACACGTGCACGCACATCTCGCTAACACACACACACGCGCGCTGGTGTAAGTGGAGTCTCTGGGGAGTGGCGTGGAGAATCCTCTTGGCTGGGATTTTTCAGGCTTTAGCACACAGACACAGCTGCTGTCAAAGGGCCTTTTACATGGATGTGCCCCACTATCACATTGGCCCCACTGTGAAATAGAGGGATTTGAATAATCTTATTACACCCCATTACAATAACACTAATATGATCCAATGCCTTACAAGTCAATGAAGTGGAGCAGCCGTGTCAAGCCGCTGAATCATGACAAATAGGCAACAGTTTCATGTGCGCATCTGGAAAAAAGAGATTTGACAAGAAAATAGGATTTGATCCCAACAGGCTCATTTGTCAGTTTGTCCGATTAGTCTCCTCCTCGCAGCGCATCTTAAAGTAGACTAAGATTTATTTCTGACTTTCTAAATGCGTTTTGCTCGTGCCCCCCCACCTGCCCGCCAGCCTGTTTGCCCGCCCGTCTGCCCGCCAGCCAGTCTAGATATTGCATTTGCTCTTTGACTGTGACCTTATACACAGCAGCAAGTGCAACCGCCGGACCTGCTGTCCTGTCGAGCATAGTCGTGCCTCGCTGCCATCAGGGGCCCGGACTCCCTGCCTCGGTTGCCCTGCACCGATTCCTCAATGCCACCCCCGCCACCCCCCCTCCCTCCACCATGTGCACTTATTGGATTCCCCTCTTTGCCATGCACTCTGATAAGGGCATCTGTCAAGCGGATGAACAAGCCAAGCTGAAAAGGTGTGTGATGCACGCTTGGAAGGTTCTTACTTCCTGCAGAGGGCCGGGAGGATGCTGGGCGGAGGAGGAGTGTTGCGAGCCCGGGGACCACGAGTAGGACTTTAGGAGAACACGAGTGAAGAAGGTTCTCACATCAAGACCATGGGAGGAGAACGTCGATGATCACGCCGCTGAAGGAATAACGTGAGGCCGATGACAACGGCTTCCGCTCAGCTACGCGTATTCTCAAGCAATAACATCGACATCTGTATTATCAACCCAAGAATACCCGTGGTCGAGACGGGAGCAAACGGTCAAACCACCTCTCTCCCCTCTACAGCGCTCGCTCACTCCCATCCCCCCACTTGTGAGCCTGACGCCATATAGCAGGAGAGAGCTGGAGGGAAGGGTGGGGATTTCAGAAGCTGCGGAAACTGACCAGGTCCTGCAGGAAAAGGGGTGACAGGAAAAAAAAAAATTGTAATTGATATGGAAAAAAAATAAGTAACACCATACAAGACAAGCAGTAACACGTTCTATTTGTAGCAGTGTTGTATCTGGAAGTCACATGTCAAAAGAAATAAAATTATTATTTAGAAAAAGTCAGTGAGATTCTATTTAGACATCAATTCATTAATTGAATCATTAAATTAATTCATTCATAATTAAAAGCCAGTAGATCTGCTTCACTATGCCTGAAATGTATCATTGGGTTTCATTTATGAAACCATTGAAATTTAAGATAAATAAATGACAAATAATAAAAAAAGAAATGTTCCACACTAGCATGTTCTTTGCTTCCACAAGAAATCAGAACTTATGAGCTATTTCTTTTCTTTTCTAAACTGTTTCAGTTAGTTAAACCACAAAACAGAGTAGAGAAAAAAAAAAAAAAAAAAGGAAAATGTCGACTGGTGAATGTGATGGACTGCTTTGCTTACACGAGTAGTCACTTTACCACGGTGCACAAGGGTGCAATAACATTTTTTTTTTTTTTTTTTTCCGGAACCCTGACTGAGTGCGAGTAAAGAAGTGGAAGATGTGAGCGTCTCCATCCCCGAGTTTATCAGTAGGCACCACAGTTGCACGCATACATCTGAGGCAGTTGGGGCAGCCCCCGCAGTGCTCTGAGCTCGGGGCCCCCATGCTGAACACAAGTAAAGAAAGCAACAGAGCAAAAAAGATGAAACAAAAAAAAGGAAGACAGGACTGAAAGACGGAGGAAGTGTGGATGTGTGATTTCGTGTACATGTGTGAGAGAGAAAAAAAAAAGAAGGAAGGGGAAAGCAAGCAGTGTAAAGAAGCGAAAAGCAGTGAGGAGAGTCAGAAATGTCAGCCAGCCAAATGAGAATGGGGGGAGTAAAAAAAAAAAAAAAAAAGCTGTGCAATTTCAAAAGAGATGAAAGGGAAGAAATTGATAGAACAAGATGGAGTTATACACGCCTGTGTGCGCGGCGAGAAAGAGAAAAAGAGCTGGGAAAAAAAATAAGAGGAAGAGGCTATGTATCAGCTGGGTTCAGACTGTCATTCTACGACATGATTGGCTGTGTCAGGAAGAGATAAGCAGTCTTCACATCCTTCTGCCCTCGCATCTTCAAGGCCCCGGAATCAAACGGTGAAGAACACTGCGGCACATTCCTCCGCGCTGAAAGAGACTACATGAAAGGAGTAATTCCTACTATTATTCTAAACACCTCTGTATGTGAAATAGCACACTTGTTCAAAGTGCTGCAAAGTGATGAAAAAGGGAGAAAACCGCACCGGGCTCGGAAAATGCTCTTCCTAGCAGATAGCCGGATGTCACCTTTGTGGATCCCGCAGGGGGGTTAGCAACAATTGGTCTGCTTCGTCGTAAGCGCTCACATTAGATGGTATTAAGGAGATGGAGCGAGGACAGAGCGAGTATCCCCCCCCCCTTGCTTAGTCTGACTTCCTGAGGGACCTGCTCTTAAAAGTCCTTTCTGCTCCTGTCCAGCTGGTCTCGGCTGACCCGCGTGTCATCTAAATGATTCCTTGACGCTCTTCGATAGATCTCCGGGATTACACAACGGCTGGGTATTATGAAGCATTGGTTTCCTCAAGCAGGAGCTTAAATCTTCACGTCGGAAGACAATAAGTTGTTCCTCGCCTGCGCTTACTGGAGGGATGATGTAAAAAAAAAAAATCACCCCCCCCCCCCTTTTTAAACTTGTTGCTTTCGAGACCCGCACGGAGAAGACACAATGTGAAGACCTCGTGAGAGTAGAACACAATGGAGAATTTTCCAAAACAGACAGTGTGTCTGCAAGGCTGCATAGGCATCACTAGCAATCTCCTGTGTGCTCCAAAACAGCTCCCCACTATGCGCCCGCATCAATTATTCAACATATTTATCTATGCAATCTGACGGCCTCTCCCCTCTAAAGCTCTGAACAAATTGCGGAAGCAGCTAATATCACTTCTGGCTCTGTGGTTCAAATCACCACGCTAGTAAAATCCCAAGAGAGGTTGTGGCAGAGGGAGGGAGGGAGGGGGGGGGGGGGCTGTAAACAATCACTTGACACTTAGCACTTATATTTTTTCATCTGTCGAGCTAAATGCAGGCTGTGAACCCAACGCACCTCCGCTCGGGGGCAATGCATCAGTAGGGTCTTCTTTTATGAAAGAGACAATGGCAGTAAATGTGTGCATAGGAGACCTGTGGCGCTTTCACAATACCAACAAATCACTGCTTCCCTTCCCCCAAGTCAGAAACCACAATCATGCATTTGCACACACACATGTACCCCCCCCCCCCCCCGATTTCTCCCCCCCCCCCCTGCTTTTCTCCAAACTAGCATTTAGCATGACACACGCTGAGGAGCCAGGGTAGCCAATTATCAAACAGATGTCAATGTATGCGTTGCAATACTAAGGGGAGCCCAATTACCGCGCAGATGTTTTGTTTTTTTGCTCCTTTCACTCCTTGCTTTCTTAGCCAGCATCCCCTCTGCTCAAGGCCCTCGGAGGATTCCCCCAACACACCATCAGCGCTACAATAAATACACAAAAAAGAAAAAAAGAAAAATCACCCTTCACCAATCATGTATACACTCAAGGCCTCGTCCATATTTACACACTAAGGTACAGAATGGATGTCAATCAACAGGGTGAGTGTTGGAAGGTCAGGAGGAAGGAGAGGGCCAGTTCAGCACCAAGGACAGCTCCCAATGGGGAGATCGGTGCTGCTTTGCTACGTTTTTAAATGGAAGTCTCCTCCTTTCAGCTCATGTGGACCAACACACACACACACACACACACACACACACAATCTCATTCAAGCATACAAATAATGAATACATTGCAATCAACACGCTAGACACACATAATAATTTGCTAACCAACTGTTGCCACACAACTATACTCCTCCATTTCTTCTTCTGTTCATCCCGTTTTAAAAAAAGGGGGTGGGGGGGGGGGAGAAAAGTGAAAGACGACGCTCACTCAAAGCCCCCGCATGAAAGTGAGGAGATGGAACTTCATGTCTCTCTTTGCTGCTTGATCAATAGGAATTTAATGGACAAGGATTGAGTTCAGAGAGTTCATGCTTGCCAATGTGCCTGAAGGCTGAGCACGAGCACACACTGAGGCAGGCGGGTGAGGAGAGGGGGGGGGGGGGCACACCTCACACACACACACACACACACACACACACACACACACACACACACACACACACACACACACACACACAAACAGAAATGGATGTTCTTTCTCTCGACGCACGCACTCATACCAACAAACACACATGTTGCCGAAGCCTGCTAAAAAAAAAAACTTTATATAAAAATATCTATTATTGAATGCATAAATAATCATGGATATTGAATGACACAGCTGTGGGAGGGAGCTGTTGTTTTTGTGTCTATAGGTGGCAAAAGCTTAAATATTTCATTGAAGTGAGCTGAAAGCAATCAAGTGAAGAGGACGTCTCATTACGCCAGCTCTTGTGCGTTTCAACAGCTCTTGCCTTGGGGGAGTTAAAGTGCAGTGTTTTGACCACATATACGTTATAAAAAAAAAAAAAAGATAAAAAAAATGAGGCGAGATTGCTGAGGAACATAAAAGTGAATGAGCGATGAAGGCCTGGCGAACCATAAACACATCAGCTTGGCATTATTAGAGTATTAGCCTTGCAACATCGAGCGGAGTATCATACAAAGCTAACGAAGCGCATCGTTAAAATTCAATTCAAACAGCCGCATTTTTTCGATTCTCCGAAAAACACATAACTGAAGTCTGAATAGGCAAACAAGTGGAGCAACAAGCAACCAACTCTTTTAATTCCCCCATCATCACTAAAGCTTAAAAAAGAACCAAGAATTGACAAGCAACCAACAGCAAAAAAAAAAATCAATTCAATATCAAATAAAAGCAATGTGTGACATAAGCCGAGACAACACTGTTGGCTTTGCGCAGCCCTCCTTCCACTCACACTCCTCTGGACTATTTATGGTGGTCAAATAATGTGAATTAACCCACCTGCCACGTCCTGACAGCACTCCATACAGCGCATTGTCAACGCATTGGCCGCGCCGCGCATTTAAGCGTGACTTGCTCTTCTGCATTAATTCTATTACACAGCATTGAAGTGGCGCCTACAAAAAAGGATGGATGCCTTTCCATACTCACTCCATTGTTGCAAGTCTGTTCACTTCTCCCCCGCTCGCTCAAGTCGACGACATAGTGGATTTTGCCAATATGTGGAAATCACACTGAAGAGGAAACGCCCCCCTCTCTAAGTCTCTCTCTTTTCTCTCTCTCTCTCTCTCTCTCCATCACCCATTCATCCAAACACACACACATATATACGCTCGCCTGCAGGAGGAAAATGAAGGTAAAAGGAAAGGAAGGGGGGGAGAGGGAAAAAAAAAAAGATCCGAGAGGTGCCGCTTGTCCTCCCTGAAGATACTGGAACTCTCTCTCTCCCTCTCTCTCTCTTTCACTCCCTCTCTCTCCATTGTTGCGAATCACGCGTGGTCAAAGGGGCATGGCGGAGGCGCGCCAAGATTGAGGAATCAGGGGAGTGTAGGAAGAGATTCAGCCTCACATATCACCATGATGGATGCTGGCTGTGGTCAGGATATAGTGACAGCTCAGATACTGGGGGGATTTATTGGATGGACGACTAATAACTACATAGGCTAATAATGTACAATGTATTTACGAGTCTCTGGAATTGTCTCTGTGTAAATTGTCAGGATTCCACTGACTGGAAGTACAGAAATTTAATTCATTTATTGGTCGGCTAGACTTTTTGGATGACTTTGAGGCCCGCTGTGTCAATACTAACGGTTGGATTGGTCGTACACCATAAAGAGGAAATAAAAAAAGTGATGGCTCATCCGCCATTAATAGGTCATCAGTGATTCTCATCCAGTGTGTCGCGGAACATTAAATAAGTACTGACTAGGAAGTGGATGCATCAACAATCTCTTGCTTTCTTTGGGTATTAGTAGTGTAAAAGGGATCAGAAAAAAGAAGCATCCAAGGCTGGTTGGATTTTGCACATTTGAAATCTCCAAATGCATGAATACACATTATGGGCCGATGAAACCAAGGTTGAATATTTTGGCCATGATTTCCAAAAGGTTCATCATAAAAAAATTAAAAAAAAAACACTCAAATGTTTGTTTAACTTTCCCTTTTGCGAAGGTTTATTTTTTATCTACTGAGGTCACAAGTTTTGAAATGGTAACTTTTTTTCTATCATTATTTGGGACATTATTTTGAGATCTTTTTTTGTGATGAACAGATTAGTATCATTTTTCTCATACCATGGTAACAGTGGGGCTCTGCTGTTTATTCACTAGTGCAGTTTTTCTTTTTGGAATTGGTTTAAAACAGGAGATTTAGTGCATCCAACCCCCCCCCCCCCCCCACCTACCCCCCCCCCCCCCCCCCGCCCTAATGTCTTAATTCTATTATGGCAAAATAAGCATATCAAACAATAGTCTAACTAAGGCTTGGAAAATATTCAAATGTAACCTTCACCAAAGTGTTGAAACGCTAAAAGTGCACACCGGGAGACACTCATTAGGCAGTGGCAGTCTGCCTGGAGAGCTCTACTTTGGAGCCATTTGCCCTGAACATGACCGCCTTGCACATTGGGCTAATTAACTTTTCAAAATTACAGATGGCGGCGTATTTAAATTCTGGCCGTAATGACTGATCGACATTTCCCGTTATTAATTCTGGCCTCCACCTTCCCGCAAGAGCGATTGTGCGTAAGCTTTTGCTAGGAAATGAAACACTGTTTAATTAGGCACACAACATACTGTAGAAAGCTGATGGACAATCTGTGTGATTCCCAGGTAGAAGATGTTTTTCCATTCAAGAGCACATCTGTGGCCCTAGTGTGAGCATTGTTGCTCCCAGCCAGCTACTTCTCAGTGACTGGCTCCATTTCCAACCTAATCCAATCCCACGGGATTTCCAGCCGTTGAATTTCCTCAGCGGAGGACTGGCAGCTCCAGTAAGATCTCCGCTCCCCCAAATCTCTCCAAACCTCGCCTTATCCACCAGAGATTACACAGCTCAGCTTCCCCCCCTGTGGAAGTCAAGGTTCTTTACTCCATTGGTAGTGCTAGTGGAAGTGGGCTTTCTCCTTGTTGCATAATAGTTGCCATATAGCAAAGTGGGCATATTGCGAGGCTGCACCACCATTCATCTTACTTTTATTATATGTCAAACAGAATCGGGATACAGGATTTTACTGGGCAGTCAAGGAGCCTGGATATACTCTAAATCAAAAACAGAAGAAAAAAAATCCCACACACACACACGGCACATTTTCACCAACAGTAGTGTTTTCAAATACATATTTGTGAGTTTACATTAATGTGTACATATAAATAAAGTTCTTCCATATATTTTAGCGGTGTTTTGACAGAAATGTCCTCTGGGTCTGTCAGGCTGACATCAAGTCACTGCCGACTCTGGGCCATTAGCCGCGAGTATGCGATACGGGCAGCCGGAGTGGACATGGCTGGCAGGTAGCCATTTTTTAATTGGCCTATGGGACAGTTATGATTGAGCCCCGTGAACCTTGCCCAGAAGCAAATGGCCACTCAAATTCTCGCACACATTCTGGTCGCCTTATGCTGCCATCCAAATGTGAAACAAACAAAAAGTCCGAGGATTATTGACTCGTTCAGTGCCGTTGACGGTTATAGACGTCAAAGATATTAACTGGGTTGGCAGTTTCAATTTTTTTTTTTCCAGATAATGCTATACGTGACATTCCTCTTCATTGGCGCGTCCCACTGTTGTCACGCTGCTATCCTCACACAATTTATGTAGCTAGCTGACCTGCTGTCCCGCCTACACCCCCTGCAGTGAAATCAGATGCCACTGATGCCAGATCAGGATTTACTCACTGATGAAATGTTGCTTCCTATATTAAAATCTACTAGTGTAATACTACCAAGATGCAAAACCATCATTTTGGTATTTATATATAAAGTATAGGATAGCTCTGTAATGATATTAAACACGGAGTATCTTTAAGAGTATTGGTGGTGGAATCGAAATGGACTAAAAGCAAAAGCCACTTTTGGTTCGCCCTCTTTTGCAGTCTACTCAGATCTATGTAGTATGAGCGCATTTCTCATTCCCTCATCTCCCCCACCAAGAGTACTGCTTTATTAAACAGACGCTCGCTATCGTTCATTTTTCCTCACCGTTCTGCCCACTCGGAGACTCCCCCCCAGCCCCCCCCGCCGCTCATCCCTTCATCACATACATCACACTCGCTTAGCATACGTCACCGTATTGCACGTTTGTATTTACCGCTCAGCTATATGCCCACCATACACACTTTATTGATATGTTTCATTCTCCTCTCTAGTCTCTTTGTTCACTCCCCACATTGATTCTCCTTATACGTTCTGCCTCCTCCATCTTTTCCAGACCCGGCCGGGGCAGCTATATTTAGCGGCAGGTTAACTGCTCCTGTCAAAGGTCTGATTTGTATTCTTTGCATGCCAGTCTGACTCTGGCCTTGCAGCAGCACAAACAAAAGGCCCCCCGTTTGAATATGCACCGAGCCCACTGGCTTAGGAATCAAAGCCCCCTCTCTGCCCCACTGCTAGTGGCGCCACCTGCTATGGAGGCGGAGGGTGGATGGGGAGAGGAGAGGATTGGGGGGGGGGCTGGAGAAGCCTGGTCATTGGAACTTAAAATCAAGCCTATTTAACATGAGAAATATTTATGCATGATGCAACTGCAGATTGGTGGGTAAAGTTTGTGTAAGTAGATGTGGATGGCACAATTTTATTTAATTTTATTTAATTTTATTTAATTTTATTTAATTTTATTTAATTTTATTTAATTTCAACTCTGTGGCCTTGAGCTGGAGAAGAGGTGTGATGCAACCTGCTGTTTGTCCATCACTTGGACCGCTTGGTCTCATCTGGTCTTGCAGGAGCAGGCTGTGTGTGAAAAAAGCTCAAATCAAGAGATAAAGTCATCCTGACCAGGGGCTCAGATTATATGAGATATCGAATATAGCACAGCACATTTCATAATTGCTCGCGCAGCCCAGCAACCTTTAGTTACCGTTGCTAAGCAGGTCATACTTTCATAGGACATCACTTGTACTTTGCACATTTTGTTCTTTGAACAATGGCTCTTTCGATTTGACAAAAACATCGCTATTATATTACGACGAATACATTCAAATATTATGACTCGATGTGCGGATTATTTTAAATGTATTTCAAATTGTATTTTATATACATTATGTTTTAAAGCGGCATCATATCATCTGTAGCTTTCCAGTGACTGAACCTTTCCATACAATTTGTATTCTCTGCAAAGTCATCACTGGAATAAAGCAATAAAGAAAAATGGGCCAACTGCTGCAGAACTTGCAAGGAAACCTGCCAGATAAAATTAATGGGAACATGGGAGTGAATGTAAGCACTTCCCCATTTACTGTATATATGCCTATAGAGTATTTTGTATTCTTCCCGAGGTTTGCAGCTCTTCCCTCCAATCCCTTCAGTAGGTGCTGGAATGCTGATCAGTCCTTCCTTGTTTCACTAATGCTTTGTGGGTGAATGCAAATCTCAAATTTACATGTAAAAAGCCAAAATCAAGGTTGGTAAAGTGTCCTTTTGGGTCTGTGCAAGGTCTAGCTATAGTTGAATACAAACATCAATATGTGAAGTATTTGTATGCAAACTAGCCGCTTGAAGTCAGATGGAGAATCGGTTTCTATATTTATTGCTGTCAATTTTTGACTTCTTTCAAGCTGCTTTCACCTTGTGACTGTCACCCGGTGTCCTGAATGAATTATGAACTTGTCTGGTCGTGATGAAGCCATTATAAATACACAGTAGATATGCCCTGAAGAGAAAGTAATTTGGGGGTACGCTTGTTGTCGTAAGAGACACTAACAATTCTATTTGAGGTCATTTGAAATGGGATGTTGGGCAATAAGATTAATGAGCTGCTCAGTTTTTTTTTTTGTTTTTTTTTTGCTGGCTTGTTCTGCTTGACGTTGTTTTGTGTGATAGCGGGAACACGGAGACAAGGGCAAGTGGAAATGATACAATATGCTTACAGCATATGAATGTTAACACATCGTTGTCCAAAAAGGAAGCCGCTGAAACACAACAGCAGCAAATGCATTGTTAATTGCATTTTAAATATTGCTTTTGGCTTGCATGAGACAACCCCCACTACCCCCCTCCCCTCCCCCAAAATGCAAACTAACACTCCATGCATGTATAAGCGACAATCACTCATCTGGAGTGTGATTTTATTGGAGGAGATGTGGAACAGGTTGATTATTTTTCACTTTATATTCTGATTTATAAGGCATGAAAGCGTCATTGTTTTTGATTTACAATTTATTTATTTTTTGGGACCACTTCCATAGCTCTTAATGACAAAGTTATGGCCAAGTGAATCTACAGTAGTTTTTTTTCTTTAAGCCAATAAGAATCGCACATCTGCTGTTGCCATAGCGACAGACCACCGACCAGCATTTTTAACCTTACCGTTCAGAGTTGCATACAATTGACTAACAACCTTTGCGTCGCATGAGAATACTGAGAGAATATTTATTTCTAGGAACAGTTTAAGCGCAGAAGGAAATAACATTTAATCCCCAACTATCGATTTTACTTTGAAAATTAAATTCAAACTTTAATGAATTTGGATTTAAAATCATATTTGACTGTATTTGTGATTATACCCTTTCCCGATGAAAAAGTAATCATAAATATTATCAATGCCATGGTGCGTCTTAGTCCAAATCTGTGATATTGAGCATAAAGTAAATATTTGGAAAGCAAACTGCTACAGTTGGCGTCCAGCTGTTCTCACCAAACAAACAATAAAGCCGATTTGAAAACAGGCGTGTGCGTGTTTTTTTTAAAGCATTTGAGTGACAAGTGAAAATATAGTTTGAATATGAGCCCTATGCAATGAATAGATTTCCTGGGTGACAGAACCACATTTGAATAACATTTTCTAATGAGCTACAACACAGTGTATATTTTGCATGCACTTAAACACATTGGATGAAATGAACCCTGAGAAGGCGGAGCTTGTTTTTGGATAAAAACTGCATAATTTAGGATCCGGTACGATAATAAAATACATTTCACTGTCTTTATTTCTTATTGGTCAATTTATGGTGGGAAATGGTATGAACGGATGAATGGCTTCCACCATAGTGCTGATAGTCTCGGAGTGACACTCTGATGCCTTTTCCTATCAGTGTGAAGTTAAAGTGGTCCGTGGATTGACATGTCTGTAATTTTGCTGGCTGAAAGTCAGACTACAGAGCGGTTCATTGTTGCAATAAGATTGGCCAATTATTGCCACAAATGAGACGACACAGCTTCCATTTTCAAAGGCTCCCTTTCCTCAATTGTAAAGGCAAATGGCTTTGTTTTGAATAGTCTAACACGCCATTTGAAAATCTTAACAATTTTACATCAAGATATAATTTGGATTTCAAATAACTTTTGTTCGTAATGACATTTTGATGACATCAGTGTTAATTAGCTCATTTCAAGCAGAATTAAATATAATAATAAACCTCGAATGGGGGCAAATGAATGCCACTTGCCCCTAGTGTTAAACCGCCATCGCACATGTGCCGCCATCATGAGTTCTGCTCGTCCAGAGATTTAAATAATGGACCACCAGCGGCCAAGCACTTCAGAGTGGGCACAACAAAGAGGGCTTCCTTATGGACGCCTTGGACACAATTGATCCTCAGTAAACACTTGAGAAAATTGCACAAGTCCAGACCACAGCTGCTGCCTCCCTTCAAATGATAAGGGAGCTCACTTTCGATAGAGGAGGGCCCATGTGCGCCGACTTGGATGGCCTTGTCCAGCCAAAGTAGTGTGATTGATGCCAGGAGCTCATTGCAGCCATTCCCAGGGACCCTCTTTACCATAACACCCATTGAAGGCAACATGCTCTGACAAATGGGAATTTGCAGAAAGTTGGAATGGATTGAATTGAACCTGTGAAATATTTGATGTTCTGGCTCATGATTTTTCTTCCTCATCCAATTCTTGCTCGACAATGAATAAACTGAAACGAAGGAGTAAAGCCTTATGAATGCAAGATTTTAGATGTTCATGCCCAAAAATTTGCTGAAATAGTTGGGCGTATTTTCATGCAACCGCTTTATATACGCCATCTGTTTGTTGGAGTAATCATCAAACCTTTCGTAAGTCCGGCTCTCGGTCTTAATAGGTACATATGGTTGAATTACCCGACTTTGCACAAGCATGAGTCGTTTGCAGTTCGGACAAAGACGGATGAAGATGTCCTGCTCTGCAGTCAAGGCAATTTCAGAATATCCACAAGTTTCCAGGGACACCACAAAAAGTTTTGAAAAATAAAATCAATAATGTCTGTAGTGACAGTCAGTAAATTAGCAACACTAAATAGCACTTTGCTGCAAGGCCAGAACAATGAATTCAACTATCGTGTGATTTCAACCGGATTCTGTCAAGGGAACATTGAGTGTGCTTCAATTATTCATCCACTGCGTATATCGATAGCCGAATGTTTTGTCGTGTTTTTCCCAGACTTTGACTTTGAAAGCAAAACAAGCTTCTTTTTGTCAATCTCTCAAAAATGCGACACTAAAATGATTTGTTAAAGACAACTGAAAGGCGGTTATCAAATAATATAGTTTAATCCACCTTGCCATATTATGATTGGGAAAAGGTAAACCCACACGTGTAGGCAGCTTCTAGATAGCTGTGTTGCAGTGACGTGCAGTTTAACTACGGAAATGAGTTAATATAGCCACAGAACACTTCAACAGTGTTTGAACACATAGGCAGCCGTGTGATTACGCAATCCTCAGAGGAGGCTAGGCAGGAAGTTGGCTCCTCCGAGTGAATCGTCTTCGGTTATAAAATAACTATAAAAATCCAGAGATTTTGGTTCAAAATGATACAAACTATCGAAATTAAAATGGAAATGACTTTATAATAAAAACAATTGAATTTGTTCTTCCCCTTTTCATGTTGGCAGGGGAGGCATGGCCTCCTCTGACCGCACGTCCTTCGCAGTACCAATTGTGTGATGTCATCCAAACCGAACATTGCGTAACCGCTTATGTAATCAACAAATAAAAAAAATATGACATAGACAACAAAGGGCAACAACGAACATCTTTGTTTTCTTTGGATACCCTTCACAGCTTCTGGCTATGGGGGAAAAAAAAACCCGTACAGAACTCAAATTAACTGTACCACCTAGTGCAAATGCCAAGTTGTCTAACACGCCATTGTTGACGGCTTCAGTCAAGCAGCACCAAAAATGAAAGCACACGTATTGTGCTCCAGGTTGAATCGGACTCTGTCAGGCGATCACCCGCTTGCCGCATTCATCAGCGGAGAGTGACATTCATGCTTTTACATTGTTCCTTTTTAAATGCTTGATCACACACAATTATGATGGTGATAGACTTGTTTTTCATTTATCCTGATAGCTAGGTTAAAATGTGACAGATGCGACTGACTGTACTTAATTCTATCATCCTAGCCAGCTCACTCAACGTGAATGTTCTCATTGTCTATTAGCTCAGTGTGTGTCCATATGTTCACGCTTGAGTAGAAGAGGTCCTGAGCTTGTCATCAATCAGATTTACAGCAGCAGCAGCAGCAGCAGGTAGGCAAGGTTTTTATAGGTGGCACGTCTGGAGAAAGGCCACTTGACTGTGGATCTTTCGTCATTCTCGCAGGAGCATCCAAAGGTGAAAGAAGTGACGCTTTCAAGGGCCAAGGACTGACAGAGGCCCCTCGCAAATACTGGAGCATTTTCAATTTGCAAATCCCCGCTAGCACCTTTGCCTTCTCGTGTCAGTGTATCCTCGCAAATCTGTGATTTTTTTTTTTTTCTTTCAGGTCAGCACTACACCCCGCTGATGATGTCCACTCCTGATGATGTCATTGTATCGATTGGCGGGGCGTCTGTCGGTGGATTAGGTTTCGCCGTCTGGAGACGGCTCGAGCAGAAGGAAGCCAGAGCGGAGACTATGCGCTTTGACCGTGATACATAAATGTATATATATTAGAGTCAGACAAAATACAGTGAGTTGTTTTTATGGATTTGTGTCCTCTGGGTTTTCAAGTCATGCCTCGGCAAAGTAACTCCATCACATTGACAGTCGCTCAGCGCTGAGCCATGCGTGAGCTCTATTGTTGCTTTGTACAGTACAGTTAAGCTGCAACTGCAACATTCCGACTCTTCGGCTTTACCAAAGAAGAAGAAAAGGGAAAAAGATTTTTCTTTCACAACCTCCTCCTCCTCCTGTATATCTCGCACTACCCGCTTTCTGCAATTGGATTTAATGTCCATATGTGTGCGGTTAGTGGTTTGTCTCAACCCACTCACTTTCTTTCTCCTTGTGCTCCCAGGCACTCCACTCTTTCTCTTTCCTGGCCTCCTTGGCTCGTCTCTGCATTTTAATTGGACGATAATGCAGCCAGTGTGGTCCGAAACGACAGCGCTACATGATGCAACAACAACTGCGCTTCTTTGACTGGCTAACTGTGTATTGAGTTTCTGCTGCTGAGTATCGACGTGTGTGGCTCTGATGTTACAGTCGCTGTTTGTGTTCCTAGAGGAAGGCCAAAAGAGGAAGCAAGGAACTGGAGGGGGGGGGGGCAGCTATGCGCTACATTGTTTACTTTTATCAATTGCACTCCCACGCATGGTCACATTCCTTGCATCCATCCATCCATCCATCCAATCCATCCCCATAAGCGTTCAAACTGACCCTTATCGCCGGAGCCGTTGCCCTGCGCTGCTCCACGTTCAGCCTGGGAGAAGAGAACCGTCTGAATAATGGCCGTCGTGTCGGCCTAATAACGTTACAGCTGTCATGGGGATGAGGAGGGGTCGGGAAGGGTAAAACAAGGGGGCTTAGGGATCTGGGTATAAAAGGTGAGATTTGGTTGAGGGGTGGGGGGTGTCTCGAGGATGGGTGCTGGGAAAAAAGGGAGGGGGAGGGGCAGGTGCATCACTAATGGCTTTTTAAAAAGGTTACAGCATGTCGCTCCCTCTTCATAATGGGGCCCAGGCTGTGCTGGAAATGCAATTTCCGGGAAAGATAATGCAAGGAGTGAAGCGCTGTGTGTGTGTGTGTGTGTGTGTGTGTGTGTGTGTGTGTGTGTGTCAGGGAGGAGCTGCTGCTGCTGCTGCTGCTGCTGCTGCTTTTGGAGATGGTGCTCACTACCTTCCTCTTATACTCAAGCAAGAGAGGGAAGGAAAGAAGGAGAGGATGAAGACAGAGATGTGAATGGGGATGCTGAGAGGAAGGAGCAGGGGCCGAAAGAGTCGAATGCAGGCGTGAAGATACTCGACTGAGCCTGGGGAGGGGGAGGAGGATGGCGCGACACTACCACGAGGGGAGGAGGGTGACAGATTTGTTTTTTTTTTACTGGATGCTTGAATAAAGCAAAGAGAGCAGGAGAAAGGTGGAGCGGATGCAGCATATATGCCGGAGGAGACTAGCGCTGCCTGTGTGATCAATAGTTAATGACAACATGATCGGCGGAGCCAAACAAAAATGATCCTTCAACTTCCTTTATGGTCGGTTAAAGCCAAAGATAGCAATTAACCTTCCGCTCCCACTACGAGTCTCAACTTCGCCTGATTGAAATCTCCCTGCTTTTCAACAGGCCAACTGTAATTGCTAGGCCATGTTAGAGGGAGCATTTAAGCGCTATACATTATGTTCTTGTCGACACAGCACACTCGGCTCTATGCTGCAGTAATACTTTCAATTTATTTCACACCCTCTGCGCACAACACAAAATCAATACCTCACGGTTATGTGTAATTTCGGCGTGTCGCTCTTTAGTCCTGCCTGGACGATTATAATCTAACATATTGAGCTGTACATGTATGTGTGTTTGGACATGTGATGAAACTGCATTTCTTTTTATGTCAGTGGGAAGGAATGGACAATAGAAGGGAAAGCGGCGGGGAAAGTAATAACGGCCCGTGCATGCACACGCACACACGCATCCACGCCTCTCTGCCTTCCACGTCTCTGTCTGTCCCATCATGACTCATCCAGCATGTCTCTCCTCCTCTCCGCCACTTAACCACAATGATGACATGTGCTACTTCCTCAGCGGAACGCCTCAGCCGACTGCTCCTCGCCTCCAAACTGTCAGGAGGGGGGAAACTGATGGCCCAAACCAACAGCACCTGCTTTTTTAGAATACTTGTCCTGTATCGCTCAGAAAGAAGACAATAAGAGCAATGGGATTTAAAATTGGGAGTTTGACTTGTATTGCGCGGCAGGAACTATCTGATGACAAGCTTCGTTAATATGGTGGGAAGATGTTTGAGGTTTATTGAATAATTAAGAGCAAAACAATTGGCAGGAATGCCATAGAATTTTTTTTTTTTCCACATTTGGTCAATGTTCATCTCGCAACGACGAGCTAGAATTTAAAAGCGTGCTTATACACATTGTTAGTTTTAGCCACTTGTCATACACTTCTGGAATGTTCTGGTATGACTTCAAAAGTGTTCAAAATTAAATTAAATTAAATTAAATTAAATTAAATTAAATTAAATTAAATTAAATTAAATTAAATTAAATTAAATTAAATTAAATTAAATTAAATTAAATTAAATTAAATTAAATACAAAATACAAAATACAAAATACAAATTACAAAATACAAAATACAAAATAAGTAAAATAAATTAAAACCGACTGGTGGAGACACAAGGATTGCGACAGTTCCTCTGGTTCGGAGGCGCATACTCACTTGCCCAAGGCGTTGGCGATATGCCACTGACTGATCCAAAGATAGTAATTCTATGTCATGCTTATCTATCTCGGGATAACTGGAGTGCAGTCTTAATCAACAACTAAATGAGCTCCCACATGTTGCTCCCACTGCTTTTATAATAAGCTATTATCAAAAGCAGAATAACAACATTTAACTAATCAATTCAATTTAACTGGTGGGCTTAGTTTTACAAATGCCAGCAAGAGAAACAAATGTCTCCATTTTCTCTCTCTGGCTGCAGCCCTGTTCCAAATCTGAATCTAGACCTTATCAAGCTCCAGGCAATGTTGAGGGTGGGACGTTGTGCTGCAGTTAAATGACATATTTCCTCCAAATGTTCTGCTATGGGCTTTTGAGTTTTCATTTTGTGACCCCCCGTGTGTATAAATCCCGGCGTAGTAAAAGAAAGGCGGTGTACCTGTGAAAAAGTACACGCTGTCTGTACAATGTTTACAACACAATATGATGACATCTTGTTCTATTGGCAGCTGCAAATAGTCTTACACAAAGAATTGCAAGATACATTGAACTACTTCAGTTTTTTGAATTAACTTTTCGTCAACCCAATTGAAAACGCTTTGTATGCGATTGTAAAATAGAATAATTGAAATTTCAAGAAACAGTGCTCATAATGAGGCAAGGACAACAGTATCCAGTGACTGTACCTAACCAAAGCTTCATTTTCAATTGTCATGGCAACTGCAGATTACCATTATAGTGGTGGACCAAGGCACTTGTTATATTACATTATGGCTCTAGCATCACTGCTAACATTAGCGACACACATCATGTTTATTTCAAAATATGATTAAATAATAAAATATGATTGACTGTTTTACAATTCTCACCTCAAGGACTTTAACACTAAAGCAAACATTTTTTGATGTATTATGAATTGAAACATCAGTTAGCCAACATGGATTCAATTTACCTGGAAACCAAAGTAGAGAAAATCATCTCAGACTGTTTACCAGCAAAGGCTTGAAATTGGAATGCAGCAGAGACCTTCTCACAATTAACATTCCTTGCAAAGTAACAGAGGGGTGTTGCACTGCCCACACTAATGAAGTAAAAAATAAATAAGTTAAAAAAAAAAAAAGAGAGAGAGGGGGAGAGAGAGAGTGAGACGCTGCAGGTGGCATTCTACCAAGGAAACAGCATCATCCTTTGAATCCCTCTGGATGGGATGCTAAACTCGGTGAACCACAGGTTTTCAAGAATTGCAGGTGCATCTCTGCAAAAGTCGGGAGAATTGAGCAGGCTGCAATTAAAGCCATTCGCTCTAATTTCATTTTCACTTGACTATGCACACTAAAGGTAGTGATGATGATGATGATGATGCACAAGTCATTGTCAACTGTCAATCAAAAAAGAAATGGGCCTTTTGAAGCACATGTGCATATAATACCAACATGTGCAAAAAAATATTCCTGTTCATGACTCGAGTGATTGGAAAATATCCATGCAAGAAATGCCCAATGTCAGGGGGCGCACAATATTCATGACGTACAGCGCCATCTCCTGGATGTAACCCGCTGATGCATCCAGTTGTTAGATCTGAGATTTTTGGGCAATACAAAAGATATTTTGCAACAGAAACTCCAACAACTCATGTAAAAATATGAAATAAATGCCAGAGCTTTACCAAAATCTCCACTTTGATAGATTTACAAAAGAGCTTGGAAAATGTCTCTTATTGCAATATCCATTTATTGTTCTCATCACACAATTCTTACAAAACAGTTTGCTGCAACTAGATTTGAAGAAAGCCAAAGTGTTGCAAATCTTAGGGACACTGATGCTCTTTTTTTTTTCCTTCACCAAGTAAAATGCCATGCTGATGATTGAACCCGAGCAAAACATATACAGATTGGTTCTTTGATTTCTTTCTTTCTTTCTGTGTTGACACATTTAAAATGGAACGTTGACACACAATGCACTGAAAATATAAAACACACATCACACTCAGATGAATTATTTGCCATATGTGCTGTTGTTGACCATAAAGTTAGTCAGTAAGGCATTTCTGCTGATGAAAAATCAGGATGTTGGGATGTCGCGCTGCAAATGTCATGAATCTGACAAAAAAAAGTTTGTACACGTGAATAAAATGTGTACACAGCATTTCTGAACCTCCACAATGGCAGTTGTGACGCCATCTCAGAATAAAAAAAGAAGAAAATTTCAATTGCTGTTGATATGTAGGTAAAAATATTTTTGACCAAAATACAGCACAGTAATTTAGCTACAATTAATTTGGTTAGTTTTCTGCCATGTGGCTCATTTCAAAATTTCTACCAGTGATAATGATTACTTTTTGGGGTATGATGGATTTTTTTTTTTTCAATCCTTGTCTTGTTTTTGGCCAATAAGAAGTTCATTTGAGATCTAATTATTAACTCAATAATTGGAAGATTTTAAATCAGTGATTTTTTCCTCATATGACTCTCAATACAAAAATGAAATAAATAAACTATGTACAATATTATACAGTTTCCAGGGTAAAAACTGGATTAAACTGGTGAACATATATAAATTACTACATGAGAAATGACGTACAAATTTAAGTGTGCACTCAAGTGTGTATTCTCCAGCAGAGGGAAACATTAGACAAGTAAATGATAATTAAGAATAATATAGCAGTGGTGCCTTGGAATGGAGGAAGTGTGCAAATCAGAGTCAGCAAAACTGTCGCCATGCACACCGTGCCGAAAACAACCCCACCGTATTTCAAATACATGTCCATGAATAATTCGATTATAAATAAATGGATTAATCATTGATAGTTATGGCAGTGAGCAGATGTATGAAAAATTAAATAAACATAAAATTACAGAAGGATAATCTCTGACTAGAGCCAATCATTTTTCCAATTTCCTCATTGGTGTTTGTTTAACTAGAAAATAATAATTCTTGTAATATCAATCATTTCTGAATGTTAGAAAACTTCAGTCAAAACTTGATGTGTTCAGTTCATGAAGATTATTTGTAATTTCAACTCTTGCGTAAGATCTCATCAAGGTAAAAGGTAAACAAGAGATGACAATTAATTTTCAATTTGTTATTCGACCTCAGCTATTTAGTTTGAATGAGAATTGTGACAGTGAGTTCACAAGGCACATAACATTATTGAACATTTTGTACTCTGACAAAAGGAAGGAACGCCAAGAAATGACACTTTTGATGAAGTTTGATTAAAAATTGTGCTTGCGGTCCAACTTTTGACATTTTACTGATCGAATGGTGTGTGATGTACTGGAGATGACTTACATACACACACCAATAATGATATGGGTGGTTCTTAGGAAGTATGGTCCAGGATTTGAGTCAATATTATTTATCCTTTGCGATCCCCATGCAGATTTCACAGTTTACAAGATTGCAAACATATTGCAGAGATGAAATCACCTTAATGAGATTTGTTTGCTCCCGATTGTGATAGTATTTATCTGTGCCTAGATGGTGGCGACTATGGCCTTTTTCTGTTTGCATTTGTTTGCAGTGAGCAAGCTACGTCCATCTGAGAAACAAAACATGATTCCCACGTGACGACGTTTCCACTTTAATCCTGTTTGCCATTGTTTTTGTGCGTTGGCCGCAAATGGATCCTTTGATCCGAGTAAAGCTCAAGCGGCGCTGGCTACGGTATAGCGACTCCAACCATTTTGTGCGTGAGCGTGTTACACGTGGCTTTGAGGCGCTGCATGCATGAAAGTAATGAGATCGAAAGATAAAGCGATGGAGTGCGGAGAAGCAAAAATCATATCAGGTTTTTTCTTTTTTTTTTTTGTACGGCTAAACTAGCAGCACACGTTTCTTTGGTCCCAACTTTAAGCTAGTAAAGCAAATCAATTCAACTTTGTTATTTACAGTGAACCCCGTTGTATTGCGGTTTATCGTTTTGTGGGTTTTTACGATATATTTTAGTTTTACGTGTATTTTTTTACAGTAAACTTTAACTGGACAAACAGCATGTAGCAAAGGTTAAAAATAAGTACTACTTACGTTTTTTTTGTACGTTTAAGCATATTTTAATGAATGTACATGTGTTAAAAGAATGCGGAATGGGGAAATACTTTGTAGGTTGGTCTGAACGTATCTCCAGTGATAAACGAGGGTTCACTGTAATATACACATTTTCATGGAGTGATAGGATGGACATTCTTTGTGGTCTTTCCAAACAAAGCACATCAGTTGAAAAAGGTGAGCTTCATGATTTTATATAAAAAAGTAGAAAGACGGCAAAAAAGATTGTCGGAAAAAGAAAAGTGAATGTTCTGGTCCTTCACTGGGATTCCAGTCAAGAGAAAGTTTTTGAAAAAAAGTCCAGCCTATCGGTTCCCTGGGAGTTTGGTTGGGGGGGGGGGGTCCAGATGTTTAGGATTGTGTATCAGCAGTCTAGACCTGCGTGGAATAGGAGCGGTGCAGCGTCGCGTAGCGCCCGGCTGAATGTGCGGCACAGCGAGGAGAGTGCTGTTCCGGCTGGTCTAGACTTCGCTGGAAATGGAGCGAGACAGTATGAGGACATCGGGTTTGGCGGGGAACCGATAGGGCTGATGGTCATGTGATCTCAGTGAACGGAGATCCCCCAGGAGTCTGCAGGGGAAAGAGAGGAGTGAGAAAGAGGAGAGGGCGGAAGAGGAGAGAGGAAAGCCAAAAGGAGGAACATCAAGAGAGATGCACAGGGGGGAGAGAGGATGTCTTTGTGTGTAGCTACAAAATAGAAATATGCAAATAAAGGAAAGGGATAGCGAGCTGAAAAGACTTGGTTAGAATGGTGGAACGTAAGTGTTGTAGAGTGGAGGGGAAGAGCAAAGTGCCGGATGCTGGTGGGGAGTGATGGACAAAAGGAGCAGATTGAGAGGAGAGAGGCAAGGTGGGAGACAGAGGAAAATAGGCAATCAGGTAAGGGTTAGAACACGGGACAGACGGACGGACGGACCACAAAGGAGGCAAGGCATTTTACAAAACACACCGGCTATATTGATATTATGGGGGAAGTTGTTCTCAAGGCTATTTTTTAAAACAGTCGTGTCATTATATGCAGCCTGAGAACAAAATAAATAATTCAAAAAAATATATATTTATATATATATTTTATACATATATATTTTATATTTATTTATATGTATATTTTATATCTATAAATATATTATTTATATATATAAATAATATATATAAGATATATATTTTATTTATATACATATATAAATTTACGTTTTTAAAAAAATTATATATATAGCATATATACGAACTCACACACTCGCAACAGACAAGACTACATGTATAACACTTTTTGATTAGCGTGAGAGGAAACAAAGGCACAAAACAATTTGTTCCATTCTCATGTTGAAGTGTAACCACAGCACATTTCACGCTAGTAGAACAAATCCCAGCTGTTGTCTTATCAGCTGACTGCACAACGTGCATGTGCACAAAGTTAAAGGATTCGCCTCTTGTTTTGTTTTTTCATGCATGTGAGTTTGGTGAAAAAAAAAAAAAGGCCTGTTTATCTGTGTGTATAAACATGCACCAGCCCTTACCTGAGGGCCACTTAACTTTTCGAGTGGACTTTCCACACATGGCAGCGTCACCATGGGCATCCCCAACGTTGACTCAGGGCGCTGGGCTACTTGCAAAGAAAGCCTAGGCTGCATTTGCTGGAAGTTGTTAATCACACAAGTCACCTGGAGGAAGATTTCGAGAAACACCTGAGACACCTGACAGAGACACCAATACTTTTCCCGTCCTCACCAGAAAGACAGCGATAGCTCCTCCGGTGAAGAATCCCGCCAGGACGTCGGCCCAGTGGTTGCGGTATTCAGCCACCCTGACCACGCCGACGATCATGGCCAGACACAGCAAGGTGAAGCTGACGGTGGGCTTTGTCAGACGCGTACCTTTGGTCTTGAACACCAGCGTCACATACATCTGAAGAAAAGCAATGTGACAGAGTAGGGAACAACAATTGCATTTGATAAAGGACATCAAGATTTTTTCCTCCCAGCTAAAGGTTAACGTGAAATACACATTTTTTAGCCAAGATGTATGACGGACTTAAATCTTCTTGAAAGGGTCAACTGGAAAACATAATCTCTAATCAAGGAGGTGAGATTGATAGCATGGGTCAACCTACCACTGTGTACACCGCAGAGTAGACGCCGAGCGCCGCGTCCTTGGATGGGAAAGATTTACGTGCAGATATAACAACGAGAGGGTTGCCGGTGCAGGCTCGGCGTTCTGTGATGTATTGCGTGTTGGACTGGCAACCCAGGATTGTGTAGTTTGGTCGGCATGCGGAGAGGAAGTGAGGAGTTTGGTTTCCTGTCACCAACTGACCGGCATTGGCGAAGATGCTTGTGGTAAATAGACCAAAGGCATAGACACCTGGATCGAGATGAATAAAGGTAGTGTCCCAGAGGAGAAAAAAAAAGTAATTTTGAAATTGAAGGTAGAGTGGTGTTCGACATCTAAGGTAAGGTTTCCCATTTAGATGAATGGGAATTAAATTAATCCGTTGCAGCACAAGAACTAAACTGTTTTTATTGGTGTGGAATTTAAAATAAATAAAAATTCCATTCTTCAACCAAATTGTGTGAGGTTCCTCTGGATATCACGTCAGCAAATTCATTTTCAAACATCACAACTGAGTCAAATGGAATATTTTATTATTTTTAACTTAGCTGACAAACTTTAAAAGGCTACCACCCAATTCCTTTCATGTTTGGGCTTTGTTTGCTAATTTGTTTTCTTACATTCTTCTCAATCAGGGAAATAATGATTAAGCAGCGGAATACAAAAGAGCGTTCACCTAAGAAGCGAATGATACGTCTCAGCAGGGGGTTGAAGTAGCAGCAATCTGCCGTGACAATGGTCTTCTCCTTGCTTCCCTCTGCCTTGGTGAAGAAAGCACACAGTTCTCCAACGACAATCTGAAGACACACACAAAACCATGACACAAAAAAAAAAAAAAAAACTACAGAGGCCTTGCCATTGCATGCCAAGATCGTTCTTTCTCCCATTAGTGAAACATAACCCTTGAGGCTGTTCCTTGGCAACCATCTAAACAACATCACAAGCGCAAAATTAAAACTGAAGGGGGAGATTTGATCTGTTGAATCAAGTCAGAGCTATTAAGGGCAATGTCACATTCTGGATATCAACTGAAGGGGTCATTTGGAGACACCATCATGTCCAGTGGGACGCTCGCTATGCGTACTGGAATATCTATGCTAATCAAGATAGTGTGCTGTCACTTTTGGACAAACGCTCTTGAGCACGTAGCCTCAGGCAAAGCTATCCAGAAGTGGGTGGCAGGCTTGACAGGAAGCATGGAGTATAATTCGGGCAAGCTCTCATGCCTTTCATTCACTGTCTTTACTCAGGATGTGTCTATTTTCTGCAGTATGTAGCAACATGTAAATGTAGCATGCTAGCAGCTGAGAAATTGAGATGCACTGACAGAGTAATAATGGAAGAGATAAACAAAAAAAGCTAAATTTGTGTTCAGATTTGTTAACCCATTTTATTTGGATGGGGGGGTCAGGGGGGTCACCATTGCCCATTATCTGTTCTAGGGCCGGCCCTGCCACATATAAATAAGTAAAGAAAACAATGGCATCTCTAGACTGCATTAACGAATTAAATGAGAGAAAATAAATGTGTAGAAGCGGTGGAGTTCATCTCTATTTTGTGCTCGACAATTGGACAGCCAAGCAAGCCCCGAAAATGAAGGCACAACTTGTTAAAAGTTGCTTCAATTTTGAAATAACATCTACTGATCAGCAAGAGAAAGGCATGAGCACGCTTTCGACTCGCACTGTTTGCCACCTAATCCATTGAGTCCATGCAGGCCCGGGGCTGACTCGGTCCACCAGGAAATTGGTACAAGGGATGAAGTTGGCTCGCTCAAATTGATCAAAATGAAATAATGACCGGTGACCAAATGAGTTCTGAAATTGAAATGAAATATTGGAATGATTCAGTCCATCTTTTTTATTGCGGTGAGTATTAATAGTAGAGAACCAATATTCAGACATTGAGGAGATACAGCAAAGTCACTTCCAATATTTTTTATTAATTCTAATCACGTTAGATAACCTCAATCCAACCTAGTCACAACAATTGGTGCCAGAGCCCATGACTGCCATCTGTGCTTTTTGACCCGAGATCATTTTTGCACTCTGCTCAACTACGAGGGAGGTCTGTATTTTGACGGTGTCACATATGGACATTGGAAGATCCATTTTTTCTCTACGGCTAAAAACGATGAGGTCGATGTGCTAACCATACACTTCTATTGCCCAGTTTGAAGAAAGTTACAAAAGTTTGAAAATATATTATTGTCTGAAAAGAAAAAAAAACGTGTAGTCAATCATGTCATCTTCTATTATGGGCCATTTTCTTCACACTTAGCGTCTTGCTTGGAACTAAACTGTTTTTCTCAGAGCGCATGCACTCCCTCTAAATTGCTTTCCATTGTGTAAATTGTTGCTTTTCATTGCCCACCCAGAGAGTTTTTTTTTTTTTTTTCCTTCTTCACACTGCGAGCCACGATAACAATGCACTCACTGACTTGGGCTCTTCAATTTTCTTTTGGTAACATCACGCACATTCACACCTGAGGGGGGTCCCCCTCCATGCAGTTCACCAATCTGCTCAAATAGCAGAAATAATTCATATCTTCACCCTCTTGCTGATTTGGCTTTTTCTCACACACTCATAAATAAATAAAACTCTTACCGTGAAGGTGGGGATGACAGTGACAAGGGAGTAGATGAGGACGGGGGGAATCTTGCTGGTAGTATCTGGTCCAGGGTAAGGCTTGGAGAAGGTTTTGTCATAGCAGAAGAACCCTTGGATGTGCACGGGGAAGGTGTCAGTGAACTCAAAGTAGTAAGCCAGGAGAACTGTCCCAGCCATGATGACCAGCTGGAAATAGAACATTATCACTCCGTTAGGAAATGAGAGGAGAGCGAGAAGAGGTGGAGGAGGGGGAGGAGAGGAAGCTGGCCGGCTCTCGTTGCCAATGAGGAGATGCTTCGGGAAATATCAGACACAGAGTGAGATTTCGGGATCCAGATTAGAAGCCGAGAAGAAAGAGAGCGAGGGCACACATGAAAAGATAAGGACATGAAAGTGCTGGAATTTCGCCCCCCCCCTCCCCCTCTTTAGGGGGGAAAAATGGGAGAAGAAAATTAAACTAAAGTGGGTTCTTCAGCAAGGAATTAAAGAGTGAGAGAGCGGATAAGCTAACATGCATGATTACTAATATGGAGGTACTGTCATTTCTGCTAAAATGGAAACCACATAATTTTACACTACAGTAGTCAGTAACAATTAAATACGAGGATGTCAAACTCATTTTCGGCATGGGCCTCATTGTAATTATGGTTTCCCTCAAAGGACGGTTATCACCGTGAAAACAAAAACCAAACCATGTTATTTCATGTTTTATCATTGTTTTTTTCCAGACTGGTGATTGATTTAAATGTATTTTTCGATCAAATGAGCCCAAGTTGCAATGGAATTGATTATTTTATTCAACAAGAATCATGTACATCTTCTGTATGCCCCATTTTTTTCCCCCCCACAGATTGTTTTATTTTTTCTGTACCACTCAACATGAAAATCAATATGTCTCAGACAGACTATAGTGTAGTCTCAAAATAACAGTAGACGACTGGGAGATAACAGCAGGGCTATCAAGACCCTTTTTTTTTTTTTTTTTCAGGTCCAGGGTAGAAAAACAGCAATGGCATAAGAAAGAAACTTCAGACAAGTCATGGCAGTACTCCAAATAAATGGATTTTTGTTTTCTATGACCTAGTGGCTGATTTATGCCTTGAATTTACAGACGTAACTTGCTTTCTGGTTTCATTCCATTTTGTCTCTCCGTGGAGGTCAAATAATGTCCTTGCAGGCTGCTGCTGCTAAAGTTGTGTAATCTAAGAGTAGTTTTGTGTTTCATGGATGGAGGATTCAGAGCAGAGAGATGGAGGGCTTTTACACTCGTACACATGCTTTCCATTAAGAGGGCCACTATACAAACACGCAACACTGCACCTGCGTGCATGGGCAGCATGACAGGGCTTACAAAATAGAAGAAGAAGCTGAAGCAGTAAATCGGAGGGGATCAAGCGGAATTGGACAAAAACAAAAGACAATGGAAAGGAGGAAGGGGCAAGGCAAATTGATTTTTTTCTTATTTTATGCTTGGTATTTCTCCAGAGACTAAAGCTTGACTATTTGTTGTCAGCCGCAAGAAATGAAGTAGAGTTTGTCTGAGTTAAAAAAAAAAAAAAAAGTTTGTTATTGTTTTCATCTTCTTGACCTGAAGAGAGACAAAAATCTAGTGAATAATTTGAAAAAATAAAAACAATTTGGAGGAGCAATCAAGAAATAACAAACTAGCACTAACTGCAACCATATTAAAAACTTTCTGTTACCGTATTTTCCGCCCTATAAGGCGCACCTAAAAACCTAAAATTTTCTCAAAAACCAACAGTGCGCCTTATAGTCCAGTGCGCCTTATATATGGACCAAATTCCTAAATTTAAACTGGCCCAAAGCATTGTGTCATGAAATCAATCATAAGTGGCCCGCTGAAGTCTATGAATCATGACTCAAAAAGACTATGGATCATTATTTTATGATTATAAAGTCATTTGTTGCATCTGAAGTTGAAATAAAAAAGATAAAATGGAGAATGATTAAAAATCTGACATGATGCATTAATGGTGCGCCTTATAGTCCGGTGCGCCTTATATAAGGATAAAGTTTTAAAATGGGCCATTCATTGAAGGTGCGCCTTATAGTCCGGTGCGCCTTATAGGCCGGAAAATACGGTACTCTAGTTTTGATCCATCTACTATTTTATAGTAAGCCAGTATCTTTGTATTCCACACTCTGACCTCCTCCAAAAAAAAAAAAAAAAAAACACCCACTCGCCAAAATATCGCCAGCACACCAAATCTACCCACACATCATGCTCCCACTTTGATATTCCAAAACCTCTTCTATTCTTTTGTGTCTCTTCCTACGATTGAATCAAACCACAGTTATGTCACAACACATCTTCTGAAAGAAATATTCCTGTAGGTTATATTGTGTGAAGAAGATACTGACAGGCGGTCAGTGCTAATTAGAGCTTCTCAGCAGGAGCTGGACAATCTCGTCGGCTTGCACTGAAGGCCAATTTGTCACTTCAAATATATGAAAGACTCCCTGCTGACAGATGTTGAACAAACTGGGGAAATAAGTGATGTGATAACCACGGCAAAGTCACGCAGGTATTTTTTTCAGCCATATTTGTGTGAGGTCGCCATCATACAAAATGAGTTCCATCCATATAAGATGTTTTATTTCTAAGCTTTAAAAAAAAAATGCTGCATTTAATCTCTTTAAACTTTTTATGCCAGGAGAAAGAAAATTGAGAAAGAAATTGAATTTGATGATTCAGTTTCATATTTATCAATCTTGTAATACCCATAGGTGGCCCCAAAATGAACTTATGTGTTTCTACCAAAATAAGGCCCAATGAGTTTATGGGAGCACTTGGAGATATTAACCTGCATTCTTTCAGATGTGTTTCATGGAAGGAGTGTGTGTTAGCAGGAAAAGAGTGAAGCATTTGTGCTGTAAATGCGAGCGCTGAAAGGAACTCCAACGGGAATGGCAGAAAGGAGATAATCGCTTTAATCATCCTACGAGCCAGCCTACTTTCCCCATTTCATAAGCACCTCTCCTTTTTCTCTCGTGTCATCTTCTGCCAGACATCATGCACACTAGCTTACAATTATCTTTTAATGGATAATGCAGCACAGTATCGCTCGCACCTCTCCTGCTGGGAAATTGTGTTTTATAGGCCAGGGTAATTAAAGCATTGCAATAGATTGATCTATTTGTGAGAAAAGTGTTTGATAGGTGTATGGTCATTAAAATTCATTGTTTTGGAGTGAAGTGCAACTTCTTGTGCTTTAAAGTATGTCTGATTTATAATTTAGATTTTCTGGATTTTTTTTGTCAAAGCCTCACAGAAGCCCATCATGCAATGTGAGATGTTATAAGACCTCAGTTGAGTGCTTTTTTTTTTTTTTTGGCTTCATTTTGACATCCAGAGAAGAATATAAGACGATTTTATAAATTATATAAAATAATTCTACAAAATAACTAAGGTTATTTCTTTATTTATTTTTATTTCAAGACACGTTAATGTGTTTTTGTGTTGTTTTCGTTGGCAAAATGGGGTGACAGGAGGAAAACCTGCTGGTCTATTTATGGTGATAAAGTAAAGATGACAACTTTGCATCATGTTCATGTTTTACGGTGCATGACACTGGTGAGACTAAATTTCTGAAAAATAATATTCTTGTACACCCAAAATGCATCGTGGCACTATGACCCTTTATATATTTAGTTTCACATCACATCAAACTGCATTTGTTTTACTAGAACGCATCAAGCGTCTGTCATGTAGCAGCAGTGCCCTCTAGCGGTAGAACTGCTCTCATATGTTTTTACATTAATTTTCCCTCCTCAAGCTATGACAATGTATGTACAGTATTTCAATTTACTTTACATTTGTGTTTTTGCAATACAGTAATATATTGTTTGATTAGTTTTTTTTTTACTCTCCGTTTGGACTAACACAATCAATATTGCAGAATGGACATGCCCATTAAAAATATTAATATATTTTTTAGGCTAGAAAATACTTTTTATTTGATCAATAGGTGATTTAGTCTTTAAACGTACTTATTGGACTTTTAGCCCACCGTTAATACACAAACTAATAAACCTGTAAAACAGTGACAGGAAATCACTGCTTATTTACAAACTGAGCAGCTACAGAACATTAATCATTATTCATTGAGAGATGTGAGTACTCTCACTTTAATCATTTAAAGTTGAGCTTAAAAGAATTCCCAGGTCTCAGACATTTTTCTGTTGGAATACAGTATCCACTCTGGTTGATACTTTGGACTACTATGGCATCTTTGTTTTTTAGTCATGACGATGCAGACTGAACTTCGTTACCATGACAACTGAGAGCAGAGAGAGGGCATGTTGGGCATGTTGTCAACTTAGTGACTGTGACTTTATTGAGTGAGTGTTCCAACTTGTGGGTATTTTTTATTTTTATTTTTTTTTAAAGTATAAAATAATTTAGAAAAAAAACTGTAAACATCAAGTATACATAAATATTTTTGGAATGTGTTTGTATGATTTTCAAGGCAAATTTTCCTGAGAAATCTCATTTATATTAAGTCATTTTCTTCCATTCAGACATTTTTACTGGGCTACGGATGAATAAGTATTTGTGCTGCTGTCCATTTTTTCTAAGCCTCCCAAATCTCCCGTGATGACACACAAGCAAAGAATCAGACAGAAAAGTCCAAGAGCAGAAAAGCAAAATTGAGAAGACAAGCAGAAAAACATGGCTGAGTAGGTAACACTGATGGGAAAGGTTGTGACTTGCCATTAAGGGCACAGGATTCCCCCAAAAAAAGAACTGAGTCGAACTGATCTGTTTCTATGGTAACCGCTGACAAGGTGTGGGGCAAAAAAAAAGGTCATTTTGCCTTACTTTGGATTCTTGTCATCTAACTCACAAGCACAAAAATAACACAAGGGGTCGACACTTTCTTCTCGTTAGTTCTATTCTATTTATAACGTGCCAATTTCTTCCGAGTTGTCTCCATTTCAGTAATAGTCTTTAATATACTCACAGACACATATAGGCAAGGGAAGTGACTCTGACCTGAGGAGATTATGAGTGCTGTCTAATAGAGAGTGAGTGTATTATAGCCCGGGGGAGCAGTGTTCCTTCCCTGTGCTCTCCTGGGTGCGTTAGATCACTGCTGCTCTTCTCAGTCCCTTCCTTGGAGAGTGGAGGTTGTCAGGTAAAGGGAAAGGCCAATATAAGTACATCCACTGTGATATCAAAAAAATGACGGTATAGTAAGCCAAGGTTATAAAAATACAAATCAAATATAGGAAAAAAATACAAATCTAAAAAAAATGAATAAAAAAAAAAGTTCTGGCGTGTAATATTTTTAGCTGTAAATTTCTAGTGCACTTTAAAATGGAACTTTAGATAAAAGTACAAATAAAATATCTGAAAAAAATGCAAAAATATTTAAAAAAAAATTCTGTCATGTAATTTTTTTAGCTGTGAATTTCTAGTGCACTTTAAAATGGAACTTTAAAGTAGAAACATAACCTGAGGACTATACGTAGGTTTTTTTTGGGTGGATAATAAGAAGGATGGCTGCACATTGTTGCACTTGTCAATGCAGCTACAGTGTGGATGTTTCAGAAGCAGTCAGGAGAGAAAAAAATATTTTTAAAATTATTATTCTATTTTTTTTATTTTATTATTATTTTCATTCTATTGTTAATCTATTATTATTATTATTTTATTTCTGCAGCGCTAAGAGCAACATTTGTTTAAAACTACTGCAAAGCACAGAACAACCGCCGGAAACTATTTCGGTCTTGCACTGCAACATCCAACAAGCATCTCCATCAATCATATATTCCACAAATATGCTGGGGAAAAAAAGCCACTTAAGAACACCTCATTAACGCCCTGGTGTCACTACAAGGCGAGATGTAGAGTTGGCAGACAATATGTTTGCTCAGCTGTCCCAAACTCCAAAATCCATCTTGAAATATTGATGAGAGACAGAATCAATTCTTCAAGCAAAAAGCTGTTTGCTTAAGTGACAGCATACTGACAGACAAGTAAAATAGCACAATTCTGTATTTTAAATAAATAAACATGTAGTGCATATTTCACACTTTCCTACCTCAACAAACAGGAAACAGGGGACAATGGAGCTGCTGCTCTTCACTCCAGGCTTCTCCTCCAATGCCATGCCTCCGTGTTTATTTCAACCTCCCTCGTCTCAGCTCTCAACCTTCTGGTCTGGAAGTAAAGAACATGAAGTTAGTCCAGCATTACTCTATGATTTATGAGATTTTTTTTAGTAGTCCTTAGAACAATGCTATGTGCAAACTAAGACTGGTTAAGAGAGATCATTTGGATGCGGCGATGTGTGTACGTTTCCTCCTACTCTTGCTGTGTGGGAGGCGACACAACGACAAAGAACATGGATGTGTTGGTGGCAGCAACTGTGTTTTGGGAAAGACTGCTTGGGAGGCCACAGATGAGTGGGAGAAGCTTTGATCTTCTAAAATAAAATGTCGTGGGATGCCCAGCCAGGGATTAGCTTGATAGATTCCCAGCTGGTGCCCTGGTGGTCTTCTGGGATGTCCTACACATCATGTGGTCCAGTTTTTTGTTTCTCCTTTTAGGTGCTTGGATCTATTCCAACGTGAATATGGTCCAAATCAATGTGAATGATTGCCAGCTAAATGACCACAGCAGATTTTGTTTTGAATGAAACTCGGTGGATTTATTGATAGTCACGGCACAAGAGTAAATTCCAAATTTTAGGTCTATCAGAACGGGGATTTGAGAGTTACGCCCAATGAATCTGGATATTCTCAGTATTTTGCGTACATGCTAAAGTCATTTGATCATTTTACGCCTTACTCACATGCATTGAAAAGATCTCCAGATGGTTTTAATCTGATCATATCTGGCCAAGTGAAAGGGAAGCCTAATCAGAGAAAAATCCAACTAACCTGTCAACAGAGACAAAGTTGTTGGCCACAACTAGATAAGAGATCTCGCTAAGAGAGCTAAAATTATATTTTGAGCAAGAGCAAGGCAAATCACAGAGGGCATGGACATGAGTGTCCCATGCTGCTCCAAGGACTCCAGTCAAAGCATAGTGATGAGGGCAGCCATATGCCCTCTCTTCTGGCTCTGCAGTCCCATCACCATGCCCCAGGATACATTAGAGTACCAACATAAGTCATTTTAGCAAAATCCTGCCATGACACAAATTTGGAACAACTACAGTCATGGCTATTTCAACCTTGCCATGTCATTTTGAGCATGAATCCTCAATGGAGCAACAATAACATGAGTGATGCGGTGATGCAGCATTAAAGTGCCAACTGTCTGTCATTCTTCCGTTTGAGCGCACTTCATAGCAAGCAATGCCACAACCTAAATATTCAAGAGCGAGAGAGGAGTATGTGTACCCTTTACCTTCAGACTACCTCTTTACATTATAGTGTGTTTATATTAAATGTTAAACACGGGTTGACAACATTGTCAAGATGAGATCTGGTATCAAATTTATTTTTTGTATGACTCTGAGAAGTGTAATAATAATAATAAATAATATATAATTATTATTTAACAGTTTTCTGTTGTTGCTGTTTTTAATAGTATATAACTGCACTACATCATGTTTCTAATATTTCGGATTAAGCATCACATAGCTTTTCTACTGGATTTCATCTTGTACAAGTGCTCAAAATATTGTTGCCACGCAGTTTCTAAACACACATGCACACAAAAAGAATAAGCAATAACATTTAAAGTGAGCAGGGAAATCCTCTAACAACACCGTTATGATACTCGGGGAAAAATAGAATAGGATTAAGAGTGTGCTGTACAATTGGGCATTATTTGGAGAGTAGCACTGCAAAATGCTGGATAGCACAGAGACACTCCTATCATATCATACACACCCACAGGCACACTCAAGAGTCATAGCAAGAAACAAATCCTCCAGTTACTCACTAGAAGTGCTGAATATGCAAACTAGTGCCTTCTCAAGCATATGCAGCTTCTGCCTCTCCAGCACCAGAGGCATCATGGCTGTTAAGAGGGAATCCTGCCATCCATCCATGCGTCCACCCCCCTCCTCCCTGCCGACTTACCTCTGGTGCCTCGTTGCTGGGCTGCCGGTTGCCGTGGCGCCAGAGATTCCTATAAGGTGACCATGTCTGATCAAATGTCTCAAATGTCTTGCCCTTTCCTAGTCCGGTGCTCTTCAGAGAGCAAGATGAAGAGAAGGAGGCGTGCAGCAGGCGGCAGCCTCCCAAACCTTGCACGATTGCACTCACACAGTCCACGGACTCGCCATGCTTTTAATAAGCTTGTCCCCAAAATCGGCGATGACTAATGACTAAAGTGGCGGAAATACCCTCCTGTGCAATATTTAGGCTGATGTTGCTACAGAGCATGGAGAGATGGAGAGAGGAGGAAAGCATGTCTGTGAAGGAGTAAGATGCATGTGAGTGAAACAGTGAGAGAGAGAGAGAGAGAGAGAGAGGGAGGGAGGGAATGCATTATATGTGTCAGCTCATTTGTATTCAGAGCTTGTGTTCCCTCTCTACTCCTCTTGTCTTCCACTGTCCACCTCTCCGCCCTCCCTCTACCTTTCCTGTCCTCCTCCCATCGCTCTTACTTTCTTTCCTCTGCCTCTTAGTGAATGTCGTGAGAAACCAAGAGGACGGGAACCTGCCCTAAAACATTTGTGCAAAGTAGGAGGGGATGGTGCACATTAGAGAGGAGGTGGAGAGCTTTAAAAAGATTTTTTTTTTTTCTTTAGGGGTTTGTGTCTCTAGCCAAGCTCATGCTGGATGTGGGTTAATGATACGTGGCTATCGATCCGCTCCTTCTCGTCAGAACGGCTAAGAAGGGGAAAGGACATCAAAAAGAATGGTTCTAATAAATAATTACCGTATTTTCCGCACTATGAAGCGCACCTAAAAACCTCCAATTTTCTCAAAAGCCGACAGCACGCCTTATAATCAGGTGCGCCTTATATATAGACCAATATTGAGCCACTACAGCAGGCGTGTCCAAAGTCCGGCCCGCGGGCCAAATGTATACATCTTATATATGGACAAAGATTTAAAATGGGCCATTGACCATTATAATCTGATGCGCCTTATAGTGCGGAAAATACGGTAATAGCCTAATGTGAATCGGAGAATATGTAAACTACAACTTTAACATTCATCCATCCATCGTATGCACCATTTGTGGAACTTGAAGCCAATCTAGAAAAAAATACTAGGTCACATCCGATCCCGGTTTGCGGGGGAAACTTCGATGGGTTACTTGCAATCTTTCACAGTCACATTAGCTCCAGTCCAGGTAAAGTCGCCATCAGCGACACTCTAGGGTACACTAAATGAATCACGAGGTTAACCTCAAGTGTGTCTACTCTCCTCTATGCTGCTAGCTCCTGCCTTGCTAACATAAATATTACATTAGCTCAGAGACAATAATAGTCACTAGCCAAGCAACATTATATTGGATGAAACATTAAGTAAGGGAGAGCAGTAAAGACCAATTTATAATTTAAGAAAGGATACTTTATATTTGTAAGGCAACATATGTTTTCCACTATTATGCTGAGTTGCAGCATAGCCATTGTTTTAGCGTTCCTAAGCGTCCTAATGAACTTCATAAAATAAACAATGGAAGCCATAATGTGCTGTATTATTTGTTAAGTGTGCATGTGGAAACAATAGCATTGATTGTGTGGAATATAAAAATGTCTGAATGTTTAGTGATTACTCAACAAAAAAGACAAATGGGACCTGATGATGCTGAATGTGATTTGAATCTTTGCTGCTTGCATTGAAAGTTAGTCAAATGTACTCCTACAACATTCAATACCTGTGTTCTGTAGGAATTGTAAAATGACCGATTATAATTAGGAATCGAAACAAGCACATTTCGATTTACTGGTTTTGGCCATTACGGTTAAATGACTTCCCCTCCTCCACTGCGGTAGTGTTGGTTGGCTAATATGGGTCACTTTGTCATGAAGGTAGATGAGATATATGACTGCAGCATCGTGGAAATGAAAAATCTGCCTGATGTGTCGTTTACTGCATCTAGGATGGCTGTCCCATGGGTCCCCTCTTCTTCAGGTCATTTATTCTGCTGTATTCCTCTATCCATCCCCCCACTTGGATCCTTACATTATTCTTATAGGATGGATATGATGTGAAAAGCCAGAAACGGGAATATGTATCTTAGAAATGAAAGTTTTGAATGCAGTAATATACAGTAAACAAAAATAAATAAACCGAGCGGAATGAATATGAAGAGACGTGCTCATCTGTGCACAAGCACAAATCCAATAAGAGTCAGTTAAATGCAATGTATGCACAAATAAAAGCATTCACGGCAAAATTACCGCCACTGAACATGTCTCGTTTAAATTATTCACATCATCGATTTAGTGTCAGCGCAACATTAGATGGGCACTTGTGCAAGATTTGGGTCAAGTAGAGACAACAATCCGAAATTTACACATGGGCATTCACCATTTTAATTTATATTTGGAAGCATGAAAAAAAATATATAAAATAAAATAAAAAATCCACAAAGCCAGCAAATTTAAAACTACACAAAAATATTCCTTAGGGGAGAGAACATACGTGAGCAATCCCAAGAGACCACATCAGCGCCCAATCACAAAAACCCACATAGTGCCCCCCCCCCCCCCCCCCACACACACACACACACACACCACCTCCACCTCCAATCGTTCCTGGCCAGGATCATTATGCTGAAGGTTCCAGCTGTGGTCTACAAAACCAATTCATTAATCAGCTTCACAACAAAAGAAAAACATTCCTACACAATCCTTTGTCTGTTTTTCGGACTCATCCCAGTCAACCTTGAGCCTATTCTAAATCATGTGCATAGATTTCTTTTCATGAATAATTTGCATTTGATTTCTTTGTCACAAAAAGGGTTGTTTTTTTTGTTCGTGAACAGCCGGCAACGTGTTTTTCAATCTAGTTTTGTGCATATTTTACTATTTATTATCGGTTGAATAGTTATTTATTGATGCATCATAGCGGGACTATTTATTTGTACCCAGTATTTATATTTTATTGTTCGTCTGTGTAAATTACTGTAAATTTAACAAAATATTTTAGTCATTCAAAAAAAAAAAAATCTGGTTTCCCGCATTTTTTTTATTCGTGCATGCAGTGATGAAATGTCCCCAAGACAGATGTGGGTGAGTTTGTCCAAATGTCAAAACGGGGGGAAAAAGGGGTGTGAAGCAGGTGCACCTCTCTTTCACAGTGATTGGAAAATGAATTCCATCTCATTTGATTTTTTTTCCTGAGCCACAGTTTGCAAATATCACATCACCATTTACACAGGGATCCAGGGAAGTTTCAACTCGCTCGTGTCGGCCTGCAATAAAGGCTTCAGGCGCAGGGAAATGATGCATGTTATTGTGAACACACCAGATGGGGTCCTGAAGCAAAGAACATGAGTGCGGAGCAGCACTCACTTGATAATGAAATGTTAATAGATTCAACTTCATAGGAACGTTTGGGCTTGCGACAGCGAGGCTCAATTTGATGGATGATTGTGACGATTAACAAACCTGCATGGAAAATAAAATGCTAGCTATATCTCTATTTTTTAAAAAAAAAAAGTGAAGACAATTTGTAATTTTAGTCTTGACACAAAGTTGATGGAAAATTGCGGGCCACATAAAATGATTTGGTGGGCCGTATCTGGCCCCCGAGCCTTAGGTTTGACATCTATATTAATGACAGCGCAGGTATACTGTTTATAGCGATGATTAGGTTTGAAAATGTCTTAATGTTGGTTATTTGTTGGCCTCTGTTTGATCCAAACGTTGTGGACACCATTAAAGTTCAAGTGGTTAAAAATAGGCCCAAGACGGCAAAGCGTAATGATGACTCAATCTGGCCAGAGAAAAGTAAACGCCGCAGGGCCGAACGGAAATGGCGCGAGTAAATTTTAGGGTCATTACGAGATTCACAAAGAGTAGCTAAATATGTTGGGAGGGGTATTTTTCTGAAATGAGGTTGTGACAATGATCCAAGCTATTTTATTTTATTTATATTTGATTTCCCTCTGCATAATGTATGAAGGTACAAAGTACAGCTTCATTACTCCGTCCGAGGGTAAGACGAGCGTTTACGAGAGTGAGTCTCGCAACAATATGGCCAACGTGGGGCTCGTAAATCCACATTTATGGATACATTGTCCTCTCGCTCAAATATTAAATATGCAATCAGTGCCTACACTGTGATAAAGCTACAGCACCTGGAGAGGAGCCATATAGGAGGATTACTATAAATAATCGAAATATAAAAAGAGAAGCTTGAAAGAGTTAAAGACTTAGCGAGTCATCGCCTCCTTCTAATTAACAAGTGTTTGACAGAGCTGCTGTGACAAACGAGGCGAGGAAGCACATAGCAGCCATCTGCAGCAGGCAACATTTGATGCTGATTTGACTCAATGATAAAGTTACACAGGCCTCGGCACAGACACACAAACGCACACAAACTGTGCCTCGCAATCTGTCTGGTGCAGGATGAAGAAGAAAAAAACATCAACTTCCAGTAATAATGTAACGTGGGCGTCCTCATCATGTCAAGTAAATCCCAATGAAATTCAATTTAGCAGAATTACTTCAAGTGCTCGTTTTCACAGCAGGCTATTTATCTAGAAACGTGTCTCCGAGTCGCACGTCCATGATGGTTTTTCGAACATCCTTCATTTAAGCCTGCTTCTACAGGCATTATAGGAATAGGGATGTGCAAAAAGAACATCAACATTTCTCATCTCATTAAGCCCCAGGCGGCATACTGTATCATAATCGCATTCACTCTGGGGTAGTATATAAGTGTGTGAGTGTGTTGGTGTGTATGTGTGGCAGTGGCTGCAATGGGAAGATAGCAGTTCCCTTCTGGGTTGTCAGTGACCTTCTTAATAAGTGTATTCATCATTTTCAAACAGTAAAGAATCCCAGTGGTACGTCACAAGTATTTTCAATGTCGTCCTTCATGTAATTCTTTTTATGCAATTAATTCGGTTCTTTCTCATGGAAATGGGAGAAATTGTTTAACGTGGACAACTTGTCTCTTTTTTTTTTTTTTTTTTTTTTTTTTTTTTACATTGAAATGAACTAATGAAGTAGAAATGCTTCGCTATTCATACCTGGCAAGTCCACGTCTACAGCCGGAAAAGATCTGACAAAGTTCGGGGCCACCGCTGTGAAAACAGGTGCAGCCATAGTGGGCCGACATTTTATTGCCCGGATGACAGCATGAAGGAGGTTCAGGGTGCAAGTTATACATGTGAGGAATGTACTGTGTTTCTATCTACAGCTTCACACCAGAAGCACAGAAACGAAATTTCTAAACCCAGTAAAATGAGGTTTAAAATAAGATAATATGATAAGAAAATAATTAATAGAAAAATAAAAATATTAATAATAAGGAATAAAATAAGTTTTTTTTTTTAAGAAAATGGACGTACAACTTAATTATTAGCTATTTTTGCGTTTTTTTTATTCTCTATCATAAGGTATTAAAGCAGTGTTGCAAAATCTATTTAACTATAAAGTCAGAAACTTCAAAATACATACAATTTGAAAACCAAAATATTGTCACCTCACTGACAACCTAAATAATGAATAGGAATAATTAATTTTGTAATATTTCCAAATAAATTAAACGAGAAAGATGCTGATATAAATAAATTTTCTTCGCAAAGACATGTGCTGAGCTATAAATTTCCTAAATCAATTCATACGGGCAAAACAACCACGAGCCGCAAGATGCGGCTGTTTGTTCTTCTGCTGCCTGCCAACAAACTAACAATAGAATGCCCCTGCAGTATCACTCCGTAAACAAATCGCTGAGCCCTCTACAGTACTCAAAGTAGTAGCAAAAGTTTCATCATATTTAGCGCTGAGCTTCTCCGACAGTCAAGTGCACTGAAATATAATGAAGAAAAAAAAATGTTCAAGTGAATAACATCCTCACAAAGCTCCCTTTTCCATCTTTGAAGTCGACTTGAGTGTGCCTCACCCAATGTCATATTTCACCTCACGTCAAAAGAAGTGGAGCGTACAAACATTTTGGGATGTCACTTCAATCGACTGGACTCATTTGATCCGTGCTGCCTCAAGTGAATATGCCAAGATGAAGTTTAATAATCAGTGCTCTGTGAAAGGTTTTCAGGGCCTGCTTGGACCCTGCTTGACTTCTTGATGTAAAACTAGCCATGGTAAAAGTCCAAACAGCAGTGAGTCAAGAAAAAAAAAAAAAAAATGCCGCATGTTTACAATTTATCTTATCAGTGCAGATACAGTGTCAGTATGCATGCTATGTCATTGAACTATTTCCATCGGCATCCCTGCACTGTGCCAGCTATATCTGCCCGTCAGTTTGTGTCTCGTAAAAATATCCCCCCAACCCCCTTCGGCTTCACCTCGTGCAAAAGAAGTCGTCAAGGGGTGGTCCCGTAGTAAGACTCAACGGCCATCGTGACAACCGTCTCATAGATACATTCAACTTGTGGGATCTTACGAATTTATCTTCTGAGTAGCCACTTGGAAGGTTTGCTGATGGGTAAGTCATTATAAGTTTGCATAAAAAGTATGGAAATTGATTTGAAATAGTTTTGATCAAATGACAAGTCATTCTTAGTGTGTGTAATATATTGAAGTAAGGTCTAAAATGATGTTTGCAAGTACCGTAATTTTCGGAGTATAAGTCCCACCGGAGTATAAGTCGCACCAGCCATAAAATGCCCAAAAAAGTGAAAAAAAGATATATATATGTATATAAGTCGCTCCTGAGTATAAGTCGCCCCCCCCCCCCCACCCAAACTACGAAAAAAAACACGACTTATAGTCCGAAAATTACGGTACATGTAACTGTCATTGCTTCTTGTTGGAGATGTGATGTTCATCCCAAAAGTAATTTAGGACAGTTTGAATTCGAACTGCAAAGTTATCTCAGTGACACACCTCAGCAGATTCCAAAGATATTTTGTGGAATGTAATATTATGGCCACTAAAGTCATTTTATTTTACAAACTGGTTAAATTGGCAGGATTTCAGAATACCCGTCATTTGTATTTGGAATATAAAGTCAATACACTGAATTAATGCTGTAGTAATTGTAATGCTAACCTATTGATGTGGTATTAGATTTCAAGTTTGTTTTTCTTCATCTTCATATGATTCCAGATAAAGTTGCATCCCACCCTCCACATGCCATGTCATATCTGAAAACTTTCACCAAGCTTGCCTGCCTGCCTGTTAGTCAACACCTTACTCAAGTGTCCTGGGTGGGGCTTTTGGAACTCCATTAAGCCCCCTGTTTAGTCCCAAGTTATATTTAGTTGATGGCATGTCGCACTAATGTGCTACATGTGCACATAGCTGAGGGCTTAGATGTATTTACAGTATTTGTTGAGTTTTAAAAATGAAACACTTGTTTGTTTTTGTGCGGGCAAAAAAAAAAAAGTCAATCCTCCGTGACTCTTCATAAATAGCCGTGCTACTATTATTTCCTGGCTGATAATAGTTTCCCATAACTTTCCCTGATTAATGTGAATTTAAATGAAGGTGACAGAATGGAGTCACAGCTAAGAAGCAGTTGGATTTCAATTGGGGTGGGATCACTTATATATTCTCCCTCTGCGTGGCACTAGGCCATTTAAGAATTTCATTAGTGGATTTGCTAACAGTCCCAAATCCCCAAACAAAATTTTATACTTCATTTTAATGATGAAACTATGAATTATGTAATGGAAAATAATATGAGAGTCGATACTAAAGAAATAAAATTCACACTTTTAATGGGTCTAAATTATAAAGAATGTCTTCTTGGTTTCAGTATACAAAGAAGTCATACCTACACATGGCACAAAGGACATTTCAAGAAAGTGGGGAGGATGGCCGCTCAGGTAAGACTATTTATTTATTTATTTATTTATTTATTTATTTATTTACTTATTTACTTATTTATTTACTTATTTATTTATTTATTTATTTATTTATTTATTTATTTATTTATTTATTTATTTATTTATTTATTTATTTATTTATTTATTTATTTATTTATTTATTTATTTATTTATTTATTTATTTATTTATTTAAAATGATTCAACATGCTGGAGATTACTTATTTATTTAAAATGATTCAACATGCTGGAGATGAAGATGACTTGATTCATCCTCAATTGTAGCAAAATAAAAAAAAAGATATATGTTATTTTAATTCAACCAAGTTTCCTATATTTAATGCTTTTAAAGAGAAGCCTTCAGGGTACGACTTAATGAGAATGAAGAAAATGGTCGGACCAATGCCGCTGTTATATTTGGCCTACTTTTAGCTGCTTTATTCATTGTTTTGGTGCTTTAAAGAATAAACAACTACTTTTTGCATAGTGTTCTACACTGTACTGAATATTGTGACAGCCACCATTACACAAAACTAGGACACCTTAACTTTTTAATCACACCCAGCCCAAAGAAGCATGCAAATTTGTATTATTTTTTAAATTACTTTTGATTATACAATTGCGCAATACAATCTTTCTCTTTGGTATTGCAGTTTTGGGAATGCTAACAGTCCAAGTGGAACGGGACCCCAAGACAGGAGCCACAGTTGTTAAATCTGTGTCCCCCATGTCTACACCAGCCAGCGGTCCACTAGCCAGCGCCGTCTTTGACGACGGGCGGAAAAGCATCCATGCTGTCGGTGGGTCAGGTTGTAATCCCTCAACCGAAGAGCTCGGGCAGATTTTGAGTATCGTCGACGGTGTTGGGATGCAAGTGATGCTAGATGAAGTCACTGTCACGAATGCAGAAGCCAACGGGATTCCAGTCAAACAAATACAGGTGCCTGTCAATCAAGAGTCAAAAGAGAAGCGCGTGAAGTTCGACAGTCCTCAAAGGCCTGAAGATAAAATGACAACAGACGTCAGCCGTCCAAGTATGACATTTGAGGAAAATCCAAATGTGATGGTGGTTAGCGACGCAACAGGAAACGAGGTGACCATGGAGGATTGCGACTTGGAGGAAAGTCCAGTCACCCTTGTGTTCCTGGGCTACACCGATTCAACCACAACCCAAGAAAACCCGGACATGCTCATAGCTGAGAGAGTGATCATCGCAGAGGACGGAGAAGAACACAGTGTTGCCGATAAGGAGACGGGAAAAGAAAATGAAATGTATCAGGACGTTCCCCTGAAGGGAAAAGATCAAAGGTCTCAAATCCAGGAAGATAATGCTACGAAGGAATCATCTTCACCCAACGTTGAAGGGCGAAAAGGCCCCTCCAAGCACAAGAGCTGTCAGTGTTGCTCCGTCATGTAAGACGTGAGCTCATTTGATCACACATGTATTTTTTTTTCCTGTTATCTCAATTGACATTCAATGGACTTTTCTGCCCATCTGTTTCCTCCATCTGACTCTGAGCGTTCTAATGCTGCAAGGAGATCTCTATAAAAAGCACTTTCGCCCCCTAGAGGAGAAAGGCAGACATATGTTGCAAAGTCATCAATTCTTCGTAAGCAAAGAAATGTTTTCCGTTGTGGAGGAGCGAGGTAAAAAAGGAAACACGGATCTGACAGTTATTGCAAATATATTAGTTACGTCAAATACTATTATTTCTTGTTCAGGTTTTCTTTATTGTACTCATTTGTGTATATTTGTATTTACCTATAAATACCTATAAACATAAATATTGTAAAAGTAGAGAACAAAAACATATATATCAAATCTGTCCTGCCTCTTGGAGAGAGATTGTTTATCGGCATCGTGCGTGACTCACTTGATTAGAACATGCTAAGAAGCTCCCCTGCATTATCATCTGGATCATTCACATTTCCCTTGAGGTTGGTGCTAGATGACGGCAGTGCCACTAGAAGGTGAGTTTTCCTTCAATGCAAAATAACCTATTCTTACTTTTGTATAAATTTATATATAATATAATTTATCATATAAATCTGTAGTTGAATAAAATACCATCCACCGGGCAAAATCGGAATATGGGATACGCAGGTTAAGCTCATTTAATGTCCTGTTGCTGGAGTTGTTGTTGCTTGCGTTGATAATCCTCAACGTGAATATAAAGCTTCTCAATACAGGTGTAAATATAGACTAGAAGAAAAAGAATTGAATTTTTTAAATATATATGCGAACATCAATGCAAATTATTATTAAATTGCTACTTTTTTTTAGAAATTGTACTAATAAAGTTTTTTCCACATATCTCTAAACCCAAGAAGATCCTTGGGTTTTTCAAAAGCTTGTCGCCATGGAAACAAACACATCAATGACCTCTCAGAATGACAATAACCTGTGGAAGATGGATTCTAAGATGGTGGCAGACAATCAAGAAACAGCAAACATTAGTACTCCTGGAGAGGAAACCTTAAATGACCCCAATGACCCTCCCCCAACTGACTCAACTCAAAATGACGCAATAAACATCGCCGGTGCAGATTATAAATTCATCCCACTCCAACAATCCCTTTCAAACATGGGGCCACCATTGGCGGGAGGGAGGTACGAAGACCTAGCCGCAAGTAATTCCAGCGTGACCCTTGTGTTTGAGGCAGGTGACGACACTGAGGCTGAAGCTAATCCCATCAGATTACACTGGCATCATAGTGAAAGGCAGTCAATGGAAACACACAGGGACACTGAGGAAGCGTCAGCAGGTACGCCACGGATTCTTGAGGAGTTTAAAGACCTTCCTCGAAATGCTGAGGACCAAATACCCAGGGGTCCATTAAGAGGAACAAAAGACGAATTTCCGAAGCTAGCATCTTCAGACACTGTGGACAAGGTAAGAGATGAAATACAACAAGAAGATTTAACTATGGAGGACACAAAAGGCGACAAGATCTTCCAAAATGAGGAAAACATGATTGCCGGAGCACTCGGTGATTTAAAGACAGAAAAGAAACAGAACGAAGAGGCAAAATATGATCCTAGAGATGAATTTGGGAGAATAGCTTCAGATATTCTTCAAGGCGAAAGACTTCTTCAGCGTTTGCAACTAGTGCAGCAACGACAGGAGGCAGATATGTGCCAAGAGGTTCGCCATGAGGAGAAGTTTTTGGCTGAAGCAGAAATTGGAGGGGACCAGACAGGCCAAGACCAAAAAGACCAGATCAGATTCTACACCATCAGGACAAAGACAAGCCTGTTGGAAAGAGAAAAGACTGAAGGAACCGAGAGAGGAGAAACCCAAGAGAAGATACTTGAGCACTTTGGTACTCCCACAAGAGAAACAAATTGTTCTGATGATACCCCAAGTCTCAGTTGTGAGTCTCCAATCAGTTCCAATGAAACCATTTCCACTTCAAGTACCCTTCGATCCGCCCGGCACCGTTTCTCTGTCACGGAAACGTCCACGGAAAAGCAAATCCACGAGGATGCCCAAGGGAAACAAAACTTGCAGAGGTCTGGGGGGGTTCTGAACCTGGCGGATGATCCGGATGTACTGGAAATCCCCTTTAAAACAAATATCGTGTTCAAAGTAGCACCCAAAAAAATGTGTCAAGATCAGGACGATGAATGGCAGCTGAAGGTGCCGAGTCAGGAGAGTCCGAGAAGACTTGGAACTGGACAGGAGGAGGTCTCAAAAGAGTTTGGTAGAAAAGAGGCCCATCAAAAGACAAAATTGCTGTTTGAAGATTTCCAGCAGGATAACACACTTGGTCCAACCAGATTACGAAAAGCCCTTTCAACATCATTGACAAATCACGATTCTCCTACGGTTCTCGAACGTACGCTTAGCTTGGATATGTTTTCGCTCTCGGAAAAGAAGAAAAGTTCCGACAACCTGTGCTCCAAGATTCCGAGTGCGGCATCTCGAGATCGGACCCGATTATCGCCATACCCAAATGTACGTCTTTGCCGAAGTTCGGACTCCATCGGTTCAGATATCTCCGCGGTAGAAAATGACAGATCTGAAGGGACTGGACGGGAAGCTCCCGTGCTCCAACAAAATCCTTTCTTCAAGTTGCGTCCAGCATCGGCTCTAAAGCCAAAGGTTGAGGAGGACATCCGGGAAGCTGAAGCAAGAGAAGACGAACTTCGGAAACAACGAGATTCCTTGTATGGAGAGAAGCAACATCGTACAGAGGAAGCTGGCAAGCCGAAACGTACTTCGACTGTCATACCAGGTGAGTTTGTCGAGAGGGAAGATCCATTCATTTTCACGGCAAGATGATTATTATTTTTTGTATTGTTCAGATTTCTACGATTATCTAACGAAGCATTATATCCCGTACCTTAAGGTGCCACTTTGAGCTTTATTTCTTAACACCCGCCTGGTACTTTGATGCATGACCTTCTCTGTTCCCATCACTGCGTGTTATTCAGGGAATAGGATCGGACTGTGCTGACCCCGTCACAAGCGGTTAGTCCATAGGTGTCAAACTCAAGGCCCGGGGGGGCAAATACGGCCCGCTACATCATTTAATGTAGTCGACTTTGTGTCATTACTAAAATGACACATTGTATTCCATTTTAAAAAAATAGGGACATTTTTATTTAAACCAGAACTTTGCCCTGAAATAAATCCCATGAGACTATTTAGAGTTCATCAGCCTAATTGTAGTGTGTGTTGCCCTGTAGGGGAGCTCAGAGACACAACAGGATTGCGAAATCAGTCCGGGGAGTGTGTTGTACGTATTTTTAGCTTCGGAGTCTAGTCGCCTACTGTGTGGGGTTGAATCAAGGTTAAAATGGCTAAGCAAGTAACATGTGACAGTAATTCAATGTCTCTGAGACTGACAGAAAAAGAATCATTTAATTGTCATTTCCCTTTTTACATGTCCTTTAGGTGGAAAGCAACAGTCTCGGGGTAAACTGGAACGAGTCTGGCCACCACCCAGCAAGAAAGAGCAATTTAAATTTGAGCACACACAGGTAAAATGAATCACATTATGCATTATTTATTTAATTTTTTTTTTTGATTTTAAGGATACGATCAAATTTAGGGTGAGGCCACACAATCATTGTAAGAAGGACAATAATAGTTACAAACAGCAGACTGTGACTCTCTGGATTAGTTTGTTGTCCTGCAATGCCAACACTCTCAGCAGATTATAAGGATTAGTTAATACTACAGTATTTGGTTTTGCTCCGTGTAGTAGTTTAGGGGTGAGAAAAAGTCATTTGAACCACTTGAATCATCACCACAGGTTAGAGCTGGAAATCAGAGGTCTAATCTGTGGCAACGCTGGGAGTTTGGTCAAATCAACGGACAGCCGTCATCAGAAAAGGACTGACGACTCCGACACATCAAATATCAACATTGAAATTATTATTCCAAGTAGTTAAATGTATTAGCGTTTCACACCTGGTTTGTATATTTTGCTTCAACTAACTAACTGTAGCTCGGATATATTCTTTTCTTTTTTGGAGTTTTAAATTTGTTTCTATAGTAAACATCCACAATAACGTCTTTTTGCTCTTTATTTTCCAATTCCAATTGTTCACCAGGAGGGGGCAGTATGACCTTGATTCCTCACAGAAGCAAAAGTATTGAAAGTATTGAAGGCAAAGTATAAAAAAAATAAACCCAAAACACAAGAGCGTTTGAAAAAACATTTGTATCTGAGTGAATGTAAATTAAATAATTAAAAGTGTGTGTGTGTTGATTGATTGACAGTAATGTCCAGTTTAATATTACTGCATAGTGATGATGACGATAATTTACGCAAGATGCAGTCCCAAACCGGAAGCAGCGATGGGAACGTACAGAACAGTTATGTAACCTTTGTAAATGATCGAATGATGACTCACATACTTTATGAAATAAGAACAGGCCGTCATGTACACCGCTCGAAAGAACATCTGTAACATTTTGTTCAAGAGCGTGGCTGCCAAAACAGACAAAGTGAATCACACTTATCAAAAAATGTGTGCTTTTTTTCTTCTTCCAAACTTTTTAAAGAACGTCTTGTGGGAAATGACTCTGGAATTTCCACCCAGTGCCAAAGGGTGGATTACGACCACCGTCCACTCCAAAGTATGCCCACGGAATGTTGCAACCAAACACGATAAACACCGTGGATGCACAAATACCAAAAAGCTTTGTGTGTGAACGAGAAAACAGAACAACAACAGAGCTCTGACGTCACTGTGCGATATAGAGCCTGACTCACTTCTTTTCTCTAGTCCCACCACAAGCAGTAACTCGAAACCCAAATGAGGAATGACTCATCCGTGCCACCCACGTTTCCTCCTATAGTCAGAATTTATCACGGTCACGACCAAAATATCGAGGTTCTATCTAATGACAACAACGATCAAATGTTCTCAACTCATTCAAAGTTGTATTTCACTGGCAGCCCAGATCAAATGTTGACGTCTATATGCGTCAATGGTAGTGAATGAGTTAATGAAGGGCATGTTGTAAATGGCAACGATCTTAAGTCACTGAAAAGTAATGAATAAGTAAAGAGTGGGAACACAAGACAACAGTCAACAGACCTCAAATGTCCTGGTTGATTGTTCATTGTCCACAACAAGCCCTCCTATTCTTTCTCTCTCTCTCTCACCCCTCTGGCTTCTTCCTGCGGTTGTCTCATCCCGTGAGATCAGATTGCAAATAATCCAACAATGATGTTTAAGACCGTAAGCGTGATAATAGAAAGGAATGGGTGATACGTTGGCTTTTCTGCATCTTGAAATCTGAAATGCGTTATTTCAGTATTTTTAAATGTTTCAAATTTTCTTAAGAATATGAACAGAATTGTGTTAATGAGTTGAAATGTCAATGTTTGTTCTTGGTGTGCTACCTTTTCCTTGTGGTTGACATTAGCTGTTGTGTTTTTAGGCGTGTCTCTTGCATTACATAAAATGGGACATTTAAATGAAGCTGCCCTAAAAAATATTTTTATGCTTCAGGAATCTATGGTAGATATAAAAAAAAGTCTTTTGTGATGAAGGAAAAACGTTAAGAAAATAAAAACGAACAAAACAACTGATAAAATGCGGTTGCATAAGTGTGCACACCCTCTCACACATCTTTTCTTCTTTAGTCATGGAATTCCTTCAGATTTCTTTATTCTTTTTTGCAAAAATGTGAATCACAATTAAATTATTTTATTTTAGCTTTTGGCTGCCAACTGCCACAAATTAAATTGTTTAAAAAAAATTCACAGTGCTTAATTTTCCATAAATATGTAAGATTTTTAACAGCTAATAATAATTTAAAAAATGCCCTCATAAAAGTTAATTGGGAAATTCTGCATTGCATAAATGTGGAAAATCTCTGAAATATTAAGCACATTATGAGACATCAACGTTATGTGATTTGAGCCTTGAAAATATGTACGGGAGCCTCAGGGAATTATGGTACTTGACCTTAATTGACATGAACGGAAAAACAAACAAACAGTGAATTTGTGTGACCTATGGGAACCATCCATTTTATCACATAATAGTGTTCTTCAGAAAGTCATGAGATTTGTCCGCTTGTTAAGAGTTCCAGAACATTTTAATTCAAGCAAATTCATGTGAATGTGACTTAAGGGATCCTAGTTTGGACATGCATGTAAATTGTTTTATTTTTATTGTATGGTAGTGTGTGATGTGATGTAACATCCACTTTTGTGTGCCACTGTTATGCTGAAATGAACAACGCCAAAGGAAAACAAACGGTTGCACCTATATGTGCACAAACCCTCTTATTAGAGACGGATTATGCAACCGCAAAATATGCTTTACATAATCAGGGATGGTTACGTGCTAGTCTGAATGAACCTTTTGTTCCCAAATGAAAGAGCCAACCAGTTACCGTTGATGTCAGTTTGCACATTCAAAAAATAGATATACCTTCACTTAGGTTGGATTTTTTTCGGTTATCATCAGGAGCAAAATTGTTTTGTGAGCAAAATGTTTTGATGGTATAAAAGCCTCTTTTTACACTAGCTAGGTTTTTTTTTTCCTCAGTACAAATACATGAAAGTGGATAATACAGGAAATCTCTCGTGTTCAGCAAAAAACCTTTATTTTAGAGTTTAGGTTTTTTTTCTTTTCTAGTTCAGCATAGGGTGATTGCTTTTGCCACAAGCCAGTGTGTTTTTTTTTTTTTTTTTTAGCTAATGCATTTTTCTATGATCATACTTAATTATAATTCGTCTATTATGATAATCAGTTCTGTCATGGTGTTTTGAATGGTTGGACACAAAATCAATCTCAGTTGTCTTGCATGAACTTTTTTTTTGTTTTTGTTTTTTGCACTGTGTGCATTTCATAACCCAACCCGTCTCCCCTCCCTTAAAAGATCCAAAGCGGGTTGCGTTGGCAACAGTGTGACGTATTTCAAAAGGCTAAGAATAGAATCATTGAGAGGAAAGCAGGTCTGAGTCTCTTGGCTTCTGTCTTTTATCGATATATTATTTGTTTTTGTCTCTGTAACAACCTTCGCTTTAGTACTGCAGTAAAACTGAAACTGTGATGGAATAGCAATGATTATAGTTTACTTGACCAACCAAAAATGCATCCACCGGCAGGCAACAAGTAAATGCAGCACTCTCCTTGTTATGAAACTGAACCCCAAGTCCGCCAAAATGAGTCATGGGCTATTTATAGCTCCACCAATACATCTGTGCATAATGGGGGGGGTGAGATTATGTCTACGGCCGTTACATAAATGTGTTTTGGTCTAAAAGCATTCGACTACAAATTGTAATCATCAAATATGGTTATTTGTATTTATGGATCTTTCTTTTAAATAAATACATTCCTGGATCTGAATTTGTGGAATGTTTGTGGAAAATGAGTTTCTGGGAAGTATTTAGATGCGAGTTGCCTTGCACGTCTCTCCGAAAGAAAAAATAAATAAACAGACCGTCAGATATGTTTTTGTCACACTTGGATATGAACTGGAGCACAGTTGTTTTTCGTCATCGTCACTTTCAGTGCCTGACATAACAAACAATCGACGGCAGCTCATGAATGCCTTAGGGTGTTATCACATTAGGTAACCTAATGTAAAAAGTAGGCCAATGCTTTACTGCTGTGCACGTTATGTTCCCGCAGCACATTTTACAAGCGTCATTGCTCGGAAGCGAGACGAGAAAAACTCTACAAATGAGACAGCAGTTAGTCAGGAACACTTTGTACCTGCAGTGACAGTGAGCTAAAAGTGATTAATGGCTCTGACCTTCTTCCTCTGATCGGCTAACTATGTCAGTCACCCTTCTGCCCTTTTCCAAAGACTTCTGGTCTATTTTGGGGTGGAAATAGGCTCCGCTTGACGTATCGTGCACTTATTTGTCAACTTCAGCAAGCAAATCCAAAGTCGAGAACTAATGGCACCTGGCTGGCTGTTTTTGGAAGGAGAATTTGCACTCCCAATGTCTGGTTTCTGGATTGCGCAACACCCTTGTGTAACACAACAGCAAGCCTCAATCTGTACAAATGTGAGGTATTTGTAATATATTCTTATTAATGATGAGACACATTTCTTGTTAAGACTGTTACAGGAGATCATAAATTAATTATTCCAATTATTCGGCCATATCAGGGTTATTATTATGTTTTGAATATCTGGTAAAACTGTCTTGTAAAAGTTTTAAAAGGTCCTCGGAATAACAACGGGGTATTTTTTGTCTAGCGTTGCTTTTAGTGAGTTGCAAAATGAGTCTTTTGTGAAAATTATCAGATTATTTATTTTTTCTGTCACAGCAAGATGAAGCATGCTATTTGTGATTTGCCAACTCTTTCATCAACTCATTCAAGCCTTGATGCTTTTTTTTTTTTTTTTTTTTTAGCACAAGTGTCAGTTTACAGTTTTCAGGAAGTCAGCCTTCTTGTAAATTCTTGGCTGACATGTTTTTTCAGTGAAGCCAGCTGCAGGTTTACCCGCCTAGAGGTCAAATAAAACAAGGTCAGCCATTCCATTAGGGGCTCGGCTTGAATGTCAAGAATTTCAGCTTAAACCTGAGAAACATTTATTCTCTCACGAGGTTCGCTGACTTGAGTTCGCTCCAAACTACTTTTTTGTTTTGATGCATCAGAAGAACATTGTAGTGTTAACATGATGAAATTACAAGCTCCTCCTTGATCAATACAATAAAGACATGGTCAATAATTACAGAAAGCTTTTTTTTCCTGATCTTGTAAGAACGACATATGAAAGACATAAATCAGCTCTTCCACACCCATTTCCAAAGAAGCCTGAAGCAACGCTGCTTTGGAAAGTAGAACTTGAAGTATTGCATTTATTTCGTAAGGCAATCAGATCTGTGATGTAACCGACTTCCTGTTGCGTAAAGAAAACAGTCACTATGACCTTGGGGATTTTGTTTCTTAAGAAAACATTGCTGCATTCTTTTTAGGTCAAAACAATCTCTCGGAGTACTTCAATGATTGTTAGTAGAGATTGTTGGAAAGTACAATCCGGATTTATAAATCATTATTTCGTGTAATATTTTATTGGTCTGAAGATTTATGAGAGCTCCAGGATGTTTACTGAGGCAACGACAAACAGACAGCTCATTATTGTTTCATAAAGGCATTAATGAAGCGGTATGATTTGTAGTCTTCAAATTGAGCCTCTGTGGAGTGACAGTCTTCCCGTAATGAAATCATTTCTAAAAATCCCAGGGAAGAAAATAAAAACATCATGTATTATGCAGCCTATAGATCCATACAAAAAAAGATTTAGCGTGTTCTATGTTTGCATGCTTACCATTCATTGATTAGTTTTAATTCTTTTAACAAACTCACCATTGTTAGTTTGTGCCAACTACTCAGAGCACTTTCTGTTCTCACTTTTTTTTTTTTTTTTAATACATGTCCTCAGGGCCCAGACTCAGTATGATGAATAATTTCTTTCTCTCATATATTGACCTTTGCTTTTGAAAAATTAATGTCAAAGAAAACTGAAGGCATTATTTACGACAAGAAACAACAATCTATTTGCCAAGAAATTCTGTATTTGATTGATTCGATAATGTAGCTCGCAGCATGATTTTATCTCTATGTTAAAATGCCTGCCTACTGGAACTGTAAACTTTAAGTGCCGTTAAATATCAATCCATCTGTTTTCTACCATCTATACAACAATGTTCCAACATACAACTGCATGTCATTTTTTTTTTTTTTTTTTAAAGTCCCATTTATAGGAAATGACAATCTGCTGTGATTGTAAAGGCACCGGCTTTTGTCTCCATCAAGATCTCAAGGTCGCCAAACAATGAAGGGGATCAAAGCGGATGGCGTTAACCATCAACTAAAACACGTTTGCTTGCTCAAGCGGTTTATTGACTTGAAAGTGAAAGATCATACTTTTAAAACCAAACAGGTTTGTTTGGCTGTTTGACCTTGAGGCTGTTAACTCTTGCCTATGCAACCAATTCAAATTAGCAGTCAGGTTGGAAAGTGTGAGTCAGGAACATCCTGTCAGACAGCTTCCAGTTTAGGACACAAATCTGTTTTTATTTTATTTTTTGGGGGGGGGGGGGCATAATTGTAATGTGCAGTGATGACGAACTCTATTCTCAGAGTTGTTTGTAATTGCTTGATTAATAAAAGATTCATTCCGTAATATTTCTGAAATGTGTTTTACAGGTGTCTGTCACATAATTGCACCATAAGCAGCAAAATATGAAATGACAATTATTATCTCCGAGAAAAAAAAAATCATACAGGAGGTTGATTCGTTTGTTTGGACAAACACTGTTTATTTAGAACCTGCTTTTATTTATAACATTAAAAAATCTGATAGATGGATCAACTATACCATTGATATATATATTTTTTAATTCGCTACTGATGCAAATTCTGCTCAGATTCATATTGGTTCTGATTTTCGGCTGGTTCTGCTGCTTTGTGTTGCAATGGCGTAACATTGCTTCATTATGACGCACTTACGCAATGTGGGGAGGAGTCGATGAGGTCATATGACGACGGCATCTGCTATTTGCGGCAACCGTCTGGAGCTTTCCTCTGCACAGGGGCGGTCGTCGGCGCGCGGCGGGGGGGCTGGCTTATGAGAGTGGTCACTTTAGAAGGCGGTCCCTCAATTTGCACACAAACCGGACCCCAGCTGGTTCATGCAAGGAGAGAAACCGTCCCAAGCTGAACTCTGCGTTACAAAGCTGCAGCGCTCATCCAAGTAGAGCAGAGTGAAGAACAACGCGGCTGATAATATCACGTAACGTTTACAGAGCAGAGCAGAGAGCATCTGCAGCCCGCACGGAGGAACAGACAGCGCATCTTCGGGAACCGGCGGCACCGAATTCCCATCACAGGTACAACTAATTCCATTTACACTATTATTATCAGTAGTACTTAAATAGTGATGTATTTGAATTTAGTGTATTATTCGGGGGTTTAGTCTATATTTATTTTTCCATTTTCTAAACGTGGAATTAAGTTGCATTTTATTTTTTCTGAAAAAAAATAAGGGGTTGATTAGTACAAAATGTCCTGGCGTAGTCTGTGTTAGTTTGGGACAATATGCCGCTTTATGCAGGTTTAGTCTGTTCTCGTCAGGACACAGACTGTGTTCCCGTCAGAAGTGGGTCGATAGTCCTGGTGGCGGAAGACCGGAATTTAGGTAGATTTAAAAGGCGCTGTGCTATAATAAAACAAGTATTATTTATAGTATATAAATTATTATATTATTATTATAGTATATTCTGGTGTATTCTGGCGATGGGTTTAAGTGAAATAAAAATGTAGGTCAAAGTCATGTAGGGCACTATAACACAAAAAAAGTTGTGCCACATCACCATCTTAGTGTCACGTAAGATCTTATTGATTATAAATTACACAAGTTGCTCCAGTTTCACCAGAGTAGTGTAATAGACTTACATAATATTGTGTTGTAATGGCAGTTGCGTAACCATTAAATCCCCTCCATTGTGTCTCCCTCACCACTAGGTGGCACTGTTGCTGCAACATCAACGCAACCCGAGCTTTGACGCTGTTGTACATTCTCAATGTTTGAGGAGGTATCCCAGGAGATGAGGGTGCAGCAAGGTGTAGCTATGCTCCACCCATTGGAGTCCTCAGCAGAAGCAGAGAAGGTACCTCTAGCCTTCGCAGATGATACCATGTCCGTCCTGACCTCCAGCAACCTGCTGGCCCGCTCCCTGCTGGGCCGTCCCACCGCCGTGAAGCGCAAAGAAAGTCCCTCATCCAGCATCAGACGCAAGCGTGAGTTCATCCCGCTGGAAAAGAAAGACGAAGGCTACTGGGACAAAAGGAAGAAGAACAACGAGGCGGCCAAGCGTTCGCGGGAAAAGCGACGGGTGAACGACATGGTCTTGGAGAGTCGCGTGCTGGCCCTGCTGGAGGAGAACGCTCGGCTCAGGGCCGAGCTGTTGGCTCTCAAGTTCCGATTTGGTTTGGTGAAAGATCCGTCCAATGCGGCCATCTTGCCTCTTTCCGCGGCGCCTCCGCACACCCCTCCGAGTGTGACTCCCCACTATTATCTCCTCAACTCCTCATCACACACCAACAACCAGACGAGTCAGCCGAGCGGACGGGGCTCCAGAGACGGTGGCAACCTGTCAGAAGATTCGGGCTTTTCAACTCCAGGTAGCTCAAGTGTTGGAAGCCCAGTCTACTTCGAAGACCGGCTCAGTGACCATGAAAAATCTTCACCACACAGAGCAGAGGAGATGAACTTGGACCTCTACCACTCTGCTGATGTCCACCACAGGGTGGACCAAGCCGAGTCTATGAAGAACCTCCCGCATAAGCTACGTTTCAAGACGCCCGGCAACTGTGAGGCAGGCGATGCGGCAAGCGATCCCAGCGGCACTCGACGCAGCCCGGCACCTCCCACCGTAGAAGGTCCGCGTGATACCCCCAAAAGCCAAGAACTAATTAGAGGCGAAACAGGAGAGGGGCACTCGAGCCCGTGGCTTCCCCTGCAGAACAACGGGGGCAGGAAGGGGAGACAGTCACCTCAGCATGTCGCCCCAAACTTCAACCCGCAGCCTCCTTCTCAAGGACACACAGAGGTCAAGTACCAGCATGAGAACAACTTCCTGAAGACTCAACTGAGCTCTTTGAGCATGGAGGTGGCTCAACTTAAAAAACTTTTCACAGAGCAGCTCATGTCCAACGCTACCTAAGAAGCACTCTTTGTCAGTAATCGTTAACAATGTGATGTGTTTTGCTTTTTTTTTTGTAATAAATGTCAGTAATATATATTCCTCTTGTAGTCTGCTGTTTAGGTTGCACGCCTCAGGCATGGAGCTTCCATTTTGTGTCAGATGTACAATGAATCTCGTTAATCGTGGTGGTTTGGGGAAATTGCACAAAAAATTGCTGATAGATGCCGCATGAAGAATAATACAAGAAAATATAAGTTCCCAAATATATCTGCAAATAGTTGAATTCACTAATGCTGACCACCACTATGCGGGAGTTCACTGTACATTAATTTCTATAATCCAACACACTGTGACAGCTAACGATGGCAAATAACATCACAAGTTCAAACATTTTCGCAAAAGCGATTGCAAAATGCTTTGTACTGTTGAGACAAGTCAGATCACTGTAAACAGATAGCAGATAAGAAGGTAGCAGGTGGACATCAAAACCTGGTGAGCTAATAAAAAAGACTCAAGGTTCCTTCAATGTGTTGTTGGTTGTTTGTGTTTATATTTGTTGTTTGTCAATTTATCTGTTCAGATCTGAATGGTGTCTGTATATTTTTATTTCAACTGAAATAAACATTTGATAAAGTCACTGTGTTATGGTCATTTTATATATATTAAATTATCCTCTTTTTTTGTAAATAATAGAGTTGCTGAGTAAGTTTAAAACATGTTTGCAGCTCTTGTAATGTTTCTCATCATGTAAAACTAGCAACAAAGTCAACAGACTGCTCGTTGTTTGTATAGTTGTCCACCAGGGGGCAGCAGAATATCATTGAGAGTCATTCAAGTCTAAATCCATTTTTCATCATGCAAATCATTGGAAAATTCTATTCTTTTGTTCTGATATTAGCAAATTGGTGATGAGTTCATTTCATCAGCTCTCCATTTTTGTTCTTTCAATTATATTTAGACAAGAAAAGGTTATGTGGCAGACTTTACGATTCATTTCAAATGTTTTTGTATACTGTAGACCGTTTTATTTTGCTTTATGTAAGATATAACCTTTTTAAAAACCAAAACACATTAATTTAAGGTTGGTTAATAACCCGAAGCTAAAGTTCGTCCCAGAGATTAGGTAGCCTACATATTCAATATCCATAATAAACTCAAGGGCACATTACTTCCTGAATATAAATGCAATTTCATCTACAATCCTTATAAATTAAAATATATCTTCAAAATAAATTGAACAATCTTGTGTTGGAATGAAAAAGACTGCGACAGATGCTGCAGGTGTGGAGAAAGGAATGTCATTTCATGATGCCACTGCAATATCACTACTCACATCTACGTAACTCTCACAACCCCCTCTTTCCCCCAATCTGTTGCCCCCACCACCACCATCCTTTTTTTTTTTCTTCAGTGAAAGGATAACGCCTGTTGCTAGGCAGGCAGTGCGACAGTTGCCATGGGAACGCTTGCAGACAGAGCTGGGGGGCTGCTCGGGCGGGGATAAGGATGGGGTGCGAAAAGAAAGGAATGATGTAGAGACGGAGAATGTGTGTTTTGATGGGGGAGGGGCATCCATGCAGCCAATGCTTCAGCTCCTTCAGTGCTATTTGTATCCTTCATCCTTGGAGGGGAAACAAAGAGTTGCACTTCAGGTGATCCTGTTTTCCAAATTTAAATTTGCACAATTTTATGAATGTGCAGGTGGAAGCTTATTTTTGGTCAGGATCATAAATTATGACTGGTCTGCATAACAGTGTCAAGTTTACAAATTTTTTTTTCCTATTGACTCCTGCTTCCTTCCAAAAAAATTTTATGGTAATATTTCAGGCTGGAATAATGGGGAGTGCTAAAATGACCTCTGTAAAATATGCGGAGTTTTAACTGACAATTTCCTGGCATTGTTTAAGAAGAAGAACCTTACAACAAATCATCCCATGCTGCAAAAAAAATAAATTGTGGCTGCTTACAGCGTGATCAACTACAATCAAATTTTCCGCTTAAAAGTAAGTTGAACTTGCAGACAGTGGCGGAGCTACGGGGGGGGGCACAGGCCTCCCCCCTTGAACCCCCAGGTGCCAGACTAAATAATGAAATTGAAATCCTAGCTCCGCCAGTTCTTGCAGACTGGCAAACAAAGTGGCATGCAAACTGTCCCCTTCACATTGTCCGGTTCAAATATGGTCAGTGTTACCAAACCAGTTTGTTGTCAACTCAACACTGTCATGTTTGATAGCCAGTCAACTATTTCGAATGCCTCACAGTCCTCAGTTACACAAAGTCGTGTTGCTGCGCCATGACAACATTAACACTTTTTGCGTGAGGGATTTCCACACTTCAAGTCTGCCAGAATGTTCAACATTCCTGCTCGTAATCAAACCGAATCACAATACGAGCTTCAATCGCAGCCGGGTTATTCAACACTATGTGAAGCGAGGTGAATATTCAGGAAAACAATTTTTTATTATAGTTATTGCTGGCAGTTGCTATAACAAATACTATTGTGGCTCGATGTGCACGTGACTTGAGGGATATTGGCATACATTGCCTCCACTGACCCCCAGACTAATTTCACATCCTTAGGTCCCTAATTTCCTATCACGCAGTCTGCATTGACAGTTTTGCAAGGCCCCGCCCCTTACATCATTTAGCCCTTCCCCTTCAATCTCTTCTGCAATGGGATTCGAAGGCATGCAGAGATGGGAGGGTGCAGAACTGGGAGAGAAACAAAAAACGTGACTAGGCACCCAAAGCGTCGTGTTATGCAACATCTGACCTACTAACATACATTTTAGACATTGAGAGAAGGGGAAATAGAGAGAGGGAGGAATTGGAGCTAACATGACATGAGCAAGGCACTAAAAACAAGATCCACTGTGCTCCCTGCACTGAACGGAGAGCTGGACTTTTGCAAATTGGCGGATGGCTTTGGTTTCAGGAGTATACGACAGCACGCACCACACGGATTGGTGCCCACGGAATTCTATAATATAAACAACTGGGTGAGTGTGCCATCATTTCTCCATCTCAAAAATGCAATGATTTATAACCACACAGTCCTCATTCCGACTGAATTATTTTCTTAATCTTAAATGTGCGTCTGTGTGTGAGAGGAAAGTCCTATAGATGAAGGTTACGCCTTTTGGGGGGGATGTATGTTATTCTACAGCAATTAATCATTTGGATCCGGCATCATTTTTATTCAGTCTCTACACGTGTCCATAAGTGTGCAGGTACTGTGCATATAAATAAAGATAAACAATAATAGTAATAATAATAATTCTTATTTTCATACGATTACTATTATATATTATACATGTATGTTATATAATTCCTTATATATATTATAGAAGCTATATTTATTGCATGATGCGGTAAATTAAATGAGAAGTAACCCATTTGCTCTCGTTGTGGGTTAGTAGACTAGTCCGTGCAGACAAACTCCGCGGACACGCTTCTCCGTGTCACGTGTAGCTGCTTCTTTGTAAGGGTTAACGCGGCTGGTGCGGTCCTCCGGTTTAACCCTTAAATCCCCGCCCAAGAAGACGCAAAACACAAACCGGGAAGCGCAAAGTCAGACACGAGCGCGCAGCGGGTGCGTCGGATTTTTTTCTTTGGATGGTGATTTTGTATCATTTCAAATGGGAGCCATATTTAATAATAGACCGAGAGAAGAATGGTGAAGTTAACCGGATTTGGTGACTACAAGGTGAGGTGCGGAACATCTGGATCCAATGTGGGTCAGACGAGGGTCAATGTAATTGCAAGTTTATTTGTATTTATTTGTGCATTAATTACTTATGATGGATGCATGCAGCTGATTAGGATCTAATTACAAAACGCATGAATCTTATTTGTCAGACAGGACAACAAAGAAAGCACGCGGGTTGAAATATTCCCATAACCGCTAATGATGGGAAAACGGAAATTAAAATATTTCAATAGGGCTTGTCATGTAGAATGGAGTCAAATAGATTTAAATAGTGGGCATTGCTATTACAAAAGTTTTTTTTGTTTGTTTAAAAATAAATAAATAATTACATAGCACACATAGACATTACATAGCACGTGTTTAGCGTTACCCCATTTGCCCTTGCAGGTTTTTAGCAATGGAATGCTAAAGTCACCTGTCAACATATAATTAGCATACATGAGAAATATAAAAATAAAATTCTCTTAATCTGGCATGTACAGTTAAAAAGCTATTTGGTGGTGTCTATAGATGTAAATTAAATACAGAGATCCATTAATATATCAATTAATAAATGAAAATACATTTTCAAAATTTGATTTATTATGCAATCGGGGTGAAACTGTATTGTGTGGTGAAGACATTGCCAATTGGGTGGCTTACAGTGGGTTTCCATGCCAGCTATAAATGTAGGTCACACCACTCCTGTGGGAGGGGGCGGCTGTGAGGTGAGGCACAAAACCGCACAATAGAAGACTCACTGGATATAACAGAAAGGAGAATTTTATTCCACGTGAGTCCAAACTTTTAATTAAAGTGAACTATATTTGCGTTGAATCCAATGTGGTTCATTGTCCACGTTATCAAAAAAAGCCACTTCAAAAAGTGTGGCACAAGTTTATTATCTGGCTTTCCGGGCACATAGGAGATGATAAAAGATGAGTGTTGTGCTTTGTTATTGCCTTGTGGTTGTTGCTGCAAGCGCAAGCGAATTACAGCGTTTAGTAGGCCAAGGGAGCACATGTGACTGGTGAAACACATGGACTGAGTCACTGGGCTTTTTTCCCTTTTCCAGAGAGAGAGGGCTGATATGGTTGTGTGTTCTTGGAACAAGGATCTAGTTTCGATAGGACTCCACCTTGCTGGCTGCCTTTCAGATTCTTTAACCCCCGCCCCCATGTTTTTTTTTTTTTTAAGTGGATAAAGTCTGCACTCGGATTTAGAATTCAAACAGACCCCACCCATGCCATATAGCGACCCCCCCCATGCCATATAGCGACCCCCCCTCCTCTTTCCTATGTAGGAGTGTTTCATCATTCTTTTGAGGCATGTGCCTTTTATTTTAAGCCTGCTCCTATTTCCTGAAATGCTCCACAGTAACACGTGCAAGGGTTGGACTCAATCCGCTGTTTCCAGTACCACAATTAGAGTCTTTGGATTCGGGCGCCCGGTGGTTTGCGGGCAACTTGGATTCTTTGACTGTGCTATCATTCCACAAGTGCCACAGAGACCCGGCCGGCCGGCAATGACACGTGATGTGCGCCATGAATTGGAAGGAGTGATCTAGGTCACGGACGTGTATTTAGATCAGCAGATCAAGTTTGCTCGCTTATCTATTTCGAGTCGTAAAAATGGCTCGTTACTCGAGTAAATTAAATTACGACATTATTCAAAGGAGTCAACAAAGTGGGTGAGAGAGACAAACAAACTAATGTAGCTCATTTAAGAAAGGAAATTGGTGATGTCACCTCTTGACCTTTTGAAATGCTACTTTTGACCTTGTCACATTCGGTCGGGGTTCTGATGTGTGATGTGATTACCCCCCCCGCCCCCTTTTTTTTTTTTACACATTCCTTCCTTTGATGCAACATTGTTGCAGTCAGCCCATATGGAGCAACCATCTGATCCTTTGTTACAACTCTCCCGCTTTGATTCGTTTCTTTGTCTGCGCTCCATTTCTCCACTCACGTGCTGAAATTCTCCAAATTCTCTTTCTTCCCATATCCGGCTGCAGTTCTGGTGACCTAGATTCTGTACAGTGGAGGCAAATTGACTTTCTGGGTCAGTGGGACAGGCTGTGTCCATTCCCATTCGGTCTGACTGCTGCCACATGTTTACGGCTCACGAGGACAACCTCAAACTATTAGGCTACACAACTGATAAGAAAGAAAAAAAAAAAATCAGTCCATGCCAAAAAAAAAAAGTCACGGGGGCAATTTGAAACCTAAAAAAGCAGATGTGGATGAATTAACACTCACTAGCCAATAAAATACATCAGCTGTTGCATAAAATTCCCCCAATTTAAATCAATTTATGTAAACAAAAAGTGCAATTCATGGCCATTATTGAAAGTCTGGTTCCATGTTTTACCATCATCAAAACGCAGACCACCCTCTTAGCAGCGACCCTTGACCTATATTTATCAATATCCCAGCTCACCCCCCCAACACATAGACTTCTACTTCCAAATCTCATGCCCCCCGGTCTTGGCCTCATTTCCCTTGACCTGAACTGGCTGCTTGCTTTTGTCTGCCTTATCTGCTCTCCCTGCATCATTGATTTGGCATTGAGTTGTTTTGGTGAAGAATGCCGTCACATTCCTCTGAGGCTGAATGCACGGGGGGGGTTGGGGTGGGGGTGCTATTTTCAGGAGGGTTCCTCACTGGGAAAGGCAATGAGCTTGTTCCTGCGGAACCCAGAAAGACTCCTATTGATTTGTGCCGTTGACCTACTTATTCCTTAATGTCAGCTTTTAACCTTTTCCTCCAGTTCCCTTGGTGCATATCACAAAAGCTCACATGGGTACCAAGATAAAACACTGACCACATTATATCACAGAGGTCAACATGCCAGGTGAAGGGTCATACGGTTTCAGACAGAGCAGATCGATAGAGTACAAAGGTCAGACAGTGTGGTCAAAGGACTTTGCATGGGTTGCTATGGGACACGGCCAGACATGCAAAAGTGCCTCTATGCAAACCGGAAAAAAAAAAATGCAAGGATGGATTTAACATGATATTTTGATGAGTCGAGCAATATAATCATCTCTATTTTCTCTGTTTTTTATCATTGCAGTTTCTAATCTTGGCCTCGAGGACAGACAAAACAGACGAGATCGAGATTCCCCAAGAGACTGATGCACTGAGGTAGATTGAATATTGTACATGCAGACCTGACATTTTCCAGAGTTTGACATTATTAGGTCAAAAGATCTGCCACTTGTGACTGAACAACATGTTTTCTTCAATTCCAGATTCAGTGTCTCAATCACGAGTTGGAAAGACCTGTATCAGCACCCAAAGCTACAGTTGGATAAATGAGGGTGTCTAATTCTGAGCTCTTCTTGATCTTCTTGGCTAATTTGGAGACTTGAGTTGCCTCTTGTCAGAACTGAGCTTCCAATAAATCGATTGAGATCTTCGAGGTGTGACGTCACCTTTATCTCTGACCTGTTCAGCCTCCAGTTGAAACTGGCTACTACCAGACAAGAATGGAAAATCTTACTTCAGTCCTCAAAAACTCAGGAAGCCACCTCGAGACCTTCACCGGTTACGAAGAGTCTATGCAAGGCACGTCGCCTCGCATGGGCCGCGTCATCAAACCCAAACCCAATATGAACTGCAGGCGGAAACGAGAGTTCATTTCAGATGAGAAGAAAGATGCTTCCTATTGGGAGAAACGACGCAAGAACAATGAGGCGGCCAAGCGTTCCCGTGAGAAACGGCGCCTCAACGATATGGTTTTGGAGAACCGTGTCATCGCGCTGAACGACGAAAACGTGAGGCTCAAGACGGAGCTGCTCCAGTTGAAGCTACGCTTTGGCCTTATAAGCACCGCCTCGTACATTGAGAAGAGTCAACAGATTGAGGGAAGCAACAGCGCGGGGAACGGCGGTTCCTCTTCTTCAGCATCTTCTCAGTACTACTCCAGCGGTTATTCCAGTAGCTCTCAGGTGATGATGAACTCGGACTCCTCGGAAACTGAGCAGTCCGGGCGCAGCGAGGGCCACAGGCAGATGGTGAAATACTCACCACGTGGTTCCCTGTCTGACATGTCTGACGGCTCGTCCAGAGACAGCCCAGACCCAATTCCCTTCGAGATCAAGCAAGAAGGTGACAGGCTGGAGATGGATATTACCAACGGCACTACCACCCAGATCATGTTTAACATCCATCGAGGTCTGGCATCCGTACCTACTCATCACCAGCTCCAACAGCATTCTCAAGAGATGGAGGCCGCTTATCATAGCCAGCAGCAGCATCTTCACCACCAACAACCCCATCAGGAGCCTGTTCCCACTGTCAATAAGCAGCTTGGCTCTCAACCACCTGCCGCCCAGAGGAGCGTCATTCTCTTCTGTCCTGTCGACAGCTTGACACGGCCTCAAGATCTCGATGCGCAGAAGCAAGGTAAAGGTCAGGCATGTGCCGGCCGAGCTCCCCAGTCTTTCGTGGAGAACTCCGCAGAACCTCTGGCTGAGGTGATGAAACAACTTGAGAGGAAAACATTAGACTCGCCTTTTTTTGAGCTCCCGGCCGGCCATACTGAAGAAGGACAGAGACAAGTGTACAGAACTTGCCAGTCTCCCCAGCAGGAGCTTTGTTTGTCCAAAGAGTTTACCCACAAACAGATGGAGGAAGTCAGTCAATCCCATCTGTATCACCACCAGGCTCCTCCTTCATACCAAGACGAGGAACCACCCGTTCTTAGCTTCGAGGGCGAGCTCCGGAATGATACTTATTACCGAGGCCAATCGAGTAAAGACACGTCATCCAGCGATAGCGATCCAAGGAGCTCTGACAAAGAGGCCTCCACCGACGACGATGAGTCTCCTTCCCCGTCCTGCTCGGACAACTATCACAACCAACTTCTCAACAGCTTCCACGGGCCCGCCTCCCCGCAAGCCCAGAACTGCTCTCAGGCCCATGGTCGGGATCCGCAAGGCGAGGTGAAGACCACGGCGTTACCCCACAAACTCAGGCTTAAGCATCGGGCCATCAGCACCGGGGAGTCCCCGACGACACCGCCCTCTGCTACATCACCCCTCCCTCAGCATCCATATTTGTCCTTATCACCGCAACAGAACATTCAGAGAGAGAACCCAATGGAGGCTTCAGACGGGGAAGGCGCGAGGAGACATAACGGGAAATAGAAGTTAGCAGATTTCAACGTTGGTGGCATTCTCCAGTGACGTGTATAGTAAAGACAATTTGGCCACCATCCTGCCATAATGCCTTGGATCACCCGAGTACATGAAGCTGGCCTATTTTACACCCCCCAAAAAAGTCACCCAAAAAGGCTGGACTTTGTGACTTGTGTATCATACTTGTAGATATTGTACAGTTTTGTCATTTCTTACATTCTCTCCATACCAACAGAAGCACTTTTTTTTAATGAAATGAGAGGAGGAATGGAACTGCGTGCTTTTTTTTTTTTCTTCGCTGCCAATTCATTTGACATCATAAAACAAAAACTCATTTGGATCCGAAAAAGAATGTAAACAAATCAAATTTGCCGTATATCTGACTGCAGACAAGTTGTTGTATGCCTTAATTCAAACATACTCTTGGGATGTTCCCTAAGACCAAAGAAGCTCTAACGCCATCCAAACTTAAAAAATTCAAGTTCCATACCTCTTCCCAGACCCTACCTCGTTGCTCCATATTCCCCTCCTTAGTCCACAAAAAAAAAAGAAAAAAATCTGCATCACCTTTATTTTTGAAGCACTTGTTTTGTACATTACTGTGATATATGAATATATGTATCTATTCTAAATCTATATTTTACAATAAATTGAATACAAACGCAGCACAAACGGATTTTCGAAACGAGCATCCTTTAAGGAATCGGAATGAAATTAACTGTACACTTGCTGCAGGACCCGCTCAAATCAAAATGCCTCTCTCTTGATTGTTAAGCTTTAGCATGAATCATATTTGAATGATCTGTTTACACAGAAATGGCTGTCCACTTTGGAGAGCCAGCAGCACTGAATGGAGAACATTTTTGTTTTTCCTCATTCAAATGTTTGGATTTCATTACCAGCCTTTGAAATATGTGGTGGATCTCACCAGCTGCAGGCTATAAGCCCTTACTTTGTTTTATTTGAGCTTTATCAATCATATCTGTTGTCACCATTCACTGGCCCAATGTATTTATTTCCCTCTTCTCCGCTTGCCCAACACTGTATAAAAAGCCCACATGAACATAGACAAGATCCATTGCAGTCTGGAGTTTGAACTGCCATTTGGGTTCATTTCCAATTGTTGACATGATGAAGAGAAATTTGGTCTAATCAAAATGCCATGTAGGAAATTTGCATGACCTTTATGCCTCCAATGTCCAGTTCTCAATGTAGCGCTATTTGCTAAGTAGCCTGCACTGGATAAACAGAAGTATATGACCCATGTTTGGCTTTTTGACACTTGTGTATAAATGTAAAGTTCCCCACTACCCTTGAACAACACTGTAATGTTTATTTCATTGGTTTTATATCTTTTTTTTTTTCTCCCGTCAAGTTGTTGTTCAGTTCCCCCATACTGTTGTTGTTTTTTTTTCATATTGACTGTGATGTATTTGACTCATAATCCCTCATACCCGCCCATCCTCTTCTTCAAGTGTGTATTAACCAGTAACGTTTGTGGTTTTGCTGATGGTTTGATGAAAAAGACTAGTAGACAAAAGGAAGAGAGAAAGTGAGATGGGTGTCAGTTGATCTGGCTGGTCATTATTACCATTGCTTCCTTTTGAAATATATGGGACAACACAACACTAATGAAGATGGGAGCATTTCAAGATTGAAAAAGAAATAAAAAGAATGTTGAACCAATCAAATGCCCTCATGTCATTTTTGTTTTTATATTTATGTATTTTTTAATATTGCATTATTTCACAATATTATATACAATTTTATATATATTTTATATAATTCAATTATATAATATATTAATATAATAATTCTAATATAATTTCATAAATAAAAAACTGGCAACACTTCAGGCCACAAAAAAAAAAAAAAAATATTAATATAATAATTTTAATATAATTTCATTAAAAAAACTGTGGCAACACTTTTCAGGCCAGCCCACAAAAAAAAAAAAAAAAACTAGATATGAATTGAGCAACATTTTGAATCTATTTAAAGATCTTTGGTGACATGATCTAGAAACCTAAACCTCCATTTAGGTAACACCCTCACATGACACATGGCAAGCTCCCTAAAGCGCGACTAAAATAATCATAAATCCACCGCTTTGCCTAATGATGACTTTTGTCTGAACACCTTGGACAGGTCTTCCCCCTGAAAACATATTTTAAGCAGCCATAATATAAAGTAGAGCAAGTTACAAGCAAAACATCCTCCAAGTGAAGAGGGTGAGTCATAACTGTGGGATGTGGACAAAACTCGGCAGCGCCCGCCAGAGGAGTGGCCAACATCTAGGCCAACTGTCTGTTAACACTGCACTTTTACAATATTCATATTCAAGACTTTTTCTTACGCCATGAATCTATCGAATTCAAGTTTCCTTCAAACGTTCTCACAAAACAAGGTCACGATAATAGCAACGGTAAGGGCAAAGGGAGGGGCGGCTGACGGAGGGAGGGAGAGCAGGATACAGAAAAGAGAGGGAGGGAAGTGACCACTACCTCCATTTAAGCCTGCAAACAAAGCACCTCTTTGAGGCTGACGCATCAGTGCCCTAATGCTTTTACTCGCATTCAACCTATCCCATGCACGCACATACACACAGCTACTATATCCACGTAAAAATATCACGTTGACATTTTCCGCTGCATCCTCTGCTTTCCTGACTACACTTGAACTGCACAGGAGTTTGCAGAAACAGGTCAGGAGGAAAGTAGGTCAGTGTGAAGAGAGGTAAAGAAGAGCTGAGGAGAGAGAGAAGGGCGGCAGTTAGGATGGAGCGATGGAGGTTCCTGACATTGTTGGAGATCTACGACAGAGATGCTCTTAGTTAAGAGTAGAATATATGAATGGCGGAAATGATGCATTTGGATGCACACCCCAAGGATAGGATTTTGAAATATCTTTGGAACAATGTTGATCTAATTGCTCATGAGATATGAGTTCATTTGTTGGCTCTTTTTCTATCACGGAAGTTCCTGGTCCATTAAAACCTGCCTCCACTTTACTCACACATGGTAGAATCGAGGTGTGTTCCATGACCACTCAGAAAATGACTCAGTACCTGAGCACACTGAAAGGGGTACGTGGAAATTTATTTGACTCCGCCAAATGTTATTTCAAGTTGCAGGGACAGCTTCTCTGAGAAAGAGGGTGTGTTTCGCCTAAAGGGGCGGTCCACACATTATGATGTCACACCGTGAGTTTTATTGGATTGGGTGGGGCTGATGCTTAGAGAGGTAAAAGATGAATGAATGGAGAAAAACATCCCCACAGCACCATTATTATAATTTCTATTTATTATTTACACAATGTCAGATAAGATGTTTAGAAATTGGAATATTTGTTTCTCTCTTGCACAGTTAAGTCACATTCAAACTGGTCCGAGGCTGCCAGCAGCATGAATAGCACCGGAACAGGGTGCGGCGTGGCCCACATATAACTCCCCCCCCCCTCCCTCGCCCCCATATTGCCACCAAGTTCACACTCATTCGCTCAGCCTCTCCTGAGTTAGGCATGCACGCACGACTCATGCAAACACGTGAGCGCACAGAAGCCCTTGTTGACCTACAGCCTCTGGCTTACTTTGAAAGTGATGTAAGAGGAGCATGCAAGTCTTATGAAACCAGTTTTCTGGGTGCACTGCAGTATTATAAAAAATGATCTTTTCAATTGCTTGCGTAGTAATTACTAGTCCGGTCTTGAGTACCTGTCATCAAGTCTGTAATTAAACAACCTGATCAAACAAAACCTGTCAGATGCCTTTTTCTTTTTCACAGAGTAGCCTCAGTTAATAATAATTAAAACACAACAAAAAAAGAATAATTAATAATAATCAATATAATAAAATGATAATTTATCTGAAATCTCAGACTATGTTTTGAGCCACAGGATGACATCATACCAATTAAATGCCATGGCGTCCTTCCTCATAGCTGATATTTAATCTTTTTTTTTTCTACTCGGCCACCCACAATTAAACCAGAGGACCAACATGTACACAAACACACACACACACTTGCACAATGAGTTTCCTGCTGAGAAGAAGAACCAGCCAGCGACGCATGAATCCGCAGTAGCAGACAGTCAAGAGTGTTTGAGGCCAAATGACTAATGATGGAGGCCCACAGGGCACAAAGGAGCGAGTGGGAAACACCGAGTGCAAAACAAAGAGACGACTGTGTCTTTCGCCCCCGTGGGCTTCCTTCCTCTTAGGCCAAAAGGCCATTGGCTAACAGAAAAAAACTCAACCAAAACAACCACGTCCACCCCAACCACACACACCTGCATTTTCCTTCCCCGACAATGGCACAACTCAAAGGTTGCGTGGGAGAAGTGTCGAAAGGTACGGCTTGACGTAAATGCCACAATTGTTGTTGTTGCCTCTCTAGCGCTGCTCAAAGCCGTCCGTAATCTCACCACAGGATGGATGGCACCACCATGTGACACACTTCTAAGGAGGACATGTCAGAACACAGAAGGAATCCTGGCAAGGAAACAATGCATGCATTGTTTTTTCCGATATTTCGGGACAGCTTTACAAACTGGAAATAAATCATCCAGCTATGATCTTGTTGTGTTGCCATCTTGCCCCGAGCTACCCGAGTAAATACTTCTAGTGAAAAGGGGAAAGACTTGTTAAGTAGGTTAAAAAATATGTTGAAGATGTTACACAATAACCTTGCTGCTGTGCTGCCTGAAATTAAAGTTGAGTAACATAGGCGCCTGTGTTACCCTAAAATCAAGGCTGGGTGAGTGTGGAATGTTTGTTTTGATTCTAAAAGGGGCCCCGCAAAGTGTGTGTGTGTGTGTGTGTGCACGGGAGGGGAGGGGCTTACTCATGGCAAATTAGCCTCACTTGCCAATGTTTTTGTTTTCAATTCCTCATCCGTGGCTGAAAATTAGGTCAGCAGTCACAAGTGTGTTTCAGCCTGAGTAAAACACAAAAGACATTTGGAAAGATATTTTATAGCATTTAGGTCAAAGCGCTACGGAAAGGGTCTTCATCATTCAGGTCGGTCAAAGGAGCATGATTCATTAGAAAATAATTTTATTTCCCTGGCAATCGGTCATGTGCTTCACATACTGTTGACCTTGGAAGCCTTCCAGCGTGAGTGACCTTGTGGAAAGTCGCAGTCATACGTGTTATTGGTGCATACAGTGTGTGGGTGGGCTGTCAATAGGGTGTTAAGGATTCACAAGGAGTGGCAGGAAAGATATGTATCAAAGAGTAACCGTTGTGTCATGGTAATAAAAATAAAAAAAGCTGGAGGGCTTACACGTGTTAGTTTCCAAATGAGTCATGCATGTGGTTTTATAATAGGCTTACTTGCAAGACACCGTGGAATTGAATTAAGCAAGGTCAAGAATATGTTAACATAACATTAACATAAGATTAATATGAGATTTTAATCATGCAATGTTAAGAAACTCCTGAAAATTATTTCAATTATGAGTGAATACATTTACTATAATCAACTAGAATTTTCAGTGAGTAAGGAATCACAACTTTAAAAACAAACTTGGATTGCAATAAATGTTGCATGCCGGGAGTCGTGGGCAAAATGTAGGTCAGCTCCTCCCAGTTTTTTTTCAAATGTAATTTTGAACCCACCCACGATACAACAGCTGTTTGTGGGGTAACAGGGAAAAAGAGTGTGCTTCATCCAGGCTGCAGCAATGGAGGCCAAATGTACAAATATGACCCTCCTAACATGGCCATGTCTCCCGGACAAACTCCGCCCCCCCCCCCCTTCCATTTTTTTTTTTTCTTTCCACCCTGGTGTACTTGAGAGGAAATCTGCTCTGAGCTCCAAGAATCCTGACCATATACAGCGCCAGCTGGATCACAAAACAGCAGACTTGACTTGCAGTCACGTGTCACGCTTGGCTTTGATTCCGACAGCAGGAATGTCGTATCGTTGTGGTGATCCTTCTCCAGAGCAGCCGTTAGCAATCAACAGGTTGTGTTTTCCTTAATGTTACAGAAACAAGGGCGCCTTTTAAGGAGGTTCGAACCTAGGTGGAGGTTTTGGGGAGGCCTTTAGAGAAACAAAATGAACAGCAACACGGGGAGGAAACAATGATGGCATGAGTGTTATTTTCTCCTCAGACTGGAATGTAACGGCTGATTTTTTTTTGGGGGGGGGGGGGGCAGCTGAGTGCAGGGGGATGACTACAACCTTCCATTATGAAGGCAGGGCAGTTAGGTCACATGTTGGCTGAAATGACTTTCTAGCTAATGAGCCAGTGCAATTAGTGCTTTAAAGCACATTATATATATTTGTTTTACTAAATATGAATATATAATTGGATGGCGGTCGTTATTTAATATTATTTTGTGACTGTGATTGTAACGCGGAAATCAGAAAGCGACTAGTTGCTGAATAATACTTGAGGAATAATTCATGAGTATCTCCCACAGCTTTAATTTAAAAATTATATTGGGGTAAAAAGTGAAATACACTACTGTCAAAAGTTTGGGGTCACAAAATTGTTTGGGTGACCCCAAACTTTTGAACGGTAGTGTAAATATTATTATAATAAAATATTATGAATTAAATATTAGAAATTATATTTTATATTTATATAAGATTATATATAATCTATGAATATAAGTATACATATATATTATACGATTTTTTACACAGAAGATTATATATATAATCTATAAATAATTATCTAAATAAATATATACACGACCGTTCAAAAGTTTGGGGTCACCCAAACAATTTTGTGACCCTAAACTTTTGAACGGTAGTGTATATCAAATGTGCCTCGTGCAGCCTTTCATACCAACTCAATAAAATGAAAGTATCTTCATCTTCATCTTCTATTGTGTGTCTTTCATCCATCGACCAGAATACACAGTTTACAAAAGAAAGTGGATACAGTGGGAGGGAAGCCCAGATAAAGTCAGATAAACAAAATATCAGCCGAAATCTGAAAATCTTCAGTGTATTTAAGATATGCTACAAAAAGAAACTCTTGACTTGGATTGACAGCCCAAACATCAATGCATTGAAATGTTAGTTAAGAAATTTGTTGGGGTTTTGTACAAAAGGTCTCAGAGAGCTTCAGAAAAAGTGACACGCTACATCACGCCAGCTCGCGTTTCGTCTTCGGTTACTGTGCCTCACGTTGTTCAAACGCAAACACACCCACCCACGAGCCCAGAGTGTGTCATGGCGTAACCATGTGTACCACAAAAACGCATGGACCTACTTTCTTATCCAGTTGAATCCAGTTTGTCGTAAAGTATGGTGAGGAAGCCAGCGGTCAAGCCTCAGGTGAGTGAGACCTGAGAGGCTCTTGACATCTGGGGTCCGGTTTGAGGAGTCAAATATCCCATGAGGGTCAGAGGTTAAAGGTAAATGGGAGCACCCTATGGATGGAGAGGGGGGGGGGGGACAGATATTAGAATATTGCAGATTTCATATTGTATACTAAATAACTTGGTTTAATTGATTTCTGTATGTGTGAGAGATTATTTTAGTGAGTGTGAGGATTTTGTGTGATCGGGGTACAAATGAGAATTTTTTGTGTGTTTGAGAGCCCTTTTAATGAATATGAGAGTTTTTGAGGTGAATATAAATTTTGGTGTGAACTTTTATGGTGAGTGTTAGATGTTTTGTACTTATGTGTGCTAATTGTTATTTTGGGCCTATTCAGCACCTCAGTCTCATCTGCACGTGACTGGAACCACATAAGGAAAATAAGGCTTATAAAACAAAAGATTGCATTGATAATCACAGCACAAGGGGAATTCTCATGACAGGCAGTGTTCAATTATGTAAAGGTATAATTTTCTTTGTTCGCAAAATAAACCAGGTATGCAAGTTTGGAAAAAGGCAAGTGCAGGTAATCACCAGCCTTGCATAAGGTGAAACTTTATTCCCATCATATGATGCAGGCCCACACAAAAAAGAACCTTTCAGGGTTTGGGCCTGGTCTGAAGGGAAATATTTTCAAACTTTTGGGTTAAGTTCCAAACCCCCTCATGGCAATATGAAAAGCATTTGCTTGGATGGAGATAGTCTGCAAGCTAATGCTAACATAAAGCAAAGGAGGGCTTAGCATAGATTTTATGGTCAGTAAAAACCTTCAAGCAATGTGCACGCAACAGCAACACATACCAAGAGCACACAACAATACTCACATGCATATACTGCATTTTCTCTCCTCTGTAAGAACATCATGAATTGGCAAACTTTTTACACTGAAGAAGGGGGGCGGCCACCTCCTCTTCTGTGACCTTTTAATTATGCTGCAACTCTCCCAGTAGGGCTCAGTACTGCCTGGCACGCTGCAGTACAATGTGGTACTGCACAGAACTCTGTGTAATGGAAAACCCCAGAAACAAATACATGCACTGGCGGAGCTAGAGGGGGGGTCACGGGGGCACTGACCCCACTCAATATATGTTTAAATATGGAATTTTCTCCACATTTCCGGACATATTATAATATATTTAAATGTTTTTCAGTGTTTTCAGATTTTTTGGGGGGGGGGTCACCACCTTTCCATCACAATGATGGCTTCCTGCCATGACACTTACCTAGGCCACATCCCTGTTTTGTTTTGTGTTTTCCAAAGGTCTCCATTCAGACCTGCTTTATGCTGCCAGCAAGCTCTCAGACAATGATGTGCCTTGTATCACATGTATCAGAACTTCACGTGATTTTTTTATCCAGCTCGTACACCGTCATCCATCATACTGAAGCGTCCTTCGGAAAAAGTCAAGCGCTTTTGTGTAGTGCAAATTCAAGGAAACACAATGAAAGGGATTTTGTTAGAGTAATACGTGAGTTAATTAATGACACACTTCAATACAATCTGTGTACAAAGTGGAGAGGTTGCTGCTGGCTTTTTTTTTTTTTTTCTCACAGAAGATCATTCATCATAGCACATTGATTCAGAGAATTCTTACAATTAACGCATTTGCTTTAACCTTTGTCACCTGAATTGATATGATTGCTGATTTAATTCTAAGCCAAAGGCAGAATGAATGGTCCGTTCAATTTAATTCTAGAACACGTGTCAGCAGCTTTTTCGATATATTATGAGAAAATCTGATCTGTTGATGGTGGATAGAGGCTAAATCTCAAAACCTCTGAATAGATACTTCTTATTACAAACTGACATTTCCTGGTATTTGTTTTTATTTTGTTTGTACCAAAAGATTAGGTCGCTTGAGTTTCCAAATTATATGTCATTACAAAATCCATTCATGTACTTTTTTCCCCGTACAGGTCTATGCATAGGAATGTCGATTCATTATTTTTCTATTTAGTCAACTTTCACAGACTTGTGTCCCTTGCATAGATTTTAAATCACCAACAAGTACACAAAGTGGACAAGCTGCCATTTCACCAACTCGCACGTACACACAACGTTACGATCCGTTAAGCTTCTGGGAAAGTGTGTGCGTGCTGGCTTTTTGTGCCACGTGAGTTGCCGGTTAAGTAGGTCAGTCAGTAAGTCAGGAGTGGCAGCGAAGGATTGCACAAACACAAGCTAACTCCATTACCTCATAGTGTGGATTAGTGTCAACAGGACCGTCCATCTGTCTAGAGCCGGTCTGGTTCAAAGTGGAGCAAGCCTATGGACTCGTTCTGCTCCCTTTCTAGGCCTGTAAATTTACATTCACAAATTCGCCTGTCACTAAACATCTCAGGCATAGAAAGATCAGCAAAGATAGAACTGATAAATAAGAATTGATGACAGGGAGGGTCAAATGAAGTGACAATGGATCCCAGTTGCATAAATTGTAAGCCGTGCAAATTGTTATGACAAGCTGAGCCTAAAACTGGCCGGGAAGACTACACCCATACTCCCCAGTGTTGATATTGTAGAGCAAACAGTCAATACACAAAAGATGGACTTCCTGTTTCTTCCACGAGTCATTGGCGAATGAGCGTGATAACAATAAAAGCCTCCTGGAGCAATAACCTCATAAACAGTGTCCTATCGCAATCTGACCCATTTAACAAAGCGATTCACACTTTTGTGAACTAGTCATGTTGATGACACTAAAATTCCATTTAAAGTGTATTTTAGTGTGCAATGATGAAAACAACCCTCAAAGTGACCCACAAAATATGTAGCTGGAAAGGCGGAAAAAGGATTTCTGAGTAATGCCCCCCCCCCCCCGCAGCCCCTCCCCTTCTGCTCACCACTCAGTCCTTCCTCCTCTAATCCAAACACCTGAAAGGGGGGGGGGAGGAGGAGGGGGAGCCGGAGGCCCCATGTGAGTTGTTGCTCACATGCAGTCAATGCACAACGTGTTACTGTAACACCTTCACTCGGGCCCCAGTTACATAAAACAAAGAGCTGCAGACGGGTATTTCTGCAAACATGTTGCAGTGAAAGTGGACTATTAAGAATACCACCTGTTGTTTGTGTTTGCCGTGTTGACAGTACGGCGCTAATCGCTCCAGCGTTTTTAATAGTACATAACAAGATCAAAGTGGTTTCGGAGCGTTGTGATAAATCGGTATTGCTATGGCGACCCAGAATCACAAAATACAGTTTGCAGTTTTGCTACAAAAATATATAAATAGATCATATCATGATTTTTAATGCACAATATGCATGTAGATTATCCCATGCCTTTACATTTTTAATTCCACTTTTATAACAAAAATACGAACATGCAATGAAGAAAGCGTTTCCCACAAGCCAGGGGAAAAAAAGGGCTCTATATTTATAACACAAATGTGCTCTAGCATAAAAACTGGCGGATCCTCATTTTCGTGCTACCGCAAGCCTCGTCGTGCTTGTTTTTGGTTCATCCGTCGGTGCCATGATAAGAATACCGGCATACGGCTGGGTTTTTCCTTTGACATGTTCCCGGCACAACTGATAATTTGGTGGCTGAAATTAGACACTTAAAGTCATTCATTTGACTTTTGCTCACACCCACAACGGCGCAAAACTCCATCTTTTTAAATGTACTTGCACCCGTCTGTAAAAATAGACGATCCCTCGTGCTTTATGAGGCATTTGAGAGGACAGAGTCTGTTTCGTTCTCAGAAAAAAAAAATTGTGAGGTCGTATGACCTACTCGGCACGCGTCCAAATGTTTTGACCTCGTTCGTGTTTATCTCAACCATCAAATTTTCAAAGAAGCGCTCCCAATTCCAAAAATCTCACACTTTCAAAGGAATCTGTGGCTTTTTCTACTTACAATCAGTGATTAATGATTGAAAGCTCGAGCTCAACCGTAAAATAATTGCATTCCGCTAGTGTAAAACTTTAACGATAGAGGCTGCCGTAGTGATAAGTGAAAGGAACACCTTGAACCTGCATTGAATAAAAATGTTTTTAAAAACTGCAGTGTTGAATGTTGACTGGAAACAAAACAAAAAAGAAAAATGCTATCAGGAAGCAGCAAAATAAATGAATGGTTACACGGTTTGTGCAGCAGTAGCCAGAACTAAGGTGGGTTTCTCAGTAAAAGACCGCAGAGGGAGGGGGCTTAAGAAAGGGGAAGCGCAGCACGTGAAGGCTGGGAGTGTGTTGTCTACGAGCCATGTGCTGAGGCCAAGCGTGTGAGTGACACAAGCCGTTCACGTCACGCTATGACTCACGCTCACTCTTTCACTCGCCATATACGCACAGTAGAAATTCAACCGTACAGATAATGCCTACAAGGCTATAATTAGACAAACGAGCTTGCACGGAACACGCAGAACGGTCGATCATAGCAATTAGAGCAACACAAGAAAACTTCATTCAGCATGACGTCTGTAAACTGCAACAAATACACTGTATCGTCCATAAGGAGAATATAATCAATTGACATGTTAACACATTTATCACAGTCGATGGCCAAAGGTTGACTATAAATGCATAAAAAGACAAAACAATAACAATCGCGTGATTGCGACCTGCTCAATAAATTCCATTGAGATCGTCATAAACAACTGTAGTTCCTCATTTAGATGCACAGGCCTTTTTTTTACTCAGCTAAATATATATATTTGTGTTATTGTTAGACTTCCTGAGTGGTAAACTGAATGTGCATGCAAATTTAGCTGCATAGAGGTGGAGACTTACACGTGAAATGTGTGCACATTAAGTCCAGTTGAAATTTTTCATTGTGTGTGAGTTGTGTTTGAATATCAACGTGACCTCCGGCTTCCTCTTCCAGGAATGGGGAAGAAGGATGTGTTTACCAACTGTGCACAAACAGAGTACTGCCCTGGTTTCGAAGCACATTTTACAGCCAGTGGGCACAAGTGAAACATCTACAGTATACAAAGCATGAAATGAACACAGGACACACATGAGCATATCCACACAGAGACTCATGTGTTTACTGTAAAAACAGCTGAGGGTCTTCCTGGGCAACTGTATGTCTTCAGGGAAGCTTGGATGTGACAACAGTGTTGCCCAATGTGTTTCTGGTGTTTTGTTTTGGAGGAAAAGTGTGCCGACAAATCACACCACACCTCAAAAACCATGAGGTAAACATCTAACCACTAGGGGGCAGTATTGGCTCTGCAAACAAAATAGCAGACGGAACTCGGGTACAAGACTGCTTGCAGTTTCTTCTGTCCCCTCTAAGCTACTCCTACCTGGTGTCTCTTTGATTGTTTCAACATCGCTATGTGACTATTTTGTTCTCTTGTTTCTCATTTTGTATAGTGTATTTGTTTATGTATATATGCATACACATTCGTACTATGTATGCATGTATAAATATGACGAATTAATATATAGCTTGTTATGCTTTTGTTTGGTTACTTGTGTGTGTGTATGCATGTATATGTAGGTGTATGTGTGTATGTATATGTGTATATATATGTAGGTGTGTGTGTGTGTGTGTATGTATATATGTATGTAGGTGTATGTGTATGTGTGTGTGTGTATATGTGTATATGGGTATGTATGTATATATGTGGGTATGTATGTGTGTGTGTGTATATGTGTATGTGTGTATATATATATATATATATGTATGTGTATATATGTGTATGTGTGTATGTATGTATGTATATATATGTATATATATATATATGTATATATGTATTTTTCTTTTTTTTAAAAACACTTGAATGACATTTGACGACACAGCACTTTGTTTGCTTTGTTTGTTTTTGCACTTTGTTTGTACTGGAGTGGAGCTCTTTACAAGCCCTAGGCTTCGTCTCCCTCCTTGCACTGTTATTGCTATAATAATATGTGCTAAACAATAAACTCAACTCAAGACTATAATATTGAATTTATGGGGTACAGCGGATCCCTCAGGTGGGGGGTGGTTTTGAGACTGCAAATAATGCCAACTAACAGGTCCCCTTATTACGCTTAAAGGTCAGCAGGGGTGAGCATCATTGATTTTACTCAGCTAAACTGCATGCCTCATCAATCTTCAGTGGAGACTTGCGTGAGTGATTTCCTTGACAAATCCAGGCGAGACCTTGAAAGTGTCTGCAGGGCCCATGCACCAAAGACAAAGAGGGCATGGTGGATACAAATGCAGTTTGCACACATGACTGCAGTACACACGCATACATAATACATGAGAAAGTGTGAGATGAGTGTTGTGTTTCTCCTGAAGAAATGCTGACCTGTGCATCCCGACCAAATAACAGCCACACGTGAAGAAAATGGTACGTAGGTCTACTGCATTTACTTAGAGGAGAAAAAAGAGGAAAGAAATGTCTTTTTTTTTAGAGTAATTTATTGGTATTTTTTTTTATTTTTTTTTTAAATTTAATTTCCAAATTGAATGCAACTACGATAGAGTTGACTCTAACAAAGATTCTTACTGCCTCCAGGTGGCAAATTTGTACAGTCGTTTTACACCATGTTTGCAAGTGGAATGAATGCAACTATCTAGCGCCACCTAGTGGCTGATTGTTACACTCATCAGCCATATCTGTTTTTAAGAAATATAGGAAGTTTTTTTCACGACGGTGGAGACTTTTATGTGGTCCAATTTGTTTTATGTGTATCAAATTTTAGGTTTAAGGTTTTGTAATACACCAGAGAGATTAGAGACCTGTTTTATTTTTAATTAATATTATTTATTAGCTTGTTTTACAGAGTTGACATTCATTTTTTAATAGACAATCTCACTCGACAACTTATTGAAATGATATCCTCAACATACTTAAGCAACAGTTCCATTCAGGATACACATGACCGAACCACCTGTATTAAATATATTTGTTAAACATTTCAAATCTCAATATCAAACAGTAACATTTAAAATGAGGCACCCCTTTTTTTTAGGTTAGGCTTTAAAATTGGCTACAAGGTTCCCTGGCAATATTAATCAAAGAAAAAATGTAATCAGAATGAGATTCAAGTGTGGGATTAAAACACAAACACTGAAAGTCCTCTAAAGAGTCTCATACTTTGGGTACTGGATGTGCAAGGGGTTCAGTCCATCAAAGTCTCTATTGCTACCATGGTTACCAGAATGGAGGAATGCCAACCTTGTGGTCAGGGCTGTCAGCCAGTTATGCCAAATCTCCCAGCAACAAGGAGGTCGAAACGGCGCTCCCATGTAAATACGCCGGCAACAGGTGTGGTGACGCGAGTACATTTCACCTTGACAGGATCATAACCCTCGACACATTCCTTTTTGCACTCTTCATACATCATCCAACCAAATGCCCCTTCCTTCTTTTTTTTTTTTTTTGCAGTGTTGCATACAGCATGATACAACTAGCGGCAGTCTTTCTGGTAAGAATACCCTTGGGGGAAAAAAGTCAAGGAACTGTTTGATTAATAGACACGCATCAGCCACAACTGGTAAATCCAATGAAAAAGTCTACCCCCCCCCCCCAAAAAAACAAATCTACCTTTACAAAGATAATAATGTTCTTAGAGATATTGATCTAACGCTACATTTTTTTTTAAAATGCACTAAATCATAAGGAGATGTGCTCATTGTAACCAAAACATTAAAAAAAATACGCTATCATTCTAATTTTCACTCGGAAGCATTGTCAGCTTTATAAAGGTAGAATTGTTGTGCCTAATAAAATGGCTAAACGTGGCTATTCCAACACAGTCACAATACATCAGGTATTTTAAAGTTTAGTCCCCATTCTAGTGAGAATCATTCATAAAGTGCTTTTTTTTTTTTTCATCTTTGCTACCATAAGAGCTTCACATTTTTTTTCTCCTCTTTGTTGCCAGCAAAAGAGGACCACCACAGGTTTCTCTTTTACAACTATTCAAAGTTCCATTTCTATTTTGTGTAGCGCCCAAGACTAGAAGTAGCTCTCAGCGGTTTCTTGTGGCCTTTGAGGAACCGACGCAGGACAAAATCAAAGTTGGCCGTCGTTGACATGGCGTAGAAGACGTTTGCTTTGTCTGGTATGAGCAACTCTGGAAACGAGACAAAGGAGATGGAGTTAGTTGCTGATCAAAAGGACAAAATATGCATGCGTGTTCTGACCTCTCTCCTGCGAGATGACCTGCGTCAAAGTGAATTCCTGCCAGGTCATGTGATCCAGATGATGTTTCTCTAAAACCCGTTGAATCACGTGCGCGGTTTTGTCCTGGCTGGTCAACTATGAAAACGTAAAGAACCACACAGAACAAAGATGACGTGCTTTTCTGACACCTTGTGGACTCAAACGATAAATCAAATCTGGCGCTCGTCAATCAACTCACCAAGACACTCTTGTACATGTTGCCATTGTTGTGACCCAGGTCCACGCTGACCCTCACAATACAGGAGTCGGCGCTTTGGCGGTTGTAGACGGGCAGGGAGGTCATGGACACGGAACGTTTGTGGTGGGAGTCCGCCAAAGGCCGAGTTGCGGCGGAGCTGCAGAGGGAGTCGGAAGACGAGCCCACGGGGGTTTGGGAGTCTGGGGACGAGGTCGTGGAGGAGCAAGGAGAGGATGATGAAAAAGATGAGGAGGAGGGGGAAGAGAAGACCTCGGATACGTTGTTGCAAGAACTGTGGAAGGACTGCCGGAGATAAAAATTTTATATATCAAAACAAAATATCACAGTTTTTTTATTTTACTTTTTTAATCTGAACTATAGACATCATCATCTAAGCAGTACGCTGGACGTACAGTGCTTCACAATGAAAGGTCCTGGGTTTGAATCTCATCTTGACTCTCAGATTTACCTGCAATCTGATGGAACAGGAAGAGTTTGGAGAGGACAGATCTTCCAACTCCGAACTACTTGATTCCGAAGATAAAACACTGATCTGGTCTGCTGGGAGCTTTTTGGATCCATCGCTCATTGTCAAGAGACTACAAAATAAAAACATTTCTAGGTTTTACAAATCATGAGGACATTTTTTGTTTTGTTTTTAACTGTGTGCGTGTGTACGTGCTAATATGGCAGGGGTGTCGCATGATACTCACGAGGAAAGTTTCTTTGTGAGTGTTCTGTGGCTCCAAGTGGTTGGTGAAGACACATCCGCCGGAGGCTCCAGCTGTCTTGAAAGTTCATAGCTGTAAAAATTAGATAACACTATCAGTAATGACGCTACATTACACAGTGGAACATCCAATAAATATATCCTTGACAGCTTTTCCTTTTTAAAAAAAATAAAAAATATATCTATAATAAATATGAATGCTATATAATAGTATATAAAATAGAATTAAAATAAAGTATATTAAAAAAAGTGTCTCTAACAATAATATTATTTGGTGCTAATCAAGATGCATTCTTCAAAATTATGAAATTATATAAAATTATACCGAAAAAAACTTCCTCCAACGCACCTTTCTTGGTCACTGAGCAGTTTATGTCCTTGCATCCAAGCAGCAATTCTGGGATGATGAGGCAGGTTGAACTGAGTGCAGGACATTTGCAGTACACGGATTTGGGACAGAACCTCAAACTCCTGCGGGAACAATAAAGTTTTAGATGAACGGAAAATTCTCATATAGCAGCAAGCTATATTGCACACTATTTTACTGTTGCGAGTAAAATGAACAAGAAATTCTGAGTAACGCAGCTCACCCTTCTCCTCTTCTCAAAGTTTATGAGTCCAGCCTGTCAAAACATTGAATTATTATAAGGGTGTGTATTTATTGCAATAAATGATTAACCCAATAATATAGCTAAAACAAATATGTACAATTTAATTTGTTTAATTTTGGAGTTTGGGACAGACTTTTTTAAAGTTCATTTATCATGTGAATTTTTAAAAGTACATCTATTCCTAGAAATTAAAAAAAAAAAAAAGATTAGTCACTTTCACTATTTTCCTAAAGCATCATGTATTTCTCACGAGCTATAAAAAGCAGTGTGGGAATGAGTTTGCTGCTTATTTATTTTTGTTTGGTGATGCCGCCCTAGCTGCTGACCATGTACTGTAATTACCCCTTGGGGATAATAACCTTCAATCATTTCATACTTCCATGGAATGGAATATAAAAAAATACATCATGACGATAAAGATACAACTGTTTCTTAGGATACATGATATATCCAAATACCTCCACTGTGTCCGGCAGGGCCGTGTCGAGCATGGTGAGGACGGTCAAATAGGTACCCAGGTAAGGCACCACGCCACTGGAACTATTCTGCAGGACACACCAAAGAATTTATTGGCCTACAATAATTGTGAGATGTAACTGTCGTTTCAATCCACACGCTTTTTTTTATTTTTAATGGGCGTGCTTGTCCTACTTTCATTCAAGGTATATTGGTCGAGTAGCACTGTCGGCTGGCTCATGTTTCAACCCAGGAGACTGTGCAGATGACTCATAAAGAACTCTAGTCTATTATTACTGGCCTATAATCCTGGTGGATCTGCAGCAGCCACTTGAAACTTGTTTAGCACCGAGTGGGGGGCCAAAGATAGTTTTAGGTCTCTGCCGTGTTTGAGGCAGATGTGAAATCATCTCCCTTGTGGAGCAGAGTGATTTTGAAAAAGGTGGCATGACAACATCCTATATCGTTTCTCGTCAAAGTTCTCGCTCACCTCGACTAACGACTCGGATATTTTGGGAGAAATATTATCCATAGTCGTTTGACCTCGGTCCCGTCGCAGGAGACTTGGATTTAAAAAATAAATAAATGTATCATTGCTGCAGCAAAGTGAAATGAGGTTTAAAAGGGTACGTGAATGTTTAGAACATCCATGCACCAGTTTATAGCAGAAGCGCTGACCTCTAAACTTTGGGTACACATTAACCTGGATATCCTGTTTAATTGTTTTCCTCTGAAAGGGAGGGAGGGAGGGAGGCCACATTTCAAATGCTAGAACATCTAGTTTTTAAGTGCGCAACAGTGACTTCTGTGTATTTCTTAGTCATCGTATTGTGATCTACGGACACATGATGCCACTTGAAGTGCCTGAAGAAGACGGCAGCAAAAAAAAAATAACACTTGAGTTTTTCTGTAGAATATTTCAGTCGACATGAACTGCAAATATGATGTTTCACAAGAAGAAAAAAGAGAATCGTACCTAGCATGGGGCCCTTTGTTAATCCTGTCATTCATTTACAGGTTACAAAGCATATGTGAAAAGTTCCATTGTATTGGATGTGGACTGCACACTGCTTTTAAAAGCCTCTGAAAATATCTTTTTCTACGAATGGAGGGAGGTGTAAATATTAACTTTGAAAAAATGAAAGGTAGGTCAAAAAGGTTGTTCCTTTTGAACAATAGCAACATAGTGGAAAATATTTACTGTATTCAGAATATTTCATCTATACTCGGGCAAATACTGTTATGTAGTATTAGTTTGCTACATTGAATTAATTGAATAACAGACAACAATGTTACTCTATTTATTTTTTTCCATTTTCATCTCACCTCCACCAGGAGTTCTCTGTTGGTGAGCAGACAGTTTTCATCAGGAAATGTTTCACACAGCGTATCAAACGTAACCATGCTGTCCCTGCAAAAACAACAGTCAGCATAACAGGTAACAGGAGCAGCTGTTATGTCACCGAGAAAGAAATGGCTTTTGAGTTAAGCTTTTATGATCTATGACATTTTACTAGCTTAGTGCTGTGTAATATGGGTCATCCAAAAGCAAGTCATTTGCTGACACTGCTCAAAATGAAGGTTCGCCGCCCTCATTAAAAGAGAATTATTATACATAAAGTGACAGAAAAGCTGCAAATTGTCTCCTTTCGAGAAAAAGCGACTTTACCTGCTAACTGCAGTCCAGGTCTTTCTTAGTCTGTAGACTGCATTGGACTGAAGAGCGGACAGGATTGCCTTGAGAGAGGAAAAGTTCTTCAAACGATGACAGTCCTGGAGAGAATCGTAAAGGTTAGATATGTTGGCGGAGACAGGTTGAGTGAGAAGAAAAACATGCAGCCACCTGGGCTACACTGATCCACTTCTCGATGATTCGAGCTCGTTGCGCCGGTGTCGGACCTGAGGTGGCGGACACAGGTCGGCAGAGGAGGGATATGATGACCAGGTTGGTAATGGCATTAAACTGTGCGATGGTGGCCCTGATGGTCGGAGACATGTTCTCCTTCTTGTCTCTTTGTGACCAGATGCAGCCCAAACATTGGTAAGGTGCCACTTTGACAAATAAAGCCTGCAAATCAAATCAGGGTTCAATCACCCACAAATATAGAACGTCCAGTTATTTGTCACGATGGTCTCGGCTCGCTTACAGAATCCATGCGAGTGAGTTGCTCTGCGATGGCTCTTGCTGAGAAATCCAGAATGTCCTCTCGGTCTTGCGAACGCTCACATTCGGAATCGTCATCACCTGAAAGCAGCTCGTGTCGTTGGCTCGTACGCGTCTCAGAATCTGATGAAGCAACAGCAAGATCAAATAAGTACTGTGAGACAAATATAATCGGATATGATAGAGGAGCACCTTCGTTCTGGAACCTCCTGAGTAAATTTTCCGTTTGCCCGGCCAAGGAACAGAAGTTGGGCTGACAGTGAAGTCGGACGTGCACAGCAGAGCTGATCCGAAGGTGATCCAAAAGAAGTTGCAGCCCAGAGTGAAGCGGAGGATCCCTGAAGTCTTCACTGTATTCGTCCAACCATGTCTGGATGAAGGATAACAGAGGACTAGGGGAGCAATGATTTTATGATTAATGCAAAAATAGATTTGAAAAAATCATAAATGAAATATCCACCTACCTCAGGTTGCATTCGTTGTCTTTCAAGTCTAATGCTGGAGTGTCTCTGCAAATGGACACCAGGGAAGAAAAATTCTATGCAATTATTCTGACGATTTTGTTTTTCTGTGTGTTTCACAATAAATATTACCGTAATTTTCAGACTATAAGTCGCACCGGAGTATAAGTCGCACCAGCCATAAAATCCCCAAAAAAGTGAAAAAAAAACCATATATATGTATATAAGTCGCTCCTGAGTATAAGTCGCCCCCCCCACCCAAACTATGAAAAAAAACGCGACTTATAGTCCAAAAATTACGGTACTTGTCTCAGCCAGTCAGGACATAATTGTTGTTGTTTTGTGAGCCTTTTGCTAATGAGCACCTGCAGGCTACTTATTACTTTTCAAAATGATTCACAGGCAACATAATTTGCATGCAGAGGAAGAACTTTGACCTTTTCGTCTCGGTCGAGAGCAAATTGAGTGAACGGTATTTGGATTCGTAAAATAGGCATGTTTAAATATATGTTGTTGGTATTCCAACCTTTGGAAGATGAACTCCAACAGTTTTTCCGTACTGGTGAATGTTCTGTACGTGGAGAGGAAGATCCTGCCGTAGTCGTGCTCCAGACAGTCGGGGTCCAGGAGGTGACTCACGAGCATTTGCAAGCTGGCAGCCTTCAGACGGCGCACTTTGTTGGTTCGGTACTGGACGAAAGCGCACGATGGATTGCAGCCGGGGTCGGGCGAAGACGAGACGGGCACCCGGTGCAGCGTGATCCCGTATACTGCACCATCTTCAAATTCCTCACCCCATTCCTGCACTGGGTTCTGTGGATTGTGGGGGGAAAGGGGGGTGGGGGGGGGTGGGGTCGGTAATGCTGAGATGGATTCCACCATGGATTTCTACATCTTAAATGTCTATTTTGAATGTGGCCAATCGAACTGATGATAAATTATTGATAAAGTTGAGCAACTTATTATTTATTTATTTATTTATTATGTTAAAAAAAAAAAAATTCTTATTTTTTTTATGATTCTTATTTTTTTAAATGTCATTTATTTATATCACGTTCATTGTTAATTGAGAAAATACTCGACAAATGAATTATTAAAAATATCATTAGTTGCAGTCTTATTTAATAGCCACTTTAAAGCGCTCAAGTGTTGATTCTAGAGATTAGAATAAAGTGAAATGTCCGAGAATCTTTTACAGGTTCAAGTGTGTTTACAATGTTTATGGACAAATAGAGGATTAGTAAATGTTTCGGCCATCTGATAACACAGGACACCAAAATAATGTCGAAATGTCAGTAGGATACAATACTCGAGTGCAACCACCTTGGGCCATTATTAAATATGTAGTTTGATCTACATGGATGGATCCCTCAAAGTAGGTCAGTAGAAAAACTGCAGTTGTAATTCGGAAAATGCTGTTTGTCCATTGATAACGTGTCATAATATCTTGAAAGATGCTTTAAAGTGATAATTAAAAATATATATCAAAGGATTTAAAATGTGTTATATAACAATTTGTTCTTGTGGTGGACACGCACCATCTCACAAATCTATACAGTTGCACGCAACAGATAAATAGACATGCAATGTTATTACGATGCTCCACTCTGTATTAAACCCAAACTTAAAGGGGTCGAATAAACTTTTTATATGCTAAAAGTTGGAATTAATCGCTAAGCAACGGACAAGTTTAGGAAAGTATTACTCACACACAACCCATTGTCTCTCGGAGAAACTACGTGGTTGTTTGTTCTCTGAACAGAGAGGAAACATTGTGTCCTCCTTGTAGCCATTGTCAGTGATGCGCTGGTGGCACTAAGCACAACTAGCAGTCAAATGGACTTGAATAAAAAATAAATAAATAAATCATTGCGTGACCTTTTGCCCTCATTTCCATCAGATGGGCCTCAAGCACTTTTTTGCAAAGCCAAAAAAGTACACGAGTCAAAAATGTTCCAGGGATCTATTTTGAAGTTTTCCTTTGAGACAATCATCCTATACATCTAAGCAATCCTGAGGCACTTGAGAGTTGTGGCAAGACAACTCGTGGCTGCTTCACCATGACAACGTGCCTGCTCGAAAATGCCCTGGGCGTTTGACACTTTCTGCCTGAGAACATCCCGACTTGGCCTTGTGTGAGTTTTCTTCCCCCTTTTTTGAGAAGCTCAATGGAGGGGGAGTTTTGAAGACGAAAATGACAAATGTAACTTCATTCTTTGTTTTCAAAGCCTTATGTAACTTGCCCCTGCACACACATTTCCGTGTTTACAGTGTGTATATTCTATGGCAATAAAATCACTAAAAAATATACAAGTCGCAATGTAATGTAGAAATAGTTTTAAAACACAAAGGCCATTTTGGTCATAAGTTATAAATGAACAAAAGGACATTACAGTGGTCTTTTTGTTTTGTCTGTTAAAGCCATCTATCTTTTGACTTGCCAAATTCATTCTGGAGCAAACTATTTCCCATGCGGGCTGTTTTCTAGTTTCCAACTTTCCATGATAATTCAAAATAAAAAAACAATATGTCCTACCATTGTCAGCTCCCATTTTCCCATCTCGCTTCGTTTCTTAAGGAGATCGACTTTCCATCTTCTCTGGACTTCCAGCTGGCGAGAAGATCCCTTTAGGGCTGCATAATTGCTTACGGTAAAACTTTTGCAAAGTAATTACAAGGTCACATTAATGAGTTTTATTCAAGTTAAAAATGCGTGGGAATATAATGGAAAGTGTTGACTACATTATACGGGTGCATCAAAATACGGGAGCGCCCTAAAGGGAGTTGCCGAAACTGGTCTGAAGAATCTTGAAGCGTAGACTGGACCCACCGGCTGCGGCTTACTTGCAATATATAGTAGGCGGGGCCGTATTGGTGGAGAGGCGGGACGCTCTTTAGTCGCCAGCCAATCAGAGCCTCCTTTTCATTCTCGGTTAAAAGTAGTGATTTTGGTACCGTAGAATGGAGGGACACTTTATAGGAGTGTAAATAAACTTTTATTCTACTTTTTTACCCGAGTCGAAGCCCAAGAAGCTGTTTATTTACGTGTTTTTAATTAAGTAAACAATCTACTTTGTTATACATTAAGAAGTAGAAAGTGCAGAAACCTGTTGACAAATGTAGGGAGTAAAAGGATGAAAAGGAAAATAAAAGTCAAGCAAGTTAGGGATTCGAATATTTAAATTAAACACTGTACAATAACAATTAATTTGTACTTTGTCAGTACCCACCACTGATGTAAACTAGCAGACCTAACATATTTCTTTCTAATTGTAACCCGCTTCCTGATTTCAACACATTGGTTATGGATTAAATTTTCAGAAACGGGATCTCCTTGGCCTGTGTGTGTTCTGTCAATGTTTCTCCTCCATGTTCTTCATTCAAACATGAAGCATACAAACAGGTTTACAAACCTGCATCCTGATCATTGCTTAAACTAGGTTGTCAGAGATTGAATGACAAGACAACACATGCAAAGTCTCCTTTTTTAAAATCTGTTTCACGAGAATAGCAGATAGTCATCATTTTACCAGCATTGGGTGCTGTCAGTGCAAACAAGAAAAACAACATTCTCAATAATACATCAGTAAAATGTGTTCCTCCAAACCACCTGCGTCCAACTTTGAGTTTGAAATTTATGGCGCTCTTATTCAAAGTGAGGCATTGTAAATAAACCGTCCTTCCCTCGAGTGTCAGCCAGCACTTGAAATGGAAATCCCATGGCCTTCATTATTGACCTTTGATATTTAAATATTTGACATACATATTCACTTTGATATTACCTCCCCGTTGTTTACCATCCTTCAGGTTGCCAGGGACACAGTGGCTCTTATCAAATGCATACCGGCCAGTCGTAAGGGCTCCACTCAGGTGTTCTCCATGGAGACTAGAGTGAAAGCCACCCCTCACTGACCGGCAGGCTTTATTAATCACTCGAGACTGATGACGCACAATTGCTGAGAAAAACAACCTTGTGTGAGGTGAGTCCTGAATTATCGGTCAAGTGTGCAAACAAAATGAAGTCACACAATCTATCCTGGAGCACACACGAGGCTCATGAGACGCTTGTAACCCTTAGTAGGTCGAGTTCTATCTTACAGCATGTCCAATAAAAATAGAGAAAAACATTCCTTATTTGTAGCTTCTCATTGAAATGCATGGAGAAAAAAAAATACTAGAATACATTAAGAGACTTAAAACTTACTGTAACGTGCAGTCTTGGGTTTGTTTTGTAATTGCACAGAAGTCACCCAAAAAAACATGTGATGTACAAAACATTTATTTCAAAAATATTTGCAATTCAAGCCATACACAAACATGTCATTGGCTTTGGTGTTACTTAAAAAAAGTGAACAAAGGTAATAACTACAATGTATGAAACAGTTTTCCTTATAGCTTACCTTCATGTACTTCTGAAATATGGAAAAATATACATGCCATTTTGAAAAAAGTACAAATGTGTTTACTGCACAGCAAATATACAAGCTTCAACATTGTTAAATTCAGAAAGCTGTATAATAAATAACTGATATATCGTTAAGTCTCTTAAATCCGAAAAAGTATTCCCTCTTTCTAACAAAAATGTGCACCTGAGAGGCAACTGGATTATTTTTTTTTTTTTGGTGCTCGGATTACAATTACCAATCACACCACAAGTACGGCATCGCTGCTACCAGAGAAGGACATGCTCTACTGAGCTGGTGCATCCTTGTTCTTCTTGTTCAGGACTTTGCGGAGGCTCTCGGGCATGAGGTACGGCCTCTCCGGGCTTCCATCATTCCTCTCAAGATCCTCCACTGAAGAGAGACCAAAAAAAAACATGTTCACTCTGACATTACTAGAATTAGGGGTTTACTTCAAAACATGACATTTTAGAATCCTGAATTTTGTTGCAATTAATTCTGCTTTATTATATAACAAGTACATTGGCAAACATGTTGAAAGGGGTTACCATCAAACTAGGTAGATTCACAGTAAAAACTCAAAACGCTAACAGTACAAAGTAAAATCAAGCTTCTAGGTCATCGGTCGTTAGTACAGGTCAATTCTTTGAAAAGTTTCTAATTCTCCATTCGTTCAAAGATGCATTGAGAAGATCGTTAAATTAGGAAAGTAGGCACATAAGTGGTATCAAATGGCTACTGGCCTGCAGCGTGAATACGTAACAGCCAATCACATTGAACACTCCAGGAAAATGGAGACGTGGCTACGAAACTAGTATTCAGCCGACTGTTCGAGAAACTTCCCTGTTTCGGGGTACCTTGCCACTTCTGAGCGTGCTCGGGAGACCTACGGCTCAAAAAGAGACCCGTCTTCTAAGTTTCAAATGGAAAAAAATCTAAACATTTTTTCTTAATCGAGAAATTTCCTGTCTATGAAAGCTGTGTCCTCAAACATTTTCCCCCCATTGGTTTCTTGATCCTGCAGGAGAGCAGAAGATGGTGGACCCTCCGAGTTGTTCTTCCAGAGAATCTCACGGAGAGAAGCGGACATGTAATAAGGCCTCGCAGCTGAACCGTCATTACGCTCCAGGTCTTCACCTTTATTTGCGTGTGAGTTTGTATATATAAAAAAAAAAAAAATGTGTGCGGGTTAGTGAATGGATGAGACGTTTAGTTATGAAGGTGAGACGGTGTTAAAATTGGCAGGGGGAAAAAAAGGGGAGTGGAATATGTTGAGGGTAGGAGAGGGGGGGGGGGCAGAGACAAAAAGAGAAAAGTCAGATAGCAGGCAAGCAAGCAAAAAAAGTCACCAAAAAATCACATTTTGAAGACTTTTTTATGCCACAGAATGAAAGAGTCGTTTCATTAATAGCTTTCCGGTTAAGACACCCGTTTTCATGCAGACAGCCCAACACCAAAAACAAAGCAAGGGCAAAGTTCGGAACGACCCCGAAAACATTTGACTGTTCAAAATACAATAAGCGGAAATCGTTGTTTTTGATGGACCGTTTCATTCAGTGTGTCATTGTTAGGTGACCGGTGAGGAGGTTCTACTCACAGAAGCAGAGGAACAGTGTGTCCACGCACATAGCGTACACGCTGAAGAATCCATGGGCAATCAGATAAGAGCCAACCACTACAGTCTAATCATCATCAGGGGAAAAAAAAAAACATTACAACTATTGCATCTTCATTTATTGACTATAATGTAAAGTGTATTTCATGACTCACCAGGATGGGTACCCAGTAGTAGTGGAGATGGGGAGCGGTGTCCTCAAAGGCCTTCACTCTCCCAGAGAAGAAGAAAAATGCAAAGACCCCTGTAGTAGAAGACAATAAAGAAGTCCCACAATGGTAACATTGTCTTTTCCTGCTTGGGGCACTTTCATCAAGATCGATGAGTTGTGATGTTGTGAGGTCAAACTGGAAGTTATACAATCGGCATAGTCATCGCAATGTGGTTTGAAAGCCTGGGGGAAATTTCTAATCAAGCGTGAAGAACACCGGACGCCAAACACTCACCCACGAGGCCGACAATGAGCAGTTTGCCCAAAAACAAGAGGAAATCTGTCACTTTGTCTAACACAGCCACCCTAGGAAACACAATTAAGCATTTTTAGAGAGTGGATTTAAAAAAATATTTGGAATAGTAAAAAAAAGCATGAACCTAATTATATTCCTCATGAGCAGGAAGAAGGCATCTCTGGCAGCTGTGCAGAAGTTCTTGCCATATATCGCCACCTAGTGGCCAGATGTGGGGAAACGTCTTATTAAAAAGCCAAAAAGTAAAGTCAGTTTAAAATACAGACAACTCACCATAATGTAGGCGTTTCTGTTTAAGAACTTGATGCATTTCTCCAGGCACCAAAAGCAGCACTTCATACAGCACAGGAGGAATCTGGTGAACTTATTATGGGCTCCTGGAAGAGTTCAAAGAGAAAACTTAAGATGTGCAATTTCTGCAAGGCCTTTTTTCTAAAACTATAATAAAATGCTAGATAGCAAAGCCTTTGGTACAAAAGACGTACGGACCAAGGCGGAATGAAAACAAAAACTAATCATGCGCAAGACATGCCCAGTTCAGTACATAATAGTACAAAGTCCTCACAAACTAACTGACCTTTAAGTTTATGATCCAGATACTCAAGCAGAACTCGAATGATCTGGATGATTGAAAGGATCAGGGAGCCAAAAGCCAAGGTTCCTGTGTGATACCTAAAACAGTACAAGTTATTCAAGCCACAGTGTCAAATAAAGGAAAATACACAATAATAAAATTAAACAAAATAAAAATGTTTTATAAAAAAACAAATAAAGGAAAATACAATAATAAAATATTATAAATGAAAAAAAAAAAACACACCTGAGAGATCTCCCGAGAGAAGAAAATATTGGGAAAGAAGGTATGTCGGCCGGCTTGACAAAAGCCCAGTAGTAGGAGGCAAAGGCCCCCGCCAACGTCATCTGTCCCAGCGCCGTGACAAAGTTGGCACACCAAAAGAAGAGGAAGACGTTGTAGAACTGCAAGCCGATCAGGTATTTGTGGTAAACAGTCTCTCCCCCATAGAAGGCAAAAAGGCACTCCGAGTCCGGGCACTGAGATTTCATGGCCGAGGTTGTGTAGTTCTGGGCGCACAAAAAAAAAAAAAAAAAAAAAAAAAAAAATTTAAATTCATTGACAGACGTAAATGATATCAAAATCATTTCAGCAACTCACAGCTGGATCGCACGTTTTCCTCGAGTGCTCACACGCCGACTCGTTGAACACTTTGTAGACGGGTTCGTTTGAAGTCGACAGGAAACTGAACAAGCTATGTCAAGGACAACCGGGACAATAATGGTTGCAGAACTTCTTTTCAGGGTCAGGCCAACGAAGACTCGACTTCCTGTCGAATGTTTTGCGTCGAAAATTGAGGTGGGCCAGAAAAGGATACACTGCGGTGGTGGCCCAGTAAGCGATGACTATAGCCAAAAGGAGAAAAGTGAACAGTGGGTAGAGGAGAGAACACATCACATGTCCAATCGCCCTGTAAACACAACATCATTATTTCTACTCTTTCAAATTATTTACCAAGTCTCTGGCGGGCGAGCGGGCGGCGGCTAAATGTTTCGACGCTATTCAAAAGCAATCTCTTACTTGCTGGCTTCTTTGATGAGTGCGATGGCAATGAGAAGCCGTTTCCTGAGGAAGATGAGTACAAGGATGATGATGACTTCCACGATGGCGAGAATGATCACTAAAAAAAAGGTAGAAGAGCAACGGTGGTGAGAATTTGCAAAAACGTGCATGTTTACATCCATTTCTGTTGATCTTACTGAAGGCCAGCCAGGTCTGTCTGATCTGAAGGTAGACTGTGAAGTCTGTCTGGAAGCCGAGATCCTGCAGGGTCACATCAGCTCCAGGTCTTCCCTTCAGGGCATCGTACTCCATATAGCAGTGGAAGATACCTTCATCGAGAAATAAAATAATTTAAGTATTTTTGAAAAGGAAGTAAAAATGAAGAACTGAGAACATATGTGGGAAATGATAAGACTAATTTAGACCAGGAGGAGGAAATTATGGATAATAATCATTTATTTGGGGTTACTCGGAGGCATGTTGCCGACTCAACATGATGAATTAGGAAGTGAAAGGTTGCTTGCGCTTTCAAAAACATTCAGTTTTTTAGGACACACTGGTGGAACACATTTATCTCGGTCTCATTTCTTCCACATCACAAAGATATAGAATTTACGCAGGGGGGTGTAGACTTTTTATATCAGTTCTGTTGTGACTATTAAGTTTGTATATAATAGTTTATGATATAAATACATTTCTGTACAGTCATATGTAGTATGGATAGATATGAATTTATAAAGTCTTACCATATCCAATCACTATGATCACCAAGGCTACCATGACCCAGACCATAATCCCTGCCAGGAAGCGGAGGAGGACGATGAAGACCAGGCTGAGGACTGTCGCGATAACCAAACCTCTGGAGAGAGCCAAGCGTTTCAGCAGGTAAGTAAAAAGGAAGCTAACACAATCTATGGTTTTAGCAGACATTTGGGAAAAAGAATCTTACATCAGGATCCAGTACCAAGACTGCGTGTAATCCTCAAAGATTTTCATGACCACCTGGCGAGCTTCTATGACCACAGTTGCATTCCTGTGGAAGAAAATAGCTTTGAGCTCACATATGATTTGTCGCATTTAGACCATATCCTAATGTAAATCATTTAAAAAAACGACGTGTAATAATTCCAGCACTCACTTCACTCCATCTACGAGATCCTTGGCATCTCTCATTTTTCCAGTTCCATCATCAAAGTGAGAGTTATTTCCCACAAGTATCACTCCTCCTTTTTGACCCAAAGCCGGGAAGCACCTACGGGTGACTGAAAGGAAATTCAATGAGTGTAAACATTTATTTTTTATTTTTTTAAAAGGGAGATGTGACAAAATATGAGACTGAAACTCACAAGATTTGCTGGGGGTCAGCATGGCAGGACACAGGCCTAACTTGAGAATTTGGGTTACAGCCTGAAACATGTTCAAACTGGTCAGACAGTATGTGAGGGGACCGTTTAGAATGATATTTTATGAACAACCTTTAGGTGACATTTTCATTTTATGAAACCCACCATTGAGTTAGTCACGCCTTCCTTGCAGAAGTTCTTGTAGTAGTCAAAGTCTTTTCTACTGGCGTGAGCGTTGATCAATGTCATGAATTTATCAGGGCACTTCTCCACACACATCTAATGAGGGAAGAAGAGGAAACATGCTCATCATTAAGCAAGAGCTGAAAAGACACTAAGCTGTCATAACAGTTGCAAAGTGGGAAAAAAAATAATAATTAAACCTGTGTGGTTGGACACTGGAACTCCAGCAGCACCACGGGGCTGGCACACTTCATGATGTTGAAGTAGAATAACAGTGGCTTCTTCCTGATCAAGAGAACCCAGAGAAACAATGGTCACATTCACTGCAAGCTATTTCCACAGATTCCAAAAGCGACGGACTCACTCAAGAGGGGTGCCGGCCTGCCCGCAGAACTGGCCTCGGCTGTCCGTGGGATAGATCACCTTCCTGGGGTCACCCTGAGACCAAGCTTAAAAAAAAAAACTATTCAATATATTGTCCATGCAAAAAAATATTATTTTTTTCCTTACCAAGTATTCCCACTCCAATATAACATACTATGGCAACAATGAAAAGAATGCAGCACACAATGTCTGTGCAGCTCCTGGAGACAAGAGAAATGTTTAGAGGATTTGGGATTTAAAAAAAAAAATCATCCAATAAAATCTTATCATTCACCTCTTCTGGAGTGGGCCTTTGAATGTAGGATCATATTTTCTCGGCTCTCCTGTAAAACAGAGCAGAGTTGATTCAGTCTCTGAGGAAACTCGCTTACATAACATTGTTGCACTGTAAAATAGTCAAAAAAAAAACACATCAACCAAAACAAGAGGGGGGGGGATGTTTAAAAAAGGAAATTGATTTAGGCGGTCATAGCAGTCTTCCTCCCATTTTCCTTATAGGCAGACACGCCTGGCAACCCAGCAAATTCCTCCCTTGTGACTAAGCGCGAGCAAAAGCAGAGAAAGAATGAGTCCATGGAACCTAGATGGCCACTAGAGGTCGCCAAATCCTTTGTTGTAATAAGTTTTAAACATGACAATGGAGTTGCTTGTCAATATATTTTGAAAAGAAGACTGAAAGTAACTACAACAAACAAACACGGAAGGTATTCATTTCAACAATGTCATATTAGTAAATTAGCTGGATATTATTTAAATTTCTACTTGACAGTTTGATGAAGCTCAACACGAGTGTTTACCCTTGTTCTTAATTTTAACTGTAGTGTAAATTCAAAAGTGCCAAAGACAATTGCTGCCATGAAGACTTCAATGGGAAAGCACAGGTTTCCATTACGTATTTGACAAGAGAGGAAGCATAACGACCGCAAAAAGAGAAGTGCATTTCTTTTCAGATGATGAGATGACAAAACAAACTATTTGATTGCAAGCAGAAATGGATCACAGTCTCGCCGAACCACAATATGTCTGCATATCAATTATGGATGCTTTTAAGGGGATTAATGCTGCAGCAAGCATTTATGAGAGAGGCTCTTCGAGAAACCACTTCCTAAAACATTGAGTGCTTGTTGTTGTCAGTATACGCAACGAAACCATCGTGTCGCTTTCAGTTGATTCAGGTCAGAGGAATGGGGCCTAACAAGCTTCAGTCAAATCCAGCCATTTTCAAAACTTTATATTCATTTGAATTCAATTGTAACAGGAAACGTGGGTCAAACCTTGGATACTCAGCAGCACACCCCTAAACAAAACCGAAACGCTGTTACGTCTCGAAACATTTAACGCCAGCTAAACCCATTTTAAAAGAAAACGTAAAATACTTCAGGGCTAACTTGAAACTTGAGCCGGAAGGGTAATTACCATGCTTTCCATAAAATTCTCCTTCCTCTGGCATCTTGAAATTCCTTTCTGTGGCTGTTCTTATGTAGTTTCTCTTCCAAGGACACTTAACTGGCGCTTTTTTTTTCCACCCCTACTTGTGTAGTTTCTCAAAAAGCGAGGAGACGTGAGGATCGCGTGGGTAGAAACCAGTCTAACCTGTCCTTGTGCGCCTGGCCGGTCTCCACCTTTCTCATGCCCCCTATCCTTCTCTGCCTCACCTTGTTTATCCTGAAACAATTCCCAATGAGTGTTCCCACCTGTGTATCTCCTCCCACTTCTAAAAACAAACCTCTCGCTCACTGGCTTCTTGTTGCTGGACCCCTGAGATTAGAGAAACTAAACTCATCTGCAGGAAGTCTGGGAGGGGACTCAGAAGAGGCGTGTCTGGGTGAAAGAATGGGTGGAAACTTGTGGTATATAAAAGAGAGGGAAAGGAAAAATAAAATGTTGTGTTATTGGAAACATGTGTTTTTGCAAAATCCAGGGGAAATTTGGACTCCAGGAGTTATTTGGGACTTTAAGTGTTATCATGTGCAAGTTTCATTTTGCGACGTTGTGTCGGAGTCAGAAAGATGAATTCATGATTTTAACAAAGAGCCCACAGTGTGACAAAATGGATATTTATAACAGACGATGATGTAACGGAGCACGACAGAATTTTTCCATTCCTTTTGTTTTGGTTGAGAGATTGAACGTACCAGTCCGAGCGATATTTTCAATGGCGGGGCTGCAAAGTGGTGACTGTGGTAACAGTTTTAATCTACTAAAAGCTCTCCACAGGAGGCTAATCCGATTCCACGTTTTGAAACCAGACAACTTGCGAAAAACTTAATTTAATTATCCGTGCGGAAATGTCATTTCCGACCAGTGTGTGAGCTTCTATAATGTAATAATAAAGCAATCTTCATTTACAATTGTGATGCAATACATGCAAACAAATGTGTTTCAAATTTAAAAGATATTTTTTTCGGAAAGGGGAAATTACATCAACAGTATATTTTTGTTTACCCTCGTGAGGATAAGCAGGAAAAAATCGGATGGATGGGTGGCATGCAGTTAGAGCTGAGCTGCTGTGTCATCGTTTCTTCCTGACCACTTCCGATATCCCAATGGCGAGCCCAGCCTTTGTTATTGTAGTCTTCAGTGAGCACTTATCCAACTTAATCCTCCACCTAATATTGTACCCAGCACAATAAAAAAAAAAAAAAAATGGAGATGCTGGCCCGGTGTGCAACATATTACATCCTTCATGGAGTGAAACACAAAGATGGAATCAATAGCTAATGAAAACATTTATTCATTACATCTGTGTTTGACCAGATTATGCTGTTAGCAGTAGAGGGTAAATGTCGATTTAACTTCATTCCGCATATTTAGTTTCATGGCTAAAAAAAAAAAAGTCACCACCTGGAATCAGTCAAGCGTTTCATTGTTTCCAGTACAATAATTAACGTGGAAATAATGTATCTATTTTTTTCCACTGCTTTTAACACCTGCGAAGCTAGTTTGCGAAAAGTCTTTCGTTTGATGCAAAGTATAAATATTGGACTCGAGAGCAATGGAGAAAATTCCTGTGCTTCAGATCCCATCGTGTCATGATCCATCTATAGCTCTCACTTCTCAATGTAAATAAAAGTATCACGCTTAACTAGTTGGCAAGAACCCCAGTTAGCTAACTCACGTGATCTGGATTATTTAAGGCAGCAGAACTATAAAATGGAAAATAGGTGGTTTCACTTATGGAGGGATTCTTACTTGTTTGTTATGGATGGGTGAAGAATTAAACATTCTGGACGCACAAGCTTTAACAAACGACACAAGAAGAAAGGTCAGAGAGAATTTGAATCAAGTTTCAAAGCGCTCGTCTAAATATGGCTTCTAATTACAGCTCATCTGAAGCAGGGCATGGCTGCTACAGATCCTGTCATTGTGGTATTTTTTTTTTATATATATATATAGCGGAAAATACTCTGTATGAAACCCCACAGCTCTGAACGATTGAAAAGCTTTCTTCAGTTAGATATGTTCAACATTGTGGGCACTGGGTAGTTTGTTTGGCAGTTTTCCATCTGAGTGTAAAAATTGGCCAGTATCTGTATTTTTTTTTTTTTTTTTTACTCTGGTTCAAGGATGACAAAGAACTTCTAAAAATTACTCAAACCTCTAAAGCACTTAAACTCATTTTATTTTAATGTGTGATTTACTTTTTTTTTTTACAATTTTTTTTAATCCTAAGATTTTTTATTTTTTTTATATTAACTTGAGGAAACAATAGTGTAGTATGTTTCAATAATACAATTAATCAAAAATGACACTGCATCATGTCTGTTATAAAGCTTATGAGTCATGCCTTCATTAAATTTTAAAGCTGCACATTCCAAACTTCAAAATGGCTTTGAGAAAACAAAGTAAAGTAGTCAGAGTAAAGCAAAAATGAAACATTTCTTGTACATTTAGTTTGGCTCAAAGACAATTTGAATAAATAAAATATTCAAGATCTATTAGTAGATGAAAGAGACTTCTCCCGCCTGGATCATAGACGTGATCGGCGTACATTATGTCACTAACTACATGCTGCGTTTGAAAAACTAGGCTTGCAAAAGCACTCTCAGCAAACTCTGCTCTTATTTGAATTCTTGGACATTTTTTTAAATAAGATAAGGTGCAGCAGGGGAACAGATCAGATGATGACTAGTTTGTATACCACGGAAGGGTTGCAAAATATTGGCAAAATGATCCATGCCTAAACTAAGTACTTGAAAACCTCAAGGTTCTCTAGCTATTGCATAAAAATGGCCTTCATTTGATTTGATTTTTTTTTTTTTAAATAAATGCTTCTCTATGAATATTTCTTATTCCTAGTAGATGAATCAAATTTATTTTGTCATTGTATTCAGTCATAGCTGGCCATGGCGTTTTTGTTGCACCGCGTGACTTTCAAGAATGACTCAAAATTTCAAGTCACATTTTCCAAGAAATCCGAAGACGCATCATCAACATTTATGACTCTCCTTATGTGTATTGAGCTCTGGACAAGAAGTATCTGAAACTTGTATATTTTAGTCTTCAGATATAACACGCACACATGCATAGTAAACACTCTTGTATATCATATATGTATATAATCACTATGCACTAGCAATGGCACGTATGTTTATAAACGTATAATTACTGCAGAACAAGACAAGAACTGGAACAAAGGCGCAGCTAGCTGGGGGGGGAGTACCTTCTCCCCATGTTGAGTTTTTTTGGGTTTTTTTAAATAAGATGGGCTGCACCCTTTACAATACTGGACAGCTAAGTTGACTGCCATGCCAATGTGAGGAATGTGGCAGCAACTGAACAAGCAAAGGTTATTGTTTTAGGACATTGAGCCAGAGCCCCAAAACACGGATGGCACACATTTCCAAATCTATATTCCTGCATTTTATTCTCAAGTAGTGTGAAAACAGTTGTTTACTATCACTGTATTTGCACATATACAACGCAGTGACGAGTGAAAGTGGTCCCGTTGTTGTCAGCTAGCTGGTGGAAGTAATAATCGATCACATGAAATGATCATGAAACCTTTGCATTTATTGACGTAATTGTTGAAGAATGCCGCAATGCAATGTGGCTTTGTTTGGAGTAGCTAACGTAAAGTCCCGTCGGCTATCAAAATGTTGAGCATCAAAGCAGCGCATAAAATAACGAAGTTACCGTATTTCGTTGTCTCTTGAAGTTCCATTGTATCGGAATAATTCATGTCACACCAAATGGCTCTGGGCGACGACTTGAGTGTATTTACAGCCTTTGGGAGTGGTGGTCGTCAAGGATCGGTGTCCATTTAAACACAGGGTAAAAGTCCGCTCCAAAAATCTTGACTGCCCTACTACCGTTTAAAGGGGTCTTGCTCCAACGAGAATGCCGACCAATCGCAACAGAGTATACACTTGATTGACGTGACGCTCGGCGAATCAGCATCGAGAAGCGGGACGTCATGGTGTTTCGCGTCTTCATAACAATACCGTTAAGTGACAGAAGCAGAAATGGAGCTACTGTACTATGGCTGTCATTTTTTTAAAATTCTTTTCAACATTGTTAATTTTTGTTTGATGCCATCACACTACAGCATGGCTGTTAAACACGCGCAGAAAAGAGATTTATTTTGGTTTTATGTGTTTACAAATCAGCAGTAATATGACGCGGAAATTGGCCCCACCCTCAAGTGGTGAGATGGCATATATTTTATTGGCCCAAAAAGTCCCAAGCAACATTAATTATAAATGCAAAGTATTCATTTGTAATGTAGACACACGCCTACCATTGCATGGGTAATTGACTCTGTGCTATGAGTCACGACAGTTTGCAGAGGAAGAAGAGCTATGCCGGTTGCCCTATTTAAGCAACATTGGGACAACCACATTGATTACAAGTTAAAATTAAGAATAAGCTTGCTCAGTGTCAGTCAGGATGGGCTCCAACTCAACCGTGGCCGTTCAAAACGCAACAATGATCGTTCTAAATGTTACATTAATGACCTTGTAAAGTGGATTATTTTTAATTATATATATCTATATCATTTAGTACAATTACCTCATGCACATCCAAAACAAAAGCGGTTTGTGGGTATAACACGGGGTATAACAAAAGTGTTTTTTTTTTAAAAGACACCTCTATTTATTTTTTTATAATGTTAGTCATATATTATTATGAATTCTTGAAAGAAACACCAAAGCAGCGAGCTCATTTTGCGAATAACAACTTGTAAACAAGTTGAGCCACGACTACATAATGCGACGTCCTTTACGTGATGACGTCACCTGCTGCGCTGTCAAACCAAAACAGAAAAGTGAATTCTGGACAAACGTTTTTCTACTGAAGAAAGGTAATTAAATCTAAAACATATGTGACTGCAGATTTTACTTACCCAACTGAGCATGCAAAACTGTAAACATAAGACTTTGTCTCTCGTGTTGACAGCAAATGTACGCGCAAGCGTTGTTAGCCAATAGCAATACATTGCATATGCTAGCTAAGTTAGCCGAGCTAGTGTGTTGTTATTCCGTTTTCCATTTTTAATATCGGTTAGTAATGTGAATTTAATGGCACGAGTCTTGTAAATATTAAACATTATAAATTAAAATTGTGTTTTGCCCCGATCGACCAAGGTAAAAGGGTGTAAACACATTCAAGGTTATGGCACCACCTTTGACAGTACCTTGAAGTTCTTTAGGTCATTAAAGACTATTGTGATTTCCTAGGCATTGAATCTTAATCATGGCGCTGAGCAACATGTGTCGCCTTTTGGCTCAACCTCAGCGATGTGCCCTCCTTTGTTTTGCTCGAGCTCAGGGGACTGCAGCGCCTGTTAGGTGGGGTAAGTCAACATAGTAAATTTATAGTTTATAACAGTAACCTACCTACACACAGAAACTATACTTACCATTCTTTTGGGGTGGATTTTTTTTTCTTCCAGATGCAGAGAAGTCCGAAAAGACCAAAGCAAGTATGTGAATTGGATTATATTCTATGGTTGGGATGAAAAATGTCTTCCAAGGTTTATTCTGCCGTGGTTCTTTTTTAAATGCCGACAGGTAAAGTCCAGTTCAACTGGCGTGATGCTCTGGATTTAGAGGGCCTGCTGACAGAGGAGGAGGTGATGATCAGAGATTCTTTTAGAACCTACTGCCAAGACAAACTGATGCCACGTATCGTTTTAGCAAACAGAAATGAAGGTAAAAAACATGCACTATATAGACGCTAGTCAACTTATATCGCAGAAATTTATAACAGTCGAAACCATCTTTTATTTTGTGACTTTTTTAATTTCAGTGTTCCACAGAGAAATAGTGTCCGAAATGGGTGATATGGGTGTCCTGGGTCCAACCATTAAAGGTCAGCCATTTTAAAAACAGAATTTCTAACATGAACAATACGATTTGGTTGCATTTGAATTTGTCCGATTTGTTTCCTCTCCTGTTTTTGATCTAAAGGTTACGGCTGTGCGGGGACGAGCTACGTGGCCTACGGTTTAATCGCCCGAGAAGTGGAAAAGGTGGACAGCGGTTACCGTTCAGTCATGAGCGTGCAGTCGTCACTGGTGATGCATCCCATCAATGCGTATGGCACTGAGGAGCAGAAGCAGAAGTACCTACCCAAGCTAGGTAAGAACAAAATATTAGTTGTTGCTAAATTTGCTCTTATCGTTTAAAACTGCTTCCGAGTGAATCAATATTTGAAAGAATGCTGGTTGTTTAGCTCGCGGAGAGATCCTTGGTTGCTTTGGCCTGACTGAGCCAAATCACGGCAGCGACCCAAGCAGCATGGAGACCAGAGCAAAGTACAATCCGTCCAGTCGCACCTACTCCCTCACTGGCTCCAAGACGTGGTGAGTGCTTTTTACTTTTACCATTCTTTTTTTACAAAAGTATCTGCACTACTGCTTAAGTAATTCTCCCAGGTCTGGTTATTTTTTCTGATCTATTTACACTCAGATTTCTACTTCATGTAAACTCAATGCTGCCGGAATGCTGTAATGTTAACAAATGTCCACAGGGTGGCGGTATTTATCCATGAATTGGTATATTAAAGTATGTAAAGGGAATGATGGTTCTGATGGACTTGTGTACAGGGTCCATTGAGGCTCAAATAAAAATTTCAAAAAGTTCATAAAGACTGAGATTGAATTCAGTGTGTATTAGAGTAATTCTAAGATGTTCCCATTCCCAGGATCACCAACTCTCCTGTGGCGGATATCGCGGTGGTGTGGGCAAAATGCGATGACGGGAAGATTCGCGGCTTCATCTTGGAGCGAGGCATGAAAGGCTTTTCCACTCCCAAGATTGAGGGAAAGTTCTCCCTGAGAGCATCTTCCACCGGGATGATCGTCATGGATGAGGTGGAGGTTCCTGAAGAGAACCTTCTTCCCAATGCGACTGGACTTGGGGTGAGTGGAAGGGATACTTTCCTTGCTGTGGTACATTTTCATATTGTACAAAAATTGCTTCTCCAGGGTCCATTTGGCTGCTTGAACAACGCTCGTTACGGCATTGCGTGGGGGGCTCTTGGGGCGGCGGAGTTCTGCTTCCATGCAGCTCGTCAGTACACGCTTGACAGGTCATTTCCAATGTCTTGTTTTCTTTGCGTGGAGACGTTTTGAGTTAGTGACACACCAGCGTTGTGTTTCTCATTCTCGAAACCAGGATCCAATTTGGAGTGCCACTCGCACGGAATCAGCTAATGCAGAAGAAAATGGCTGACATGTTGACCGAGATCACCATCGGTCTACAGTCTTGTCTGCAGCTGGGGAGACTCATCGATGAGAAAAAGTAAGAGGTTACCAATCTCTGGTTTTGTCTGAATTGAAGTTGCCTACACTGTTTGGACCAGGTCTGCCCCTGAGATGATCTCAATGCTAAAGCGGAACAGCTGCGGTAAAGCGCTGGACGTAGCCAGACAGGCCAGAGACATGCTGGGAGGAAACGGCATCGCGGACGAATACCATATCATCCGCCACGTCTTGAACCTGGAGGCCGTCAACACATATGAAGGTCATCACGGAATTTGTCAACAAATATGTTTTTGTATTCACTCATCGTTTAATGGAGATGTTCTTACCACCATCTCCCTTCCCACCCTCAGGTACCCACGATATCCACGCATTGATACTGGGCCGAGCAATCACCGGTCTGCAGTCCTTCACCGTGGACAAATAGAGCCGCATTCTCGACGCTGCTTTCAACCAATCGGGAGTCTGAAAAGACTGTACACGTCAATTCTGTAATATGACCGCTGACTATAAAGAGAGATATTTTTGTAATTTGAATAACATCCTGTTTTGTTTAAAAACATGATTCGATTAGGAAGTTGCGACGTGATGATTAGAGTTGTTGTCGGTTACTGATAAGAGCTAAACCGGCTCTCCACATCTCAACGTTTGAAATAGAACCGTAATGAACGGTTGTCCGAGATAAGACATGATGCTGTAGCACTTTACTGGTTCCTTTCCTGAGATGATCATGACTCCATGATTCGCTAGAGGTCAAGTTTGCATCAACGCTTTTGAATAAAGAGTATTTTAAAAAGTTCACATTTGTCAGATGTCTAATTAAAATCCTAAATCTTAATTTATCTCTATCAATATAGTTGTTTTTAATACTTGCTAGTTATGCAAAAGCCATTATCGTAAACGTTCATGTTGAAGGGAGGTTTGTCATTGGCTAGGTAGTCATAAGAATGATAGGAAAAATATTTGGATTAAAATTTAACACCATTTACTTTCAGAACATCCATCAAGTCAATGAGATAAAAGTGAAAAATGTTATGTAAGATAATGGAAGTCATTCTGCAGGGTTGGGAAATGGGACTCAAAATCAGGAGAGCACATGGCAAATGTTCAAGACTCTTTCTATGATGCAGATGGCAATTACGTAAGTGCACCTGTGGTGTTTTTTGACACACGACAGCGTTATCCTCTGGGATCGTCATCCTGTTCCTCACGAGTGGGCCGAAACGCCAACTAAAGGAAAAACAATCTTCAGTGATTAGCAGCTCATCTCTGAAGACATGAGGGCCAGATCAGGGGGTTGAGCAAGCAGATAAAGACCACCATCCCCTCTGGCTTTATTACATGTCTGTCTGCCACTTTGAAGTGAAGGGAATTAAAAAGCGACAAATCCCTGGCTGTGCATGTCCTGCATAGCTCTTACGTAAGGAAATTACTTTTCCTTTTTTTGGCTTGACCAATGGCTTTTCATGTTTAAATGTGAGTCACTGTGACTGATTGTGGCCCAAAAATGGCCTGTGTGGATGATGATGATGGTGATTGACATGAAGGTTTACTGCATGAAACCAAGTCAAGTGTGGGGGCGGGGAAAAAAGGGAGAGCTGTCATCTCCTGCCTACTCGGAGGTGCGCTCAGATACTTAAGATGACAGAATTAATCATCACGGATTAGAAGGTACTAGTCACCAGGATGAGCTCAATGGGACTCATAATTGGCCATCTCTGGGCAATTGACACTGGGAGGAAATCCTTAGATTAAGCCCTAAACCATTTGAATTTTATCAAATGTGACTTTTTTTTCTTAATCGATTTGAGATGTTCATTGTTAATGATCTCAAAAGGAGATCATACACTTGTCAAGCTTTTTAAGACGTCAAAAAACTTTACTACATAATTCTCAGATTACATTTTAATATGATTGGTTAATTATGAACACGTGCTAGGTAGGGGAGGGTGTGCACACTTGTGCAACCGCATTTCAGGTTTGATTTGTATTTTACATGACAAAAAAGCAGGGGCGTGTAGACTTTTGAATGTCCACAGCAGCACTCACTTGTGCGTATGGGACGGAGAATGAAAGCCAGCGGCTTGTGGCTAACTTGAGGGAATTAAGGGCAACGTAAACCCGTGGTGAGCGGAGGCGTGTTGACGACACGGTAAGAGAGCGGATCGCTCAGTGACTGTTCTGACTGAGCAGCATCTCACCCGGCATACATGAAGCCGCAGCTCTGACATAAAGGTAAGACGTTTTGGATTAAATATTTTTTTTTTTTTTTTAGCCTAATCTGACATCTTTTATCCTGGCAGATCCACTTCATGAACAGTGACTTGAATTTTTTCTGTGGGATTTAATGTGGAAGGATCCTCGATTGTTTCCACATTTGAGCGACAAGGAGATAAGGACAGAAACATCTTTCCGTAATAATGAGCAGCTATAATTTAACCATGTGGAACTCCAGCGCTAATGCCCAGGCGTCTTTAGAGGAGCCTTTGTACAAGCAGTACAAGCCTGCGGTCAAGGAGCTGATCCCCCTGCCCAAGGCGGTGATCTACCTGCTCATGGCGGCCCTGGTGGTGGTCGGAGTGGCATATGCCATTATTGGACATCTCATTAAGGATCTGGCCATGGATATTGCAGGTATGTTTTAATATCCCTGGCATCGAGCTGCTAAAGTCAAAATAAGTTCAATATTTTTTCACATTATCTTCATGGTGTACCTGCAGATGATTTACAGAGATTTTCCTGGATTAAAAAAATTGCTGTGTGAATATTCAGAAGTTGTTGAACAGAAATGATATGAATGAGTAAAAGTTCAGGATCCAATATTTGGATTATAGAAGACATTTATATTATCCGCTTGCTTATGAAAAAAATATTATTTTGGTTAGAATTGAAATTACGATTATTCAAATCATTTTTGTGTACAAAGCAAGAAAATGTTTGCAAGTTGGAAATGCAATACAAATTAAATCATTTGAAGCGTAAAAAAATTCCTTTTGGTCCTAACGAAATTCATAAAATTAGCTATTCTATTTAATAGTCATCATTTTTTACCATGATGCCAATTTCTACAATTGAAGTCATAATTGACTTTCGATTAATTGCACACCATCTCATGTTCAGATTGCATACTGGGTCCAGCTGGAAATGAGGACAAGGACCAGGACAACAATTCACAAGGTGTGGCAAGTCACCCCCCACCCCAGCCGTTTGCCCACAACGCCTTCCACGTGTGGGACCAGGAGGACGTGGTCATCTCTCTCCCGCTGGACGACAACCCCGAGACCAGCCCGCTCTTGCTAGCCACCCTTCCCTACATCCCCTCGTTCCTCCCACACCTCCACAGCCCGACAAGTCAGAACTCTCCCGCACTCCTTGACTCAGAAGATCACAATTGAGGACGATGATCACCATTCTCGACAACGCCAGTTTACACATGGACATTAAAAAGTGAATTATGGAAAAGATATACAGACTTTTTTCCATTTGCATGCAACGTCAAACAAAGCCTCATGCGGACACACCGGGAGATGAAACGGCTTGTCTTTTAAATCTGCAAAGCTTTCTGTGAATGATGAAGGCTCAGCGTTCATAAAAACAAAGAGCATACCAGTCAGTGAAGGAGAAGCCAAGGACAACGAGGATTACCAGAAAAGATCATCTGATCATTTCTGTGTGCCAGAGCTTCCGTGAGAAGTGGTTTAAAAATATCTACATAGCTGTGGCATTTTGTATCTGCTATTATTAAGCGTTTGTTGTTGCGGGCGGCATCGCAGACGACACAACTTAGACCGATTTGCTATTTCAATTGCAGGATGAACCTATAATGCAGTGGGGGCAGGTCAAATAAAGTTCACCTGTGGTACATTTCAGGTTTGCACGATTGACAGTGTCGCATTTGATGAATTATTGATCTTTGTTTGAATCGCAGGTCAGACTCGTATTGTACGGAGCTCGAAATTCAGTGTACACGTGAAGCCAGGCGACCATTCAAACCTTTGCGATCACCTGGCCGTTGTACACTTCACTAGAATGCTATTTAAAGTCACTGGGGGATTAACCTTAAGACGAAGACTTAAGGAGTTCCACGGACTCCACAACAAGACTTAATCCTGGAGCCCTTTTTTTGTGCAGTTGAGGTTTCCCTCAGCTGGTGTGAAAAGTTCAAAGATGGACTCATGGGGTACATGGAGGGGGGTTGACATGTGCCAAGATTTTTTTGGGAAAAAGTCTTTGGGCATAAAAAATAAAGGAACATCAAACTCATGTTTTGGGTAAACAAATATTTGGATCTCTGAGGTACCCACATGTGGGAATAAACAACCATGTGGATTGTTTTGATCTGGTTATTTTTGAAAGTGTAAATAAGTCTTTCGCATCCCTACTACAATGATATGATCAGCTAGGTGAGAGATATTTCCAAAGATCCATAAACACCAATTCAAGATGGGCAATGGTACCGTAACTGGAAAGTCTGCATATGAGAGAAGTTTGGAATATGTTTATTTTATTATTCAAAAGGTACTGGATATTTACCTATACAATTACGTTTATTCTTATGACAGAATGGTGTTGGTTCCTTGAGTATTGCTGTTCCATTCTAGTGTATACAAAATCCTCTCACCTGATGTAACAAGAACTGTACTGTACTGCAGCGACAGAGCGGGTCCAAAAAATTCAAAAAGAGGTCTGTACCAAACTCAGGAGTCCAGTCGACAAATGGGGCTGTCGTAGACCATCTGTAGATTGACCTTGTGTCCCACCAGCTCTCTGATGTTGTTTATGCCGTATTTAATCATGGTGGGTCTGTGAGAAGAGAGGATTTCAGAATATGGATTACTTGGAGATGTTCCTTGTACGTCATGAAAAACATGTTGCCTCATCTCAATTTACATCATCAGCAGTTTGATTTACTTCCAAAAGTGACTGGACGAATCATTTGGTTACGATGAGTTGTTTACCTTTCCAGAGAAAGCCCCCACGCAATAACAGACACGTCTTCAGGGAGACCCATGGGCAGCAGCATCTCTGGTCTGAAAACACCAGAGTTCCCCACCTCCACCCACTTTTTCAATCCTGTGTGTAGAGAAACATCATACACAGATAAACGGCATCCGTAATTGAAATAAAAATCAAATTTGAACTCAAAATATAGCAATGGTGTTAATTGTAGGCTTAATTGTCTTGGAGTAACAATGACAGTTGGCCAAGGAGGAGAGAAGGATACCTTCATGATAGCTGAACACCTCCATACTGGGCTCTGTGTAGGGGTTGTAGGCAGGCTTGAAACGTAGTTTAGTAATTCCTAAAAAAAAAGCTTACAATGTCAATTAAAAGTGATTTCATGTGGTTTAAGCGATACATATTTTGAACGTTTGTGAGTATCAGTCCAATCTAACCTAGTTTGGTGAAGAACTGATGCAAGATACCCATGAGGTCCCCCAGGGTGAGCCCATAGTCAGCCACCACGCCCTCAATTTGATGGAACTCGGCCAGATGGGTCGCGTCTAACGTCTCGTTCCTGAAGACTCGGTCGATGGAGAAGTATTTGACGGGAGTGAATTTCTCCTGGTGACGAAAAGACAGTTAGTCGTCACGACACGGGTGCTTGATGTCCTCCTAAACTATCTCTACCCGCCGCAGCTTTCCAGGAAACGTTTGAACCTGAGTGGAAGGATTGCTCCAGTTTAGCTGCCAAGAGCTTTAGTGAGGTCAGACGTATTGCGTGGCATGCTAGCAGGTTAAGTCTGGTGGCAATGGAGCAATCTTTTTTTTCCACACAGAACCGCACGGAAAAAGCTCAAGCGTTACCTGTTGCGCAAGTTTATACAACATGCGGGAACTGACGGCTGTAGTGTGCGTGCGGAGGATATTCTTGCGGGCCTCCTCAATCTTCCATTCGCATTTGTACCTGAGGGGGCAGCATAGTGGAAAAAGAAGTTAGCGCTGCCCAAGTGGAGCGGTGTTGTTTACAAAATAGAAACAAAGCTGAAAGCCCTTGAAATAACCTCCAGTCATTTTGAAATAGATGAATTAGATGAATGAATGAAAAGTGATTTGACTCGCATATGGTGACATTGCATTCTTAATCCTTAGGATTTAATATGACCCACTCTAACGGCATCGACTTTTCCGGGAAGGCTTTCCGAAAGTTGCGTCGGAATTTTTGACCATTGTTCCAAAAGCAAACATTGATGTTGAACAAGAATTGCCATTCTACTTCATCCAAGTAGTGTGCAATCAGGTTCTGCCTGAAATTTCATTTTCTTTACAGAAAACCTCTTGATCTCACCCTTGTGAGCCATAGCCGCCCTCTGAGTGGACCCTCTTCACTCTCTCCAAGTAATCTTGTGGTAACTTCAGGGCGAGGGCAGGGTCTGAAAATTACGAAGTAGAATGACTTTTAATGCAAAAGTAATGGAGAAGCTCCACTGTGACAGGAATAGCCGACCGACACAGTCCATCTCACCTGACAGGAAGAAGGTGTCGTGTTGGTCTCGGGCTGGGTGCTGCTGCGGCTGAAAAAGGGAGTCGAAGTTCCAGAAAGAGCTTTCTATGAAGTTGTTGGTTGGCATCTCGGTGAAACTAAAAGACAAAAGTGTTCAGCGTGTTGGTGTTGAGGATGTTTCTCAGGTCGCTGCAAAGCAAAGGGACTCACCCCATCTCCAGGAAGATCTGTCTGAACTGTGTCCGCACCTTCATCAGGGGATGCAGGTGGCCGCAATCTGGGGCCACACCCATCGCATCAAAATTGTACGGCTTGAAATTTTTTTCTTTCCAGCTGCCGCTGCAATGAAATAAGTTGTGCTTCGATGAAGAATGAGCCACCTTCATTATAACTCAGCAACATTAGGCAGGGATCTAAAGTCAATAGGTTACGTCAGCAGAATTTCAGAATCGATTATTTAGTTAGACCCCTAATTTATATATTTAAGTCGATTTCAGTCTTCATGGTTTTGTACCGCCCTGCCTTTAGGACAAAGCCCCCGTCTTTGGAGCTGTCCCCTTAAATCAGCGTTCATTTCTCTGCGTCTTCTGTCTGAGACCCTTCACACTGTCACTGATGGACGGATGAGGGCAGACAAGACAAGACAAATAGTAATTTCACAGAATCTGGACTTACTTTGCAATCATCTCAGGGGTGAGCTCCGTCTCCTGTTTGGTGATGGTGGTGCTGAAGGAGTTGCCTTTCGTGATCCAGTAGGACTTAACTGTCCTGTACACATTTTCAAAAAGGAATCAGTTTACTCTCAGACCATAACGTGAGTCACAGTTGTTTCTTCAACTTTTTTAATATTTCATCATTTACACTTGAATCTCAATCAACACCTAATCAAAGACGTGCCCTCTACTGCCACCTACTGGTATGTAAAAAGAATGCAGTTAGAACTTACACCTCAGCAAGAAGTTTTCGCTTTTTCAGCTCATTCTTTTCTTTTTCATCCAAGTTTGAAGAGATTCCTTTCTGCACAAGAAGCAACTTCTCTCTAACCTGGTCATCTATGTTCTCCACCTACGGAGGCACACAAATACAGTATTTCCATCTTCACACACAGATGAGGGTGTACTCCACACAATTAAATTCCCTCTAAAAGACAAAACATACAGTTCGGAATATCCTGGGCCCGCCTTCATGCCCTTTGTCCAGTCGGATCCACTTGTTGGACATGGCCTTGCTGAAGCCAATCTTTCCAAAGGACAATTTCTGCACACATACACAAAAACTGTTCAGACTCAGAACCACCACCTGCTAATTAAAGTGGAATTCTAGTTAAATTCGTTCTTTTTTTTGCAATACTGCCTTTATAGAATAAGTCAAATAATGAAGCCTTACCATGAGGTCACTTTGGGTCAGACCTTCCAGCGGGACAGAGTTGAAGACTCGAGCTTCATGGCTGCCTTGCTCAGCAATCTCCTTGCCCTCCTCTGTCAGATCCCAGTTTTTGGAGGAGCGTAGCTCAGCTGAAATGATCTGAAGGTCAGACAACACACAATCCATATTTATTTGACAGTAGCATTTGGAAGAATGTATACACATCACATGGCTTACTTAAAAGGGTGTTGACGGTCATGTTATGTCATTTAATACAATATGACCATTTATACAACGATGTAATAATAGCTGGGGTATTAATATAGAAAACTGTATTAGAACATAACAGTAAAGTACTCGTTATTCATTTTATTCACTAAAACAGCAGCTAGAAATACAAATACTCTACACTGCTGCTAGTTGGCTGTAGTTCTAAGAAGTCCACATCCATCAGTTATTGTAATTAGTTTGTTTGTAACGCAGAAAAATGAGAATATAGACCACATTACACGTAGCACATTTAATTTGTCTGACTTGAACCAAATTGCATCAGTCACTTTCCAAATGTTGAGGTGACAGCTCGACTTCCGCCGCAATTCAAAGCGGAAAAACTCACTTCGCCGAGACACTGCAAACTCTTCACGGCCCCGACGATGACCTGGTGGTCCACTCCGAGGCTGCTAGCCACATCGAGGCTTTCCACGCCGTCGTCTGCCTTCTCAATACGCTGAAGAAGAGTCTCCACTACACGCGTGTCCGCCATACCGGGGTCTTTACGAAGAGCTCGAAGGAACCGGAAATGACGTCACATTGAATGAATGGGAGAGCGTATATTGTTTTTAGCCAATATTTATTTATAAATATATATCAGTGTCTGTTGAATTGATAATGCATTTATTGCTAGAAAATGCAGTTGCGTAAATAAGTTTTGAAAGTTGCCATTGGAAATCGTTTAATGCAGCAATTAAACACAACACGATAAAATTAAAAAAATACCTGAACGTATTATGATCAAAATGGTTGTCTTCATAAATTTCAGAAGCATGAATTTCAATTTATTTTTATTCTTTTACAATATATGATTTTGTTGTTGTGCAAAACATGTATTGATCAATCAATCCAACTACCCCCAAAATAGCAATTAAGTCAAAACTCTAACACAAAAGTTCTAAATTACCATTTATTAATACAAAGACACATGGTAACATACAGTGAGAAGAATATCAACACAATCAAAAGCTACTTGAAGTACTAATGTGTATTTTCCAGTAATCTCCAACTAAAATTATATTAGTAACATTACTCAAAAAGGCAAAAATATAAGCAAATATATCTACAAGTTTGGAGTTGTTAAAAGCAGAGCTTGTCATGAAACTTAAAAGCAAAGTTGGAGCCACACAAGCCCTGTAGTAGCATCATTTCTTCCATAGTGGTTTTATTCATACAAAAACACAAAAAGACAAATTTGAGATTATCAATCCTTTGAAAGTCTACCAAACTACAACAAAGCCTGAAATGACTGACAGAACCAAATATATGCACATAAACATGAAGGAGGAAGTTGAGGAGGGCAGGTGAGCCATCAATCACATTCTTCGGAAAAATTCTGAGGCAAAGCCGGAGAGGAGTGGGAGACTCACACGAGCAACTCGAGTCTATCTATACTGGTAATTTCCACCGGAATCTCCCTTGTTGTAACTTCCAGTATTGTGGTACGGAGTATGGTAGGTGTTGAACCCGTGATTTTCTCCGGCACCCTGCGAGTTGTAATTGGACTGGTTGCTGAAACCTTCCCAGGGAAAAGTGCAACAGTTAAATGCAACAAATGTGTCAAGTCTTGCACCGTGCATCACTTAATTTAGCACTCACCATCATAATTATAATTCTGGTTTCCTCCAGAACCACCAGTCACCTGGCTAGGGTAAGCAGTGCTATAAGAGTAACCGCTTGCACCTCCCGGGTGAAAATTCTTCTTTGTTTGATTATAGCCATACTGGTTATAGCTGCCCTGTCCAGAAGAGTTGCTGGCCTGGTAGGTCCCTGTAGATGAGCTATTCATACCCGAGAGACCCTGATAAGATGACTTGCCTCCCCTGGTGGGGGGTTTCTTGACGTGGACTTTGGCAGAAGCCGAGCTATTGTAGGCTCCGTCGCCATCATAGTATGAGCCATATGAGCTTTGTCTGGATCCCTGTCCTGTATTGGCTTGAGTGCCACCCGAGGGGCCGCCCGACTGCCCGCCTCCTGCATTTGCACCATTGTTGTAGTAATCTGAGAACAGCATGACACAGTTTCACCATTCAACATAGATCACACCATGTAAGAATACAGTAATTAAACAAAAAAATGACATTTATTATTAAAAAAAAAAAAAAAACTCACTAATTAAGCTAAGCTTTATAGAATTTTGTAGCTGGAAGCCCAAAATTATGTGTCGTGTTATCATTGTAGATGTCACACATTACGCATTCACAATGTCATCTATGGACAGTCACGGGGAGAACATACAAAGTCCACACAGTTGAGACCGGAGCCAGAATCCAAATCTGCAAGTCTCAGCTACGAATCAATATGTGATACAAAACGGTGTCGAGTCAGGAATAGGGGGAAAAAGATATGAGGCGGTCAATGTTCCACAGTGCTTCACTGTATTTATTGTGAAGCCCTTTGTCCAATCTCACAAAAAAAGGATGCCTTCTAAAATCCAGATGTTTGACACATCCATGTATGTACTGTATGCAGAGGCAGATCATCTTGCCCAGGCTGCATGTGGACTGGCAAAATAGGGTTATCCTTGAAATAATTCCAGGGTCGCGAAGGTGAAGGGAGTTCTGGATGCAGCAGGAACTCAACTAAATATTTTGTCTTCCCAGCTATATTTTTCCCCTTTTTCTTTAAGACCCAGGAGGATCTAACTCTTGGTAGCCAGAGAAGTCTTAGAAGTCAGAGAAGTCAGAGAAGTCTGAGACAAAGTCACCTAAAGAGTGAGACAAGGCAGAGAAGGGAAATATCAAAATTAGTTTTGAGTGTTGGGAATTTGTTCTGCTTAAAAGCAGCAGTCGATTGGATTCGTTGGGCCAGATTGTATTCAAAGTGACTGATTGCAATCTATTTGTTTTTCGAGATTTCCCTCCTCCGGTCACACTCAGGAATGTCAGTCCCCAGAACAAGTTGCTCTAAATAATAGAGAAGCTTGGGGTGTGCTTTTTGGGAAGTTGACATACGAATACGAGTGGTGTCTTAAAATGTAAAAATTGCGGAATTTGGGATCCTAATAAAAAAAGAAGCTCACAATATTAGACAACCTGTACACATTTCTGCTGCCTTATGTGAATGCGACTTGATTTCTCACGTTTGTAAGTCACAATCCAAGAAAGAATCAAATAAAAAAACAGAAAAAGAAGATAGGAATACTTACTGTATCCAGACATTGAGCTGTTGCCGTAACCGTATGTTCCGTAGCCTGTCGAGAGATAGAACATTGGTCAATTTGAACCAATCTCAGCTCTGAACAAAGTGTAATTAAAAAAAAAAAAAAAAAATGCGGTTATACCTCCACCATTATTGAAACCCCTTCCCCTTCCACGACCCCGTCCTCTGCCTCTGGGCAAGGTGACATCGCCAGGAGGTCCCATCATGCCATAGCCTTCATTGTTCTGAATGGGGGGGAAACATCAACAACATATCACTTAGCACTGATGCAGCAAGGACAGACTTCAACCTGCTTACCATTGGAGGTCCCTTTTTCTTTTTCGCCACTTGAGTCACAGAGCTCTCGGGGAAGAGCTGCTCCAAAGCCGCCAGTGCTGCGTAAGCCTTGGCTACTTTCTTGTTGGACCCGGTCCCCTGGAATCTTTGATCATCAATCTCCACCTCCATGACGAAACGCTTGTCATGGCTGCCGCCAGTCTCCGAGATGAGCTCGTATTTTAGGCCACGGCGTTTCTCGTTCAACTCCATCACGGGGTTCTTGCCGTGTTTGCTCAGGATTGGTCCCTGTTGGCGTGCGGTCTAAAATAAAAAGGATGGCGGGGACACGGTGAGGATGGAACTCACTGCTGCTGGTATTGAGAATGTTTTTACGAGACTGCATCATCTACCTGCGCAGTATCAGTGGAATCTGTGCTGGCTGGTACTGTGACCACAGGAGTAGTTACTTCTTCAGTGGCTGTTTCTTCTTTTTTCACATCCTGCACTGGGACCGGTTGTATAGTTTCTTCCGTTTTGACAGGCTCTGGAGGTTTGAGTTCCACTCCGGCGGAGATCCCCATGTCTTGCAGTACCTGGAGTAACATAGGCACTTGCACTTTAGTACAAAAAAATAAAGGAGTTGCTATCATTTCAAGGTTGACTGTAACAATTACCCACGCTGACTCACCTTGACGGCTACGTGGAGCTTCGCAGTCCGTTTGGATGGACCTGAAGCTTTAAAAGTCTTGCCGTCAACTTCTACGGCCATCGTGAAGACAGGAACGTGAATCGGGCCGGTCTGGGAGATCAGCTTGTACTGGAGACCCGGCTTCAGCTGGTTGAGTCGCATTAAAGCATTCATAGCCTGGGTATCAAACTTATCCTCTGTCGTTGCTGGGAATAGTACAATGATAGATTTATTGGGAAACATGTCAACAAGACGTATAAAAGAGGAATATTGTAGTAGATACATTTTATTCAATTCATCCCAAAATCTTTCCGATCTTTCGTAATCTTTGCTGGAGGTAGGTAGAACTAATTACAGCCGCTTCTCCCCATCATAGCAAATTTGTGTTACGCAGAAAAGTGACTTTGACGCTACCCTTTTTTGCTTGGCGATCCCCTCTGACATTCAAATTTAATTCTAGGAACCAGTTAAAATAACATCTAGCTTTCAATAGTAAAATAATGTCTTTACCGGTATGCACGAGCCTTGAGCGACGCTAAATCAGCAGAATGGCTCGTCTATCGCGACAATCCAAATGTTTCTGGCTGTTTACATGGCGACCGAGATTCTCATAATACCTCAAAGACCCGTGTTATGCTTTATCGCATTTATGACACACGCAGATAATGGATGGCTGAACATAACACGCGACGGACACTGCTTGTCCTTACATGTCAATCCAACAAAAGTAACTCACATTTCTTTTGCAATTTTTTTTTCTTCTTATTGGGAGTCTTTTCTTCAATACCCGCCTCTTCCTCAATGGGCCGTTTCATCGGTGGGGCATACGTGGTACTGGGTGGGATTTGCACTGTTCACACAATTGTGCGAGGACATGTTAATGCACGAGAACAAAATAATCCCCCCCGACTCTTGGGCACAAAGGTTTTTCACCTATATAATCAATTGGAGGTCCGGGAGTTTTCTTGGGTATCCTGAAGGGAAGCGGATCCATTCCGAGCACTTTGTGAAGTTGTCCAAAGGCTGACAGCCTTAAGGCATGCTAAGAACGTAAGGGAAGGTCAATCTTGCACGTTGCGAAGATGCTCCCATCATTCCACTTACTTGTGCACTCAATGTGATCTCTTCTCTCTGCTGGCTGTCCAAGTGGCTTACTGCATCTGTTGGCTCCTTCTCACATGGATCAGCAATTCCAGCTCCATCTGTAAGTGGGGACAAGCCGTATTGGACCACCTTTGTCGGATTGAAAACGAGCAAGAGGGTTGCAAGTGAGTTACACGAGTACAAACTTACCTGGCATTAGGATTCCTGAAGCCAGACATTCTAAGACTCTGCGTAGTGCTTCTCCTGCCATCATGGGCCGGTTTCCTGTGCCGATGGCTTTCTCGCAGATCAGCTCCAGCGGCTACACAGTACACACAATTTCCAAACAGTTGAATTAAACATGTCTAGTTGTATTTAAGCACATCTCAAACCACAGTCCTCACTTATATCAAAAACACATTTTACTAAGGAGTACCACAAATGTAGATAGAACACTCTCACCCAGCCAGAAAGTGGGGTCCATGTTGGGATACGGGCGCACAGGTCCCTAAGAACCCGAATGACGATTACACAGGAGCGCAATCCATTGGCTCTTGCCTGAGGACACAATAGAGGGGGGGGTGCACGGGGACGACAAGCAAAACGAGTCAAACGGGGAAAAAAATAATTCCATATCAATTGAAATGAACTTTTGAAATGAAGCCACACAGACTATAAGACCTTGCCGTATTCATTGTGGGAATATTTTAAGGCAAAGTGAAACCAAGTTTATTGACCCATACTCGGCGGGACTGAGTGATACGTCGGCTGACAATGGAATTTACAGCCCTGTGCTTCAAGGGTCAAACATTTCAATCACGACCAAGTGTCAACAAACATGACTCCAACATAACCCAAGCTTTCGATGAGACAGCCGAGTGAACCTCTTTAACGGAATGGAAAGATTGTGTGTTGTCAGTTGGGTAGTAATGTTATCCGCAGTGGAAGTTTAAAAAAGAAAAAGCAACACCCTCCCCACACACACACACACATATATATGCTAGAAAAGTAGTCAAGGTGCAATATTCCTAATGAATTTGTGGCACACTGCAACATGAACAGAAAGCATACTTATTGGGCTAATTTCTGCATTAAAAAGCTAGCATTTTGTTTAGAATGCATTTGCTAAGGTCATTACTTTTCATTAAACGCATTTTGCCACCCATTAAAAAAAATCATAAAGTTGTAAAGGTCTTGACAAAACAATAAGTTATTCCTGCAAATTGCAAAATTAGAAAAGTATCGCTTTAAAATCCCCGAAAGACCAGGCACTCGTAAAATCTAAACTCAACCAACAAATACTACCCAAAGTTCCCATTGATTAAAGTATTTCCTGTATGCAAACACACGGACCACCCCAAAAAAAAAAGAAGGAAATTAAGCATTTAGTTTGTATTTTGGAAGTAATTCATATCACATAAAATAGACCGCGAGACTTGACGGCACACATTATCTTCAAATATGCCTCACTTGCACGCCATGTAGTTGCGCTAATACAAAAGTTAAACTGGAATGAACTATTGCACCTGGATACCTGGTCAGTCCCAAACGCCAATGTACTCTTCGCCTACATGACCGGAGTGGCTTTTAATATATGAATGCTGACAAACAGCTGTGAGATTAAAAAAAAAAAAAAACGGAAATAACCCGGCATCTGAACAACATCGTGATGGCAAAAGGTTCAAGTAATCACTACAGGAACTCCATGAGAGCCATTAAATACAAAACATCAAATGAAACACAAAAAGACAAAGGAGCATTTAAAAACCAAATCAAACGACTTGTGTTTTAGAGACAAATAAAGACAAAATCCAAACCTGAAACCACTTAGCGTGGCGAAGAGACGCCAAGGCAGTTATGCATTTCTGCCTGTCCAGAGCATCCGGGGGATCGTTGACTGATAGCGTTTCTATTGGCAGGTGGAATAAGAAGACAAGGTACAGTTTGACCAAGGGGAGTTCTGTCATCCGGCCGGGGGAACACAGGCAGCTTTCCCAAACTACAGGCAGAAGAGGTAAGGGGAGGGGGACTCCTCCGCTGGAGAACCCACCGAATGCTCTGAACCTCCACCTTCGTATGATGTGGCATGTAACACTTCAAACCAACTCACACCGCTAACGTGGCGTGACGTTTACGAATTGAAACGTGTATGGTACGTGGAGGTTGTGTATCTGGATGCATCAGTGTTGTGCTTTTTTTTTTTTCCCCTCTCTGACTTTGACAGGAGGTAGAAGAGCCCCTCCCCTTTGCCTCAATACTGGGTACACTGCATTTTGCCCCTTCCGAGACAGAGAGCGGCCAGTTGGTCAAAGGTCCAGCGTCCCTAAAATTGACAAACTAGAAGGCTTGACAAAGAGAATCAGAATTGGAACCACAGGTACATGTTATCAGGTACACAAAAGGTGGCTATCAAAACAAGTCTGCACTGCAGCAAAACTGATGGCTTACAAAAAAAAGACCCAAACTAGGGGGTGAACATCAGCGCAGGGTTGCAGATGAGGCCACACGCCTCCTGAAATCTCGATCCTCGTTTCCACCAAATGATGACGATGCGCACTTTACCGTGTTTTCATTTCACGATTGAGAAAATATATCTGTTGATTAGCAGCATTAAAATACATGACTTGAACGGGAAAAGTGAGTCGCATGCTGTCTTCGTTGAGAGGTCACACTAGTTACTCGAGTCCACCCCGCCTATAAACTCGGTTTATTGACCTAATCCGAACTACGCTCGAGTGGCTTATGTAACGTTTAATGCTGGTGAGAGATTTACCAAACGCTTGTCAATGCTACGCTACAATTAAAAAGGTGACCGCCACCCCCAGCTTTAGGAGCGGCATGTGGAAATATTTTTCATCTTGTCCTTATCTGCAACCCGAAGCTCTTCCTGCGAAGAAACATTGAAATCAAAAGCCCACCGCTGGGTTAACCAACCAAGGACAATTTCACGATACTTTGAGCTGCTCATTTTTGCTGCAATGCAAACCGTTCAGGAATGATAAAACACATGCAAACAAAGTGGTCTTTTTTTTTTTTTTTTGAAATTCTCAGTAAGCCTTCATTTCTTTAGTAACCTTGATCATAATGAGGGAAGACAAATCCATGTCTCCAACACATAAGTAAGCTACTTGCCCTATACTGTATATTGGGCCATCAAAAATGTACAATTACATTACATGGAACTATGAGAGTGTCTACAGAGCTATAAGTCATAGCATAGTTTCATTATGTGACGATGGATTCTTGTCCCCAAGCTCCATTGAAGGCCCAATAAACAATATCTATCTTGTCTGCATGGCCTCGCAACTGGAGGTGTGGATAAATAAAAAGGGGGGAAGAAATGGTCTTTGCGGGTCTTACCCCCAGCCGCGGCCTTCTCCATCTCCTCGCGAACTAACGGGGACGTCAAGTGAATGGTGAGGGTGAGAGTGGGCTCCTTTGTGTTCTTGATGGTAATACAGGCCTCTTGGACGTCGTGATTCACAACATATTGGTCTTCAGTGACAACCTGCAGGAGGGAGATTGAAAAGTTGGCCTGTGCAACCAATGGGTTTCCCTTGCATTTGATGTTTTAAGATCTGCTCTCACCTTAAGCTGTGCAGCCAAGTTGTCAGCCACCTTCTTTAGCAAAGTGTTGGTTGGTTTGTCCCTGCAGAGGAGCACCAGCTCAAGGTCCAGATCTCCCTTCAACAGAAGGCCCTTGGCCACAAGGCCCACCCTCATCACGCCACGAAGAGTCCGTGTGACTTGTTCTTTGGGCTCACTGCAACATGGGAACATGAGAAGCTAAAACCCTTTCTGAATTTATTGAATTAAAATCAGGGGACACTCACCTCTCTTTATCGGGTTCTGTACCATCACCGTCACACTTTTCTTGTTTATCCAGCCAGTCTGAGACTGCCTTGAGGGCTCGTTCTGTGTGAGACACCATGTTTTGCACATTCTCCAGTTCCTCCTGAGAAGGGTAGACCGCAGAATGCTTGGCCATGACGTGGCGGTTGTCATGCAAGAAAACACGCAAGGACCGATTCCGTAATGGGGGGGCCTGTGGGCGAAAAGAAGATTAGGCGTGATTGTGAGACAATTACCCGAGAGTTTAGTTTAATTTAGAATAGAAAGTCAGCGATTACCATCTTCGTTTCAGAGATAGGGATTCTTTGTTGTCTGCAGAGTAGGAAAATACACTCATAGTTAATAGAACAACTTGATGTTGCAAATTCTAACTGCTGATTTCTAATATTTCTCTTTAAAACACACATCATTGCTGCATATATGGATGACTGCGTGGCTTACGGTTCATCTATTTACTAAATGCATCGGCGCAATGAATTTTAGAACTACATGCCATTTAAAAATTTGGAATATTGTAATCGACTACCTTACCTGGCACGAAACACCTGATACGATGTATATAATGGCTGAATCGTGATAAATGCATTTGGCACATTTACACGTAATTATACTTCGCGTATAACGAAGGAAAAACATTTTGAAGAGCGGGCAGAAAGCCACACAACCTCATTTGGCGTTTACAAGGCGACGCCATTTTAATTTACCACCAGTGATGGCGATGGCTACCAACGATGGCTAGCCAGCACTCACACTCAGAGGAATTCAGCCAGCTTTTTATTTGATATTCTCACCGTGTCCCAGTGGTGACCAACATGTACACTGACAAAAGCGATTTGCAAACGAATAGACATGCAAGCACACCAAACATACATAAGAATAAAATGGCACCCATTATTCAATGAACATGCTAGCTTAGCCTTACGGACGCGGAACTTTTATTTCTGTTCGCATAGGAAGACGAGATGATACTTGACTGGCTACGTATATCGTATTGTGTTTCAAATGCCATGCAAACGCTGTTAACGTTTATATTTGTCATTTTACTCACCTTAATCGTCGTTTCCTCTGCACAACTAAATCGGTTGGAGCAGGAAGCTCGTCATCAATTTGGTTACGCCTACTTGTTTTGTGATTGGTCTCCGGCGGGGTTGTTGTTTTTTTCCAACCAATGGAAAAGGAAATATATTGTGCGACCCAGCATCGTCATATTTGAAGAATTACGTAATCGTGACGTAGCATGCATCATCCTTTTTTGTTTAGCAGACAAAATGACACTTATCGTACGTAAACGAGCACGTGTATTGCTAGACTAAATAAAAACAAAATAGGGAGTCTGTATTAATTTGATCATTAAAAATGGCATGCAAAGGCAGCACAATTCCTTCCCGAATGTGCGCTAACTACTATTTTTTTTCTCTATTTCTGTTACAGTGACTAGAATCCATAGATTCTAATTAAATTAATATTACAACTGGAGCAGTTGAGAATAGATACTCATCTAATCAAATGAAAAAAAACAATAAATCACTCACCAAAGCTACTCATTCTTCAATTATTTAATGTGTGCAGCTTGTGTTTTATGCGCGCATCCGTAATAAATATTCTGACATTTTGATTTCAGACTGTTTATTTTTAAGAGTTACAGAAGAGAGGCATACCAGTAAACACTGTAATACACAAACATACCTGTACATTTTCCCCCACACATTCACATCTTCAAAATGAGGTAAAATCAAAGTGTTTTACTTTGGTCTTTAAGCATTTCATTTACACAATTCACATTATTTCTTTCTTTCTGACTTTGTGGGATAGTCTTCATTTTTGATCAAATCTTGATTTTGTTCTCATAGAGGACAAACACCAATGTAGATTTTGCATTCGCAATGCAAACTTGCCAGTTCCTTACTGATTATTTACCCACTGTAGTGGGCTAAAACACAAACAATCTGAGCAGACATATTTACATCCTGACCAAGATGAACACAGGCCACGGGTCGCTGTTAAATAGCACAACGTCCAATCCCTTAAATCTTATCATTCTTTTTTTCCGAGTTCTGAAAGGAGCTGACATCCCATCGGAAAGAGCGAATCATGCTTCCCTTCAAACTGGCTTGTCTTTTAGTAATCCTGTAGATCTTCTTGAGGACGGCACGACGCAGCAAAATGTAGACCCACGGGTCCAGGATCTGATTACACGTAGCCATCCTAACACCAGTCATTATTAAGGCCCTGTAAGTGTCCCTGTCGGAGCCGAGGGTGTTGCTGTAGGACCGGGTAGCTGACATCAATCCAAAGACCTATTCAGACAATTTGAGGTTTGTTTATAGCATGATTGGCAATTTTGAACATTTTCAGAAAACAAGAAAAAAAATAAACAAGAAGAATGAGTCGTGATTTGATTGATTATTTACGACTGAGAATCTACACAGATATGAAGAAAAATATATTAAGCACACTGTTACTTTTTATTGCTAAAAAACATACTAACATACTAAGAATATTGACCATTCAAGCTTTCACTGCATGATCTTCAAATTGAAGAGAAAAGAAAACAAACATTTGGTCCACGCCTACAACAAAATGAAAGCTTTGTTTGATTTTGTGACTGTTTACTCTAAAGGTTCTGAGAAGGACTTGTCTTATTTAGTCACAACAGTAAAATAACAAATCAGATGAAGTTATGGCTGCGACTCACCAGCAGGGGGCTCCAGCAGATGCACGAGGCCACCATGATGCCAACCAACTGGACCACCATCTCAGTGTCATGGGACCTGGCCGGACTGCGCTGGGAGCTGGTCTTCTTTTTGATTCTCGCTCTCACCAGGGTGATCCCACTGATGGTATTACACAAAAAGGCCACAGCCAGTGAGCTGAATGCCAGTGCAGAGAAGAGAGCCACAAAGGCCAGATCTGTGGCTTGCGTGCCCTCCATCACCCTGATAAAGCACCACGTGCCCGGGTACTGTGGCGTGTAGGCTCCCAAACTGAAAAACGGCAGGAGGGCGACACATAACGCTAACAACCAGATGAGAGCTAGTGCCATCTTAGTCCGTGCGTTTGTGACCAAACGAGCATGCAGCAAAGGCTTGGAGACACCCAAGCATCGTTCAGCGGCCATAGCGCAGCCGAGGAAGAGCGGGCACAACCCGAAGAACACCATGCAGCACCCCAAAAATAGACAGGGGACATCCGGATCTGTTATGAGATCGCCTTGAAAGCCACACGGAGAGTCAGCCAAGTCCGCAGTCCCTTCCGAGTATCTTCTTAACACCAAGGCTCCGTTGATGACGTGCCCAGCCAGATCAGTCGCCACCAGAGAGCTAGCAAAGAGAAGAAAGGTGGACTTTGACCTCCGCCGAAAGCGGGTGTACGCTTTGGCAAGAATGATAAGCGCCACCACGTTGAATACAATTCCAAGCGTCATGGTGATGCCGGCTGATGTGGGATTCGTTTCTGGAAGGGTGCTATTACAAAATATGGGCGCCACTTTTGTCTTCTGCGCTATTGCGCTGTCGTTTGAGGGGGGCAGAGAAGTAAAGATGTCAGAGGAGTTGTGACGCTGCATTGCCAACATTGCTGCTGATCTTTATGTCTGATGTTGTTTTCATTGGTTGAGAGGTTCCTGAGAAGGGGGGAAAAAAAAGTGGATTAGCACGCTGAAAGGATTCATAGAGTAGCACTCAGTAGAGCGGAGCCCTTCATGAAGGTTAAAGTGTTTGCAAATGTGGGAGAGGAGGAGAAAAAAAATTTGCAACGAGTTTTGCCCAATAACATTGTGGGCAGTTTATGTACTCTGCATCGTGCGCTCTGACAAGAACAAAGAATTCAATGATAAATAAAGTTTTGGGGTTACTTTTGTATTCAGGCAAATTATGTTAGGACTATGCAGGCAAAACTCCATTGTTTGTGTTTTGGTGGTGGATAGGGAAAATTATATTCCAATTTGCACTTTTATCATAATTTGAATTAAAATTCATGTTTTTTTTCTTTTTCATGTAACAATTTGGAGCTTGGCAGAAGTAATAAACGGGGATATGGACACACCACACACTATCTTTTTTTTCTTCGCAGTTTTGCTTTCTTTACAAAAGCTTTCGTAAATAGCATTTGGAGAATCATTTTAATACACCACTGAGCAGATCAAAACAAGACAGGAATGTGTGAGGGCATTTTAGATTTAAAAAGAATGTGTAATTAAATGCATGGCCAAATCATGAGTCATGCTCATCAAAACGCACACATTCTGGAAAAAATACTGAAAAGAAACATTACAATGAATTCATCCTACCTTTAAGTTAGGAAATCCATACATTCCAAGATTCCTTTCACTTTGACAGTGTGATTCATAGTCCAAAATATAACAATCGTCCAGGTTTCCAAATATCTCCTTTGGTAATTGTTGTGTGTAGTTTGACTGTGGCTGACTGCTTTTATATGTGGGAGCTGCAGAAAGCCAACATCACCTCTGGGTGTCTCGCTTGGAGGAAAAACAAGTGACGTCCTTGCAGGAGAGTTAGACCCTTTGGAGCAAATGTAGTCTTGACGCCACTTGCAGATACGTAATCATGAGAATCGTTCAATTGCAACGTGGGTTGTGATGTTAGGACTACAGTGATAGTTAAAATAAAATGTAAACACATGGATCAGATTTTCGTGTCACTGGTAATAAAAGAAAATAACATTATAAAAAAAAAAAAAAAAAAAACATAATAGTAAGTCCATCTCTTAAAAGAAAAACGCCCAAAAAAACATAATAGTAAGTCCATCTCTTGAAAAAAAATACCAAAAGAAACATAATGGTAAGTCCAGCTCTTTAAAAAACAAAAAAAAAAAACAAAAAAAAAAAAACAAAAAAAAAAAAACCCCAGTTTCTCCTCATCATCTTCTAAAACATGTCTAGGTTACTTCAAGATTTAATTGGGAACGGTAATTGAATTGTGACCATTCAAAGTGATCTGGATTCATCTTTCCCTTAATCCTTAACAATAAATAAATACATTTAAAAAACTGTAGAATTTAAAAGACTTGCTTTTCCAAAGCCTATCCCTTCCCAAAGGCAATTGGGAATGAGAATCCCTTTGTTGTCTGTTCTCGCTGAAAAACCACAAGAGCATTTGTGAACAGCTTCTTTCATAGGAACGGGTGTTTTTTTTCCACTTCCACTTCGGAGCGCCTCAACATTGTGGTCTGTGGCGACCATAATTCGGAATAATAATAATGAACTTCCACAGAGGTCAGCCAGACCGCAGCTGCTGCTGATGTTGAGGACATTGGGATCTAATATGCTCACAAGGAGGAGAGCAATTAGAAAGTTAGAAATTATTTTCTGCACCATACGGTAAGTGCGGAATGAAATAGAAGGATACGGTAAAAGAAGAGCTTTTTTTTGCACACTAATATGAGACAGGTCCTGCAATTTATCTTTAGTTTTAATTAATCTGTCAAAACAGTACCAGGATTCTGCACGTTATAATGTATAACAATATATATAATAATGATTTAATGGACCTAAACATTATGTCATTACCTCATTAAATGACCGCATGGATTTTAATTGTCACCTTTTAACCGTTGACATAGAAATATTTGCAACCCGAATAAAATAACTCCCTATTTTGCTGTCAGGAGAAGTAGCCTGGGAGAATTTTCAAAGGAAAGGCATTTGGCCAGTAAGGCAGCGATCCAATCAAATTCTGCCAAAGAAAACATACTGTAAAAAATGAAGGCTAAGTCATTGTATATGCATACTTGACAGTCGCCATAGATTTTATGGACAAGAGAAGGGAAAGCAAGTAAAACATAGCTTTCTTTGGAAGGATGATTGTTAAACATGCTGTCCCTCCTCATATCTAGTTAGGTTTGGGGTGGGGGGGGGGGAAAGGTAAACAAATCGTAAATTACTTGAAGGATGATAGTTAACACAAACACAACATACTTTTGAAATTAAAAGACTAAATGTGACGGCCCTGGATGATACAATATATCGTCTGTCAGTTTGAGTAAATTCAGCAAAGGAAACCTTTTCCGTCCCATTAAAACACATAAAATAAAAATTAAAAAAACATAAAGGGGTATATATCGTTAAAAATATTTTTTTAACAATAATTATAATAATTATTATTGTTAAAAAATATTTCTAACTCTCTCTATATAGTTAAAATATATATTTTTAACAATAATATATTGTTAAAAAAGAATCATTCTCCTGGAAATGTGACAAGTGATCACAAACCAAACCAACAGAAAAAAATCAAACAAATTTCACATTCTGAGAAACTAAAATCAGATTAATTTCTTATCTTTCATCATCAGTGATAGTTGTGACTTAAACCACCGCCATGGTTTCCTGCACGTACATGTACGAGATATGCACTGAGAATGCTCAAGATGAAAAGTCCTGATGAGGCACTCAGGGGACTTAATTTCAACACTTTGGATCTTCACAAGGAGAATTTACAGCACGCAACATGAACACATACTTCAAGAACACACATGCAAAATTGTCCGGTTCGTTGGATGGACTTTTTCTGTCAAGGGCCAAATTTTGTCATCATTACAAAAGAAAATTCAAAGCATGCCCTGTGATCATCAAATCAGCATAATCCGATTTCTCTTCTCATCTGCTCAAAGATACAGAAATGGAATGCAAGGGTCTTCCAAGGCATGCCCAAACTTGGTAGGTCACAAAAAATAAAACATGTGCTTGACTATGCCACTATAAGATATAATCGCCTCTGCTACGAAAGAGCTGTGGTATTTAGGCTGCCCTAATCATTCCTGCTCATGGTTCAACAGAGGAGACCAGTCAAAAAAAAAAAAAAAAAACACATTACAGATAAGTAATGTAACCCACCACACACACAGAAGTAAAAAGCAATACAATCTTTCAATACTCTTACTTTTCTCAATCTAATGATGAGACAAATTATTATGATCATAAGATTAATAGGACAGATGAAAAGAAGGTAACATTATGTCTAAATGATGGGAATAAAAAAAGAAATTCTCCAACTTTAAAATGGTCGAGTAAACAGAGGCGACCTCTGCCAAGGAGAACTGAAACATTAGCCTCCATTCCTCGAATTTGAAAACCACCCCACAAGTTTTTGCCAAATCAATACTGACAAGAAAATCAACTCGTGGCCTCTCACTGAGTTGTAAAAGTGGAAAAAAGACCTTTTGAAATGCGTCCTGCACAATTAGTGTCTCTTTATTTTTTTTAAGACTCAGTATTTCCATATGGCGTGAAGTCAGTGGGCAGTATCCTTGAAGCCAATAGGCAAATAAAATAGCATAGCATGCTAATGGCGCAATGCCTTTTCTCATCAGTGCAGGTGTTGCATAATTTAAGACCTCCAGTAAATGTTCCAGTTGCGAGTCGAGGTATTGCTGCACTCCAAGACCGGACTCGGTGACCTCTGACCTCCAGATGATTGCATTTTAAATTGGAGCCAAAGCAAACTTCCACAACATAAACAGTAAACACAGCACTCAGTGTTAAAGGTGAATGTCTCATTGTTGAGGCGAGCCCCTCGTTTCGGAAAACAGCATGCTATGCTTGCACCTTGCGGGAAATCTTAGCCAATGTTTATCCAGCACTTAACTGTGTTGAATAGTAAAAGGCGTCTTGATGTATAGTAAATGGCGTATATACACAAGATCAGCAGCTCCTATCTTGTTTTAACCAAATATGTGTAGTCATGATATTTTGAGTGTCATGACTTGCTTGTTTCCTTTTTTGCTGTGTTTAGATGAAAAGTATTTTGGAGGACCCCAGAGAGATAATTCTGCAAACTGCCTTGAGTACAGAAGTAAAAAAAAACATGGACAAGTGCATTCCTCACTCTGATAAGATCGTGTTTGTTTTGACTTTTGGCTGCTTACATGTTGGAAATTCAGCGTTGAAAGTATTTGATGGCAAAAATGAGACTTGGAATTTGGGTTTCTCATGTCAGTCAATATCTAAGCTATATAGGCAATGTTCATGAACAAAGCATTTTATTTTATTTTATTTTATTTTATTTTATTTTATTTTATTTTATTTTATTTTATTTTATTTTATTTTATTTTATTTTATTTTATTTTATTTTATTTTATTTTATTTTATTTTATTTTATTTTATTTTATTTTATTTTATTTTATTTTATTTTATTTTATTTTATTTTATTTTATTTTATTTTATTTTATTTTATTTTATTTTATTTTATACATTTGAAAAATAAAATGAGAATATATAATAATAATTTACCATTAAATTATAACTTATAATATCACAAATAATTGAATTTTTGCCAGAGCCAATTACAAAATTGCCGGCTGAATGTTCATTTCATGTTTTTGTCGCACACCAAATTACCACATTTAATTTGTTATTTATTGGTATATTGTTTTGAAATGGCATTTAAATATAATACATCATCTGTTTGTTTCCTCAGCATACCCTAAAAATAACAGAGAACAGCATGGGTGGGCACCTTCAAGTTGAAAATATTTTATTAAGCCAAGGGGAGCTAGAAAATAAAAAAAAAAGACTATTAAAAGTGTCATTGTATGAGACCATTATAAGAGATCACAATCAAGTCCTCAGTGTCTCATTCTGCAATGTGGAACAATAAGTCCGTCAGTCAGTAACCTGGTTCCAAGATTTTTTGGGTTGATAAAAAGGGGAGGGTCAGAGTTGGAGGAATCACTCAGCACATTTTTTTTCTTCACTCTCTTTTGGGCTTGACGGGTATGCCTCTTGGAGCTTTCAGCCAAAATCACATAAATGACACAAAATATCTTAAAGGCTAAAATGATTAATTTCATACTTTTTAGACTAGCTCATGGAAACGCTGCTCTATTTACTTATAAAATCGGAATAAAAATCTTGGATTTTGGGAAAGTTGTGCGTACAATATATAAAAGGCTTGTCTAGTGCTTGTGAAACAAAAATAAATAAATGAGAGAGTTGACTAGTGACAGAATCAGGGCACAAGTCAATACTGTGATCTGTGTTAAGTGTTTTTTTCACAGACTTATCTCAATGAAAATATAAATTGAAAGCATCCATGAAAGCGCCATTAGATGACATCGTGTTATTTCAGTCCAACCCTTCCGCTGTTAAAAGGAGGAAAAATTTGGCACTTCAATTGAGGTCAACAGGCAGCTGAAAATATTAAATACAGTCTTACCATGGAATTGACAAAAATGTTTTTCCACAAAGTTTCATAATATTCCTCCTTCTTGCTGGTGGCCATGCAAAATGTCCAAAAGAGGAAAAATCTTTCCAGAGAAGGAAATGTAATCCGGGAAAGAAAGTTCAAGATGACTCACTTGTCTTTGTGAATAAACTCAGGAATATGTGGACGCTGGTTTTACTCTTAAATCTATTTGTTTATAACTGATGATGTCAGATATAAGCCTGAAAGAGATTGTGAAAGATTATTTTTATTGGACCGAGAATAAACACATTTTCTAAAGGATTCTGCAACACAGCCAGCCGTTATTTTTTTAAGTTCTTCAATAAAAAATATATGTATCGCTCCAGTTCAAAGATAATTTAATTCAGCGGAATTTACAGTTCGGTTAATAATGGGAACACAAATATCTGTGCTTGAAATTTACTGTGGCAATAGATTTAGTTATTTTTCCTTTGGGCGAGATGAGTTGTTCTATAAATACATGAACAAAAAAGTAAATCTCGACTGGTGACAGCGTTGGAAGTCTTCACACATTCATGACAACAAACACTCACGCTGACTCACAGTTCCAAGAAAGCCATTCAACCTTTGCTGCTCTCGGGGACATCAACCGTCATTAGAGCCATTAAAAAGTTGCCATGAGACACTAATGTATTTCCGGCTACAGGAATTAAGATCCGGGCCGAGATCGTTATAGTGGTAAGTCAATACCTCAGCAAAATGGTCAACACACCAATCACTTTTATAGTTGACCTGAAATCATTGCAGGGAGGTAACATAGTAGAAATACTTTCATACTTTTTACTTTGTCAAAATATGTTGAGGAATTTTTCTCAAGACTATATTCCAAGAATATTTTTACCCGCAGGCTAGCTCTCGGTTTAAAATAACAAAGACTGACATGAAAAATATTTTCTTTTCTCAGTTAAAGCACTATGGAGGTTAATAAAAGAGGAAAGCTGTGTGCAAAGAAGTTTTGTGGCGGACATGCCAAGTTTGTAAAAAGGGAATTGTATATACAGTATTTATTTACATAGCACAATGAAAAAAAAAACACAATATTGTGTTTTGTAAAAATACAGCCTAAATAATATTGGTCCAAGGATAGAGCCTTGAGGCACTCCGCAATTAGAACTTTCTCCTGACTTCATCCTTAATCTTAATTAAGATTAAATTAAACTAAGGCTGGTGGCTTTTATTCAAGCACATCAATTGAATCGGTTCTTCAAATGTTCTTTTGTTGTTGTTTGAAAGAAGCACCGTTATCTGCTCTTCTATTTATGCCCAGAATGCACTCAGTACTTCTACCACCTCAGTTAACATTTGGCTGGTTTCCAAATCTACTCCATGTCCTTAATGCATTTATGGAGTCAGTCACCTTCGTCCATTAGACAAAACATTTGAATGGTTTAATGTAAGCTGCTCTGTCTGAGAGCAAAGCTATTGTGCTCCAAATAGAAATTCATAATATCAACAATTCATTTGCTATTTTATTGTATTTTACTTGTCTTTAGTAAAGGACGATACTGTGTTAGGATTCAAGCAAAATGTGAAACATCTCAGCCCACTCACATACTGTTGGAGTTTACCATGATAAATGATGACTGGAGGTTCCAGGAGAAGATCAGCGATGGACTTTTAGGCCATTTCTGCTCAGTGTTTCAGCTCCTTCCGAGTCAGACATAAAACAGACCAAATGGATAGACAAGATAAGCCTGAAGTTCTAAAAATAAGTTAGTTCCGAAGAGAAACTTTCATTAATTAAACAATGGCTTCTAAAAGGAGACTATTCTTAGTAATTTCAAAGGAAACATGTTGTAATTCTTGTAAAACACACATTGTTTATTTCAATAAAGCTGACCTTGAGTGATGCTTGATTCTGTGAGCAAGAACAATCCACGGATTGTCGATTGGTTCAAAGTTGGACGCCAAATCTGACCCCATTTGACCCCTTCATGTCAAATATAAAAATCATATGAGACAGATGTTAGCCCAAATGCATTCTTCTTGGGTGGTTTGCTTCGAACCTTTTAAGCTAACAATCGGTTTAATTGGAACACCCATGTGACAGCAGTCCGTTCCAGAGATTTAATCTTCAAGGAATACGAACAATTTCCCGTTGGACTTTTTATCCAAATCATCGACTTTGAAGACCCACAGTCAAGAAGGAAATATTGAATTTATCAAGTGAAGGACAGTGTGAAGGTGATAATAAAAAAATATCATTAAAAAAATAAAATAAAATCATGACACTGTAATATGCAGTGATGTTGAAAACATTCAGTAGTGTCATTTGATGGCCAGTAAGTGTTATGACCTTGCAGGAGCATTTTGTGCCCAGAACCTAAGTTGTTTATACATTCAATTTTATGAGCGTTTACTCTGCCAGTGCCAGCACGTTTAATGAGTCCTCCCATTTCCCTCTGCGAGAGTTCACGTTTAGTGGTTTCACAAACTCAAGAGCACAAATCAGCATTCCGACTACATCGAGGCTTTGGTATTCTTACACTGGAGGATATTACTTGAAAAGCACAAGTCTTTGCTATTTTTGTTCCCTAAGGTGTTTTCATATTGGCGGGTAGATCGAGAAACATCCCGCAGCTGCAGCTGGAGCAGCATGGTTCCACTGATCTCCTCTTTTTAAAGTCCAAACTAAATATCCAACTGTGAAGGACTTCTTTTCAAGAAACTATAAATCACCCATGTGGTATTTAAATACAGATATCTGACCGGGAGAACCACAATTTAAAACATATATATAAAAAAAAAAAATCAATGACAAATTCAAATACTGTTATTTTTAAATTATAGTTTGCCAGAATAAAAAAATAAAATAAATAAATGATATCATCATATCCAACTCCAAGCAACACTTTTCAGAAAGTCCAAGCAAAACAAGCTGGAGAAGCAATTTTGACACCCCGCTATTTTCTTTTCCTGGAATCTTTCAAGTTAAACTACAGCAATCGCTGACGGAAATAAATCAAGTATATGGATGAAATAAATCGATAAAGCCCCGGGGGAAATCTATGAATGGTTTGGGGAGTCAAACATGCATTTGTTTACAGCTCCTCAATCATTGATGAGAACATAATTGCTTTTTCGAAAGGCACACGCAATAAGAATTGATCTCACGGGGGTATTGCGAGCCTTTGGATAAAGGCGGCTGATGTCATTAGGTATGAGGTAAGTTCATTGAGGTCGGTCTGTCAGGCAGGTTTGTCGCCTCACTAAGCCAGCGAGTAACCAATTTCAAACGATGCCCTCAATGCACACACGGTCTTATTGCGTCACGTTGCGTTGTGTGTTGCAGAAAAGGATTTGACTCAAAATGAACATAAACAGCAAAAACAGCAGATGGTGATCTTTTCATAATTCTAAAGATGTTGATTGCTTTTTGGATGGAACTCCATGAATCAATCCCAATTGAGCACACACCTGACATCATTTCAAGACCTTTCATTCACCCCGAAAGAAGTTTCGATGATCCGTTTGTCTTCTCACGGCATGTTTTTTTACTTCCAAGGCGAAGTTTGGAGGTACATGTTGTTACGTGTACTTAACAGCCAGTACTTGCTGTGAAGCCTTCCTGACTTGTTTGCTTCTCAAATTTTCAATAATTTTAGAGGGACATCCAGTTCTTGGTAATGTCACTTAAGTGCCATTGATTCTTCACTGACTGTTTTCTTTGTGTTCCGTAGTCCATTGAATGTCTTGGACTTTTATTTGTATCGACTACAACACACCTGATTCAAATGCCCAGCTCGGAAATTGGCACAAAAAAAAAAAAATCTAGATTATCTCATTAATTTGTAATTCTCCTCTTAAAGATTTTTTTTTTCTCAATTTAGTAAATTGATTATTTTTAAAGCATCTCTAGCGTTTGGACAGGGGTGTGTAGACTTTTTATATTGTGCATAACCTAATGCCTGCAAAAACAAGATCTCTGCTTTAAATTACAAAAATAATTAGAAAATTGTGAACATTTTTAAGTATTCTGGGCAGTTGGCATTAGTGTATCTTTTCTAAGAAAAAAACCTGGTGTATAATATTTCTGAATTTGCAATTACCATTGAAGAAAATACAATAATATATCGCCCCCTAGCGTCCAACAGAAACCAAAATTAAGATGTGCTAAATCAAAAATTCATTGTCTGAAACGGAAATCACATTTATTGTTTTGTTCTGGAGTTGAGTCACCTAAAACTGTACAGAACAATTGTTTTCTCTGTCAAACCTCTTTTTGTCTCCTGCTGTCTTTTGTCTGTTTGCACACACGCTCTCACACACAAACACACACTTTTTTTTTTTTTATGGGGAACACTAAGGCTCATACAGTGACGCAAGAGTGCAAAGTAGTCCCATTTAAAAGCTTCTGTGGCTGCTTTGATCCACTGTAAAATAAAAATAAAAATGTTTTCCTTACCCCCAATCACACAGTTTCCTTGCAACATTTCCACCAGCACCAAAAGTTTCTGCAACTAACAGATTAAAAATTTAGAAATCTTCTAATATTCACTTTGCAGGACTGCAAGTACAGAAAATACACATAGAAATAAAATACATAGAATCAGAGGTTAAAATCAAATCACAATAAAGGAACTAAGATCACTTATTATTATTATTTTTTCAACTACTTGGCTAATATAGTGAACAAAAAAAAACAAAAACAAAAACATAACACTTTAGATTTGCTCCAATTTTTTTTTATGATCTGAGATCCAAGACTTTTTCTATGTATTCAAACGGGCCCGTTTCTCTCAAAAATCGTTTACACATCTGTTTAAATCAAAAAAATCATTTTCATTAGCGGACAATACTTAAAGAGAAATGGCCGTTTTGTGTATACATAGAAATTCATCCATCTTTGAGGTCAGATCCTAAAAAAAAAATGGAAGCAAAAACCAAAATGTTACATTGCTATTTTTGTTCAGCGTAGAACTGCTAACAGCTCCACTAAGTAGTGTCAACAGCTTCTTAAGTACATGAAGTTATATAGTGTGTATCTATGTTCCGTACACAGGGAAGGGGAACGTTTGAAGCAAACAGTCATGTTATACATTGGGCAAAACACCGGAACAAACTTTTGAAGTGTCAGCCTACTTTTCGAATGTTCACTTTTTGCGTTGATAGGAACACTCTGAAAAAGATTTTTTCTGTTTGGATTGTGAGCTGAGAGTTCACCAGAGTCTTGGAATGAAGTTTGCTTTCTGTTCATGTTTGGATTGGAATTGTCTCCTGTTAACATGAATCCCATGGTGTCTCACTGGGAGGGCTGTGTCCTTCAAATAAAGTGGTAGGAGGCGGGTCACCCCTTGTTCAGTCCATTATTCAGTGAGGAGCCTCGGGGAACTTTAATGCTTCCTCCATCATCAGGTCCAATGTAAACAGCTTTTACAGAGGCAAGACAAGGAAGTAAACAGACTCTTTGGCACACCCCAATGCATATACTGATCCTACGTCATACAATCAGTAGGACACATTTTAAGTCACAAAGATGTCCTAACAGTTTTACTTCTGTCTTTTTGTTTTTTTTAACTCGTTCACGGCCAGTTAAAATGGACGTCTATGGCCGTCAATGGCAGTGAAGGAGTTAAAACCTGTTTGTATACATGTATGTACACTGACCGGTCGCAATATTATAAACGTGATCTATAGGAAGCCGATATAACTGTTGTCAAAGATTCTTTTTGAACCCTAATTGATTGTGCAAGTGGACTGTACCTAATATTGTGGCCGGTCAGTTAAGTACACACATACACACACACACGTCGCACTAGTGTAAAAGTGCACAATTTACCAAACAATCCAAAAGTTCCATTTAAGTTTCTATAATGAGCTAGCTTACCACATTCAGGCGCATAATAAATAAATAATTATTTGGGTTATATTAAAAAATAAAATACTAAATAAAAAGGCAGGAAGAAGATGGTAACACCGTAAATGGAAGCTTAACTTTAAAAGAAACCATGAATATCCTTTTTTTTTTTTTTTTTTTGAAAGCCCCCCCCCAACCCCCAAAATCTAAAGAGGGATAACTTTTAAAAATCTGCACAGTTTTGCCCCCATGTTTTACAGTGGTAAAACTTTTTGATTGATTAAATGTGTGTCTATAAAAACAAAGGTACGAACAAGTGCTTTATGCTACATTCAAGCAAAATGTATAGTTTGGGCTAAATATTAAATGAATTTCCCTTTTTGGGTGTGCTTCCATTTCTTGCTCCTTTAAAGAAGATACATGAATCAAAATTTCACCCCGATCAAATGATTTTCATAAGTGCTCAGTGTCAATGTCAAAAGTGCCATTCATGTTTTTTTTAACACAAAGTATGTTTAAAGTCTCCATCGCAAGACTGGATTAAGAAATCTCTTTTAGTTTCAGTCATGACCTTTGGGTTGAGACCAATGAGGGGGGCAATAAACCCTTTGGCCACCCGATAAATGGGTGGGTGGGGTACAGCGATGGTCCACGTCAACACCTGGACATTCATTAAAAACAAGGCATAACAATATCTCCGTATAACCTTGGCTGCAATCACCCTTAAGCCAGGAGAGTTACGTTCCCATGGTAACGCGATTTTTTTTGTAACAGTCTAAAGAGCTGCTTCAAAAGGTGCTCGGGGCTCAGAAGGGCTCTTTGGCCTTCGCCGAATGTTGAAAGGGAGCACTCCCCTTTCAAGGAGAGCGACAGATGGACTACAAGAAAGTCAAAAGGCAGGAAAAGAAGAAAGAGAGATGAGCTTACACCACCTGGGCAGGGAGGGGGAGAGGAGCCGGGGGGAGCGATTCCTCGGAGATCTTGACTATCCGGTTCGTGGTAAGTTCTGCTGGAGGCTCAGGCGAGTGGCTGTCGGAAGCGATGGAGCGAGTCAGGGTGGGAGTGATGGAGGTCGTTGAGGAGGTGCTGGCGGCCGAAGCCCGGCTGACTGGGGCCGGCTCGTCGGCCGTAACTTCAGCGCAGTCTGTTTTGGATTTAACAGGCTGGCCGTAGTTCATCTTGAGGATGTGTTGCTGGAGATGCCGGATCCAGTCCTCTTGCACCGAAAGCGGACCGTGGAACTCCACCTCGCAGAATCTGACAGTGCAAGGATATAAGTGACCTGGGATTGATTCATTGTCACACTAATTTTTTCGTATAATTTTTGGGGGAATTCTCCACTCACCGGCACTTGAGGGTGTAGAACTTGCCCACCAGTTTGACCAGAGGGTAGGCAGGCGGCTTTGGCACTAAAGCAGGAACTGTGCTTGTGCGTGGGGGCTTGGCGGGGCCGCTGTCCCTCTCAGTTCCCTCCACGCAGGATGGGTGCTTCAGGGGCCGACGTTCAAAAACTGTGAGGAGGGGACGCTAATTACCGTAATTTTCGGACTATAAGTCGCGGGGTTTTTTCATAGTTTGGGTGGGGGGGTGACTTATACTCCGGTGCGACTTATACTCCGGTGCGACTTATAGTCCGGAAATTACGGTAATAAACCCGTCATTATTATTTATTTATTTTTATTTAATTTTATTATTTTGCTTTATTTTATTTTTATTTTATATTAAAGCAGACGCTGTATTTTAAATATCTGAGTGCAGGATGCTGTGTTGCTATATATAGACTTGTAAAAAAAAAAAATCCTGCTTTTGTAAAAGGAGGCTAATTGCGGGATTTGTGTTAAAAGAGTCATACAATCGAAATAAAACTTTTTTTTTTTTTTTTTTTTTTACCTCTGGGTAGGCGAACGTTGAGTTCACTGCGAGCCACCTGTGCTTGAAGCGGAAGGCTACTGACAAGCCGCGACAGGCTGGGACTGCTGCTGATGTGAGGAGCTCGAAAGTTGGGACCTCCTTCGTTCTCTGAAGCCTTGCAGGAGCCCCGGCCTAGCTCACGGCTTAGCGGACGCACCAGGTTCACGGCCAAAGCAGAAGACCATTGGGAGGAGGATGAAGAGGATGAAGAGGAGGCCTTCTGGGAGAAGGGGAAGGTATGATCTGAAGCTGTTGATGCAGGGAGAGGCGAGGTGCTCTTCTGCAAGAAAGGGGGAAAAGTCGATTTTGTTCCGTTCTAAATTCAAAGTACGGCTTTTCATCGAATTTGCATCCCTTTAGCGAAAGGTACACTTGTGTTAGGGGGCGGAGCTAGACCCCCAATAACTGGTTGACGCAGGATGTGGCTTTTGCAGAGGGAAGAGAGGAAGAAAATGATAACGTGACATCTGCAGTGATGCCGAGACTCTACCTGTCTGTCATCGTAGCGAACAAAGAGCTCCTCCTATGCTTACAAATGATTTTTCGCTCTTGCATGTCTGGACAGACTCAATCTTAGAGTGAATGGCTTAGTCATCTGGGAGGGGCTGAGTGGAGCAGCTGCAATGGCACATCAAAAGGAGGCAGTTGATGGACCACCGATACCTTCTGAATAGCAATTGTCATAAATATGGATTATCTGTATTTATTTTTTATTAATTATTTGCTTTGTGCTTTCATTTCAGAAAACAATGGGACACAACCTGCTCATTTCATTTATTAAATTGAGTTTTCAATGTTCTTGTGACGGTGACAATAAAATTGGATTCTATTTTTATGTCAAGCTATTCGCTACACAATGACTTCTATTCTATTCTGTATGCGTGTCACATCAGTTTGGGCAAAAGGTGTGACAGTGACGCAAATGCGCCAAAACATAATTCAGGAGAGAAGAAAAACCTCCCCCCCCCCCCCCTCCAAAAAAAAATCAACAGCAAACCATAATTTATGTGAAGATGAAACATAAGCTGCAAGGCACCCTGGTTGCCATGGTAACTATGGAGTCAATAGCTCACTTGTGCTGGCATCTGTCTCCTCAGTGATGTTTGCGAGATGTAAAGATCTACATTAAAGCTGATGTGTTCCAAGACACACAAAGCCTGTCAAAGCACCAGCTGAAGCATGTTAGATCTCCAAGCATTCGAGGGCTATTTAGAAACACAGAGAACCGAGAGCGTCAGATGAGCACTTCAGTGGGTTCGGATCTGAGCAGCTTCGTTTTGTCGTTTGTCTACTTTTTTTTTTCCAGAACTTGCAATAGGTAAGATGCTTTTAATAAAGTCCAAGAGCTAAAGCCTTGGTCTTACCCTCTTGGAAGTTGGGCGGTTACTCTGCATGTAGCTCCGATGCATTTCCAAAACCTTCTGCGGCCTGCTGTGAATCCATGCGCTCAGTGTCTCGATGGGGGATCCATTAACACACCATTCGGTCACCCCGAACTGCCTGAGGTGGGCTCGTGCGTGGCTCGCCAGCGCTTTGCGGTTTTCAAAGTAGAAGCCGCACAGCTCACAGCTTGGGTCTGATGATACAAGACGAGAGAAGGCCAACTCGTTGACAAGAAGAACCGTCACAAGTAGTTTTTGAAAAAAAGAAATCTCACGTACCCTTCCGGACATACTTGTCAGGGGAGGCTTTTTTTTTCAAAGGGAAGTCGTGCGGCAGTGGTGAGAACGTCTTGCTTTGATGAGAAGTATCCGTAGACTCGGATTCTTCGGATTGTTTTCCTAGCGGGGAGATCCTGACAATCTTCGGTAAGGTATCTAACGGCCCCGCGGAACTCAGACCTTGCTTCGAAAACCTCGACCCTGACGATGGCGTGCTAAGAGGGGATTTATAGAACTTGGACGACTGGTAGCCAGAGATAAACAAACCCCCGGTACTTTTGGTTGCGTTGGCCCATGAGGGAATTTTGGCACCATCCTTCTTCTCTCCCTCAGACTGAGGAGACAAATGTAAGCCTCTCTTGTGCATAATCACCCTTAGGGTGTCAATGGGGGATCCGTTGACCGTCCACTCCGTAATGCCCATTTGGCGTAGATGGGACCGAGCGTGGCTCGAGAGACCTTTTCGGTTCTCGAAATACTCCCCGCAGAACTCGCAGCGAATATCTCTTGTAGGTTCCACCTCGCGAGACATAGCTGCGGTGAAACCAGAGAGAGACAGGAAGTAGATGTACCCACAATGACAAAGATCCTGCGTCACGAGTATTCTCGTCGCTGGTATACAAAGCTTAGATGATCAAACTTACCCAAGTTGAGAGGGAACGCACTGTCGGAGATGCGCCAGCTGGAATGGAGAGGATCTGCAGAAGGACCTCCACAACCGCCCATGGCTTCAGGAGACGTGACCTCAAGCTGCACCGGTTCAGGCTTCAGCTTGAGGATCAGTCCGCTTGACGACATGGCCGGAGTCAAATTCAACTTGGAACCCGACTGCCGGGAAGGACTTGAGGAGCAGGCGAAAGGTAGTCGTCCGAGGACGGCCGACGGCGAGGAACAGGTGGAGAGAGGGGAACGAGGAGGGCCGGGAGAGGTCGGAGGGGGAGTTTTGTGAGATTTTAAAGGACGGGCGCAAGGCAAGCCACGTTTGGAGATGATTTCCATCAGCGTGTCGATCGGGGAACCGTTGACCGACCACTCGGTGATACCCATTTGGCGCAAGTGGGAGCGAGCGTGGCTGGACAGTCCCTTACGGTTCTCGAAATATTCCCCGCAGAACTCGCAGCCTATTTCCTTTGTAGGTTCACCTGGTCAATTAGAAAAGGAAATTGAAAATGGCACGGGTTTGATATCGTCAATGAATCCAGCGATATTAAACTCACTCTGCGGGAGACTCATGATCTCGCCGGTGCTGAGGCGGAAGACCTGCATGGAAGATGATTTGAGACGCTTGGCAGGCGGGCCGAAGGATGAGGGAGAGGTAGCTTTGGAGGTCGACCCGCCTCCGACTGTTGTCACCTTATACAGTAGGGATGGAGAGGAGGAAGGGAGCATTGCCTTCTTTGGGGAGGACAGCGTGCTAGGAATACTCCGGGATTCAGTGTCAAGCTGGAATTCACCGGCTTTGTGCTTGAAGTCGTCCGAGTCCATGAGCTGATTGAGGAGAGCGATGGGAGAACCTTTGGATTCCGAGTACTCCACCCCGAAGTGGCGCAGGTGAGCCCGGGCATGGCTGGACAAACCTTTGCGAGTCTCGAACCAGGCGCCGCACAGCTGACAAACGATGTCTTTGCTCGGCTCCATTTCGAGGGCTGCGTATTCACAAAGATATTTTTCATCCAATGCCAAAGAACATATGAAGGACAGTCAAGACACTTACTGAGGTTGAGAGGAGCATCGTTTTCATGCGGAGCCCAGATCGGTTTGGATGGTGAGACGGTGGCAGATGTTAAGAGGTTAGACGTCAAGGTTTTCATCCCGCCCGTTTTGTGCTCCGTCAAGCGTAAAGGAGAAGAAACCGGCAGTAAAGAGGAAATAGGGGCTTTCCTCACAACTGAGGTTGGAGAACTCCCGTGAGCTAACATCGGAGAGCCACCGGGAGAAGGAGTAGGTGTTGAACAGGAAGGGGATGACATCGCTTTAACTGCTTTGGTTAAAACGGAAAGGGCTATCGGTTTCTCGTCAGAGTCTTCTCCGTCCTCGGGGTTCTCCGAGTCAAACAGAGAGGAACTCTTGGTTGAATCCAGGTCAAGTGAGTTCATCTGGCTGTCTTTGGAGGTTTGGTGGTGGAGGAGGTCGATGGATTCTTGCAGGTGAGAGCTAGCATGGTTGGACATCTCGCGCCTGTTGTCAAATTGAGCGCCGCACAATTCGCACTTCAAGTCATGAACTGGAAGAAGAAAAAAAAAGGGAGATTCCATGAATTATGAAGTTACAGCTTTTGTTGGGTATGCCAGAACAATGAATGAGGCTTGTGGAAAAATTTACTGACGTGTCACTAGAACATATTTTACATGTCAGGCAATCGAAACATTTCCAGTTTGACCAGATGCAGAACCGTAAAACAGCAAAGGCCCTAAATAGACAAGCAAGATGATTTTTTTTTTTAATCCAGTTTCATTCCATGCTAAAAATGAATGACCAGTAGAACCACCACAGAAGAAGCAAATAACTCATTTCGGTTTGTTTCACTGCATGACTTAAAAGAACTAATGAGACTTGAAATTGAGCATGATTTAAAAAAAAAAAAAAAAAAAAAAAGACCTTGACAAAGTATAAACTACAAATGGATTCAACTATGAGGAAGAAGCAGCAACAGTAAACAGCTGAAAGATGACCTTATCTCTAAACGAAACAGAATAACAGTGATTCCTTTCCCGAAAAGAATTTTTAAAATGGCATGTCGTTGCGTCAATCTTCTGATGGAAGAGTGCCAAAAAATGATGGTGCTCTATATTAATGTCTCCCTTCACTGAGCTCATGTCAAACGAGTTTGGAAGCTAAGAAAATGTTTCATGCAATGTCCATTTAGTCAAGGCTATCTTTTGTTTTTCATATAAAATCTCTGATTGAAAATTTACAAAACAAATTAAGGTCCCCTTTGACTTTATTTACCAATTTATTATTATATTAAAGGCAAATGCAGCTTTTATAAAAAACAATAAGTTTCTCCATCACCTTTGGTGTCTTCATCTTCCCCTGCAAAGAGGCAATCCTCGTCTCCGCTCTGCAGGCGCGTTTTCTTCGGGCTGGAGCTGAGGCCATCGCCAGCCAGGTGCTCAGGCTCAACCTCTTCTTCACCCTCACCGTCACCTACAATATAACAGACGGCGTAGAAATCCAACGTTGAAAAAATGAGAAGAAAAATAATCCCGGTTGCATTCAGGGGGGCAAGCTCTGATTTTATTTCTCCTGCATGTTATCTTTGTTGTTAAATAAACGATAAAAGTAAATAAGAACTATATGAGATGTTATTCGACTGATGTTGTGTTGAAGACCCGATAAGTCCTGATAAAAAGTCATCATCTGAAGACAATACATTCATTCAAGAAGGTCTCTTTGTGTGTCAAGTGCACACATGACACCGCGGGAAGAAACCAAAACACAACCTTGGCAGCAGGAAAATGACCTCAGGCTTTAAAATAGCACCACGCTGTTTTATATATTCAAGTGATGAGAAGAATCTGTGCAAAAAAAAAAAAAGCATAGCTGATGTCTCAAATGCAGGTCTGCTGCAGTTTTCTGCGACAAATGGGTGAATCAAAAGTGACGTGGAGACAGACAAAGCTTTTTGTCTGGTGGGCGGGGCGGGCGCCCCTCATCTCTTGACTGTAATGGAGCATCGATGTGACACCTCCGGGGGGTGCAGACGAATGAACTCATTCTCTTCCAGCGTGGAGCAAAGTACACCGCTCCACTTTTGGAATCCTCCCCCCCGCAAATAAAGTTCCATCGGGATCGTGGTGTGAGTTGGGTTCAAATAAGTGCACGAAGTTAGCATCCGATCATCACGAGATGCTTCCACGCAATGGAATCACAGCACATCCTCTTAAGAAAATCAAAGCGAAGTAAAATGGCGAAGATTGGGCAACCGGAGGTCATTTTAGGGATGATCGAAATGGACCGACTCGTAGAACTGCAAACAACGACCTATCCAGCGATTATCATGCGACCTACACCCCGATTTTAGACATCGGTAGTGATCTGCTTAACGCGCTTTGACGTGCGGGTCACCTGCGAGACAGACGCGCATTTTTTTTGACACTTTTAATGGCTCTTGTCCACCCGACAATGGCACGGGGGGATGCGGCTCGAGACGCGCGGGTGCATCGCCGCCGTGAGAACCGAGAGCACGCGGAGTCGGAACCGAGCGCTACTCACCGGTCCGCGACTGCAGCGCATCGGAGCCAGACCGTTTTTCCGCTATTGTTTGGGTCTGCAGGGAGGTGGAAGCAGCCATTTTGCCCCCATATGCACCGCTGAGCTAAGGCGTGACCAATCGAGAGGAGGCGGAGGTTGGGATGAACGGAACGCACCGAGAGGAGTGCCACATCTACGGGCATCGGGAGACTTTCTCACCACACTTCTTCCAGCCTCCCTCTCTTCTCGTGCACTTTTTTGTCACACGCGCGCGCCCGCGCGCACAGGGTGACACCCGGGTCAGACACCTCTGTTTTGATTCAGCATTAAAAGTGACAGGTGAACCCCATGCATGCATCTGAGGTCACATTTCCCACAGCTTCATCCAGACCTCATTAAAATCCACTGGTTCCATGACACATGTCAAGTGTCACATGACAAATTTTTGGCCCACAAATAAATGACAAAAACCTAGACTACCTTTTCATATGACATTTTTTTTTTGTGTGGCTAAGGTTAATAATTTCAATTCAACTGAAAAAAAATATGACTACCGTAATTTTCGGACTATAAATCGCGGTTTTTTTTCATAGTTTGGGGGGGGGGGCGACTTATACTCAGGAGCGACTTATATACATATATACATGTTGTTTTTTCACTTTTTTGGGCATTTTATGGCTGGTGCGACTTATACTCCGGTGCGACTTATAGTCCGAAAATTACGGTATACACCATGGAAATCACTGAAGCCTGCCATCATCAAGCGGGGAAAAAAATAGCACAAAAGTGACATGACCAAGAACTGGTTGTCCTTTCACAATTGATGAATAGACTGGGGGAAAAAAAAAACTATTCAGCTTGGCTGCCAAGAAGCCAATAGCAAAGATGAAGGGACTGCGGAAATTAGAACATGAGGTGTGAGCTTTACAACTTTCACCCAATGTTGACATCAGCGACGCTAACATGCATATTTTGGGACTGACAAAAAGACAATACCTTTTTTTACATCCTCCTCTTCATTCAAATTTCCAGGAGATCCAGACGACAGAAAAACAGGAGAAGCATCGTCTATCCTCCTCTCACTCGTCTCCTCTTCCATCTTAACCTCAATGATCCCATCCTCTTCCTCCTCCTCTTCTTCTTCTTCTTCTTCATCCTCTTCCAGAACAGAGCTCCGCGGGGGAGCTGTGGGGATTACAAGGTCCGGTCTGCTGGAGAACAGTTTTCTCAGGATGTGGATGGGTGAGATGGTAACATCCCAGTTAGTGATGCCAAAATCTCTGAGGTGCGCCCGGGCATGGCTAGACAGGCCGGCGCGGGTGTCAAAGCCGGCGCTACAGAACTCGCAGTGCATCACACTGAAAGTGGATGGATCAAAGTTGGCCACTGTGGAGGAAAAAAAAAAAAAGTGTTGTAGTAGCGAAACCAATTCCTGTTCCTGTCCAGTATTAAATAACTGAAATAACATTTAAGAAAAAAAAAATCTTGAATAAGAAGCTGACCTTTTTTCTTTTTCTTCTGATAGGAAAAGCGCTTCTCAATTGCATTGACCTCCTCCGGAGATATAAAATGGCGGACATTGTAGCTGACGCCAACCCGGTTCAGGTGGCCCCTCACGTGATTGGCGAGGCCGATGCCGTTATGGAATCGATCAGGGCAGTAGGGGCATTTCCTCTCGACATTTTTCAAAGCGTCCGACATCTCATCGAGGTCATCTTCTACTTCATCCAAGATGTCCCCGGAGAGGTAGTGCCGCATGGGTTCGTCGTCATCATCGCTGTCAATTTCTATGAGGTGCTTGCTTTTTTTTAAAACAAAAACATTTCCGCTAATCTCCTCCTCCTGCTCATTGTTTTCCTTAAAACGAATCTGGGGCGAAATCGAAACACGTAGTCGATCCGGACTCTCGTCTGCGTCAAAAAAGAGAAACAGTTTAGACTTTCGAAATTTCTCTTCAGATTACTTTTTGGAGTCTCACCTGGATCCGATTCTTTCACGACAACCTTCTCAGGGTCAATCTCTGGGCTTTCGTCCTCATTTGGTCTGGACCCAAATTTTGCTCTCCTACTGAACCTCCTGTTCTTATTACATCTGAGGGTTGCTGTGAGATCATTCTCAGAGGCCTCAAGTCCTTGATGGACTTTAGTTGGACATGAGTTGGGCGGGGATAAAGAGTCAGAGCAGTTGGAATCCAATACATGCTCGAGAGACAAATGGTTTGACTCAGAATCAACTTGTGTCCTGCAAATGGAGTCCGGTCCAGAGTGGACCTGTTTCCTCTGTCTTTTTGTCAGAGGAGATGAACATGATGGGGAATCAGAAGAAGAGCTGGACTTAAAAACGACAGATGATTTTTTTCTCATGTGTGTCTTGGTGTGATTAGCAAGCGCTTGGGAGGTTCTTGTGCTGAAGTTACATTGGGTGCAAACAAAACGCCGGCGGTACAAAACAGCCCGGGGCTGGAATGTGGTTCCAAGAGAACCTGGAGGACTTTGAGGAGTGTTTGATTCAAGAGCCACGTGACCCTCATCTGATGGTGATATCGGAGCTTGGTATGGAAGCGGACAAGTGTCTGACACCTTGCCAGGAGTAGGAAGCGGACTTTCGTGCTTTACAACTTTAACGTCCGTTTTTTTTTGGGCCTTCTCAAGTTCATTCAGTTTGTCGATTTCTGTGGTGATCTTGACGCGGGATTCCTGGTGTCTCCTTTGGTGATCGGCTAGTGCGAGAGAATCAGGTAGGTCCCATCCGCATTCGCTACACTGATAACACCGGGAAGCTTCTTCACCTGTTTGACGGTGCTCGATCATGTGTTCCTTTAGATGGACCTGTTTGTTGAAATATATGCTACATTCCACGCAGGTGAAAATATCCCTACCCTGCTCATCTACTTTTTCTTCTCCGTCTCTGATCACGGTCGGATCTTCTACTAATTCATTCCCCAAATCATCAAAATGCGACGACCTTGCCAATTCGGTATTTATTGATCTTTGAGGACTCCCGCCTCGTGGAGATGTTTGTAGTAAGGTTCCGGTGAAGGCCCCGAGTAGGACTCCCTTCTTCCTACACTTTTGGAAGTGTGTAGAGTGAGGCCAGGAGGCAGGAGGGAGACTCTCAAGGTCAGACTCTCCCGTGAAGGTGTACACATCAAGCTCCTTAGGATGGTTTCCCTCTTCCTTTCCTTTGTCTGTATCCTTCTCCGACAGGCAAGCGTCATTTGGTTTTATTTCGCAGAGGCCGACCTCAGATATGTTACAGTCACGGCTACCTCCTACTGTGAAGCAAAAGTTGTGAATGGGAAAAAGAGAAGTGTGATAAACAGATTTTGTTCAGCCATGTGGGTACTTACAGAGTGTTGGGCCAAGCTGAGATGGATTTGGTTCTTCTCCTTTTGTGCTTTCTTTACTTTCCTGCCCAGAGACAGACAGACTAGCCTCATGCTCCAATCGCTGCAGTTCTCCAGGTTCTTTGTCGTCCTCACAATCGACCCTGGACAGCACCCAAAAGAAATATTTTATTAAAAAAAAAAAAAGTGTGTGAACTGCTATACTAGAAATGACAGAAAGAGTAATTATGGTAAGATAGTGAAAGGGTGCTTTATGGAGGATGAGACATTTTCCACACCTGAACTGGCAACAAAAGTCCAGACCTGAACCCCTGCTGACTAAAATGATTTACAAAGAGGTCCATCCCAACTTTTCAGTCATCAATACAAGATCATGACTGAGAGTGAATGTTATTTTACCGATGTGGCCATTTTGCAAAATCTTTGTGTACGTTAAAAAAGAAGAAAAAGACTTTTGTGTATGTTATAGTACACCACAGTACCACCTTCCTCACCTGGGTCCAGAGGAAGGAGATCCTGGGCTGTGAGCAGCCAGACCATGAGGGTTAGAAAAATGCTGCAGCTCCTCCTCTGACATATAACAGCACACACAAACCACAGAACAGTCAAAACTACATTTGTCTTCTAAGAGAGCGAGAACTGAGATGAGAGACTTTAGACTAGGAGCAGACTGAGTCACATTTAAAACGACAATGATTGGATTTGCTTGGCTTGACTACAAAGTTGCAAAACGATATGGAAAAATCATGCGTTACCGTCAAGTGTTTCTTTCTCCGAGTCGGAGTCCCAGCTCGGAGAGGAAGGAAAAGCGGAGGACCTAAATCTCCTCACTGGATCTGCACTGTGCTCGGAGACTTGGGTCTGCTCGGGACCCTCATCTCCATTGTGACCTTGTGAGCCTGACGTCGGTTTGTCGCTCACATCGGAGGAACATGAGGACTAGTTGCGAGAATAAAAAAAAACGTCACAGTATCATATGGCATTTTTTATTTCCTTTTGTATTCAGGATCCAAAATGGATGGATTACATAACAAAACTAATATGTATAAATGAGCATAGGATTTGTGCAGAGAGTTTTTCATTTAACCAGCCCAACAAGTGTGACTGGACACTGGGGCACAAAAGATTGGGCTTTACAAGTTCTGCCTAGCAACCAAGAAATATGCGGTCCGACAGGGGAAATATAATCCAAGCAATTCTCTGGATCAAAAGCATTCACCAAGACTAGCTTTCTTGTTTTGATAATCTTCCACTATTGTTAATAGAAACAGGTTTGTACCCAGGGCAGAATTTGAACCTGAGGCATATTCACGCTTGTTATTCGGGCGCCATTTTTGATAATTCAGTCACATGACGCATAAAAAAAACATTATTGGAGACTGACATGATGTTTTTACCTGCTGTAAGGTGCAATTAAGAAAGGCTGAGGTGACAGGCTTTTGTGCAGAGTTCAAAGGTGGGGGCACATAGCTGGTCCCTGGGGTCAGGGTTTGCCCTTCAGGTTCCATCGCCCCCCCCCCCCCACCCCAGAGAACAGAATGGAGTCCCACTGTTGACCAAACTGCCTACATTGTGCACTCCTCCTTGTCTTCTGCAAACATCCAAACAGGAAGAAAAAGGTGATAAGTTACAGTTTGCGCTTTCATACATTGCTCAACACCGATTGCATTCACTTGCATGACAAAAGTGCAGTGAGTGTGTGTTCAAAGCAGCATTGTGTGACAATGCAAACGATTGCAGTGTTGCAGAATGTTCATGTTTTAGCTGCAGCTTGCTGTATAGGCCTGTCTGACCCATTTTCACAACACGTCTGCTTTTTTTAAAAACGAGGCAGGGTGGCCGAATGGTTACATAAAGGTGTGGCGTTTATTCCCAGGCCCACGTCCTTTCTGTCCCTTTAGAGTCGCTGAGAAAATAGCCCAGACGTCAAAAGGTGCAGCGGCTTGTGTTAGCCCCCAGTAAGAACGTGGCCGGTGTTGTTGATCGGTCGTTGACAGGTCAATCCAAGAACTACGATGCATTGCACGGTGCTTTTTAAAAACGGAAATATTCATCGGCGACAATTTCACCCGGAAAATACTCACTGATATCGGCCCGGTTTGCTGATCCAGGGGAAGGAGTCGCAGTCTAAGCGCCGCTCGTCATAGTTGAAGACCGAGCAGGAAGCTTGACACCCCGGAGACGATGCACGCTACAAGCCTCTGGCTGCTAACATGCACGGATTGAAGTGTTTCGGGGATGTTTTGCATGGCTACCTGGCAGCCACCAGGCGCAGGACTCCATGTTATTATTTGCAGGCACGCCACGGCGGTGGCGGCGCGTACGTAACATCAACTGGGAGGTGACGAGAAGAAGTTGGGGTCGCCCTCCAGTAGCAAGTTTATTGACTTTCACTGGAAAAGGTTTTTACTCGTTCCTTCCATGCACGAAAATTAGTAATAGATCCGTATTTTCTACATTTACGCTTTTTTAAAATAAATGTATAATGTGTAATAATAGCGCTTCGCTGTGGATATTATGGTAGTTTGTATACTGAAGTGGATTATTTAATCAACTTAATCGATATTGAAGGTCAGAAAAATCAGAATCTACATTTTTGCAATTGTATGTTATTAATTTTCAGTAGCATTGGTTTTGCTTGCTTTACCGCTATTGAAAAATGACTCCCGTGTGTTTTACTCATTACAAATCTAATAGCAGGTGTCTACAGTTTTTAATATTATTGACATCATAATTAATTTCGCTAAATACTGGAACTCAATGAATGTAATATGAGACTTTAAGTAGTCTTTTAGCGAATCCTAGTGGCCAGTACCAGGAGTTGTTTTGTTCTCAAGTATGAAAAGTTTAATTGGAGCCTGAGAATTTGCTGAAAACATTGTAACATTTGATATACTTGCCTATTTCATTTTTTACTTTAGTGTGCGCTGTCTGTTGATCCATTATAGCAGCACAGTGGCTTCTATTATAAAACGTGTTATGCGAAAATAACTTGCCATGACACATTAATCGTAATAAAATACAATTAAACTACACAATGTGAACAGCAAAATGCCTCTGGCTATATCACAAGGTACATCACATTTGTTTTGATGTTGCAGTCTCCATCTGCAACTGTAGGTGGCGGTATGCAGTTTATAAACGCATGAAGAAATGTCACAAGACAAGCCCAACGAAGAAGAAAGCAATACGGTTAGTTTGTCTTTTAAACTGCTCCCCAAATACATTGAGTTATCCAATTTCATTATTACTACATACTGAGGACTATTAATAAATAATAGACATTTGTGGCTCCACTCCGGAAAAAGCTGTTACTGTTTTTCATTTCGGGCAAACGACAGCTAGCTAGATAGCTAACACCCGGCTGGTAAGCTTCGACTGAGCTATTGGAATGCAACAATGATAAAAAACACAGTTAGCACGTTGTTATGGAAAGTCTGACGTGTAATGAACATGATCATTTTGAAAAGGTTCTCAAATAATGTATTCGATTTCCAATCTAAAATTTCATTTATTATTATTATTGATTTGATATGCACTTTCAGAATGAACCGAAAGCATCCCTGACTGTTTTTCTGAGCTGTGTGCATTTAAAATTACATTTCCATGAGACGTTGCAGATCCTTAAGTCATAATCCTTACCATAAATCTGTGGTTTACAGAAAATGGACACCCGGTTCACACGAGGGAAATCCACCATCCTGGAGCGACCCTTGACCCGACCAAAGACCGAAGTCAGCATCAGTGCGTTTGCGTTGCTGTTCTCCGAGATGGTCCAGTACTGTCAGAGTCGGGTGTACTCCGTTTCGGAACTGCAGACACGCCTGGCTGACATGGGGCAAAGTGTTGGAGCTGGCATACTGGATGTCCTTGTGCTGAGGGAGAAGAATGGCAAGAGGGAGACAAAAGTGCTCAACATGCTACTCTTCATCAAGGTTGGTACATTTCCGTGCTGCTACTGTGATTTTAACTCTCTTTAAACAACGAAGTTGAAGTTGTACACTATTTTCATTGCAGGTGAATGTATGGAAGTCTTTGTTTGGGAAGGAGGCTGACAAGCTGGAGCAGGCCAACGACGATGACAAGACTTACTACATCATCGAAAAGGAGCCCCTCATCAATGCTTACATCTCCGTGCCCAAAGAGAACAGTAGCTTAAACTGCGCCGCCTTTACTGCAGGCATCGTGGAGGCCATCCTCACACATAGCGGCTTCCCCGCCAAGGTCACGGCTCACTGGCACAAAGGCACCACACTCATGATCAAGTTTAATGAGTCAGTCATAACCCGGGACAAGGCTTTAGATGGCAGATAAGGACAGCGGGAGAAACCAGGGAAGTTTGTTTTGTTTTGTTCAATGCAGGACCACAATTTAACTCTGTACAGTCTTGCAGGTCTTTATGTTGGAGTCACCTAAAGATTTATTCCTATTTTACTTTGTTATAAGAAACTGCGGCCTCTTTCACATCCAAGCCGACATACCGATGCGAGACGGGAGTTGAAGTGGACCAGGAAATTTACCAGCTTCTGATTTCATAACTGAGATGGGATGCCGGAGACTCAATGGCTTCACTTTTGTAGAAAGCAGCTGCAGTTGTCACCCTGATCTAGGATATATGGTTGGGGAATTAATCGTCTTAATGGTGCACACTGCTTGTCCTGTTTCGACAAGTTCTACCTGACAGGCTAATAAACCAAGGCTGCACGGTTTTACCCGATGCGCCAACGCACATAAATTTGCAATGTGCAAAATGGCTTGTGATAGGCATGGACAACATCCAAAACAAAAGATGCTTTAAGTTGGTTCAATTTTCTAAGTCTATAGTCATCATGTCCTACTGTACATCATGCAAAATTCCAATTTGTACCACACTGATTACATCTCTTGTGATTGTTTCAATATTGTATTGTATTATTGTATTTGTCTATATAAATAATGTTATGTGAGATATTTTATTGAAGCAATTTATTCATATTATTAACTTGATGAAGCAGTCCACATTGATGAATGCCTCACTGCAACATTTCTGGAAAATATTACTTCTGAATTATTATTTTTATTCATCATCTCGTAGTCATGATTGACGAGTATAATAACTGAGTATATTTTACATACTATTAATAATAGACAATTATTATATTTTGATTTATTCTATGTGCAATTGTCATATAGTTGACGTAATGAGTCAACGTTTACATTACGTCATGTCACATGATGAAGTCACGTGTCATCCAGGAAGCTGTGTTGTGTTTTCTACTCTGCCTCCGCCTGTCTGTACACCGCGATGCGATGTATTCATTATGTATCAATGTGAACCGAAAAATAGAAATGATAAAAAATGATCACCGTCCTGGCGAAGTTATTGCGGTAATATCGAGTTCTTTGTCTCCCGTGTGACCGCCCGAAGAGCATCATGGCATCACCGAGGTGCACTCAGGAGCTTTCCACAGGTTTGTTGTTGTCCTCTTCTGCTTCTATTCAATTAGAGATGGCTGTGCTTTCAGAAATAATAATAATATAATAGATGTAATATAATGATATAATGTATTAGGAAGTTAAATATTTGCGCAGGTGGATTCATTCATTTCAGTTTGAAGCAATTCTTTCGCTATTATGTGATGCAATACAAATCGAGCTGTTTCTCTTGCATTTATTCAAGTCCAGTCTATTGCGAGGATGAAAAAAATCTACATTAATCGACATAATTTGATTATCATAAAGAATGCGTGAAAACAATGGCTGGCATCTAACAATAAACTGTTTTTATTCTATTAGCATATACAGAAACAACCCGGGAGGCAAGAACAAACCAGAATATTGACAGAAACGGAACGAACTTTCCAAAGGCGTGACTGACATGACCGGCCAAACTAATGAGTCATAACCACAGCATAATACTGGCATTGGATCCAGTACATTAATTGAGTAACAAACACTATAGTCAGAAACTATCCACGAAATAGAACAGAAATAGTGAAAGTGATTTTCAAATCTCTTAATTCTAACATGGCTCATCATATACCATATCAAACAGTTCCATATAGCATGTGAGGCTTAAAGAAATGACATCAGAACAATGGAAATGATGCAGCTTTTTGCTGTCAATTCATAGATTGCACTTTAAAAAACAAACAACAATTCAATGGTGCTTTCCTCTGAGTGAGCTAATGTGCTCCTCCAGAACGAGAGCCCAAGCAATATGGAATTGATTTCATCTGATAACATTATCTGAAGTTTTAAAAGTCCTTTTTGAACTGATGATGTCACCAATATGTGTTTCTCAACCTTTATTGAGCTCTTTTACATTATGGGAAATGCAGCATATTTAGCACTTTGTTTGACATACAATACAATCAACCAAGTCACGGCCGCCGGTCGTTTGAAAAATCCTGCAGCATACAAAGATTATGAATACCAAAAGATCAAATCAGACTCAACTTCATTCATATTCTGTCGTTTCTTTCTCTTCTATTGCAGAGAATGACAGGCTACTCTCTTCCAAGGGTCTTAGCTATGGGTCGCGGAACCTTCTTGAGGATGGACAAATGAGCTCTGATTTGCACCAGCATCACGATGAAGAGGAGGAAGAAGCCCTGAGGAGGAAGCTTAAATATTTCTTCATGAGCCCTTGTGATAAATATCATGCCAAGGGACGCAAACCATTCAAGCTAGGACTGCAGCTGCTCAAAATCATCATTGTTACAGTGCAGGTAAGCAAGAATGGACACTTTTTGGTTTTCAATTGCCCAAAATCCGGGTGCGGCCATTTTGCCACTTGCCGTCGACTGAAAATGACCTCACAGTTGTCAGATCTCAACCAATTACGGCTCGTCGGTTTTCTGAAACTGAGCCGTGATTGGTTGTGACCCAAGACCTGGCGACTGTGATGTCATTTTAAGTCGACAGTAAGTGCCGGAATGGCCGCCACCTAAAATGGATAAAAACAAGTTAATTTTGCTATGTAACTTATATTCTGCAAAAACAATATTAGTCAGAATGCTTTGTTTAGACTAGTGGGGGCACTTCCACTTTAAGTTTGATCCTTTGTTGAGTATTTCCCTTTTCTCCCTTCCTCTCAGTTGGTGCTGTTTGGGCTAAGCAACCAGATGGTTGTGACCTTTAAAGAAGAAAACACAGCCACATTCAAACATCTCTTCCTGAAGAATTACCAGGACAACACTCCACAGGCTGTTCACACGCAGAAAGAACTGCAGAGCCACATCACCTTTGCCATTGAGCAGGTAGCATATAAAGTTGCCCCAGAAAATGATCAAAACCTAATCTTGCTCACAATAACGTTTTGATTGTTCTTAATTGTACAATAGAGACTAATGATCTGATTTTGAGGATTTTATTTGAACGGAACTTTTTCATGAAATCTAAGCGGTGCATTTCCCTTGTTTCTAGTATCTAGCTCTGCCTCAGATCTCACTGGGACAGTACGCTTATGTACAAGGTGTCGGCTTCAATGGAAGTGCACTCTCGCTCTGCCAGAGGTATTACAGGAGGGGCGCCATCGTCCCAGTCAATGACACTTTTGACATCGATCCTCATGTTATCACCGGTAGGATTATTTATTTATTTGTGCATTCATCTATTTTTTTGACTTTGAGTTGCATGTCAACATTTGAGTCAATATGTAACTTAGCAGACAAAGTATTTTACGATTGCATGACCAATCCTGCGAATCGCACTCAAAATGTTTTTTTCCGTATTCTGCGCTTTGAAGGAAGTGGAAAAGTGAGGCGTGTGATTCATCTGTGCTTTTAATATTTCCACACGTGACATTATTTGGTTCCTCTAAGACTACTACTTCCTTTATTCAGACTGCATCGGAATCGATCCGCCGGCTTTTGGTTTTGCCCCTGGAAAAAGTGACTACAGAAACTTCACTCTCAATTTTTACAAGTTAAATTCTAATTTATATCTCTGAATTTTATCACCCATAAGGTTTGTACACTGTAATCGACTTTCACATTATCTCCAGGCTGATCAATGTCACGGTCGACTTCCGGCTGAAGGCTATCAACATACAGACCATCATAAACAATGAAATACCAAACTGCTACACCTTTGCGATCACGGTGAGCTCTTCATCTCCTTTCTAACAAAATGTGATCTTTGAATCAGATATTGTATTTCATGTATTTCTCTATTCATTGAAATTAAATGGTTGTTGTATGTACTATTATAGATCCTCATGGATAACCGAGCTCACAGTGGCAAAGTTAAGATCAGTTTACAGAACCGAGCCTCCATAAAGGAATGCAAGGATCCTAATGTTTCCGGACATGGTGAGTAGACAGCAAGCAGAGGAAGCCTAACTTTATTGATCTTCATTCGATCCTCAATCGTCCATTATTTCTCCCCTCACCCGTTAGCGGAGAACTACGCCCGAGTGTTCTTCGATGTGTTGGTCGCTCTCGTTTGTCTGCTTTCTCTGTTGCTGTGTGGACGCTCCATCCTCAGAGGTGTTCTTCTGCAGCACGTAAGGAACCAAAACACAAATCGTACCGTCTCTCGGTACCTCATGTAAACATTTAGATTTCAAAATTCATGGATAACAAGAATTGGTTTTGTTATGAGCAAAATAATTTGCATCAAATTATTACTGCTGTTTTGCTGCTGGCCAATGGGTGGCGCTGTTACATACCTGCATCGACTTGAAACATTTGCCATTATCCATCCATTGATCGCATTAACCAATTTAATCTCAATATTACTTATCGAGAAGTGCTCCGAAGAGGCTTTAAAAGAAGTCGTTAAAACCGTATTATTTCGTAGAGAATGCCGCAATATTCTGAAATATTGATGATACCCAAAACAATAGGAGGCCGTGTAAGACAACACCAGTGGTGTTTGGTTTCCTTTCAAACACCTCGTTACAACATTCAAACAGGTCAAGGACACACGTGAGGCGTATCGTTGTCAAGAGTCAAGACGCCTTCGTGAACGTAAATGAAGACAGAAACTTTTTTCGGTGTATTGTGCGTTTTGTATTAAACACATCCGGGGCTCATTTAATTGATGATTGCTTTTCATATATTTCGATATCGAAATGATTGAAAAGTTCAAAGCAATTTTGCAGGCTACTGTAAAAAGAAAAAATGCATCTTTTTAGGAATACGCACAGTTTTTCCAGACCAGACTCGACCGTGGTGTGAGCTGCGGAGACCGAATGGAGTTCATCAACGGCTGGTATATTCTCCTCATTGTCAGTGACATGTTTACAATCATCGGCAGCTTCATCAAAATTGGAATCGAATCCAAGGTAATACATTGGAACTAGGTTGAGAACGTGACCTGTTTTGACGAATAAGTGAATGAATCACGGCTATTTTGATGCAGAATTTGTCATCATATGACTCGTGCGCAATCCTGCTGGGAACGTCCACGCTTTTAGTGTGGGTGGGAGTCATCCGCTATCTCAGCTTCTTTCAAAAATACAACGTAAGACACTCAAATCAGACATTTGGTTTTGTCTCTCCGAAGGAATTATTATTTCCTGCCGTTCTATTTTCCCACCCAGATCTTGATTGTGACGCTCAGAGCGGCATTCCCCAATGTCATCCGCTTCTGTTGCTGTGCAGCCGCTATATATTTGGGATACTGCTTCTGCGGATGGATCGTCCTGGGACCGTATCATACCAAGGTAGCGTACACATCACCAGTCTTTCGAGGTTTACACAGCCTCTCGCTCAAAGTCTTCCGGGATAGGCTCCTGTTACCCGTGAGTTGAAAGAGGACAAACCAACGTTATAGAAAATTGATGGACAGGTGCATCTCATGTTACCAACTTGTCAGCTTGCAGGTGTTAAGCTTAGACCAGAACCCGTACAGAGCGGTTTTGCTTTTCTTGGGTTTATTTTTAGGATTGTTTTTTTTTTTTACTTATTATTTTTTATTATGATTTTTTTTTCAAGAGTTAGGGGCTGGCGATACACTTAGCTAAGCAGCTGTTTGATGACCACAGAAACCGATTTCATTTCCCATTCTGTGCTGTCTGCACTAACGTCCACCACCGTCACAGAATTGCTTCGTCTGATGTACGTCTTCCTTTTTCTGAACTTCCCCCTACACGAGCAGTTCCGCTCCCTGCCCATGGTATCCGAGTGCCTCTTTTCCCTCATCAACGGCGACGACATGTTTGTGACGTTCGCCGAGATGGAGCAAACCGGCACGCTGGTGTGGATCTTCAGCCAGGTCTACCTTTACACCTTCATCTCCCTCTTCATCTACATGGTGCTGTCACTCTTCATCGCGCTCATCACCGGAGCCTACGACACTATTATGGTACGGTCGCTCAATCAGGAGAATAGCTTTCCAAATCAGAGAGGAATGTGACATTGGTGGATTTGTTTGTTCATAAACAGGCCCAAACGCAAGAGCAGGTTCGCATCACTGATCTTCAGGCATTCATCGCTGAGTGCACCGACACACCTTGCTCCGGCAAGTTCCGAGGTCCTGAGGGGTCGTCGTGCTCTTTTTTCTGCTGCTGTGATTGGTGAGGAGGGGGAGGGGCTGATCGGCTATTTAATATGAATGCGGGGTTTTTTTCTTCTTCTAGATATCTGATTTCAACCGGACACTGTCGGTGACCACTTTCAATTCAACTCCAATGCTTTTCCTTTTTGCAGAGTCTCAGCAGGGAGGATGACGATGCCTGCGCAGAGAACTGACTGACCTTGAACCACTCCCCCTCCTCATGTTTTAGATTTTGCATTCTTAATCGAGCTTTTTACTGTAGCACTTTCCATGCAGACTCAGGCCAAACGACCCGCTTTGGCTTTTGTTCCGTGTGAATCATCTTCCGTTGAAATTACGCCAGTGGACACTGTAAAACAGCATCACCGTTGACTTTGGTATTTTACAGTAGGCGTCAGGATTCGCTGTGCCTCTTAAAAGAGGTTTGCGTCTTGTAAATGTTCCATCAGCAGAAGACTTGCATAATGTACTGTATTTGTATGCATGAATTGCCTTCTGCTACATTTACAGTCAGAAACGGTAGTCCCCGCCATTCTTCCTCCCTTTGTTCTTTTCCTCCCTCGCCTGAAAAATTCTCGATGGCTGCACGCGCAGGGACGAGCCCTGTAGCCAACCGGTTATTCATCAATATGTATGAACTGTAAAAAAAAAAAAAAAAAATGCTCTAAGCAATGAAACGTTTCTTACTATTTGCTTTTAATGTGCCGCATGCAGGTAGGGAATTTCCTTCTGGGAAAATAGCATTGTGATTTAGTTGTTTTATTTTTGTATTATTATTATTTTAATGGATATTTTGCCAAAGCCTAACCCTTTAGGCCGGGTTTATGTTTTATCTTAAGTCGAAACCATTTGAGAAAAGGTAATTGCTCATTTATTTTATCTGATGTAAGGGCATATGAAAAATCGAGTAATCCGTTTTAAAGGGAACACATGTTGAGATGGATTTAATGAAATGCTAATGTCATTCCGTTTTGCTGTGTGAAGGGCACCGTTCAGTGGATAAAATTGGTCTCCACTTGAAAGGTAAAAAGGAATTTAATTATTTTCCTTTCTCCTGAGTTCTTTTAGAATCACACCACCGCTCAGTTGTTAATATTTATGTGCGCTCATTTGCACTTTAGGGTGACAGCTTAAATTGCTCAAATGCCTTCACATTAGAACTAAAGAGCGCACTGGGTCAGTACAAAGAATTCTTTGCAGTCAATAACGCATGGGCTCTGACAACTCTGGGAAGTTTATTTTATTGTACTTGAATTTACTAGAAAAAAAAAAGGATGTCTTAGCTACTAGTTTGTCAGCCTCTGCAAAGAAGGCCTTTGTGAAACTAGTTACTTGTGACGTTATTCCAATATTGAATATTTGTAAAGATGTTGGCTTACACACATTAGGAAATTAAACTAACAACACCGAACAGGTGTTGAAAAAATAATCTAGTCTCTTGGTATCAAGTGTTTGTTTGTATTTACAGCTGATTTACTGTGTCGCAAAAGTGTAAGGTTTCAATTATGATTTTATGGTCATTAATTCATCTGTGTTCATATCTCATGAGAAAATATTTCTTGATGTCTAATATGTTAAATACCGTATTTCTTTGAATATAGAGGCCCAAAGGATGTTTATTTAGTCAACTACAAGGTGCACCAGGTATCCGTTTTTTGTTTACCTCACATGAGGTATCACATGTAGGTACTGTAATTACAGCCACCTCGTACCACTTGTATTTTTTTTTTTTTTTTACATGGGTGGGGGCGACTTGTATTCATGAATGGTGAACCTGACAATTGTGAATTTTTCACTTTAATGGGTCCTTTGGGAATGGGCTGATATTCCGTCAGGGTGTGCCACCACTAGAGGGAGAAAGCTGGCTCTGTCTGACGCCACCAGCCAGTCATAAAATGTGTACAAATCTGGAAACTAAAAAGATGAGACGTTAAGTAAAGATTCCTGCCCATGTGGAAGATAAATGTGTCTATATACCAATTGCTCTTCATCTGCGCCACTATCTTTATATCTCATTATCATAAACTACCCCGAGGTTGTGCTACGGCCAAAGAATGATGAATATTACCAAAGATGCAAAAGCCCAATGGATGAAAATGAAAGAAAGTGCGCTACAGGCAGTTTGTGTACACTCACTTCTGAGAGTGCAGCCGCTGTCCGATATCCTTAGTACGCTCATGCATTATTTACTCAAGGATGCTACCGGGGAAAAAGATGAAGCACTTATAATCAGATAGGCAGGAACCGGACAACCTGCTCTGGACAGCATCAAGAGGAAACCTGCGCCACCATGTTAACTGTTACTATGGCAACCGAGGCCACGAAGAAGCATCATAATGCCATTGAGCATAATTATCTTTATTATGATTCTTCGTCTTCACATGTTGCCCGTCATCACTTTGGACAGATTTGCTGTGTTGGCACAGTTTGCTCATCGGGGAGTTAACGTGAGCTGCACCTGCATATGCTAATCTTCTCATTCTCCATTTGAAACATAATAATCACATAATGATTAGCCAGATGAGAACACTTCAATAGAGCTTGATTTGAGAATCGCTTGATGTGTGTGTCTGATGTGAAGGGCGTGTCGAATGCTGTTTTCTTGCGCGGTTTGGCCATGCGGATGACACCAGTGAATGTGCTTGAGGTCATGAATGAAGCAACATGACATTTACTCCGTCGAAATAATATCTATATTTGTGAGTTTGCCTTTTTTTGGTGTGTTGTTGCTCAGCAGCTGGACACGGTCAGGACAAAACAACGAGATAAATAACACAGTCGGAAGCGATACAGCGGGGTACACAGCCCGGCCTTTTCCTGTCTCTATTGCAGCATGTGAAAAAGAAAACACCTTCCTCTCTTTGTTCTGCTTCTGTGGGCCATGCCAATATGTCCATCAGCATCAAGCCCAACGTGCATTGGGAGCTTCCTGGAATCTCCGCCCTCTTCACGGTTTCCTTCGCTTTTATATAAACACAACTTCCTGTGTATGGTACGATCAGCTGTTTACCAAAACGTTATGTCATTTTAATGGGTCGGTTAGTTGATAAAAGCAAGTCGAGCATTGTTAAACAGCAGATAATGCGAGAGCAATAGAAGGGAAAAGCTTTCTAATGGCTATTAGCGTTGAAGATGATGGAGAGGAGTCAATAGACAGTTGAGGAACTGAAAGAAAACCATCCAGGAGAATCTGTGAGCGACTTTGAGATAGAGAATCCAAATTCGGGGATAAAAGAGCAAGGCCGACAATCCGGAATCGAGCAGGACACAAAAGCTTGGCGCATCCAGACTGGCTCGGCGGCTGCTGGGAGCTGAGCAACAACCCAGCAGACAGTCAGACAGGCGGCATGCCCACCCAGTCCATGATGAAAAGCCTCATTCTGATGAGGAGCGCGGCCGGCGCCCAAACAAAAGATGTAAGCTGTGAAACAATGTCCGTCACTGTCTAATTGTACACCAGTTAACCAAAACACTGGCGCTCCTTCTTTTGATTTCTTTTGGTTACCACAATTTCCGCTCTGTTTGCATTGGCTGAATAGGTCAACAGGTGTCCCATGTTTAAAGTCATGGATGCCAAAATTACTTTCTATTTATTTGGTCACAAAAATCATGATGCATTGCACATCATTCTAAAAATCTGGCAAGTTTTTCCTTTTCATTCCTTATGTGGTAGTCAAACAAAAGCACCGATTTAGAGACAGATTACAATCTTGCAATGCAACGTGGAAAATGTGGGTGTCTGCGTGTGCATGCGTGTGTGGGTGTGTGCATGCATTCATCCGTGAAGAAAAGAAGAAAAGGTTTTAGACAGAAAGGGGGTCTTGGGAGGCCTAGAAGGAGGGAACAGACAACTCGGAAAAACTCTGGCAAGAGATAGGGTGACTTGCAAGAGGTGACATCATCTCCGATTTGAATAATCCTTCACATAGGGAGGTGATTGGCTGTGTTTAGAAAAAACTGTGCCCCCCCCCTCGCTATTCACTCCTTTCAATTTCTGCATGGCGCGCTGTCTGTTGAATGATACCTTCAGGGGACAATAGTCATATAAACTACTCGGTGGGTTATCATTATTTGTTGCAGTATTTTCTTTTCAATATTTACTGTGCAATTAAACAGACTCGTGTCGTTTAATTTTTTGAGTTGACTTCTTGCAAATCGTAACAAAAAAAGGTTTCCTCAGAATATGCAGCAAGTATTTAAATATGACAACAATAAATGGATTTGCGGCATCTTAATACTGGCGGGACTAATCTTTTTTAATTCTATGTCAAGAACGAGCGGCTTCTTCGTAAATTGTCAAATTTCCCACTTTAAAATAGCAAGTGAAGGCACCTCTCGCCACCGCCTGTCCATCCATCCCTTCAGCGGTCTGCGCGCGTGAGAGTGTGTGAGCGTGTGTGTGTGTGTGTGCTTAATGAAGCGTCACTCTCTGTCTTTCTTCCTCCCAGCGAACACAAGCATCACTTGTGGAAAAAACGGCGCTTGACACCGACAAGTTTGTTGTCCAGCACCCCGATCAGTCTTTTTTTTCCGAAGATCTTCCCTTTTCCCGTCTGCGCCTCATCTTCACTTTCTCTTTCTTTTTGAATACCCGGCTCGAGGAAGCCAGTCTTGGCGAAGCGGCTAACACTGGGCGTAGCTGGGGAGGATTTTGCTAGCTCGCCGCTGCAGTGACTGGTAAGAGATCGAGATTTTTTTTTTTTGCTAACACGTTAGCGTCGATTTGTAACTCGTTTTGGCTAATTAATGCCAATTTGAACAAAACGTCACTGACTTGAACGCCCTTTCAGTTTTTCATCGGCTGTCTGGCGTTAAAAGCATAGACCCCGTTATTACACCGCGACTCAACAGTTTGTCTGAATGATAACATCTCAATATCAAAATGTCTTTTTTTCTCTCTTTCTGATGATATATTTCTATATATTTCACATTCAGAATGGAAGAAACCGGTTGATGGGGCGGTGGCAGACAGAACCCGCCACCATGCCGGCGAAAGTCTGCTCCATCAAATATGCAGTCTCGTTTTATAAAATGACGACCCTCTTTTTATCAAGATAATGTGTATTACATTCCACATATGCAATTATCAGTGTTTTTCCATCGACCCCCTCTTTTTCATCCCCCCCTTCCCCATGTCGCGGATGCCCATTGTTCTGGGGGTGCTGGCTGAGTGCTGAGCAATGTTCTTGTCTCATTTAGGAAAAGAAAAAAAAAATCATATTGTTTGCAGCAAAGATAAAAAATCAACTTTTTATATTCACTCACGGAGGCACCATGAATAAATAAATCACCCAGGAGAGACTTGTTAAAAATGTAGCCAGGAAGGCTGTGCCCAAGATTTAGGCTGGAATTTGATCACGGTTGATTAATGTCACCCCTAAAAGTGATCATCTATTGTGCTTTAGGAGTTATGGCTGGAGGGCTGCTCCTTTACACACTCACTTGGTGAGTGAGCGCAACAAGCCACATTACCCACACACCCCCACTAGAACAATGGGGAGGAGAGATGGCTGCCAGTTGCCACAGAATTACTTACCGAAAGCATTTAACAACGTACAAACGTAAGAAAACATTATTCCATAATGCTGTCATTTCCCCCTTTGAGGTTAGGTAGGTCTTTTTTGTGGGCGTAGATGGGTGAGGGATTGGCATCATTCAAAGTATTTTAGCATTTTTAGTTTGACTAATAAAAACACTTCTAAGGTTCAACCGCAAAGGGCTCGGAGACACTCCATTACTCTTAAACGAAAGGTGGGCAAATGCATGGGCTTGTCCGCCCCCATGGTGCACAGATGAGAGAATGGCTGACTCACAGTGTTGGTGGCGTGGCAGGGAAATGGAGGACAGAGACGGACGGCAAGGCACACAGACCAAAGCCTAATGCAATCACATGAAATTGAATTTAGCGCCCATTAAAAGGCTGGCTTATTTTAATTTGGTCATTTCGCTTGATTTGGGAGATAATAGATGACATCTGTTGTAAAGTCGGACAATGCTTGTAGGGAAAAATGCAAAAGTGGTTTTAATGTTACGCATGTTACGTGACATAACTTTATTCTTGTCGTTAAGATTTTATTGTTGTACTTGGTGCATGCTTAGTAGCATGTATCATTTCTTGCCCTGTCACTAGCAGATGTGGACCCTGTTGAGACGAATTGTAAAGAGTCTGTAATGTAGCTGCCACCCTTTGTAAAGAAAAAACAAGAGTGACATTCAGATGGGGCGCCGACCTCAAGCGCGATTGAGCGATCCTAATTTGGGTAGACACAGAAATGTACATCTTTAGACTTTGTAGATATCCTTAGTTGTTGAATGAAAGAAAATGTTCAAAAGTGTAAGGAAAAAAAAAATCTCTTCATGTTCATCTGGATTAGATCGTGCTAAAAATAGACTAGGATTTTCCTTGCCCCGGGTTTTATAGTTTTATTGAAATCTGTTAAGTCATTTTTGCAAAATCTTACTTACCGTCACAAAACAAATCAATCAATTTTCTCATGCAGCAAGTCAGCCAAGTGAAATAAAATAATAAATTGATTATTCAGTCTTCATTTAATGCACCTTTTCAATTGAAATTATTTATTCAAATTCATTCTCAATGAGCACAATCATATCATCGCCTTCCTAAAATAAAAGTTGAATCAAATCCTGAAAATATCCTATCCATTAATCATGAATAATTTTAAGGCCAAAAAAAAAGAAGAAAAAGACAGGCCATTATTTTACCAAGTTAATGATTTTGTCATTTTTATACGGAGGCTTGTGTCTTCGGGCCATTTTGAATTTAATGACCCATTTTGCTCCCAGCTGGCCTCTCAAACCAAGAGAGGAGTTGATTGTTGCATTAATAGACTTGTGAGTCAGGTTGCCCTTAGCCTAAGGACTGGTGTTGGCTGAATCTTTGACTCACAATAAAATCCCCCCCCCCCCCCCCACGCAGTTCTCTAAATCTCAATTGTGACAAGGGCAAGCCTATGCCTCTGGTCATCAGTCTTTTTTCATCCACAACTCATGATCTCCACCCAAAGCGTCATAAAAAATGTTCTGGTTAGCTCTGTTTTAAGCCATGGTAACAACAAAAACAGTAGAAGCTCCATTTAAGATGATTCAATCTGTGGAAACATCTCTGAATCGGTTTCTACGTCATTTGTTGAAGGCAAAGATGAGAATAGGTTGTCACGGTCGGTCGGGCCTGCAGTTGGCACTCGGGCTTTATTCACAAGCAGCTGCAATAATTTGTTGTGTTTGGACTTTCGGAATGCCTTTAGTGGGTGGACAATCCTTTTTCTGTTGCCTTCTATAAATACACGAAGATGATTAGCAAAAATATGCTCACTGCAGTTGCAGGAAGTTTGGCAGTAGATGTAGTTGTGGTTATTAGCTTTGTGTGTCTGGTCAACCGTCCACACTGTTTATCTTCCTGCGACAGGATCAGATTCCATCTGGAACGTGCCTTGTTCCATTCCAAACAGGTCATAATCCTCTTATGGACACAGTTGTTCCACTTATACCAGCCCGGTCCGAGTCCATGTACTCGAAAATCCAAAGTGATGAAGCCTCTGGGGTGCATTTCTTCCACCCTCTCCAGATGCTTCGGTTTTACCTCTTCCGTTGTGTGTGTATGTGTGTAACTCTTCTATCTTGTGTCAGCCATCCAAGCCACCAGCTGGTCCAAAGCTCGGCTGATCTCATTTACCCTCAGAGAGGAGCCTGTTTGTGGGCAGACAGCCCATTATGGAGATGATCCAGCACCTCTTCAAGTTACAAATTAGCCTTAGTTTGCCTGTTGCTGGATCCTTTCTATGCAACGCGTGGACTTGAAAAGAATCCCCGCCATCGTTCTTATCTCCAAGGGGGGGAAAGGTTAAAAGCATCAGAGGAACACCTGCCCCACTAATGCACTTCCTCTACGGAGGTGCTAGCTAGACTCCCTGCGTTGTCTCGTGGGATCAATATTAAAGCTCTGAACCGTCCCTGAAAGTCTCGGTAGGTGGTGGGCACCATCCAGGCTGTATCAGGGCCAAGACGGCTGGGGCCTTGTCACCGTCTCGACCTTCTTTGTTTGGCGGCTGACTGAGCCTGAACCTCTTCATCACCACCATTGTTTCATTTCTGGGCCACATTGAGTTCACGACTATCTCGAAAGCATTCAAGGGCATTTAAAAAAAAAAAAAAAATCTTCGGGAGAAAGTCCAGCGAGTCCCGAGGATTAGTAGCAGCCTTTCTAATCGCTTGTACAGTGTCTGTGAACCAGGTGGTTGTCACGCAACCTGCTGTTCTATTTCAAACATCTGAAGTAAACAAGGAGACACAAAAACTGGAAACTGACAATTCCGTGCACGATTGCTGGTTTCTTCTGCACAAGGTAGGTTTGTGGAACCAGTGATGTCATTTTTAAAATGATGTATTTCAATTTTGGTAAATCGTGATGCAATATATTGTAATGGAGAAAATGTCCCGTCCTTAAGCTCCCTGCTCGCTCAGCGGCTTCCACTGTCTATTCAAAGCAGCTTGCTTTGTTTGGAATTTGTGTGATGGTCAGAGGCGGTTGGTTTCCTGACCTCAAGTCGGGGGTGTTTGGAGAATGTTTATGCTCTGATAAGTGTTCCGTTGATACAGGCAGCTCAGTAGTTTGAATGTTCTGCAGTTTTCTGCTAGGATCGGCTATTCTCCTTGAAATTTTGGTCATATTGAGATTGTTGTCAATTTTCTTTAAGCATAATATGATTTTTATCACTTACATCTCATGAGTTTAATTTACCGGGATGGATGATCCAGACTGCTGTTGTGCCTTTGTGGCAATTGAATGGGCAATCTTCGGCCCCATGCCAGGATGGGGCGTCTTGATTCTGACTTTCACCCCCCGACACACACTCACACACTCATAATGTTGTCCCATTGGAGGTCACTCGAATCAGGCTATTGGCAGCAATTGAAGAGTAAAATATTCATAAAGTTTGGCAATGTTCTGCTTCAGATCTTTGAACTTTATAAATACAATATTTTATTAAAGCAAAACGATCTGTTTCTCAGACATTTGCTACGGCTTGCAAATGCAACTTTTTGTCACGTGAATACTTTATGAACAGGTCAGAGCCCCGCAGCTGAGCATCTTGTGAGATAAAAGCACATCAATTACAGGGTCAGAGGGCAACAAACGCTCATTAACCATGCCCAAAAAAAACCCCAGACCCATAGCATCCTGGCCGTCTTATTGATGAACCTGAAATGAATCCATCAAAATGTTATAGTCACCACAAATTAATATAAAAAATAGATCAAGATTAAACCTCAAAACTTTTACTCTTTCGGCCATAATCCTATTATGTGATACCTTGTGCTGGGGTGTGTAGACTTTTTCTACCCACGATAGTAAAAAGCTGCATCAGCAACAAAACCCACTTTCTTTTCTACCATGGTCCTTCCCCCACCCCCAGCATCCTTGCTTCCTTCCCCCACCCACAATCCTTCTCTTTGATTACTATTTGGAGTAGGCCCCGGGGATAGAAGAAGGTCCACAGAATGCATTTGTGTGGACACACTCGTGTACTGTGAAAGCAGGCTTGAATTTCTGCTCACACAATTCATACTTGCCTACGGATGGCCGGCTAAATTGAGGCAATGAAGAGTGTGCGATTGAATATACTGCAAACTTAATTTTCAAGCTACCGTAATTTTCGGACTATAAGTCGCACCGGAGTACAAGTCGCACCAGCCATAAAATGCCCCAAAAAGTGGAAAAAAACATATATATGTATACAAGTCGCTCCTGAGTATAAGTGGCCCCCCCCCCACCCAAACTATGAAAAAAAACGCGATTTATAGTCCGAAAATTACGGTAATTTGATTGTCATATTTATAAGCTGATTTGGTGTAAACAGAACGATGGAAATTTCGTCTGTGTTTAAATATGCTGATGATTTGACCTGATTATTCAAGCACAGCATGTTTGTGTCTAGACATCCAGTAAAGCTTACTGGTCGGTCTCTATGCAGCTCTGGACGTCTTCCAGTTATTGACAGTGTTTATCCAAGCACTGTACACACACGTTTTGTTTATGGCCCAGTGCGGGTATTAAGAAGGGATGATTCCGAGGAGGGATGAGCTCACCTTACATAGCCGCCTTGATCGCTATTAGCTTATTTTGAGGAGTATTAAGTGGAATAAGAATGACAACATAAGTAAACATCCTGTTCCGGAATACAAAACTAACCGCAAGACCCTAATGTGTTAAAAAAAAAAAAAAACGCTATTTATGTTGCAGGCTAGTTTCATCTAAAACTTTTTTGGTGTGGTTTCGAAGTATTTGTGTGGGTTTGTTTGATCGCAGTAAGTGTGCGGCTCATCATTGAGGCTTGTGGAAAATGTATCGTGGGAGGCAAGTACTTATGACAAGGCCGCACAGACGGGCACAATGGCAACATAAGTGATGAAGAACCAAGCAGAGTTTTTATTCTTTGCTGCTTTCTTCTGCTTTTGTTTGGCCGAAACAGCGAAGGAAACAATTTAGGAAGTAGGAGTCAGGAAGTGTGTGTAGGTGAAATGAAATCATAACAAAACCCTCTTAGGAATTATTCTCACCATCATATCGTGTAGGATGCTCTTCAAAAAAAAAATTTCACAGCAGTTTATTTGTAAGCCTCTTGTTAAACTTTGCTGGCATTTCAAATCCACCTGTGAAGAAGGCTTGGGTATAAGCAGCTTTTCTCACAGCCACCCGTTGTCATTACTCAACTTCTCAGGTTGGTCCAGCATATTGGAATTGCAGTGTGTATGACTGCATGGGCTGTTTTTTTTTTTTTTTTTTGGGCCTCTCCCCTCTGGCTGAGCTCAGCTGCTCCGGCCATCTGTGCAAAGGCAAAAAGGATGGTGCGAGAAGGGTTGGGGTGATGATGGTGGTGGGGACATTGAAGAAGTGAAGTTTGCTCAGAACGAGTTGACAAAGGAGGACGGAACAAGGAGAGAAAGAAAAAAAAGAGATTGTTTTCACAAAGTTTGGAACGCCGGGATGATGATGTGTCGCCTTCCAGAAATAGGACAGTGACTTTGCGCTGTACGCCATTAGGTCAGTGGAAAGTAGGATGATGAAACATGTCTGGATTTTAAAGTCAGACGAGCAAATACCGCTCCATAGTGATCTCATTTTTTTTCACATTTTGTTTTTTTCTTCTCTCTGCTTCTCTTTCCCACCCGCCTCTTTGTTCCCAAGCTCCCCAGGCCAAACATCCTCCTCAAGTTGGCCTCTGCTTTGCCTAATGCCTTTAAGGTTGCCTCACGACCAAAAACCAGGTCCTCATTCCGTTTCTAAATGTTTCCTGCTAGTCTGTCCAACTCATGCCTTCATTTTTTTTTTCTTCTCACCCCATTCTAACGGTTAGTACCTAATGAAAATGTTGTAAAATTGAGGCTGATAATAGATGACAGCTTTTATCACAGATGGTTGCCCTTTATCTGCCCTCATATGCTTCACATCCTGTCTCATGTCCTCAGTTGTTCATGGTGTCTTCAGCGTGTCCACACTCATCGAAGGCATTCCTGACTGACTTTCCTTTTGTGTGCGCGGACATTATTATCTGAAATAAAGTGTGAATTGTCTTTGAGAAAATTGCTTCACTCGTTCAGTGCCAGTGACGGTTATAGACGTCAAAGATATTAACTGGGTTATTATGTCATTATGTGTGTGTGACTCTCAATGATAACAACATTCCAGGAAAAGAAATGTCTGTCTGTTATTGCTGTGTTTTTTTTTGTTTTTTTTAAACTAACTTTGTTTTTTGCTTTTTTACTATTTGTCCCTGCAGACAAAGACCTGTGTCCAGATCTTGAGCAATCCAATTCAAACTGAAGTGAACTGGACAGATCACTTCTCTAGAAGAGGAGATGAAACCAGATGGGGTTATCACAGCAACACTGGAGCCAATGGAAACTTTAGAATCCGATCCAGTAGGTGACTTATCACCGGGTACAGGGCAGGAACCCAGCCAGGGATCCGGTGCAGGGGAGGAGGAACCGGCACAGCGGCCTGAAGAGGCGGTTCCACCCCAGCTAGAAAAGTCCAAGGAATCTCCAGCCGCTAAGACCGCAAACAAAATCTCGGCAGACCCCAAAGCCAAGACCACAACCAAGACCATGCAGAAAACAAAAGCCACCACCTTGACCAAGACCACATCTGGCTCACGACCCAGCACGGCCTCGAGCCGCCTATCAAATGGCTTGTCTAAGCCCCAGAGCAACGGTGTGACCAAAAAGACCACACCTACCTTGGATAAAAAGAGCACGGCAACCTCTGCAGCCCCAAAGAAACCAACAGCTGCCGTCCCGGCCCCGAGGAGCACGGTGAAAGTAATTGAAAGAAAAACGGCATCCCCTGCCACCAATGGCGCCAAGTCCACAGTAGGAACCACGGCAATGAAGAAGACAACATCCGCAGCGGTTAACGGTGTTAGAACCAGCACGGCAACTGCTGCCAAGAAACCTCCAGGTTGGTCCAAATGATACAAATGAAACCTTGCTGGAGAAATGTAAACGACATTGTCAGCTGCGAGGGAAATGGAATCCATTCACACCCATTAGATGAATTCAGCACACAAATTAGACACGCAAGAACGACTGCTGCATTTGCCCTCAATGCGAACGGCGTACTGTATGAAAGAAAAGTGTCTGACCTAGATTGCATAATGTACAATACATTGTTCTTCACATTCCTCATAATCCTTCTATTGTCACCTTCCCGTTTCCTTTCCACAGCTCCTAAACCTGCCTCGACAACTTCAGCAAAGCCCACCACTGCACTGAAGACAGATAAGCCCCCTATTTCCAAGACCAGGTAGGTGTTACATGAAGTCAATCAAAAATCAAATGTGTCATTTAATATTGGGGTCCTAAAAAAAATGATTTCCCCCAGGAAATTGCAAACATTCCAAATTATTACAGTACAATTCCTACCTTGGTCAAATTTTTGTGATTTTTTTTTTTTTTCATTTTATGACAACAAACACAAATTAATTAATTTGGCTGTTCAAACAACAAACATGAGCAATGAATGATTATTTTAATAATTATATTCAATATTTTTTTCAATTAATGGATATATCAACCAAAAAAAGATTTCAATTTCAGTCCCTTTGTGAAAAGCTAAGAAATTCGTGCTGTCATTAAAAACATGAAATAAGTCAATTCAATTGTTGATTATTACAAAAGAAAATAGGATGCGACCAAATGATGCGCTTGTGTGACCAACTGAGAAAGTCAGGCTGGCAAAAAAGTGAAATAAAACCCTCAACTAGGTTGACAAAGGTCCTTTTATGGTAAATAAACACAACCCCGTAGCAATAAGTCACAATGATATCCTGTGAAGAGGCACACTGGTGCTAAGTAGGCCAGAGACCACCTGATGTCGAAACAAGCCTTAGAGGAAGGCCCCAAAGGGTTTCACCCAACCTTTTTATAGGTCTGCATGTGAAAGAAAAAAAAAAAACACTGTTCAGTGAGAAAGACAACCATGCACCAAAGCGTTTGTCCTAAACATTTAAATACAAAACATTTATAATAATAGGATTGTGTTAGGCAATAGAATTAAGCGAGCTGCACTGAAGTTCAATTTAGGTGTCCTCTGGGCCTCTTCCTGTTCTACCTGGCTTGGCTCGCAGTTGGATTGTGGAGATTACACTCAGATTACAGATTTATACCGTGGTAGAAGCTCATGACAAGGGCATGTTGGGAACTCTCACTAGCCATCTTTAATGGCCTCTGTATTTACATCCAGAGCTGCGCTATATATGTGCAGCTCGGACCTCGGGAACAGCATGTCATCACGGAGCATATGCTCATTTGTCGGCATGATACCGGAATGAAAAGGAGATGGGAGGGTGCACGTGTCTGCTTTCCCTGCAGATGCTGCACGGTGAAGTCAAACAAAAATGGCGCTGGTGTATACATGGCTCCATGCCTTGTGTCCCAGTTGTCATGCTTAGCGCATGGACACAGAGAGAAAAAAAACTGTATTTAAGATTAAAACTGCAGAATAGATTCGTATTGTGGCCATCAGGTGAACTTTAAAGTCTTGCTTTTATTTTCCAACGTCATGCCCGCAGCCGCCCATGCTCTCATTAGTCACGGTCTTTTTCTCGTTGATGGTCCCACTGGGATAGTAAATGATTGCAGCGGATTCAATTCCGCCCTCCTTGTGATCTAACAAATTGCCCGCTGATGTAATGCTCCGACAGTAAATGCGTGCGGTCGTCAGGTTTCTCGCCCCAGACGCTATTGCAGGGGTCGTAAATCACCGCCACTGCTCTGGGCGCGGCCCGTTGACTGGGCAATGCAGTATTTTGGTCGGCTTGGCTTTATAGAGGTTGCTACCGCAGACCTTATTAGCAAATGGCTATAGTGGGAATCACCAGTGGGAGGGGTGAGTGGATGAAGCAATGGCGTCATGGTGGATTGGGATCTAAAAGTGTGTTTGTGGGTGTTCATACACACACATATGTGATAAAAATAATATCCATTTTCTGTACCGCTCTGTCCCCACAGGGGACATAATAATAATAAATGTAATAATCATAGTTATTATAATTATAATAATAAAAAAATATAATATGATTTAAAATGATAGACAATAAATTATAAAAAGTTGAGTGGTCTGACCGTGTTGTGCTCTTTGAACTGAATCTCATGGGATTGTTAAAAGGTTAATAGCGCTGACCGGGATTAGTTTAGCTTTGGGACTTACCAAATGCTGTTGGGCCAACACGAGGACAACACATATGAAAAACAGTTTAAAGACATCTCGTCGAATCATTTGGTAATTCCGTCAACCTGGTGTGCCAACCTCAACTCAATCTGTTTTATCTTTTGTTTGTGTTATTGCATATGGGCTTGTTTGCGCCCTCCATTTTTCTCCCAAACAGCACTCCTTTTGTTCGCTAATATTTATCACCAGTGTGACCGAGTTTAACCAGCAGTTACCATTGTCTGGTTAGGACACCTGCGGAGAAATGGAAGCGGAGGGAAAACAACAGTCATGATCTCATTTGGAGGCCAGAATTCTCCAACAATTAAATCCCCTAAGTGCCCTCATTCGCATGATTGCATCTTTTCCCCGATGTCTCAGCTTCTGGATTAAGAATTTGAAAAAATATTTTTTTTATAATATGATGCCAAAATGATCTTTGGAGGGCTGGGTTTGGTCCGTCCGTCGCGATTTGTGTTGCCTTCGCTGCGGGGAATCGTTCTTTTCGATAGCGAATCCCGTTATTTAAATGTTAAACTGGCTGGTGGTTGAAAGGGGAACAAATCAGCCCCAGCAGGCAGCCATGTTTTTTTCAGCTAATAATTGAGAACATTTCTATTTGCAACAAAAGCTAGCGTTATCATGACTCCTCAGGCAAAGTTCTTGTTTGCTTCTTGCTGTGTGCCTCAGTCTGCCCATAGCAACTAGCCACATGAGTCATCTGATTTTTGCATCTCCAATGCCTTTTTTGGCATTAACATTGACTCAAATGCACTGTGGTGAAAATGAAGAGAGGGGGAAGAAGAAAAAAAAAAGCAGCTGTTTTTGTTTCTTTTCTTTTTTTTTATTACTTGCCATGTTTTGAATTTTCATAATGAGGGCCAAGTGACCTCCTTTTCAGAACCACAGTGTGCCTTCTGTGTCATTCAGCTGAAAGCGATCATGGCCACAGAATGAATAGAAGCTTACAATAATTCAATTATCTACGTCGCACTGTTTTCAGATATTGCCAAACGTTGGGGAAACATCTTGTAATCTCCAAACGCACCAGAGCCCGACAACTGCGGCTCAGTCCGATTTCATTCGCAGAGAGATAAAATAACGTGTAATCAGATGAACGTTTCCCTCTCAACATGCCTGCTCTCGTTTTTCTCTCTCAGTGGACTAGTTCTTTTCCAGCGTTCTATAAAGTAGTCGTGCCATTTCAGATGATCCCTTTTACTTTGACGGCAAGGCGAACATGAACGCTGTCCTTGAATATTCCGCCTGCAAAAGAAAAATCCAGTATCGAGGCACGAAAAGTTTTTTTTAAGACCAATTTTGCTAACCAATGACTTATTTTAATTTAGGGGTTATTTGCTACAATCATTTTTTTTTTTTCCTTGTTTCAAGGACCTTTGTTCATCTGTGCAGGCCTTTCCCTACATTTTTAAACTTCCCCAAATAAATTATAAAGTAACAACATGCCTAAATATCTATTTGCTTTCAATTCACAAAGTCGTTTAGTCGCCACATTTTAGTGACAATATCCGCATTTAAATTCAATACTTTGTACTTTTACAACATCCCAGTTCAGTTACGGGCTGTTGATTCTGCTCTTATTTCATATCTCCAAAACTATGTTCCATCACATTTTCCAAATTGTGGCCTGCACACAGGATTTGCTCATTCACCATGCGTGTGCAAGTAGGAGAAGCCGAGAAGTCTTTTTTCTTTTTTTTTTTCTCTCCTTCCTTTCACTATTAAAGATTAACGTGGCCCCAGCCGTCTTTGCTTTCCGCACAGTTCTCTTCCCGTCAAGTCTTTATTTAGAAACTGGCGGTTAGTGTAGCATGTACCCCGAAGACTGCTCACCATAGCCTTGTCGATGTAGGTTACTTTACTCAGAACTGACACACAGTCAGCTTCAGGGTCTAGGCAGGCGATCGTAGCACGCAGGCTGATGCATACTGTCATTTTATTATGAGATGGTATCGGTCCAGAGACCAAGAAAAGGGATGATGCATCTCGAGGGTACATTTTCATTCACTTCCTGTCCCACTTAATGCTTCTTCAATGAAGTTTATGCACTTTTACAAATTGTAAACAAACTAGTCCTACAGAGGGCAGTTTGGGGGTTAAGATCAATTTCCTTAAACGGCTTACATAAGGATTAGGTCCGATGCCACATCTGTGTTAGATGAAGTCAGTTTACGGTCACTGCTAAATCAACACTAATCTAATCCAATTAATTAAGAGAAGACTATCCTTTATTTATGAAGCGGCAAGACACCTTTGGTTTTGTTTACAACGTTTCTTCAGTGATTCAATTTAACCTGTTGGATCACAGAGTGAAGCATAACCAAAGATTCTCTGCTGATTGTCCACATTGAACTGAGGTTCCTAACCTGTCTGCTACTTTTGCCCAATTTTTCCTTTCAGCAGACCCACAACAGCGTCCCGTCCTAGCACAGGCTCAACTCGACCGCCCTCCACCATTACAACCAAGAGCTCTGCAGCTACTTCCAAACCTGCCACCCCTAAAACTTCCAACGCCGCATCCAAATCAGCCTCATCTACTCCCTCTGCTGTCAAAACTCCAACATCACAAACATCTAGAAACATCACCCTTGCAAAAAAAGGTACAGCGTTCTCTTTTTGTGATGATATTTTCCTTCCCGTATGTTCTTTTATCCATACTTTGTGTTGTTCTTCCTAGATGTTACCAAATCATCCACCCCTGCAGCCAAAAGGTCCGCAGACTCTCCACTCAGCCGACCTTCTGCAACGATGAAATCAACAACGCCCAAACTCGCTTCAAAATCCGACAGTATAACCAAAAAGGCACCCGTAAGCAAGGTTTCGGACACAAAGACACCAAATCGTTCCAAAACACAAGAGAATAAGTCAGCACCTTCCAAGGATGTCTCAAAGACCCCTGCCTCCAAAACAATGGCAGCCAAGAATACTAGCGCCAAGAAAACTGTGGGCAGCAGCACCCCGACACCTGTGAAGCGTGGCCCCAAAGTAGAAGAAGCTGCTGGAAGTGGAAAGGAAATTGCTGCTGCTGTAGCTGCTGCAGCAGCAATTGCTAGTGCAGCCATGGCCATTGCAGGGTCAGATGAGCCACAAGTACCCGCTGAAGTGGCCTTGGTGGAATCTCATGAAGATACCGCCGAACAAATGGCTCCTCAGATTGCATCATCCTTTGACGTACAAGGAATAACTTCAGTTCTAACTCCAGAGGCTTCACCGGAACAAGTACATGAACTAACATCAGAAATTCAACAAGGAACAATATCGGAACCTATACGAGAACCTACACCAGAACCTACACGAGAACCATCACCAGAGCTGACTCCACAACCAACACAATATGTCAGAGAACCTACACCAGAATTTATACGAGAGCCTACACCAGAACCTGTCAGAGAACCTACACCAGAATTTATACGAGAGCCTACACCAGAACCTGTCAGAGAACCTACACCAGAATTTATACAAGAGCCTACACCAGAACCTGTCAGAGAACCTACACCAGAATTTATACGAGAACCTACACCAGAGCCTGTCAGAGAACCAACACCAGAGCCTTTACAGCAACCGACACCAGAATTCATTCGAGAACCTACACCAGAGCCGGTCAGAGAACCAACACCAGAACCCCAACGAGAGCAATCACCAGAACCTCTCAGAGAACCAACACCAGAACCCCAACGAGAGCAATCACCAGAACCTCTCAGAGAACCAACACCAGAACCCCAACGAGAGCAATCACCAGAACCTCTCAGAGAATCGTCCCCCGAATCTATGACAGAACTTACACCAGAACATGTGCATGACATCACACCGCAGCCCCTGCGAGAGCACACACCAGAACCCGAGCATGATTCAAGTCCAGAACCCTTGCGAGAAACAACACCAGAAGTCCTACGGGATCTGACACCAGAAACATTCCAAGAACAAAACCATGAAAGCCTACATGAATCAAAGCCTGAGCTACTGCGAGAAATGACACCAGAGCCCAAAGAAGAACTGGTTCATGCAGGTCAAATGTCTCCCGAGGTTCCTGATGAAACATTCTCTCAGCTCACAGAGGAGCCATACCAAGGCGCTGGATTAACTCATGAACCAGCCTACGATTTTCAACAGCCAGCACCAAATGACCCTTTCAGATTCCAACAGTCCGCAAGTGAATCGGTTCCTTCCCTCGGAACTACCGTCATGTCTCCTCCCTGTTCCCCACCAGTCCCGGTTTCTCCTGTCAGAGAATTCCACAATCCCTCTGCTGCTCTGCTGAACATGGATATCCAACCAGATCCTTGGAACAGGAACCAGACGTTGGAGCCGTGTGATATTGATCCCCAGCCGTCTCACGGTATGATGAACTTCCCGACCGAGGGCTATAATGACCAGGATGAAGAATGGGAGACGAGGAGAAATGAAGAGGAAGATGAGGAAGAGAATCGGATGACTTGCACAGACACGTTTGGTATGATGGCACAGCCTCAATGTTTGGGCGCCTCAACCACGGAGGATTTCATTTCGGGGGACATGCCGTCGCCTCGTGAAAAAGAAGTAGCAGTGGAAAAGGCAGATGAAGAAATAAATGAAGATGATGAGGATGAGGATGAAGAAGATGAGGAACAGAGGAGATTAGGCCACCAGCTCTCCTCCATGATCACTGATATGAGCACATCGCAGCCCTCTGAGGAGTTCCAAGTCAGACCTTCAGCTTTTGGTGGTTCTAGCGGCTGGCACTGTGACGACTTGGGAATGGACTCGGAAGACGTTAGCAGCTGCACCAGCAGCCGACAACAGGGCATTTCGGACCTCAGCAGCACCCAGCACACCGCCATCTTGGAAGGTACTCAAAGTTCAGACGCCCTGATTGACTCAAGCCTCCGTGGCTCCGAAGGCGACGGTAACTTCATGGGCTCTCCCAACGTGGAAACCCTCGCCAATGAAGAAGATGACGACGATGACGAACGTGTGGATGAAATGGATTTAAGTTCGGAGAGAGCAGAGGAACATCATAAAGCGTTCCAGCAGGGAGAACGAGATGAGGACGACGAGGATGAAGATATCGAAATGCACAGTGACGGAGTAACAGAAAGTTGTGACAATGCAGAAGAAGAGGACTCCAACGAGGAGGGACATTTAGACAACCTCAATCGCGCAGATCCTCCCGCTACTTCTTGGGGTCAGACCAACCCTTTTGCAGATACCTGGGCTCAGCCTCAGCCGGCCTCGCGCCCGTCTGTCTCCTCCCCTAGCCCGATCTCAGATCACGCTGCAGGAGAGTCCGAAAGCCCGATGCAGTCCCCTGCCCAAACCGGTTTCTTGGCTTCTCTCTCAGGACAAGACTCTGAGCAGCAGCAGCAGCAGCAGTCATTCTATAAAATGGACACCTCCGTTCCTGAAGATACTGAGCTTGCTCTGGCAGCTGTAGGCATACCCGAGTCTCCAGCACAGGCCGCCCACAGCGGCAGCGAGACGAGCACACCAGAAGAACTACGTGACTACGACAGCAGCTCAGGCGTGGAATCCCGCTCTGATAAACAACACACTCCGGTTCCTGCTTCACTCCAGCCTGACTTAGAGCAAGATCTGGGTATTCACCTGGAGAAAGGCGACGGAGAAGAGGAAGAGGCTGAGACGCTGCCGGCCGATGAGGTCCCCGGAACAGGACCCCCAACTGCTCCGGCATCTGCCCCGTCTTCTCCTACAACCTCTGTAGATGAAGCCAGCGACACAGAGGGCGAGATGCAGATCAATGAACCTGATGCACCGACGATGATGATGGGTGAAAGCGCTGCGTTCGAAAGTCCTACTCCGACAAGCAATTTGCCTGCCCTGGATGAAGATGGCGAGGCAGGAGAAGCACCGGCAGGTGAAGAGGATGAAGGTGAGACCACTCCTCAGTCTGCAAATTCTGTGGCCTCATACGGCTTTGACTGCACCACGTCCAACTCTAACGCCCACTCCGTGGCAGAGAGCTGCGGAAGGAGCCCAGGCATCTTCTCCCTAGAAAATATGGAGCAGTTGTCCGAGGAGGCCAAGGACCCGTCGCTCATCAAGGAGCTCACCTTACCATCTGCCGCCGCTGCTACCGCTCAGGCCGAGGATCTCCTGGGCCGACCTGTGGACTTGATGCCGTTGAGTTTTCCGGAAGATAAACAACCCGGTCTAGATGAGGGCCACTACATGTTTGGAGGTGAGATTAGCGCACAGCACATGGAAGAGATGGATCCATTGGAGGCAAGTCACCACCTCGGGCCTCTGGAATCTGCAAATACAGATGACAACCAACCGTCCTACTACTCCACCATATGTGATAAGACTGATTATCTTGAAGGTAATGTATAAGCCCTTCACAAGTATCCCTGGAATGCACCTTTTCCCCCGCAACCCTCCCCCCTCTTTACCTAGTGTTTGTCTTCTCTCCTGTTGAGTTAGATTGTTTAGAAGAACAAAATGGAGAGCGAGATATTAGGAAGTTGTTTTAAAAAAAGAAAAAAAATTACCAAGAAAATGTTGTTGACCGTAGGGATTTTTAAAATGAAGGCTCCTTCACTGTTACGGCCACGTTTTGAAGTCTACAGCTTAAATTGATCCAATGTATCATAACCGAGAGCATTTTCTAGTAGACACTGCGAATTCGGTGAAGGGTATTGACTGATTGATCCAACGGGACTGAACTTTTAAACTGAAGGGAAAAAAAAAAATGGACTGTATTTATCCTACTGTTTTTACCAATCGATTGTCAATGTTTTTTTTTTATTTGGTTTCTGTTTCTTTTTGTCAATCCCCATCCTCCCTATTTTGTGTATATACACTCAGCGTTCACCGTAGTGATACTTAACACGCTCAATGCGCTTTTAAGAGGTTTTTATTTGGGGGGGGGGGGGGGGGGGTTGCAAGATAGGTATTACACTACAGACGTGTCAAGGTAGGTAAGGAAGTCTTAGATTGATTATGGTGACGTTTTTAACTGTGTCGGGTTATGTCGTTTGCATAGATTGCTAAGGTGTATAACGAGCAAGTAGCATACAGTATTTCAGGCTTTGGGTTTTTAAGTGGCTAGATTACAACGTCGCGTGGCTGAAAAGACGAAATAGTCCAGCGTTTGTGATTCGGCCACGGATTGCTCATCATCTCTCTCTCGCAGCTTTACATCCATAGTGGACGTTTGGTTAACTCTTTCAACAATACTATATTGCATGTTTAACTAGCAAAAAAGACTGTGTACTACCCGATAACGGAATTCTGCTCTAGGTATATTCATAAAATAATGTTTTACAACTAGGTTCTCTTTCAAAATTCCATTAAAACATCCTTGCAAGGCATTGTTCCTGTTTCTTATTTTTCCTCTGTCTTTCCAGCAAATGACTACCCTTGTGTTTCAGTCACTGTGTATTTGTCAATGGATTTATTTTCCCATGGGACCGCCCATTTCCTTCCCATGGGAATAACAGGCAAACAGGAAGTGATGCCCAAACGGAATTTTGCCAGATAAAAGAATCCGGTGGTTATTCTAAGGCCCTCCAGCATGCTCGTGTGTTTTTCACTTGACCAGTCGACATCTTTGGTAGGTGGCCATCACTGTTAAGGTGTTTTGTGGAGCTTTTTAAAACAGGTTTACAATATTTAATGTATTTTTCTTGGTCACTGCGTCAAATCAAGATTATCGGTTTAAGTGAGTTTCAAAACATATCTTCATTTTGGCACCATCTTGACACTAGCTTTTGTAATATGGCAAAAAAATTCCCTCTCCACTTTTTTGAAAACCAAATTCCAAGAAAAATAGTCTCGTGACTGATTGAATTGCCTCAAAGGAAATCTTTTTTTGCATGGAACAAAAATATTTACTACTCTTGGAAATCTATCATAATAAATAATAATAATTAAAAAAAACAGCAACAAGAAAAGAGGATTAAGACTGTGTCCACTTAGAGAAAACAACAAAAACAAAGAAATAAAAAAATCTCCACGGGGTATCTTCCACTCCAAAGACAACAACATTAAGATTTTAATCTTTTTGTGCTTTGTCAGCCTGCACAAACATATCAATTGTGCAATTTGCCTTCCTTGCACAAGCCACATGAATGTTGACATCCCCATTCATATGCCTTGCACACTCCTGTCCCGAAACTAAAGTGACATAGAGCATGTGCGTACTGTCCAAGTCAAGCCTGGCTCACCCTTATGTGTTTAGTTTTGGTTACTACGAGGCAGTTGTGTAAACAAATCAGGGAGATGATCACAGCCCTACATGGCAGTCGGGAAACTAAGTGCGGACATCAAGCTTTAGGAAAGTGTTGTGAGGAAGAAAAAGCCAAGCCACTTTTTCAATGGCATGAAGTAAAAGTACTGGAAGATTTTTTTTTCCACGTGTATTTTACTTCATTATTTATATTTCTCGCAATTTTCAGTTTTAATTGGCAACATTTCCTAAATCACTCTTTGTTATTCTTAAAGGAGAAGCCAACCCCAATTTTTTTTGTTCTGCGTAGCCCAACTAGTCAAAACACATTCTGATTAATATTTTATATTAAGTTTGTTTGTGGCAGGTTATATTATAATTCTGCAAAGACATTTCATCACGGCACTAGTTTCACTGGTGCTTATAAATTTATAAAAAAAATTAGAAACAATATAAATATACTTTTAAACATTTTAGTGCACTTTTGTCTTTGTTACTCCCTGTCTATCTTCAGTGTATTGTCTGTGCATAGAATGATTGCTGTTCTGTATGATAACTAATACCGAGACAAGCGTTTCCATTGGCTGGCCACGTTATCATGCGGATGCAGTCATTCCTGGTGTGAAGTCTTGTCAAATGTCAAAATGCCATGCAAATATTCATGCAATTTTTATTTTTTGCTCAAATATTTTCACTTTTTTTACTGTCACAGTCTTGGTTGCTACTGTTCTGTGTTACTTTTTTATGCGATGTTAATATCAGTAAATTCCTCCCCAATTTTATTTGTACTCTTTGCAATAAAATAATAAGCTTAAAACACACATGAAACTAATTATAATAAGATGTTTTAACAAATATTACACTTGCTAGGCGATTGAGCAAGCAGTTGTCCTGAATGTGACTTTCCTTTTGAGTTGCACCTTCACCCTGTCAGAATCTTCCCGAACCCACTTCCTCCTTGTCCTTGTGCCACCCGTTCAGTTTCTGCATGCATCTAACCGATGCACAAAGTGATCTTGAATGTCTCACAGGAGACAGGAAGAGAGAAGAAGTGGCTGAATGGCTGCAGACATGCTCCCTGGAAGACCACCGGAACCAGAACCATTCCACCGCCCTTCCCATAGCCAACGGTCACTACCTGGCGCTGGTTCCAGGCAACAGGAGGCCCATCGACCCAACTGTTGCGGCGCAGTTTGCTCAAATTGAACAACCTTACATCGATGAGTACGGTGCTTTGCACGGGGAGCAATTGCGCAGGCTCCAGCATCACCAGGAGAAGCTTCAAGAAATGCACCACCGCCAAGAACAAGAGAGACAGAAGAAGCAGTGGTTGGAGGAGGAGCGGCTCCGGCTTGAGCAGCAGAAGCAGCTGGAGAAACAGAGAAGGGAACTTCTGCAGCTGCAGCTGCAACAGCAGCAGCAAGAGCATCGCCAACGCAGGCAGGTTCTACAGTGGCAACTGGAGCTGGAGCAGCAGTACCGCATTCAGCAGAAACAGATCCAACAACAGCAGCAGCTGAGAAGAAGTCCGACCGGAGTCATGCTCTCGCCATCTTCCGGTTTGTGCACCATCTACGAAGCCATGGAGACCAGCGACGAGGACGATGACGCCAGAGTAGAACGTAACAGGAACATGCAAGGACGGAGGATGATGATGATGCGAGACTTCCAGGAACATCCATTCCCTCCCCAAGAAGCCGAGTGGAACCAAAAGGTGGACATTGTTCAACAGCTTATCAACCAAACACTGATGTTGTCTGAAAATGGAGACTGTCCACCCCTCCTTCTCCTACCTGTGGGGACAGGTGGAACTTTGAATCGCCTCGATAGCAGCAAGTGGCCCAATTTGCTGCAAGAGTTCACTCCCCCTGCTGCTACCGTCACATCGGTCAGCAGCTACTCACCAGACGGCCAGGAGGCCTCCTCACCTGGAGACTGGACTGTGGTGGAGGTGGAGACCCAACACTAGTCAACCGGGAAACAAGGACATAAAGGAGTTTAGTCTTTTGCAACACACTGATTGGTAAGTTGGGTGGCAAGATTCACAATTATTTTGCATTTACGCGTTTAACATTGAAAAAAAATCCCTTTGACAAATTAACTAATCATTTCAAAATACACATCAATAATCATGTAAGCAGGATAGAATTGAATTGGACATTCTGAAAAACTCTGATCATCTGAAATACTTCTTTCTTGAACTTTAGTGGCAAACTAAATAGTGTCTCGCCATCTAGTGGTTGATAGTGAAACTACACCACAAATAAATGGGAAAAACTAACTGCAACCAAAATTGTATTTTAAAAAAATCTCAAAATAGCAGTCCTCTGAACCCAGAAGTGTTTTATAGTACCGATACTGTTAAATATGATCACAGCATGCTTCCCTGCTAAATTTGTCTTCATTTAAAAGCACTGCTTTCATTCCGTTTACATGTATGTTGTGTGGACCATGCAGACATCTATGGTGTTTTTCTTCTATTCAGAATTCTCTAGAACTATTTGATTAGATCTCAGATTGTGAGAGTATACCTAGTGTGTGTATATGTTTCTCAAACTGACAAATGGCACTTATATTTCCCTTTATCATGTCAACTGGAGTGTCCACACAGGTAAGTTCTGTTTACTGATGTTCATGTTAGTGGCCCACCAAACCCTCAGTGTGGAAAAAAAAAATGAAACAGACTATTGTACTCATCAAATAGGATTATTTTCAGTCTAAAAAGGCTTTGAGCACACTCAACAGCATCCAGTCATTAAGTGTTGCTGTGACTTCATCGGACAACCAGGATTTCATGGACCCAATAGAAGCATCAGTCATGGTGGACTGAAGGGAGTGTGGGAGAGAAGAAGGCCCTTCTTGTGCTGTCATGGGAGGAGGGGACACAATGGACGGGTGAGGGCCTTGCAAGGGTGCTGGGGGGCGTCAGGGGTGCAGTTGTTGTCATCCCTCTCAAATTCCAAAGCTGTCGCCTCATTTCCTGGGTCAGCCAGCATTCAGGGAGTCGCCAAGGTTACCGATGATGTCATGGTGAGGGAAGACGGGTTTATTTGGGATGAGACAATGCACCGTTTTGGGCGGGTAGCTGGTGGGGATGGGAGGATGGGGGGAATCTTTATTCTTGTAAGGTCATTTTGCAAAAACTTGAAAAAAAAAAGTAGGTTGTTTATATATTCCACTTTATTTTATAAATAATTTTGTAAAGGTGTATTACATGACTGGGCAAGTAGCCACAAACTTTTACAGCGTCCCACATGGGGAACAGCTGCTTTGTTTTTTAAGTCTGACAGGGAATTTGCGCCCCCTTGTGGCTACTACGGTCATGGGATACACTGAGTTGCTGGAGATTTAATTAATGCCCAACATTTTTAAATGCAATCATATCTTTAGGCTCAGCGAGCACTTTAAGGAATGGTAAGGTTAGAAAAATGGACCAATATTAATCATCTGAAAACTGACTTTAACTGTGAATTCTGAATATCCCCAGATATAAGATGTTTAGACACTTTATATTCACTGTATGTTGTACATTTATATGTCTTTACAATCTTGTGTTATTCAAAGTGTAGGAAAGCAAGCTTAACCTGATAATTATATGCGTTAATGGAGCAACAGTGTCATCTAAAGGCTGGATGAGACATTAGCCTTTGTATTATGAAAAAGTTTTATACAACAAATATTTATAGAACTGCTACTATTAAAAAGAAATTTTCTATGTATTAAAAATTTCTATATCTGCCATCATGTGTGGCATTTGAAAGCAGCATGTGCACAATTCATCTATTCTCTAGTTTTTTAAACTAATGTGGGAAACACAAAATATATTATATATTATATAAAATAAGATTTATAAGACAGACAGTAATATTGCTAATAGCTGCTATACATTTATATTAATTCATTAAAGGTTTTATGAATATCCCCTCTCTAATGAGCACAACCAGCGTTTGCAATGCATGTTACTGTATATCATTTAAATTATATTGTCTAGAGTGCCTCAATGTCCCCTGTTATTTATTCTTCAACTGCTTTCCTCCACATTTTTCTCTATATTGTGTCCAAATTTCATGTTTATGTAGTCACAACTGTTTACATTGAAAATTGTGTTGTTATTATGTGTTAGTTTGATCTTGTTTTTGTTTTTTGGGTTTTTTTAACCGCACAACGACTTCTGGTGTTCCATTTGCCAAGTCACTTCCTGTGCAAAACTGAGATAACGCTTGTTCAAATAATAAATAAAAACAGTTGTTGACAACATTTGTGCATTTGTCATCTTTGCAAATGCACTCCACGTGTATTAGATATCAAATAAATAGTGATTTACATATCTTGTAGAATAAGAAAATGACAATCCTAAATATTGTAATCTGATACTTGTGATGCTGTCACTATGTCTGGAAAAAAAAATGTTTCCAGGAGAATTGTACCTAATATTATGGCCAACGAATGTCTTCACAAATGGAGCATACGGCTGCTAGCGCCTCCTGCTGTAGTTTCCGTTTATCCGCAACAGGTCCGACTCCGGATGAAGCAGACTCAAGTGTACTGCATCAAGCTGTAATTAATATGGTTATGAAGCGGTAATATATGCTACACTTTCAAAATAAGAGCTTGATATTTTCTCTTTCTTCCCAATGTTAATTTTATATTCAATGCAGAGCAGTGACCAATTCTGAAAATATTTACAAGCAGTTTTTAGTTTTAGGTCATTTTTTTAGTGACTCACAAATTTTCCCAGTACAAAACGGATGGATAGCTTGAGGGGAGGACGCACCCGTTTTATTTTTAAAGGTAAAACCGGAAGTGCTTCTTTTCCTTTATGTTACTTAGGTAACTTGACGCTCGTTCCGCCCTCCCTTGAGCAGCTGTTCAACGGTGGCAGGTCAGGAGTACGCGTAAGGTGGCGGACATGTCCCTGGGGGTCCGCGGTGTCTGGTGGTGACTCCGGTGGGTGACCATCTCCAGAAGATGATCACACCGCTTCCCCACGCTCACAGCACTGCAAGACACGCTGCACAACGCGATGCGGCTCAGGGTCCAACGAGGAGGCAACGGTCTCCTCTCTCCCTTCCGCTTAAAGCATCTCCTCTCCCGGTTCACGTTGACGTTTCCTCCGAGTAGTTTTTTGGAGTCTTGTTGACACATACGACGTTTGGCCCATTTCTAGTCGCAAACTGGCAAGTGCACCATGATTTGATCTTTAAAACGAAACAAGCGCTAATAGGAGTCACCTGGAAGCACATGATGGCCAACGACCTGCAAGTAAGTTCATCATTTTTTGCATTTTTTTTTTTTTTGCATCTGCAGAAATCAGTTTATTGTGCATGACTTGAGCGTTAGGTTGAGATTGATCATGGAAATTGCACTTGGTTTATTTGTCTGCTGGGGCTTTTGAAAGATGGTCTAAAATGTTATTTTGCTAACGTTAATAGGCTTACAGCACAGCTTATTGTGACGTTCAGTCATTGGGCACATTTCGGAAAGTTTCATTTTGGGTCAATGGCTTATTGCAAGTAAAAGCCAAAAATTTTAAATAATAATAGTAACATTTGCGGGGCTTTATATCTTGTTCGAGCCATTCCTTAATGAAGAAACAGAGAAAAGAAGTGGATAAAACTAAAAATATTGACCAATTAATACTAATAAGGCAAAATAGTGTGTTTTTTATCATGGGAAATTTTGGGCCAATGCAGCGTCAGTGAACTTTGGTTGGCCTCGTTGTACGTATGAATGTGTGAATAAATTTAGAGAAGGCAAACTTCTCACCCTTTGGTGACCGTTTGGATTATATCATGCACAGTCGTTGGCGTCGGTAGACTTCAGTGAGTCATCGGAAGGTGTCGTGGTGTCATATGGTGTGTCAGGTTGCAGGTCTCCTGGTGTCGGTCCAAGCCAGGATGGTGTGGAGCGAAATGTCAGCACAGCTAAGGCTGAATCAACAGTGCATCTTTGTGTTATCATCTAGTTGTGTTCTCCCTCATTTCATTTTTGTCCACTGTTGGAGCGATGCTTGGAAGTGTAGTGCATTCCAGCTGTCTCCCCATCATCCTCGGGAACTAACAAGTTGAATATTATTGTAATGTATGCAGTTCTAATGAGCAAGAGGAGCTAATGAGATGTTGAGCATCGTCGAGCTCCCCCTGCACCGCAATGACGGCTTTTCTGCCCACTCTAATGTATTCAGTGATAGTGTCATGGTGATTGCAGAGCAGTGAGTGGTAGCAGATAAAGACGCTCCGATTGAGGTTGCTTGAACCCTCTCGCATTCGGCCTCAGTGGGAGGCCTTGCATGACCTCTATGACCTTGAGCGAAAAAATAACGATGTAATTAGATTTTTTGGGGGGGTCGGTAGAGGCCACTCAATAACTTGGCCTTTTTTTTTTTTTTGCTTCTTTTAACAACAGCCTCACACAGAGTGGATGATATAAGTATTTTCTGCTCGTTTTATTTGCTGGCGGCTTGTTTATCTTTTTGGCCCGCCTCCTTCAGATGACTTCAGGGGTGTAAATCAAACATGGCGGTAAGGACACAAGCACTGCGCTGAGCTGATAATGTAACGTTCGTTATGGGGAAGCTATGCAGTCTGCTGGCTCGCTCATGAATTGTTTATTTCTTTTGGGGTTTAAAGTGTAAGAGCATGGGAGAGGAGCTCCTGCCACTGCCGCCGCCGCCGCTTCTTTCCTGGGTGGAGAGGAGCAGCCAAATGACTTTTGTATCGATCGTCCGGCAAAATGAAGGCGGCTTCTTCCATTTTCTTTAATGGCCTCGGAAGACTTTGGAGAGGGCTCCTCATCGAACTCAGCCGATTGTCTCCCACGTGTTATGACATCTCTACTTCTGCCACGAGAAGATAAAGAGGCTGAGGGTGTGAGTGTGTCTCCGAGGCGGGTCGCAGTTTTCCAAAACATCCTTCTCATTTCGTCAATTGGATTAGTTGTTCGTTGCCTTCTCCTACTTGGGTTACTTCTAAATATTTGGACCTGTGGGAAATAATGTCGATTTAAAATCGATCATTTCAGACATGGGATAACTGTGGAAAGTTCTGTTTTGTAACAAACAGCAAGAATTGTAGAAACAAACTATAAATAGTTTTGAAGACTGAGGTCCTCTTTCACAGTAAATAGTCATTTTGGCATGTCTGCGTCTGTGACGTGAGTCAAAGTTTCACTTTAGGATAAAACATTTTTTTTAAGACAAGATCCAGAACATAACAATACCATTAGAACAGTAGAAAACTACAAATATATAGAAGACCAACTTTAATTAGCGTTGCTTTTCCACAATAACCTGACTAAGACTACAAAATAACAAACACAAAGTTTATATTCTATTATTCAATGGAAACACTACAAGAACTAAAATAGTGCACGCAAACTTGTACGATGAAACTACTGTAACGGACCGAGGTTCTTAAAAGTATCTGGGTCAGCGTCTGGCTATGGATGACCTCTGTGTTGGACAATTATAGCCTGTAAGATTTATCTTGACCTCTTCAGAATATGACCATAGGAAGTCCAAACTAGTTTTGAGAGAAGCCCAAGGTTGTGTGACCTGGTTGTGGTTCCACCTGATGCATTTGAGATGGCTTCTCCCGCCACTGTATTGAGATCAGGCGCTAGTCTGTTTGTCGCGCTACAATAGAGGTGTCGGGTTTAAGATGAGTACAGACCCGAGGCTGAAGCCGTAACACTGCCCCGGCCGGTCCTGCCGAGAGAGGGGAAATGTTAGCGAGGGTCAGATCGTAGCACAAATACACGTCTTGGCTTTGAAAGTGTAACCTAAAACGCCGCCATTGTTGTCGTGTAGTTTTTTTTTTTGAGACGGTGGCACCAATCAGAAGCAGCCAGGCGCCATTATGACTTTTTTTTTTTTTTTGGATCCACCAACAAACAATGCATAGGAAACTTTGAGAGTGGTAACCGAAGGAGGATAAATGGCATTCTATGAATAGGATACAGTGTCCGCAAAGGGAAAGTCCAGAGAGGAGGAAGTTTGACAGGGTTGTGGTTGCATGGACTCACTTAATATCTCTATTGGCTGCCTTGTGATTAATTCTGACTCTTTGAGAGTTTATTTTTACCATGCACAAATTATAATAGCTTCAGAAGATTAAAAAATAATAATAATAAATTCAGTTGCACACAAAAGTATAGTATTAAATGGGTTTAGAGGAAATGCCAGACTGAATAATTAAATAAAAATAAAATGAATAATTAAATCAAACTAATAATTAATTAGATAAAAATTAAATTAATCATTAAATACATTTAATTTTGTTCTATGTACATATTTTAACATAATCTGACACAATTTGTTGTGCTTTGCGTGTGTGTTTTGTATTTAGCGCTTCACATCTGCCGCTACTACGCTAGTAGAGAGAATCAGTTAAGAGGGATAATGGTTCACATTATAAAATGGGCTTCTTATCCCCCTCGACTCCGTGCCAATCATCTTTTTTTTTTTTTTTTTTTTTAATCTGCTTAGCATGTCCGTTAGTATCACGTCTGTATTAGCAGCATGTGCGTCTATCCACATATGCAGGCAGCCCATATTGTTATTCAGAATTTCAACCGGCGACATTCCCACAGTCCAGACTTGCTGACACACCATAACGGACCGATTTAATGGGTGGCTCCTTTTCCTCCTGATATTAAAATGCTAACTAAACATATCGTATTTCTGTAGCAGCAAATCGTCACAAAACAAGCATGACAGAAAAGGAACCACAAAATGAACAATCACAGAAACACATTATGTGTCCTGCAAGAATTTTCCAGGAGAGGATTTTATTCTTATTCCTCCCTAAACAGAGGAACTTTTTGTTGCAGCTAAATTCACAATGGACAAAGCCGGGGAGCACAAACATAAGCATTTACTGAAGATCAACTTCTATACAAAGATACCATTCAGTTTTCTGTGAACCTCCCCAGCTGTGGAGTGCACCACACACATCCGCACATCCGCACACACACACACACACGCACACACAACATCCACTCGGACACACTTTGGCACCTGGCGTTCCTGTTCTAATTCTCCAAACGCGTGTGATGTAATGAGCGATATAACGCATACATCTCCGCCATGTTGCACAAACATCAAGAGGAGATTGAGCGGCAACGTTTCCGCTGCAATATGAGGGATTTTAGAGATTATCAGGCAACACACATTCAGTCCAAGGTACATTGTGTAAGCCGTTAGCTCATTCACGTCAGACCAGAGTGCAAATTATAATTCCAGTCTGATGAGTGTTATTGCTCGACACTAGCCAATTGTTTTGTGTGTGTGTATTGACTTTTCTGACGCCAGATTTAACAAGGGTAACTTTGCTTTGGGGTGGGGGGGAAACATGTTGCTGTGGTGACCTCCCCCCCCCCCCGAAGCTAAAATAGGATTCGTTCCGATCCAGTCAAAATGGTGCACCTCATTGCACGTGTCGTATCAAAGACGCAAAGCAATTAGTGATGCTTCTTTCATTACTTGGATTAAAGGTGGCTCCGTGTTGTGCTGGGTCACGGGAACAAAATGTCCACGCAATCAGTAATAATCAACACGCAAAAAGGTTCTGCTGCAAAATATCTCATAAAGACATGGCTACTGCTAAGGAGGAAAGAAGCCGCAGGAATACAGCTGGTTACATCTTTCTTCTGGGATGTGAGTATTTTTTTTTTGTTATCTTCTGTGACCCAATATCAGAAGACTCTGGTCAACCTCCTCTACATGTTCTCTACTGAGGACGAGGCGTATTGTGGAAAGAAATTGGTGACTATCCAAAAGTCAATTATGCGGCCTGGCACCTGGGGGGAGCTCAATCGTTTCGTTTTTTATTTTCTCCTTTTTTTTTTTTTTAAAAACTATTGACGTCTACAACAAAAACTGCGGAAATGTCAAGTCCTTTCTAGTTAAAGGTCAGTGGAAAGGTTTTGCCCTTTTTACCCTTGGTGGGGTTTCTCAGCTCTGCTCATTTAATCGGACTGAAATTGTGTATTCTGTGCATATACCCCATGCGGCTTTCTTTATTTTTTTTCCTTGTTTATATTTTTAGAGATGCAGAACAATTGGTTGAACATGACCACAATTTTATTTAACAATGCCGCCTCTCTGCTTTGGGTAGCAACAGGAAGCTGAGTGGCTGTGAGCTCTCCCACTTGCACAACCACCAGAGACTTGCATATACTGTGAGTGTGTGTGCATGTGTGTGTGTATGCATGACGCCTCTATGAACAGAACAGGAAGCCAACAGCTCGACACTGGTCTCTCTCCACCCCGTTCACTTGTTTTGGCGTTGGACAGACTTTGGAGTGTGTGATAAATCCAGTCTGGATTTTTTGGAGGAGCCGCGTATTAGTTGAGTGGAGGGTACGGAAGCCGTCTGCCGAGGGGAGGGCGAGTCAAGCCAGAGGCCAAACATGGCTAGTGAGGATGCAATAGAGGATTCTGTGAGGGATCAACCTGCGGATGACCTCGAGCTCACTGAGCTGAGTGACAGCGATCAGTCGGTAGGCAATTTTTCAGCTCAGCTCAACATGGCCGACTTGTCGGCCCTTCTCTTTTCTGCTGCTTCCTCATTCACGTCTTTGGAAATCGGAATCGCTTTTCTGCCGGGTCGCAGATATTTCGCCTCTTCCGTGGAAGCGGTCGTCCACTTGGGCGTTTTTGTTGTAGAACTCGAGAGATTAAGTGGAATTGTGATGAACACGGGTGCGTCACTGGACAGATTCGCCCTTCCTGTCTTTCATGGTGTGTCACCGCTGAGGTTTCTTGTGGGAGTGGCAAAACCAAAGTTATCAAAATGGATGAATCGACAACGAATCGATTGTCAAAATAATCGACTAGCATTTTATGCTTCGTTTTATTCTCTTGCTGCCTTGCTCATGTAAGCGTTACGAAAATGATCAACTGCAGAGTGCCCAAAGAAAACCCACAATAGGACAATATGCAAACTTCACACAACTCAAGATTTGATTTACAAACTCTTGCCAACCACTTGAGCCCCGTGCTCGAGTCATCATGTGAATGCTGCCGCTTTTGAGCCGTCCAGAAGCAGATGAGACCCTGATTAGAATGTGTATTCCTGCTGTTCTAATCTGCCGTAATCATGTTAGGGTTAATCATAGGAGCGCTGATGTCGGCTCAGCTGTTTACGCACTTAGAGTAAATGGGCTCCATTTATGTAGCATTCTTCTACCTGCAGAGGAGCTTTTAACAACGTTGCCTCATAATACCTCACTCTCATTAATAGAGCAGCCAAAAAGTTGTGCTACTCTTACTATAGAAAAATGTATTAACATTGTATTCTTATTATATTCCTATTTTAACTATTATAAGTTATATGATATGTAACATTATTTATTTTATTTATTTTATTTATTTTATTTATTTTATTTATTTTATTTATTTTATTTATTTTATTTGCACATTACATAAACACTACCAAACTTCAAAAAATATATATGTATAGAATTGTTTTTCTTTATATTCTTTGTATAAGGGGGCAAAGCAAATGAATGACATCACTTGCAATCTAAATAATCTGATAAGTGGACTTTTCTTTTTCTCCCAACTTCAGACGGATCCAGGCGGGCTGTCGGTCCTGCAGCAACTCGGCTTGGACCAGAACGCCGACCTCTCGGACTCCAGCGTGCAACAGCGCCTGGACGAGTACCGCGAGAGGATCCGCCGGGAAATCCGCAAGGAGCTCAAGATCAAGGAGGGAGCGGAGAATTTACGACGGGCCACCACCGACAAGAGAAATGCCCAACAGGTGGACTCGCAGCTACGCAGTTCCAAACGCAAGCTCGAGAATCTCCAAGACCAGCTGCAGGAGCTTGATGCACTCATTGTGGTCAAGGGACACAACGAGAACCAAGGTGCACTTCCTGAAGGCCATTCTTTAATTGCTATCACATAATTCACCACTTTGTTGAACAACAAGCATTAACCAAGGCTAACAGTAGCCAATGCTTATTAATAAACCAGCTTGTCAGTTTTACAACCTCATGTCTTGAAATAAACATAAAACACTTTAATATGCAGCATAATGTGCTGTACAAGCAGCAATGTCAGCACAGACATCCGTGCCAAAAGAAGAGTAAGTTGAGCTTGGTCCACCAAACGGCCACATATATTTTGGATTGGAAATTATTTCATTGCACACCATCCAAAAGAAAATGTCACACAAAGTAGTTTAAAAAAGTAATGATGTTCATTTTGCCATCTAGTGAGCATTTCATTATTCTGCCTGTCACTATAATGTCACTGTCCTAGATACACTTGCAGAGCTAGGTTTTTTTTTTCCATTTGGAGCCCTGGGGGGGCCAAGGAAGTCCACAAAAATTCTTTAGAAAGCTGTTAGAGATTCATAATATGTTCCCTTTGAAAATGTAAGGAGAAATGGGGAAGAAAATCCAGTCATAATTGGAAGATACTCAATTATGTGGCCTGGCACAAGCATATTTCAGGGGGGAGGCAGTGCCCCATGCCCGTCCCCCCCCTACCTCCGCCAGTGCATATAATAGAGAAAATACATATTTTGTAATTTTCGGATCAATTAAGTGATGTCCTTAACCTCTGACAGATGCTGCTACGTCTCCAGGCTCAATCAGCCGACCGTCCGCCAACCAACACCGCATTGCTGCGTTGGAGCGCCAGCTAAACATTGAATTGAAGGTCAAACAGGGTGCCGAAAACATGATTCCCATTTATGCCAATGGAGCCACCAAGGTACTCATCAAATTGACTCTTACTCTTCTCTGCATAATGTATTCTTATGGTTCTTTCGCTTTCTGCTTTTTTTTGTAGGACAAGAAACTTCTTCAGACAGCTCAGCAGATGCTACAGGACAGCAAGACAAAGATCGACATCATCCGCATGCAGATCCGAAAGGCCATGCAGGCCACGGAGCAATCTGAGGATGGCCAATGTAGGTCCCTATCCCGCTGTACTTTTTCATCCTCGCTCATCTTTCTGGTCGCCTTTTAACGCTCGCCCACCTGTCGCACTGCATATTTCATGATCCCGCCAGTAATGGATCAATTCTGGCTTCAGAACCTCACAGTGCCGCGGTCAAACACACTCAGACACGATGTGTGCACACGTTGATGGACACATCGTCCATTATAGCCCTCGAGCTCCTGGTTTGAATCTTATTGATGTTCCTGGATCCCCTTGATGTTGGCCATCAACTAAGAGCTAGGCTCTCTTTTAGCAAGAGGTTAGAGACAAAGAAGGTTGGCTCGGGACGGACGGACGGCTGAGTCCGAGACGAAAGCCGACAAAAGGATTGCACGGTATGTTGAGGTCCACTTTTTTTGTGCTAGGTAAACCTGACCTGTGTGGGGTGGAGTTGCGCGTGGAGGAGCTGTGGCATCATTACCGCGTGGAGCACGCAATGGCGGAGGGAGCGAAGAACATGCTGCGATTGCTTGGTGCAGGGAAGGTCCAAGATAAAAAGGCCATGGCAGAGGTCAGAGTTGACTGGCAAATCAACAGTTAAGTACTTGAGCAGTAAAACATTGCTCTGTGTGACCACAGGCGCAGTGTGGTCTGAGTGAGTCATCCCAGCGTCTGGACCTGCTCAGGTGCTCTCTGGAGCAGCGGCTACTGGAGCTCCCAGAGGACCACCCCAAAACCTGTCTGATCAAGGAAGAGCTGGCGTTGGCTTCCTCGTCAGCTTTCAGCATCCGCCAAAGCACACCCTATGTTCACAACCAGTACAGCACCCTGAGTAAACCATCACCTCTCACAGGTAGACACCAAGGGCTACTTAAAATAACAAAATTGACATGCAAAATTAATTTCCAAATAACAAACTTTGGGAGGGGACAAGGATACTTAACGGGGTCCTCAAAACTAAAACGGATGGCCATTGAAAAAAATATTTTTTCCCTGTGCAGGAACTCTTCAAGTTCATCTTCTGGGCTGTGTGGGACTACCAGAGGTTGTCCCAGGCAGAAGCAGAGGGACCCCTGTGGTTCTTCCCGCTTATTCCCCAGCAGATGGACGCTCCTCCTTTAAACTAAGTGGCCTCTATAGCCGCAGCACCAGTAGCATGAGCCTGAAGATCCCCGGCAAGAACGATGAGCTGTCGAGTATGTATTTGAATATATGTGGAAGAACTTCCGTTTCCTTTGGATGGATGAAACTATGCCTCTGTTTGTGCGCATATTAAAGTGGAAGTGAGCGCCGTGCTGAAGCTGGAGAACGCAGTTGTAGGTCAGACCGCTTGGAGAACATTCGGAGATCAGACGTGGGACCAAAGCTTCACCGTGGAACTGGAGAGGGTGAGAATGGATTGTCCAAATTAGTCCAAAAACAAAAATCTGTATGTGGATGTCTGCATAAAGTGGTTTCAGTATTATGTACATTTCATCCTGAATTATATACAAAATTTGTTTTCTTTTGGATCAGTCCAGGGAGTTGGAGATAGCTGTGTACTGGAGAGATTACCGTTCCTTGTGCGCTCTCAAGTACCTGAAGCTGGAGGAGTTTTTGGATAATCAAAGACATCGAGTAAAGCTAGCGCTGGAACCTCAGGGGCTGCTGCTGGCAGAGGTAGTGCAAAAAAAAAAAAGTAGCCATTTTTATGAAAGTGATGAGAATCTGAATTGAAATTCATTTTTTCTCAGGTCACCTTTTTCAACCCAGTAATAGAGCGAGGCCGAAGACTCCAGAGACAAAAGAATGTCTTTTCCAAACAACACGGTATGCTTCAGAACTCAAAACACTGGACTTGTATGTTATTTCAAAATGGGAAGCGAGCCACATAAGAGTGTGCAAGATGGCCTTGATGCATTACCAAGCCACATAATAGCCGGCTGACAATGCAGCTAGCTATAGGTCCTTTGGAGCGCTGCCAATAAAACTTGTTGTCCACCAGCATTTAAATGTTAACAGCAAAGTAAGTTTTTTTTTTTTTAACCTTTTTGTCTCAGGTAAGGCGTTCCTGCGTGCCCGCCAGATGAACGTGGACATCAGCACATGGGTTCGCCTTTTGCGGAATGCCATCCCGAGTGGAAGCAATTCACCCGCATACACACCTGGCTTTTCAAGCAACACACACACCTCTGGGTAAGAAGAGTCCAATGCGATGAGATGGGTTTTGATGGATTAGAAAAAGTCTCGTCATTTGGTGTTGTTTTGTTTGCAGAGAAATTTCAGTTGAAAAGCTAAATCTGGACGCAGAATCTCCCCTCAAAGCTGAGATCAGTGCGGTGAGTGAGTACGGGTCAAAGTGACCCGACTTAACACCATCATGTTGCACTTGGATCCGGAACATTTGGCTCTGAAGGTGACACTCACTGGCGAGAATGGAAAGTTGTGAATAATTAGAGAAAGACGAAAGAGTCCAAACCGAGACGGGTTTTAATGGATCCTAATAGGATAGAAGGGAGTGTTTGATTTGAGTTAGGCCAAATCCGACAAATGCAATCAAGTAGTGGTCATGTTGGAAAGAAAATACGGCGGGTTCTCTTTTGAGTGCAGTTGGCACGAGAGCTAAAATAAAAAAAATGTTTATTTCTCATACAATGAGAACAAAAAATAATTTGGGCGGTTGCAGAACTGATTGAGTCATTAACCCTCCAGAAATGTATTGTACATTTTCCAAGCACAAACAGTAATTAAAGAAAAAGCGGGTCATGGATTCAGATGAGCACAGGGAGAGTTAGAGCGGGAAGGCAGATGGCATGTTCGGCATGGATTGGAGCATTAGGGATTAATTAGTTTTTTTTTTTTTTTTAGAGAACTAATTAGCATGACAGGAAAATAAATGTTTTTTTTAATCTTAATATTTTTAATAATAAAACTTTTAATGAGTGGGGATATTAATCACATATTTGAATTGTGCTCCAGTTGTGTCATCCTCCTTTCTTCCCTCGCTTTCACTTTGTGGCGCTCCATAGCAGCAGACGGCCGTCATCGAGTCACCGTCCACGCCGGATGTTCCTGTTCCTGACCCCCCGACCGGATCACAGTCTCGAGACTCCTTGCGCAGGTGCCAAAATACACACTCTGTGTCTACACATGAAACCTGTGCGCATCCTGTTGCAATCTGGCCAACACAGCATGACAGCTGAAACTCAGCCCTGCACACAATATGTTTTTGGGTTGAGGCTTTTCTTGAATCATTTAATGTTTAATCTCCAGTTTTTTTCTGCATATTTTTTTTTGACTGTATGCATTGAAGTTAAACCGAAAATGCACGCACTGCAAACGATCTGTGTAATCTCTTTTTCAGAGCAAGCAGAGGCCCCGTTTGCTTGCAGGATTTCAAGCTGATAGCGGTGCTCGGCAGGGGGCACTTTGGCAAGGTATTAACGTGGCCTTTTTCATTTCACGATGGACCGACACCCTTGAGGCTCTTTTCAAACTGTTTTTTTTGTTTTTTTTTGGTGCATATTTAAAATAGTAGTCTGGAACAAATCAAATATTCGGATTAGATCATGCTGCCCCTTTGTGGTGAAATATATTAAATCACCCCTAGTGGCCATTTTGCCCTCCGAATCTGTTTTACTTATTTTTTTTAAATTGTGTAAAGCAAGTCTTTGGTGGATTCTCCAGGTGCTGTTGTCGGAATCCAAGCGAACAGGAGACCTGTACGCCATCAAAGCTCTGAAAAAAGGAGACATAGTCACACGGGATGAAGTGGAAAGGTAAACCAGCTCGCTCATCTAATAACCATCCCTGCGTTGTAACGTAATAACCGTCACGTCACTCTCATCTTCCTCCCTCCCTCCCTCCCTCTGGTATCTATGCTCAGTCTGATGTGCGAGAAGCGCATCTTTGAAACCGTCAACAGCTCCCACCATCCGTTCCTGGTCAACCTGTTTGCGTGTTTCCAGACGCCAGAACACGTGTGTTTCGTCATGGAGTACACGGCAGGAGGGGACCTCATGATGCACATCCACGCGGACGTCTTTTCAGAGCCACGTGCTGTGTGAGTTCTATTCTGTGCGTCAGGTTCTCGTTTGAGAATTAATTAAAGGGGAAATTGATGATGAGATGTCAGGCGCAGATAATAAATGTTGAGGTAATAAATGTTGCTTGAAATGTTTTTGGCTACCACAGGTTCTACTCCGCTTGTGTGGTCTTGGGTCTCCAATTCCTTCATGACCACAAAATTGTTTATCGGTAAGTCTTGAACTTCCAAAAATATTGGATATAGTTTTTGTTTGAAATAAATGTAATCATTTTTCTAATTGTAATTTATTTTTAAATTTTATATATTTTTTTCTTCTCAGAGATCTGAAGTTGGACAACCTGCTGCTTGATATCAATGGTTACGTAAAAATAGCCGACTTTGGGCTTTGTAAAGAAGGTTAGCATTTTCACTTTTAGCATCCAGCCCTTAAAGTACATCAAGTATTGTAACCTTGTTTTTTTTTTTACCCGCACAAAGGCATGGGTTATGGGGACAGGACCAGCACATTTTGTGGGACGCCCGAGTTTTTGGCCCCGGAAGTACTGACAGACACCTCGTATACCCGAGCAGTCGACTGGTGGGGCCTCGGGGTGCTCGTCTATGAGATGTTGGTCGGAGAGGTGAGTCGCTCTGATTATTTTAAAAAAGTGACTGAGCAGCAACACGTAGGAAATAATAGACGTGCATTTTTTTTTCAGTCTCCCTTCCCAGGTGATGATGAAGAGGAGGTTTTTGACAGCATCGTGAATGATGAAGTACGCTACCCGCGCTTTCTCTCCACCGATGGCATTGGCATTATGAGGCGGGTGAGATTGGAGCTTCTGATTATTTTTACTTACAGGATGTCAGAGAGTTTTTTAAATTGGTTGCTGTGTGCTCTGTTGTAAGCTACTAAGAAGGAATCCTGAAAGGCGGCTTGGCTCTGGAGAAAAAGATGCTGAGGAGGTCAAAAAACAGCCTTTCTTCAGAGTGAGTTTGAATTTATTTATTTTTTTATACATTTTTATATACACTGACACTCTTTTGATTTAGGATACGGACTGGGACGCCCTCCTTCATCGCAAAGTCTCGCCTCCTTTCATCCCGTCCATCGCAGGAAAAGAAGACGTCAGCAACTTTGATGTGGAGTTTACAGCCGAGGCGCCGACCCTCACGCCGCCCCGCGAGCGACGCACCCTCTCCCGAAAGGAACAAGACTATTTTAAGGATTTTGACTATGTGTCTGACCTCTGCTAGGGTCTGGCAATCTCAAACACTGAGGAGATGAGGACGGATGGGGATGGCTTTCTGCGGGAATGAACAGCTGGCTTGGATCGGTGCATCGGCCGTTTTGTGATCACGTGTCTCGCACATCTGTAGTGTCACTGACCTGCTGACCTTTTAGACAATCTGGAGGGGCGTTTAGAGGAAATTGAGAAGACAATTGAAGATAATCCAGATTATGTAGCAACTGAGTTGACTGGTCGTGCTGTGTGGAATCAATATCGAATCGTCATCATTGTCAACGGAATGCTCATTGAGCCAAAAAGTATCAATTGGAAGCTGATTAACGTCAGGGTAGATTTTTTTTTTTGTCTTTTTTGTCTGCTGTGCACTGCTGCCAGGTGTCCTTCTGACCCAGGGCTCAGTTATAAATGAATGTACGACGTATCATGCGCAACTTGAAAATGAACACTTGAGGGCGCCAAAGAAAAAAAATGCTTACTGTCAGTCAATTTCTGTTGATCGCGTCGGAGACAACACGTGATGCTCTTTAATAAAAGACGGCAAATTTGTAATAATATGATATGCTCTCTGTCTTATCCTGCTGTGATTGCTTTAGTTAATCTAATATGGTATTTTAAATTTTGATAAAGGGTTCTGAATGAATGGAAAAAAAAAAAAATCTTCAAAAAGATGTTTTGATGTCCTTTGACTATTCCAAAATGTATTCCTGAAGGTGGTGGTTACGCCAACTGAAACTCAAACTTCCGTCACGGCAGCTTCATCTTCTGAATCACCGCCACGCTTGACCCCCCAATGCAACTGGATTGAGAAATAATTCAACAAAAATGCGACAAATGTTTTTTAAGGTTTGTGTCCCCGCCCCCTTGCTCAACTGTTGATCCCACTGTGTGTCTCGTCATATTCCCCTCACAGGTATTTCCCACAAGTAGCACCTCAGCTGCAAAGATGCATTGAAGCGGCCTGTAGGTGAGTGTTCTCCTTGGTGCAGGATTTGGAGGGTGTGTGTGAGTGCGTGGTTGTGTGTTTAGGAAGTGAGTGAGTGAGTGAGTGAGGTGGGTGGGGAACTCGGGATGTAGCAAACTTTGGATTCAGTCTTTGCAAAATACAACCGGAGCAGCAGCTGGAGGAACATGTGAGTTCAGCTTTTGGGTTATTTCCTTTTTTGTAATGTGTTTTAAATAGACAAATGAAGTAGCTTGAGAATTGCAGAGTGTATTCATGCATGTTGCTCTTCAACAGGATGTTGCAGACAGGTCGATTATTTTAAATCTGTCAGGATGCCTTCGTTGTCAGGAGTAGCATGGACTGTTTTCTGCGCACTACTGCTCTGGAGGAAACAGACAGGTACGCCGACTCTCAAAAGACTTTTTTTTCTTTCTTTATCTGCACGCATTTTTTTAAATGGACATGTCGTGACAGCTTCTGGTAAAGAGAGAGAATGTTCTGTGGCTCAAGTGGGAGCGCTTCACCCTGTTGAGGCTCTGCTGGAGAAGTTTGAGGCTGGCCCGGGCTGTGCTGCCAGGGAAAGTGGGGACAAGGAGACTCATGTTATTGCGGTGGGGAGAGTAACCAGCAGCCCTGATAATATGGTAATTAGTACTCATCGGTAGTTGTATGTTTGATGCAGTGTTTTAATTTTTTTTTTATGCTTTTTTTAACACCTCAAACAACAGAAACAAGACGGAGAAATGGCTTTTGATTGGAAAATAATGATTTAATAATTTGTTTAAAAAATTATGAATATCATATATTTATTATATAATTATATAATGAATATAAATATCCACGGTAGTGAGAGAGTTAAGTCTGACCTAAATACAAGTCTGTGCACTAATTTATGACTATATTTGCTTGAAACGATTGCCAAAACAATAACTAATGTTTTGATTTTGCAGGTTACAGTGTTATTGAAGCCCTTGTCTCTGAGTTTGAACAAATCAACCATGAGAAAAGTTCACTTATTACTCAGCTCCCAGCAACCAATCAGCTGGAGGTTAGAAGCTGAGAGACTGCCCCCTGACCTCCCTGTACTAGTCAAGGTCAGTGAGGTCTACTTAAAAAAAAAAAAAGTCAAGCTGTTTTGTTTCCAAACATGTTTTTACTTTATACAGAGTTTTTTTTTTGGAAAGGAAGCATTGACAACCAGATTCACTTGATTGGGTCTTTGCTTTCCATCTTTTTAGGTGTCCTCAAACTCCAGTGTTCAGTCCCAGACGCTACGTTTGCTAGTGCGGCGGCTAAACTGGCTCCCTTACCGCCCACGTGCGCTGTACCGCTGGGCTCTGAAACACCACGGCAACTTGTCCTCTCTGACACACGTTCCCCATGGGAACCGAGTCTATGTCCGACTTGGAGAGGGTGAGCCATTGCAGAACCAACAGTCAATTTCATTTTAAGATAGCGTTGACCCGATTTGCTTTTTTTGAAGTATGAGTTGTTGTCTTCAAAAAAAAATCTTTGCGTTGCAGATCTGAGTCAACCTCCTGTGTGCCAGCTTAAGTCCATGTTCCTCTCGAACAACTACTTGACCTCTGACCTGCAACCGCAGGAAGTACAAGGATGCGGCCATTCAGCAGCAAGTCCAAACAATCCCGAGGTTCATGTCATCAAACTCCATTCGGCAGGTTCGGGACTCTGCGGGTGAGTTTTGTACATCGGATGCCAACGGTCAAGGTGTTACATTTTGAGAAAAAAATTCAAGATGTCTGCTCCAGCTCGCTGCAGGTGGAGGTGATTGTCTCGCTAGTACCGCCGCCGGAGAATTCTTCCAGGCAAACGGTGGTGCTGATTCTTAGCAGTTCGGTGCCAGTCAACTGGGCCATTGTTGCTCATGACGTTCAAGGTCATATTCTTATTCATGTAAGGTTTCATTTTCTATTTGGTTTTATTCCAGCATGACATTTTGTCCACATTTGAATGTTATTAGTGCTTTTGCAAGACCTGACTATTTTTTTTCTGCAGTCCTCTAACAGTGTTTCCCCCCCCTTCCCTCCTGAGCCGGACCTCGCACTGACTACCTCACTCATCCCCGACCTGTCCACCATACCGGACCTGCTTGTGTGGGCCAATGAGAGCGGCTATAACAATGTGACTTCATACACTGAGGCCAACCTGGGGAATCGCTTTGTGATCCAGCTGGCCGGGACTAAGCCAGGTCAGAACCCATGTGCGACTCCATTTATGTTATCTGGTGTGCCCGATGTGGCATTGTAGCTTGTGCAAGCCATTTTTTTTTCTCTTTTAGATGTGGTTCTACCAATAAAGACCATTGCCAAGAGGCCTACGTGGGCAGTGGAGAGCGGAATGACAGAGTGGCTCAATACTGGAGGTAGAGCAGAAGGAGGCCCAGACAGTTTCACAGTGCGGTGTGAAGATGGACGCCTCAGTGTGGCAGTGGACCAACACAACCTACAGGTCTTTAACCCAAGGCTTCTCAAACTGGAGCCCGCCAGCTTCCTTCTTGAATCACTTCCAGACACCAGCAATGGATTATTTAATTTATTGGCTTGTAGACTAAACTATGGAACAAAACGACATCGGTTTCTTTCAGAGTTTGTCGATGCCGGTTTCTGCTGTAACGTTGCGGGATCCAACATGCCAGGCTCAGTCCAATGGGAGTCATTTCCTGTTAGTGTTCCCAGTCATTTCCTGTGGAACAGAGGGACAGCTCCTGGGAAATAGTGAAGGGGTGCAGTACAAAAACATGGTAAGGCTTAACACAGCCACACTCATAAGAATCTGTGCACACTTACGATTATTTTAGTTAATGATGAAGTCAAATTAAAAGTGGGAAAAAATGATTCATCTTGATTATTTTCACCCCTAAATAAATAAAATATTTGAACTGAGGTGTGTAGACTTTTTATATGCCCCATCATTTTTTGTTGGGCTCTGTCTGTTGTGATGGCACTTCATTGCAGTTTATTTGTCTCCTCTCATGTTTTGCTTAGGTGCTTTTATGGAAAGACCAGCCTCATACCGTGTTGTCACATAATGAGACTGATTGGGTATCCAGAAATTCACTTGGAATACATGTAAGATTTTGCAGTCTAATGCAAGATAATAAAAAAAAAAGCCTTAATAATAAGTAGTTTGTTGTGAGTTGACTCTTATGCAGTTGTTGGACAAAGTATTGGGAATGATTATCAATAACTTTTGTCTCTCTCTGTCTGTGTCTCTCTCAATCTTTGTCATCTCCTTTCCTAGTTCAGCTGTTTGGACAATGTGGCCAGCATGCCTCAACTAGGTCATGGTGATGATGTCAATACTTCCAAAGCACCTTGGGGTGCCTTGCCTGATCCTGGACAGTTCCATTTTGACACACCTAAACTCAAATCCGGGCCTTTGCTTCGTCTGAAGCTTTTCGTCACCGAGAGCTACAAGCAGCGACGCATCGGACCTTGCGTCATCACTCCTGACCAGCGCATTTATGTCGAGGTGCTTATTTATTTTCATATTTGTCTTTCGCATTCATAAATACTGAGGTCTCACTTTTTTTAATTATGAAAAAAAAATGACACTTTCTGACTTTTTCCAATTTTTTTTTGTTGTGTCTTCGTCACTTTATTTTTTTTCTACTGCAGATTTCTGCCAAGGGGCCCTTCATAGACGTTGCTGAGGTGAAGTCATGTGTTGTTTCTCCTTTCTCAGACCCCAAAAGTTCTCCGTTCTGGACTGTCATAAGCAACAACTGTCCCGCAGACCCCTCACTTACCTTCCAGCATGCAAAAGTTGAGGAGACAGAAGATGATGATGAGCAGGAAGAAGAGTTGGAAGACAGACTTGAAGCTCAAAAAGGATCCAAGGAGCTCAATGATGAAGATCAAACTGTCTCCTTTCACTCCAAGCCCAAAGCAAAGAAAACAGTTATAAGGCCATTACGATTTAGTTTTGTCCTACGGCCGCTTTACAACGTCTCCATGCAGTTTCTCCACTGCAGCCTTCACCTTTGCGTCTCGGACAAGACGACAACAAGGCGACCCACGAAGAAAAGAGTAACGAAAAAATGTCCGGATGGAAAACGTATCCCTCCACTCGTATCCAGGACACTTGGACAACAGGTACAGAACCAGATCTTACATAATAGTTCTTCATGTTAAAAAATAAAATAAATATTACAAAATAAAATATTATAATTGAAACATCTACAAGCCACACCATAATTTAGGAGAGTCACGTTGATGGTTAGCTCATGTCACGTAATTATATGATCCATTTGTTGCTAGGCAGAATTCTTGTGAAAAATAAATATTTTATGGTCCATTTGTTGCTAGGCAAAATTCTTGAGAAAAATAGTCATATGTCAGTTATGTCCAGTAGGTTTTTTTTTTTAAGAAATTGAAGAAAAAAAAAAATTGCTGTCTGTAATTCCATTTTACTGTTGGTCTAAAACTTCACAATGAATAAGAAATTCTTCCCGTAAACTGCAGTGTGAGATTAGAAACCTTTCCCGGTCCATGGTGGTCACCCATCCTGTTAACTCACTGGCACATAAAGAACTGAAGCTCACCACAGTCCTGCGAACCAAAAGACTGAGTGCCTCACCGCAACAAAGACGTGAGTATCTTTTTTTTATCATTGAAGTATTTGTGGGTGTTTTGTAAGCTTCACACCCGTTTTAAAAAGGTGTTTACTTAACAAAGCAGACACCTCACAGCACCTTCTTTATTAGATGAGTAGCTGTAGACTGTAATTATTTTGTTTTCTAGATCCAACTGGGTAAATGACTAAATGGGAGCCTCCAGATTGCGTCAGAACTTCGACATCAACGGTTACAGAAAATGTGTCACTACCGTTGAGCACCTGCAAAACAAGACCGTTTTGTCTCCTTCCTCCAACAGTCTGAAGGGATGGAGTTTAGACAAACTACTTCTGTGTGTGCCCCGACAATCATTGTTGCAAGGTCGACCCATGACTACAATCCCTCCTGTTCATTACGGCATTGTGTAAATCCAGATTAGTTGTTTTGTTTTTTTTACAGCCGCTGGCTATTTAAAACTGGAAGAGGTGTAAACATGCAGATTTATGTATTTAAATCTTCAGAAAATAAGTTAAATTAGAATTTGAAGTGGCCTACTCCACCAGTTGTTAATATCTGTGTTTATAGTGGAGAATCTGTTAATATTGCTTGTTGCAGTCTTTTGTTGATGTGGTGCATAACTAATATATTAAATAAAACAGTTTCCCCTTTCACCAAATTGTGTTTTCTTAGGCTCATTATCAACATGAAATGCTGTATTTAAAAAAAAAATGCTGTGCAACCAGACTAATTTTTTTATTTTATAATTACATTATCTTTTATAATTATACTATTTTATATAGAATTATTATTTTATATCAAATAAATTATTGATATATTGATTGGTTTATTTATATCATATATAAGTACTACATAAAGTTTTAATGAAAACCAAAACTCAAATGAAAAAAACAAATGCATCACTTTTATTCGAGAAATCTTTTTAATTTCTCCCTCTTTTAATCTCACTCATTGTCACGTATTTGACATCATCAGTTCTGAGCGTATCTACTACCATAGCCGCACGGGGTTTCTTGGTGGCGCTGCAGGTCGACCCTGCGTTGGAAGCTGCGGTGACAGCGGGGGCAGCCGAACGCTCGGTGGTGGTCGTCGTGTTTCCGAGTGTGAGTGATGAGGTTGGAGCTTTGACTGAATCCTCGACCGCACACCTTGCACACGTGTGGTTTCTCACCTGAGTGCAAATAAAAAGGGCAGGGCACACTCAACCGGATATTACACACTAATCACCACCTTACCTGTATGTATGAACGTGTGTTTCTTCATGTCCGACTTCTGGTGGAACCTTTTGCCACAGTACTGGCACGGGTAAGGCCTGGTGTCCGAGTGGATGAGCAGATGTGTGGACAGCGTGGACGAGCGCTTGAACATTTTTCCACACACCTTGCAGCCAAAGCTCCGTGCCTGTTTTAAGAACTAAACATTTAAAGCAGAACTGTGCATGTAACGCACTTTCGGTTTATTACCTTTGCTCTTCCGTAGCTCTCAATTGCTGTGAAAGTCATTGAGGACATTTCAGTGGATGGGGAACTCATCAAAGGGACATGAAAGCTGCTACTACTATGAGCCTGCAGATCTACTTGGGACTAAGGGGGAAAGGACATAGGGTCAAAAGGTTACCAATTATATTCAAGCTTAGGTGGGACACAAATGTCAACATTCAACGATTCTATAAAATACCTTTTCACACAGAGGACACTGGCTGAATGACCAGCTGAGGTCTGCATGTGATGTGCGGTGGAGTAACATGAAGACCAGCTTCTCCAGTTGTCGCTCTCTGTCAGATGTTTGGTGTCTTTCCGCTGACCAAGCAGAGTCCAGTTCTGTCCCTGTGGAGGTTGCTGGAAGAAGAATCAGTCAGCTTTTCTTTAATTGCAACTGTGTTTAGAAAATGAATGAATGAATCGAATGTAATTACCAGATCCAGAGGGATTCCATGCAAGACAGCGTTGACTCCGCCGAGATGCTGTCTCACATGGAGAACGAACCTCAGATAAAATCTCCTTTGCCAAAACGGCCGGCACGTTATCCCCAGTGTCCTTTCCACCTTGATCGGATTCATCCTTCTGTCTAACGGAGCCCTTGGATGGACCGGCGGGGTGAGTCTTTTTAGTTCTCACAAGAAACGATCGCGGCATGACAGAACCTGAGAAAGTCAGACGAGACTTCATACAGTTTTCGCTAAACACCTGCAAGCGAGTGTTCGTTTGAGATGCCAATCTTGAGGTTTCAAACTAGCTCACCACCTGCAAATCAGATTCTTGTGTGCTGTTGCTACATTGTAGCTGCAAAACTGCTGCTGAACTTTCTCGATAACTATTTGAATGTTTACGCATAAGGCGCCTAATTTGGACAGCTAGCGAAACAGCACGTTGATAATAAAAAAGAATTTTTTTTTATATATATGCGATAACATCATGTTTATGATCGAAATATTTGATAATATTCAAAAATATTAGATTAAAAAACATATGATAGAAAAAAAAGGAATTTGTCTTGAAGCGCTTGTCCTTACCTCTGAAATGCGCGGCCAAATATCAAGTGCAATTCTCGCATCGTCAGTTACTGTAAGTCCTCTTTTCTCCTCCCAACACACATCTGCTGATGACACACCAAACTTTGAACGCAAACTATATTTAGCTTTAATCAGTCGAAACAGACATGGGGTAATTTACACACAATCTGTATTTAAGACAGAAATCACAAAATATTGGCATTTTGAATCCCTCACATTCGTAACACGGTAAAATAAAAATTTTTCTTATTTAAATTTGCAACGTAGAAGCACATAATGGGTGTTAAAGAATCTACTTGACTACAAAACTACTGTGTAAAATTTTCAAAACAAAAATGCTATCGATATGCCTGCCCAAAATAATGACAGCTAAATAAATAAATGAAACCACGAAAATACTGATGGTCCGATGTGGTTTCAGTTGTGGGCCTGGTGTCAAAAATGTGTGATGCCATTTTCCCACAGCCAACAACTTATTTCTCTTTTTAACACTAACACACTGTTCTTCTCACAAATTTTCCAATTTCTTTCATTTTGCCCATGCATGGCAGAATTCTTTATTTGTTTGACAATATTTTTAGTATGACATTAAATTGAAAGCTAAACAAAATCAAACAGGATGTGTAAACAACATTAAGTATATTTAGAGGCATGGGAACGACAGGGTGTACCAGCTTGTGATATCACAAGGTCACACACTCTGCCTGTGCCTTCCACGAAACAGGAAACAAAAACTGAATTTTGCTGATATATTTTCTCTTGCTGTTGCAAATGCAGATGACATCATCTTACATTTTTTAACACACAAAAAAATTAAGACAAGCGTTTTTTTAAAAAAAATATTTTTGCCCTCTCTTGCTTGAAGAATTGATTTAATTCAGCAGCATACTTTTTTTAGACATAATTTTTTTTATTTGCTGATGTTTTGTTTTTTTAATCGTTGCAGAACCCAATTTTTTAAAGAGCAGAATTCATGGTTCCATCAATCACAGCAATTAGGAAAACAAGATGTTCCCAATTCGTGTCTTTTTTTCTTCTCATTATTATTATTTATTAAAGGAAATACTTTTGCATTAGTGTACATTTTAAAATCTGGATAGTTGAATCAGTTGAATCAATACTTTTGCCAGAGCCTTTTTTCCACACTTATATTTTACTTTTTGAAGTATAGTGTGAATACTTAGGCCACTTATGACAGAACTGCAATCTGTAATATGACCGCTACGAGGCGCTGTCATACAGCAGTGGGAGGAACTTCAACAAAAGCTGATGGTAAAGCAGAATTACATACTGTGTATACTGAATGTGTACATCCCTTAACGTTATGTCAACAATCATCTTATTGTTCACTAAAAACAAAACGTCCGCACGTCCCTTTATAAATGCTTGTCTTTTTCGCGCCACCAGAGCTACCGCGAGCACCACCCCTACATGATGTCACGTCCTGTGTCGACAAACCGGCCAATAAAATCGGGTCAGATTTCTTGTCAGCCAATGAAAGGCCGGTAAAACCTCCGCCGCGCGGCGGACTGGCGGGAAAATAGGGAGGAGGAAGTTCAGTTTTGCCGCGAAAGCAGTGGTCAGCCCCATTGTTTGCAGAAGTCGACGGCTGCCGGATTTTAAATTTAAATACTAATCGATCTTTCTGCAAAATGTCTGGATTTGACGACCCTGGAATTTACTATAGTGACAGCTTCGGAGGGGGCGAACAAGGCCCAGATGAGGGTGGCCAGAAGCGAATTCAGATCAAGAAACGGTTCCGTGAATTTCTCCGACAATTTAGAGTAGGAACCGACCGAACTGGCTTCACATATAAATACAGGTAGGTGCTATTCCAGAAAAATAAAATAAAGTACTACTGCAAATAATGCTGTTAGAGTGTAAGCCAAAAATTCTGGATTCTTTTTCTGCATTTTAGAGATGAGTTGAAGAGACACTACACCCTGGGAGACTACTGCATTGAGGTGGAAATGGAGGACCTCGCCAGCTTTGACGAGGATCTTTCCGATTGTCTGTACAAGCTGCCTTCAGACAAGCTGCCTCTGGTAATGCATTTAAACCTCAGTTCCATTCATTTATTTGGGAAATTGTTCATCCTGTTAAAACATGACTGTAATGAACAGTTGGAGGAGGCCGCTAAGGAGGTAGCCGACGAGGTGACGCGTCCACGTCCAACCGGAGAAGAAACCGTGCAGGACATTCAAGTCATGCTGAAGAGTGACGCACATCACGCTTCTATCCGAAGCCTTAAGGTAAAATCTCAAATGATATTTCTCAACATTGATCATTTTAATTTGTCAATTCATTTTTTTGCAGTCTGAGCTGGTGTCTCATCTTGTGAAAGTAAATGGCATCATCATCTCAGCCACCCCTGTGAAGGCCAAGGCCACCAAAGTGTGTCTGCAGTGTCGCAGCTGTCGTCATATCATCAACAACATCCCTTTGCCTCCGGGCCTACAGGGCTACGCGCTTCCTCGCAAGTGCAGCAAGTAAGCATGACTTGGAAAATATATTTATCATTTATGAACTAATTGGACAATTTCTCTTTCCGTAGCACAAGTAACACAGCAAAACTGAAGTGCCCCGTGGACCCTTATTTTATCCTCCCGGATCGCTGCGTTTGTGTTGACTTTCAAACCCTCCGACTGCAGGAATCTCCAGATGCTGTCCCGCATGGAGAAATGCCTCGGCACCTTCAGCTCTACTCTGACAGGTCAGTCGATTAAATCTTAATATAACACCGTTAGATGATGGCTGCAAACTCATAGTACGTCTTTTTTTGCCAGGTACCTGTGTGACCGTGTGGTCCCGGGGAACCGAGTAACCATCATGGGTATCTACTCTATCAAGAAGACAGCTGCGGTGAAGGCCAAAGGAAAAGAGAAGAGTGCTGGAGTGGGAATTCGTGCATCCTACCTGAGAGTGGTCGGCATCCAAGTGGACACAGAAGGCGCAGGTAAATAAATCAGATTCATTTGTATAGGCCACGCCAAAATGGTCACGTTTAAGTTCTTGTCCCCGGCAGGTCGTGGTGCTACTGGATCAGTGTCTCCACAGGAAGAGGAGGAGTTGCGCTCGCTGGCCGCTTCTCCTGATGTTTACACCTCCCTGGCTCGCTCCGTTGCTCCCTCAATCTACGGCAGCGAAGATCTAAAAAAAGCCATCACCTGTCTGTTGTTTGGTGGTTCAAGGAAGAGGTGAAATGAGAACAAGCAAAATGAATTCTTGGTTTTGTCACTCACCCTATACATGTGCACGTGTTTTTTCTAGACTGCCTGATGGTCTCACTCGCAGAGGAGACATCAACCTGCTCATGCTTGGAGATCCTGGTACAGCCAAGTCTCAGTTGCTCAAGTTTGTGGAGAGATGTGCGCCCATTGGGGTAATTTTCTTTAACCTGTTAGTCTTGTGTGATTCAACATGAATGGCTTATTTTATTGAGGGTTTTGGCGCCACCTTGTGGTCATGAATACTATACTTTATTAATGACAACACTTGTTTTGTGCAGGTTTACACTTCAGGAAAGGGCAGCAGTGCTGCTGGTCTTACTGCTTCTGTTTTGAGGGACCCGGCCACACGTGGGTTCATCATGGAGGGTGGCGCCATGGTTCTGGCTGATGGCGGCGTTGTCTGTATTGATGAGTTTGACAAGGTAAGATTGGGGGTTTTATTTTTGAGAACTTTCAATGTCTCCATTTACGATTTTGAACCGATTTGTCTTTTTTTGCAGATGCGAGAAGATGACAGAGTTGCCATCCATGAGGCCATGGAGCAACAGACCATCTCCATCGCCAAGGTGATTGATTAGATGAGGGAAAATGTAAAACTTAATTTACAAAAATGATCCACTTTTCCCAGGCTGGCATCACTACCACTTTGAATTCTCGCTGCTCTGTGCTGGCTGCTGCCAATTCTGTGTTTGGCCGCTGGGATGACACCAAGGGGGAGGAGAACATTGACTTCATGCCCACCATCTTGTCTCGTTTCGACATGATCTTCATCATCAAAGACTTGCACGACCACCAGAGAGACATGGTAATGTGCCTTGTGTATTTTCCTTTTGTCATGTCCTTAAAGTTTCCGAGTATGATTTTTGCCCTCTTTACATCTTGCAGACACTAGCTCGTCACGTTATGAACGTTCATCTGAGTGCCCAGACGCAAACTGAGGCAGTCGAGGGTGAGATTCCGCTGGCCACCTTCAAGAAGTACATTGCCTTTGCCAGAACGTGAGTCTTCTTCTTTTTATATCTCCTTACTGTATTCTATCTGCTCAAATATCAATACTCTGGTTTGAAAATTGTCTTGCAGTAAATGCGGCCCTCGTCTCTCTGCTGCTGCGGCCGAGAAGCTGAAGAACAGATACGTGCTGATGAGGAGCGGTGCAAGAGAGCACGAGAGGGAAACCGATAAGAGAGCCTCCATCCCAATCACTGTCAGGTATGGGTATTTGTGTTTAATATGCAAATATAATCATAAATAATTTTCTTCACTGCATTTCCGTGACCTCATTTTTGTCTGTGCTTTATTGCAGACAACTGGAGGCTGTGGTGCGTATTGCGGAGTCATTGGCCAAAATGAAGTTGCAGCCTGTCGCTGGAGAAGAAGAAGTAGATGAAGCGCTGCGTCTCTTTCAAGTTTCCACACTGGATGCCGCACTCTCCGGCAGCCTCTCGGGTGTGTTTTAAGTTGGAGTTGTTATATCATAAATACATGGTTACTTCATCAGAATAATTTTTGTTTTCATTTTTTGTGGTTTTGTTTCAGGTGTGGAAGGTTTTACTACTCAAGAGGACCAGGAAATGATTTCTCGCATTGAAAAGCAATTAAAGAGGCGCTTTGCAATTGGCTCCCAAGTATCTGAGCACAGTATCATCCAAGATTTCACCAAACAGGTCAGTCTGAACGTGGAAAGTACGACTACACTTGAACACACCCATAAAAAAAGGCATCTGCTTGAGTGTCTTTTTTTTTTTGCTGTGCTTTCAATTGTCTCTAAGCTATAATTTAGCATTTTTCTAAATACATGATAAGCAATTATTATTATTTATGATTATTGTCGTCATTGTGATCCACCGTGCAGAAATATCCCGACCACGCCATCTACAAAGTCCTTCACCTGATGTTGAGGAGGGGTGAGCTTCAGCACCGTATGCAGAGGAAAGTGCTCTACAGAGTCAAATAGACAATATGATGGAAGTAGATTGAAGTTGAAGTCCTCACATGATCGCCTGAGCTCTTGAAGTCATGTATCAACTTTTGAGGCAAGATTAAAGCTGTTGCGCTGCCACGGGTGTTTTTGTAGTACAAAAAATGTTTCCACATATTGCATTCCCTGTAATTAATTACAATTTTGAAAATCCTAAATAAAAAAAAATCTAATGGCAAATTTGAGTTTTTTTTTTTTTTTTTTTTGCAAAGTTGAATATTCCCTTTGAGGGATCATAATGAGTCTAATAGAAGAAAAAAACTAAACAAATGTTTTGTTCTTGCACTGCCAACAAGTTTATTTCCTTTGTTTCTACAAATACACAAAACTCTGTAATCAATGACAAATTTAGTAAATGTAACAAAAGTAAGAATATACAGTATGTTGTTCAATCAAATATAAGTGCTGACTTTTTTTTTTTTTTTTTAAAGCCAGTTGGTTCCAGTTTGGATTTGTTTCATTAGCTAAAAAGAGATTAGTAAAGTGCTATAGTTGCTTAAAATGCTAGCTGATGCTACAAGGCGTACATTCCCATTCCAATGGTAGCCAGAGTAACACACAATCCCACGGTGATATGCTTGAGTTGAGGAAATGGAAAATGGCCAGAGCTGGACTTGGATTGTTCTGTTGCGACACTCAGAAGCTTCTGCAAGTCATCAAAAACCTGAAGGAACAGCAAAAATGTCAACATATGTCCCGCGTCATCTAGTTCCTCTAAAATTTTACGAGTGACCAATTATAAAATAGTTACCTCGGTGTTGAACTCAAAAGCCTGGACCGCTTCCTTCAACACAGCTTCCCTCTCGTCCTCGGTTAACTCGATGGCGTTCATGCGACTTCTGTACAACTGCTTGAAGCGATTGGGACTGCTCACGCCAGGGAAGAAGAAAAACGAAAGACCCTCATTTCCTGACAGCTTGAGGGATTTCTGGGTAATTTTTCCCAGCACTTGACCTCCTGACAAATCGCCAAGATATCGAGTGTAGGCGTGGGCAACCAGCAGCTCTGGATTCTTTTTACCAATCTGCAGATGAGAACTTGGTTTTAGTGAATTGACCTCATCGCAAAACCGACTGGCGATTCTTTTTCACCTCTCGAAGCCTTTGAGTGTATCTGTGGGTGGCAGCGGGAACAATCACTTTTCCACGCCAATCAGGGCCCAAAAAATATTCCAGGTCATTCTCCAGGTATTCCAGGCGAGCAAGTTCCTGGGGGAAGTATATCGGTGCGACCGCTGGATGGGAACAGTTCTTATCGAGTTCCTCTTCGAGGACCTTGTAGATCTCGTGGAGGGAGCACAGCAGGAGCTGACAAAGGCATCATTTAATATTTATAATTATTTTATATCCACTTTCAAGACATTTTTGTTTGGTTTGTGCTATGAGAATTTTTTTTGTAATGTCAAATATATCGATTGCTAAACAAATGTGTTCACTCATAACTGTCTTGGCTTAATTAATAAAATAAAATTAATATAAATTTACCTTGTACTGTGGCAGCTTGACTTGACCTCTCTGGTAACTCAACATCAGCTCGGTATTTTCCGCTCTCACATGGTTTTCCTTTGTGGCTTCTTTAATCTGCTCTGATAAATCACTGTTGACAGGCATTACAATGATTTAAAATGCATTCAGCACACCGATAATAATTTCTTTTATGAACTATCATACCTGCCTACTACCCCGGTGTCAACTTTTCTTGCACTTTTCTTGGTCTCCATCTACACAGGCAAGTTTGTATTTAATGCAATAGAATTGAAAGAATATGAATCAACTGAGATTTGATGAATAAATATGCAGTGTCTTACCTTATTAATGTCTTTGCTGCTTTGTAGGAGTTGGAAAGAACAGTGGCTTGTTGCTTCCCGTGGCTCAGTGTGGACTCACGGATCCAGTGTGTGGTATTTATACTCTGGCTAAGTGCTGAGACAGATGGGAAGTGTTCCTGCTGACTCACATGACTGCCTTGCAACATAACATGACTTTGCAGATGGCAAAACATGACACAGTAGAAATTCTCACTTTTGATTTGGTTGCAACCATACAAAGGGACTCTTTTCTGAATGGACAAAGATAAATATATAAGTTGAAATTTGAAAATACATAAACAATGGAACGCCTCAATTCTTTAAATGTGTCAAATTTTGCAAATGATTTCACTTTGATTATTATAGATCACACACAAATCCCCGCCCAGTATAGGTGGAATAAATCACAGATGAAACTATTTTATGATGGAGATGAAACCCCGTGAAGAGCGACAAAATGAAATCGTGAGATAATTAAATAGTAAAATGGGAATAATAATCGAAATAGACAAATTATACGAGTTAAATCAAATAGTATTGAAATAAATACATATTTAAATAATTTGAAAAATACTAAAATAGTTCAATTCGGCTTGACGTTTTTATAAATGTTTTTATTTTATATATATATTAATTATTTTATAGCCACGCCTTGTTGGGAGGGTAGACGCCCACTAGTGGACAAAGTGGGCGGTCCTTGCCGATTTTCAGGAGCGTACGCATTCTCCAACCAGCGGTTGAAAACTAAATACATGAAGAAATCATCAGCTTTGATTCTCTCCTCACCACCGATGTCGCGTTCAAGTGATCGACTGTCCTAGAAGGTAATTGATTTTCGCTGTCTTTATTGATTGACCACTCGGTTCAACGGGAGATGGCAGTAGCCGTATCCACGGAGTGACGACATAACAGCGGCTGCAGAGTTCATCGAGAGCCAGGAATTCTTTACTCGTTTCTCATGCACCATTTATCCCATTTTGTTCCGCTTCAATATAAATTTTCTCAGCGACCTGGCTCTATGGAATAATAACTGCATACTGACATGAAATGCTCAGGATTCCTGGAGAATTAAATAATGGCCCGCAAGCCCATGCATGCTGTAGATAAATATCTTGGAGATGATCATCTTGCGGTTGTTGACAGCCTGATGCTGCCAGAATCATCTTTGTGTTGTATCAAAAACAGGAAATTTGTAGGATAGATTGAAGAATTGATCTAATGAGTGTCATTGACACTTTTGGTTCTACAGGTGATGGATTCTAGCCTTCTATGTTTGATTCTTTTTATCCTAATCGGCGTGACCAAATGCTTTGGAGGTGATCAGCTCAATGGTACTCGCCATTATGACTATTGCATACTCGGTGCTGGGCCTGCTGGACTGCAGATGGGATATTTCCTCTCCAAAGCCAAAAGAGACTACATCATCTTGGAGAGAAACTCCGGACCTGGTAGCTTCTTTCACAAGTAGGTGGAGATGCAGTTTGTTGCGTTGAAACGTATATCACATTCACACGTCATGTTTTTTCTGTCAAGATACCCTCGGCACAGGAAGCTCATCAGCATCAATAAGATCCACACAGGACGGCAGAATGGAGAATTTAATCTCCGCCATGATTGGAACTCGTTGTTGAGCGATAAACCGGAGCTCGTGTTCCGGCAAGTAAGCCGGGAGTTTTACCCGCCGGCTGACGCCTTCCCACGATACTTGTCCATGTTTGAGACGGAGCTCGGGCTGAAGGTTCAGTATGGCGTGGATGTTGGAAGGATCAGGGCATCGGTGTCATCCACCGGAAGAAGTTACGTCCTAACGGATCAACACGCAAAGGAATACACATGCAGGTGATTTTGCTTTTTCACTGACCTTGAAATCCAAATTCATATCTGAAATCATGGTCACATTGTGCTGTTTGTACCTCAGCGTCCTTCTGGTTGCCACCGGTTTGTGGGTTCCTCAGGAGGTGGACTTTGTTGGTTCCGACCTGGTCGAGGGCTATGAATCGATTTCCACAAACTCGGAGGACTACAAGAACCAGGCTGTACTGATTCTCGGCAAAGGGAACTCTGCTTTTGAAACAGCCCAGAGCATTTTAGGACACGCCAGTCGGGTTCACATGGTCAGTCGCAGCCCTGTTCGACTGGCCTGGCAAACACATTACGTTGGAGATCTCAGGTAAAATCACAGACCGAATTCTGTTGGCATTCTTTAAATTCATGTTGAGTTATAAAAGGGTGACCAGTGGCCATGACCTGACCTTTTGTTTGTGTTTTCAGGGCTGTGAATAACGAACTCCTCGACACATATCAGCTGAAGTCTCTTGATGGTTTGGTCGAAGCTAGCCTGGAGCGAATTGTGATTGCCCAACAAAAGGAAGATGGCAGGAGGGAGAAGAAAGGACAGCTTTATGTGACGATAAATAAGTACATACAAAACCAATCGGAGAAGAACCAATCTGATGTGACAGCCGAAGATCTGCTCGGGTATCATATCGATAATTTCTCCCTGAGGAAACCTTACGATCGTGTGATCCGATGCCTCGGCTTTCGATTTAATTTCAGCGTATTTGACAGGTACAAGTCATTTATTGTTTTGATGTGTATTGTAGAACAGATTTGATGTTGTGTAACATTTCCACAGCTCTGCCTGCCCACTCACCAGTAAAAATGCAAAAGGGAGGTTGCCACGGGTGACGGCCTGGTATGAAGGCCATGACACGCCAGGTTTGTTTGTGCTGGGAGCTGCTGCTCACTCCAGAGATTACCGCAAATCCGCCGGCGGGTTCATTCATGGATTTCGCTATACAGGTGAACATTTGAGGCTTGAAGGCCTCATCGCTCATGCTTCACTAATATTGTGTACGCTGAGCAAAATGCATGACGTAATTGTCTTTGTGTCTCAGTGCGGGCCGTGCATCATTTGCTTGAGCAACGTTACCATAGAACGCCATGGCCATCGAGAAAATTGTCGACAACGCAGCTGCTTTCTGCAATTTTGAAGCGGGTGGGTGAGGCTTCTGGACCCTACCAGATGTTTGAGATACTAGGAGATGTGATATTGCTGAGAGGGTAAGTTACATATTTTGACTTGACTTCCAAGGGTGCAATAATCAATACTATCTTTTTATTTTCCCTCCCTCCTTAGATCCTTCTGCCAGTACGTGGAGGAATTCCCACTGCAGGCCTTGCCTCAGTTCTCTTCTCTCTCGGGTCACGAGGTGTCCGAGCATGGACTGGTGATTCTAGTGATGCAGTATGGGAAAAAGAAGATTGACTATCTGGGAGAAGGCAGGGCAGTGACTGACTGGAGGAAAGCTTGGAAATCCAACTTTCTGCACCCGGTTTTATACTACTATGACACGCTCCCCACTGGTGAGGAACATTTGATTGCTATCAGGGTGCAGGCCCTTTTTTTGGTAATACCGGTATTGTATTCTAGAGGAAGAGATGAAGAACCGTCCCCATGGGTGGCCTTTACCAAGGCCGAAGGCGATTCATCACATGGTTGAAGACTTCCTCACTGAGTGGGATGGCCCCATATCTCACATCCAGCCTTTGAGACGGTTCCTGGAACACTGCGTCAACACTGATCTCAGAGCCTTCTATGCAGGTAAACCTGGTGGGGTCCAACCCTAACCCTCAATTCTGTACTCAAGGCTGACTGTTGTGTTTCTTTCAGAATCGTGTTTCCGCTTAGCGCTCACCCACCGCATGCCTCCACTGTTTTGCCGCCATGGATACTTGAAGGATCAAGGTGTTTACCGGAAAAATGAACGGATGCATTTGCATTTCACTCGGTATTCGCCTGGTGAGCAACATACAGACAGATCAGGGGCTGATGCTGCATTTCCTAGTTATCTAGCACAGGTTGGAGCCTCCCATGTCTTCCAGACTAAAACTTGACCTACCTCCACTCCATATAAATCCAAATGACACCACTGATAGTTATTTTTCCATAACAGTGTGTCACACCCTAACATGTGCTTTATGTCCAGTAGACCTATGCAAATATGATGATGGACCCCCACATTTCCACCAAAGCTGTCAAAAGCCCCAAATTGTATTTTTCCTATCCAATAAGCTGTCGGGGCGACATTTATGAATGTTAAATGTGTATCTGACTGGAAATCCTGTTGTGTCTAACACTGGTGTGGTTCAGGGCTCATAATCTGTGATTGTGGAATTGCCTGACCTCTTAAATGCTTAGTCAGTACAGAAATTCTGAGCGTTGAAAAGAATTGAAGAACTGTCCAATGAATTGATTAAAATAGTAGGACACTCTGATAGTGAGAAATCATAAAATGTGTTGTGTGATAAGTGTATTAAAACAAATCACGCTTCTTTCTGCAAACAGCGGCGCTACCAACATTTTTATGTGCATTTTACGCATGCGCATTCTGCACAGAGGCACGCTGATTTTTAGTGATGTGATTGGCTGCTTGTTTGCCTGTCCCCATTGGGCAAGAAGAGATGAACAACGTGCAACGTGATTGGTTATTTTTTCAAGTGGCGTTGCGACTGTTCAATGGGTGTGCGTTTTACTACTAGAGTATGAAACGGAAAACGCAAAACAGGAGACATTTTGGTGTTGTGACGGAAATACATCTGCTATTGAAATACTTTTCCGGTCAAGGCAACACATTAATGAGGAGTTAGTTTAATGTGTCTTAATGTGGCCCTCGTCATCGGCTTAGAGGCCACATTCACTCTATAAATGGCGACCATTTTTATTTTGTTTCTACTCCGAGTAATGTGCAAACAAGTGTATTGCAAGCACGGCTTCCACATGTCATGAAAATAAGTAAGTATGGACGGGTGGGGCTCAGTCGTTGCAACAGATAATGACCCTTCAAGTTCTGAGGGGGAATACATCGTCGAACCGGGTCCCGAACATGAAACCAAGGCGGTTAAGGAAGGAGAGCATCGGGGCTTTGTGGAGAGGATGGACGATGGGGCCACCAATGTCGGATTTGGATTAAGTGGGATAGGAGAAAGCAAGGTGTTGTTGGGACGACTCGGACATAAAGACGACAAAGAACTACGGTATTTGCACTTATTATGGGAACCAGGACGATCAGAGAATGGACCTGGTGCCACGAGCAACAAGCTGGGGAAGATGACCGGGAGCAGGACCCGTCGGTTGCACAGAGCCACAAGGAACCCGATCGGTAAAGATGTGTATGGTAAGGCAACACTTTCACCCAAAAAAATCAATAAACTGTTATATCCCGTCAAATAGTAGATATATGCCATGTTAACTACCTAGAGATCACAGTCATGTTACTAAAAAAAGTAAATCATGATTGTATACGTCAATCTGATGAATGGATTCTTTGTGCTTTATTTTACTGCAATATGAGACCATTGATAGTATTTCTTCAAAAGCTGAATATTAAATCCTTTCTACTTTTGAATTTCTTTTCATCACAGCTGTAAAAAGACTGAGGGACGCAGCAAACAGCAATGACATCGACACAGGTACGAAATAACTTGGTGATGCATTTATCAAAAATGTGGGAAGGTACAGAACAAGCTGGTTTGATCAGTAAAGCGGTGCTATTCCAGTTCGGAAGCTCCTGCAGGATGACATAGACCCATGTGCAGCAGATGATAAAGGGAGGACAGCCTTACATTTTTCTTCCTGCAACGGCAATGAAAGCATCGGTAAGATGAAGACCGACCGGCATTATAAAACACATGGTGATTTAATGTTACAACCGTGTACAGAATAATCCTAAAATTGTAAATTTTCAAATCAATGAAGAAATGTCCCTTGTTTACATCTTTAGTGCAATTACTGCTAAGCTACGGTGCTGATCCCAACCAACGTGACAGTCTGGGTAACACCCCGCTCCATCTGGGTAAGTGCGAATAAGACCATAAATTGTCCATAGGTGTGAAGGCCAACTGTGAATGGTTGTTTGTTTGATTGACTGGCGACATAGTAGGTTGTTCCACGCTTCTCTGCAAACCTATTGAGAAGAAACATTCTAGAAAGGATGAATACAAACCAATTTTCTGTTGCCCAATGTTCAATTGAACCTGTTTTCTGCAGCGGCCTGTACAAACCATGTGCCTGTCATCACCACATTGCTAAGAGGAGGTGAGACAGTAGTCCTGTGTATGTACATTACTCCCTTTTTTTTTTTATTGCAGACATCATTTACAATGACAATATTTTCTGCTAAGGATCTCGTGTGGATGCCCTTGACCGAGCAGGACGGACCCCTCTACATCTCGCACGTTCCAAACTTAATATTCTACAGGAAGGGGATTCTCGCAGTTTAGAGACCCTGAGAGGAGAGGTCATACAGGTACAGAACACGGTCTTGTTTTTTGTTTTTCGTTTCGTATGTGATGATGATAAAGTTGTTTTCTCCGTTCAGATTATTCAAATGCTGAGGGAATATCTCAACCTAATGGGGCAAAGTGAAGCTAAAGAGAGACTGGAGCACATTTCCTCCCAGCTGCAACACACACGAACCAAAGAGCAAGTAAGATGTGCATACGCTGATAATATTTCATTTCACCGACTTAGTGATAAGTCATACATATGCATCTTTTTTTTTTTTAGGTGGACGAGGTGACTGATTTACTGGCCAGCTTTACTTCACTCAGCCTTCAGAAACAGAATTTGGGAGGCAGGTAAAGAATACAACCCCTTCAAAGTTTGTAAACAGTGCGATGTTATTTATGGGGAGCGGCTTAGCTGGAGGCTTGAAAACACCCGTTAACCGTATTTCAATAGAGTGTTTATGTAAGAATGGACTTAGGCCATGAAGGGGTCGATTGAGAAACTAGATTCTGCTTCTCTTTAAAGCAAGCCTCAGCTCCTCGTTCTTGAACAATGATTGATATTTCTGCTCGGTACCGCTGTAATGATTGTCATTCAGAGATCCTACAATTATTGTAATTTTGCTTCTTGCAAAGGATTATTTCATTTAGGTGGGCCAAAGGTAGAAAATGATGTATCAAATGTACTTAAGAAAGGAATGTGTACTGCCTATCAAAATATATATTGTATGTTTAAAGCGGTCCATGTGCTGAATATATTTATTGGTCTTTGTGAAACAATTTGATTCACTGCAAGCCTGTTCATTGTCCCGCAACATTGCTTCTCCATCTGTCTTAATGGATCAAAACATTCCTCCTTTATTGTTTCTTTTTTGCATCTTCAGTGTGGTCTTCCTAGAATGTCTTTTTTTTTTTAGGGAAAAAAACATTAGGAAATTTGACCCATTAATTTAAAGACGGTGGTGAACAAAGCTACCTCTATGGTGCCAAAAAGTAACAATTCTTTCGATGCCGCTGACAGTTGCAGAAATGTTTTGATGGGAAAGGACTTTCCGCATCAAATCCTTGATTTTTAGTTCCATCTAATTTCAAGTGCATTTTATTTATTTACATTCAACTCAGTAATTCTGCCTGTTGGACCTTGAACGCCATCATCGACCATAACAGACTGGAGAGCAATGCCCCAGATTGATCACAAACGTCTGTGCCTGTGTTTCCCTCATTTTTATTATTACTTATGGTCTATGCTTAAACTAAATGAGCAACCGTTTTTACTTTTGTATTTTTGATTCCTTCATCAGCAAGGTATTTCCCACTTGTATTGCACGTTAATGTTGAAGTACTGTCAAAATGTATATGTTTGAAAAAAATAAAAATAATTGCCTATGTGATTATAAGTGGATTTTGTATTTTAACAATTTATCTGCACATACGCTACCTAAAAGTACCATTTATTCACGACATGAGTCTGATGACGTAATCACGTACTCTCAACATCGATTGGCTGCAGAACACAAGCCCCGCCCCTACGTGGGGACGTATTGTTGTTCTCCGGAATAAAGATGGCGACCTGGCCCGCGTAATTTGGAGACTCCAATGAGGTAATTCATTCAAATAAACATGCTTTCCCTCATTTTATGCTAGTTTCCTAAATGAACATGAGACCGATGTTGGAGGTGAAGAAATGGGAACAGCCCAGTGCACGTTTGCATGATTATAATCGTCGTTAAATGGACAGCGGCCTCGCTGTGGTGAAAGCACCGGGCTGGAGTGAGATGACTGTCCAGGATAGACGAGCTCCTTCTCAGGATGGAGCTCGAACAGGGGTGGAATGGCCAAGGAAGCCAGCCGGGTGGTCAACTTGATGGGAGAGGGGGTGTGTTTGTGTATCATTACGAAAAGTAGGCGGGAAGTTGTTAAATTCAATATTTGTACTCTTTCATAGGTGACGGACGAGAACATCGTTAAAAAACAACAACGTGTAATTTAGAATGCATGCCCGCGTTTAGTGGACTGTTGCTTTCCATATCTATTTAATTCTTTGTGTAATGTTGCCGGCGAGGCAATGAATTCATGATCCTCTAACTTGCTTTTTAAATTCTTTTTACACAGATTCAACCTTTTTAATCAGTAACTATATTAAGTAGCAATGGCTTTTGAAGAGATTAACAACAAAGGAGAAATGGGTAAGGACATTTGTACACACATTAGAGATCATTATAATTGAGCCAAAGTACCCATTTGACCTTTTTTTTTTTTTACATTCAACAAGAATGGTTTATTATTATGATTAGGTCTTAGTCAAAAGTTTTATTTTTAAACCTTACTGCTCTTATCTTATGTTTATATGAAATGTGTTTTTGAAATAACTGTCTGATTTAGACATTGGGATGGATGGAGAGAGGGGTCTCGTCGCTGGCCGTAGCCAGAGAGAGAAGAGAAGGTCATACAAAGATCTTCTGCGAGAAGAGGAGGAGATTGCCGCTCAGGTTCGCAAGTCTTCCAAAAAACGGCCAAAGGTGAAATTTTGCAACCATACCTTTGCTAAGTATTACAGATTTCCTGTATATTACTCTTTAGTAACTTTTATATTATGTGTCATTGTGCATTAGGATTCAGAGCTATTCATGCTGGGCGGTGACCCCCACAAAAAGAAGAAGAAATATGATGACCACTATTACAGAGGTAAGTTCAAGTTAGGGATGCGTCTACTAATTGAGACGTTATTTGAGAAGCATCTGTATATTCATATTGTTCCCCTTTGTGACTTTCTTACCAGAGCATGAAGGCTCAGGCCACGCCAGCCACAAAAAGAAGCACAAATCTGTAGACCGCTCGCCAACACTCTCCTCCCCTTCGTCGCACCCAGCAGATACAGCAATGGGTCTTCTGCAAGCTATCACCTCTCCTTTGGCAACAGGATCTGACCCCAGTTCCAATATACACAAAAAACCTTCCTATCCCGCCTTGTCCTCACATTCCTCAAAAGACCGCAAGCGGGAGGGCAGCAGTAGCGGAAGTAAAGGAAGCCACTCTTTTTCTCATTCCCGCCCCATGTCGTCATCATCATCGTCGTCGTCTTCCATTAAGAAGCACTCTTCATCTTCCTCAAAGTCATCCCTGTTTCACGGCGGATCCATCAAAGAGGAGCCTTTAACGTTACGAGAGGCCGATGGGCTGAAAATGAAACTAATTATGTCGCCGGAGAAGGAGGAGACGGAGAGTATCCCAGTCGGGCACCACTCGTCCAAAGCGAGCGGAAAGAAAGAGAAGGATCGAGACAGGATGCAGCTGTCAAAACCACCCAAAAAAAAGCTGCAACACAGTCGAGATCCTCTGCCAGTAGTGGGGAAGGAAGTGGAAGTGGAAGGTAACAGCACCTAAATTCTATGACAATTAAATCAGTTTGGAGAAAGTTATTTTAGCATAGCTCCCTTTTGTTTTCAGAGGAACCTACTTGTAAGTCAACATTCAGCGTTGTGCTTTCTGTCAAGGTCATTACGGAGGCGGCTTGGGAGATGACAGCTCGTCGTCGGGAGGAGAGCTGGAGGCGGGCGAGCTCGTCATTGACGACTCGTACACGCACCAGTCCAAAAAGAAGAAGAAGAGCAAGAAAAGCAAGAAGAAAAAGGACAAAGAGAAAGACAGAGTCAAGGAGAAGAGTGGGAAGGACAAAAAGCACAGCAAAGGGTTCGGAGGAGGTGAGGCAATACTTGCGTTTCATCAAACAGTGCGTGTTAATCCTCGGTTGCCGTTCTTCAGATTCATCAAGGAGCCACGGCAACTCTCACCCCACCGTCTCCCACGGCACCGTCGGCCCCATGTATGCCATGGGCACACCCGTGGCGTCACACCACCCACAAGGTACTGATGGGCCGGTGGAGAAGAAGAAGAAGAAAGAGGAGAAAGATCGAGAGAAGCACGACAAGGAGAAAGACAAGGTGAGCCTCCGGTTTACTGCATAGCTGAAAACGTGCAGATAATGAAGACAGACATTTTGTTTTTTCTTGTCTTCATTCAGCCCAAGAAGAAGAGTGCGTCTGCATATCAGGTGTTTTGCAAGGAGTATCGAGTCAACATAAATGCTGAACAGCCAGGACTAGGTATGCCATTTGTTGAAAAGCATCTACGCTTGTCTAAGCGTTTGTATTTCTCCCCTGCAGTTTTTGGTGAACTCAGCAAAAAGTTGGGAGAGGTATGGAAGGCGATGCCGGAAAAAGACAAACTGGTGAGGAGGCCTTTTTAATTTGTTGTTGATGCCATCTTGTGTGCATGGCATCCTTTTTGGGTGTTTTCAAAAGTGAAATGCGGAGCCAATATCGTTTTTTTTGTACTGACTTTATGGCTGCAGTTTTGGAGACAAAAAGCTCAGTATCTGCAGCACAAACAGAACAAGGCTGAAGCTACGACAGTCAAACACAAAAGCTCCAATGAAAGCAAATGCAAAGGTACTCGTCCAGTCTCATCATGAAAAAGTTTGCCATTCTCACGAGCACATCATGTTTCCTAGCCAAAGCTGGTGTGGTGTCACCTACCCGAGCACCACCCGCCATGTCCCTTTCCCCCGCACGAGTCCCCGATGTAGATCCTATCGATGCAGCCGCTCACCTGCAGCTGCTTGGGGAGTCCTTGTCTCTGATTGGCCACCGGCTCCAGGAAACAGAGGTGGGTTTTCTCATATCCACACAGGGAACCGGAATACGCATAAAGAGAGTTTAATTCCATCTGTGTTCGTAACTCCATGTTCTCAGAAATGTGTTCCATGCACTTTAATGACGATTACTTTTTTTATCTGTATTTTTTAGGGCATGGTGGCCGTGTCTGGGAGCCTGTCGGTGCTACTAGATTCCATTTTGTGTGCCCTAGGACCGCTGACTTGTCTCACTGCTCAAATTCCGCAATTAAATGGATGTCCCCGAAACGTGCTGGTATAGCATTAGATTTTTTTTTATTTTTTTGTTTGGGTGTGTTACCAAGTTTTATGTTCTAACAAACGTATCTTTTTTGTCAGTCGAACACGTTGGACAACATTGCCTACATCATGCCCGGGTTGTGAGTGAAGGACCTGAAGGACGCCAGAAGAATTATGCGGTGAAAAGTCAAGACCTTAAGCAGATCCATCTTTGGACTTTATTAGTAGCCACTGAAACTTGGCAAACTGAAAATATTCCTAGTCCAAACATGTTTTAAAATTTTATGCTGTGATAATTATAGCTAGGATTTCATTCATAGACTTTTAAAAGAAGCATTTTATTGTTTATAGTCTTACCACTTTGTTTTATTGTTACTGTACAGTGTGAATTTGTATGAAACATTTTCTTTCTTATGCTTTTCAATGTCTGTTTTTAAATGCTTTGTTAAGGAACATCTGTGACCTTTTAGTCATCTTTAATAGAAGGTGATATATTCCTCATTTAACATTTTCTCCTTTGTATAAAAAAAAAAAATCCATTCCCAAGTGTTTTGTACATTTGATAAAACTGATAGACACCCTTTAAAGGAACCTAATTGTAACTGTGGGCTTTTAAAACTATTTTTTATTTACAAGAGGTCATTCATAACCCCAATAAAGCCAAATTGCTTTGCTATACAATTTTACAATAAAAGAAAAAAAAAGCCTGGGCACCCCTGATGTGTTTCCTCGATGCGACAGTAGTCGGCGCTGCGCCCCCGTGTTACACGGATACAGTTGACCGTCAATAGGGCGAGTCATCCTGCAGGAATGAGGAAACGTCTCCGCCTGATGATTCCTTGCTAAAAACGACAGCAAACCGTTCGACATGTCCGCTTCTGGTGTTCAAAAAGGTCGGTCGGGGAGGTATACTTATGTAATAATGAAGGTGTTTCAAAGCGATGACATTTTGGTCGTAGAAAAGTTTGTGTAATGTTGAAAGTATGACGGTAACGAAAAGGGCGCTGGTGACATTTCATTCTTTTAAGTCCACAAACATATGATCAGTTTTTAACTTTTAACTATCGCGTGAAATTCTTTTAATGTTTTCTTTCCTAATAATGCACAGCAATATGCATCTCCCTTCTGCGCAGAGTTGAGGGTGGTCGTCCTGGGCCGCAACGGCACCGGAGGGCGGGCGACGGTCTGCAGCATCTTAGGCCTGCAAGACACAAATCAGGGAAATGAAGATCCAGACACTAATGGCTGTTGTAAATACAGAGGAGAAGCCGCAGGGAGACAGGTAGGACCGAGACAGGACACACCCATTTTTATATATTTTTTATATTATATACTTATATATATTTATTTTATATTATATATTTATATTTTTTATATTATATATTTATATATATGTATTTTATATTATATATTTATATTTTTTTACTTTATTCCAGTACAATTCACTATTCGCACATTTTATCCCTTGGTGTTGTCTTCCCTTAATTTTTGTGGCTAGGTGCTGGTTGTCTCCAGTGCCGATTGGTTCAGTTCAGACCTCGACCCAGAGGAAAGAAGAAGACACATCTCCTCCTTGATTACTTTATCCAGCCCGGGGCCGCATGCATTTTTGTTGTGTGTCCCTGTGAACGAAGCAGCTGACGGAGAAACCAAAGCACTCGACGTCCTGGAGAAACTGTTAGGCCCCTCCTCGGTCAGCAGAAACACCATCATCCTCTTCACCAACATGGAAGAGCTGGAAGAGGAGGAGACGCTGGAGGATTACCTCATCACGTGGCGTAAGGACCTCCGTACGCTCTTGGAAAGATGTGGCGGTCGATATCACACCTTGGAGAACCAGAGTGAAGAACCGAAGGCGAGCGAAGCTGTTGAAAATCTGCTAAACAAAGTTGAACAGGTCGTGGAAGAGAGTGAAGACCAGCACTTCAGCTGCCCTCTTTACCAGGAGGTTAGTGAACAAGTGAAGAAGAGGCAGCTGGAACTAGTGAGACAGAGGAGGGAGGAAGCACATGATGATCCCTCATCTCTTGTAGACTCAGAGGTGACTGATGAAGACATAGAGGAAGTCCTGGAAGAGGCAGAAGGAAGCATAGGAGACCTAAATATGGATTTAGATCATATTTTCCCCTCTTCCAGCATCTCACCTTCCTCTCCTGCTGCCTCTTCTGTCCGAGGCTTGTGGGAGAAGTTGGTGGGATGGTTGACATGGCTGCCTACTATGGTGAGAAGGGAGGCCTTGCTCGGGGCTCTCGTCGGGCTCTTTGTTGGTGGGCCCATTGGAGGCATGGTGGGTGCCACTGTGGGCTCAGTGGCTACTGAAGTGGGTAGGAGAAAAACACAGAAAACAAAATAATCATTCAAATAACAGTAGACATTGCCAAAAAACGTATTATGCCTTAAGTTGCACCTTGAAGTCATTTCACAGCTAAGCTAATAGCTCACGTTACCTGCTGCAGCATGAAAACTGTTTTTTAACGACACACTGAATGAATCAAATGCTTTATTAACTGTGATAAAAGCAATTAATAAAAGCAATGTGGTTGGCCTTGTTCAAGTTTAATTTCATTCTTTGTTGAGCATTGTTATCCAGGTAATTTGGCTGAATTACAAATGACAAAATATCAATGAAGTCAAATATTGAATTCATACCCCATTGAACATGAAGTCCCAAATAAAACATCAAAAGTGCAAGCCAAAAAAGTGAGACGAAAAATTGCTCAAGAAACCACATGGTGGCAACATAAACCTGTATAATGGCGATAAAACGGAATATTATCTGGAGTGCGCAGTCTAATATGGAATTTAAAATAAAAGAAGCACTTTGCAAATGGAATTTTGGTTTATAGCAATACAGTTGAAAGCAAGACAATATTATTATTACTGTGGTTATATCCTGAGACTAAAAACGTTTTGATACGAATGCTATTTTTTGACAGCAAGCCGCGTGACGTCACAGCACGACCCGGAAAGGGTCAACATAAGATGCGCACCTCCAAATAATTCATGCAAACTTACCTGTTTATTTCCGTACAAATATGCCGAGTACACACTCCGTCTTGCAGAGTACGACCATCCACATATGAAACATGTGTTCTTTATTCGTTTCCCGAAGCCCAAAACTCAAAAGGGATAAATGTGGGTCAACTTGTGCAAACGTGCAAAATACCTGTTTAAAGCTTCATATGTCTCTCGTTTGGGGGCCTTGGTCCTACAAATGACAATCTTGATCCCTTGCCGGGCTACAACCTGCACGGAAGTGGTAAGCCATTTGAATTATTTTTATTCATTTTTACTTGGTTTGGCATTTGGCCCTACTCTGGTGTTCGATACTGACTAGGTATCGATCCGATACCAGGGCCAGTATCGCCAGTATCGATACAGACACTTACAATAATTAAGGTAGATGCATTGAAATGCCAATTACTGTTGTTGTGACGTTTGCCTTTTTAGTATTATTGTACTTTTTTATGCAATCGATTTAAATGGATTAATTATTCAAGTAAAGTTATTTGTTTTATTATTTTTTGTAAGCAAAGTGGTAATTATTTTTGAACAGGAGTTTTGTGAGTGGTGTAAAAAGTTTGAGAACCACTGGTCTAAAAAAAAAAAAAAAAAACTCCTGCTTTGTGCCTTGCCAGCCACAGAGCAACGTATTATATTTATTATATTAAATTTAATCCCTCAAGGAGTATTTCTAAAATGAATGCCCAATAGTCAATATAATTCAAAATGTAACAAATTAGCTTCCAATTCATTGTAAAGAAACTCGTGGGCCTGACTCAGCACCATGGAGGCTTTGGCCGGCCATAGTAATAGCTATCACCTGATTTTATAACTTTCTGACTTGACAATTATTATCTGTGTAAAGGCAGCCTTTCACAATCACTAAATAACATTTCTTTTCAGAGCGGAGGTGCTTCAAGGTCACAGCGATGATGGACGTTAAGGATAATTTGATCCAGTCCAAAGGGTAAGTGTTGATATCTTCTATGCTGAGATGCATGTTTACTGTTAGGAGGAAATCAGTGGAGGATGAAGAGTGTCTAAAGTTGGCTGTGGTATAGGGATCTATGCTACATAATTTCCACCGTGGACTACTGATGCAATGGGAACCGTTTCTGCCAGACGTTCCTCCTGACACAATAGCAGGTTATGACTTCTACAATGATGTAATTGATACTCTGCTAAAACCATCAGCCATGGCCCATCCTTACATCTCTCATTCTCATTCACTTGGAGGCTCTTCCACGGGAACAGCTAGGCGTTTCCGAATGCGGGTGGTCCGGCCTTGTGGGAGGGAGGGAGCGAGGGAGAGTGAGGGAGAATTAGCCCTGCTCTCATGTTTCCCAAAGAGAGAGGGATGGAGGAGGGAAAAAAAAAATCTGACATGAGGAAGAGAGAGTGAGTTAGAAGGAGCGAGAGAGTCAAAGCTTTGAGACTCCACATCTGTCTTCCAGATGTGACCGCCGCAGTTGTCTGAAACTGGTGGGGGGAAAAGTTAAAAAGTAAAGGAAAATTGGTGCTAAACAGTTTTTTATTGTTAGGGATTACACATGCAGAATAGATGCTCAGGATATCCCGCCCTTTCGAAAAAGCAATGAAATAGCATACTAAAGCCCTCGAAGCAAGTGTATAGAATAGAGCACCTGTCCAAATATCCAAACTCGCTCTTAGGGGGACATAAGACGGGGAAGCATTATGACAGAAATGTATCAATATTTAGATTATGCTTTAAGATAGACAAAATAATGGAACAAAGAAGCATATCTGATCAAGAAAAGTCCGTTTGTTTTCACGGGGGCAACAGAGGTGGGAAGTAACAAAGTACACAAAAATGGAATAATTATGGGTTACCCATTTAAAAAAAAAAAAAAAAAATCCCTTTTTGTCACATTGGGTGTAAATCATGACAACCTGACGTAGTAAATGATAAATATGATCTGTGTGGAAAAAATGGTCACCTTCTGTCTCTAATTGGTTGTTTTTCGTCAGACGCAGTGGTTTTTTCCTAATCAAGTAACACAAGGGCCAGAGATGATTTTTTTTATTTTTTATTTTTTTATATTATTATATAAATCATGTGGCTACGACTGTCTGGTTATACCAACAATTTTAACATATCCAATTTTATTGAGTAATTTGAGGGGGAAATGCAAACTTTCCATAGAAGAGTTTGATGGCTTCCACTTTTACCATTTTTTTTTTTTTTTTACATGAATATCTTTGCTTTGCTCTGGGGAGCAGACATGGTGGTCAGCATGATGCTGGAAGATCAGACTTCATAGAAGAAGAGGGGAAAATAAGTCATGGAGAGAAAAAAAGGACACGGAGAGTTGATTTGTGCCTGTGTGTGTAAAAGCAAAACCAAAATCTGAACAAACATGAGAGGGAATCACCAGTGAGCCATCATTAACACACTGGCTGGAAGTTTTGCTCCTCTCCCTCGATGCATAAATGTTGTTCTAAGGTCCTTGTGGTCCCTCTCTGGATTTGGGGGCAGTCCGTCATATGCGGGATGGTAGACGTCGCAATATTTTTCTGTTATCACCCTATGGGCTCGCAAAGACAGCAAACCAAAGGAAAATAAACAAGATGACACACTTTTTCCTTCCCAGCAGTAAGCCAGTCTCCCTACTGCTGATTTACACCGAAATAACATGCTATGATTAAATACTGCAGACTGGCTTCCTCAAAGCAGACAATACTGTAGTCCAAAGAAAACATTCCAAATAGTTTACTCGTACAGTAAATACATTTGCTTAACAACCTCATAACTTCACTTTAGCACTGGAAGGATAAAGTGTAATTATTCTAAAGAGGCCAAAATAACACTCGATAAAACCTGCACCATCCAATGAGATTCGATTCAAAGAGCTCACACCAAAGGCTTGCCGCAATAAAGTTAATAATGCACAGATGTGTTGATATAATATATTTATTTTTATGGTTGTCGTAGTGTTTCCTCACTTGTATAGCTCACTAAAGTACCCAAAATATTGTCGAAAAATACCTCTCAATGTAATATGGGACAGTCCTACAAAATAACACACAATAATAAATATCACATTAATGTCTGGCTGTGTTGAAAAAGTATCATAAATCAGCATGAGGGATATTTAACAAAAAGGGTGATTGGGTTCATAAATAAATAGGGTTATGAGGGATATTTGAACTAATATCAAATCAAATATATTAAGCAAGTACAATTATTTTTTTTCATCATGAGTTGCAAGCAACTTTTTAATGCACTTAAGTGTAATAAATGTAACTGAGACCACAATTTATTTTATTTACCAAATCAGCAACGCAATAGAACTAAATATGGGCAATATCAGATGTATATCTAATTGAAAGAAAAGCAGCCCTCCAAAATATTTGCGACAATAATATAAACAGCACATCAATTATGTACAGTAGTAGGTAAACCAGATCAAGTCATTAATTAATCTCGAGACAGAATTATATGACTCGTAAAAGAATCAAACCCTGTGGCTCAAAAGCGGGATGTTAATCTGAGCAATGCAATGTTTGAACACTTTTTATCTGATCCAAGAGCTGTAAGTGTGTCAAACTGCCGGGTCTCGCTCCTTCTCTCTCTGGGAGCCCTCTCATCTTTTTCCCATTAGTGCTCTTTTTATGTTCCATCCGAGCGAGTGTGTGCGTGGCTGCAATTGTTTGTGTGTGTGTGCGCGCGCGGGTGAGCATTTGTGTCCATGTGTCCAGCTAAAGTTTTTTTTTTATTGAGTCGTAAAAAAACTCCCAAGAGCATATGATTTATCCTGTCATACCTGTATATGTAAAGCATTTTTATTTTACAGAATGACATGCACTGTTTTTCAAATTTGTTGGACCGTCATGAAATTTTAGCTATTTACTGGTCTCTAAAGTTCACAACTGAGGATATTCATGGGAGAAATATATTGAATTTTATCTATTACTTTAAAGGGAAAATGGTAACTTTTGATTCAGTTTTTATGTTAGAATAGTAGTGAAGAACAACAATTTCGAAACTATGTAAGATAAAATCTTTGTTGTAAAATCTCTGAAATTATTCAACTGCTGCACTTAGTAAAAATAAAAAAGTACAGACCCTAGAAATTTAATTCACTATCAATTTTCAAAAATATATTTTACAATCACTTAAAAAAAAAAAATACAAAAAAACTCTTTGCAAAAATATTTTTTTTTGTTTTACAATTTAAATGTAACATTTACAAAACAAGTTGACAAAAATGGCAAGTTAGTAAATAGCTGCAATTGGAACTTTTTTTTTTATATATATATTTTTTTCTTTTAGTTTTTGAATGCCAGAAACTATTTTTATAGTCCCACAGGCTGACACATTTCTCATTAATCTTCCTCTTTGTCATTGTCAACAACTTTAAACATTTCTCCTAAATAAGATCATGACTGTGGAATATTTCCGATAATCGATTGATATCTCGATCATGTCATCGCCTTGCAGAAGTTCAAAAAGGTGACAAGCCTAATTTGTCACAACGAGGAATATAACGTTTCTGCTTTCAATTATCGCTGAACAACTAAAAATCGTAACTTAAGCAACACTATTTGCACTTCATTACGACTCTGATGTTGCGTTGGAGCTGTGAGAAGACAACTTACGACGCTCGCCGAGCCGAGACCCATGGCCGAATCATATGGTCCGAATAAAGCGACATGTGCTGTTGGCTCTTAAGTGGGTGCATGGAGTAGCGAGGCGCCTTTTTGAAGCTTTGAGAGCCCTCTTCTCTGTAAAGGACACCATTGTGTGGTTAGGTCGCAGCCTTGTCACAAGCTGAGCTCACATGCTACCCGTCAGTAGTATTACAGGGCTTTGGAGGGATGTGATTGTATTATTCCTGTTGTAACACTCGCCTAATTCAAGGCAGATTTGACCCGCCGCTTATGTTTCTCTTCAATTGGATCAAATCTAAACCCTTCGCTCGCCACATGAATCCGCCCGGTTGCGTTCATACACACGGACTGTCACTCAGCTTCATCCGTTGTGCATGCTAGCTTATGCTAACCTTTGCTATGTCATGGAGAGAGCAGACGAGCGGGAAGATAGGAGATATAAACCTGGAATTGTTTTCTCAGAGCCACAAGCTGACTTGTCCCATGCCAGGAAGAGTCTGAGATCTGACCCGTGCCACCACAGAAGGCAATCTTTAAATAGGAGCCTATTTGGAGACACTTTACAGTTGGCTATTACTACGCCATTACTGCCAAAGTTGAAGCGCCACAAAACAACACTGAGAAGGGTCCAACTTTCATGGCAGTAATACGAGCGACTGCCCGCCGCCAAACACGTAATCATTGCTGGTCAAGGGCCCATTATTGTCGTATCTCCTCAAACCCAAAACACACACTCGGCTAACACTCGACCTTGAGCTAACAAGGCGAAGCTTTTCCAATGACCGCATGCAAGAGACGAGCAGATTGCAGGGAAGAGGCGCTTGTTTTGGGCTTGACTTTTGAGTCCGGCGAAGGAAACATGAAGCTCTTGGGTGCCGCCGAGATCCCCCGGGGGTATCCGAACCCTCCAATCTGCTATTGGAATGGAAGAAAGTCTCACGAAGAGGGATGGGCCTCTGATTTGTTTTGCGGTCTTTTTGAAAGTCTCCATTTTTGCAGCAGGGGAGGAAGAGGAAACACCAAGTTAACACGACAGGAGAAATAAGATGAAGATGTGCAGATGCACTCAAAGAGGACTGTGGAGTCAATATGGAAATAATCAAATGTTTTGTTTTGTTTTGTTTTGTTTTGGTGCTATTGCATCCTTTCACGTATTCTATCTGTCAAATAAATTGAATTACCACTGCGCTCAAAGTCGCCAAAGTCGAGAAGAGAAAAATTGCAGATGTTTCTGGGCACTCTTGCCGATGTCACATGAATAGTGATCAAAGCGCGTGTCCAATCCCTCCCGTGACATCTTCGTCCATAAATGTGTTTCAGTTTGTGCATGGTTTGCGTAAAGGCGCAAGGGCCCGAGGTTGAGTGTGTGACAGACAAATCGTGAGAGAAGTTGGCACATCGTGGTGGCTTTCATGTACGCTTGGAGCCTGATCTTCTGGAATAGATATGAGGAGGGGAGATAATGGGACAAATGTCTCATCCAACCACTACAGTAGAAGACCGTATGGGACTTGCGTGTTTGGCCGGGTAATTCGGAAATGGCTTACACACACATGCTCGGCCATGGGTGTAAACTATTGAGATGCCAATCACAAAGAGCGATGAAGTGGAAAGAAGGATTCTCAACATCCTCAAGCAGTTCAGACAACCACCGTGCCATTAAAAGGAAACAAAACAGTTCCGTCCATATGTGAATCTTGTCCTACTCTCTTTTTGGAATAAACTTACACGATCGGATTCACTCGCCAATCTGCTGTCCATATGTCGGACTTCCTCTTGGATGGAAAACTTTAGCACATACTCTATGTGCATGTGGACATTCAAAGCAGTGAAGTTTAAAGACCCTGAAGTTGAACGATTAGTATTTTGATATTTTTGATGTGGTACTTGTGATGGAAAGAAGGGGAAACCCTTATAATGACAACAGAGCCACAAATCCGAGTTACTGCAATACAAAATGATGTCGGGTTAGCGTGCTAGCCGCTAGGCTAATGCTCTCATTTCAGAATTGAGTAATGATGGAGAAAATGAAGCTTTAAATTGACTTTATGCACCTGTTGTGAGTTATGCTAAGTTGCGGATTTTTGAGTCCATAAATACAATTGGTTCATGAAGCATATTTGAAGCTTCATTTTCACATTACCAAGATGAATCAAAGTTTGACTAATAAATAATGTCGATGAGATAAATGGGGGGGGGGGGGGATGTGGGCAACAGTGTGTGGTCACATTTGGAGCTTCCACAGTGGACTGCGGTCCATGTTTTTATGTGACCATGCCTTGCTTTGTCTAAAGCTTACATGTGTCATCTAATGGAGTCCAAATACGCCTAAGGCTCTTAAGACCCGGGACATTGCAGTGCAACCAAATCATGCAGATATGAAATCCATCAAGCGGCATCACTCATTTTTCTTCCCTTTTTGTTCCAAAATGACTTCATTCTCAAACATAATGCCAGAGCTTACTCACAGCCAACACAGGAATCCATCATCACTCAATGAAATATCACAGGCTGCACAAGCACCCGGGATTTGAAAAACGATTCCACATATTCACACGACTAATAATTAACGGATGCTATGACTCAACATGTTATTTTTCAGAGGAGACTGTCATGTTGATTTAACAAGGAAGTTAAGACAGCTGAAGTCAGTCCTTGTATGTTGATCGTGACCATGACACATTAAGTATTAGGACCCCCACCCTTCCTTATGCTCTATTAAGGCCGGGTGGTCCAAATCCAGCTCCAGCTTATTAGTGTGTGTGTGTGTGGTACCGTCACAACACAATATGACATTTTCTACATGCAAATTGTCCTTAAACAATGCACACACGTCTACCGCAGAAACAACAAGGCTACCATTGACACTGACTCCCCCCCCGTTCCCCTCCCTCCCCTTTCACCTTCATCATCACCCTCCCTCCCACGTTGTCCGGGCTGCGTCGCTGGCCACAGGGGCCGAGAATGCGGTTCAGGTGCAGGACTCTGCTGTTTCCAATTATCAGAGTATAAATTAGTGTAGCGCTCCCCTGTCTTCTCTCCAAACATTGCTGTCTCTTCATCCTTGTCGACCCTCCACGTTTCACTCCGGCTTTGACCTCCCCCTTTTATATGGTGGTGACACGTACATTTTTGCCTTTACGGCTCTAGTAACCCCCTGCACTCTTCCAAATGCTCCACTCCATTCTGTCAAAGTCCATTTGGTATAAAACTTTGCTTTATTAGCCAGCGAGAGTGTAAATCTACTGTCATAACGATATCCGAGAGGAACATTACTTCTGGTTTTACGATAAATCGGGTTACTGTAAAACAGGAGGCCGCAGGTTAGGTTTCCATGTGATTCGTTTTTTTCTTCCATAGGTCAGTCTGTTAGTGCGCGTGTTATTTTTCCAGGGTGGAGAGATCAGCTGCAGTGTAGCCAAGTAGGACCTGAGGTCATCCTGGCACTGAGAGTTCACATCTGTTCAAATAAATCCTCCACTGTGCCATAAGCAGTAAAAACACTCTGGCACATGCACTGTCCACGCACACAACCATGCGTGTGAGAAATTGTGGAATGTAGCAGCTTTACGGAAAATAAGATTGTTACAATAATTCCAATATTGCCGTATTTATGGTCATCAAAAACAGGTTTTATTAGGCTAGATTAATTTATTTTGCTTTGCATGCTGTTAAAATTGAGAATATATTAGGGTGACATAAATAAAACAGTTTCAAGACACAAATGGGAATGCCAATGGCTAATATGATTATCATAATTAAAAAACATGATTAATCGAATGGAAATTTTCCAATTTTGTCATTTTTTTTCCCAGTGTAATAGTGAGAACAAATAGTGTTTAACTTGCTCCCCCCAGCCCACATTCCTTACTTTGGCACCTGTCATATGTGTTTTTTTATTTTGTCTTTTTTACAAACTCGAGCTGCTGTTGCAAAGGACACGCCACACGGGAGAGAAATTTACACAGCGTGTCCTCCCCAGGCCGTGAGCTGTTCACAGGGATCAAATACTCCCAAGGTGCCATGTGTGTGAATGTATCTCTATTACTAGAGGTCCTCTGGTGGGAGCACCACCAGAGCTTCCGCCACAGCCTTGTTCTCTACCTCAAAGTGCCCTCAGAGCAGTGTTTTATAACTCCCTGTTGGAAAATTCAAAGAAGACAAGAGGAAAAATAATATTTAAAAAAAAAAAAACATCTAGGGTTAACTGGGCTGCTACTCTGAACAAGGACGGATGATAGAGGAGCTTGAAATGTTGGCTGCAACGTTAGACAAAATGTTTCTCCGTTTACTGCCGCCCCTGACCTTCAGCTGCCTGGAACATGTTAGAGACATGCTAAAAAAAGGTGAAACAGATGATGAGAAGAGAAAGGGTGAACTCCCCCCTCCAAACAAGCCCACTGATGTGATCCCCCTTGCTCTGCAGGAGTCCAAAAGATAAACAACGTGTTGGCTTAAGAGTAACTTTCACTTCTTCCCTCGAACCTCAATTCAGCGTTCGCCGCGGCTCCCTCTCTCCATCCAGATGTTTGGCCCGACAGCAACGACGAGCGGACGCAGAGGACCTGGGGCGATGCAGTAGGGATCTCCAACGTGGACTGGAATGCTGACCCTCTATCCATCTCCATCAGCCGAGATACGTTTGTTTGACTTGAGATGTGATTGTGTTTTTTCTTCCCCACACCTGCAGCTTCCTCTGAACTCTGCCCCCCCCAACCCGTTCAGGACCACCCTTGACCCCCCTTTTCTCCTATTTTGACTCTGTGGATTGTCATTGATCGATTGCTTTAGTTTGGAGTAGTACCAATCGTGCTGCTACTACTCATGTTTTCCATTCTCCTGTCGCGTTGCTTTACGGCCAAAAGGTCGAGGAAGGTCTTTTTTTTTTTTTTTTTTCCCCCAGCTCGGCATTTTAATCCAGTCAGGTTGTGAAATGAAACAGGCGTGCTACGTGTGCTGACAGCTTTGGTCTTTCCCTGCTATTTGCTGTCATTTGCCTTGTGATTGACCGCCGGGTTGCGGAGGAGTCGCGTGGTTATCTTTGCATAAAATAATAAACCACCCCAGACTTGCATTTTGATGCTAAGCTCACTCTCTGGGGTGACCATGTCTTTGTCAAAACATGGTGAAAATTAAAATAAATAAATAAATAGACAGAAATAATAAAATCAAATAAAATAAACCACTCCAGACTTACTGAAGCGATTACGCTCAATCCACTTTGCTGTTCGTTGTTGCTAGGCGGCAATCTTATCAGTCGTCCTTTCAAACATGGTGGGCTGAAAGCTTCTCAAGATGTTCCAGCGATCTGACAACAAACATGTTTATTTACTGACTTCATTTGGCCTTTACAGCTCCCTCGAGTGATAGCGGTTCATGTTGAACTGTTCATTGCCCGTGGATGTTGTTTCACTTAAAAAAAAAAAAATGTTTAAACACTCAGGTAATGATGTGCTGTGGTAGAAGTGAAAAAACATATGGGAGAAAAAACACTTTTGCTTTCTTCTCCCCTGAGTAGAAAGAGAAGCACCGTGGTATGAGAGTGAGTAAGGTTCTGTTAATCAAAATGAATGAGCACCTCTTAAGATTCGCATGTTGACAGCAATCACTCCCCAGTTGACAACAGACTTCCAGATGCGCTCCATCCGGCATGTTTGTTCATTCTCTTGCATTAGTCAACAGAAGAAAGAAAAAAAAGAGGGCAATAATTGCATGTTCTGATTTTATTTGGATTTTTGTGTGAGCGGCCACAATTCTCATAAAGACTCAATAAATGTCCATCAAGGGGGGGAAGAATCGAAAGAGAGGGTAATGTATTAAAAAAAAAAAAAAAAAGAACAGGCGACCACTAGGTTTCTATTTGCGCCTTTCCCGCAGTGAATTGAAAGGAATTGTGTGATCACGCTCACAATGGCGCATACGCCCATGCGTGAAAAGACGCCATCCATGCACAATTATGCTTTGCGCTGGACTTGTATTGGCCATAAAAGTAGAGCCCATATGTAAGACATTTATTTTAACAAGTCATTTAAGATACATTTGAAATGATATTTGACTTCTTCATGTGGTATATATTTAAACTATTAATACAGACAGTAATAAAGTTCCTGTATGTCATTTGCATATTTTAAACACAGAGGAAGATATTTGAAGTAGTCCACAATCCAAACTAAAATATGAACTCCATGCCTTTATACATTTACACAGTGAGTGAATGACCATATTTTCTCAAGCAAAGGCCAGAGGTGAGCTAAGGTGTTTATTGAAGTATGCAACTCATCTGGCCATTGATTTATTTGAGCAGAGGAAATATGGTATAATTATTGGAGTGGGCAACCACAAAAAGTTTCAAGTGCCGTAGGTAGAGACAATATAGCTTCCATAATATACTGCTGGGTGAAGACAGCCCAGAGTTCATTGTTTACTTTTATACTAAGTGCTGATTTGTTTGGACTCACTGCAATTGAGTCAATCCAAACAACTCTACATTATTTTGGCTTTAACGATTTGAATTTATGTACAGATATGCAATGAGTGCTGTAAATTATTTTTATTGTGAGCCCGGTCAGGTTTTGTCTTATGGAGCTTTTCACTAATTGAATTTAGGCCCCCGCTACCTCGCTCGAAGCCCCCCCTCCCCCTCCCTGCTGTTATTCCGGCTGGGTTGCACAGCAAGCCTTCAACACAGCAGCTTTTTCAAATTTGAGGCTTACGTCGCTCGGCCAAAAGCCACAAATTACCCCCCTCTAGCAGCAGAGAATTAGGAACAATTTTGTGTTAGCTATAAAAAAAAAAAAAAAAAGTGAGGGAGAGAGAAGTGAGGGGAAAATATAGCTTCCAACCGGGACCACCAACAGAGGCAACATGGGATGAAGAGGCCGACTGTTTGGGTGGCAGGGCGGTGCTACAAAAGTGACTTCAATCAATCCTAGCATATCGCATCTGCATAAAACCATTAGCAAACAAAAAGACGTGAATTATGTTCCCGTTAGAGGCCGCTTGGACGTCTGTTCACATTTACAATTCCCAACAGCAGGCATCCGTGTTGCATCATAACATCATAACCCAAACCGACATGAGGTGACAATCTGGAATTTCTTTCTTTCAAACAGGGTGGCATTTTGGATTTACCTCCACCGTGCGGTTGGTCCTTTAATCTGAACATTAATGTTAAATGCCTCCTTTTCTTGTTTCTTACAAAGCGTGAGGTTTGGCAAGCCCATATATAATCGACAATACTTGCATTGAGCCGATCCATGTTTTTCTCATTCTGGAACTCTTCCTGCTTTTAAAACCATGCCGTACATTACTGAGGGAAAAAAAGCCAAGTCGATGAGGGGGATTTTTTTTTTTTTTGGGGGTGTTCTAATGTCGCTTGATCTCTATGACCATGACTAATACAGCAGGTAGAGCACTTTGTCTTTCTCGGGGATCTGTCAGAAGGTGCAAGCTGATGCCGGTCGGGGTTAGCGACTCCCATTAGTACGTACATCGGCAGCCATGGTGGTTAGAGCCTGACCTCGCTGTTGATTGTGCTTCCTGCTCCACTTTTCATTAAATGACAGAGTTTAAGTCTTTGTTTGTGGGGCTAATGGCTCTCATTTAGCCGAAGAAGTGGTTTGGAGGGCTGCTGGTGGGTGACATCACACTCTTGTTGCCTTTGATCAGGTGAAGGTCGGAAGGGCAATGTTTCTCGCTCGCTCTTGTTGGAAATGGTGGTTTTGTATACATCTGGAATTATATATAAATTATTTTATGAATCGCAAACTCGTATTACATATGTGTGATGGATCAAAAACTTTCCGTGCGGTTCTTTGTATCTTCTGCTTGGTCTCTTCGGTAAATTCCATCTTTGGCTTGACCTTTGAAAAATATTTCTTTACCAGTCAAAAGTTTAATTTTTCAGAATCTTCATGGTCATTATTCATCTGCGCTGTGGAAACTGTCAAGTCACTTCCTGATATCTGCTTTAGATTTGTTTCTACTTAAAGTAGCCAAAGAATCTGAGTGGGTCATTCAAGGACTTTTAAGGCCTTCTTTTTCTTTAACTGGCTAAATCAAGGTGCCTGAAATGTACATTGAAATAAATGATCAGCACACTTCTTTGTCTTGGGTTGCTACAACAGCAGTCAACAGTCAGTGATTGATTTTTCCACAAGAGATTTGAGCATTTCTTAAGAAGAAGAAGATCTATCCGCAATCTAACCTTGAAGGCAATTGTGTTTACTGGAGCGCTGCATTTCCTTCGGGGATTGGCTCGCACACCCAAACCGCAGTTTGAGGGCAGGAATATAATGTCTAAGAGGTTTATTTGGAAATTATTGAATTATACTGCATACCAAGTATTTCAAGATGTCATGGACAAATTATTCCTTTGCCATTGAAGTGCGTCTTTTCATTTCAGCAGACCGTTTGACTTTTTTTTTTTTTTAACTCTTTACATGTCTTCTCCTCCACACTTGCCTCCTTTATTGGGTTTTATTGTCCCCTCTAACCTCATGCTTCAGATCTCCTCTCTGGAGTTGCTCCCACTCCCTCTGAGCGCGTGGCTGAGGTGTGAGATCATTCTCCTTCTGGGTGGCTTTCCTGTTATATGTCACTGTCATGTGTTGGCACTGACACTTGAAGGGGGTCCCCTTTTCCAAAAACACACCGCACGCTGCTTCACCGATCGGGCAAAGTCGTGCACCGGCGGAATGGTGTGTTTTAATGGGCTTGGCAGGTTAACACGGACTGGTGAAAGGGGCGGGGGGTAATTGAATAACTCCTCAGAGAGTGGCTCAAACAATTTTCTCTGGCAAGTGTGAGTCTTGTGGAAGTTCTGCTCGGTGGGAAATATGAAGGATTTATTGATGATAAGTGCAAAACCGCAACACTGCTTTGCATTCACCAAACTCTGATGCTACAAATTGAAAGGCTAAACTGATTGTAAATGTATCGGCAGGCAGCGGGCTCCTCACATAAATATTGCAGGATCATTTTTTCCAAATGACAACTCAAATGACAATATAGGCATAATGTTTTTATGAACCTGAATCCCACAATGCATCACTTTGCCTTTTGGGTTCAAAATGTGGAAGGCGGTGGCGGTAAGCGCTCCACCAATGAGTTTATTCTATTTGTTTGGGTTGGCAGAGGGTGGCAGCTCGGTACGGCTCGCGGTGAACGGGACCGTGGCGACTCACTTCTCCACGTCAGAGGGAGGATCACAAGTCCGAAATGTGAGCGTCCACGTAGAAGTGTGCATGTTGCAAAATCGGGTCAATGATGAATCAGGAATCAATGCGTCATTAACGCAAAATGTCAATGTTCCTCTTCTGGACCTTAAAAAAAAACATTGGAAATTTTACATTTCTATTAACCACAAATATGAATTGGAAATAAAATGTGCAAACTTTCTTTGTAGGCAAGTCAAGATTAATAGTTCATCCTTGGTTTAGGAAATACACTGGGGAATAGCAAATTTGAAGTAGAGAAGGCTTTTTTAACAAATTTATTTCCAGTCCATCATGTTTTTGAGATTTTTCTTTTTTTTTTTCAGATTGAGCTTGTGTTTTTACCATTCGTTGAAATTTATGTGGCTATGACTATGCAGGAAAACATGTCCACCTGTTGCTGAACCTAACTCTTCATTCATAAATACATCCAAATAGTTGACATAATTATTAATAATAATCTCCCCATCTTATTGAATACGTAGGCATTTGGTTATTAATCTTTTTATGGTTCTTGATACATTTTAAATTCGAACGAAATTATATTATTAGAGAGCCACCTCTTGACAATATTTATTTTATTGTATTCTATAACATATCTTATATTACAGCATTTTACTTTACCAACCCTTTTTTTCTAAAAAATATTTATTTCACATATGGCTAACTGAGTATAATAAAAAGCATCTTTCACTGCTCTGCAGCGCAGTCGTAGTCACAGCTAACAACAACTAGAAATGTATGCCTTTCAACAGTTTATATGACCTCAAAAAATTCCTACTGGCTCAAATTGTAAACCACCTCAAAGTATATTATTAAATGACTCTCTTGTTTACTTTATCCGTCCAACCCGAGTGATATTTTTTAAAGGCTTTCTTATTTATGCATCTCTTGGATTGCAAAGAGTGTAGCTAATAATGCAGCTCTATAATGACAAGCAAAAGATCAATTCAGTTGAAGACGCCTTCAGGATGAAAAACCCAAATACACGCATTCACAAGCCTTGTGTGTTTAACTTGCTTATTTTATCAGGTGCAGCGGCCTCTCCCCCCCCCCCCCACTCCCCCAAACAACATGACTCCCATTCCCTCTGACCAGCTGCCAATCAGTCATTGCAACATTTTATCTGCCTTGTTCTCATCTCCATCAGAATTAACAACAAGCTCGCCACTAATAGAAAAAGCCATTTCATGTGTGATTCATTGATTTTGAACATGGGCTGATCGCACGACGTTTGTATCGAACCACAGTTGCTCATTAGTGACATAACATTTGTTTGTAACAAGTTTGATCTACGACTAGAATTCTAATTGAGACATCGAAATGATATTAGGCGTTGATTTTATTAGACCAAAGATTTCCAATCAGTAACATTTTGGTTGTAGAAGTGGTTGATGTTAATCTTATAAAGGATGCTGATAAACCGCAAGCTGTAAAATATTTGGAAATGATACAAAGAAAGGAAAGAAATCACACGAGCATTAAAAACAGATTGGCTCGATTTAAAACTGCGGTGAAAAACAGGAGCAGTTGCAGAAATATGGGGCGCTTAAAAAAAAAAAAAAAAATCTTTTGGGGCCCGCCACTTGCAGCTCCTCACAAAGTTCTGAATTCTGCTCAACAACTATTATTGGATGTAAAGTGTGAACCATTAGCAAAGTTCAGCATAGTGCTCTGTCTAAACAGACTCAGTCCTGCATTAAATAAATATTCCAGTGCTTCCAAATGTGTGTTTATTTGACTGTCATGTTGAACGTAACTCTGCTCTCTGCATGGACTTCTATAAACTAAAATAATAAATGAGCTAATCAGAATGTATACATGTGCTTGTACACAGAAGAAAGAAAACGGCGATTATTTATTCATTTGAGTATGTGACCTTGGTTGAATTATGCTCAACATTTGTTTTGCATATTTTAAATTATGGAGCAGTTGCAGTAACCTTTGGATAAAATGAGAGGTAAAAAGCAACAACTGTGCATTTAGGAAAATAATTTAGATCACGCTCATTGTTGCATTTTTATAACTCAAAATTTTGAAGATACCTCCTCATCTGAATGGTGGAAAAAAAATATTTTAGCATCATCACAAAAGTATATTTGCTTGAGCACTTGTATAAGAGCTCTGCACAAACATGTATAAAGTATATTTGTTTAACCCGCCAGGTTTCATTTCAATTTTAGTAAGCGTTCATGCGTTGATTGGAGAATTTTAACGCTTTTATTTTAAAACCTTAAAATAGTTTAAAAAATACAATCTCATCATCATTTCAATCCTACGTGGTGATTCATTCATTTTTATAAACAATCTACAACCAATTAAAATCACATTTAAAGTAGATGACTTGCATTTCAGTCATTGTCAACTCATAATTATTGTCTATCACTAAAATATACGCATTTTAACATCTGTAACAAAATAGAACTGACTTCACTGTTTCGATATGGATTTTTATTTATTTCCAGGAAAACCTGTCAATTAGACATTCGTTTGATCACAATTTAAAGAAAAGAAGAAAGGATAGACTGTATCATGTATGTACACGTAAAAAAATAAAACCCATTTTTTATGGATTGTCGAAATTGTCTTTGTTACCTGAGAAAAATCAAAGTCCTGCGCATATGGTTTATTTATTGTCCCGATCACCGACGTGTTTAGCTGCCAGCTCAGGAGTTCCACGCTGAGTGTGTAACTTGTGATATTCCTGCTGTAAGGTGAGCAGGTGAGGTGAGGACACCGCTGGATGGAAAAGCGCCGGGCTTGTGAAAGCTGTTCCGGGCGTCATCTGGGTGGAGTAGGCGCCGCAGTGAGCCGCCGAGAAGGCTTCGATGCTGGGTTGTGACTGGAGGAAAGCCTTGGCCGTGATGGCGCTCCTGGAGAAGAAGCTGGAAAGAGCCGGCAGGATGCTGCTGACAGGTGGGATGGGTGCGTGATGATGATGGTGGTGGTGATGTTGATGCATGTACGGGTAAATATCCAGAGTGGGGAGCTGGAGAGCGGCTGAGCCCAGCCCGTAGTGTCCATGGGGGAACGCGTGCAGTGCGCCGCCGGGCTCCACTTGATGGTGCTCCTTGTAGCGGAAATGTTGCCGCTTGAACCTCTTCCTCCTGCGCAAAAAACTACCGTTCTCAAACATATCCGAAGAATTCGGATCGAGGGTCCAGTAGTTGCCCTTGCCGGGGTTGCCAGGCTCTCTGGGCATTTTTATAAAGCAGTCGTTGAGAGATAAATTGTGCCGGATTGAGTTCTGCCAAGCGGGGAACTTCTCGCGGTAATAGACGAAGCGGTGGCTGATAAAGTCACAGATCTCGCTGAGAGTGAGGCGTTTTTTCGGGCTTTGCAGGATGGCCATTGTGATGAGGGCGATGTACGAGTACGGAGGCTTCACCGACACGGGACCTTTCGTTTTAACGGGACTCGCTTGTGGAGGGCTACACGAGTCCGAGTCCCGCGCCTCCCCGTGGGGTGTCAGAGCATCCGCGGTGCGCTCCAGCTCCAGCTGCTCCCCTGCGTTATCTCGGAGTCCTTCTCCCACCACGTCGATAACAATATCCTCCATGATATCCGAGCCCAATGTCATGTCCACCTGCAAACAGATGGCAACAAAGCGACAGCTCCTGGAGAAGAAAAAAAAAGGAAGTGGGAGCGCCGTTTACGCACAACTCATCTCCATTCACAAAAAGGAGAGCGCACAACTAGAGCACACGTCACCATCTGTGACATCTTCATACAAACTCCAAAACTCCAATTATTCCAAATATGGTGGGCGTAAAGGTGCGTAAAATTTCGTGCGCCCTCTGAAGGTGTCCGGCATCATCTGTAGTCCGCTGGTTCTCTGTGCGCGTAGGTCGGGGTGGTGGGGATGATGTCACGCTTCGGGCCAAGGAAGATGATTCTGACCAATGAAAAGTGCGGAAAGGTAAAACAGGGATGCCTGGACCAGTTAAAAAGAAGTACTCTCATCAGTTGTCCATCCTTGCCAAGTGAATGTTTGCGTCACTGGTCCATTCAGAAAAACACCCCAATGCAAGAAAGAAAAAAGGGGGGGGGGGACTATTTTTTTTATTTCTTTTAACCGACAGTGGCATCAAAAACACATTTTGTTTTTGTGCTCCAGCTCCCTTTTGCCCCTTAGGGAATATGATGCTATTCATAACCCGACTTGGGACATCTCATTTTAGAAGTAAAATTCGCTACACCCAATTTTAATGAAAATACAAACAGGCAGACGGACAGAAATAATAATTTTTAAAAAATCTCTAAAAAACTATTTCACACGCACGGCGATTTAGAAGCATCTGCAGCACCACAAATATCCGTTTTGCTTAATTAATTTAGGCACTTAAGCTGAATTTGCCAACGTTTAGAATAAAGCCGTGTTTGAAGTAAACAAGAAATAGCATATTGTGCAGACGGTGAGATTTGTTTGCGCAAAAATTGTGGTCCCAAAGTAGTCAATCATTTGATCGGGTTTAATAAAAGGCGAGTGGCGGAGTTGAGAGAAAAGTGCTAGATTTGCACCAGCTCCGACATAAAAGAGAGCCGGACGCCTTTTTGGTATTGTTAGGAGGCCTCTGGTTGTTTGGGTTTAATGTTGGAAGCCTTAGATGGGGATTCTCACATTTCCTGCCTCTAATCTTATTGATACCTCAGGGCTAAGAAAAAAAAACCGGACCCGGTCCGGGCTGGGTGGGCTATTTGAGACCAGTAAAGCTGTAGATGATTTCCAAAATTCATCACGCATGTCTGCAGATTGGAAACAGGCCTTTGTGAGTGAAGTTTTGTGCTTTCAATACGGAGCCCCCGTAAAAATAAAAACAGAGTGCGCATCTCGCGCATGCGACACCAAAATTGGGAAGGAAAATTTCGCATTCCTCTTTTATTCATAACGATTTTCAATTAATATCTCACAGGAAATATTTTTGTCATCTGTAGTGTTTTGCGCCAGAGATGCGCATACAAGCGTCGAATTATTTGGCCATGAGGAAGATTGCAATGGATCTTCACCGTTGTCATGCATGAAGCAATAATAAGATGGATGCTTTATGGACCACTTCAGTTGAAATGTGTTCTTACCTCAGTGAAAACTTGAGTCCGTCTGCAAGATTTGGCCAGTGATAAATAAAAGAGCCCATTTATCATTCTCAGACATTGAACTGGCTTCAAAGAGCTATGTGAGGTTGTTTTCACAAACCGTCCTGTTCTCACCAGACCTTCGAACCTTTGCAGTTCACTGGAAAATGTACTGGATGATATACCACTGCTGAAAATAACTGGATGAAATATGTTTGAGACTGCAAGCACGAGAAAAAGAAAAAAAAACCTAATGCCTTGTTTGGTTATTTAATTTATTAACCCACAGTGATACAAATATATTAAAATGATAATATATTAGAATATTTTGAAATAATAACCCTTCAATAATCATTCAGTCAGGCCGACATACGCTTCACTCCTGGGCATACTGGAGAGTAGATATAGTGACACCTTGTGGCGAAAAAGGGAGCTGCTGAATAATTTACTGACAATCTATTAGATATTCAATAGAGGGCGCTGTCACACCAAAGATGATTTATTTATTCATTTTTATATTTTATATTTTAATTCTGGCGACTAGACACACGTTAAATTGTTGTTAGCTGTTTTTTTCCAAAACCACAATTATGTCTTACTTGTACACTTAAGAATTTCTAAAACTATGATAAAAAAAAAAATCTTGCAAATTACACCGGCTGCAATTGAGGAGTTTAGACTGGAGGATGATTCATGGTAGAAGACCTCTTATGTTATTTCCATGACATAAACAAGACCAATGAATAATAAATAATAGAATTTTAGACCTTCCATAGCAATACACACACATACACACGTGTCATTGCAGGACTCGATTTTTCCTCCTGGCATCATCTATGAACGGGATTCATCATGTCATACAAACAGGAACAAAGACACAATTCACAAAAACTAATCCCACGTCAGGAGTTTGTTTATTGATGTATCCTTTTGGGAGAATTGAATAAGTAGCAGCTTTCTGCTATGTGAGTGGGTGTGTTTAGTTAACAAGGGAGTGAATAAACACATTGCGGACAAATTCAGCAAGCTTTCCAAAATTTTGAATGTGACAAATCTCAGAGGGCTGTGGGAAAGAGACCTGAAACATAAGAAAGTCTGCCAAACTTCACTAGTTGCTATCTGATTATAAATATGCCTCATTTAAATAATAAAAATGTGACAAACTATTTTTGTCAAAGTGTAGCATAAACCAAAAAAATCTGACATCTGACGCCAAGTGTTGTGGTCACATGCTTTGACCCTCACCCCTGGACCAACTGGTCCCTGAACACACCCGGGGTCATGACCCCTGGGGTCCCTGGTGTGTATTTTGGGGTCAGACTGTTAGTTTCAAAGCCAAGATTTCGCTCAACACAGGCCCGCTCATAATCCATCATGACAAAAAGAAATATGTTGTGTGCGCACAAGAGGGAGTTAGCCATAAATCGTTTATTTTTCTTAAGACCTGGAAATTTGTTTTTAATGTGGGCCGTTCTTGGATCCAAATTTGGACTTTGTGAACTTTGCATATTCTCCTAATGTGACACACACACACTTGGTGGCACCGGGCCAACTGATCCTTGTAACACCTTCAACACGGGCAAAGCTGACAGCTACATTCCTCCACACACAAACGTTCCCCCTTATCCATGAAGCAGCTGCTGTCCTCATAGATCAGGGGTGTCAAATTAATTTTTTTCACGGGCCGCATTGTAGTCACAGCTTCTTTCGGAGGGCCATTATGACTGTCAACCCAAATAAATGTATAAGCACCTCACATTATATACAGTAAAAACTACAAAACCAACTGACAAATAACTCGTTTTCACATCAGACAAGTAAAAACTGGTCAAATATTAAAAAAAAAGATATTAAAAGTGAAGACAATTTGCAATTCTAGTAATGACACACGAATTTGATGCACAATTTGTCTTTGTGGGCCACATAAAATGATGTGGCGGGCCGTATCTGGCCCCCGGGCCTTGAGTTTGACACCTGTAATATAGATTATTCACGGCAATAATTAAAATTAAAATCCTTAATTACATCGTGGTAGGAATTTTAAAAGCTGTTTTTTGTCAGTGATGTCTAGACGTCTTTTTTTTTTGTGTGTGATGTTGGAATGTGACAATTTTTTTTCTCTTTAGTCAGCGCAAGATGACGTTTCGGCCCAGTTTGAATTCTACTCTGTGGTGAATTTATGACAACCCTAATGTACTCTGTCCTGCCAAAATTTCTTTTAAAGACCAAGGTGCACATTACATGTATCATGTAATGTAAGTCAATCTGACAGGAGCATACTACAGTTGTCAAGCTCGGTTTAAATGTGGTAAATGACTTCAAACCATCACAGCAAATCGATTTTAATATATGAAAAAAATATCTATATAGGTATAAAGATATATATATATTTTTTTTTTGCAGATGGGTTAACCATATAAAATGACTCATGCAAAAGTACGTCAGTCTCAAATCAAAAGGTCTCACTCTTAAATATAGAGTACGTGTGAAACATCATACTGGATTTCCTGTGTTATTGCGTCTTCAACCGCAAACTGCAGAGCTTCACTTATGCGAAACATTTATATTTGGCTGATATTTCACATCGAAACGCAGCACTAATTCTCGTATACTTTGGTACTTAGTCGCATCTGATATCTGTTTTGAGGTCACATATTGAAAAAAGCCACACATCACTTCCAATGGAAACAAAAAAGAGCAGGTGTGTGTGTGTGTTGGGGGTGGTCCACACACACCATAACGCTGACATTCTGTGCAACAAACCACCATCATGCTTTTATCCTGGACATTCTGGTGGTCACCTGCTCCCTCTGGACCCCACAAGTGTTCCTCAAACCCTTTCGGCCACACATTAGCACATGCATTTGCTTCAACGGTTGACTCTTAAAACCTGCCAGACATTAAAACGACTATACGCAACTCCGCCTGAGGCCACAAGTCATTTGCACTTAACGTAATCTCACGCGGATACTGTAGTAAAAGGAAAACAGGTTCTAGCACGCCTCGGCGTATTAATACCTGGGAAATATTTCCAACTGTCATTTGCACAATGAAGAAAATCTAGGAGACTTTGACAATATAATGCTTAGCTATTCTCGCGTGTGGGAAAATGATGAACTCGGTCATGAAAAGGCATTCCATTTACGAGGAGTATGAACACCAGGCCACGATGTCAGTGCTTATTGTTATCTATTTAACTTAGCGAGGCGCCAAGAAAAACATCAATGAAAGGAAAGAATTATTATCTTTGCTGTCTTTCCCAGCTGTGAAAGCATATGCAGCCCAAACAGTTACCTTTTTTTGTTTTTTAACAAGCCGCTTCATTAAAATCAAGTTAACCTTGTTCGCGAATCAAAAAAATGATGCGAGATATACTGTGAATATCAGAACTGATTGCTTACTATGAAATTGGAAGTTTTTCTTCTTGAGTGGCACATGTCAGTCTGCTAATCAACTGATAGAAATATATTTAAAGCAGCAGTATGTTTATATTGCCATTCTGTAATTAAACTTCCATTTGGGCTCAGTGACTCACACAGTGCAAGTCACAAAAGTAAAAATCAGGTCAGTAGGACAAAAATGAAGCATAAGCTAGTCGGCATTGTTCTTAAGTGGAACGGAATTATGAAAACATTCCATGAACTAATTCCAGAACCGGTTTGAGTACTGTGGCTCAAATGGTAGTCATAGAATAAATTCAGACTTTTTAGTTTTAGCTTATTTTTATTATTATTTTTTTATTTTTAGGTTTTTAGCTTGGTATTTGAACAGGGGTGTGTAGACTTTTTATACCCATTGAATTGACTCACATTTTCGAACTCAATCATATGCTGGGCTCTTCTAAAGTGTAAACCAATCAGGGCTAATGTGTGTTATTTATATTTCTAATTTATCACACCGCTCCATTTTATATGTGCACAATGCGTATGTGTTCCTGGTGTGACATTTTAATCCCTTCATGGAAGCCGATTTGCAATGTTATCCAGCACATGTGATTGCAGGACAATGAAGATATTGAATGGAGGGTCGATCCGCTTGTACCTCCCAAGTACCAATGAGACCCAAGACCCTTAAATAGTAGACCAAGACCGATCTTGAGAACGACAACCCTTTTTTTTTTTTTGATGTGTGCAAATTTTGGAACGCGATCATACAAGACAACAGCAAATGGTGCAAGTTGTCAGTGTGGTGTCGTAGTATTTTTTGTTTATTTTCTTTGGCTTAGGATGGTGGAAGAAGAAAACAAAAGTGTGAGAAGAAAAGAAACGTAACCACCAGAGGTGGCAATTAAATAAGACTGGAAGCAGGAAAAAAAAATGTCTACTGGACAAAATGTCTCTTTTTTTTTTTTTTTTTTACTGGATTTTGTCGTGATCCATGAACTCGCTTTTCCCATTATTTGAAACATGTCTGATGAATACTATGCTGCAAATAAATTTAGCTTCTAACCCCTTGGCTGCAATGCTAATCATAGGATAGCAAAATCCCTCACACACTGCACCGGCTACGAGGGATTGACCGCCTTTTCGGCTGAATTTGTTCTTTTGTGGAACCCGAGAGTTATTTAAAAAGCTAAACGTTCACTTTTTTTTGAGCTTGGGATGTAAAGAGAGGAAAACTATAAGTTCAAAAAAACCAAATGTATTTGAAGTGTGAGAGGCTATAAATCACCTTTGTCAAGCAAAGCCACACTTCAGAAGCATTTATGTGATGTTTCAATCTCACTCGGCTTTTTTTAAATCCTTCACTCCGTCATTCAACTGGCTCAAATTCTACTGGTCACGTTTGCAGGAATGCAAGTGCGTACAGTCATGCATGTGGTTGAGTTGTATTTGTAGTTAAACGGCTTAAATGAATCCAGACCCCCATCAACAATGCATGAAAATAATAAAATGTGCAAAGTCTTTAAAATTCTGTCAATCATAATATATTTGGAAAAATAGATGATGTGTTAACTTTACATCATGCGTGTTTTATGGTATGCACATGTACATGTACTTTTTTTCGGTCCGTTGGCAAGTGAGGCGTGATTAGAGGGTGGCACCGCCGTGTTGCCCTCAGGCCAGCACACCCTGTGATTTTCCCCACCAGCTCGTGCTCTCAATGGGGAGGGTGGGTCCGTGACCTCCCTCCTACGCCAACCACGGGAGAGGGAGGCGCCCCCCCCTTTTTAAACAAGTGAGAAGATGGCGGCCTCAACCGCTAAGCTCAGCTTCTCATCAAGCTCGAGTTTGATAAGTTGGCGGCTTTTCTCCACATGTGACAAAACATCCCATGCTCTCATCCCTGGCATATCTTTGGATGTTTGAAGTTTGAGATGGCAATTTTAGAAGAATAAAAGTATGCCATGAAAACCACAGAAGCAGGTGTGTCTGTGTTATGACTATGAGAGCGGTGGGGGAGCGTGGAAATGACAGGAATAGTTGCGCTCACACTAAACACACAAATGATTTATTAAATGTAATCACCACATTCACTGAGGATTTAAAGTCAAAGCTGTCATGTTATGACTGAGTACAAACATGATAGCCTTTCACTTATCTCATCAGGAATCACAGTCATGTTTTCTGTCCTGCAAATGAAATGACCAAAATAGCAATCAGATGGTCGGACATTCTTTTTTAAAAAAATTATTTGGAAGAAGAAAAAAAAAAAGCACAAAGAATGGTAACACACACTGTTGGTGAAAGAAAACGGATTCCGTTTCCACGCTGATGGAACCTGGCCTCATGCCTATCCAAATAATCACTCCTTCAGAAATGTGTGCCTTCACTCTCCCACAGAAGGCCACAGCTGCATCCCCCAAAAAGTTGAAAGAAAGTTATAAGTGAACAAAGGTTAAACAGGTTGAGATTGGGAAATGTGCTGAGCATGCCACAATGTCCCATTATAGATACTTGGTGCAGGTTGTCAAACCATAACCTCACTTTAAGTGCAGCTCCGCCTTGTGTTCCTTGATTGTGTGAGGGGGGGTTGGGGAACTTTTAAATGTACAGCTGGGAGGTCAGCTTTCCTTGGGGACAATGTGAGGATATGAGTTTTCGATGACAACTCGTGATAACGCTTCTTGTGTGTGTGTGGGAGGGAGGCCGAGGAGAGCACTCCGCCTTTACTGAAGGATGTCGCCACAGTTGTTTTAAATCATTTTGACTTTTTTTGTTTTTTAAATGCCCAGAGCATGAACAAAAGAGCAGGTCACTCTTTGATTAGCTTCCTCCGATAGAACACATTGAAATGTTTCGTCGCTTTTCATAAAAAGCATTGAAACGTTCTGTAACATGATGCTAGCTTCAGAAAGCAATGTTAATGGAGAGTCATAGTATTGTTGTTATCACAGCTGGAAGAACTGGGAGTTGGCCTTATATGCACGGGAAGCGTAACTAGTGTGAGAATGGCAGGGGAGGTCAAAGTCAGCTGACAAAATCTGAACTTCAGGCTGAGGTGAATTGAAATGCAATAATAATAATAATAATAAATGTGGATTGATGCAAATAAAAGTCCACATTCCTAATAAAAATGTTGGATTTGGTGAAACGATCAGATAGTTGCTAGTGACAGGCACAATGGCGCAATAATAAACTTTGACAATCCGTCCCACATCTGGAGGGCTGAGTAGCATTTCCAGTATGTACCTGCCTATTTTTCTGTAAATTTCAGGAAATCAGCTCATCGGTAGTCACTTAGTCCATGTGTTTCCTGAAGCGCTTTTAGTAATGCGCAAACACACATCCTTCTGGGGGTATTTTATCTGTTCTCGGAGTCCACATCAAGGCCAGGGACTTGACAACAATGGGCTCGGGAATCTCACTCTCTGTTTAAAAAAAAAAAAAAAAAAAAAAAAAAAAAAAAAGGTAGTCATTTAGATAGCTCTATCTCTCTGTCTAGACAGACAAGGAATTTCCTTAGTATATCACCTGTTGAGACAATGGAGTGAGACTCTTTAAATATAATTGTAAAGACGATTTGTGGAATACGAGTTAAGCAGCGGCCATTTTGTCATTTGTTGTCGACTAAAAATGACATCACAGTTGTGGTGGTTGTTTGTGATCCGAAGTGAATTTGATTTAAATGTCTCATGAAGGGTTAAGACGAACAACTTGCTCTGTGAAGGGGGGCATCAGCATCAAATCTGCAAGGTCAAGAAATTGCTCACTGTGTCGCTACCCTTCAGAGACAGAGCCAAACTTGTAAATAATAACTTCCTGTGAAAATGCTTCGCAAGAAGTGTTACAACTTCCTTTCTTTCCCCTTTTAATCTTTCATCTTGGCTCGGAAGAATTCCAGTGGGCATTGTGGGCAATTGCACTGGTCGTAATTGGTCCAGCCTTCAAGGCTCTTCGTGAATGGCAGAGAAGTTTAAAAAAAAAAAAAAAAGTTTGAAGCAGAAAATGAGGTGGAATTAGTGAACATTAACTTCCTGGCCGCTCCCTTCGTTGTTGGCTAAATCTAATGAGATCCAATAAACATATTTTTGCAAAACTCTCCATCATTTTCACATCTTTTGATTCTCATTGCATTTTTCACATGGACCTAATAGAGTGGCTACTCAAGGAAGCCATTAGTCACAATGGTGGGGAGCAGCTTGTGCAAAACCATTTCAAACAGCCTCACCAGTGGAATTCTTTAACACAATAAAAGAAAACATGATGGCCCCTGTGGAAAAAGCATTTCAACAACAGGAAATGTGGTGAGACATATTTATCATCATATATAGGCTTCATCAGGAAATTCAAACAATGTGAGAAAGTGGAGGATATAATCTATGAGAGTTTAAAAAGCACTGTTATTCATTGTATTTTCCATTTTGAATTCCAAAATTGTCTTTCTTTCCTGTGGTTGTTTTTATGTTAGTTTGCCACAATTCTTTCGATACTTAAACTAACCACTAACTAAACAAACTAACTAATTTGATGAAATCAAATGATATGACTATTTCTTTAGTTTTGTAGTTTTTTTTATTTTATTTTTCCTTGCCCTCTTGGGAGCTTAAGATCAGGGTTGATTTTTTTATATTATGTATTTATGTGCCCTCTCAACCCGGTGGTTGGAGACCTCTGGACTAATCAATTGAACAATCGACTTAAAATGTTTCATTTTGACAGTTCTAGATACAAGTCATAGGCAACATTGAGGTGTGATGTTTTGTGGTGTGCAAAGTAAAACACCTACTCCACCCAAAAGCAGACCTACAGGGTGAATTTATATTTTTATATAACCTAGCATAACCAAATTATGAAATCAAACCATTGTTTTTATTGCCGGGCTACTGCTTTGCCTAACGTAGCGTCAACAAATTTCCCATTCATGTTTCTTTTTTTTCCTTTTAATTGGACTCAGGCAAATAACAACAAACAACAGCACAATTTGCCTCTTTGTTTTTTGCCATTGGCCCGGTTCACAGCGCTCTCAGCCATCTCTCACCCCGCTGCTTTTCCCGTCATTAGCCTTTCATGCTCACATTAGTGTCAGTGTCATTGTCTGTGCTCAGCGCTCCGATGATGCCAAAACTTCACTTTGGGACCTGACTGATAAAAATATGAATCATTTTAATACAGTGAGAAACACATGCATGTATAAACTAAAAGTTTTTCCCTTGAAAACAGCCCTCCCTGATGCTAGAGCACTTCATTAGCCTTTTCTGTCACACTGCTTGCATTCCTGGAAGGGTTCTTCAGGCTTCTTCCACAGCTCCATTGTCACTGCCAAAAAAAGGGTCCCCTTGATGGCCCCATTGAGCTTGGGAAAGAGGTGGTGAAAGAAATCACATGGTTGGGTGAGTGGGGCGGTTGTTCCAGCACAGCAATGTTCCTCTTGGCCGGGAACCGTTGGATGCTCACGGCATTATAAGCAGCCGTGTTGTCATGGTGACAAGAGTTTTCCTGCCACAACTCTCGTCTCTCCTTGCACACTGAACAAATGCCACAGGATCTCTTTGTAGACATGCTAGTTGGTTTCCTGTTGCTGTAGCAAGTGCTCACAAGGCCTCCAAGTCATAGTAAAATCTGTGATACCAATCCCGGAACTTTTGTGACGCACTTCTTATTATATAGTTTGAATAGCAAACCCAAGAGGGTGATGTATTTATGGAGCAAGACAAAGATGACGAGTTCAGAGGGAAACAAAAGCTAACTGTGAGACAAGGTCTTGGGAGAATCACGACCAATGACCTTGGCACTTCATCCTCAGTATTCACTGCCCTCAATGGACTCCCTCCATATGTCATCCAGACATTGCTCATTGCTGCTGTCTCTTGTCAAGCAGAATATTTTAATCCTAACAACACACACATGGTAGCAGGGGTTTTGGACTCAACATCTTTACAGCTGCTGAGATTCAAAGGGAAGGGGAAAAACAATCTCAGCTTCTTGTCGTTCTGGCTGAGTTCAAGCATCTGCCAGTTTTTTTTTTTTTTTTCTAAAAAAGCCTTCCTTTTCAACAAAAAAGCGTCACATCTGATGTCGAAAACCTCATTCCGTTTCAAACCTGTAATTATCTGTTTGGTTATCAGGGGAGGCCTCTGTGGGGGGGGGGGGGGAAATCCATCCATAAACATGTGACTCAATGGAGAAGGAGAAAGGACAGAGGGGAAGGAATTAGAGGATAATTGGATTGAATCGATGCAAGACGAGGATACCAATGAATATCAGGCAAAAAAAAACACAGAATTTCGCAAGCTAATCATGATGGCAACAGCAACCACATGTTCAAACAAATGACCTTCTCCTACAGTGACACGTCTTTCCATTCCTTTTTGACAGCTCATCAAAACAAACATCAGGGTGGACGCCAGTTATCAAGAAATATCAACAAATATGTAACAGAGTATGATTACTGCAAAATGTACCGATGAGGTAGCTTTTGGCTCGCTCGGAACCAAACCCAGCAATGTTAGAGCCCCCAAGGCTGAAGAAGCAAACTCCTGTTTTGGGTTTACGGTCAAATAGTTCACATAGCTTCACGTCCACGTAACTGCCTCAAGTGAGCTGGTGTCCCTTGTGTCCTTTAACCTGTCTATGTGTTTGGACGTGCCACTGTTGTAGTGCTTGAAGGCAAACAGGGTCACTGACAGCAACTGGAATCCAACAACTGGTCCGAATAGATTTTCATATCCTGTCTGCGTCTAGACTGCAATTTTGCTTTGGAGGCAAAACTAGATCGCTAAGCGCACATTGGAGTGATGGCAAATAACTTAAAAGTCGACGGATAGCCGTAGATTCACTCAGTTAATATCTTTGACGTCCATAACCGTCATTGGCACTGAATGAGTTAAAAGAAAAGTCTGCTGCTAAAAATTAAATCACAGTCAGGATGAATTAAATTCAACGAGTCAGCTTTCACGTTGTTACGCACATGTTGTGTTTCCCCTACGTGTAAACCGTGTGTGCCTGTGTGAGCATGCACATGCTTCAATGAAGTGTGCACATATGCTGTGCCGTGTGCATGTGCACATCAAGCTGAGCTGGTTTTAATAGGTTCCAGAGCTCGGGCATGTGTCAGCCAATAAAAGCACAAAGCCTACAAAACGGTGAGTAATTCACCCCGTGGATCGTCTCGTCTGGGTTATCAACACTAAGAGTGCCAAAGACAAACGACCTGTTCCGCCGGTTATTCTAACGAGAATCGTACTTTCGCACGCATTTTTCTTTTTTTCATGCCTCAGTCACAAATGGAAAAATCAGAGCAACTAAACATCTTCAAATGATTAGTGATTTGAAACCTTGCAAGCAGAGAGGGAAAAAAAGCAAGCAACCCATTAATTAAAAAGGGAAAAGAAATCCTGACGTCATGTATCTTCCTCTTTTGGTGACTAGAATGATTTAATCTTGTTTAAAAATAAACCATTGAAGCACATCGACATTTTTCATCTTGATTGGTTAGCATTTCCTTTCTTTTTCTATTCTTCTTGTTTATATGGGAAATAGTCAAGAAACCAGATAGCGAATAACAATACTTTTGGTTTGACTTAAGTACAGGATCAGCTTGGCTACTGGGATGGTGTGGGTAAGCCAAAATGACTGCCAGTTTCCCCTTCGTGGGCCCACGGCACATTCATTGGGAATGAAGAGGGGGGGGGGGGGGGCTTTGCTTTTGAGAGCCCCCGTGGAATAGCATACATTGTGCTTTCTTTGGAGTTTAAACAGAACATCAATAAGAGGAAGCCAACTGCCGCTTTGCATATGTTTTGCTTATAGATACATTGCAAAATATCCTCTCTAGTGTACAGGATTTTTATTTTGGTGCTCAGCTAAATTTATTTTATGAACCTATTGCTGTTTTTCAATGAAATTGCTACTTACACGTAATGTGTTCTAAAGTAAAAAAAAATATGCAGCTGTGTGGAATCCCAAAATACTTTGAAAATGGTCACGGGAAATGAGTTCACCACAATCTTTCCAAAAATACGGCCAAGATGTAACCATGGGATAACATATGGAAGCGCATGGATTCACTAGGGCTGCAAGTTAAAGTTTTTTGGGGGAGAATTTCAGTTTGCATCGGTGACCATTTCCATTTTAAACCGCAAGTTGACCTCACTGGGGGACAATATGAAAAGTAGAATGTAAATGACATGAAAATCCCAGAGTGCTTTGTCATCAACTTTTAGAGTTGTTAAAACTGGCTTGGGTGTTTGCATTCAAGACTACCTTCGTGTTAGGGTCAAAGGGCAAAATACTTGCTGAGCACTAATTTAGAAGTAAAGCAAGTGATGTAGTGTAATCAGTCGAAGGAGGACTGGCTTACCCAATATGGCTTTGTTATCTTAACTTATCAGTCCTACTGTGTTTGCCTGCATTATTCTCACAAAAGCTTTCCTGATAGGAAATCTGCTCGTGTGAAATTTTCAACTATGCTCCGTTTCCTAAAATGACTTTTCCGTCATTTTCCTTCATCGCTAACTCCTCTGGTTAATGTCGATATCATTTCCTGGATTTGTATTAGGTTGTGATTGTTATACTTATCTACAGGCTTTTATTCATTAACTAACATGCCGGTGGAGGTTTCTTATCACTTTGTTGTGAAGACTGAGGGTAATTATTTGAATCTTTTGTGGGTCTGGTATTTTGAAAACAATCCAACTCAGGTGGTGTCAATTCTAGGCTGCAAAGAATTTATGACTGCATGGCTGCAATCCCTCTGAGAAGAAAATAAGGGAGGTTGCAGAAATCTCTCCCCACTTCTCATGACCCCCTTTTCCTCCACCGCATAGCCTTTATCCTTTCCAGAATCTCCTCCCTTTGCCCCATGCAAGAACTCCCCTTTTTTTTTGCCTTCAAGCTCATCTCAAAGTGCTGCTGTATGAACAAAACATGCTTTCATAAAAATTAACTTTCCAAATGTCATACCAACGGTTAAGTGGGAGAAAAATGCATGACCAAACTAGTGAGTGACCTCGACGTGACACCTGCATGCCTACAAACTGTAACTAGCACTATAGTCGGGTCTTATCAGACAATGCGGGACGGGGGCAAAGGTGAAAGGTTGATGGTGAAATTTTCAAATGTGGCAGAAATGTGCTTGAAGAGCCTAACATGGATAAATACAAAGCCACTATAGATGAAAATATGACATGGAAAGGGGACTGACGTCACATCTTAACATTTACTCCAATGCCATTATTTGAATACTACTATATAATGGGCTGCCCATGGTGACATGAACCTTTCTTTTATTTTTTATTATAATTATCATACCATTTCACTTGTATTTAAGGATGACATTTATAAGTAAATAGACCAAAATAAAAGATTGTTGAGTCATCAGATGTGTCATTAGGTATCTGAATGAATCGATCTGTAGTATGCTAATTAGCGTCATGAGTATATTTGCATATTATGTCTCCTGCATGTATATTTCAGCATTTTCAATGATTTATTTTCAGCTCTACAAATGTTTCCCTCTGTACTTAAGATCTGTAAATTTTAATATCCAGACTTTGGAATGCTTTTATGATAGATTGCATCGCATGTTATGCAAGAAGTTCATGTGTAACAAATGAGTCGATGTTACCTCAATGACTTTTGCCCAAATAAAACTAGAAAAATACACGCTGTTCTTTACGGTGGTTAATGCGTTTCACTTAATTGAAGGCACTTGTGGCAATGGCATCATGTTTACCATAAATGTTCCATACTGTATGTGAAGTTATTTGCTTTGAGTCTCTATATTTATCACACACACACTAGAAGATGGGATTTTTTATTCATTTATTTTTTTAACCAACACATTCAAATTGCTTCCAGAACTGCTGGTTGGCCAAATACATTCTTGCTACAGACAACTCGGCATCTTGGGGTGAGAACTAAAGAACGTTTACATTGGACATAAGGATGTTTGTGTTATATAGACGCAACTGCCATTCAAATATAATGAAAATTTTCCATTGAGGAAGTCATTTCCTGTGTCCCAGCTAACTTCAGCAACCTCCCACACCTCTTGTTAAAAATGCACTTGAGGAATTATTTATTTTTAACCCCCAATATTGTCTTATCTAGAGAGTTCCAGACGGGTGTACATTTGCTGTATGGATTTGTAGCGCTCCAGGGAATGAATGTAAAAATTTTCCCATATGCTTCCTTTCTCCCCGTATTAGGAACTCCAACTGAGGTCAGTGACCAACGCAGCTGCACATGAAACAGCAGCGCGGCACACAAAAGCTGACATTGGCGCTCTATTTGCAGGATTCCCATAAATGTCTGGGAGCCACTACAACACTTTGTTGGAGTTTAAATATAACTCACTTTCTAGATGATGAGTTTCTCTTCTTCATTGTTGCTGATTCACACTGTTGCTAGCACAGCAAAAGTGATGACAAGGGAGAAAAAAGTGGAGGCTGTGTGCTGAGGTGAGGTGTGAACCTCATTTTAAGGTGTGACGTTGCATCGTAAGGGTGACCACTAACACCTTGGAACAAGAAGAAAAAAAAAAATTCAGCGTTCTCAAAGCGTGCTGTAGTGAACGGCAATCAACCAAATTAGAATTTCACCCCGGTTGCACGTTCCACCTAATTCTACAAGCGTAAGAGCTACAAAAAGTCTTTTAGAGGCATCTGTAAAACTAACAATGGTGGCCATTTTGAATTTTCTCTCAAATTTTGACTTTAAAAGCTCTTGCACCACATGATCATACAGTAATTAACATTTATTTTCTCGCAGGAGTCTTTAGGCCTTCATAACGCAAAAAAAAAAAGCACAAAGACCACTTGTTTCGGCAAAACGCTGTTGCCATGACAACGTAGGCTTTCCCCAAGAAACAACGTTTGAGGTACTAAACGTGCACGTTTGTACACAAGTCATAAACGGGCATCCTTTCTGTGCGCTCACAGGAAATATATCACCAGGAGTGTTCGAACAGAACCGGGTGAATAAAGAGACCCCCGTACCGCCCCGCCCTCCCCCAAGGCAGACTGGGTGTGCCTGCGTTTGTCACACCGAGCTTGTTTGTAGCCTGAGGGCTGAAGCAGGAGTGACGGAGCACATCCCTACTGTGGGAACCAAAACGGGCAGAGCAAGGAGCCCTGCCGCCACGTCTTTGTGTGTTAACTAATCTGAGGCCCCATACTGGGAGCTTGTCACTGTGACACAGCAGGGGGGGGTGGGCAACTGCCATCCTGCTAACGGGGCTCACGAAGACCTGGTTATCACTTGAGTTGGGTGGGGGGGGGGGGGGGGGGGGGCTGCATGAGTAAAAGCAGACCACCAGAACCTTAAAGCGACCAATATGGACGAGGAGCAGGTGTTATTTTAAGAAATGTTTGGAAAGATACTTTATGAGGCAAAAACTTCCAGGTGTGGAAATCTGTGGACGTCATCGTGGAGTGACGCATTCCTTCCCACTTGTGTATGAGTCAAATCCCACCCATGACCTCATGTGCGTTTCTCACAAGGATATCCCTCTCTTTTCGAGGCACAATGAGGCAGCTTCCTGTTTAGAGAAGCAGACCCTCGCTCAAACTCGCCCTCGATTTACGTAACATCCTCGTCCTTCAGGGTCTAATCGACACCAACGCTGGTGGGTTTAGATGACCTTCAGAGTGCTGTGACCTTTATGATTACACGGGGAAATATTCAGTATTACTGGAAACAAATGATTCAACGCAACTTAGCTAATGAATAGACATCATAATATTAAAGATACATCTCGGAATGTTTAACTGGGGATACGATTCAACTCATTGGAGCTAACGACGACAATCACAATCAAAAACGAAGAACAATCACTGCTTTTGTTCATTCCAAGTTGTTTGTTGTTGTGAGGTCAGTCAGGGATTCACTCAACTCATTTAGGAGCACAATTACGTAGGAAGCACTTGGAAGCCTAACATTGAGATTTAAATACATTAAAATAATGAATAATGCCTGCATGGTCTTTAATGAGACTATAAACTTTTGGATCATTGCAGTCTCTACCTAGCATGATTTGATTTACATGACTGTAAAGTTGAATGTCTAAGAAAAATTGTCTAAATTGCTCATCTCTGTCATCCATAATTAATGATTGGAAGGTAGGATTAGTTTGTAAATTAGATTGCAAATGAGGATTTTGTTTGGTAATTTGTGATTGTATTACAATTACTCTGTTTTTGTGTTTTATGCTTTTTTTTTTTTTGTTACTGTATTTTCTTTTATTTCGTCTTGTTTTACTCTGGTGTCTGCAGCCGAATCAATTTTGTCAATTTATTTTCAATTGCAAAACTAAAGTTTAAATTATTTTTTAAAACAGATTGATCTGATGGCGTCATTTTCTTCCCCGAAATCCATCGAGCCTCAAGCCAAACTCGAAAACATCTCTGGGAGGGAGAGGAACGAGTGAAGGACACCGTTTAGAGGAGGGACAGCCCACTCAGCGTGGACTGCTGGCCCGGGCCGTGTCATTCCCACTCACGTCGCTGTCGTGTGAGAAGCTCGTCACATCTTCCGATGCTACTTGTCAACTTTTCGTTGGAGTTTTCTAACTTTTTTTTCCTCCTGCTTACAGGTGGGTGAAAATTTGAAAGCTGCTTTGATCGGATTTTACTTTGCGCCGTTCTTATTATTGTAGATGTAATAAATACGATGTACGGTTCGTGGACGTACGCCACAATAACATTTAAATACTATTCGGTTCAAATGAGACATTTTATCCAAACGTGATTTCTTTATATTTTAATACCGTATATATTTTATCTTTTGTAATACTATACTGTTAAATTTCTAGGATTTCAGCAATTCGGTCTGTTGCGTTTTAAACAAAGAAAAAAACATCATAAAGCGTTATTTTTCGAATTTAGTATATTTTGCGGTTTCATTGACTCTCATTCAGAATTCAGTTATTTTCCCCCCCACCCTGCTATTTTAATTTATTGCAGCGTGTGGTTAGCTGTCATTTTCAAATTGTGGTGGCTTTTCCCATCATGATTATTTAGTGTGAAATTGCAAAAATGCAGCTCTAGATATATTTTGAAAATGAAAGCAAGAAAATATTTTTGAATGACTTTCTTTTTCAAATGATGTTCTTTTTCCCCTCTCTCTTGACCTATGCAGGTAGGCTCGCATCGCCCCCTTGTGTGCAATCCAGGAAGTGAAAAAATGTGAAAGATTCTCAAACCCGCAGGAAATCCTATTGGACCGCAGCAAAGGAAACACTTGCATGCCATAGTTGGACTCATTTTTCCCCCCATTATAAAATTCTTTACAAAGAGGAAAACAATGCAGCACCAGAAGACTATATAACCCAGCCCACATCTGAGGATTTAATTTCCAGACTAGTACCATGTCAACAGATTCTATCCACGTTGCTTACGCTGTGGCAACTCCATCCGAGATGGGCTTCTCCCCGTCAACAGGAAACCTGCTTCGGATGTTTCGGGAGTACCAGAGTAATGCGGTCATCCTCGAGCACTACAACTTCACAGGCAAGCTGAAGGAGAACAAATACAAGGAAGGACTCAAACCGGAGGCCATTGCCTTTCTGCTGGTCTGCCTGCTTATCATTCTAGAAAATGCCGTGGTGCTCGTGGCCATCTGGAAGAACAAGAAGTTCCATGTGCCCATGTATTATTTACTGGGTAACCTGACTCTGTCCGACATGTTGGCAGGTTTCGCCTACATGGTCAACCTCATGACGTCTGGTGCCAACACATTAAGCATGACCCCCGTGTTGTGGTTCCTAAGGGAAGGGGGCGTGTTCATCATGCTGGCGGCATCCGTCGTCAGTCTCCTGGCCATCGCCATCGAGCGCCACGTTACCATGGTGAGGATGAAGCCGTACCAGGGCGACAAGCAGGGCCGAATGTTCGCCCTGATCGGGGCGAGCTGGGTGCTGTCCGTGCTGCTGGGCGTCCTGCCCGTTCTGGGTTGGAACTGTATGGGTCAGCTGGACCAGTGCTCTACCGTCCTGCCGCTCTACGCCAAGAGTTACATCCTCTTCTGCGTCACCGTCTTCATCGCCATCCTCATGTCCATTGTGGTTCTCTACGTGCGCATCTTCCGCATCGTTAAGTCCAACACCCAGAGACTGGGCTCAGGCCCGCAAAGAAAAGGCCTGTGCCGGAAGTCCCAAAAGTACATGGCCCTGCTCAAGACCGTCACCATAGTCCTGGGAGTCTTCATCGCATGCTGGCTGCCGCTCTTCATCTTGCTGTTGCTCGACTTCTTCTGCCCGACCAAACAGTGTCAAGTGCTCTTCAAGGCTGACTATTTCCTGGGCATCGCCATGTTCAACTCCCTTCTCAATCCCATCATCTACACTCTGACCAGCAAGGACATGAGGAGAGCCATCCTCAGGCTGCTCTGCAGTCGCTGCCTTCTAACCAAAGACGGACAAGTGAAGAAGATCGGGATGCCCTTCTTGGAATGCAGCACCAGTAAGACGGACGCTGCTGCTTCTCACAGACTGGAGGGAGTGGAGACCACCGTGTCTTCTGGGAATTTTACACCTTCAACGATAAAAGCCATCTTCCCTAAATTGTCCAAGACATGACACTGACTTTGTATGGAAGCAAAGGTTAGGAGATATGGTTTCAAAACGAACCACGTCAGGAGGTACAAGAACGGCGTTGCACTCAACCTTTCGGGTATTGCTCAACTATGAATGTGATAGTGAGGTTCCTTTTGGTAACCAAGCAGATTTCAGGGGGGGGTCCAGCGCTCCCGTGGCCCCCCCGTAGCTCCGCCTGTGTCGTCCCATGACTTCAGTTCTACCCTTCTGGCACCAGACCCTGAGAGTGAGGTCCAGCCCAGATTCGGTCTCAACAAATGTAAAACCATTGTAAGCAACTGTAACGGTCCTTGAGCCTTTCTCAAGGCCAGTGTTAACTAAACTTTCTGGGGGAACGCCATTTCATCTCACCACTGTTTACTTTTGAACAAAAACTGAAATGGAAGAGTTCAACAGATGTTTCACATAAATTACAGCCAATTATGCTGTCCATCCAAAAGAGTGTAACCAAAGCCAGAGCATGAGATTTAGCCATATCTCCGCTCCCTGTGTAGCAGATAATGATATGTTGTTGCAAACATGGAGCATCCACACCCAATGTCTGCAGCCAAAAACCTTGTAATTTCTGCCATCTGAGTTTTGGTCAGGAGAAATGTAGGCTAGAGCCCCCCACGCTACAACCCTGAGACACACTGAAGACGTCATATGGTTCTCTTGGTTGGCTTTCTGCTTTGGGGGGGTCCTTGGAACGTATAGCGATGGATGACGCACGGATGATAGAAATTAAAGCTAGACAGAAAAAAAAAAAAGAGTGGCATGATAGTATCCTGTGGCTTAAGAGAACTTTGTTTGTGGAGCAAGTTCAAGTTGATGGGAGTTGCATGATTTGGATGGACAGAGCGATCTGCAGGCTGCACTGTTAACTTTTACATGTAGCAAGAGAGAAGTGAGTATTTTGTTGAGCACATGATGAGAAAACATTTTGTAGTTCTATCTTTTGTAAATACTGTATGTAGTTACTGGTGAGCTCGTCAAAACTGTTTTTAATGTAAAATTCTTAAGTTATGTCAGTTTCTACGTGTGCACTGAATAAACTATTTGTTTTGAAATGTCTACATGTTGCGCGAGTGAACGAGTCGAGCATTGTTTTTGGAAACGAGGTTTTCAATGTGGAAAAATTGCAGTTATGTAAAAACATGCCAGACACAATAGATGAAAATTAATGTACTAAATGTGTGTACAATATACAGTTTGTACATCTGCTCACTAACTCCTTTAAAGATGTTTTAATTCCTACCTCTCTAAACAGTTGTCAACATTTCCACCACCTACCACGCAAAGATTGTACTATACACTCTGGTCCGTAAAAACCATGAACTCATCTGTTTAAATACTGTACATGTATTTTAGTAACATTGACAGTGTGGATACCACAAGCTCAAAGTCTGCAATATTAAAATGGTTTTTTTTTTTACTTACTGGTAAATGTTGTTGTGTAGCTTTATTTAAATGCATAGAACATATTGTAAAGAAAATTTGACTTCCCCTTGAGCAATGACATGTTTGTATTAATTTGACTAAAATCCAATTGGTTCTAAAATAGAACTGGTTGCACTTCTTGGATGAACAATTCTACTGAAATAAATATTAAGGAATGGCAATACAAGAGAACAATATATGAATAAATCTATTCATCTACTTGTTTTCAAATGTTTAATTGATGGTTAAATTTGTACAAAAGTAAATAAGAAAATACAAGTGAAATTATCAGTTGCATAACTGCTACCTCAAAATAATAGAAATAACCAATAAACTGCATATTATAAAGACTTAGCGACACCTAGTGGCTAAACAAGTGAATGACACAGAAAGCTTGCTTACAAGATGGACAAACGCACTCCTCTACCACTCATCACTCACAAAACTCCATAACTGGTCAGCTATGTCACTTTGAGATGTCACAGTGGTGTCGATGTTGATGGGAGTTGCAACATCTGGCCCATAATGCACTGCAAGCAGAGAAACGTGGTTCTAGTAACACCCTCAGACCCACACTTCCATTTCCTCCAAGAAGAAATCACAAGACAGTACCTCCTTTAAGGATGTGCGGCTCTGTATCATATTCCCAATCGATCCTGGTTATTAGGTAGTTCAGCTTTGCAACATATCTGTTGGACAGAAAATAAAAAATACAGAGGCAAAATCTTAATACAGTCAATGGAAGAAAAAGAAGCGCTTTGGAATATTCACATGGTATCTGAAGTGAGACTACATTACACTGCAAACTACCCTAGCAATGACTGAAAAGTGGACACGTACATTGCAGAAGGGATGATCTCTGTGGTGTCTTCGTCCACCTCATTCTGCAACATTGTGAGCTCGTCGTCCGGGCTCCTCAGTCGTTCCAACTCGCTCTGCAGGAACCTGAGATTGGGGTTGAGGATGCTAACAAAGATTCATCTTTCACTGCAACACAGGTCCAAGTCAATTTTTGAGTCAGGGGTGGTCTCTAAATTGTAATATTGTACGTAGTAAAAACCTGCAGTGTTAAAGGATACCGCAATTCTGAGTCCAACATTTGATTCTTGGCAGTTAACTGCCTCAGCTGATCGTCCAGGTTCTCCTGCTCTTTTTCCTGTAGCATCTTCTTCTCCTTCATGTCAGTAAGGTGGTGGACTACAACCTCCTCTTGCTGAGTCACATCTGTAAAAGAAAAGTAATTGAAAAAAAAAAAAGAGTGGACCCAAAAGTGTCTGAAGAATAAATTTAAAAGACAAAATGGGTGTACGCCAACTTCATTGTGGTACAAAGCAGCTGCAGTTAGACCCAAAACTGAAAACACAGTATAGTCATAACTATTTAAATGAATGCATGCCTTTTAAAATCTGCATCACTGTCTCTTTTGTCTCCACATGTCGATCATAAAAGGTCTGCTGCGCAGCTCTCATCTGAGTTAGTATCTCAGGTTGACTGCTGGTCAAGTCCACCAGTGCATCCAGAGATTCCTGAATGTCTTGGAAGTTATTCAGTGACATTTTGATGACACTGGAAAGAAAGAAAAATAAGAGAAGCACAATGATGGTAAGTCACCATTACTTTATCGTACTTAATTCAAAATTTCAGGCATTTGTAGCTTTTATTTTTAATTTCCGCTGATGACGACACGCCTCAAGTCAACGTCTTTTGTTGCTTGCATCGCCGTTGATAACCGTTACGGCGATGCTTAAAACCGACAAAAATGCTGTCTTAATGTCATACTCGTTAATGTCTTACTAGTAGACTAATTAACTTTCGAAAGATTTTAGAGTGAAATGATCGACATACCTTCCGTGTTGCTCCTTGATTCAAATAGGCGCCACTGGGCCCGGTCTTCTTTTTAGCGCAAAAGCGAAGTCGGGTCGCCTTGGTGTTGTCATACCGCCCCCTGCTGCCCAGGAGTGAGCAAATATTTGCGTGATACAATGTAAAACACAAAAAGATAATTAACCGTTGCGTTCTCATTTAATCTCAAAGAACAAGTCGTGTGGCCCAGACATGTTTCGACCACTGGAGTCTAAACTCTGATATTTTTAAATTTTAATTTAAAATAATTCAGAGCAAATAAGATCAAATATCACCATTTGAAACAATACATGATATAGTACTTTTATTGAAGATTGAACAAAAGTGGAAAATTAAATGTCATCTGATCTATGAAAATGTGAGTTACAGCTGCAGTCTAGTATTTAGTGACTGTTAAGACTATTAAGCAGTCTTGTTTTTCTGCTTCTCTTTCTTCTGTTGATCTTTCCGTCTTTGCCTTCCAAGCTGTCTGAAGAACAGTCTCTTGGGATTCAAACCATATGCCTTCAGTCTTTGTTTACTAAACTCCTGATCTCCTATTTTCACTCCGACCGTTCGTTTGCCGCGTCCACCTGATTGCTTTTGCTTCTTCTTGGCCAATTTTGTCTTGGCTACGTCTTTAACGTGAACTTTGTCATCGGCAGCCGGTGGCTTGGCTTTCTCCTCGAGTTTGATCTCCTCCTCTGGTTCCTCTACATTAGACCCAACCTCCTCCTCCGATGTGTCCTCTAATTTGAGCTTCTTCTTGAGAAACTCCTCCTCTGGTCCCTCTTCATCCGACCCAGACTGCCGAAGAGTTTGGGCGGTCTCGTCCGATGTGTCCATCATTGAGGCTGTGGCGCCGTCCTCGTCTTCTCTGTTGCGTCGTTCAGCATTTTTCACACGGTCGCGTCGTTTCTTTCCCATTGTGGATTTTGCAGTTGACACTTCATTATTGTTTCTGGTGAAGAGGAGATCAAGATGTAAGATTTTTTTTTTTATCAGCCATACGTACATGGACCACACTGTGTACAACTCACTCAGAATACAAAGAAACTAGTATTTCTTTTCTCTTCTTAAAATTCTGTGATTTCAACTTGAAGTTCCTCAAATCATTCATCTCTTCCTGGTCAGATCTAGAAAGGAAGAAAATCAAATAAAATCAGCTTGAAAATACACCTAAGGGTTGTGAACGGCCTGTCACTGTACTGTCCGGCTCAGTACCTGAACATGCAGGTCTTCCTCAGAGAGCACCATCGATTGAGTTCCTTATCCTCAGCACTCAAGATCTGCGGAATTGAGAGAGCCCATCCTTCAAGTCTCATTAAAACATTGATATAGCTAAGACACAATGTGGTCTGCTCAGAGAGAAGATTAAAGTTCACGATCATTCCCTGGTCAGAGCTCTCCCCTGAAGGAGGCAATACCAGATCATCCACATGGCTCATCATTGCAGCACCATTAGAAGAATGCTATGTCTTGGAAAAATGTTCCACTGCACCAGCCCGGATTGGGCCATCGTTAATGACACGGACTTGACTGTGGCTTTCCAGATTGCAAAAGTGTTTGTGCGTACCTCATCGGTGGACAGACCAAAGTCATTGGGCAGGACCTGCCTGTACCGAAACCTGCACGGGAGGTCGTCGATGACGTCCTCGTAGTCCAGTTTATAGTATTCATCCAGGTATTGCTCGAAGCTCTTCTCCTCTGAAATATAAAAAGTATTCATTTACACGGATGAAGTATTAAAATGGTCCATTTTTGCACTTACGAGGATCGAATACAGGCTTGCTTTTCATGACCGCTTCTGCAAATTGAGACTTCTTTCTCTTCTTGCCCATTTGAGGTAGATCTTCCTTCTTCATTTTCTTCCTCTCCTTTTTCTTCTTTTTCGACTCGCTGTGCTGGCTGGGATCGTAGTCGGCATCCATCTGTTTGAATTCACGAGAAGATGTCTCTTCACGTTTCTAACCTTGCAAAGAATGAGCTTACAATGAAATCCTGGTCATCGCAGTGCGGCTCCGAGGCGTCGTAATCGGCCTCGTCTTCGTACGTTTCTTCTCGCTCTTCTCCTGTCCACGTGTCCCAGTTCCAGTGCTCTGTTTGACACAGAGAGAAGAAAACAACTTTGTATTAAGCAATAATGTGGTTAAAAAACTAAACAGGAGCAGCAACTCATTCAAAATAGTAACTTTACCCTCAAGATTATCGTCATCTTCAAACTGAGGCTTCTCCTCTTCCTGCTCTTCATAGTAATTATCTCCAAAGAATTTCTGCAAACACAGAGAAGGTTCATACACGTGATTGGTCGGCATTACTTCGCGGAGCTCAGTTTGAAATTAATGGGTACAAAATTGATTCTGGAATAACTGTGCGCCCACCTGCATGAGCTGGTCATGATGATTTGGATCAAAGTCTCCATCCAGATCAGCATGACTAAAAGCCAGATCGTCATTGCCGGTGAGCGCCTGAAGAGTCTTCAGCTTCTCCATGATCTCTTTTCGCTTCAAGTTCTTCAGTTGCTTCAGCTGCTCCCGTTTTTGCTGTTTCTCCTGAGGGAGTTGTGAAAAAAAAAAAACCATGAGAGGCCCAATAGATCAAATTTTGCCGTGCTCCTGTTTACGTACCATTTTCTTCCTTTCTTTCACTTCCTCCCTTTTGCGTTTCCTGCGATCGTCTTTGGTGCGCACCGAGGTGGCGATGTTGCGAGGGTAGCTCTTGATTTGATGAGCATCGGGCTCCTCAAAACGGAAATTATAGCTTCTCTCAAAAAGCTGCTGTCGCTCCAAGAACGTCTCGCCTTCCTCTTCGGAATCCTCCACATCGTCCTGGACCACCTCCTCGTAGGTCGGGATCCTTCAAAAAATAAGACAGTGAAATAGGAAGACAAATGGAGGGAACAAAAAAAGAAATCACCTCTCATCATCATCATCATCGTCGTCATCTTTGTAGCGTTTGTTTAGAACGTAGTCTCGGAGGAAACATTCCTTCTCATCCAGTTTTGGATCATTCCAGTAGTCTCGTAGATATTTCTGTCACAACATTATCATCATAGTTTTGTGAGCTCACAGACTTGGGAAAAAAAGAGGAATGAAGAAATGCAACTTTTATCACAATTTCTAACACCACCAAATGCTGTGTTGAACCTCTGCAAATATTTTCATGTGGACAGTACATGTTTTTTTTATTTTTATATATATCTTTGACCTTACCATGTCCTTCACCTCCTCTGGTCCATCAAAATCAGCCTGCCCTTTGAGCCACTCCAAATAGTCCGCTTCCTCTTTGTCCTATAAACATATGGACCACATTGAGATCTTTTATTTATTGTGTGTTAAATGTGCATGTGTGATGTTATTAAACTTAAGTAATAAAACCTGACCTTTTCCTCCTGTGTTTTTATCCTCCTAGTTAACAGCTGGGAAACTTCTTCTCCACTACTATTCTTGCCGTCATCATCATCATCGCTCTCGTGGACGAACTTGCGTAAACTGAAAGAAACGGTTGCAGTCAGGGTTTGTTAGTTGTTCGGATTTGAGCTATTATCACATGTGGTTGGTTGTTAAAATGAATTGACTTGATTTGGTTTAGCATTAAAAAATATATTTAGTACCTTTCTTTCAACTGCTTCTGCTCCTGAATGTAGCTGGGGGAAGAGGCCCTCTAAGAAAGAAAAAGAACAATTACAAACATGTCCAAATTGCTTAACTGCTGTTTTGGTTCATGACGATACCCACCGCTCGTCTTTTGGCTGCCTCCTCATCATCACTGTCACTATCCTCGTCGTCGTATTTTCTTGAAAAAAATCAAATATATTGCATTTAAAAAAAATGGTGGACAAATATTTTCAGCGCTGCAGATATAAATCACATTTTAATGGGTCACATACCCCTCCTTCTCCAGAATGACTTTACGCTCATAGTCCTTCAGGTACATGGGCTTTACTTTTGACTTTGAGGTTGATGGTTTGACATCATCGTTTGGTGTGTCTAAGAGAAGGACACAAATCATTTAGTCAGTGAGAATGGCGAACACAAAATTCAAAATGAGTTAATAACCTGAGTAGAATTTGGCATCTTCCTGATAGATCTTCGGGTCTTTCTTCTTCAAGAGTGACAATGTCCTGTAAAAGTCCCTTTCAACCTCTGGATCCAAGTCCTGGAGGATTGAAGCTCAATTATTACACCGATTTACTTTTGCAGAGAATCAAAAGAGGAGAAAGCGATGCTAACCACTTCACTCTCATCCGAACTGGATTCGGTCGATTCGGAATAATCGTTCACTTCTCGGTCTCCAAAACGATCCTTCACTGCACCCCGACACATAAAATTAAAGTCAAAAACAGAAATCAGCCAAGAAATAGCCATCGCTGTCCACGTTAGCACATGCAACGAAAGTTTTAGCCAGCGTTAGCTAACATAAACTTACACTTCTGCAGCTCTTCCTTCTGTCTGTAGATGTCATATCTCTTTGCGAATTCTGTGTTGATTCTAAAACCTTCTTCATCAGACATGATACGGTTTGGCTTTAGAACGCGTTTATATTATAAAAGATGGTGAAACTAGCATCATAGTACTCGGCAAGCGCGTGCAGAGTGGTACCATGTGGTTTCCGGTGCAGTACCCGGGTTCTCCCGTAGAGGGCGTGCTCGTACTGAATATATCCTAATGACGTAGGAAATCAATATTACACAGATTATATACACATTTTATTACTGTAGTACACAAACATTGGGGGAGAGGGGAGCAGTAGCGATGCCGCGCTCGGGAATCATTTGGTGACCTAACAAGCTATTATTTACATAAGATTCAAATCAATGCAAATCTTGTTATGTTTCTCCCGTTTATCTCTGCCGGCAAGGCCAAATGACGTAAATGAGTGGTAGGGGCGTCATCATATTACCAAAACATATACTAACAAACTGCTTAACCTAAAGGATATTGACGTAGGGGGTATTTGAAACTTCATTGATAAAATGAACCTTGAGTTAGGTTTGCTGGCATCAAACAAACATCTGGGCAATCAGATTTAATTGACCTATTTTAGGGATAGGATGTTCATGCGGACTAAATATTGACGGTCCACAATGACAGTAGGTGAAAGGCCCGTGATGAAGCAGAGTGCAAACACAAGTCCAGTCTACTCTGAAAACAACCTGATCAAATTTAGGAGCAAATTTTCTACAGCGTTTGTTCTCATCATCCTAGAGTGTTCATGTTGCATGTAACAGGCACATATGGTGTGAAGTGTCATGGCACCCTTTCCCGTTATCAGGCTCCCTACACTTCCATTCATGCTCAGCCTTGAACTTTGTCCATGAAGAGCCGTCATCGCAATAGTATGGATGCCATATGCATCTGCTGAAAAAATAGCCATGCCTTTTTGCAGAAAATTTGATTTTTTTGTTTTTACCAAGTACAGGAAAGTAGGCCCAGGGGTGGAGCTCTCTGATCACCCCACTGGTCGGTCTTCCCTACGTCAAGGATAAGCTTTTGATAAACAAAAGTGACACCGGTTACAGCTAGCCAGAACATTACTTGTGGCCAAAGACAAACTTTTTACTTTCTGGACCTGGATTAGGAAGATAAACATTTTCCACTCCATCCCCGCTGAACTTCTCACACTGTTTGTATTCCAAATAAATGTGATCTCAGAGTGTAGGAGGATTTTCAAGAAGCCACAAAAAAAATCCCTTGGGTTTTGATTTGCACCGTGTCGTCTTTACTTTCTCGGAAATGGTCTATTCTTTTCAAAGAAGGACTCTTATCCCTCTCCAAATAGAGAGCACCAAACAAAACATCACGTTTTAGGTCACGTGTCTGACCCTGCTGTTAAACTGAAATATCCTACTGCACATAAAAAAAAGCCGTATATCAAAACTGTCCCACACATATCTTTTAAACAATGTGGTTCACCATATAAAATGAGGAATTCAAAGACAATGAAGAAAACCATCACATATGCCTCCCAAATGTGCATTCATTCTTGACTTTTAAAAATGGATTCCATTCAACGATGACCATATGTTAAAGTTTTTCATTTGCAAAGTAAAGCAAAGCAATACCCATCATAAACAAATACAAGAGTCCACACAGGATTTGTAATAAATAGAAGTATTTATTTATATACAATAAATGCTGACAACAAAGGTTCCAGCATAGATATCATTTCCTAAACACAGAACAATTATTTACATTTATGAACACCCTATTTAAATACACATAACCTTTTGGGGTGAAAGAAAAAAAAATACATGTATGTACATCTACACAAAAAATTATCTTCCCCTGTGAACATCATAACAATCTCTTTGAGGTGTAACAAGTCATTGATTTTATACAAATTCTCTCTTGTACAATAACACCAACATAGACTTTTGAGAAACATTAAAAAGCACCATCACAATGCAAAGACCAGGAGCTCAAAAAAGACTGTGATGTTTTTCTTCTGTCAGGAATTCTGCGATAAGTTTTTCTCCTGAGGGAGGTTATAAATATACACAACGCATTAGGCTCAGCCCTACTGGTCACACATGGTTGCATCAAAGCTATTCCGAGGAATGCATCGGTCCTCTTCAGACTCAAGTTAGAATTGAAACAAATGACTCTGATCAAAAGAACAGAAGATCGGAGCTACATGTGGCTGACGTATTATTCAAGGCACAAACCAGCGTGCAGCATTACTTGAGGTCCTCACTCTCACTGAGTGATTATTTTTAATCAACACTGAGGTGATTGCTGTTCTAATGATAATTACACAGAAATTCTTTCAAGCAAAATAGTTAGCAGTCTCACGCATTTCTGGAACAAAGCACATTAAACATGAAGCAATCCTAAAAGTTTGGTTTCAAATAAAATGATCTTGTTTCTGATTCAAGAAGAGAGAGAAAATGCCCAGTTGTCTGGAGAGAAGATAATAAGTCCATTCATATTTGTGCAGTTCACTATGAAGCCACAAATCGTAACTTTGATCTTAAAGTGCAAAACTTGCATTCATTTAGGAGCTTAAAGGGTCGCTTCAATTTAAATCTAAATAAACGATAATGTGCCGTGCCTGCCATATATTCATTAAAAAATATATTCCCCCCAAAAAAACTTCTAGGCTAAGCACATAAACCAAGCTAAATATGGCTTCGGTTTTATTTTCACAGTCCAAATAAAAATTCCCTTTTCTTTTCATGAAAAACTCCAACTTGCAAGAATGACCAAAAGGAATGAAACCTGAATTTCTTAGAGGTTTTGTTGTTCTGTGCCGATAGAGTGGAATGATAAAGCTTCTTGGAATTCCATCTCGTAAGCCACAAGAGGTCAAGCTAGTTTTCATTGAATGTTGGGTTGTCCGCCTCTTCATTCAGACTTACAACTTGTTTCTGATAAGACAAAAAATATATCATCAGACATCAAACAAAGCTTAACTACTGTTATTACTAAACTGACCGGACTAGCTATGAGACTAATCGACTTACTCTTGGGTAGGAATACCCATCGGAGGTGTCGTTCCTCCAAATATGCACTTGGTCCTCTGTGGTTTTTTGGTAGACAGGGTTGTCAAAGTGGATCGTGTTGGTGTTTTTGATCTTGTAGTTCTTCCACAGCAGCACACCAGCCACAGCCAGCATACAAATGATCACTACACAAACCAGAGTGAAGTTTGATACAATGGACTGGCATAACAAGATTGGTTTCTGAGACCCAAGGTGACTTACCCAAAGGTAGGACAATGTATAAAGTAATTGGGGTGCTGGAGGATGTCGTAGGTAGCACTGCAGAAGAGTCATGGTGAAGGTCTGGAGAATAAATGGACATCATCAGATAACTGTAACCAGCAATGTTACATTGAAGCATTTACATGATCACTTTTTAAGACCTTGAAACGTGACCGGGGTTTGTGTGGTGGTCTGGGCGGCTTTGGGTTTCATTGGCTGTGGTGAAGTTCTCCTCATTTCGGGTGTGCTGGTTCTGAGCAGAGGCCTGGAGGTGCTTGTCATGGGTTTGATCACAAGTCTTGTGCTTATGATGGGAGCAATGGTGGTGTGAGACTTGGGTGGGACTGTGAGCAGAGCTGGTTGGTTGGTGGTTGGAATTTGAGGATGCATGGGAGCTGCGGGTGTTGACACCACTAGTAGAATATAATTAACAAAAAAAGTCAGTAAGTGCGTGGAATATAATAAAATCCAAATTGAGTTAGATCTGACATACCTGGGACACAACTCCTCATATCACTTGCTAGCATCATGTTATCAGGACAGACACAGGTATATTTAGGAGGACGTCTTCCAACTTGTGGAGCTCCCAGGCACATGAATTCACAGTCATTATTAGACACCTGACACCAGTCTCTCCCTGCAAAATTTGCGGCAATATTTGAAAAGACAGTTTTCCGTTTGTTTTACCAAACAAAAATGTCCAAGGCTTTCAAATTAGAAGCCAACACTGATGACGAGCTAATCATAACAAACCAAATGTTGACATACCAGCAGGCTGTTTAAGATTATGGTACAGAATGATATCTTCTGGAGAAGATAAATGCTCTGCCACTGGAATGATGTCTCTGCCAGTCAATCTATTAGCACTGAAGATGGCATTGTTACTGACATCTGTCCAGAACACCTTTTCCTGAAGGAGAAAAGTTCTTTTTGACAACTCCATAGACACCACAAACCAATTTTTAAGTACCTCAAAAACAGTGATTCCCAACGGGTGGCTGAGCTTATGTTCATCAATAATAATGGTGTGCCTCCCACCACCCTGTGCATCGATACTGGAGAGGGTGTGCAACTTTGAGTCCACCCAGTAGAGCCGCTGGTTCAACAGGTCTAGGAAATGGGAGCAGGTCAGTCAATGATACTTCAAATAGACAGGAGGGACGAGAAGTTTGGCTGTACCGAGTGTGATTCCATTGGGCCACACGATGTTGTCAGAAACCAGAGCGATGCGGTCGCCTCCATTCAGACCTCCCTTTTCGATTTTAGCAGGATTCCCCCAGTCAGTCCAGTAAACAAAGCTGGAGAGACATTTACACACATAAATAATCACAACAGTGAAATAAGAAGTGTCAAGATGATTCTTACTTGCTGTAAGGGTCAACCGCAATCGCTCGGGGTTTAGATACGCCTCGGGAAAAGAGAGTTTTCCGACGATGACCGTCAGCGGTTACCACAGAAACGGTGCTACGAATGCTATCGGTCCAATAGAGGTTGCGATGGATCCAGTCGAAGGCAACACCCTCGGGTGCATCGATGTCATTAGAAACCATTTCGGTGTGGTGAGTAGAGTCAGCTGCTGAATCCATTTGTGTTCTGGAATCAAAGTGAAAAATATTTTTGCATGGAAAATGGAAGCATACCAGAACCCATCATGAAATCAAATCTTCCTTACCTGTAGATCTTCTTTAGGGAGATATCTGACCAGAAGATTTCTTGGGTGGCCATGTCCATGTCCAAAGCCACAGCGTTTTTTAGACGAGGAATGACCTGCGTGTATTCACTTTTGTCCAAGGTCATCTTTCTGACTTCATGGCGATTGGTGAAGATAAGGTAAGCGATTGTTCCTATAAGATTATAATGGATGCTCTTGTTATATTCATCTTAAAATTTCTATTCAGAGAGAAGTCATGGATGTTTACCAATGGCTTTGCAGGCTTTGGTCGAGGGGTCGACTTGGTAACCTTCTTCACACTCGCATTTGTAACTGCCCATCTGGTTAACGCAGATCTGACTGCAGCTGTCTGGATTGGCGCACTCATCAATATCTGATGAGAAATGATAATCGCATGAAATTCAGGTTTTGGCTATCAATGGCGGATGCGATTGGGGGAATCTTTTGTTTTTACCTTCGCAGTGATTTGTACTGGCCAGTCGATATCCAGCGGGGCAAAGACACTCAAAACCAATTTTAAGGTTCTTGCAGATATGAGAGCAGCCGCCGTTGTTGAAGAGACATTCGTTGAAGCCTGAAGATTGATTTTTAGAATGAGGACATAATGGGTGGATATTGTCAACAATCTCAATACTCACTACATTCCCTCAAAGGCTCATCTGACCAATCCCTGCAATCACGTTCCTTGTTGCAGACCTTATCCATGCTGATACACTCGCCGCTGTGACATTTGAAATTGCTCGTGCCGTCACATTCAGTTGCTGTGCGGAAAATAATGTCAGTAAATGAGGAGCAAGTGGCCGTAGTGGGAGTTGGCTTCATACCATTGACACAGCCTCTTTCATCACTCATGTCCCTGCAGTCATAACGATGGTCGCATTGGAGGCTTCCGTGAATGCAAGCGCCATCATCGCATTGGAATTCATCAGGGCGGCAGGTGGGACGGACTAGAGGGTTGAAATCAACATTTTCTTAATATCCCGGTTAGGGAAAAGAATTCCAAGCAAACACATACCACAGTCAGCTTCGTCGGATCGATCGAGGCAATCAGCTCCTCCATCACACCTCCAGTTTCCGTGAATGCACTCCCCACTCCCGCAGCGGAATTCCAGGGAAGAGCAGCGGTGAATTGGCAAAGAGGCATGTCCCGGGGTACGGCAGTTCTGCTGCCACTCGTCCGAGCCGTCCGCACAGTCCGTATCGCCGTCGCAGGCCCACAAACGTGGAATGCAAACGCTGTTGTTGCACTGAAAAGAAGCACTGCTGCACGTAACCGGTGGACAGGAGGCTTCGTCGCTGCCGTCGTCGCAGTCTGCTTCCTCGTCGCACACAAAGGAGGTGGACACACACTGGCCGTTTGTGCAGCGGAATTCTGTGCTTGTGCAGTTCTTGGGCGCTGATAGGAAGGAGACAATTATTTCAAATAAATATTAAAAAATAGAATATACCGTATTTTCCGCCCTATAAGGCGCACCTAAAAACCTAAAATTTTCTCAAAAACCAACAGTGCGCCTTATAGTCCGGTGCGCCTTATATATGGACCAAATTCCTAAATTCAAACTGGCCCAAAGTATTGTGTCATGAAATCAATCATAAGTGGCCCGCTGAAGATTATGAATCATGACTCAAAAAGACTATGGATCATTATTTTATGATTATAAAGTAATTTGTTCCGTCTGAAGTTGAAATAAAGATAAAATGGAGAATGATTTGATTTGGATTAAAAATCTGACATGATGCATTAATGGTGCGCCTTATAGTCCGGTGCGCCTTATATAAGGATAAAGTTTTAAAATGGGCCATTCATTGAAGGTGCACCTTATAGTCCAGTGCGCCTTATAGGCCGGAAAATACGGTAGATAATACTGTGAGGTTTTTGGGCTCTAATAGGAAGGAGACAATTACTAAATAATATTGAAAGATATAATCAATAAATATAATGATATTAAAAAAATATGCTGTGTGCAGATTTCTCACCACAGTGCTCTTCATCAGCTCCATTCTCACAGTCCGGGTTGCCATCACAGCGCCAAGTGTTTGGTACACACCGGTAAAAGCGATCGGCGCAACTGAAATCTGTTGCTCGACATGTTTTGGCCACTGGAAGACATGATTCTATAAATCATCACACAGGAGGGAGGGGGGAGTGATTGGAGGTCTTCTTTTCAGACTTACAGCAAGTTTCAGGAAGCTCGTCCGTGCCATCTCCGCAGTCATCCGTGCCGTCACACGCCCATCTGGCTGTGATGCATCTCCCATTCCCACAGGAGAACTTGTTGTCGCATGTTGTCAGGGCACTTGCTGAAAATGGGTAGTAACAAAATTACAATTTGTCCAGTATTCCAAAAAGATACTTTGTTTGGGATTTTGTCTTTCTATAGACGTCAAATGAGCCATTTTGTGCTGGGATGAGTTAACAAGGGCAACACAATGTAGAGCTGCCAGATTGGCATTAGTCAGAGTTGGGGAAATAAAATCTGGTGAGTCTTACATGTCAATACTTGTTTCAACATCACCGAGTCAAAAGAAAAGAGTCTCGGTGCAAGAATACTTTCATTATCAGCAGATGGAAATGTCAAAAGAATATCGTATTCTAAAGGTCATGGGTGCTTCATGGGTCATCTGCTGGAAAAGAAAATAGGTTGGCCTACTAACCTCCATCTATAATGGAGCTACTGAAGAGACAATTTATAAAGATGGTGACCTCAGTGAGGATAAGCACTTGGGGAAATGAATGGATGGATATAGTCAAATCGTTGCTTGAATTCGTGCCAGGTTAGATGGAAAACGTGACTTGAAAGAATTTGACTCTTTATTGCTATGGATAACTTTCAGAGCTATAAATCACAAGACTAACATCTGGCGCATTTGGCAGCGCTGGAAGTCTCTGTTGTTGTGGAAAAGTCAGGAAGTTTGAGTTCTTAAGCACTTAAACAGGAAGTTGAAATGTTTGAACATCACAACACAAGACATATTGCAAAGTATTTGTGATCGAGTTAATAATTGAGTTCACCATGGCTGCACATTTATCAATTGAGTTTAAAGGTCAAGAAAGACAACATTGATTCATCGCTGGCGTCATTGACTGGGAATAAAACCAATATTTGGAGAAGAAATGTACTGCCAAATTTTGTTGTGTTTGATTGATCACTTGGGAGAAAAAAATCCAGAACGCTGTGAACTTTAAGGGCATTAAAAAACAAATACAGATTTGAAAAAAGAACACTCTGAGACTGCATGTCAGTTTGAACCCGTTTTGACTATTTCTCAAAATCAACATACAGGTCTGACCAAAACTGAAACTGTGTTGGTATTGGAGGGTGGGTTGAAGGAATTCCATTCATTTGCACACTTTCCAAGTTACAAAAAAAAAAGTGCATGCGGGGGGGTTGGGCTTGGGGATGGCGCGGGAAGAAACCAACCAATCTTCATGTTGGACAAATACAGTCATCATCGTGCCTCCAAATATTCCCATGGTGGATTTGAAGAGTTCAACAAAAAATCAAGTGGCTCAACTTCCACTTTAAGAATGACCGACTGTCCTGAATCTGATTGTCTGCAGGACAATAAAGTCTGTCTAAGTCTAAGTCTAACCACCCCCCCCCCCTTCCGCCGCCCCACAAACCTCCATCATCTGGCATCCGGTACAGTAAAAAGAGTGGGCAATTTAAAGCCTTTACAGACCTGTATTTATTTGAAAGAATATGAATCTTACCAGAAGAGAAATCTGAAATGTGTTAGAATTTGTACACAAAAAAAGAATAGAAGAAATGAATGTGAACTTACTTGTTTGATGTTGGGAGTAGATTAGAAATGCCAACCACACGTAGAGTGGATCCATGGTTTAAAACACACAAAGTTTACTTTTTAATTATAATATAGAGTTTCTAAAGAGCAAAGTGATGTGATGTGAGATGCTGCTGACGAAAGAGATGTTTGGCAACAACATGAGTCCCATTTCAATGTGGCCTACCGGTGGGTGGGACCATGGGGTCCAGGGGGCCCCGGTGGTTAGGAAGGCGGGATTTCAAGTGGTGTGATTTGTGAGCAATAGCAGACTCAACAATCCGGAGGCGGAGCTACGCCTCGGAGATGATTTTTTACTATGAGTAATTTTAACCCCTTCGCAGAAGGCTCACGTGCGCACGTGGCACATGGAAACATTGGAGTTTTTTTTCTGCTTTTTTTTCCTCTGAAAGTTGTATTTTGACCCTTGTGGAATGCATTCTTGACATTAGAGAGGGACAGGGTTTTTTATTGTGATTTAAAAGCGCTAATAAAAATTACGCATGGCTTATTTTGTATAAATTTTGAAAAAAAAAAAATCTAAAACAATCACACATCAAATTTGTCAGGGAAAGAAAAGAAAAAAAAAAAAAAGAGAGCAGATCCAACTCAAATGAGTAAAACACTGGACTTTGAATCTTCTCCTCCCCTGACCTTCCACACAAACGTTTTCTGGTTATTCCGGTATGTTTGCTTCCATGTCAGTCACTTAAAAATGGCCTGTTTATACATGTCGAACAATCCGTTACCTGCCTTCTTCCCAGGTTAATTCAGGTTTTCCTTTTTTTTTTTTTATTGAACATTGAGTGGTTAGACCATGCCTTAGCTTTTACAAAAAAAAAAAGTAAAATAATACTGTTGATTTACTCATTTGAAAACTTTGAGATTGCTAGTGTGCTGGGAGTGGAGGCTTAGATAAGTTGAATCACTTAGTGAATATATACTTTGGTCTACTCTCATCACCTTGAACTTGAAAATGATAACAATGAGGGTTGGAGCGGCAAATGTCAACAAAGAAGTTGGGAAGTAAAAATTAAATGCTGCCATAATGACAACCGCAGATGGACAAATATATCATATGATAATCTCAATGATGACAGTAGCAGTAACATAACAAGCTCAGTGAAATCATCTCATGAATGCTGCTCAGCAAACCATCGACTAACTGATAATAAAGCGCATACTGTGTTAGTACGCCACCTAGCGGCCAGACAAAAACAAAAGCTTTATCACTAGTATGCCATCTAGCGGTCAGAAAAAAAAGCTACAGCTTTATTACGAGAAGCCTTTATTTTTACTTTTTGGAATCCAGTGACACCGACACGAGAAAAGGGTCCCGACCCTCCCTCCCTCCCTGTTTACATACACAACCTGAGAGGGAGGGGCTGCGGGTGGGCCGTACCATAATCCCGCTTGTAGTCTTAAATTACACAGAGATAATAACAAAGACACATCCAGGTGCAATTCCACAAACGCGTAACATGCATTCAAAAGGGAACACAGTGACTCTTGGTTCACTTCTCAAAAGATGACAAACTAACACAACTTTAATAATGATAATAAAAAATGCTGTCTAGGTGGCCCGTGATCAGTCTGTTAAATCAGGATCTGTCAATTTTCCAATTAAGGAGAAGAAAAAACAACCAACGGGAAACAACCAACAGGAAACCCCCCCCCCCCCCCTCAAATGAGATGCTACTGATCTTAAGAAACCATGTTTAAATATGGAAGTGTATAGTTCATATTAAATCTTTTTTTGCTTTTAAATCAATGATACAATTGAATGAGAATACAACAGTCTCACTAAAACAAAATCTGATCTAGGTAAAACTAGGCTTTCACACTGAACGTCTTCCTGTTGTACCTTGAGAAAAAGATCTAAGTTCCAGTCAAGTAGGTCAGTGGGCCATTGGTCCATTTAGGAGTGGTTCAGGTTCAGTCCTCTTCGCTGCCGCTGGCCGAATGCTCCTGAAACAAACGCAAATGTTCATTTGAGTGACGCCGAAAATAAAATGGATTAAAAGAACTCGAGACACCGGAAATGGTTGAGAACGCACTTCTTGTCGATGAAGTAGTGCGTGAACACATCTCACCTCTTCCTGTTCGTCCTCACTGTCGTCGTCGCTCACCACGGGTTTAGCCCGCACGCCGCGACCCCTCCGCCGCTGTCCTTTCCCGCCACGGTCGCCCTTTTCTTTGCGGCTCAGTTTGATCTTTACCTTCACAGAACGGGCTGGGAGGGGAACACAGCTCGTCATGACATCTGAATATGTGTTTGCACAATTCTGTACAAATCATTTTGTGATACTTACATTCCGACTCAGAACCTTCGTCAAGGTCGTCTTCCTCTTCTTCGCTATCTTCTCCGTCGCTGTCTTCCTCCTTCTCAATCTTCTGTCGGACGCTGGTGAATACCGACTGAATCACGATGGAGTCTTCGTAGATCTGATGGTGGACAGAAAGGTGCAACTGTGAATTGGTGTGATTAACTGTGTTTTTCCATTCAGAAAACAAAAGTGTCACTGCTGCTCTCCATCACGGCGGTTTATTTGAGACTTGCTCATAACCTTTATTGTAGCTGGTTACACTCCAAAAAATTGGAAGTTGAGGCACTCATAGGTCAAGCCACCACCCATTTGCAAAAAAAGGACCGGGAAGTTGACACCAACCAGAGAGCCTTCGAGGTTGAACGTTTGAGCGTTCTGACACAGCAGCATCACGTCCTTCTCCAGGTCGTTCAAGCTGCGGTACTTATGGCTGCGGATCCTCTCCTGATAGACGGAGCAGTACAAGTCAGATATGAACTGGCATATAAAAAAAAAAACCAACAACATCCAAGTACATACCTTGATCTTCCTGAAGTCTACTGGTTTGCGGATGAGCTCATAGTACTCCGGAAGCTCCTTGCGCGAAGGCAGCTGGATGAAGACTTCACTCAGTTGTCTTCCATTACTACTGACGAGAGGAGAGAATGTGCAAAAATTAGATCTGACAACTCGGGCATTACTACCCCACAGCAATGTAGGAATGTTAAGAACCGTTTGTCAATCCCAAACTGTAATGAACTCACCCGTCCTTGTATTTAATGACAGCATCAACTATCTTCTTCATCTTCTTGGTGAGGGACGGAGGGTTCGGAGAGAGTTTCTCAGCGGGTGGCCGACCGCGTTTCTTTGCTTTCTTCATGTCGTCGTCCTTATCGCGTCCTCGACCGCTGCTGGAGCTGGGAGTAGCGGGACCGTCGCGGTCTCGCTTGCGCTTTCGGGTTGTCTTTTTGTGGCGCACTTCCTCCTCGATGTCTTCTAGGTTACCCTCTTCTATGGCCTATTGAAAAGAAAAGATTAGCGAGTCAAACCTTTGTTCAAAGTGCAGCCCTTGTTTGAAATAGCCGTTGTTTGCGACGGACCTTCAACCACTGCTTCTCGGTGAGCGAGTCGCTGTAGTCCACCTCCTTGCGCTGGCGGGATCCTCGCCCAAACATCTTCTCCTCCTCTTCTTCGCAGGTAAGCCTCTCAACCTCGGCGTCATCTTTCAAAATCCAGCCGGGGAGATCATCCTCCTCCATCAGGCGAGGTTTTCTCTTGGGGTTGCGGGCGTCTTCGCGGCGTCGGTCCAGATCCATGCGCTGAATGGGGACAGCAACGCAGATGGTAAGCGGACTCGGATTGTTCAATGACAAGTTTGAAAGTGGGGTGAGATTTACCATGAATTGTTCAAACTCCTCTTCGCTTCGGGCGATCATCTGATTGACTGTCTCATCATCAGGCACTTCGTCTTCCTCCTGCGGAGAGATTAGACAGTGGAAGTGAGGCAAGGCAATCTGTAGACTATTGGGGTACCGCTCTCAAGCAGAGACTAACTTCAGCAAACCAGAACGCAAATCCTAAAGTGGCTCTTGCCACCGTGATAGAGAAAAATGTTTATAATTGTCAAATAAGTAAATAAAAAAAAATCAAGCAGCATAAAGTGGGGAAATGAAGTAAAAGATCGTGTGCTGCATTATTAGATTAAGTATCAATAAAGAAGCAGAAATAAGAAAAGGAAGAGTCTGGATTGATGAAATCCTGAGAAAGAGGAGGAAGAAAATAAATAAAGGAGAAAATGTGGGAACAGCGCACTGGCGGATGTGGGTGGGCGGGTAATGTTGGAATGGATCACACCCACCCACGTCCCCCGAGGGCGGCAGCCTCCACGAGCCCCGACCTCGTCCTGTTCCTCGTGCTCCAGAATGGCCTGTAAGAAGGCCCGGCGCTCACAGCCTGACGACTTCTGGTCAAACATGCCCGCCTGGATGACCTTCTGGTCCACATTGAGTTTGTACTTGGCTGCCGCCAGGATCTTCTCCTCCACGCTGTTGACAGTGCACAGCCGAAGGACGCGGACCTCGTTCTGCTGACCGATACGGTGGGCCCTGTCCTGAGCTTGAAGGTCCTATTAAAGAAATGGAAAATTAGCAGGCTTTGACGGCTCCGTGAAAAAGTATTCCCCAACCCCAGTGTGATGAACTACAAAAAAAAAAAAAAAAAGGACTGACACATATCAGGATTGTTCACAACCCAACAAACCTTACACAGTACATTACCTGATGGGGGTTCCAGTCACTGTCAAAAATCACAACGGTGTCAGCGGACTGCAGGTTGAGACCCAAACCACCTGCTCGGGTGCTGAGCAGAAACACAAAGTACTCCGAAGCTGGGTCATTGAAGGTTTTCAACAGCATTCCACGGTCCTCCGCCTTGGTGGTTCCTGTGAGAAGGACATTTGAAAAAATATAATATACCATAGAGAAAGGGTGGGCCATTTACAACAAACAACAAATTGATTAGTTCTCTCACCATCCAGACGCAAGTACTTGAAGTTGCGGTAAGCAAAGTAATCCTCCATGATGGTCATGAGTGTGGTCATTTGACAGAAGAGCAGCACTTTGTGGTTGGTGGCCCTCAGCTTGGGCAGGATACGATCCAGCAGCTCGAATTTCCCAGAGGAGCGGTACAAGTCGGGACTGGACAGAAGAAGATTATCATCAAAAATGAGACAGGGTATTTCTAAAGGCACACAACGCAACCCTGGTTGATACTATACATACCCAGACACTATTCCGCCAGAATAGCCCAGATGCTCAGAGAAAGACTCCTGTGGGGGAACACACACACACACACACAGCATTTTATCTTCATCTGAAAATGATTCTTAATCTACCCACTAGATTTGGAAACCCCCGCAAAAAGTGTACCTCAATGTGTTGGAACATGTAGGGGTGATTGCAAATTTTTCTGAGCTGCATAATCGTGTTCATCAGAGTCTTGGTGCCACCTTTACCCTGGAGGAAAACAACGGGACGTTGATTGACTTTTTTTTCTTACAAATAACATTTTTCTATCATTATAGAGTATTTCAAATCACTTCTTTACCTTCTTATCTTTCTCTGATCCATCTGTGAGTAAGACCCCCTTTGCCTGCATGTGTCTATACAACACTCTCTGAAGGGCCGACATGTCGCATTTGATCACGTACTCCACCTAGGAAACAGAAAAGACGATAAAAAGGACAACGTTAAATCAGGAAGCTCCCACTTTTCGGAGCAAAATGTGTTTATGCTCATTTCAAATGTTGTGAAACAGGGAGCCAAACCTTCTCAGGCAGCTGGGCCTCAACCTCCTTTTTGAGCCGGCGAAGTAAGAAGGGCCGCAGCACCTTGTGTAGACGCCGAATAATGAGAATGGTCTCTTCTTCGTTGAGGTCAACCTTAGGGAAGGGAGGATGATGAGACCTATTTCGAAATGTGCCTCCGGTGGCTATTAAAGTGTGCAATAGAACTCAATAAGGATGACACAGTCGCGGGTGCTAATGCTTACTTTCTCGCCAGTCATGGCGAACGGGGCGTTGAACCACTGTTCGAAGGTGTTGCAGCTCTTGAAAATGGTGGGCAGGAGGAAGTTAAGCAGGGCCCAGAGCTCAGGTAGCTTGTTTTGCAGAGGGGTTCCTGTGAGCAGCACCCGCCGTGGGGCCAGGTAGTGCGTGTTCAACACCTGGGTCAGCTTACAGTGGTGGTTCTTCATACGATGGCCCTCGTCCACAATCATATACTTCCAACGAAGCTTTTGGAGGAACATTATGGAAATGTAATAAATGCGATTCAAAGTTCTGACCTGACAGTGGACACGTACCTTTGCTAGCACCTGCTTATCTTTGATGATGTACTCGTATGTGGTGAGCAGCACATTGAATTTGCCACTGCGCAAGATGGGAACGAATGCACGGCGAGCAGCTGGAGAGCCCTGGAAAATGTTTTGGGAGAAGAATTCCACATTTTTGCTGTCAAGTCCCAAAGAATATCATTCATGTCAGAACTAGAGCTTGATCTGACCTTGTAGGAAACCTTCACAACAGATGGCGCCCACTTATCAAATTCGTACACCCAGTTTGATAGAGTTCTAGGAAGCAATACAAAAGTTTGGATTAGGAGCGACTCCTGGCGAAATGCTAAGTGTGCTCAAATCATTTCAAACATGCAATAATGGACAGTTTTGGAGACTTACGAGAGTGGTACGATGATGAGGAAGGGCCCGTTGATGCGCTTGTATTCCATGAGGTAGGTAATCAGGGCAATGGTCTGGATGGTTTTTCCCAGACCCATCTCATCAGCCAGAATACCATTTAAGTTGTTATTGTAAAGTGACACCAGCCACTCTAGCCCTTTAATCTAGATCGAAAAGGACAAGTTAGGTGTGTTCTTTCAATTTATTTATTTTTTTCCCCCCAACTCTGGATTGCGTACCTGGTATTGTTTTAGCTGACCGTTGATGAGCAGTGAAGACTGCTTGTCCACTTTCTCAGTGACTGCATGAGCCACAGCGTAGTAGGATTGCAGGCCTCGGTTGAAAGCTGCATTTCCGTACTCATCATCCACATCCTGCTTGGCATGCCTGAGGCAAAAAAAAAAAAAAAAAAAAAAGGTGAGTCACATGGTAGAAACATCTCAAAAACAAATTATTATTATTAGGAATAAATGAAAATAGTGCGCTCACTCGATGATGTGCCGAACGTCCACTTCAGACACTTCTTCGCTGTCTGGGTCGGGAATCTTCTTTTTCTCCTCGTTCTGAGCGGCAGAAGCGTGGGGCTTCTCATCGTCGTCCTTCCCACAAAATCGAGAGAAAAGGTCAGGGAGGGGTTATATGAAGGACCTTTCTGCTCTGGTGATGAAGAATAACTTGGGTCACGTACATCTTCTTCCTCCTCCTCTTCAGAGCCGCTGTCTTCACTGTCTGAACGCGGCGCTACTTCATATCTACAAAAAGCAAAAGGACTCAATACATATGATGGAATAGAATAGCATTATGAAGCAGAATACAATCATGTATATCAAATGATATCAAAGTGAGACAGCTTTCATATTGTACTGACCCTGGGTTCATTTCAAGCCAAGTTTCCAGCTGGCCTGCCTTAGGTGCATCAACCCCTGTGAGGATTTTCCCACTGTCCACATGGATGACCTTCACTGGGAGGTCACTCATTTGACTGGTTTCATCCAAAGGCTGAGCGGAAAGACAAAGGTATTACCGTCTTAGGTGCAAATGAATATGGATTTAAGCGGTTGTCACAAATCTAACAATATGCCATTTAAAAGCAAAACGATTATTGCCATTTGGATCTTCAACATGTTATCTCACCTCTCCATCAGGTCCGAGACCAGCAGTACCTTCTGTAGGCTCTGGCTTCTGAAACCATTAAAGATACAAGACAATGATGAAGACTTTCAACAAAAACATGTCATGTAAATTACAGTGACTATACAGTCACCTTCTTTTTCTTCTTCTTCTTCTTCTCCTTGAGAGCTTGTGCAGCTTTGTGAGCTCGCACCAGGTCAGTGAGGTTGGCCACGTATTCGTCCGTCTGCTGCAAGAGGTAGGCCAGACGCTTATCTTTCTTCTGGTCGATAAGTTTACGATAGCCCTCCTCATCTTCGGCCTGATGGGTGAAAATATGGCGATGAATGCACTCACTGAAATTCATTGAAACTTAATATTTGCACCAAATCTTTTCCAAGTGACATCTCACCATCAGCCTACGCATTCGCTCTTTCTCAATGCGCTCGTTCTCTTTCTTCTGCTCACGCTCAGTGTTTGCATGGTAGGTGGCGATGGCTTTAGTGGCCTTCTGGATCTTTGCTGTGATGGATCGATGGTACTCCTTAAAGTCCTTGGCGTGCTGCAGGATGCTGTTGAGGTATTCCTATGGACAATAGAAAAGACCAGAAGCTCAATTTTACCCTCAACTTTGTACTCTGTCTCCGATCCCTGAAATATAATGCATACCTGGTGTTTCTGTCGACGTTTCCGCTCTTGTTCAATCTTCTGTTGTTTTTCAAGCTTCTCCGTGATACGTGCCTCACGTAAAGACTGGCGCTTGCTGCGCTTGTAGGCCTTGGCATTAAGAGCTGTTTCTAGAGCAGTGTCGCGACGCATGCAGACAACCACCTCTTGGCGTAGCTGGAGAAGAAGAAAAAAATCCAAAATAAATATGTAAATTTAGCTCGCAGTTGTGTGGGGGTTTGGTAAATGTAGTTCATCCGCATGTCTACCTGTCTCTGAAAGTTAAGCAACCTGAGGGCTTTAAGTTCGATGGTCGCTTTGGTACGTAGGTCACCTGCAAGGGAACCAGGTAGGTTCTCCAGTTCCTGAATACGATGAGCAATACGGGCTTGTAGCCTGCAAAAAAAAGAGCATGTACACCTTTTAGAATATCTAGTAAGTGCAACCAAAACAGTGAAAGTGATAACCACTCGTAGCAAGATAACATTCAGTTGAGCGGAGAACATTTGTTCTCACCTGTACTCCCTCTCCTGGAGGATTTCCACTGGGTCCAGCCCTCTGGGTTTTTGGATAGGGGTTATGCGATTCTGTTTCTGGTGAAGCATCATGGGAGGGGGCTGGGCAGGCTGCCCAGGAGACTGGGTCTGAGGGGGCATTACTGGTGAGGCAGCAGGTGGCACAGAGGGAGGAGCAGGAGACGGTCTGCCTGTGGGCTGAGGAGGAATCAGCTTCTGAGGAGGATTGGATGGTGCAGCTGCATTCACCATTGGTCCTAGGAGAGAGGGACCAGTTGTGAAATCACACTATATAATGTATGGGTCAGAATTGAGACAAAAAGTACCTTCAGGCCATGATTTAGGAGGTCCGTTGGCAGGCTGGCCTTGCATGCCTGGGGGAACTCCTGCTGGTCCAGGGGGTGGCATATTGGGACCAACCATGCCTGAAAGCAAAATTGTTTTTTTTTTTAAATACTTCAACATTTCATCTCTCTATCCCCTTTCCTCTGGTTACCATGAGGTCTGTTGTAGTTGGCCTGAGCTGGTCCTGGCCCTGGTGCGCCTACAGGACCGGCAGAGGGGGGCATGTTGGGCATGGGTTGCTGCTGCATCCCTGGCATGGGCCTCTTCCCTTGCACGGCCATCTGCAGGTGATCTGGTAAAGGCTGACTGCGTGCCAGCATCTTGTAAGCCATAATTTGAGCCCTGAGTTGGTGCAACTGGTTCTGGTTGAAAGGCGTGGCTCCTGCTGAGCCCCCTGGTCCACCTACAGCCCCACCCGGTCCACCGGGACCTGGAGGACCTCCACGGTTCGGCTGACCCATTCCCTGATTAGGGTCACCGCTACCCTCCATTGGGCCAGCCACGGGACCAGAGGGACCACCAGGCATCATGGAGCCAGATGGAGGACCGTTCGCTGGGACTGGGCTTGGTGCATGATCCGAGCCTCCCAAAGGAGAGGGATAACCTTGGGAGCAAGAATGCAACAATTACATTGAGCCTTTTCTTTTGGAACAGGGATTTAATATGTTCAAAAAGTGGCTGATACATCAGAAAGAAAAATGGAAGTCAGCCCTCTGGCTATCTGCTGCCTAATTTAAAACACGAGGAAAAACCGGCTAGATGGGTTGCTGGTATCTGTCTCCTTCACTCAACTTTACTTTTACTGTCTGTCTGGTTGAGTGGCTTGTCGATTGGACAAACTTTTAAAATCAAGTTATACAATCTAATCTCCTGCTGATGCAATACCTTGGGAATGTTGGTCCATGGGGCTTGGTGGAGGTCCCATCCCACTGTGCCCTCCTGGTCTCATGCCCATGCCCTTCATTTGACTGTAGCGAGGGTCGTCGGGCATGCCCTTCTCATGCATGGCATCCATTGGCTGCATTAAAGGTAGATCGTTTATACACAATATACTAAAATAACTGACTCATTTGACTCATGGCTTCTTTAATATATTCTGATCACTGCATCTTAAAAACTGGGATAATGGTAAAATATTTTTTGGCGTGCTATATACAGTCTTGTAATCAAAGAACTGACAATGTCAAATAACTTATGTACTTTGTGCATCTGGTGCATGTTTTCCTGAGGATATCCTGAGGGTCCCTGGGGAGGGTGTGGGTGTCCAGATCCAGGAGGTCCTGGACTGGGCCCCATCATACTATGGGCAGAGCCTGGGGAAGGACCTGGACTTGGTCCCATCATACCACCTGGAGATAGCCCTGGGCCTGGGGAGGGACCTGGCCGAGGTGTCCCTCCCATTGGGGGGTCAGGAGTGGACATCTCTCAGGGGAGAGTGGGGATGTAAGGCAGCAACAAGGAAGGACCCCTGTGAAGAACAACAAAATAAAACAGTAGCAGTGAGAAAAGTTCACCTTTAACACCCATTAAAAAATAGTTCTAGGTCTTCAATAAGAACATGGAAGGGTTCCTGCACCTTAACGGAAGTTAAAAATCAAAACTTTTGATTAGATTTGCAGTGTAAATAGTAAGCTTTAGATTGATCTACTAAAATGTTCACAAAGGTCTATATTAGCGAACCAGAAGACAATTGGCCAATAGAAAAAAAAAAGACATATTTATGTTTATATTGGTGATCATAAATAATCGTATTCCGAAATAACGAGGCGTTTTCATAAAGAAAATCGGGTTATTATTTGATGAATCTCTCCATAGTGGCTCGAACCCCCTTTAAGAAAGTCAACTCGGTCAGTCAGCGCAACTGAGCGACAGTTTAGAAGTTAAACCTGACAGAGATAAATCCACACTTTTAACAATCAAGCAGTGCAATGTCTTTACGTAAACACTTTCAATCGTTCGAGTAGATATTACTCTCAATTGTATTGTTATATTTAGCTAGGCTAACGTCTGATGGGCCTAGCTTCTTCCATTGTCAACGTTACTTTGTCTCGGTTCATAGAATTGTTCGTCTATAACTCTACTTTTATAGCAACTGTTACAATAACACAATCATTAACGTCACAGAGAAGCGTGCGCTCGAAAATGACATCCCACAAATTAGTATGCGCGGTAAAAACAAAACGAATCATTGAGATAACAACCCAAGTTTATATGATGAAGGGAGCTAACAAGCTAGCGGGTTAGCAGAGTTAGCCTAGCCGGCCATGCTTTTCCAGGCCAATTAGACAGAAAAATGATTTGAAGCGAGCTATTTGTTTCAAATCTGCAGCGAGTCAAAGTTTGGCGCATCCCTCGCCGCTTTCGTTGATTGATCCAAAGCGCCTCCCGTACCCTCAACTCTGCTCCGCTCAACATTTCCAAATATATTTTTCATTCATTGCTCGCAGTCGCGCCACCGCCGGTTAACTGCGGTGTCCGTCTTTTCTCAAACATACCACGTCCTACAAACACCAATCCATCCTGGAATGATCTTGTCGTTCACAAATGTCACCTCGTCAATCTAACAAGATCGAAAGGGACTTACACGAACGGTGAACAGCGGTGTTGAAAATCTTGCCGGTCGCAAAGTCTCTTGGTTTTCCTCCCTACGAGAAAACAAAGAGCGACCTACCCCAGTTGTTTTTTTTTTTTTTTTCCTCACCCCCCTCCTCGCTGAGTAAAATGGAACGGTCTGTACGACTCAACACCGCCCCCTTTCGCTCCCGGTGGGCAACGAATGCTCGAATCGAAGCTGGAATGGGGGGATGGTATGAATAATAAAATAAATGAAAAAATAAATACAAATCAAGAAGATTATACAAGGAGAAGAGTATTTTCAATTTTATAAACCTACTTGTGAAAAATGTACAGCACAGTAGAACGCAGCCAGCAGTTTCTATTCCAAAAAATTAAACAGGTAAAACTATATTAAAAATATACATAGATCACCAAGCTTACATTTTCCCGAGGCCAGCTATAACACTTGAGGACACATAATCAGCTATATCCTTGACAACATTAGGTTATTTTAAATGTCAAATGTTTACAATACTTTCAAGAAAACAAGTCACATGCAGGCTCGCTTCTATATATAGTGTCCATTATTGCTAGTACAGCACTCGTTTTATGTTGTTGAATACAGCATGAGAAAAATAAAACATTTCCCCCAGTGTAAAATGATTTGAACCCAAACCTCTAAACTATGAGGCAGATGTCTTGACCCCAAATTCAAGTCAAGTCAAGTCAAGTTTATTTGTATAGCCCTAAATCACAAGCAGTCTCAAAGGGCTTCACATAGACAGAAATTGACAATTATTCTCAAAGCATCCCCTGATCTTAAGCTCCCAAAAGGGCAAGGAAAAACTTAAAAACCCCTAGCAGGGGGAAAATGAGAAACCTTGAGAAGGGACCACAGATGGAAGGATCCCCCTTTCAGGATCACCAGGTTGAAATGGATGCAGAGAGGGCACAAATGATACAACATGAAAATCAATTAAATAAAAAGTGGATGTCCATGTCACAGCAGAGGGCTGCCGAAAGGAGCCCTCAATTGTCCTGGCAGTGCTCTTCGAGGAGGTTGAGCTGCAGTTCCCCTATCCTGAATTGGCCACGAGAATCCAGATAGCCGCTGTCAGCATGGGTACCACCTAACCACCTCCCCGGCCGGGGAGGGGGGAGGGAGGGGGTGTAGAGGGAGAGAAAACAAACTCCAGCCGAATCGGCCACTACAGGTTAGTTAAAGGCCATGTCATAGAAATGTGTCTTTAAACGTGTCTTAAATGTTTCTACTGAGGTAGCAGTCCTAATATCCATTGGTAGGGCATTCCAAAGCTCTGGAGCCCGAATAGAAAATGCTCTAGAGCCTGCAGACATTTTCTTAGCCCTCGGTGTCGCTAAAAGGGTAGCGTTTTGCGAACGGAGGTTACGAGACGGAACATAAGGAACAACTAGGTCGACGAGATATGAAGGCGCTAAGCCATGCAGCGATTTATAGGTTAATAGAAGAACCTTGAAGTCACATCTTAAATGGACCGGAAGCCAATGTAAGTTGGCTAGTATTGGGGTAATGTGATCAAATTTTCTTGTCCGAGAGAGCAGCCTTGCAGCGGCATTTTGTACTAACTGTAGACTTTTGATGCGGGACTTAGGAAGACCCGAAAATAGTACATTACAGTAGTCCAGGCGCGACGTGACGAACGCATGTATAATAGTTTCCGCATCACCGGTCGAGAGGATCGGACGAATCTTTGCAATATTACGAAGGTGAAAAAACGCAATTCTGGTTATATTCTTAATGTGCTTTTGAAAGGAGAGAGTTTGGTCAAATATTACCCCGAGATTAGTTACAGTATCGCTTTGAGTGATAGTACGGTTATCTATAGTTATAGCGGTTTCCTTGAATAAGTGTTGATAACGAGCTGGACCAATTATCAACATCTCAGTTTTATCTGGGTTAAGACGAAGGAAGTTGAGAGACATCCATTGCTTGATCTCCGCAAGGCACTTCTCAAGATTACAACAATCCCGCGGATCTGTCATCGATAACGGCATATATAATTGGGTGTCATCCGCATAGCATTGAAAACTAATATTATATTTACGTATTATGTCCCCAAGCGGAATCATATAAATATTAAAAAGAATTGGTCCGAGAACCGATCCCTGTGGGACACCACATGTAACATTATAGAGCTCCGAGGACGCATTGCCATGGACCACTCGGTGCGTCCTGTTTGATAGATAGGAATGGAACCAGCCTAGTGCTGACCCTGAAATACCAACACAACTTTTAAGACGCCCTAATAAAATATCGAAGTCTACAGTGTCGAAGGCAGCACTAAGATCGAGTAGTAACAGTACAGACGAAATGTTTGAATCCATAGCTACGAGGAGATCATTAGTCACTTTCGCAAGTGCTGTCTCAGTGGAATGATTAGCTCTAAAACCAGACTGAAAAGTGTCGTATCGATTATTGGCGACCATGTAATCAATAAGCTGCTGCGCTACTACTTTTTCAAGAAGTTTTGCTATGAATGGGAGGTTTGAAACTGGCCTATAATTACTGAGACAGTCCGGGTCAAGATTTGGTCGCTTAAGTAACGGTTTAATGATAGCGGTTTTAAAGGCTGTTGGCACTATCCCAGAGGAGACAGACAGATTGATTATATTTAAGACGGACGGTCCTAAAATTTGAAATAATTCTTTAAGTAGTTTGGCTGGAAGAGGGTCGAGTAAACATGTTGTTTGTTTAGCCGCACTAACAATTTGTGTAAGCCTTTCAAGAGACACGCTTTTAAAAGTTGAGAGGGTTGTTGCATGATCATCAGCGTTGGTAAACGGCGTGCTCGACCGAGCGATTGGAATGCTATTCTTGATCTCATCCCTAATGGATTCAATCTTTTGAGCAAAAAATTTCATGAACTCGTCAGCTGAGTGGAAGGAACTATCGGAGGTCGGCTGGCGCAGAGTCAGCTTTGCCACTGTATCAAATAGGTGTTTCGGATTGTTTTTATTGAGATTAATAACTTGCGAAAAATATCGAGTTTTTGCTAAGATAAGCGCATCTTTATATTTCAGGAGGCTATCCTGCCATGCCTGATGGAAAACCTCAAGTTTGGTTAGACGCCATCTGCGCTCATGCTTTTCTACATAATTTGCTTCAACGTGATGCTTTTAAATATTGGGGTTTTACTTTTTCTTTTTTTCCAACCTATGTCTGATGTTTGCTAACTTGGCTCACAATAGAACAAATTCATCCATGCTGTCACTAGTGTCGACCCTCTTCAACTTGGACTTCCTCTGGATATAAGTGATGGGGTGGCTCTTGCTTTTGTCCTCTTCCACTCGACTATGACCTTCTGCAAATATAAACATGGGGTACGTCTCTGCAGATGTGGAGACAGCCTGAGGGACAGGGGAGACGGGTGTAACAAAACTACCAGATTCATGGTAAGGAAAATGCCTTCAAATGATCTAGTTGCATGTCAATTTTCCACGTATCCACCTACCTCATCTACAACTCTGCACAGCATTTCAAAGTCCTTTTGACCTTTTGCATAGAATCCGATGGTGCAGCTGGGATCCATGCGGGAAAAGGGCATTTTTCTTGGATATTTACAGTGAAATGACTGGAACATATAGAGATGAAAATTCAACAAGCCATAGGTTGCCACAGCGTGGTTAGTATGACAACTGGTTACCTCTAAAGGAAAATTGCTTTTTGTTATATCCACCGTGGGTTGACAGTAATGAGGGTCCAAATACAACAGATGGTCATCTTTGACAAAGGAGAAGGTCAGAAGTAAAAAAAAAAAAAAGGCTAATAAAAATAATTCAAAGACTGGACATACCTTGGAATCCAACAAAGTAGAGCGAGTGCTTTGGTTTACCCCCGATGATACCGATGCAGTATTCCAAGTTCAAGATTTTCTGTTAATTAAGAAAAATAGAGGAAAGAACATTTGGTTGGACAGCAGACACATCCATGATTAGATTAGATTAGATTACCTTGACACAGGTGATATAGGCAGGATTGAGCTCTTGTCCTCCAAGCCGCACTGGCACCAGGAGGATGATGGCCTTCCAAGTCTGAATAGAACCAGCAGAGATCCCAGCAAGACGCCTTCCGCACAACTCTTTCACATCATCAATGTAGACTGGTTAAAACAAGAGAGTTACAAAAAAAAAAAGCAAGCTCACAACACTGTGTGTAAATTAACTGTGTATGTGTAAACAATTCAAAAAAAGAAGAAAGTACTAACTAGTGCAATCTTGTGCAACATAGACAGCAAGATTGGGAAGGTCAGATGATGCTTCTGCAGCTTTTCTAAAAAAAAAAAATTCATAATAATAATTTTCTGAGTAATGTACCATAAGACATGATCCACAATTGATTAATTACTGACCGCAGCATATGTGCCACAATTGAGGGGCCGTACCAGTCCCCTGCTTTCTTCCCTAAGCTTTTGCCAAACTCTACCAGCTGATGTATCCCAAAAGGAGCTGAGGGGTGATCCGCAAACCACGATACAATTTTTCTGTGTGTGGACTCCATGCATCTATCCAGAAGGGAACCCAAACTCAGCTTCCGAACACATTTTCGGAGTCCTTGGGAATTCTGTAAACACACTGCTCTGGCTTCAGAGCGGATCTCTAGGAGATCCATATCATCTTTGAACACATGGCTTGCAGAACAAGTCAAGCCTGGAAAAGATCAAAAGAAGAAAATTAAGCATGTCAGAAAAGGTCCTGAGTGAGTCTGTGCTATGTCACCTTGTGGCATCAGGTGCAAAAGCAGGCCTCGCGCAAACAACATCTGCCCTGTACGGAGAAGACATCCCCAGCCACTGTCAGTGGTCAGATAGCAGCCTGTCAGCTGAGGGAAACCTCGTCTGTATGTCAACCACAGGAGAGCAGCAAAGGAGAGGTGGAAGCACTCATTCTCCCCTGACATTGTAATAAAAAGACAAAATTATATTATCTCGCAAAGAAATCAATCATCATGCTTTAAATTCAACCTCACCTCGATCCCTGATTTGATACGACTTTCCAAACATAATCACAGGAGAGGTCTTGCTCAAATTTGATTTCTGCTTAAAGGACCAGCCTAATAAATTAGAAACAAAATTTCGAGAGATCAAATCATACAGAACACTTGAAATGCAGTCTGGCAGATAAAACAAACCATATTTGACACTATTCCATGCTGAGAAGAACTTGGATTTGAGTTTGCCTCTTTCCTCCGTGTCTTCTCTGCACTCTTCTTCATGGTGGGGAGAAGCAGCTGAGGTAGAAGGGACAAATAGCCAGTCGTCCATGTATTCATCTGCAGGGGACTGACTCTCAGGGGAAGTCGAGGAGGGATTGAGGTTTTTAAGCATCAGATTTGAACAAGACTGGGCACGAAGAAACACCCATGGTCGCCAGAGCAGCTAGATGAAGAACAAAGATAAAGCACCATATAAACCAGTACATGTTCATTAAACCAAACAAGTTATTTGTCCCAACCTCAAAATGTGGATTGACGAATCAAATTGGATAACTAGCTATGGTAGTTAAGGGAGGGAAACCATGTGACTGCACCCTGTGACTCAAGGAATTTCAGATATTTACTTCCAGCGCGGTCTGTCTTCTGGACACAGCATCAGGGTTGTGTCAAGGCACAGTTTGTTACTGTTACGAATAAATCATCACTGTTGATAAACTGTTATTAATATATTCATAAGGAAATGAAAAATGAATACATGCATTCGTAGTTTTTGTAAAATTCTGTTCTAATTTTCTGTTTTATAAAATAAAAAACGGAACGGAATGTGATAATATCTATAATCAAGAGCCTATTGCAACCACGAAGAGCGACGGCCCATGACATTGGAACTAATTATCGCTACTTGTTTACAAACATTAGGTTACTATAGCACACAAACAAATAAAATGCACTACATTGCTAATATGTGAAATAGTTGTTTTTACCTTCTTTCAGACATTATTATTATTAGATCTATCGTTGAGGTTCAGAGAGATCGCATTGTTGATAGTATTTAGTATTGCGCAAACGAAGCCTGCGGTTTCTACTTCCTTGTTTATAAGGCTAGCTGTAACGCGATTGGCTGATACTTAGCCAATGATCGTCCTCATTCTTCACGGCAGTCCAAGTTAATGAGTTGACAGAAAACAAACGAAAGATCATTTCTGCGGTTTTATTTTTTTATTTTTATAGCAACACACGAACTTTACGACTTAGACTCATGGCCATACATAAAAATAGGAATCACAGTCGATCAGGAACGAGTGTGGAACCATACAATGGACACACTATAAAACATGACTGGCAACCCCCATCTTATAATGACACGGTACATTTAATATTTAAATGCGAAGACAGTTATGCCCATTATTATTTAAAAATGTCCACTCGTGTCAACTTGTATTTGTCCACCAAATGTTTGCACAGTAGTAAGCAATTGTGTCTGAGGTTCTTTTTCGCTTGCCATACAAGTCCTCTTTGTACTGAATGTTGACTACATTAATGATACGTTCATGACAACCCTACTGTTCTTATGTGACTAACAGTGACTTTGGAAGTAAAAAAAAAAGTATAGTTAAATCTATAAATACAATTAAATTCCTTAACTGTGATATGGATTGTAAACACTAGACAATATTTGACAAAAAATAAAGTGCAACTGTTTAACGCAAAAACAAGTGGTTCCACTCTCAACTACACACATAGCAAGTTGCATGAAATAAAGTTAAAAGCTTATATGGAAAATCAATAAATAAACCAACGAAAAATAAATAACATGTTCAACAACATCAGCTGTTGTGACCAGACATCCACAAGATGGCAGTGTAAGGCGTTTTACGCCACACAAGCCCGAAATGTATGAGGAAAAAGTATACGTCTCTTTAAAAGTGAACACACTCTTGAAACTATGAACTGTGTGGTTAAAATTGCACACGAGGAATTTTAAAGAGGAGCTTTTGATTCCTTGACACAAGGGTAGAGAAACAAACACTTGGATTTTATCTTGAAAGGGAGTCCTCTGTTTACGACGGACTTCCGTTTCGCTAAACGACGCTAACGCAGTGGGAAAGTTATACTTTACGTGACAAAGACTTCTAAATAGATTCAACCTGTACCTCTTGAATTACAGAAATTGCCTAAAATCCCAACAAACTCGTCCAGCAAATTGCATCCATCTACATGGCCAAATAATGAAAATCAAACGTGCACATGTTCTTTGTACAATAGCATCACAATTTCTTCACATTTTTTTTTTGTGACTAGACACAATAATAATTTTACATTTTGCATTGTGGCAATGCATGCGTTATTGAAGACTGTTTTTCTTTATGAAGTTGCAGTTATGAGGAGAAAACGTCGGTCGGAGTTTTTTATCCCTTATAAGTTTTTATCCTTAACCCTTGCATAAGATAATTATTGAATTAAACAGATCACTAAAATACATTGTTGTTTTGTGTGTGTTGTAGTCAGATGAAAACTGTTCAGAACATGTCCCATGCATTCATTTTCATGTACATTTAGCAGACACTGATATTTTTTTGTAAACAACAAAATGAAAGCACAACATTCTTGCACAATAAATTATGAAATATAAAATGTATAATCTATCAGCATATGTAGAAAAACTCAATTTTTTAAATTTATGACCATTCAGTCCTCAATAGGACAATTCACATACAATAGCAATTGCGCACGTCAAAACGGAACACTTTGAAAGCAAAATAAATTTGCTTGCTTATTGCAACTACCTTTTTTTTTTCTTTCCACCTCTACTGCTCGACGACACAATGTAAACTTGGTAATCCTGGACAGCTAAAGTGGCATTATTAGCACATTGCATAGTGTCCCTGTGCAAGTTCATCTCATTCTTAATCCCAGTGGAATTCAGCCCTTTAACCAATCAGAACACCAGTCAGGTCCTTTGACAAGTATTTCGGTATTTTGGTCCAGGCTCTAGTAAGCTACTCTTTATTTTTATCGGTTACTTTTACAATGCGTGATTATATTTTAGCACTCTGCTAACCAAACTTAACCAAACTAAATCAAATGGAATGTGGTTTGCATGTGGAGATGGATGCAAAAAATTTTCACAGTGTTTACTACCTTGTGGTCTTCATTATTTTTTTTTTCTTATCTGCTTTTTAAAATTTCTTCAATTTTCCATGCATTTTTTTTCAAATATATCGACAACACACAATGACAAAGACATCCACGGGGTTATATAATATGCTACAGTGCGTACACATTTTGAAAGCCTAATTGATGCATCTTTTTTTTTTTTAAGGTGTCCCACGTCTCATTTCTTTTTAGGCGTTTGAATAAAAAGGTGTTAATTTCTATGATATGTTTGGGTGCTTCTACAGTAAAAGGCAATGCATTGGAGGTTGAGCTTCTTTTGTTCTCTTATCACGAATGATGTTTGGAGCCTCGAGTGTTTCCTTTATCCAACTGCAGAACACCACCGACAGATGTTTGAGCCCCGCGGCGTCCCGATCCACTGGAAGCCTCCGCCTTCCCGCTGCCTCGTTTGTCCTCGTTTGACTTGGAGCTGTCTTTGGCCTTGGAAGAGTCTTGCGACCCCCCTTTCATAGGCCCAAGTACCGTTTTGGCGACGCTTGTGAGCTGCGTGACAAAGCTGCCTCGATCCCCGGGAGACATGGCGCGGGGCTTGCTGGAAAGAGGTGAAGATGCGTTAGAAGAGGGGGACATGGGGTTTTCTTCCAACACCTCCAGGTGTGCCTTGTCCTCCTTCACTCCCCGGTAGGTCTTTGATGCTCTCTCCATTTTAGAGCTGACAACACTGTGGACCTGCACTGGGGTAGGAACTGAAGGTGCGGGACCTTTAACCCTGGTGACCTCTGTTTTTTTATCTTCTTTCTCAACAGACTCTGCGGTTTTACGTGGTTTGGATGATTCTGTCGTCGATCCTTTGCGGCAGCCGCTTTTGTCGGCACCTGCCGTGTGTTTGGTTTTGTCTTCGGCATTCCCTAAAGCTTTAGTTGAAGAGACACTTTCGAAGTGAGCATCCTTGGCTTTTCTCTCTTGCGGTTGGAGGCACTTAGTTGTCCCTGGAGTGGAGACTTTCTCACAAGGTTTGCTTTTGCTAACAGTCGCCTCGCTAGTCGTTGCATTTTGAGGTTTGAGCCCCTGTTTCGGCTTGGTGGGCGGGGCTACCGCTGGAGATGTGGTCTGAATTACAGCGGAACTCTGTGGAGCCCCAGAGGTGGATAATGTTTTATTTGGGTCAGCGGTGGATTCACTTTTTATCGTTTTGGTGTCAGTTTTGGACCCAGTAATGTTTTTCTCCGTTTCTGCTAACATTGTGTCACGGCTAAGTGGTGATTCCTGCCTTCCCAACCTTCTAACAGGTTTCAAACTAATGATTTCCCCTCCAAGTGGTGGAGAAGGGGAGGAAGAGGAGGAGGGAGAAGGTGGAGCAGGTCCATTCTCTCCTTCCATTTCAAGCAGACTCTGTAGGCTATGCTCGCAGTGGAAGGACTCTCTCCTGTAGTCCCCGTGTGTGACTTCCAGACTATGCTTGCGCAGACTCACCCCTCCCGTCAGAGGGGAAGGCGAGGAGGAGGAGGAGGAGGAAGGCAGAACAGGTCCTCCAAGCTTCTCTGCTGATTGCACTCGCTGCAGAAGGGGGGATCTGGGCGGCTCGGCGCTTTTGGGACGAGGACGCGCGACGGGAGGCGATGAGTGTAGCTTGACGGGGAATATCTGCGTGGTGTTGGAGCTGCCTACCGTGTGGCCGCTGAGAGGCGGAGGAGAAGATGTGGTAGGGGAGGGGGTGTGGGCTAAAGGCGATAAGGGGATGTTGCCAGCCGATTTGCAGCGAGCAGAGCGGTACTGGCGGTGAAGTTTGGGCGATAAGCCGTGAAGGGAGCTGGGCCTCATGTGGTGTGATGTGGCTGGGGAGTTGGGGGTGCTTGATGCTGGGGAGCTGCTTTGGGAGGTCGTGCCTAGGGAGGGAAAGTCATATCTAAGGGATCAATTTGTTATGTCAAAATTTATTTTACACTGCCTGAAAATTGCAGACATTTGAAAACAGCAGATTCACATATTTGTCTATATATAATTTAATTTGATAAAATCTAATTTATACTTATTAATTTATTATTTTCTAAATATAATTTAATAAAATGTATATGTATTTTTTTATTTTTTTTATTTTGCAGACCCCTGAGAGACATTATCATAATATAAGAATATATATTATATCATAATTGTTTGCAAGCAAAGCGAAAGATGAGCAAGCGCTCATGATTATCCGTACTAACCCATGTGTGGAGATTCCAAAGTGGATCGATAACTCTGAGTGGGTGAGCGAGCACAGAAGCTGTGGGTGGGAGATCCGGGTAGACTGTCTCCAGATGATAGCGAGCGATTCAAAGATGAGAGGCTCCGACTCGTGTGGAGCAAATTGGATTGCTTGGTGATTTTTCTGAACAAGGAGCTACGCTTCTTACTGTAACATAACCAAATAGATTAAATTGATTTGACTGCAGATAAGCTAAAAAAAAAAGTGTTTATTATTACAAGTTGCATGAACTCACTCTTGCCCCTCTTTGGCTCCTGGCCTTTTGCTGCGTCGTGCCATTTTGCATTTATAGCTGGTCTTGCGTGCAGGTCCAACTTTTATAGATGTGTTCTCAAAGGGCGTGGTCGTAACGGTCACCTTGTTTCCACTCTGAAGATTAAATATCACTCGTGTTAATTTAGGATTTATTTATTGGACTGGTATCGATAGATAACTCCACCTCACCTTCAGGATGAGCTCCACCACCTCTGTATGGACCAGACCGTGAACTGACTCTCCGTTTACGTGAGTGATAAGATCACCAGCACTAAGTCCAGCTTCTTGGGCGGGACCGCCATCCTCCACATGCTGATATAAAAAATAAATAGTTTTCTCGTGGTGCATCACTATGGATGGACTATTTTCTTCAAAGCTTGACCTGGCCCCACGTGGTGCTCACTCACCCAGACCATATGGTGGACGCTGTAGACATCACTGTCTCCTATGTAGACTCGGATTGCTCGGAGAGTGAAGCCGTACTTCTTCCCGGAGCGATGGATGGTGATCGGGGAGTGGAGGACGTTTACCACTGGACAGTAGTCTCGACTGGGCGAGGAGTCCCGAGAGGAGGGGTTGGACGAGAGGGAGCGAGGAGACATTGGGCTCGCTAGGGGGGACGCTCCATGTTGCTCCACTGAGGGGAGGAGAATTCATTATTATTATTATTTTAAATTAATTATTTATATATAATAATAATAATTAATTCATATTAATTAATCCAATATATAAAACAATTTGATGCTGTGTGGTCTTACCTGCAGGAATGATGACGGATAAAGCAGTGGCAGACGCAGATTTGATAACTTTATTTCCTGGTCGCGAGTTGGGTTTTTCTCCTTCCGCTGAGAGCTGCTGGTGCCGGACTCGCCGCAGCACCAAATCCGTGGTGGCCCCCCTGGCTCCTTGGGGCTCTGGAATCCCCAGAACAGCAGCACTGGCTGCAAAACAAAACAAGTGTAAACATTTCTTCAAGGTTGCACTTTAATTGTGATCTACTGGTGCTTTTCTGACCTCCAGCTGTGACCCCATTACTTTCTTTAAGGAATGTCTTCAGATCACTTTGCGAGGAGATGGCACCCATGGCTCCTTCCAGAGAAGTGCCCCTGATCTTCACTTGAGGCTGGCTCCTCGATTGGGATTGTTCGGAATCGACCTCGAGAGGTGAGGCCAAGCGGTGGGTATCCATGAGGGCAGAGAAGCGCCTTCGGGCTCCTGATGGAGGACTGTAATCGCTCTCAATGAAGGAAGACTCAGAGCAGGACAAACGTTTCCTATAAGTTAGTCACAAATAAAATCAGAAAGCAATTCTAAAAGCATCACAGGAAAAGATTATTTTTCTTATTTGTCACTCACATCTCAGGTGATCCAGTCCTCCAGCTCTTGTCCCTGAACGTAAAACTACCCAGGCTTTCTCTCTTAGCCATTCGGTCCTCTCTTGGAACTTTGTGCTCTCGTAAAGTTACACTTGGGGTTTTATGCTCCAACTGGGACAGATGTTCCATACTGCTGTACACCTGCAAGAAAAATATGTCAGCTATGAGGTGCTTTTGCAAAGAGCTGGAAATCATCAGTCATAGTAAGAAATGGCTTCGAAGCAGATCTGACCTTACTAAAGCGGGGCGAACATGAAGAAAAGCGATGTAACTCCACAGGCTCATCATCGTTGGTATCATCTTCATCGTATGAATGCACGTGATGGTAGCGCTCAGACCGAGCTAATGCGGGGAGAATAAAAATGATAATTAGCCGGCCCGAAAATAAATTCGGTGTGCTGATTTTAGATCGTACTGTCAAAATAACTGGTATCCTCCTCCGACTCCAGGTGAGGGATGAACTCGGCCTTTTGTCTCAGCAAGCTGTTCCAGTTCACCTCTGTGAAGAAGGGGTGCTGCTTCACTTCAAAAGCGCCCCCTATTGGGCAAAGATTGGGGTGGGCAAACAATAAGGACAAGCAATAAATATTTATTTATTTATTATTTTTACTTATTATTTAATTGTGTCATGAATAAGCAAAATAGATTCAATGTCACATACTTTTTCTTCTTCATTATTATTATTAGTAAAAACATTTTGAAAGAAAGTCTTAATTTCTTTTTTTTTCTATCGAAGACAATATAAAAGCGTACGAGAATGTAAAACTAACTTACAGACCTGTTCCTAGTCGAACAAGTGGATTTGTCTGTAATAGAGAGGAGATGAGATGTTGGGCATCAACAGGAAGTGCCTCATCTCCTTCAGGCCATACGATGTCATCTGTAAAATAAATCACATGAAATAAGCGGAATGATAAAAAGTTGGATTTAAAATGCTGCTCTCACCTGTTATAACTTGTCCAAACAGCTCCTCTGGAGTGTCTCCAAAAAAAGCCACGCACCCCACTAAGAACTCATACAAGATGATCCCCATGGCCCACCAGTCCACGGGTTTTCCGTAACCTTGACGAAGAATGACCTCAGGAGCGATATACTCTGGAGTTCCACACACCTCCAGGCAAAACAATATTTTACTTCATGAGTTGGACAGGAGCAAAACAAAAAGGCTGTGTAATATTTCCGTGCACTCTCCTACCTGTTTATCTAAAAACTCCCGAGTGTCCTTTTCGATGTGTCCTTCGTACAGGTTGGTGGTCAGACTCATTAGACCCATTTTAGACAGGCCAAAGTCGGTAAGCTTGATGTGACCCATTGATGTTATGAGAAGGCTGAGCAAATGGATGCAATGATAAGTGACACTGCTCCATATCTTTTTTATATTGTATATTTTTGCATACATTAGAAAAAAAAGATCTTACTTGTCAGGCTTGAGGTCACGGTGGACAATACCATAGTTGTGTAAGTATTCAAGCGCAAGGACGGTTTCGGCAAAGTACATCCGAGCCATTTCCACCGGCAGGGCCCCGATGTTCTTCAGCAGAGTTGCACAGTCTCCTCCTGATAGTGAATTCACAACTTGAGTTTGTCACCAATATTTCCCCACCCAAAAATGTTCCTCACCTTCGACGTACTCCATGACCATGCAGAGGTGCCGTCGGGTCTCAAAGGAACAAAACATGGAGACCACAAAGGGGTTCTCTGCAAATGTGAGGATGTCTCTTTCGACGAAAGCCTGTTGGATCTGGTTCCTTAGGATCAGGTTCTGCTTGTTAATTTTCTTCATTGCAAAACGCTGGCGTGTCTCCAGGTGTCGGACCAGATACACAGCACTGATCAAAAAAGAAAAACATTCATGACTTATTGTCGATTGCTAGGCATTACTTGCCTTATAGTGGTTCATCATTATCATCTGCTCTGCTTACCCATATGCTCCATGACTAATGAGCTTGATGGTCTGGAAGTCTGCTTCACCTGGTGGTTTCATTGCTCTAATCTTACCCTTTGGATAACAGAGTATTGAGTCAATATCTGCCTAGCAACACAGCTATTCAAATACAAATGGATCATTCTTAATCGTGACGGACAAAACATTGGTAAGTGAATTTAGAAGTTAATGGTAGATGTATATGGACAATAGAAATACAGTAAAATAATATAACTCACCTCTGTTGAGTCGTCTGTTTCAGGTGTTAGAGGTCCTTCGCTGTCATAATTATCAAGGTTTACCATCTCTGATACAGAACATAAATTAGAATTAGTTGTTGATTAAATATGGAAAGGCATGCTTATGGAAGTTTATCTGTGCCATCGGATTTTGAATTCGAATTTGTAGCACTGAATTTTTTTACATCCAATTTTTAACACTGAATTTTTTTTTGCATCTAAATCAGACTTTGAATTTTAAAAGCCATCGAATTTCTAGCACTGAATTTTTTTTTTCCTAAGACATTTTTTTCAATGTCTCAAAAAATTCAGTGTCAAAAAATTGCATGTCTTAAAAAATTCAGTGTAAAAAAATTCGACATCTCAAAAAATTCAATGTAAAAAAATTCAATGTCTAAAAAAATTCAGTGTAAAAAAATTCGATGTCTCCAAAAATTCAGTGTAAAAATATTCAGCGCGGACATCCGGGGTAACCAAGGGAGAAGTAATCGATCCCTGTATCAAATCATCCAACGTTCAGCCAATCAAGTTACGCTCCATTGGTCATGTGACGTCGAAACAGGAACGTCGTGAAGTTCAAAGGTAACAGTAACAGTTAATACTGTAATACTGTAATGAACTTGAACTTCACGACGTTCCTGTTTCGACGTCACATGACCAATGGAGCGTAACTTGATTGGCTGAACGTTGGATGATTTGATACAGGGATCGATTACTTCTCCCTTGGTTACCCCGGATGTCCGCGCTGAATATTTTTACACTGAATTTTTGGAGACATCGAATTTTTTTACACTGAATTTTTTTAGACATTGAATTTTTTTACATTGAATTTTTTGAGATGTCGAATTTTTTGACACTGAATTTTTTAAGACATGGAATTTTTTGACACTGAATTTTTTGAGACATTGAAAAAAATGTCTTAGGAAAAAAAAATTCAGTGCTAGAAATTCGATGGCTTTTAAAATTCAAAGTCTGATTTAGATGCAAAAAAAAATTCAGTGTTAAAAATTGGATGTAAAAAAATTCAGTGCTACAAATTCGAATTCAAAATCCGATGGCACAGATAAACTTCCATACATGCTGCTTTGTACGCATATTCACAAAAGTATTAGGCCACACAGGGCAATGCTGTAAAATTATTTGTAAAAGAATGTATTTATTAGTTTATTTATTTATCTTGCTATTTATTTATTTATTTATTTTATCTATTTATTTTTTATTTATGAATCATTGACGTGATGTTTATTTGCTATAAAATAATCCATTTTATTTTAATTCATTAATTTATTTATTTGTAATTTAATGTAATTCATTAATTTATTTACTTGTAATTTCATGTAAGCTACAAATCGTTGACATGATGTTCATGTCCTACAAACTTGGTGACCCAATACTTTTGCCTTAAGTGTAGTTTCTTAGTTGCCTCCCTCACCTTCGATCGGGTCCCTGGTGAGTCCCAACTGACTGACAATATAACGAGGGATGTCAGTTTTCATCAGGTGACCCTCCTTGGCAACATCCTCCGCCGCTTCCAGCAGATGGTAGAACTCCTCTGGGTTGAATTCCTGGATGGCGCAATTTAACATGGATGAATAAAATTGCTGTCCATTTTTTCAGAACACTTAGGCCTCCTACTCAACTGTATTGTAATGTTGATCATGCTGGAGATAACATAAACTGCTGCTAGTTATAAACAATCCCCAAAATGTGTCATATAATTCAAAAGCATTTAGAAAATGGGAGGCTAAGGTGGAGAGATGCATCATTTCCCTGCATGTGTCACCTGTCAATCAAAAATCGCATCAGCGTGTGACTGGCAGAGGTGAGGGGGATTGATAGATGTCACACTAAAATCCCCAGACACACTCCGAAACTCAAAATGGCATCATTGTCATGGTCTGCCTGGCTGCGAGCAGCATTGGACCGCTGCCAAGTATTAGTCACACTCTGCCAGGGCAAATTTTAATCTAAATGCAAATGCCATCCGGACAAACAGATGTGTTTTTTTTTCTCACTAGATCGATGTTAAATGTTTGGATTTTCTGCTTCCAGGACCTTAAGCATAAATTATTACGCTTAATATTGGGCGGATAAATAAGTATGAGTGCTAATGTTTATTTATATATATTTATATAAAGATTCACACTAAAGGAATTTAACTGTGGGGTAGTAAAAAAAAAAAAGACATCCATAACGTCCATTTTTATATATACTTTTTTTTTTACAACCTCATTGTACCTCAATTCCATTGAAGTTGAGATGTTGTGTAAAATAAAAACAAAATGTCGTCTTACCAGACACTCCAAGAGCCTGGCAGGTCGGGATATGATGATGAGAAGCTTTTTCACCAACTCTGTGACAAACGCCACCTCGGAGCTCTCTGAACGTTCAAAGGCCTGCCATTTCCAAAAAGTGAGAACGATTCAAGAAACAGCAATGCAAGTGGATTTTTTATTGCACATCAATAAAAAAATCCTGTGTTGTTATTTACTTCCACCTACATCATTGAGGAGCTTCTCCAGGTTTTCCTGCAGCTCGAAAAAGTAGACAGATGTGATGAGTCCCTCGCAGGATTTGGTGAGGCAATCCCGAGAGAGCTCAATGATCTGGTGGTGGATGAAGCTGAGGACTCCGTCGGCCAATGGGAGAACATTTTCAGGAGCGTAAACGTGGATAAACTCTGCAAGCTTCCCTTCCATCTGCGCTGTAGCCTAGCGGAAAAAGATTTTGAGACTTTTCCGCCATACAATGTCAATTTCAATTGATTTGTCTCAAATCATTAATTGCATTTCATGAAGCTTTTAGTAAGTTTCCTTTCGGTACCGACTCGAGGCTCTCGAGACATTCAAATCTAATGAGGTGAAGAATGTGACAGTGGTTGCGCAAGAGCGACCTGTGAACAGGACATGCAGATTCAAATTAAATCTTAATTATAGAGGAGATGTTCATTAAATGGATGAAATAACACTAGTCAATAAATTATTACTATTTTTTTTTTAAATCAAAGATGCAAGTCAATTTTTCTGTCATATTTTTAATAATATTTATGAATTGTTAGCTTCAGCAACAGGTGATTCATTTTCAGAAACAATAATAAAATCGGTATTGCTTAAGATTTTACAGGTCAAACTTAAAAAGAAAAATTGGAAATATCTACAAAACTTGATGTGAACAAATAAATTAAGGTTGACCTCACAATAAAAATTGCTTTTGTCTTCCTGTATTTTTACTTTCACTTCCTTTTGTACGTTCTCGCGTTTTAACTTTCACGTGTGTCTGTGGCGCTCAAGTGTTATTTGACATTTACTTCTCACCTTTGGAAAGCGTTCTTTGTACACGTGGTTCATCATGACTATCTCGTTATCATAGCAGGAAGAGGAACGTCCTGGGCTGGAAGGAGTCATAATACAGAAAGATGAAATCTTATCTGCACATGTATTAAACTTTTGCGCTGCGGTGATGACGCTGCTGACCTGAGACTGCGAGAGCGTGGTCGCATGTGCGGAGAAGAGCGTCCGCCATCATCATCTGTGATGCTCTCCGAGCTGCCAAAATGCTTGGATAAGAAGTGGAGCTCATCCATGGTGGGCTGGAACGGCAGCTGGTGCAGCCGCTCGTGAGAGGAGCTGGACGACTAGAGAATTACGTGACATGGGAGGAGAGGAGAGCAGAGGGCGGAGCAGGAACAGGAAGCGCATGGGGATGGGGACAGGAAGAGGAGGCCAATGTTAAACAGGAAGGAGAAGAAAAAAAAATGGAGGTGATAATGAAAAAAAAAGTACAAGCAACACAAAAGACTGACACTTTGGCCCTTTAAACTTGCTAACAGATTGACTTCCTGGTATTATCACATCCAATTATTTTCTCGTTTCCTGCTTAGGGTCGTGGGAGTAGCTACAAGTATTTCTCTATGTTTTAAAGGTAGAAAAGTACTTTGTGAAGGGCAAATATTCCACATCGGATCTTTTTTTATGTGTTCAGCAGTGGGGGAGTCCTCTACGCCACCCTTTTCACGTTTTGTTTTTCAGTCAGCTACTTACTGTTGAGCTAGGAGTATTGGTGCCATAACCAGATGAGGGCAAAGAAGCTAAAGACCAACGTCGTCCATCAGCCCTGTTGAAAAATAAAAATACAAAACATCTTACTGACATGTTTCTTCATTCCCCTTGTCAGTATATAGTATTTGCACACCAGCTCTGAAATAGTCCAAAACCTCAACCAAAAAAAAAAACCACCTGTCCACCAGCAGAATAGGGAGTCAATAAACAGAGAGTAGCTCTCTCTTGGCCCAGGCGCTCATGAGTCAGCTTGTTGGGCTGCCAGAAAGTGTGAATTCAGCGAGAGGCTGCCTGCCTGCTTCCCAGCGTGTGTAAGACCTCACACAACAACAACACCTCCTGGATCATCATCTGGTGTGCACTTGTTGTTGCTACAGATCATAGCAAAACATAAAAACACGTTCGCTATGTGACGAACCTTCTGGAGGAGGCGAAGGAGAAGTGCGCAGGGGTGCTTGGAGAGAAGTTTCGCGGGCTGTCCAGTGGACTGCTTCCTGAAATACAAGACACAAAATGAGCTACAATCAAGCTCCATTTCCTGTGAGTAAACCCAAATGATCTCGGAAGTAGGCCTGATTGTTTTTTTAGCACAAAACAATAAACACGAGTGTAAATTAAATAAAAGAAGATAAAGCCGGATTTTAGACCCGCCTCCAAAATATACCGTGATAATAATTGTTGTTGAAGTGTGGCGTAATGGCACTACTGTACTTACCGAGGTGTCCGGGGAGAGGGGAGTGTGGGCGAGGCAGAGTGGGGGAGGTGGTGGTCAAGATGAGGCTTTTTCTGTTGCTTGTTCGACAACTGTAAATAAAAACACAAATATATACAGTACATTATATATATATTTTTTTTCCATTGGAAAATTTTACCTTGAGGCCTCTCATCGCTTTACCCAACCAAGAATATCCTGATCGATCAAGTCTACTGAGAATAAACCAGCCTCATGGATATGGATCGTGAATGCCGATACTGTTAATGCATATATGGCATTTTGTGAACTGGGTCAATGACATTATGTTCTAACATTTATACACAGCAATATCTCCCATGCCCTCAAGATGGATGGACACTAACTAGCATCTACTGTATTTACCTCAGGCAAATTCATAGAGCGACACAAACTGTTTACAAAGTGGATTTCAAAGTGATGCTCACAGTACTTTCGTGGTTGTTCAAGATCAAGTGAGGGCAGGAGAAAGCGAGGCACTCGGTGAATTGAGCCTGGAGAACACAGGCAGTCATGCAAGATGCATGTCGGAGAAAAAGAAAGTCCTAATTCTAATCTGACCGCTGCATGATGCATCTGACCAATTCACAAATATAAGGTACGGACGGGGGTTGAACCCATGATCTTCGGTTTACGAGACCGACGCCTTACCACTTGGCCACCGCACCTGACACTACCTGAGAAGGAACCAATAAATAGGAACCAATAAATAGGAAAACATGCTTGTAAAGCCAAGTTGTCATTATCTGTCTGCAGCGACAATAATTGGGACTTAGTTGATCACAAATATAAGGTACGGATGGGAATTGAAACCACGATCTTCGGTCTACGAGACCGACGCCTTACCACTTGGCCACCGCACCTCACACTACCTGTGCAGGAACCGATAAATAGGAACCAATAAATAGGAAAAAATGCTCCCATAAAGCCAAGCTGTCATTCTCTGTCTGCAGCGACAATAATTGGGACTTAGTTGATCACAAATATAAGGTACGGATGGGGGTTGAACCCATGATCTTCGGTTTACAAGACCGACGCTTTACCACTTGGCCACCGCACCTGACACTACCTGAGCAGGAATCGATAAATAGGAACCAATAGATAGGAAAACATGCTCGTAAAGTCAAGCTGTCATTCTCTGTATGCAGCGACAATAATTGGGACTTAGTTGATCACAAATATAAGGTACGGACGGGGGTTGAACCCATGATCTTCGGTTTACGAGACCGACGCCTTACCACTTGGCCACCGCACCTCACACTACCGGAGCAAGAACCAATAAATAGGAACCAATAAATAGGAAAAAATGCTCCATAAAGGCAAGCTGTTATTCTCTGTATGCAGCAACAATAATTGGGACTTAGTTGATCACAATTATAAGGTACGGATGGGGGTTGAACCCATGATCTTCGGTTTACAAGACCGACGCTTTACCACTTGGCCACCGCACCTGACACTACCTGAGCAGGAATCGATAAATAGGAACCAATAGATAGGAAAACACGCTCAATAAAGCCAATTGGGAACTAGTTGATCACAAATATAAGGTACGGATGGGAATTGAACCCATGATCTTCGGTTTACGAGACCGACGCCTTACCACTTGGCCACCGCACCTCATACTAGCTGAGCAGGAACCGATAAATAGGAACCTCTAAATAGGAAAAAATGCTCCATTAAGCCAATTGGGACTTAGTTGATCACAAATATAAGGTACGGATGGGAATTGAACCCACAATCTTCGGTTTACTAGACCGACGCCTTACCACTTGGCCACCACACCTTATACTGCCTGAGTAGGAACCGATAAATAGGAACTTCTAAAAAGGAAAAAATGCTCCCATAAAGCCAAGCCGTCATTCTCTGTCTGCAGCGACAATAATTGGGACTTAGTTGATCACAAGTATAAGGTATGGATGGGTGTTAAACCCATGATCTTCAGTTTACAAGACTGACGCCTTACCACTTGGCCACCACACCTGATGCTACTGGAGTAGGAACCGATAAATAGGAACCAATAAATAGGAAAAAATGCTCAACAAGAAGCTGTCATTCTCTGTATGCAGCGACAATAATTGGGAACTAGTTGATCACAAATATAAGGTACGTATGGGAATTGAAACCATGATCTTCGGTTTACGAGACCGACGCCTTACCACTTGGCCACCGCACCTCATACTACTTGAGCAGGAACCGATAACAAAGAACCTCTAAATAGGAAAAAATGCTCACAAAGCCAATTGGGACTTAGTTGATCACAAATATAAGGTATGAATGGGAATTGAACCCACGATCTTCGGTTTACTAGACCGACGCCTTACCACTTGGCCCCCACACCTCATACTAGCTGAGCAGGAACCGATAAATAGGAACCTCTAAATAGGAAAAAATGCTCCATAAAGCCAATTGGGACTTAGTTGATCACAAATATAAGGTACGGATGGGAATTGAACCCACGATCTTCGGTTTACTAGACCGACGCCTTACCACTTGGCCACCACACCTGATACTGCTTGAGTAGGAACCGATAAATAGGAACTTCTAAAAAGGACAAAATGCTCCCATAAATCCAAGCCGTCATTCTCTGTCTGCAGCGACAATAATTGGGACTTAGTTGATCACAAGTATAAGGTATGGATGGGTGTTGAACCCATGATCTTCGGTTTACTAGACCGACGCCTTACCACTTGGCCACCACACCTGATGCTACTGGAGTAGGAACCGATAAATAGGAACCAATAAATAGGAAAAAATGCTCAACAAGAAGCTGTCATTCTCTGTATGCAGCGATAATAATTGGGAACTAGTTGATCACAAATATAAGTTACGTATGGGAATTGAAACCATGATCTTCGGTTTACGAGACCGACGCCTTACCACTTGGCCACCGCACCTCATACTACTTGAGAAGGAACCAATAACAACGAACCTCTAAATAGGAAAAAATGCTCACAAAGCCAATTGGGACTTAGTTGATCACAAATATAAGGTATGGATGGGAATTGAACCCACGATCTTCGGTTTACTAGACCGACGCCTTACCACTTGGCCCCCACACCTCATACTAGCTGAGCAGGAACCGATAAATAGGAACCTCTAAATAGGAAAAAATGCTCCATAAAGCCAATTGGGAGTTAGTTGATCACAAATATAAGGTACGGATGGGAATTGAACCCACGATCTTCGGTTTACTAGACCGACGCCTTACCACTTGGCCACCACACCTGATACTGCTTGAGTAGGAAGCGATAAATAGGAACTTCTAAAAAGGAAAAAATGCTCCCATAAATCCAAGCCGTCATTCTCTGTCTGCAGCGACAATAATTGGGACTTAGTTGATCACAAGTATAAGGTATGGATGGGTGTTGAACCCATGATCTTCGGTTTACTAGACCGACGCCTTACCACTTGGCCACCACACCTGATACTGCTTGAGTAGGAACCGATAAATAGGAACTTCTAGAAAGGAAAAAATGCTCCCATAAAGCCGAGCCGTCATTCTCTGTCTGCAGCGACAATAATTGGGACTTAGTTGATCACAAGTATAAGGTATGGATAGGTGTTGAACCCATGATCTTCGGTTTACTAGACCGACGCCTTACCACTTGGCCACCACACCTGATACTACCTGAGCAGGAAACAGTAAATAGAAAACTTCAAATAGGAAAAAATGCTCCCATAAAGCCAAGCTGTCATTCTCTGTATGCAGCGACAATAATTGGGACCTAGTTGATCACAAATATAAGGTACGGATGGGAATTGAACCCATGATCTTCGGTTTACAAGACCGACGCCTTACCATTTGGCCACCGCACCTCATACTAGCTAAGCAGGAACCGATAAATAGAGGAACCTCTAAAGAGGGAAAAAATGCTCCATAAAGGCAATTGGGAATTAGTTGATCAGAAATATAAGGTACGGATGGGGGTTGAACCAATGATCTTCGGTTTACGAGACCGACGCCTTACCACTTGGCCACCGCACCTGACACTACCTCAGCAGGAACCGATAAATAGGAACCAATAAATAGGGCAAAATGCTCCCATAAAGCCAAGCTGTCATTCTCTGTCTGCAGCGACAATAATTGGGACTTAGTTGATCACAAATATAAGGTACGGATGGGGGTTGAACCCATGATCTTCGGTTTACGAGACCGACGCCTTACCACTTGTCCACCGCACCTGCCACTACCTGAGCAGGAACCAATAAATAGGAACCAATAAATAGGAAAACATGCTCGTAAAGTCAAGCTGTCATTCTCTGTATGCAGCGACAATAATTGGGACTTAGTTGATCACAATTATAAGGTACGGAAGGGGGTTGAACCCATGATCTTCGGTTTACGAGACCGACGCCTTACCACTTGGCCACCGCACCTCATACTACCTGAGCAGGAACCGATAAATAGGAACCTCCAAAAAGGAAAAAATGCTCCATAATGCCAAGCTGTCATTCTCTGTATGCAGCGACAATAATTGGGACTTAGTTGATCACAAATATAAGGTACGGATGGGAATTGAACCCACGATCTTCGGTTTACGAGACCGACGCCTTACCACTTGGCCACCACACCTGCCACTACCTGAACAGGAACTGATAAATAGGAACTTCTAAATAGGAAAAAATGCTCCCATAAAGCCAAGCTGTCATTCTCTGTATGCAGCGACAATAATTGGGACTTAGTTGGTCACAAATATAAGGTACGGATGGGGGTTGAACCCATGATCTTCGGTTTACGAGACCGACGCCTTACCACTTGGCCACCGCACCTCATACTACCTGTGCAGGAGCCGATAAATAGGAACCTCCAAAAAGGAAAAGATGCTCCATAATGCCAAGCTGTCATTCTCTGTATGCAGCGACAATAATTGGGACTTAGTTGGTCACAAATATAAGGTACAGATGGGGATTGAACGCATGACCGTCGGTCTACTAGACCGACGCCTTACCACTTGGTCACCGCACCTGACACCACCTGAGCAGGAGCCGATAAATACCACGGGCACCACCCCGCCACAATTTGGAATTCATATATATGCATATACAGTATGTAAATATATTTGAGTCATTCTTCAGGTATCGAGTGCACAAACTATTGACTCACATTAAAAGTTTAGCTCATCTTCAATCCACTAGATAAAACCAAGGTGGGGGCATTATTACAACTGGATCTATTTGCTTCTGGCTGTGCTGCGAGTGAATGTAAATGAACAACCAAAAAAAAAAGCACTCAAGAGACCAAAAGTTAGTAACAGGAGTAAATAAAGGATGAAAGAGCGAGACAGTAAAAGCTAGTATGCGTGTCTTGGACATGAGCTGAGCCCTAATGGGAGAGCGGACACAGATATCACCCAAGGGCCCTTCGCTCTATCTCAGCCTTTCCATCCTTCACCTCTTGCATAACCTCTCATTTTTTTTTCCACCCTGTACTTTCGTCATGCTTCTACATTTGCATCTTGGAGGTTGCACACGTGTCTTATAGCCAGCGAGAAGTTGATTATATACGAGAGCAGCGTTGTTGAACTGTTGACTCTTTTCACGACATTTAATCATATTCACTGGGATTGGCTGGATCCAATCCAGCAAAGTCCGCTGGGTTATTCTCCAACACGCCCACGAGCCGAATGAGGATAAGCGATATATTGAAAAAAAAAGGTGAGATGGATGGATAATAATATTCAGATAATTAGCTCTCTGCACAAGATAAACTGCACACTAAAAGTGCTCTGTAATGGAAGCTGCTTTACTGGATTTTTTTATACGCAGTATTTCATCTTTTTTTTTTTTTTTTTACTTATCATGTGATCAACTGGCAAACGTGACAATTTCATCTCAAATTTTTCCTTTAGTGAGAAAATATTTTGTTTCATATTTGCTATCACTGAAGCACACAATTGTGTGACTCTACTGAATGTCAGCACACACCAGAAAAAAAGAATATCCTTTTTTTTTTTCACTGTAGCACCCACTTCCCAACACATAATGCTGTTGATTCAAGTGGCCACTTAATTATGCCTTTTAACCCTACTTTAAAAGGGTGCCATAAAAGGTCAGTGTTGATGGAACAATGACGCAGGTTCCTCTCCAACCTCGCCGGGTAGAGCACCATCAGCTTGCTGTCTTTGCCACTTATTCCTTATTCAACATGTTGAGTGCAGTAGATTGTGACGCGAGCTGTCAGAACCCAGCAGGTCTCTCAATGCCCCACAGAGCTCCAAGCTGATTTCAAAGTACAATGGTGTGTGTGTGTGTGTGTGTGTGTGTGTGTGTGTGTGTGTGTGTGTGTGTGTGTGTGGCAGTGCAGGAAAACAAGAGTCAACAAGGCATTGTGGGTTACATTCATGATGACATTTCTTTCCATCGGCTTTCACTCGGGTGCACATGAAGATGAGTTAAAAGCTTTTCACTAAACGATGAATGAATGAATGATGATGACGGCAAATGGAGATCCAAGGTCGTGTGGAGTGTTGCATAACATGTTGAATAGACTTCAAGATTTCTGGAGAAGGGCAAAAGCTGGAGACAATGCACGTTATGTATTCTCAGAATGTGTCTGCTGTGTTTGCCTATGAATGGATGGAGGAGGTAGAGAATGTGAAGTCAATGAACTTATCAATAATGTATGGTGGCTGGTTATATCCTACAAGGGGAGATGGGATTGGGTACATTGAAATGAAGGACGGCTGGAGTATTGAAAAGAGAAATGGCGGCCGTGAAGCAAAAAAAAAAACCACCCTGAAGCATGAAAGATTTGATTTTAACCTGGAAATTCCATTTGTGTAATTATTTTGAACCAAACTAAAGAACTGAAGAACAGTAAAGACAAGTAAAATAGGCAGTATTTGATTTCAGCACCACGGACAGCTGCCAGGCTCTGACAGACGTCACTCCACCTTACTTCACACACGCACAACATTCCAAACCACACACACACACACACACCACTGAGCGTTCTTAAAGGAACACTCTTCAGGGACAAAAGAAAAGAGGGAGGGAGCAAGGACAAAAGAAAAAGGAGAAGTGAAGATAAAACTCACCTGCTGCTTTTGCGAGGCAGTGGCAAATCCTTCTGGAAGAAACGGAAAAATACACACAAAAAGAGATCAGGTACAGAAAAAGAAAAAGTATCTGTGCAGGTAAAGTCCGAGCTAGCACATCAACCCCAGAGTAGGAGAAATATTTTTTCCTCTTAACTAAACAATATTGTAAAAGACTATACTCAGCTGCTTTTGTGTAAACCTTTAAACATCTGCTCGCCGTCCGACCGAGGGACTTTTGGCTCTTCAGGCAATCACAAGTTGGCACATTAAACAAAAGTGCAGCTGTCTAAAGGCTGTGGTTTTCCACTTGAGAAACTTGAGTGGAAATGTAGGTCAACCCGCATTTATTGAATGTTGCGGTTGCCTCTGTACGCCGGCTTTTGGGCAGGAGAAATAAACAAGCCACAGCTAGACAAGGCAGAGTTTTGATTGTGTCACACTGTACTCACAAATTGGCATAATCATTTTCCAAGAAATGTCAAAGCAAGGAAAAATCAGCATGACTGTCCACGTCATTCCCTTTTGTTCATGTTGTTGCGACTCAACAATTAAATTGACTAAGCGCACTGAATCTCTGTGATGGAAATGAAATTAAAAGATGAGTTTATTAGATAATTGGGCAGAAATTTGCAAATATAATTTGAGAATTAAGTCGAAAGCATGGAGTGAGGCCAACGAGGCCACAGACTATGCGCAAAAATTAAATCTTTATGCAAACATGGCCTTAATTAGACTACTAAAAATTCAACAACATTGATTCTCCATCACTTGCACATTAGAATGCCAGCTGCTATCTTTTTTTCTTTCCCTTAATATTGTGGCCTGGCAAACATTGTTAAACAGAGGCAAATAATATTTGGGAACACTTTTGTGAATTCTCCATAAACACCACAAAATATATGCAGGAAATAAACACATTATTTATATAGACATTGCTCCAATTTGAGATCTGGCCTGTGATTTGTTTATTTAAATTCACTGACCAGTGAACCCGCCCCCAAAATCTATTAATTATCTACAGAAATTTGCAAGATAAACATTGTGGCATGGCTAAGATCAGAAAAGTGTTGCCAAGGTCTCGACATCAGCACTCCGGTTTATAATTTAAAAGGCAAACTAAATGGATTAAAGCGGCCAGGCCTGCGTCTTAAAAATGAATTACTCGCTCTACTGTATGTTCACATTCTACTCACTTGTATAATACATTAAAATCCAGTTCATGAGCATTTTTGGATAAATTAATTTTCCAAATCCAGCTCTTACAACACAAGGAGTTCTTCATTTGCCCATGTGACAAACCTCCGTAAAATTTTATGGAATCATTTCATGTGACCTCTGCCCTCTAACTGCAGGGGAGTGGGATGTGTCACCATATGGTGCACAAAGAATCATGTGGATGTGAAAGCAAGAGCAAAACAGTTGGCTTGATGAGACCCAAGGGAACGACAAGGCCAGCCAATCAGATGTCAACACACATTTCCGCATTATATGCACACACAGGCAGACAGAAGAGCTAAATGTCAACATATACATATATATATTGTCTTATAATGTGAAAATATTTGCCAGACAATCATTATCTCACCTAGCAATGGCTTTGGTGAGCCTGACACTATGATGATAAATTTCCCTGCAGCTTATTATACATCATGGCAGCACAGCCAGGAGCTTAGTGGTAGAGATAATGAGACATGAAACCATCAGCACACTTCACTAGTAATCCTTCCTTGATACCTTTCTCCATCCTCCATAATAGGGGTCAATTTGCAGCGAACCAGTTTCAAAGTACAAATTCCAAACCTTTGCGAGCAATTTGTGGTTGGCACACGGCGAAGGGAATGAATAAATGGAAATAAATGCAAAGAGACACACACACATGCGCATAAGAGGCTGCGCTCCGCCCGGCAGGCTGCTCATCTCTGCTCAGTACACTTGACTGAATCATGCAGAGATTTGGGGGTGGGGTGTATGACCCATCCATGATTAAGCAGGAAGCTTCATATCGGATGAGCACAGTGGTTTGCGTCAGCACGCATGGGGTGGGATTCGTTTGAAACATTTTGTCAAACACATTGTTTGGCCTACTTAAGAGCTTCTTATTATAGCCGTGATCCTACTAGAAGATGAGAACAATGATGGGCTTGAGAAAACACTTTTGGGACCAAGAGAGATTTCTAATAGTACAGCAGAGTAGTAATATAAATGTAACTTTTTGGTGAATTATTTAAAAATATATATTTTTAAAAAATGCCCCAGCTGTGCAGCTTCCAAGTCCTGCCAATGTTAAATTTTACTATTTGGAAAATAGAATTTGAGGATTTTCCTGTTGCTTTTCATATGTTTAACTCATTGTACACAATAATACATAATATATCAATGTTTCTTGTTTGATATGATCAGATGATAGACCTTTATCAATTTATTGACTCATTTATTGTTATTTGTGTATATATGCAAAATGCATTGATTATGCAATTATAGTAGTATATTATGTTTTCTGTAGTTTTGTTTTTAAACAATTATCCAATTCATTGTTGAATGAGACAAAAGTTGAGTTACTCGTGCACAACACGGAAACAACAGTCCCGTGCATTATTTAAAAACAAAATCTGCCAAGTAGTACGAGGATGAGACGATACACGCAATAAAAATCGACGATCACGTCACATAGGCGATGTCAAGCATGAGCTCACCTGCAGCCTCCGGCGTCGTATTATGCCCGAGTCATCCATGGCTTTAAGAAGTGCAATATGATAATCAAATAATCAGATCGTTCTAATCTAGGTTTGGACTTCAGATTCCTTCCGAGCTGCACCGCAACAGAGTCCTGAGCTGAGGAGTCCGGTGTCACGTCGAGGAGGAGCACGTAATGACACAAATGTCAAGCGGCCCCATTGTGTCTGCTCGGAATCGACGTCACTAAAAGAAAAAGCAGAACCTCACTGTTGACAGCCGAGCATCCTTGACACCACGCCAGAGGTTTGTTGCGTTTCTTAAGGGAGTTGGGACTCCAATTTAGGAGCACGAACCTGGTCCTGTCTAGTCTTGCTGTGTCACAACAGTACCAAGAGGAAACGCGAGCTTCTTTCCACGCGAGAACTGCGACTTCGAAAGCCCAGCTGGGCCAAATGTCTATTTGACGTCTTGCAGAAGAGCAGCCGAGAGTCGCCTACCAGAGCGACCTGGTAAGACAAATCTTCTCGATAAAACACAGTTTCCTCTTCAGTCGTCCATCTTCACTTGCAATCAAACTGGGAAAGCTTAAGCAACGCGATATTTTGTGACTCCTTTCTGGGATTCCCTCTCGCCCCTCCTCCTCTTCTTCATCCCTCCTCCTCCGCGCTAACGACTCACGCTCTCCTCACATCATTGGAGCTTCACGCAACGTGCGCCGTGATGCGTCATCACAAGTCCCCGTTTTGGTTGAGTCCATAGCAGGCTCGGTGGGAACTGGTTGAAGAAGCGACATTCAGCACCATAGATAGTGACACGAGGTTGGAGAGATGGATGGGAAACACAACGGGCAAACAGGGAGCATGAAACACAGTAGAAAAACGAAATCTAAATAGTTAAAACATCACAGGTGTCATAAGATGGTCCAGTATTTTCTCTATATTCCAGATGGAGGCCATTGTTACATAATGGCTTGGGTAGGTCTTTCACACATGTTATTATCAGCAGGCCCCTTCCAGAAGGCAAATGAACCTCCAGAGTCTTTTTAAATGTCTTTATGGTAGCTTAATGTTTAGTTCATTGCGATATCGCACTACCAATACTCTCATTATGCATGACAATACAAAAGATGTGATCAAGTTAAAAAAGAAAAGAAAAGTTTTGCTCCAATGTAAAGTTGCATGAAGTGGATGATTTGACTCTTAGTCAAATCAATCGAACAGAATTAGTGACAGAATGTAGGCAGGGATGTCGCCAGGAAAACAATCCAGTAAGCAGGCTGTTGTGCGTCAGATTAAATGAAGCTATGAAGGCCATCTGCTTGGCAGTGAAGAAGCCAGACTGGTCTCTGTGTTGACATGGGGGTTTTGTTTTGTGGCCTGGAGGCAAGCTGTGCAAACCCCAACACGCACACCTTCACAGCACCATCAACCTCGCTCGCAGCTACACTAAACCTTGTTACCTCTCTGCTCCATCAAAGCCGGAACAAAAGCCCTTCTTAGCCAGAGGACACATAGCGGAGAAATGAGGCAACAGATTAGCGCTACAGCACCAGAAGCGTAAGTGCAGGTGAACGTTGCGCCCAAAGGGAAGCAATTAATTGAGTTTCACAGTGGCCTCATTTTAATTGTAGTGAAATGAATTGCTTGCACTAAGCAGCTTTTGGACACAGAAGAGATGATGGCGGGCGCTGTCATATCCGCTTACATCATGACGGGGTAATCTTTTTGAGTTTGGGGAGTCATGACAACTGCCCAGCTTTGTTGATATCCTTTTTTTTTTTTTTTTAAATCGTTGCTACAACAAACAAAGCCAGTCGAAATCCATCCATTAATTGCTAAGCCTCTATGACCTCCTTGTGGTCGGTGATTGTATTACATCAGAATTGTGGTACTGCAGGTTATCGAAAAATAACACAGGGTCGTTTGATAAAAATATTTGCGTATTACATCATTTGGAGTTGGCACCCTGTGTCTGAGAGTAGGACAGCATACAGCCAACAATTAATCCTGATTTCCACATCGTCTCTTTTAGAATCAGCCTCTCTCGCTGACAGCCTGCAGGCTTCCTCCTTAAATCCTCTTCAGTGCTGGATGACATCCTGCTTGCCTGCCTCCATAGAGAAGGGACACCCTAAGAGGATTGTTATCCACTCCGACCAATGCACCAAAAGATAAATGCAAACAAATGGTGGAAAAACCCTGGACATCTGAGGTCAAAGGTCACATTAGAACGCTGTATCTTTTAACTACATTTTAAAAACACCTATTGTGTACAATAAAAGTGTTTCAAAGCAGGCCATTTCATGCATGAAGGTATTTTGTTGCCGCCGATGAATGGGATCCGTCGATTTGTGAAGGAACAGATTGATACACAAGTGAGAGGAGACAAAAAGCTTTTGTTGTATTATTCATTTTTCCCCCTCTATGCTAAAGCTGCAGGGGGAGAAAATAGTCAATAAAAGAGACACAGAGAACAAAGGCCAAAAAAATGTTCTGAGCGAAGAAGAGCTTGGGAGCCTGGGGCTTTTGTGTGTATGTGTGTGTACTAGTGTTTTAGTCTTTCGTATGAATGGTAATTGGATGCAGCTCAAAGCAGACTTGGCAAGAACCAACCAGTAGATGAAAAGACCTTGCTACACACAAGTAAGCCTATTACAATGAACGAGAAGAGTACACAACAACATCACTAAAATGGCTAACGGCTGTGGCTTTGTGTTGTGAGCATATTACCTGCACTGACCTCTTCTAAAATGTCATTTCAGAAGCCGAGGGATGGGATCAATGCATCTTGACTTCAATCAAAATGTCCTTTCGATTTCCATCTTCCATCAAAACAATGATATGAATCTGTCTGGGTGCTTGTCAAGTGATATATTTTTCCAATAGAGCTTGAAATAAGTCTTGGAATTTTATTGACTTTCTATTGGAGGACAGGATACTAAATACATGCATAATTGCAATTTAATGCAAATGATAAAAAAATCATCATTACCAAATACAGAAATATATTATGCTTATTTAGGAATTGTACCCAGTCACCTGTCATTGTGAGGTTACTTATCAAAGGAAAAATGACAGTTGTTTGTTTACATTCCAATTTCAGCATCCCAGGACTTCGTCCAAGTTCCTCTTGCTCATCAACATGAGGGAATTAAACTCTGGACCTCCTATGGCAATGTGAAGGTGGCTATGCTCTGTCCTCTGAGGACGCTTTCCTGCACCTTGACACCACCAACAGGCCAATTGTGGAACAGCAGTTAGTTTTTAAAAAAAATATTATTATTATTATAATTATTATTATCATTATTATTATTATTATTATCGTTATTATTATTATTATTTATGTAATGGCACAGATTAACCACTTGGGGGAGAACGTGAACAACTTTGTTTTCATCCACGGTAATGTCTTTATCCTTTAATGCTATTCAGTGATATTTTAATATTCTAAGTGCATGTTAAATCTTACCCTCGGGGTAAATGTACCTCTAAGTGCATTTTATCATGGCTGGAAAAAAAAAGTTCATTAAGGTATGCTGTGTTTCTCATTCTACTTCATAAATGTCATCGACTGCCAGATGTGTCCTCCATTTCCACCTTTTTTTTAATTCCAGATAAATGCCATTGTGGAGAATAGGTCAGTGGAGCACATCAGAGACATTCCAAATGTTGGATATGAATGTCTGTTATTTAGTGAGTCAACAAAGATGGCTGGCAGTGTTTGCCAGCTGAGGGCCAGCCGCAGGCTCCAAGACAGGCCGTGATCCGACTCTGTTAAATGAGAACGACAGCGAGGGCGCAGATTGAGCAATGACGGCCCGCTTTGTCCTCTCTCTCTCGGTTCCCTGAATAGCTCTTGCACAAAGGATATCGTTATTTCTACTCTAATTACCAGATGGTGAACTGTTTGTCTGCCCCCCCACGCTCCTCCGCTCTCACCCGCGGAAATAATGCTGACCCTGTGTAGTTATAAAACAGTCTGCAGGGCCAAAGTGATCCCGTCTTTCTCATTCTGCTCTTCCTCTGAAATCTATGAGCTGAAGTGTTAAAGCACTTCTCCCCTGAGACCATTATGTTGTCTAATCTCATTAGGATTTAATGTGTTGATCATTTTCAGACTATGTTTTACGAACATTTCACACTCCTCTGTGTCACCAGGTGCGTTTTAAAATGCCGGGAAATGCGAAAGAAATCTGCTCAAATATTTTTTTCTGTGTCTAAAATTCTTGGCATACAAAGGTCTCTTCACTGCATTTGAACCTATGGAAATTTGTTTCCAGTCAGGAAACTTTTGAGTAATAGCACAATTATTAAAAAAAAAAGAAACTTATTGAAATTTAAAATTAATTAAAATAAAATAAAAAAATCATTATTAACGCACACATTTTTTATTTGAAATTATAAATGTATTATTTAATGTATATTCCCAATTTTGTGAAATATAATCTTTATTTCTAAAAAAAAACTTATTTATGAAAATACTGTGGTCATTTCATGGCCTCTAGATGAACTCGTCTCATCGCTGCTGTTTTTTTTTTTCATATTCATCAATCAGGTCCAAATCACATCTCCTGTTTCCCAATCTTTGGTTTTAGGATGCCGTATGTAGGCCACAAGACGCTTTCCATCTGCTCTTCTGTGGCCAAAAGCTTTAGGAAGGGCACTGCTGGAAAGAGAGAACTGCACCAGGGACAGGGATTACCATGGCACACCGGGGCCAAGTGGAGGTGAGATTAAAACCCACATGAATACAAACAAGTCATGGAAAACACACTAAAAAAAAAAAAAAAACCACATTTGCAGTCTCTCAAAATGGAAAGTGGGACCTTTAGACCATTGTCGGCAAGATTTCTTGCTCACCTATGTGCATCATGAAGCACGTATTGGAGCTCACGTGGTAAAAATAAATCCATCCTGTGCAATAGGTTTAAGTGAACTCTGATGCTAACCGGAAGGCTTTCGCACCACGTCGCATCCTGGCGGCGAGGTCACTTTGTTTTGTTCGACGGAGATTTGTGCCCTCAGCTTAACAGTATGTTAAATCTCACCTGCTCTAACTTTGTCCTGTGGGAAAAGCAGTGACCTCGGTGTTTATGTATGTGCATGTGGATAGGAAAGATTGGAAGACCAGTGTGACTCAGCACCACTTGCGAATGATCCTGATGGGATTTGGGTTGGAGTGGTGCTGAAATAAGAATGTCAACAGGGGGGGATTTCGTTAAACGTCTTCATTGGGAGATTAACAGGGAGCTACTTGGGGTGGGGGAGAGAGAGAGAGAGCAGAACAGGATGGTGGGGGCGAGTAGGTTGGCGAATGGATGGGAAATGTTCTTCATATAAGCCATTAACGAGCAGTACGCAGCCAGCACGAGGGCAAGAAGCAGGAGCATCTTCAGAAAACAAACAAACAAAAAAAAAAACGTTTGGTCGAGAGGATACATTTGGGATCTAATCCAGTGGAACATATATTCTGAAAAAAAGCAGGTAAATTTATCTAAGTCTTTTTTATGAATAATAATTGATGTTGAGAAATACTTGTTGCTCTCACAGAAACAATATTGTGCATCCGTTGATATTTTAAAAGTGGAAAAAAAAAAGTGCTGTTCTGTTAGTTGCTATGGGTATATGCATATCGTGTATTACGGGTAAAGTGATTTTAAATTTTCAGCAAATGACTAACAAAGTTTATCTCTATTTTTGTGTTAAAAAGTGTGTGATTTTTTTTTTAAATTAATGCCAACCATTATTATTATTATGGATTTTGTTGATGTTGTTGTCAACCAATACAACGTCACTAAAGGCAAAAAAAGAACTTTCCCAAATAATTTCATATATATATAGCTATTATGTTTTATTAAATTCTTCCAGCCTGGAACACACAAAATGAGCACATGTATTTTCATTTTTTAAATGTCCATCTCTGACCTTTCCTGAGGCCATGCTGCCCGCTGATTTTTTTTTTTTTTTTTTAATTCGTGTTCGGTAGCCTACACACAGGAGCAGCAGCTTGTCAGATTACACAACTACGCATGTCATCCATCTGATCGCGGTGTCTCAGTCCCACCTAATTAGGCTCACCCTGCTACTAGGTCACCACACGCAGAGCGCACAGCCGGCTGGACGTCTCAACCACTCTTACTAGAAGGGACAATTTGTACGCGAATTAATGAGACGATTGTTTCAATATTTGGTTCTACTCTCCAATTTATTGAATTCTTTGTGATCATAGACATGATCATCCTCATGCGCGCTCTTCTGTTGATATGCGCATACTGGACAACTGTGCTGATTGTCGGAATCAGCTCAGAGGGGACTTGTCTTCAAGATGGCAAACATAAGGCCACACCCAGCCCAGAACCTCACCTGAAGGACTGCACGCTCTACGCAGACAGTGAGCTGCCTCATTAAAAACTGCAAGTGAGACTCCACAGGCACCTTGACTGACAGATGGCTGTTTTTTTTTTCTCTGACAGACAGTTGCTGCACACAGGAAGACATTCAGGATTTCTCCCATTCTCCCTCTGCCAGCAATCAGAACGAACCCTGGGACAAGTGTGGGCCGCTGAGTCCTGCGTAAGTCTCCGACCTATGCAAGCAAACGACATAACTTGCGTAATGACTGTTTCCATCGTTGGGCTTAGGTGTGAAGGCTACCTGAAGCGTGTGTCATGTTTCTACCGCTGCTCGCCGGATGCTGCTCGCTGGCCTCATCCCCATCGCCGCACTTACATCCAGGCCGTGCCTCTCTGCCACAGCTTCTGCCGGGATTGGTGAGACAGCCATATATATCGATAGTGTCATAGCGCTGGTGTGAGAATTACGGCATGCCCTTTTTTTTCTGCAGGTTTGATGCGTGCAAAACAGACCTGACATGTGCTCGTAATTGGGCCACAGACCCCAGAGGGCACAACTGCACTGGAACCTGTGTTCAGTATCAGCAGGTAATCAAGAGTGTGTGTGTTCATGTGTGTTTTCGTATATGGCAGTAATGGCAATGTTGAACAGTTGGTGTATGTTGTATATATGACTAATGGCAAAATATTTTGATGGTTGTGTCTATTGTTGTTGTTGTTGCTCTCTGTGTAAGCCTCTAAATAAATAAATAAATAAATAAATAAATAAATAAATAAATAAATAAACAAAAAAACAAATAAACAAATAAATAAATAAATAAATAAATAAATAAATAAATAAATAAATAAATAAATAAATAAATAAATAAATAAATAAATAAATAAACAGTTGCTGCCCAAGCAGAAGATGTCAAGGACAGGGTAAAGCCTCGGGAAATTTCTGCTTGCACGGAATAAGCTTTGGCAGCAAAAGATGTGAGCCTGGGGAAGGACTTGCTGTTTGTGTGTCAGGCATGTTAGACAGTCAACGAGTTGACATTCTCTTTGTCCTTCAAACATGATGAATATATTATAGCTTTTCACCTTCTGAACACCTCGTGCACCTCAGTCTTAATCCCTAAACAGATGAGGGGAAGCAAACGTCGAGGTGTTATTGTGCTGTAGGGGAAACACAGATTAGGAATTTGGCAAGAGATGGAAAATAATATACTGGAGACACAGTTTTTATTTTTAGGATTAAAATAATATTCTAATTTATTTTATCCTCCTGTCAATTTCCATAGTACTGCCCCCTTTTTCTTTTTTGTATTTTCCTGCTCAGATGTATCAACATGGCCGGGATCTGTGCGAGAGCCTGTGGGGTGATGCCTTCATGACGGTTGAAGATTCATCTGAAGGGGTCGCAGATGCCGGCGTGAACGGCAACCCCGGCAGCGGTCGCCCGTGTGGCTGCCTGACCCTCAGTCCTTCCGACAAGGATGTGATCTCGGCCCTCCGGGCCCACCAGGATGACCCGGAAGAGCTTGATACCACCAAAACCGGGCTGCCTCCGTATATGTCTCCCTGCCAGACCAAGCTGCCTCCGCAGACGAGGAGCGGCAGGAAGGGGAATTCTGTCCTGCGTAAACGTTCCGTCATTGTGGACGACGGAGAGGGAAGTGGAAGTGGCCTGTAGAAAATAAAAAGGAGTCAAAATATTAGAAATAATTGTCTAGCTGTTACTATACAACTTGTATCAAAGTGGAGTTTGGACCACACTCCTCTCACACTATTATGTGCTGTAGTCAGAAGTTCTGGACCAAACTCGTTGTGCCGTGTGTTTGACATGAAATAATTCAAAGAGAAAAAGTTCACAGCAAGTAAGGGTTTAATGAATCTAAGTGACTGGGATAGAAAGGGTGTGATATGAGAATGACAGTGGAAAGATATCATTCATATCAGGAGGAAGGTTTAATAATCATATTTCAAATCTGCTGAGCAATTATAGGCTAAATCCGCAGAGAGGCTGAGATATTAATATTCTGGTAGCTTGGTCCTCAATGTCCTGTAAATGTTTCTATTCTGATTACAGTATGAAACGCCATTAGATGTAGAGGGGTTTTTTTTAAGTCAAAATTCCCTTAATTGGTGTTGTGTGATTTTCATTTTGTTCTCAATAAAGCCTACCTGTCGTAAATATTTGGAATGGGCTTCATCTTTCAAAGCATGAAGAGGAGTTTTGTTTTTCAGGAACAGGCTGACCTAGAGCAGACGTGAAAAGAAGGTCTTTTTTTTTCAAGTAGAGGAATTTGGAAGCCTGAGCGGCCTGCGATAGCCCTGACCTGAATTCAAATGGCACAACTGTGGAGTGACCTAAAGAGGAATGGGAAACAGCAATTATTCACAATCTAATAGGGTTGAAATGCTTTTGCAAGGAAAAGTGGGGCAATATGACCACATCAATTGTTTTGAGAAAGGTTAGTTATAAGTAACTAAAAAAATCAGAGCACAGAGGTAAAAAAAAAAAAAAACATTAAGGGCCAGTGAATTCTGAATGCTCGTTCAAGGATAACAGAATATCAAATATTCTGATATATAGGACTTGTAAAACTGTTAATTTAACCCAATTGTTTTTTTAATATAAGTAGTACTTGATTGAGGTGTACCTCACATTTATGCCACTTAGTGGCGCTGTGGGAATGCACTACGCGAAACGTCTTTTCCTATTAGAGTAGAGAAGAAGACCGAAACTCGAAATTAAAGTTAAGCATAGGAGTATAATTGTTACTCAGTTAAACTTTAGACACACTTACAAGCAACTTTCAGAACCATTGTTCGTTAATCTACGCCAAATTTAGATTTAAATACTTAAAACGGCTATTTTGGTGACTATACCACAGCATTTTGTGTTATGTTAGCATTTTAAAGACAAGAGGACATCCTGTTCCTGCCAATCCCAATAAAACAAGATGTTGTTAACAAAGGGCCGGAAGGTAGGAACATTCCCTTCATCCGTTCAGACAGAGGTCACCAAATCTATCACCAAATGTTCATCTAAACTTTTTTTAAGTAATCTACAATGTGAATGGATCCAATGCCTTTATATGGTGTATGCTGTTTTACGATTTATCCACTAGATGGCAGTAGATCCCTTCAAAACGCTTTTTTTGAGCTATGGCTTTCTCAGCGTATCAGCTGTTTATGTTCTAGGCCACAATACAGTACAAATAAGACATTAAATATTCAGACGTGGGCACGTTTCAAATATATGATGGATCAGAGCCAGTACTATGTGGTGTGAGTGTATTGAATCATACTCGTCATCCCTACAGCCTCCTTTTACTATCATTCTGCAGAAGATCAAATGAGAATGGGCTATGTATTATTTACCCACATACATTACAGATTATATAACTTTAATAGACCAAGACCAAAATTGATATCTGTTATATGATGACAATATGCAGGTATATGTAATACAGTGTTGTGTTTGGTTATGCAGATAGCAACAGTCTGCGTGTCTGTGGGAGAAAAAAAAAAAAAAGGAGAGAGACTTGCGGAGAGGAAACTAAACCCACCCAGAGCTTTTCAGACGTCACTGTTCACATCACAGATGTTCCCACACACTCGGTGTGGGTTGTGAGCCGAGGCGTGCTCAACGCCACTGAGGCTTTAATTGCCTTTTTTTTTCCTTTTTAGTGCACGTTATGATCACGTCAGCCCGTCTTGTGCGTAAATTGAGCCCCCGCCATCGAGACGGTGACACCTTATCTTTTATTTTCGAGTGGGAGACGATAGTGCCATTTTCTGATCGCAATCGACGCACTGGAGGCGACCTATTTACGGTTAATTGCGTGCCAAATTTGGTCCGAGTGTGTAAACCCACTTCCTTTACATGTTTTTGACAAAAATGGGAAAATAATCTCGAAAAAGAGAAGTTGTGTGGGCGGCCTGTTTCCACATACGCGACAAAAATAACTTGGTATTAAGGGAGTATTTAAATATGTTCTAAAAGTTTCCTCTTTAAAATAAATTGAGGGTGAACTTTTTGTGTTAGTGTCTTTTTACGTAACTATTAGAGACTACTCCAGCCGTGTTTTGCTTTTCTTCCATTACGAGGACAGAAATACCCCTCCGGTTTTCCCGGGGTCCGTTTATATGCTAAGCTTCTCCTGGCCAACTGTCCCTGAAGCTGTTTTGGTATCTTTTTTTAGCTGCAATGTATATAAGCATAACTACATGCAGGAGATTCATTGAGGGTCGTGTCCTAATTTATTCCAAGATGCTTGTCTGTGAGTATTACTCATCCACGGAACTCCCCCACCCCACAATATAATCTTGCTTTGAGCCCCATTTTTGTCTTGCCGCGCATATTTGTGCACTGACGCGGACACCATCATTGTCGTTCTTGGCTGCGTGCGCTTCTCCAAGCATCCACGCAGATGCTCATGTAGGATCCGGACGCCCACTCATGCCTGATGCCATGCCAAGTGGTGAGGCGCCTTCAAAAGCCCAGGCATTCCTAAAAGTCCTAGTCACCCCCCACCCATCTGCAGTAAATTACCTCTGACCCTAAATGGGGTTAACGGAAGTGTCAGCCATCAAACTAAAAGCTACTATTAAATATTGATTGATTAGCTTTATAGTTTTTGCTTTTTGCTTGTGTTGTGCCATCATGGGTGTTAATTTTTTTTTTTTTATGGTTGCATCTGTCTCTCCACTTTTAATTAAAATCGGCATAGACAATTCACCGTCACATTTAAACCCATGCACAATTGGGTCGAACTCAGAACTCTGCTAACCACCATGACGCCCTCATCATAAACCAAAATTAGCCTTTTAGTGGACTCCAATTACCGTGTGTGTGTGGTTTTTTTTTTGTGGCCCCAAAGATGCTAGTATGTTTCCCTTAAAACAACAACAACACATTGCTATCATGTTTTTGAGACACTTTACTTAAATACACATCACACATAAAAAAGACATTGTAAACATTGGACATAGTTAGTTTGCCTGGATCAACCAGGACAAACAACAATAATTTACACAAAGAATATTATGCAGCATTGGATGACAATATCATCAATGGCAAATATACAAAGACGTATTGATAACTGATTTCTGCCATTTAGTAAACCAGAATAAGGGCATCTTCTCTCAGTCTTTGCCCAATGCTGCGCTGATGAAGCGTTGAATGGTTCTTTGCGGGGTGTCCAGCATCCGGAAGTACCATTTCAATCAGTCTTTTTGCACAAAGCAGACACAACATAGTTGTCTACGAAGGCCCGCTGCTGCCCCGTGTTGTTGTGCACCATACGACTCCAGTGTTATCACCTCAAAGTCACTCTTTTTGGAGTCTGGGTTTAAAATGCCTCCATCTTGCTCGTGAGCATCAGCTGACAGCCGCTGCTCACATGCGTCAAGACTTTCCGTTTGAGCTGGGCCACCTGGTCCCGGAGTACCGAGGCCGTGTTGGACAGGCCGGCGTTGTCGCTCTTTAGACCTTTCACCTTCTCCTCCAGGCGAGCGATGCGCTCCAGTTTGCGCCGCCGGCACTTGGTCGCCGCCAGTCGGTTCCTCAGCCTCTTGCGCTCCGCTTTGATCCTCTCCTGGGTCTCCAGGTTGATAGGAGACATGGGAGGCGAGCCGTCGCTGCTCAGGAGGTCCGGCACGGTTTGCGGTTCCTCTTTGAGAGCAACGAGGCGCTGCGGATGAAGCCCAGAACCCGGGTGGTGGTTCTGGAAAGCGCCGTGCACGGAGGTCTGCGGGTGGTGGTTCTGCTGGTGGGGCGGCAGGTAGCTGATGGTGGCTGTGGGGTAGCTGGAGGCTGAAGAGAGTCCCGTGTTCGGGCAGTAGGCGTTCAGCGTTGTGTAAATGGGCGGTTCGGGTTGCAGTCCCGAGCCGAACACACTAGGGGCCGCTTGCGAGCATGTGTTAACTCCGCTGCCGCCGATGGAGGAGATCGAATGAGGCATTTGGTTCATCTTGTGCAGCTCATCCAAAGCTTTTACGAAGCCCTCCGCGAAGCCCTCCTGCTCATCGGTGATGCCCCGATTGTAGAAGTACTGCCCCGGGGTCGGGCTGGTGATGACACCGTTACTGTTTTGGATGATAAGCCTCTCGAGCTCTGGGGACGCGAGCTTCAGGGTCCCAACGTCCTGCTGCCCCCCCTGGTAGGGGTCCGAGTCGGCCCTCAGGTGCGATTTCAGGTTGCGATAGGGCTCTGTCAAGTTCAAATTCATATTCTGCTTTAGCAGCTTGTAGTCGTGCATTGCGGCGTCTGAGTGGCCATATGCCGACAGAAAAGAGTCATCATGATAAAAAGGTTGTTCCATCTTTGTGGACATAAAGTCGGGAAAGTAAGCTTACCGGCTTGCTTATTGAAACAGTCTCAACAAATGTCAAGAGTCAGCAGAGCATCAATTCGTCTTGTCAACAGTGTCCCAAGATCCGAAACTATCACTCCAAGAGAAAAGAATGAGTGAAAGTCCAACAAATCAAAGACAAACGCGTTCCTTTTTGAGTCTGCTCGCTGATTTTTCCTCGCGCCTGTTAAGTCCAAGAAAAAAAAACCTTGCAAACTCCTGTGACGACGCGTACGCGTTGCTGCGTGTGAAGGTGTGTGCAGTCGGCTTCATAGCGCGCATTTTATATAGCCACGGACACACGCTTGCTGCCAGGGAGCTGCAGCCTTCTGATTGGCCAGTTTCCCCGGAGACCGCGCCCCCGCCAGTGACGCAGATGCCAGGAAAGAGCGACTGTAAATAAGCCTGTAGGCAAGACAGCACTCGGCGGAGGCATGTCTGCGGACACTCATAAATACAGACTTTTTACTTCATTTATAACTTTAATTTAACAATTTGGGTATTTAATTTAGCTCTTTTGACAAGGAACCGCTGGTAGAATCAATCATAATTCAATTTTGCCTCTTAATATGAGCAGATCGCTGTTAAAGAGTAATCACATCAAAAAAATGTTTTATAGCTTCATCTTTTATAGCGGTTTTCTTGTTTGACACTAATTATAATATGAACGTTCACTAAAAACCTGAGTGATGCGTTGAAATTTCATGTTGCCTTCTGTGGAGGAAGTCCTCATACCTTATATGGGCATGAGTGACGTAGTAGTTCCCCTCCGGGAGAACCGGGAACCCACTCCCACTAGGACTGCATTCCTGCTTTTGTGCCATCCATGTGCAACTCGGGAAGGGACTTTCTGGATAAGTAGGGAGGGGGGGAAACGATTCGGATCTTAATTTTGTTTACTGAGCGAGAGAAATGAAGATTTACTTGGTAATGAAGTTGCTGTGGATTTAATGCCAACCCCAAATCAATGTGTTTTGGAGAAAGTGGATCAGTAAATGGTTTTATTACTTGGTATCCCTATAATAAATATAATATGTATAGCAGCCATATAATATGTATAGCAGAAAAACACTACTTCTTCCCAACAATATAGTTTGTAAGGTCTTTGTCCTTTTTATCTGATTGGCCCATTTCACAAAGATTATATTTGGTTCTGCTCCGCTGGCAGAATGGTTGTGTTTGTTTCTTTTTGCGCACAATGCACAGTGAAAGTATAGTGCACCTGTCTTTGCTGTTGTGAAGGAAATCTTTGTCTGGTCTATGTAGTTCGGCAAAGACCCGCACAAACACAGACAAATACCCGCATCGATGTAGATTGTATCCGTGTTCAGACAAAACATGTCAGGTGGCATGCTAAATCTTCTGGCTGAGGAATTAATCTCAGTTTTTGTTCTGATCTCAGCAACATATCAATAGCAAATCACTTGTTTACACATTGTCAAGGCCCGTTTTGAATTTTAGAATGAAACAGCATACCGACATGTTTACACATTTCTGAAAAGTGGGTACAGGAAAATTATTTATTTTCTTTATTTATGTTTATCTCGAAAAAAAAAAAAGATTTTGCCCTTGAAACTCTGAGCTCAAATTTATCATCTGGAAAAAAGGGTGGTAGTATAATTATATACTCTATTGCTTCTGTATAATTATGATACACCCGTAATGTACGTTTCTTTCATTAGATCTAACTATACCTTTTTAATTATTATAATTCTCTGTCTTCACTGTGGTTCTATTACCTAATTGTGAGCCACAGATGACTCAATTTAGTGAGTTTTACGTTACCAAAAATGGTTTATTGCTCTATAATGGCATATGATAGCAGCATTATAGTACAACTTTATTTTTTATAGCGCATTTTACAGCAGCTGTAACAAAGCACTATCGCATATCATTTTAATATACATATCCGCTTGTGAGAGAGAGCACATACTTGTCTCATCATAGATGTTGACAACTCACACTAAGCCTCTGCCAATAAATAAAAGCCATCATAATCCCTGCGTTATCATGCAAAACTCCGGCACATTCTAATGAGTAATTTGAGCTCTTGATGTACGATAGCCCGCAACACGCAGAAGAAGACTTCAGGCCTCGCCATCAATATTGCAAGACCACTAACTGGATGATCAAGTGTCACCATTGTGCTGGCCAGAGACTTGAGTCATTGCAACTTTGACTTCTGTCGACTCCAATGACTGTTTTGATGACTTGTGACTTGACAAAAAAATAAAAGAGCTCAGACTCAAGCTGGACTTGGAAGTTACTTTTGTTTTTTACTTGACTTGAGACATGACTTGACAGTTTAAGGTTGGAATGTGCAGTTAGTTTATTTATTTATGTATTTATTCAATTTTATTTATTTTTGTCCTTTTTATTTTTCATTTAGCGTAGTGTGATACAAAGTTCAGGTCACTAAGCAGCAACAACTGCCAGACTTCAACTTCCAAATAAAAGCAGCCCATCCATCGATCGCCTTGTTTGCTTAATCTTGGTAGTTCTACTTTTGGCAGTCAGACGGATTCTGTTATCACGCTTAGACCTCGTCGGAGTCCTCCCAATAAAACAGGTTAGCAAAAAAAAAAAAAATCATACATCGAAACAGCAATATTCCTGATACAACTTTATTTTTCCTCTCTCCCCATGATTGATAATAACGGCGTGAAGAAATGGTCTGGTATTCACCAAGACTATTTTAATTCTATTCCTCCTTGCCAGTATCCATGGGAATCTGGATAAACGGAAAAAAAACAACACATTTCCTGGCAATGTTGTGCATCCACTTTGCCACCTCCCTCATAAACGCTATTCTCTGTGCAGCTGTTCGTTTCAGCCACTGCTCCACTCTGCTGGGGTTGAGCTTTTATTCAGCGTTGCGGTAGAGGTTGACCACAGTCCCAGTGACATTTTGGCAAAGCACATTATATAGTCCGGAGCGGTGAGTGTTTACGGGAACACTCACGCAGTGGCATCTTGCCATCATGCCAAATGTTAGTCAAAAACACTCATATTAGCTAAGCTGTGTGAGAAACGGTGGCAGATGTATACGCTGTGTTATGGATTCATGAGTAGAGCTGTTTTGTTTTCCAGAAACAACACAGTAGTGCTTCAAATTCAAGTCCGAACATTGACATGCGGCGTATCGTTGGAACACTTATCAGGTTTCAGCTTTTGTGAAAACAAAAATGGGCCTGACATCTTAGTCACATCATGATTAGTCATATCTCTCTTCAGACTGTTTAGATTTAGAGATGCTCTGTATGGACCAGTATAGAATTTGCTCCGAGTTCTGCTTTCTTTGTCTGCAGATATTGTGGGTTGTTCCTCCGGGATTTTGTGTCGACCTCTTTTTATTTTTTGGTTGGTTGGGGGTGAGATTCATCAAGATTCAAGGCAGATTTGCTTTCAACTCATTCAGTGCCATTGACGATTATAGACGTCAAAGATGTGAACTGGGTTGGCAGTGAATCAGTTAAGAGTGAGCAGCACATGGATGACTGACAAAACAATTCAACGTTACCTGGACCTATTCTTATGTTAGCATGGGAACGGCAAGCCCCGGAGTTGGAAGTACGATGAATCAAAGCGCACTTGTACTGTATGACATTTTGGGTGGAGTATTCTTCGCCGTTATCTTTACCACATGTTCACAGAGGGAGGAGAAAACATTGATTTATTGAAATGATTAACTGCAAGAGTATCCTTTTGTTTCCATGATTTCATTTCTCATCTGATAAGAATGCGGGCTGTACATTTGTGCGTGACTCCCAAAAATGAAGAATTGATGATAATGTGATAGAGATGCGCTGCAAATATATATTTGCAAAAAAAATGTTTTTTATTAATTATTATTCATTTAATTCAACCATAGCTTGTATAAAAAAAGTTCTACTCTTTTATCACTAAAAATGTAGATTTCAAAGTATATTTGTACAAATTATAGTACCTCTAAATTTATTTGGCATTATTGCTTTTATTAAAGAACTGATTCACACAGTCAAGGGAATAATATCAACATAGTTGACATTGAGCAATTGAGTGCCTTGCTCAAGGGCAACTAATCTCAGTTGTCTGTTTTTCACAAATGGGATTCTGACTATTTGCAGACCTGAGGTCAAAACCACTCAGTCAATCTGACAATGCACATTTTTCATTCCTAATCTCACCAGTACTCGCCAAATCACACTTTCTTTTTTTTGCCCTCGTGGATTCTGCCTTTAACACAGCAGACCTTCACAATGAGGTGCTTGTGCTGGAGATTGAGCTTTCCTCACCTCCTCCACTCAAACTGTCCCATTGTGCGCCTCGCCACCTCTGCACAACTCGTCTTTTGTCAGGCAGCAGCGCGCCTGTCGTCTGCTTCTTCGCAACGCTGAGCCCTTTCCCTTCATCGAGAAGACTCCGTCCATGTGACTCAGAGCTACGCAGGCACAACCGAGGCCAGCCAGAGGTCAAAGCTCACGCTTGGCTTCATAGTCGTCCCCCCCCCACTGACCTTCCCAACTCCAGCAAACACCCACTCAGCAGAAGAGAGCAGCGGGTTTTAGAGGGACGGGCAAGGAGAAAGAGAAAGACGGGCTCAGTCTTGATGAGGTTTGTTTGCGAAGCGCCCTCTTGACGGAAAGCCTGACTCCTTCATTTAGACATAATGGGGCCTCTCAAGCATGCACTGTCTTGGCTAGTCCCCTTTGTGAATATGGTCACTTTAGTGCCAGGCCTATTAATAGAGCCATCCATCATCATTGACATCACCAACGCCACATGATGTTGCGGTTTATACCGTATTCACCCGCGACCACCGACTTATCGAATCTACCAAAGGTCAACTACCGAAAAACCTCATTCACTCTTCATGTGGCATTCATTTGAAGGCTAAAGTTCACCAAGGTCTCCAATTTGAGATGCTCCGCCGACTTCAAGTCTGGCATGCGTTAGCGGTACATCAAATACCACGTGATAGCGACGATATGATTATTTTTGGCGATGCAATCTGCCTCGATATTTTAAGGAATGGAAATTAAGGGCGACCTAGTTAGCCCTTGATATTTCTCATCATATTAGCATCAACGCAAGGTTTTATTTAGTTAACCGAACTGAATTATCCTATGGTCGTAGCATCAGTGATTATATATTAGAGACGGTGTAATAAAATTATATCTAGAGAGAGAAAGACAAAGAGAGAGCAGCTTCAACTGTGTCCAAATAAGCTGTTAAAATTTGCATCTGTGACTAATCAAATCATATGCAGTCACATTTTGGTTCAAGCAGACTTTTTTTTTTTTTTTTTATTGTAGGCATCTTCCCAAAAAATATGCAGGCTTGAAACACACTGTTCACACTGTGGTTCCATGAGCCACTTTCTCATTTCTGCCAAAGGTATAGTGGTAAAGTTGCCTGCTGAGTTGCACTATTTTTTTTTTTTTAATTTACACCCACTGTGCTACCCATTGCGCTCGGTTCTCGCTAACTAGTGAGCCCGGAATAGCCTCTGGAATTGGTCAGACGGGTGACCTTACAATAAGGTGCGACAAAGGCATTGAGAAATAGGAAAGCTCTCTTTTCAAACCATTGCAGTTACTTCTTCTTTCATTCTCGGCTGATTAGAAACCTGAGGACTAGGCTAAAGTGATTCATTGACATCTGTCTGGTTGGCATGAGAGAACAGTTGCATGATCTTTACTAAGTTTCAAATTGGATGGCATAAAATTCTCTTCTGAAGATTTTACTGGCAAATAAAAATTGCGCTTGGATTCCTATACTCTTGTAAAATCTGCACACATTTGATTCCAGCCCATGTGCCGAGGAACTGTGGGATGTTGCTCTTCTCAGTTGTCGTTTGGCTCAGTTACATAAGCAAAGCTGCTGTGGTTTCATTACGTACCATGTGGTCCAAAAAGTTCTGTTGACGCTAACCATCTAAGTGATGTCAGAAGTTCTTGCCAGTTTTTGGATTCGTTTGTGTCGATTGATTGCGCAACTCTTCAATTCGGATGCAGTGGTTTAGTAATGACGTATCAGCGAACAAAACATTATTTTTTTTTGCTTATTATTTTTGGATGAGTCATTTTAATGTAGCGCATGTCCTCACAGCTAAAACGTCATACGAAAAAAACTACTAACCTTGTCACCAATTATTTTCTTGTCGTTCATTGTCTGGGATGTGTTTCATCTCATTGTCTGCTGTACTTTCTTGTTTCTACGCTGGTGGTTGTCCAAAATAACATCTGCCAGACATGAGGGTGGGGCAGCATGAGTGTAGCAAGTCAAGCAACCCTTCCCATGACAGATATTAACGATGGGGCAAGACCTTGAAAAGTGTGACGTCATCAATCATTTGCATAAAAAGTAGAAGGTCTGAGGTGATGACTAGACAGTGAGTCTGAAAAACAAATATGCCGTAAGTTCATCATTGAGTTCATGTCTTGAATCAGATTTTCTGCTGTTTTTAATGATGATAAAAAAAAGTGCAGCTTCAGCAGTTTCTGTCATTAAAAAAAGAAAAAAGACGTTCTCATATTTTTGTCGGTGTCTGCAATTCTAGTCGAGCCCCGGGGGAGTCTCGGCGTGATCCCGAGCCAAGTGCCATGCCCCATGCCCAGAACCTTGTGAATCTTAAACAAGCCTAGACACGAACGCCCTGGAGCAAATCATTGCCTGTAAATCACACACACACACTTTATCTACTCACCCTTCGCTTACGTGCACAAACATTATTGCTCCCTTGCTTGCGTAAATTGTTGTTTTGTTTCTTTTTTTTTTTTTTTTTTTACATTAGCCGACAGTTATTGTTTGTGCGCTCTGGCAAGCACGTTTTGTGGGATGCTGGCAAGCAGAGAAACCACAGGCGGCAACACTATGAGCAGTTTTGGTTTCTCACAAAGTACACTAATTACCAGACTAGATTAGCAAGGTGTATATTAAAAGCAACGGTTCAAGTAAGGTCTCATTTTGTTTGATGAACCAGTAGGAACTTGACATTTAACTAAGACGCAATGTTTTATTTTATTTTATTTTATTTTATTTTATTTTATTTTATTTTATTTTATTTTATTTTATTTTATTTTATTTTATTTTATTTTATTTTATTTTATTTTATTTTATTTTATTTTATTTTATTTTATTTTATTTTATTACCTGAATGAGCACTGCGGCTTACTGGAAGCGATCAAACACAAAATACTACAACTAGAACTTTGGCTTTAATTTGTAGCTGTATCAAAATTTGTGTTGTGTTCCTATGGTTCAAGTCAAGAACAAACAACATCTCTCTCCCGTGTCATATCTCAGTCTGAAAGTTTGGACTTACTCATCTTCACAGTGCCTGTCAAACAGTTCACCGCTTTGTCATTCCTCATCACTGTGTCAAATACAAAGGCGTCCTCATTTCTGAACACTTATGCCGCCGTCGTAAAAACCAAATTCTCACGCGACGGCTTCACATTTTTGCCACTCGTGATTTCAAGAGCTCATGTTTTGTTATGCATGTTAAATGGGGAATTTTGTTGAATGTTTTCACTGTAAGGTGCAAGGACAGAAATAGCTAAGCAATGCCTGGCAGGTATGGACGCCGGTATCCATAATGACACCGGCCTTGTGAGTGAAGAGGCTCCTCTAAAAAGCAGAGCAGGTGGATGTGTAGGTGGTCTGCCGCCAGCATTCTCACTCCACGCAAACATGCATTATTGCAAATATTGGACATTTTCTTTTGCACACCTTAACACCGTTCATGTGCACACAGGAATAAACAGATTTGTGCCTTTAGGGGTGCAATAGCATAAATCAAAAGTACCGCTTAGCCTCGGAGCACACTGTAGATATAAACACTTTATTTTGATTAATTTATTATATCTATTTGATTATATTTTATGATTTCATTACATATATTGATTTATTATATTTATTTATATTATAGTTATATTGGTGAACAAAGCAAGGCTCTGTCAACTTTCTCTTCTGGTGTGAGTAATTGCTTAAGTCAACACTGAGTAAGACCACTATCCATTCATCAGGCATTTGGCTTTGGCACAGCATTAAATATGGGCCTGTGTTTCGGTTTGAAATGAAAAAAAAAAAAAAAAAAAAGCTTATTTGCAGTCGCTTTGCTTCATCAGCATCCGAATCTGAGAGTTTGCACTTACTTACTGGAGGACTGTCACATCACTTAAATGTGTGTGTGTGTGTGTGTTCAACCTCGTTTGATATTGCAAGTCACCTCTGCCAAGCTCATGAGTGCTCCAAACCTGACTCAGAATCACTTTTATGATCGTGATTACATGAACACATGTTTGCAGGTTGAAAAGTCATTTGGATGTTTATAAGACTTGACTAAGTAGTCTTTTTCTTTCTTTCTTTTTTTTGCTTACTGACAGCAAAGTAATGACAAGTTGGTTGCAGACCCACAAGCAGATGTGACTTTCTGCTGACCGAGGTGAAAGCAAACACGGTAAAGTTTTCTTCTTTTCTCCACCTATCTTAACAAATATGCACTCACATGCTCTTTTCTTACTAACACAATAGAGGAGAGTTATAACACATGTCAGTAATGGGGCCACGCCCCCGTCTTTATTATGAACAGTTTGTTTCATCCAACCACACCTTAAAAAGCACCTTCAGGGACATTTTTAATACTTTCTCACACTCATAGACTAGCGCAAGAACACTTGAGATGATCCACAAGCAAGGTAAAACATGCCAGACTCAAGAACTGCCATTTTATAACAGACAGGTTATACAGGGTCTGTTTTTGTGTCTTTGTTACGTAAGGTTAATAGATACAACCAAGTCGTCAAATAGATTTTTAAACGTCACATTAATGTGATCTATAAACAGTACAACTCAATATAGTTACAAAATAAATCGTGGAAATAAACATGAATGAAATCGCGTGATAGCATAAGTGTGCACACCCTCGTGTGTGATGTTCAGAATTAAGCAATCGCATTCAAACTCGTGTTAAATGGGCGTGACCATTTAATTGGTTCATTCTGAACACAACCACATCACAGTTATATAAGGGTGTGCACACTTGTGCAATCACATGATTGTGCACACGCCCGCCCCCATTGAAAGTACTTCTTCTTGTCCCATACAAATCTTTAACTGAATGGCGTCAACAGAAAAGAAATACAACAACTGGAAAGGCTCAGTCAGAATCTCCACCGACTAAAACCGTTTTTGAAAAATGACTCGTGTCTGCTCTGCCACTCCAGCAAATGTTCTACAGTCTTTGTATGTAAGTATTTAACTCCATACATGGGAACAATCTTCTTGTTGTTATGTAAGCCATCCATCTTTTACAGCATGCACCTGTGGAAGAACTCTCTCTCTTAATAAATTCAAAGCGCCTTCTTCTGATCAGAGGCACCATATGCATGGGCAGCGTTTCACACACATGCGTTCGTGACTACAGCCACTTAAACAAGCATGTGTACCCAGCAGGTGCCTCTTCTAACCTCTTTGTGGTAAATTGCTCCTTTTTGCTCCACTTTTTTTTTTACATCTGCCCACTTTTCTCCCAGAGAGGGAGGAAAAAAAAAAAAGTCTCAGCCACGCGCCCACATGTGCGTATCAATCAAACGGGATTACAGAGGAGCAAGACATCCTGAGGCGAATCATCCGTAAGATCAAAACTAATTACATCGCTGGAGTCTTTTTACATAGGTCGGCGCTCTCGTTCGGCTGGTTCGCGAGTGGAGCGATAAAAAGACTTTTGAAAGCATCGAGCACGTGTTCTTGGCAGCGGGGAGGAAGCCGTATTGAATCTTTACACTATCATTTGCGAACACATTCCAGTCATCTCCGCTGACTGTGGTATGTATCAAACCACCATGTCCTTCCTTTCAGATAACACTTCCTGTGCCGCTGAGCGGTCGAGAGGATGTTAATCACATCCTATGGTTTGAATTTGGATTCGACTATTTGTATCGATAAACAAACGCACATCATTTCCTACTCCTGATTTTCCAATTTTCCAAGTAGTGTGTAGTTCTGAAATTCTTCACACCGTCAAGTGTCATTTCTAATTGAATACTTTTTTCAATTCTATTTATTCGGTTCTCAGTCGGGCCCCGGGTCACCTGCGTCACTGAATCGGCGTTAGAAAATAGAAGGATGGAGGAAGAAACAAAGAACAGGCAATGCTGGTCAACAATCCGGCAGACCTTGAGACAATCGGGCCTGCGTGGCAGGCGGCACATAGGCAGGCACCAAAATGGCGACGTGAACAGGAAGGATACGATTCACAATGGCGATGTCTGGCATAGAATGTTGTGTTATGAAGGAAGACAGGAGCCACACGGTTCCAGCGCAACACGGAATAAAATACTTGACATTGTTTCCATTGAAGTACTTTTCATTTTTTCCCGTCAGTGTGAAACCTGCAAGACAAAGTCTGACATTCCACAAACAGCTACGGTTAAAACGGAAAAAAGGTCATGTTTGTTTTGTTTTTTTTCTCCCCCAAAGGGCCCCTGAGTTAAAGGTGATTGTGTTGCCTTGCTGCTAACCCCCGAGGCTTTTTTTTTATGTCTATTTGGATGTATTGCGTTTTGTCTCGCTATGCATCATGGGAGAAATATGAGTGGGTGTGCTCCAAAACACTAGGAATAGCATTGGTGTCATAAATGCTGTGTTTAAAACAATCAATAGCCCCCCTCTGCTTTCCAACGCCGTTAAAAAGAGCATTGTGCGTCTGCACGCTAGCGCGATGGGAGTCCTGATGCGCTGAGGGTGAATGTGCGTGAGCGTGTGTGTGGGCCGCGGGGCCACCCTGTGATCGTCTCCTTGGCAGCCTCGGCGCTGAAGAGCTCTCTGGGTGTTGAAGAGGCCTCCCGGAATAAGAGAACAAACACGCACACGTATCCGAAAGTCTGATGAGAGCTGACAGCCTCTTTTTCTTCCGTGCACTCGGGGTCAGAGTGCCATGTAGCCCCGCATGCATCTCTGCGGTTACGTGCTACGCTAGCATGAACGCACATGCTTCACACCACGACTCGACGGATCTCCCTACTCAACGCCGCCAACCCCCCCCCCCCCCCCCCCCCCACACTCCGATGTTTGATGTGGTCTTCGGAGAACCGTCTTAAAAGAAACTCCAGCGTTTGAAGTCGCTGTGCACTTTTCTTCTGCTCGGTTCCTCTTTCATCTTCCGACAGATTGAAAGTTGGGAACGAGATCTGAACTTGCCCCACTTGAGCTATTTACCATGTGGTGTACCTGGGAACTTGAGACGTTGATCACGCAGAGGCTATTGTTCCTCTTGTAAGATGCGGCAATGCACTCATCCCTTGCCAAAACACTTCTTCAAACAAATTTCCCCAGAATACTTCGTTTTGAATTCCAGGAATTTATTCACATTGTTTTCAATGCAAGGCGCACAAAGAATCATCCGATGTGCTTCTACAAATATTGTCACGGAGGACTGTTTGCTTACTCTAGTTGCAGTATTGGACTATTGACTTGGATAATCCCTTTATCCCGTGAGCATAAAGCGATCCAGAAGATGGACGGATGGATAATCCCTTTGCAACGTTTCAAGCACATACACTCAAAATCATCTTAAGGGTCCCTCAAGAAATTCACGATTAGAATAAATCCATGTGAACAATATCTAGGAGGTCAAGATATGTTCCTCAAAAAATGCCGAGGCAAAATAACATTCAACAAATAGCCAGCAATGTTTGTATAAGGCGCTGGTGGGAAAGCTGCAGAACAGGTTACCATCAACCCAGTAGACTTTGTTTGCATGCATGTGCGCTTGGCGTAAAAACTAGATTTTCGTGCTGGGGCAAGTCAGACTTACCGTGTTTTGATTTTGCCAGACCGGGCAGGTGTATTTTTTTAATACAGCAGTCCGTTTCTGCTCAAAGACTCATTTTCAAAAGAGCAGCTTCCATTGGCCAGGAAGTCAATGGACTCTGTTCGCTCCCACAACAGCGCAAACGCCCCTTGCTATGGAAATACCAAACGAAAAAACTCGCACAGTTATAATAAGGCAATGAATGTGCATATGGTTTTATTTCTTTCAGTCGACTCTTAGACAGTAAAATAAGGCCACTCTACAAGGAAGCCTTATGGCCGGCCACTTGAAGGCCACTTTATCGTCATTAGTGAGCTAAAGCATCCATCTCCAACTCCCTGGCAATAGAACCAAACAGGAAGCAGCTGTTGCCAGGGGAACCAGCCTGAAGTACGACACTATGGCGTGCGCTTGAGTGAGGTAAGAAATGGAAGAAAAATGTGCGAGGAAGTGGATTGTTGTGTTGGTGGAATTTAATTAGAAAGTGAACATGTATTGTGCGTGCGTGTGTGCGTACACCATCATTTGCGCAAGAACTGTGGCTGGCGTGCGAGTCTGGGAATAGGTTGACTGACGCACAGAATGACAGATGAGCTTTGGAGTCCTGGCAACCCCTCCAAATCACCCTCCTCTCCTCTCCCGCTCTCTCGTCCTCCACCTCCTCACACACCCGACGCCTCTTTCTCATCTCTCATCCCTCTTTCTATACTCTTTTCCATGTTAGTAAATCCTGCTTACATTAAGTAATAATGTGTGGAATCACGTTACTCAGATTGGAATGTGAAAAATGCAATATATTTTTTCCCATCTATTCTTCACATCGGCTTATCAAATTACTCTTAGCGATTGAATGGTCTGGGAGATTAAAGACTTCTTCTCCCTCAGGTCCTGAACACAATACTGCTTCCAAGATAAGAGTCGTATAGTGTCTGGATTTTTTATTTTTTTTTTCTCGTTTTGGCAACTCGCCCATTCCTGCCATTGTTAATTTCCATTTTTCTGCCAAAAGGAAGGCGACCATGATCTGATTTGCCTGGTCACTGCCCCACATTTTTCACAACACATTTAGAAAGAGTGCATCCCTTAACTGAAATGTGAGGTGACTTGGGTAAATTTAAGTTGGATAGTGAAAAACCAAAAGTCATTTGTCTAGCTATTGCTAAAGCTATCTACCGAGCTTGATATACAAAACAGAAAAAATAAATAAAAATAAATGTTTGGTTGGTTTTTTTTTTTGCAAAAACTGATTTGAAAAGTGATTTGCTGTGATTCATTCATTTTTTCCTCCTGTTTCCTAGCAAAGATTGTGAGGCACAAGCCCACACACACAGAAAAGAAAAAAAATCATACGCGCTTCCGTTTCCTTGTCTTCTCGGATCAGACTGCCCCTCACAGCAAAGAAAAGACGGTCAGACAGTACCAATGAGCCAGACACACACAGGAAATTACCTCAAAATAACATTATTATGTACTATTATGACGAAAACGAATTTGTGCAGACTAAATTGGTAATTAAATGACAAAAATAAAATGCATGCTGACCATTCTGTTCACTGCTAGCTGTCAAGACTTACACGCTGAGTCCATTCACAACAATAGAGGAAGTGAAAATTAGATTTTTTTTTTAACTGCCGCAATCTTTTTACACACAGCTTCTTATGTAAATGTCACCCGATAATCAGAACAAAATATAATATGGTTTAAAAAATAATAATAATAATAATCATGAAGCATGCCAGATTTGAAAAGTTCATGGTTTTAGCATGTTGCCACTTACAAAGGATATGACTTATTGACAATTCAGTATCTCACAATCTGGGACAAGCTGTGTCTTGCCCGGCTATTAATGGACACAGTCACACGTACTTCCCTGGGCCACATGAACATCTGCGCAAAAAAAAAAAAAAACGGCTTTCACATCGAAACGTCATCCCACAAATTATACTGGACTTAACTTTTTTTTTCTTTTTTTAAACTCCCTCCATTTGATGCTCCTTTCAGCACCTGTCATCTAATGGTGGTTTACTCAGTGCTGCAGTATTATGATGAATCTTTCAAATTCAAGGAATTTCAACATCATTTTCCAAAGTGGAGTCATCAAATTTACATTGTACGTCAATGACCGATTGAGGTTGCTCAAGTGTGTCACGAACCGCAGCGGAAGCCGTGACCTCTGCCGTCTTTTTAAAAACCATAAGAACTCCAATACGACTAATACTAGCAATCATTACAATTGACATAAGTGATGATGAATCTTATCACTTTTTTAACACGCCACCGCACATTACACTTCACACCTCTTACACACACCACAGTCATTAGCAAGAAGTGTTCATTACAAACTTTTTCCTGGACTATTCCTCGGACCCGGTCTAATTATAAAAGCAAATGAAGTGAGAGATATCTTTTTTGAGCGCCAATGTCTTGATCAGGAAATGTACACCCATGACAAGAAGTGAGCGTGACGTGTGAAACAACATATGTAAAACATTCAGCATCTACATGCCGGGTGTTTTGAACACTTTAAGCAATATTTATCTGCACACAAATGGTGCAGCAACACATGTAGAAAATTATTATTTTTTTATTCATTTTTACTAATTTATCTATTTATTTATTTTTATATTATATTTATTATTTGCCTTACACTGCCCACTAGAATTGTCAACTTGAGGTGTTAAAAATCAGTATTGATGTACCTAGCTTTACTGGCTGGCTGATTACATGTAAGAGACGAAGAGAAATATCCTGAAAGCATCTAACCAAACAGTCTCCTCTGTGTATACGCCCACATCGGCATCCAACATTAATCAAAGTACAGTAGCACTATTGCTTGGAGCTTTTGTGAGTTCTCATTAGGGGTAGTGTTTAGAGATAGCCGGGATATCGTACTTCTTCTTATTTAACACCACGCATTAAATATCTACTGGAGGTCTTTTTGTAATTATTAATTGCACATAGAAAAATAAAGTTATTTGTTGTGTATTTCATCTTTGTTTTGTCCCTACTTTCTATACTTTGTTGCAAATGCCAGCCTGGCTGTCCTTTTCGTCATCCTAATGAGTGGTTTGCACTTTCTCGTGAAGCATTTTTATTTTTATGACCTTTTCTTCTGTCCTTTGGAAGTTGTTGATGATGTCACTAACTGTCATATTCGACTTAGGGCCTTCCATTCTGCTTTTTTCCTTCATCTGCATGTTTCTATGATACCAAAGTAATTTTTTCTTCTTTGAGACTTTCAATAAGGTTGCGTTGGCAATGGAATGATGTTTGTGCAGTGGCTCTTAATGATTTCCCATCTTGTCTCAGTTTCACAATTACTTGGACATTGGTTTTCACGTCAGTTCCATCGATAGGATAATGTAGTCTTTACAGTCAACCGTGATAAAAAGGAAAAAAAAAAAAAAACACATTTCCTGGCTTCATCTGTTACCATTTAGCTCAGTAAGATAAAACTGTCAAAGAGGATTAAAAGGCTGACTCGTTAGTCAGACGAGGTGAACCACCTTTTTTTTTTTTTATCTATGTGTGTTCCTTAACCCAGTCTGTCCTCCTCATGTTGACCCGCAGGACCACACAGGTGTAAGACCCCCGGGGTGATACGATCAGACCTCCACAGACGTTGCATGGGAAGGGAGGCGCTAAATGTCAGGACAAAAAGAGCAAGGGGTGAGTAAGAGGCTGCATTTCATGTGCATGATGAGCTGACATTCAGCCGTGTGGAAGATGCTCCCTTTTAGAGCAAGTGAGCAAATTTTCACATTGATTTTGTGTGTGTGTGTGTGTGTGTGTGTGTGTTCATGGTCCTTTGACAGATGGACATCAAATCTGGTTCCTAGTGGACAAACATCAGGGGTCTTAGTCACTGAACATCATGGCCCTGAAGTCCGCTAAAACATTCATATCAATGTTGTTTTGTGGATTAGGTTGAGGGATTGCGCAACACTAAGCGATCATAATAATGGAACTTCAGACACCTGCTTTTTGATCCTCAGATACTAAATGCAAAGCCAGAAAATTGGTTGTAGAACATCTAAATTGTGGTGCAGGTTGTGTAATACGATTTTGCTGGATTTGTTGATGGAGGTTCAGGCTGACAGATATTTAATTTATAAATACAAAAGCAGCGCACATTAAACCCTCTGATTTATTGTAGAACTATTTTCATTTTTAATATATTTTATTATTTTGTATTTTAATATTTTTTTCACATATTTTGAATATTCTTAAAAGCACCTAATTGGCTATGGGTTATATGTATATATAATGAAAAAAAAAATACTTCAACCTTTAGGCTTTCCTTGCTAAATTTCCAAGCTCAGGATTTTCACACACCGTTTATGGATATTACATTCCTTATGACAGTCCTGTGACACATTCTCCCATTTTGTTTCCTCTGTGAATCAGCCTTCATCTAACTGCTTCCAAATCCCCATCTCTTCCTCTCGTGTAACTCTGTTCCGAAGCTGCAAAGTTTCGGTTGGAAAGGTTTCAAAGTGGAAGTGGAAACGCACAAACTCCAGCCAGTGAGTCAGCTAACAAGGTGCACCTTTGAAGGAAACCGCAAGCCCAGGCCAGCACATGGAGCGGATTTTGTTTTTCATAAATCACAGCGCCGACACTGTTTTGGTGCCTTTGACTTAATGATTGAACCGGAAAGGTCTTTCATGGTCATGTCAGTTTCTACTAATGAATCCTAGAACTTCACCACGTCTGTTTTTATTTGATTGGACCGGGAAAGATAAACACAGACAAATTGAACATCACCGTCTGTCTGTAGCACTTCCACTCTCCTCCCGTATAGCGAGGGCTCGATGACATGTCGATGGCGAGCCAACTACAACTGTTTTGATTAGTCACGCTTTAGTCACCGGTAGCGGCCGCATGGCAGCTTGGTGTGCACAAGAGACGTCTTTAAGTCGGAGGCCCTTCAATCACGTGAGGTCACCGCGGTCAAACGGAGGCGAGAAGCGAGACCCTTTTGTCGTCGGCGGTTGTTTACAGCTGGTGACATCACTCTTTGAGGAGTCTGTTATTAGGCTTTGAGCCTCGAGCTAAATGGTTCCTAACGAGAGGGTTGGAGGGTGTTATTGTGTGGTGCGCCGGGGTCCGCAGGGGAAAGTCCCTCAGCCACAAAATGATCCTGGTGACCGCTTAGCGGCACAAAGGTCTTTATGGACCACTGAGCAGTCACACAGAAGCGATGATTTAAAAATAGGAGAAGAAAATAGAGAGGTTTTTTTTTCCAAGCCTGCTTGTAAAAGCCTGATATTAACTGCAATTATTTATAAGCTTTTGTCCGCAGGTTATTGTACTAAAAAAAAAAAAAAGTTGATGACTCATCTCTTTCATCCAAGTCAACTTGAATATTTGCACCTGTAGTCAGAGAAACGCAATAGCCAGAAACAAGATGTGTGTTTGTTTTAAATGCTGTCTAACTCTTGACTTGTTATCTCCTCAGGTTTCAAAGTGAAGGATCTCTCCAAGTGAACAAAGGCAGCCGAAGATGTTGACAGCCACGCGGACAGCTGGGACTCCGGCTGCGTTGCTCAATAACCATCGACGTGACACCGCTGTCGAGACTCAAGAGGCCCCATTCAAGCTACGATGGGCTTCTACCGTGAAGGTATTCAAGTTGTGCAGCGCGATGCAAAAAGGGGGGAGTGTCAGAAGAAAAGAAAAAGTGATGAGTCACCAAACTTCCCAAAACCCCCCCTTCCCTCCCCTTCCTCATTTACGGGAAACAGAATGCTGTTTTTTCTCTCTCTCTCTCTCTCTCTCTCTCTCTCTCTCTCTCTCTCTCTCTCTCTCTCTTGTGCTCTCTTTCCAGTCTGAGACGTTTATCTTCTTGACAAGTTGTTAGGGTCACAGCCAGGGTTAATGTGTGTCGGTGAGCACGTTTCATCTTTCCCTCCGGGTTGCTGCTTTACCAAAACAGATTCAACGTATGCGAAGGAGGGAAGTTTGTTAGCGCTGTGTAGGGGAGGTGGCGAATAGTAAGCACTCGCTTGGGACACAGTTAAGCCTTTGTTCTGAATCATAACCAGAACAATAAATAATTCATAAAAATTAACCAAGTGTTAAATTGATAAAAAAAATATATTATTGTAGTTGTGGTTTGCAGTTTTTTTTACTTAAGTATTAGAAGCTTCTACAAAACAAAACTATCTTTGCTATGACATCACTCCCACATATCCAAGAAATTTAGGAGTTGTCACGCTGACACATTTATCTGACAAGCAGGTGCAATTCTTTAGAGAATGTGAAATCTGGTTAATAAAAAAAAAAAGAAACAAATATCTTTTTGGCGTGTGGGAATTCTGCAACCCTTGAGTAAATTACATTTACATGGCAACACAGAGGAGCTCAAATCTGATTGGACGGAAATTAAATGAATCCAAACAACTGAAGGCAATCAATTCTTACCGTTTTATTTTGCAAAATATAAAGTCAAGGAGAAGGCTTTTTTTCTTGGGCCAGCTAACATCGCTTCTTTCAGTGAAGCAAAATAGAATAAATACAATGTAATCTCTGTCTTGACCACATCGGTGTGACTCGCATCGAGTTCAGCGGAGGGTCAGCTCAAATAAAATCACTTCATCCATGTTGTAAATTTTTGCACTGTTGAACTTTTCATGTTCCTCGCATCTGAAAATATCATTGAAGACAGTCAAATCCAGGAATACTGGCAAGATATTCCCCCGGAGAAAGGTGGAACTATTAGCTGGAAGTCAGGGTGAGATAGTTCAACTCTGCGGTTAAGGAGAGCTTTAAGAAGAATCCAGAGTGACCCAACAAGAAGAGTTTGAAAGTTCATGTAATCCTACATGACAGCTCCCTTTCAAACTTCCATAATGGTCCTTTATTCACTCTCTTGTAATTATCTCTCTAACCGCTGATGCTATCGTGACTCGTGCTCTCTTTGTGCGCTACCGCTAAACGTGTTCATCTTGACTTCAAAGGTCTTTGACACCGCTTTCAGTCTGCCGCTTCATCAGCGCTCGGATTTTGCCATCAAAGTAGTAACGGCGAGCGAGCTGCAGTTATTGATGACGTGCAATATCGTGGCAGTCCATGGCGCATATCACACTCGACAGGACATTATTTCACCTGAAAGGTGGAGATATGTCACGGTAGATGATTGTCTGGACGTGTCAGTGTCACTTTGGACACCACTTGCGTATTGTGCTGACATGCACCCATGTAGTCCTTCTTGCTTTGTTTCTAGTTCGATTGTGCAAAGTCACAAGGGAGGCGAAGCCTAGCCAAGTATCATTGTGACACTAATTAGTGTATCCAATTAGCCTGTCGTCTAGCTTTGCGAAAGGAGCAGGAAATTCCCGACAACAACTCATAATGGAAATTACCAAATCAATGATTTTTTTTTATACCGATGCCAATTGCTGTGTAGTCGCCGCTACTGATACTAACTACCGATACCACTGGTATTTTTGCTCCATATAATTATCCAACAATTTTTTACTATGTGCACATGTAATCCATTGCCTTTGCGGGGCTAAGCCGCTTGACTGTGATGTGAATAAAGGGGGACAAAGACTAAGCCCCGCCTCCCCGCTGTCTCCCCTCTTTCCATGCAGCTAAGAGGTGCCAGCCCAGCACATCAGCGCAATTACACTCAGCGCCCGTACAGACGTTTTGATTGCAGCGGACAGGTTCAGTAAACAGTAGCCCGAGTACTGCTGAGTCAGGAGGAGTGTCACTTTGAGTGAAGGCCTCACTCGGGTCACACTTGTTGACAAGGTGCTCTCTGGGCTTCAAGCCCGGCTATATAATCTAAGGGTTAGGCGAGGACTTCAATTAGGGGCCGGGCCAGCTGCAGAAAACAGAACAAGGGACTGAAGGGTGAAGATTGTTTGGGTGTGTTTGCCAAGAGTGTGTAGACCAAAGGATAGGGGAAGTTGTGCAAGCCTGAAGGTGTGGCTGCCAGACGTTTTTTTTTTTTTTTATATGTTGACAACTCCTTCGAATCTGGTCTCACGCCCAGCAAACGGTCAAGTGGCTTTTGTAATCCCTGCATGTAGCCTTGAATATTAAATTTTAGTTTATCATGGGTGTCCAAAGTCAGGCTCTGGAGCCAATTTCGACCTGCTGAATAAATTCTAATAATTGAATTTCATTGGTGTCAAACATGTAAATAATACATCAATAATAATAATAATAATAAATATATATAATATAATAAAAATTTAAAAATTAAAATAAATAATAATAATAATTCAATTTAACACAATCACTGTTGCTTTAAAGACATCCATGAGAACCTGCCAGCGTCAACCAGCAGGCACAAGCATGACGAGAAGGCTAAGTCCTGTTCTGCATGGAACAACTCAGTAAAAGAAAGAATTCTGGTGAAGGGTGTGTGAAGCGTGTCTAAAAAAGCAAATAGGGTGGAGGAACGCAGGTTGAAGAGTGGCGTTATTGTTGATGGTGCGTTTGAGGTGTGTTTATGTGTTCGCCAACATGTGCTAGGAGCAATGTGCACAAACAGTGTGTGTCTAAGCTGTTATTATTCCTGTTTGGTCGGTAATTATTGTTTTTGCAACCACAGCGCCATAACCAGCTGCTTTTTAGCCGTAGAAACATTTTACTAAATGAAGTCAACATGGTCTTTTTTTTTTTTAAATGAGTCGTTTCAATTTAAAATAAAACTTATTGACTGATCACGTTGTGTGCAGGAGTCACAACGATTAAACATCTTACTGTGAGACCATGTCATCTGCTCTGCCACCATGGCATCCTCCTAATGCCTCATGCTTCCGATGATCTATTTTTAGATGTGGCGCTCAACATACAAATGTCACCAAAGATCAATGAACCAGCTTCGCTGTCTTTCGGGTTCTCTGGATCCTGATCGGTACTGGATCGCCTTTCCCCATAGCTTGCTGGTTGCTATTGCAAACATAGGGGGGACAATTGAGGTGAGTCTCACGTTGCACGGAGGAGCAAATGCACCTGATACTCTCAAGGTGATTGGCCCTAATCACATGGCTTCATGGAGGGACTGTCCCTGAGAAGAGCCACTTGTTACCAAGCCACTGTGACTCATTCATGCTGGCCATGTGCAGCCTATTTGGGTATGTGAGAGGGAGAGAGAGAGGGAGAGGCTTGGAAACAGAAATCAAGACGCAGCACAGATTCATGCACAATTAAAAATCGTATCAAATTTTAACTTGAGTTGAATCTCATTGTTATTCCTCAAACTTTGTCTTACTGACATGGGTTTGACACCTGCTTACATCGAGTCATTGTAAAATGTAGATTAGTCATTTTGCTACTTTCAATGTACTCCAAGCACTTTCTAATGCGGCCTCATTCACAGAAAAATGTTAGAATATGCTTCCAGTTAAGGGAAGTAAGCATATTTCATTCAAATACTAAAATAAGAGCAAATGAGGTTGTGAACACTTCTTCAAGACTGCACACTTTCTTTTTGCTGCTCGACTCATAATGGTACTTTTTGTTCAATACATAGAATGCAAATGTGTGTGTGCAATCTATCAGGGATTGGCATATTTTTCCACTGAGGGCCTCATACGAAACATGCTACAAGTTATTAATTATGCTGTTGATCAAGTTATGCTCAGTAATTCAATATATATTTTTTTTTTTTAAATTCATTTTGGTATTATTAAATTAGTGTGGTGTTTTTTTTTTAATGCCACGATAACTTGTAATATTCATCTTAAATGAATAGATATTTTAATGTGTTGTAACATGCAATTAATTTTTCCCCAGTAATATTTACATTATTTCTTATTGTTTTTATTATTTAAATTATTTCTTTTAAATGTTGAAAACGGTGATATCAACAATCAAACTTACATTACTTTTAATTTTTTTTAAAAAATGTTTACAGGCCAACAAAAAAAAAAATCATTTTAGTTGTGGGATTTTCTGTGTGAGGCTTCACCATAAAGGCCGTACAGACTCGCTGTTGTTAGAGTACACTTTACTACTGTTGGTAGAAACTGTCACTAGGCACAATGTGGGCAGATAAACAAACAAACGCAAATAACAACAGTTCAATAGTTGAACTGGAAATGAACAAATGAGTTGATTGAATTGAATAGACAGACAACATTTCGATGCTTCCACTTTGTCCTGACAGGCTGTTACAAGACGAACGTTGCGTGCCAACTTCCTGAGGTGAGAGTATTATTAACTACCTGGACAGACAGTGTGTGCTTGTAAACGTGCGGTTTCGAACAAGGGACGGACGGGGGCCGGCTGATAAGGAAGGTCGATACATAAATCTGCCCTCCCTGACAGCATGTAGCTGTGGGTGAGCTCATGTCTCCAAATGCGCTTTGTCATTAGACAGTCTGTGTGATTTTCCGTCCGTCCATCTCTGCTGTTGTTTTCCTCTCCTTGTAGCACCTGAGAAAGCTGCAGGGGAAATAAAGCACTGCCAGCATTCCAACACATTCCAGTTCCAAATGTCTGGGCAGAGCCACACATCCTTGGCATTCTTTCATTTAAAGGTGCAGTGTTTCTTTTGTTCGCACATTATTTTCTCACGTGTTGCGGACTCTTTTTCTTATTTGTTTTTTAATTATAAGAGCTTGTAATACAATAATTGCTTTATTTGGAATCCAAAATGTAAGATTTTGTTTCACCGTGTTGATGCTCTACTTATCAGTTTGATTTCTCTTTTTTTTACAATTTTGCCAAAACCAATCCTTAGAATATATATATATATTTTTTTTTTAATCTGAACTATAATTTGTTTTCTTTTTTACATTGAAACCGGTGATCATTTTTTCATGGTTTTTTTAATGGTAATTTTTTTGTTCATTATGTTTCATAAGACCCAAAAAAAAAATCTGATTTTACGAGCATACAAGAAGAGGAAGTGAAAGACAATTTTACCGAAGAACGAAGTGACGAAACATAAAATGTGAAATACTTACTTATTTGTTAGACCGTTAAAAATATATATTAAATTCAGTTGTTGGCATTTCAGAATATTCCATTCTTTACACAAAACAGGAACCATCCCTTGTTTTTTCCAAACCAGTAACCCGCAAGCCTAAAAAAGTAAATCATTACTCAATCTTAGCTTCTGACCCCCCCGGAGAGATGCTAGTGCGTCATAGCGGGCTTGGAAAAGAGGAGAAGTAAAGCCTTTTGACTTTCAGGAAGGAAACACATCTGGGGAATAAGGAAAGAGAGAACGGGTGAAAAGAGGAATTAACGTGAAGGAAGAGGGGCGATCCAAAAATAGTCAGCCTCCACCGGAGCTTTGCCTTGCCAGAGCCCCCACCACACCTCCTGCCACTCGACTCTTAGTCAGCCTGACCTCTTCTTTGGGGGCTGACTAACTTCTCTTCTGAAGACTCCCCAGTCAAGAACCTCATTTCCTCCCAGGCGTCTACTCCAATGATTTTGGTGCCATGCCAAGACAGGCTGAGCAGCACTGTATTTGTTCACAGATAAGATTCAAGTTGCACTAGGTGAGAGGCGAGCTGCACCCTTGACTTCAATCGCAAGACAGATATATGATATATTATCATTCACACCCACGGACGATTAGAAGTTTGCAGCTTTGCACCCTGTAGCTCAAAACTGCTAATAAAGGTTATCTGATATCATCTAACCTTTCGCCCACCGTGCTGCCCTACTTGTCATAATATATAATGTCAGCCTCAGTGGTCCAAATCATCTACCACATGCTCACCTCGAGCAAGAGTAGCAGGTTATTAGCAGAGTCCAGTTCATGAACTTGTCACATTTCCTGGGTCCACCTGTCAAGTCTTGTGTCATTTTTCTCCTAAAGGTCGAGCGTGGTGCTTCCATGTATCAGTAAATATAGAAGTGACCTCATACTGATAGTGTTTTTAACTAGAAAATGAAGATTGTTTTCATGAAGTAAAAAACAATTAGAGGCACTCCTTTTGACCACATCCAGAAAAAAATACCGTAATTTTCGGACTATAAGTCGCACCGGAGTATAAGTCGGACCAGCCATAAAATGCCCAAAAAAGTGAAAAAAAACATATATATGTATATAAGTCGCTCCTGAGTATAAGTCGCCCCCCCCACCCAAACTATGAAAAAAAACGCGACTTATAGTCCGAAAATTACGGTAAATGTCAAGTCGTTAGGTTCAGAAACAATTGAGGGAAACAGGAAGTAGATTAAGGCAAACCTGGTGAAGGCAGGCTTGAAGGAGAAGACTTGGTGATTAAAAAAAATAAAGAAAAAGAAAGAAAATCTCACACTGAAAGAGGATGAGGTCATAGTTCAGGGTCGTCTGGACAAAGCGGAAATAATGGAATCGTTTTCTTTGTGATTAATCTTTGTTTGATGACAAATAAGGAAGCAATCATGAGGCCAGAATGAGATATTTACAATTCCAAGAAAGTGGGAGTGTGTGTTCGTGTGTGACACCACGTTAGTTAGTGCTCAGAGAGAGACACAAGACTCTGACAGGAACTTGGTGACATATGTCTATATAATGACAACTTACATGTAACTACAGTGTTATTCAGGATCACTTTCATAATTTTTTAGAAGAAAGCAAACACACCAATTATGGAAAATATTCAAAGCTTATGTTTCCCATTTCAAATTGTTGGAAATGAAACACAACTCCTAATAATTTGGGGGGAAAAAACTACACATTTGTGGTTTATTAAAGCTTATATTTATCGTTAGAGCAATTTGCCAAAACTGGGTTTTCATATTCGATTCGAAGCAGTCACGTGTGCGGCAAGCTTTATTATAAGGCCATTGGTCAACTAGAGCCATCCAGTGGTGCTTTTTGGAACTCGTAATGTACGCTCGAGTTTGACTGTGATTGCTTAATTCTGAACAGCCAACCCTATTATGGGTGTGCACACTTGCGCAAACACTTCATCTGTCATGCCATCTCCACACCACCTCTTAAAAAAATATTTTAAAGGGAGCTGTACATGTCATAGGCCACGTTAATAATTGTAAAATATTTAAATGTGTTTGTCTTTGTGTCATTTATGCCACAATACCCGATATTCAAGCAGGAGTGTGTAGTTTTTAACTAATGTAAATCACTTTGAGTTACACACCTGTATGAAACGTGCTTTATAAATAAACATTCATCCATTCATTCATACAATATTAACTCATTCGAATTGGTTATTTCTTTAAAATCCATAGTACAATGTGCGATAATATGTATTGTTGTTATTGTCATATTTAGCCCATTTATTTCAGACAAGCTGACCCGAAACATAATCCGTTTCCATAGAAACGCTCTAAATACGGAAGCTCGCGAGCCCGGCTGGAGGCGAGACATACGCGCAGACAGCAGGCAGGAGCACATGAAGGCCATGGCAACCTGACTGACGTGGAACGTGTCCGGAGTCCGAAAGTAACAAAGTTAGCAACAACTGTTTTCTCCTCACAAGATCAAGTCGAAGCTTTTACGGGTAACAAAACGGGACGCACACAAAAACAGAATGAGCCTGGACAAAGCCAAGCTGTGTGATTCACTTCTAACATGGGTAAGTTTTGACTTTAGCCGCGTAGCATTGCTAATAGTTATCAGGTGACAGACCAGTCGTGGCAAATTAAACTGTGGAGTCAGTAGAACTTTTGAGAAATAATACTGTCACGTTATCGCCGAAATGGAGACGATAGATTAGCCGTCGCGTAGTCAGGTGTGAAAGTTGAGCGTTCGTAAGCTAGCGACGCTAACATGCACGGCTAACTCGCTCTGAACAACCTGTTTGCTTTTCTGCGTTATCTTTACATTACTCAGCTCTAGTATCAGCAAAGACACATGTCCTAGTTAACATATAATGAGCCAAGTAGCGATTTGTGGCTTTAGTAGTTGCTTTTCAGTCAAAGTGCACCTGTCTGCTTGTCCCACACCAGAATTCCAATGTACACCTATTAAATTGAAAGGTATAAAGCTCAAGTAATGCATTTAAATAAGTGTATTTTACTCTCATTTGCTGATTGACAACATTTTATTTCTAAAATTGGTGTCATTACTTTAAAAGTAATGTTAAGTCTTTGTGGTACTTTTCTCAGTTGCAGACATTTCAGGTGCCATCATGCAACAGCAAGCAAGATCTAACAAGTGGAGTGGCCATCGCACATGTCCTAAATATAATGTAAGAATATTTGCAACCGCAATTAAATATGTTTAGGTGATTGTTGTGCTCACATGCAATACAATTGCATTCCTCATTGAATGAACCAAACTTTATGTTGTACATACTTGCATTATGTAAGTGACCAGAACGGTGATGTCACTTGTGTCCTACCTGTCATCAACAGAGACCCTGCTTGGTTTAATGAAACCTGGCTGGGTAGGATCAAAGAGGAGAGCGAAGACAACTGGCGCCTCAAGGCAATGCGGAATTCTTTTGAACAGGTTTAGAATTGTTCAAATGACTGTATTAACAGTGTTTGTTTTTCTCCTGAAGGTCAGCAATTTGAAAAAGATTCTCAAGAGCATGCTGGAATATTACCATGATGTAAGGAATGTTTTTATTTGATAAAACTTAAATACATTATTGGTGCAAAAGTGTTGTGATGAAGTTGCTCTATGGTCATGCTGGAATAAAAAGGATCTAGCACACTATTGTTTTAACTTTTGTGGTTCCTCTTCTGATTTCCAACACCAGATACTGGGCCACCAAGTGTTGGAAGAGCATTTGCCTGATGTGAATCTCATTGGTGAGATGGGTGACATCACTGAGCTGGGCAAGCTAGTGCAACTCGTCTTGGGTTGTGCTGTCAGCTGTGAAAAGAAACAAGGTAAATGTGATATTTTACGGGGCTTTAAGAGTATTGGCTCGAGCATCAAAGTGATCAGGTCGTGCAAGATGCTTCCTCTCTTCAGCAAAAGAAGCTGTGCTCGTTTTCTTTTCAAGAGAGCATTTGTCACTGAATTTGGGTTTTTTTTGGCTGCACCTTACCCAAGCTCTCTTTTCTTAAAACCAGAGCAAATCCAGCAGATCATGACACTTGAGGAATCTGTCCAGCATGTCGTCATGACAGCCATTCAGGAGGTTAGTCAGCAGCTTGTGCGCTTCGTGCTAGTTAGCATCTTTGAATTCCCAATCTGCTTGTATTCAGAGGTGGAACTAAATGGCTGTTAGTTCACAATTTGGACATTTCCCCGTGTATTAAAAATTTGGATAAAAACCGAGGCAATATTTATATATATTTTTTTACTTAAGCTGTTTTTGTGTAGCTTTTATCAAGGGAGCCCTCATCTGAACCAGGAAGCCCAGAGACCTATGGAGACTTTGACTACCAGGTGGAACTCTAAAGTCTTTCTCTCCCCTCTATGAATGATCAATTTACCGCTTGGCTATTTTGTGTCTGCAGTCCAGGAAGTATTATTTTCTAAGTGAGGAGGCGGGTGAAAAAGAGGACCTTCGTCAGCGTTGTCAAGACCTGGAACATCAGGTAAATTTATGTTAGCAAACATCAAGAACCCGTTTGCTGCGCTGTGTTTTTCAATGTGTGTGTGCTGCTGTGTTGGTGAATTTTGGCCCTTATTGATTAGAGTGCCTGAGTGTACTTTCTTTTGATTTGATATTGTGTAACCTTGGCTTGGAGAATACACTGATTGTATTGAGTTTTTTTTTCTTCTCCTTTTTACCCCCAAAGTTACATTAAGTGTTGCATAACCTCAAACTAAAACTGACGTGTTGTCCAACTCAAATTTCCACGGCTTTCAGCCCACCTGTTTTTGTTTACTTGCGTAGCCCACGCTTTAGGGATTAGTCACTTGTTTGGAAATTGATTTGCTGTCTGTGGTCCTGTGCTAAAGCATGCAATCTGTCCTTAAAGTGCAGTGTAGGTTCCAAGGATTCCAAAAGGTAAGTTGCTACTCCCTCTTTTTGAAGATTGCATTGCTCTCTTGTCTAACCCCCCCCCAAAAAAACTCTACCCGCTTGGCCCAGCTACAGTTTGTAAATATACTGTCTACTATATACTTTTTCCTCAAACTATTTTTTTTCTCCTGACTGACCTCAGAAGATTGTATGCACTCTTTGCACATTTCTTTGCAGCCGTTCATTGACCCCCGAGGCTGAAGTTAACAACTTCACCATTGAGACAGTTCCATCGGCCTGGGAACATTTTAGACCAGCTGACTTAGTCTTGAGGCCTAAGCATGTAAATTGAGAACATAGCATGTGTGCACACGAAAAAAGCGGCGAGTTTATTTTCAGTGACTCGGTCATGCGCTTGTGCCGTTGCGGTCTTTTCTCCACAAGAATGCCCCGTCTTCTATCTTCATTCATTCAGTCCCTTTCCGATGCTTATTCCCAATTGCACGCCTTTTCCATGTTTGTCTCCGTTTTTCTCGGCAGCTGTCGGTGGCTCAGGAGGAGAAGCTATCACTCCAAACGGAGACTCGTTCCTTGAAGGAGAAGCTGAACCGCTGCGACTCGCTGGATGTCTCCGGCACTGCCATCACCGGCAAGAAACTGCTCCTGCTGCAGAGTCAAATGGAGCAGCTCCAAGATGAGAACTACAGGTAGAAAGTTGGAGCAAGATACTCTTGAAGATGGTCACAGTGGCAGTAATAGGCTTTGAATAAGTCTTTGAATACTTTGAACAACATCATCATCATCATCGTCGAATTTAAAAGGGTGCTTATGTCACTTGACACATTAGACTGGAGAACAGTCGAGATGACCTGCGTCTGCATGCGGACATGCTGGAGCGCCAATTGGCCGACATGCAGCAAAGGAACGAAGATTTGACCAGTCTTGCGCAAGAAGCACAAAGCCTCAAAGATGAGATGGATATTCTCAGGTAAGAGCGCTTATTTAGTTCCTTTTTTTTTGTTGTCTAGCATTTGATAGCTTGACAGTACCATTTGCATAGACTCTACATCATTTGCATAATAATTTAGAAGGATTACAGTCATGATAGTTGTTGAACTTTTTAATCAACAAGTCCTTTTGACGTCTGAAATGACGCATCACGGCAGAATCGAACGTGGGAGCCCATGCAAATGCTTAAAGCTCCTTTCTCATCTTCCACTCACAGAAACAACTCCCACACTGCCCACACACAGACGTCCATTCACCTCCTCACTCTGACATCTGTGTTGATAAAAGACATTTCATGCATTGATGTCGCTTTGCGTCAGAGCCTTTCCAAAGTCGAGCAGAGCGAGGAGCCGATCGCGAACCATCTCACCTCGGCCAAGTACATATCCTGAGGGATGTCTTGTCCTTACCCGCTTCCCCTCCTGCCCCTCAGGCACTCCTCCGACCGGGTGAACCAGCTGGAGACTTTGGTGGAGACTTACAAGAGAAAGCTGGAAGATCTGGGCGACCTCCGCAGACAGGTGCGCCTCCTGGAGGAGCGAAACACCGTGTACATGCAGCGCACCTGCGAGCTGGAGGAGGAGCTCCGCAGGGCTAGCGTCTTCCGTGCTCAGATGGACACGTACAAGAAACAGGCAAGCATCGTTTTTCCAGGTTGACGTCAAAGTGCTATTCAACACAGTCCTTCACTACGCCCTCTCCTGTGACTTGCAGGCTCACGAGCTTCTCACCAAGCACCAGGCCCAGGCCATGGAAGCTGAGAAGTGGCAATTTGAGTACAAGAACCTTTATGATAAATATGAGGCACTCCAGAAAGAGAAAGGAGTGAGTTGTTGACACAAGTTTTTACATCATTAATAGAAAGATTCTCTGTTGTCCGAACTCAAGCGATGTTTGATTTTTAGCGTCTGATGACGGAGAGAGACACTCTTCGGGAGACAAATGACGAGCTGAGGTGTGCACAAGTGCAACAGAAGTGTCTCAGTGATGCAGGTGAGCTAACATCGATGCCGTTGAATGACAAAGAAGGAAGAAATGGCAACTTGTGAGATTAGGGCTCAGCAAATTTGCATTTGGAGAGTTGCCAGCTGTTTGAATGAGTCGTTTTATTTCGTAAAAGCGCAATCTGCAACCTAATATCTCCACAGGAGGCTTGTGCGACAACGAGGCCGCAGTTGGAAACCTTGCTGCCGAGATCATGCCTACTGAACTGGCGTATGTTTTTTTTTGTTTTGCTCTCATGACCAATTCTTGGCCTCTTTTTTTTTTTTTAAGTACCTCTTGTTTGCAGGGAGACCATGGTGCGCTTACAGAGTGAAAACAAGATGCTATGTGTCCAAGAGGAAACCTACAGACAGAAATTAGTGGAGGTACAGACTGATCTTGAGGAGGCGCAGCGCAGCAAGAACGCTCTCGAAACCCAAAACCGGTAGGCGACAGCCCGCCGTCGACTAAATCAACTTCTGCCCGCTCTGTGCCGCCATATTGTGCGTTCGTTGACATTAACATGGCCGTTTGGCGGATGGTAGGAGTGCTATCTGCCTAAATGTCAAATCACCCCCTGCACTTGTGCGCTCAGCCGAGCTGTGTGGGCCGGACTGGAGGACCGACAGCAGAAAGCCAGATTGTCTCTTGTCTGTGTGTGTTTATATGCCTGCGGCCATGTGGACATGTGGGTGGACTGAGTGTGTGCGTGCGCAGCCAGGCAACACCAGGCCCAGGGTGTGGGAAGCATCTTCACTAACAGGAGGAGAGGAGTGCAGTGGGCATGCTCAGTAGAGCCCGGCGCCGCATGGCCCGGCAGCACACAGATGCACAAGGATCCGCACTTCTCTTCCTCCCACCCGTTTAACTTTTGCGTTTCATCATCCGTCCTTCTCGAGCGGCTCTTCAACAATCGTGCCGTTGTTCCGTCCCTTCAGGCTGCAACAGCAGCAGATCTCCGAGCTGCGTTCTCAGGTTGAGGAGCTCCAGAAAGCACTTCAAGCGCAGGATAGCAAGACGGAGGATGTGAGTGCTTGTTTCAATTCACTCGTTTGATATCGGCACACGGGGAAAAATATCTCTACCCTGAACCATATTTGGCAGCAGAAGTGGGTGGACAAATCTCAATATGGACCTTGTCGCGATAAATTACACTCTGCAATAATAAAAGCCAAAGGTTGCCCCACTTTAGGAGCTCAGCCCTGTCCCACATAGTGAAAATCTGCAAACAGCTGCATAATAGCTTCCACAAGATGGCAAAGCACGACATTGAGTTCCGAAACTAACGTCAATACGCATTATTTAATATGACAAAGCAATAACACGACATAAACCGTATGGAATTTTTGAAATCCACTTTTGGCATTTGACGTGTGCTGATATTAATGCCATGTTTGCTGTGTTTGCTGACTCACCGTTAACACCTGCCCCCCCTCTTCTGTCTGTCTGTCTGTCTTGTCCCTACCCGCCCGTCTGCCCCCTGAACAACCGTGCCAAAATCAGGCTATCGTAAGTACGGCCCACCCTCTGTCCAAATGGCCTGTGATTCAACAGCTTGACTTTTAACAGCTTTTACTTTGACTTGACTCTGTGTTTGTGTGTGCACGCCCTTTTAACAATAATGCAAGTTTTAGAGTTTGATGTATTTTCTTTGTTTTCTTTCTATAGTCCTCCTTGTTGAAGAAGAAGCTGGAGGAACATTTGTAAGTTCTCCCATTTGACTCCAATCATGTTTTGATTGATATTTTGTTCATACAAAAGGCGGATTCCACTTTTGATTCCAGAGAGAAGCTCCATGAAGCTCACACTGATCTCCAAAAGAAAAGAGAAGACCTGGATGACCTGGAGCCCAAAGTGGACAGCAACAGTTGAGTCTTTTCCCAAATGTTTTCCATCCTTGCACCGTTTCAGTCGCAGATGCCTTCTTCGTAGACGTCGCCTTCTTATGCTTTTATTTTTATTCTCTTGTCTCCCAGTGGCAAAGAAGATAGATGAACTCCAGGAGATCCTGCGGAAGAAGGATGAGGACATGAAACAGATGGAGGAGCGATACAAGCGCTACGTGGACAAGGCGAGAACGGTCCGTACTTTACGGTCGAAACTTGATTTACAAACGACCCGATTGACGAACAATTTCGACACTGAATGCGAAACGTCATTGCTTCGTTCTGGGGCTGTAACGGGCTTTTTGAATTTCTATTGATTTCAATCACTTCCATTTAGGAGCAATTTGGTTTGCAACCAGAGTCACTGAGTGAATATAATTTAGGAACAGAGTTTTCACTCTCTTTATAATAATTGTCCTCAATTGTGTTTAGGTGGTGAAGACCTTGGATCCAAAGCATCAGCCAGCGACTCCTGACATTAAGGCCTTGAAGAACCAGCTGACAGAGAAAGATAGAAAAATCCATTACCTGGAGGTATAGTCCTCATATTATGCTCTCAGCATTGCACTGCACAAATCAAGTTTGGATGTCTTCACTAACTTGCGATGATGTGCTCAGCGTGATTATGAGAAAAGCCAATCCAGACATGACCAGGAGGAGAAACTCATAATTAGCGCTTGGTACAACATGGTGAGGAGTCCTGTAAAGTATTCTCTGTGCTTATAACGGCATTCATAGAAGAGTTTGGCTTCCTCTCAGGGAATGGCCTTGCATCAGAGAATGGCGGGCGAGAGGCTGAGCTCATCCGGCCAGGCTATGTCCTTCCTGGCCCAGCAGAGGATGGCCACCAACGCAAGGAGAGGCTTCACACGGCCACAGCCAAGATAAGACTTGAAACGGAAGGACTGCACTCATCGTTGCCTTTTGCTGCTTCACTGCACACACACACCCCCTAGTGGTGGAACATGGTACTGTCATAATTTCCAGAGGAGCGACCCATCATTGCTCTTGCCTCCTGGGACCTAGGTGCACGAGGAAAAAAAAGAAACTGTCTCACCTTTTAAGGTGACTTTTAGTTTATATTTTGGGGGTTTTTAACAACAGTATGTTGTCTTTTTTTAGTTAGACTTTTTCAAATGTATTTTAAGGCACTCTTAACAGAGTTAGTCAGCGGTCAGGATTTCTTAGAGATCTGCTGAAATTGTGCTCCTCACTGAATATCACACGGAACTGAGGAACAGTTGAAATGTGGCCTTGGTTGTAGGTAGACGCTAAGCTACACTGGTATACCTCCATTTATACACTGTACATTCACATGAATTTTTCTGTATTTTTTTTTTTTATTTGAATGAGCTTAGACTCTGCCAGAGAATCTTAATCTTGTTTTCACTTGAATAATATTCTCCTTAGAACTCTAACATGACAAAGCACTTTCCCAGAGCAGCGGGTTTGTGGAAGGGCTTCAAAAAGACATTATATCCTTTGTGTAGTTAATTTAAATATGGGGTGAATACAGTGTATCAACATTTGAGTCCTTTGTTGTATTTTTCTGTAGCAGTTAGTTGAATTGCATGTTTTCATTTATAAGCTTTATTTGAATGTGATTATTCTCATTCAATTCTCAATTCAACCTGTGACTTTTTTTTCCCCATTTCCATTGAAGCAGGGTAATGGTCGTTGTTCAAACCTAAACGCACTCACCACTTTAGAATCTGCACAAATGTGAATGTAGGCAATTGAAGGCCTCCTTAAGCATCACAAATACACTATGATCGACATGATGCAACACTAAAGACCTGTTTTTGTTTTACTAACTACTGAATACACAAGATTGCTAATTTGGAGTATGTCTGTTCACAAGAAACCAGAGTGCACATACTGTAGCTGTCAATAGCTGGTACTTTCAATCGTCACTGTTTATGTTCTACATTGGAGCGTGAACATACAGTACATCCATCCCCATGTCAAAGATGCTGATTAATGTCTTGTCTTTCATCCCTAGAAACCTATGCTGTAGTCTTCATTGACCTAAATTTGTGTGCACATTTTTTGTGGTTCTTGATCAAGTTTTTGTTTGGTGTTTGTTGCCCAATTGCTGGGATGACTGTATAAACTGGTCAAATATATGATAGTATATGGTACTTTTCACAGGGATCAGGCAAGTTGAACATCTGTTAGTCTTTGTCCTTTCTACCTTTGCACTACAAATATGGCCAATAAAAATAATGGCCAAAGCTTAACTGAAAGTGAAAAGTGCCACACCCGCCCTCACCCCCACTTTCTGATTGGCTGTTTGAAAGGGGGGCGCGCCCCACTATTTGAGAAGCACTGGCCTAGGTGACCGATTCACAATTTGGTTTTGTCTGATATCAGAGATTAAATAAAGAAAACCAACTGGCTGATTGATTTGTTTTAATTGAGAGGAAAAAAAAACAGCAAAAGCATTTCACTAGCTGACCAGGAGATGGCGACAGCGTGGCATCTGAAGACCATGGATTGTTTGTTCTGCTATAGCCTAGGTGACTGATTCACAATTTGGTTTTGTCTGATAATAGATATTAAATAAAGAAAACCAACTGGCTAATTGATTTGTTTTAATTGAGAGAAAAAAAAACATCAGCAAAAGCATTTCACTAACTGACCAGGAGATGGCGACAGCGCGGCATCTGAAGACCATGGATCGTTCTGCTATGCCGGTTTAAAAAAAAAAAAAAACGTAATCAGCTAGGGGTCAAAGGTCAAAGTTTACGGTTCAAAGTTCACCCAGGGGTCAAAGGTCGGTTCAAAGTTCACGGGGTCATGTGCACATTTTCGATTTTTAACTAGAGTTGAAAGTTCAGTTTTCAAAGGTCACCCAGGGGTCACCACGGGGTCACCACGGGGTCACCACGGGGTCACCGCGGGTCACCGCGGGTCACCACGGGTTCAAAGTTCAGGGTTCACTTTTTTTTTTTTTTTCTTTTTTTTTTTTGGTTAACCTTTATTTAACCCAGTGCTTCTCAATTATTTTCTGTTACGCCCCCCCCTAGCAAGAAGAAAACTATTCGCGCCCCCCCTCCCCACCGTGACTATCCTAACTTGTCTTGTAAGTTGTAAAATGTTGCACTGTCGCAAACGTGACAGAAGTAACAATGAGAGCGCCACTGCCCCCTGCTGTAGTAAACGCGCAATTACACTTTATTCTAGTACTGCCAAAAAAAAAGCCTGTTCCCCAGGGTCAGACGCGCCCCCCCAGGAATAGCACCGCGCCCCCCAAGGGGGGCGCGCCCCACTATTTGAGAAGCACTGCCTTAACTGAAAGTGAAAAGTGACACACCCGCCCTCACCCCTACTTTCTGATTGGCTGTTTGATCTGTGACGTCACTTGGACACCACATTAGGTACGCCGCCATGTTTAGATGTACCTAATAACAGGCCACTTTATTAGGGAAAAATCATTGTCAAAATTTAACTGAAAGTGAAAAGTGCCAAGCCCGCCCTCACCTCCTGATTGGCTGTTTGCTCTGTGACGTCACTTGGACACTCCATTAGGTACACTTGGACACAAGTGGTAGGTTTATTGCACAATGCACACAAATATAAACAAAAATAAAATAGCAAAATAAATGGTGGTGGTTCCCCTCTTGAAGAAGGGGGATCGGAGGGTGTGTTCTAACGACACAGGAATCACACCTCAGCCTCCCTGGTAAGGTTTATTCAGGGGTCCTCGAGAGGAGAGTCCGTCGGGAGGTCGAATCTTGGATTCAAGAGGAGCAGTGTGGTTTTCTATAGATGGATGGAAATAAATAAAAAGAGACACTGAAACATTGATATATTGGGCCTTTACGTGAAATCGTTACAAAATATTCCTAAAATAAAAGTTTATTAAAATAATAAAAGTGCATTTCAAACCAGTGAAATTGCACGAGCCAACACAAGTTGAAGCCACGCCCATGGCGTGACGTCGCTGCTAACCTAAAAATGGCCGACGGCGAGCGATGGGCTTAGCAAAAACCTAGCCAAAACACAGGTCCACTTCACAAACTCTACGTGCCTGGACACGGGTATTTCAAATTTGTGGTATCTAATGTTTAATTCCGTCAACGTATAGACGTCACCAGCTGAAATTGGTGCTAGTTTATTCGATAGCAGTCAATCAGACGACGTTAGCAACATTAGCATTCGAACTAACTGATGTTTTTTTTTTTTCCCCTAGCCTAATAAGTGCTATACGAGCCACGTCGCGGATTGTATTCGACCGATTTCTTTTCGCAAGGAATACGTTATTTTTGTTTACGAAACGCTATCGAGCTAAACTATATACAACCCAGCGATACCAAGAGGAGCAGCTCGTTGTCTAACTGGAAGTCCCGGACAACTCCCGAACATTGAGGCACCACCGCAGTCAATAAAGATGGAACAAAGGCGCAGACACGCAAAATCGCACCCTACTGATGGCGGTAGCAGCAGCAGCAGTGGCGGGGACTCAGACGGCGGAAGCCCCGGGTCCCCGTCCGGGAGCCAGCAAGGCCCGTCGTCCTCGGGCAACGCGTTCGCCAACGACGGCAGCTTTATGGAGATGTTCAAGAAGAAGATGGAGGAGGAAATGAGGAAAAAGGCGCAGGGGACAGATGGAGAGCAAGGACATACGAAGCCCCCTCCCGTCACTAGCTTTGTAAGGGTTGGCAGCTAGCACATCCAAACTGACAGCCTTAGGCCAATTCACCATTGTTGTAGAATGACTGTATACACTACTCACAAACAGGGTAACCTTTCACGAGTGTTTACACTGTTGAATGCATGATCTCTTGTGCTAGAAGGTCAAATGAAGCTTCACCCAAAGGCCCAATATCTTACCAATTTGTGAGTAGTGTATCAGAAGCCATATTAGATGGGATGAGTTGGGGGATGTTCTCCACAGATGAGGCTGGTGGTTGGACAGCAGACAAAATGTAGACCTGCTCTGGTGTAGTCTCCTTCGTTGCTAAGGCAAGGCCTCCTGTAACGGTGTCAGTCTTCTATGTCCTAACCCAGGTGGGGAAGCGCAGAGGCGGTGTGTTCCTTAAGACCGGTATGGTTGCCAAGAAGCAAAAACAGGACACAGAGGTAAGGAGCAGAGGACGAGCCAAAGATGGAAAATTGCTTTGACGTGCCGTGTCTTCTCTCCCTTGCAGACTACGCCCGGCAAGAGTGACGCTTGGTCAAAGTACATGGCGGAGGTGAAAAAGTACAAAGCGCACCAGTGCGGCGATGACGATAAGACCAGGCCGCTGGTCAAGTAGATATGGAATCACAGAAGAAACCATTGCCTTTTTTTTTTTCCATCTCCTTTCCTGAAAGTTTCCCCTTTTTTGTATTTTTGCGCCTTTTGATTTGTTTTGACGCTGTTCATATTTTCCTCTGTAATGCTTTGAAAACTTGGCAAAAATGATTTAGTTCTTTTTGGTCATAAGATAAAAAAATCTACACTGCCTGATCATTGTGGTGTCATGTTTACTTTTTTTTTTTCTCCAATGCACATTAAGTTGTTCAAGGCCATATGCAAGCCCATCCATCTTACTCATGTTAGCACTGGGAAAACATGCAAACTGCACTCAGGAAGGCCCAGATTCATACCTGCCTAACTGAGCTGGAAAACATCAAAAACAATTACCCAATAAAGTACTACTTTGTTACATATTGTGTACAGGCTTTTAGACAACAGGTTCCAACTAATCTTTTTACCATATGAAGATAAGATTTTTAATTAAAAGGTTTCAGTACTGTACAGAATGTAACTCTGAAGAATTCAAGTAAAATAGAGAAAACATGTTGAGCTTGGGTCGGAGGGAAGCTCCGCATTTTACGTTTCTTACAAATGTCAGCAAAAATGTCATTATTGTCTAAAATAGGGGTGCAACGGTACATATGACCCACAGTATGTTCCATGGGTTCCCTTTAGTTTGCTTTTCAGCTGATTAAGAATGATTTTGACACTTTGAAAGGAAAATGCAAAACTTGCAACTGTCCTGTAACTGGTCAAGTTAACTAACGGTGTAGTGCGAAATAAATATTTTTGCCATGTACCGTTGCACCTCCGGTTTAAAAAGAGCACCATGTCGTCACTGACCATGCATCAGGGAGGGAAACATACAAAGGCACCCCGTCGATCATGTCTCGTCATATACGCACTGGCGGACACGCGCATACATACCGTACATGCATGTTTTCTCCCTGTCCACAGTGATATTAAGGTCTCTTGTAAACTTCGACAAATTGTAGTTGCCGTTTTGTTTAGCTGTAAAAGATATAAAAGTTATCAAAACCTTTTTCCATTCCTGAAAAGCAGAACATATGAAAAGCGGTCTGCTCCATCTGGCACCAAGTCCAGCCGCTATCATAGAGTCTTCCTCTTGTTGTCTCCACCTTGGCCTTGGCTGACATCTGCACAGAAACAAAATCGCTGGGTTGTTTTCTTGTCAATCACAAGCATTCCTGGAAATGTCTTCAATTACGATAAAAAAAGGGGGGGGGGGGCATACGACCACAAGTACAGGATGAGCACAGCAAAGGCACAGACAGAAAGACAAGGAAGGAGCAACAGTGGAAAAGTGCAGGGGAGGGAGGGAGGCTCACATTTTACCTGAGAAAGCGAGCTGCAAGTGAGGAGGCAGAGCAACCTGAGAGCCCGACTGGAGACTCTTATACAGATCTGAGGAGACAGGACGGGGGGGCACAAAGGACATGGGGGTGAAAAGGAGGGCAGGAGGAAAAAGAAAGGGGGGAAAAGGGATACAAAAAAGGCAGATGGGAAATGTGACCGACGCGACATCTGAGAGAAATCGGCAGACAAGAACAAACGCTCGGACGGTTGAAGCAAACAAAATGGATGCATGTCAAGCACAGACAGCCGCTCGTTCACTGCATACTCGCTACAATGGAATTTTTGTAATGAGTTCATTCATAAGTGCAATGCACATTCATTTCCCGGCACTATTCTGACGCGGCAGTCATTATATGGCAGATTTTCAACATCCTGCACTCACTTTGAGTCAAGGTAGAGAAGGAAGCATTGCTACTGGCCGCAGAGCTGGTGGGTGGTATGCTGGAGCCGGCGGCGCCCAACTGGGGCAGGTTGAGCAGCGGCGGGAACTGGAAAGGAAGCGAGACGGGAACCAGACCGCCCAGCATCCCGAAGCCCAGAGGGAGAGACGGGGTGGAGCCCAGCAGACTGCTGCCCCCTGCTGATGACGCCTGAGTGGAAAGGGGAAAATAAAAATGAACTGGTTGCATCTTCAAGGCCGCGGGAGCACCAACCTGAGGCAACTGAGGAGAGACCGTTGACAACGGGACCGACGTCACCGGTTTGACCCCCTGAGACATCGTCACTCCTGTGGACCTCTGGCGCTGGCCCGAGTTGGCGGAGAGCGTCGTGGGAGGGGTGGCAGTTCCTGAATGTTTGCTTATGGATAGTGAGTTAGTAAGGCTACTGTTGGCTGTGCTGCTGCTGCTGCTGCTGACTGGGTTCTTCTGGTTGCTCGGGGAAGCGTAACCACCTGGGCCCACCTTGACTGTTCCGGCTTGGGCACCTGAGTACGGCGAGCGGAACCCTGTGGGACTTTTGGAGGAGAACTGTTGCATGGGGGGTGTCACCTGAGACCTGGAAATTGGGCAGGGGACGGATGAGCCTGAGGTGGTGACGACCGTGTTGAGGGTGCGAGACTGGGTGTGCATGACGTGGCTGGGGACGACAGAGCCGAGGCTGCGGGACGGGGTGGTGATGGACGAGCCGTGGGTGCGAGGGGAGGTGGTGACGGCCGAGTTGACGGTGCGAGGTGTGAGTTTGACCACTGGCGTGATGCTGCTGTGACTGGATTTTGTGAGAGTGGCGTGCATCGGGGTGATGAAGTTTGACTGCTGCGTAGTTTGAATGCCCATGTGGGATGGGGTGGTGGGAGATACTTTGCTCTGGGGGCTGTGGGGCAGCCGTGTCGCCAGGAAGCTTTTGGGGTTCATGTGCGCCGGCGACGGATGGCTCGTGGGTTGTCGAGAGGGAGGTGGCGTAACGATGATGGGCTCGCTACTGTTGACGCCTTTATTATTGCTGCATTTGATGAGGCCTGAAGTGGGTGCGGAGACCCCCATCTTTGATCCCGGAGGCGCGAGGGTTGACGCGGTGGCTGGGGGGCGGGGTTTAGCAGATGAAGCAGGAGCGTTGACCTTAGGCACGGCGACACCCACGGGTCTCTGAGTGTTCAACACTGAGTGTCTGTGCACCTGACCTGGGCCCTTCACATTGCCCATAGCGTCCACCCTGACCGACGACACGGGCGAGAAAGTGACCGAGGACGGCCGAGACGAAGGGGCGGAGGGAGACGAAGAGCTGAACGTGTAGCGGGGGTTGCTGGCGCCGGAAGTGCTGACTGAGTGCTTTTTCTGCTGATGCTGCTGGAGGAGCGAAGAGACATGAGGGGCTGCGGCGGCGGCGGCAGCGTTGGCGACGCTCTTAGTTCTATCCGGGGAGGGAGGGCTGCCCCCTTGCGCCAGGCCCTTGGCGGCATTGCCAAGGATCATAAGCGCTTGGGAGATGGAGTCCAAGGAGGGAACCGCCAGATCGTCGTCGAGGGAATCCAGGCATATGGGCTCGGCCGGCGACTGAGACGGTCGCTTAGCAACCTGGCCGACGGGGGATGGAGTGACACCTCCTGAGGGTGTGGTCCGCTGAACCCACGCCGCCTCCTGACAAACAAACGTTCAACTTAATCGCCTTGTTGGCTCAGTAAATAAATAAGAGAATGGCAGGTTGTAAAGATTAGAAATATATACTGGATACAAGTCGAACCAAATATTTTTTAATGAATATGACTTCCCAGACTAGAGTGACTAGATTAAGCCAATTCTGCACATTCTGTTCTTTTACCTTTGGCTTGACTTTTGGTGTGTTGATCATCTTTTTCTTTGCTCTGGAATGAACACAAGTCAGATGAGTGTGCTTGGTAACTTTGTAACAAAACGGTGACTAATTGTCACTATACTCACAAGTAGCCAGTGAGGTGACCATGAGCCACGATGCTCTCTTTGAACAGGATCCTTTAAATATATATACATATATATTCACAACTGAGCTACCAACTACCTAACTTGGCAAAATCAAGTCAGGACAAAAAGACTCACCTGCTCTGCATCCAACCTTTTGGCCAAAGAGGTTTCACCTCTGTCTCCATGAAGGCTTTGAGGTAATCTTCAGGAGATGTGGTCTTGCCCTCCAGCTCATAGCAGCTCAGCTTTACTCGCACCAAGTTGCATAGCAACGACCTGACCGAAAATGACAAGGGGGGGGGGGGGGGGGGGGGAAGATCTGGTAAACTCAAAGAAATCCATCCACTGCTTTTACAATAGCAGCCTCATAATGGAGAAAAACAAAACAGACCTGAGTTTGTCGTCCCAGACAAACTTCTTCCGAGGCCCCATCACCCTCTTGCCTGGCTTCTCTTCATCCTCATCCTCGGAAGCATTTTTCTCTCCCTCCTCGGACTGTTGTCTGTCAGGAGTGAGACGCAAACAAGCAGTACGTCAGCGCTTTCGGACAACGTCTGCGTTGCGTCCGATCAAACAGCTACGCAAAATAACCACAAGGCTGCCCGGAATTATACATAAAAAAAAAATAATATGATTTGGAGGTGCGCTTACTTTGCCACTTTTGCAATACAGTCCATGTTGTATCGAGCAATTTGCTCTGGCATCACGCTGCACACCGCCAGCTTCAGCTTGAGTAGTGGCGTGCGGAGTCTGCCGTCCTAGCCAAAAAAAGGGGAGAATTTCATTTCATAAAGGGCAGTATTCACATTTTAATAGAGACCCTGATTGAAACCTCTTCATAAGACGATACGTTTTTTTCTAACATATAAAATTTGGAGGCGACATAGCAAATTAAAAAAAGTACCTGTATGTTAAGGCTCAATTTTTTAAGGCGCTTGAGCAGACCTTCTTTATTACACGGGACAAAGGCCTCCAAGTGAGAGTAGACAGCTGAACGAACATCTGCTGGTTGCTCCTGAACCTGTAAATCAATACTAATACACACACACATAAGAGGGTTATGCTTATAATAGACAAGCTATAAATACAATTTGACAAGCAGGGGTTAAGGAAGGATGTCTAAAACTCTCTTCTAATGTGAGCTAGCTGCCTGCCTGCCATTTGCTTATTACTTGTGATCAAAAAAGTCAAGTGATTTGAAGTAAATTGAGATTCAAGAAGCATTATTTCAACAACCTTTGAGACACCACTGCAAATGATCTAATAATTTGTTGATATGAAAAATGTTTGGGGGAAAAATGAAAACATCAACGTCACTCACTCCAGTAGGATATTATTCATGTCCATGGTGAAGAACTTTTTGCGGCCCTCTTTGTCAAACTGACGAGATGCCTGTGACATGAAACAAGAATTAGCATGACATGAAATTAGACTTCGTCTCCTCCACAGGAAGTAAGATATCAAGTGAGCGAGCGAATCCCATACCGCTCGGAGGTCTTCGATGCGCTTCAAGAGAGGGCCTGGGAGACCAGTGGGCAGTGATGGAGGACTCATCATACTAGCCTGCAACATACGGCCCGCCCCTGCCTTCTGGGCCACGCCAAACGAGCCGTTCTCCCCCTGAGTAGGACTGGAGGACTGCGGAGAGTCCAGCATCCCAAAGTCCAGATCGCCCATCATGTCGTGCAACACGTCATTGTTGGCCGAGCCCAGCAGTGATATCACGGCCGGGTCGGATGTCAAATCCGCCATGTTGCAGTCGTTGCCGCCGGCGACCTTGGCTTGGCTGTTGACGACCGAAGTGTTCGCACCGGGCGTTTTGGCTTGGGGTCGCGGCAAACTGGCGCCAGCTATGTTCCTCTTTCGCATCTCTTCCTTCTCCCTGGTGAAGCGGCGCAACATGTTGGCCAGATGGAGGGAATCTTTCATAAGCTTCTTCCGCTTCTTCTTTTCTGGACGGTTCAAGGATGACACTCTGTCGAGATACAAAAAGGAAAATAACTATATGAAAAGTAATACGCTCAGCTGACTGTTGAGAATGCAAAATAAACATGAGCCACAATTCAGTGTTTCTCAAGTACTACATTCATCATTGGAGTCTTCACATTATAGCAGATTGCAAAGCAATGACAAACCGAAAAGTTAGAACCTTACCCTGGCTTTGGTACTCTATTTTTCCTGGGTTTCTTCTCCTCCAAAACTGCACCATCTTGCTTTTTCCTCCGCTTTTTAATCACCCGCTCATCTCCATCTTTTATCTTTTAGGAGAAGGGTGTTCCATTTTACTATCACGTTAAATGAAAGACAATGATTGTGCATTTACAAAGGATAAAAGAACACACCTTGACGTGATTATTCTCGGTATCGTCTGCTTCGGAGTCAGACGCGGCTCGGAACTGCAGAGTTCCTGTGTTGATGTAAAAGCCTCCGTGTTTGGTTGTCAGAGAGGCTGGAACCAGCTCATCATACTGTACAAAAAGGACACGCTGTTATTGCATAAAGGTGGAACGCCCCATGCCCCAAACCTGATGATGTGTGCAACTCACAGCTTCGGAATTGTCAATGAAGGGGTCAGTCTCGTCATACCCGTAACCAATATCGATGAGATCCTGCATCCTATCTTTTTTCTTCTTCTTGGAAGCGCCACCCTGCAAACAAAGCATGAAATTAATAGAGCACACCAACATTTGACAAAAAGGGTTTTACTGGGCGACCAACTGGTTTTATTGATTAATTAAAGAGCTCTACTAAGAAACACTTTCATATGGAAAAGCCCGGTTGAACATGACACGTGCGTAATAGCAGTGTGGCATTGGCCAAACCGAACGATGCAGTTTGACAGCTCCTTTGATTATGTTAATAATTGATGAAAAGATGCAACAAGTTAGTTGACTTTTTCTGTCGGCAAATTTAAAAGGTGTTTCTTTTGAGGCCATATCACACAGCTCTAATAATATAACTTATATACAACTGCACAAAATAACTTACATATTTGTTTTCAAATCTCTTAGCCAACTCTTCAACCTCCCGTCTCTCCCTCTCATCATCAGCAAGTGGGTCGTTGGGGTCCAGGCAGGGTGTGAGTCCTTTAGGGGTAGTTGAAGCTGCTGCAAGTTGTACCTACGTGTAAAAGACAGCAAGGTAATTATGGAGTGAATAGTGAAAGAAACTAATTTTATTAGTTAAAAAAAACAAAACAGTACTGCTTGTTAGATGTATGTGATTTATTTATCAATCCAATTTACTTACAGTCCAGAGTCGTTATTAATGACCTGGTAATGACGTCTTTACTATGAGTGTTAGACTCTGCATTGTAATTGAATATTATAATGTATATAACTTGGGAACTTTGGGGAATAATGTAATATTTGTATACAAGAACCCAGTTCGCCAGACGAAGCCCCCTTGCTCACATTATATTACCCCGAGTGAGTCCTCACCTGAGAAGGACGTGAAGGCGTCGGGAACACCAGCTCGCTGTAGTTGAATTCGGCAGAACCGCGTTCACTTGGCTCGGAGAGAGAGAGGTTGAGCCGGACGGTGGGTTTCGCCTCCTCGGGCTCGGCGGCATCACCTTGCGAAGTCCCGTACAGACCTCCGCCACCTTCTGACCCGACCGCACTTCCACCAGCGTCTCTGCCCAAAGTCATGGCCTCATCTTCGCGACGGCGTTTCTTGCTCAACTCCGGGGTCGACGGAGTGGATGTGTTGTTGAACGACGAGAGGGTGACGAAGGGAACTTTCCTCGGTTCTGCCATTTGTTCACAAACCGGACGTGCGAAATAGAGCCAGGCTCCCCCCGCGGGTGGTCAGCTAACACCGGAGTAGCCAGTTACACCGCTAGCTGGTTACTATACTAGCTAGCTTCCGTTGAATAACTGCTCCAGGCGACAGAGTTACTAATATTTCGGCACATTCCGTGATAAATCCATATAGCCTTGTACCCGGCGTAGCCCCCGACGCCCACGAAGGACTTTAAAAGTTCTAAACTGCAGTTTTGTGTGACCCCATGTAATCCGTGTTTAGCTACAGAAAGAAGGCTTCTGTAGTAGCCATCTTGATCATTATTATCATTATTCCGTGGTTGGGCGTGCAGAAAGCGGAAGTTGAGGAGGAAAGGAAACAGTGTTCGTCCAATAGCAGAGTCAGAACCGCCCTGGGACACGCCCACCTGACGGTCGAGCGCGAATGTGGAGGTGGTGATTGTTCTGCACAGGCGGGATGCTGGACAGTCGCTTCACTTTTGCATCGAAGGAAAAGAAGACTATCGAATATTATAAATGCCTTCTGAAATTTGTACGTCACTGTTGTCATAGTAATACATGCATTTGGCAACGTCGACGTTCTGCTCGAGTAGGAAGCCATTTAAGGAGTAGCTATGGCTTACAGCCTCTGCCCCCAGGAAAAAACAAAAAACTCATTCATCCACTACGCACTTGAAAGATTGTAAATACTTTAAATAATCTGTCCATTTAAAAAAATAATAATAAACTATAGCACACTCCCATTGTGGTAGTATTGCTGTAGCTAGGGTACATTACCAGGATTCAATTTCCAGCTTGTCTCAGAAGGTGAACAATAACAGACAATTCAGAAAAAAATGGTGTTAAACACTTTATTTTCTGTCACGTTCAGGTTTATTTTCTGTTTTAAGACCAATCAGAAGCGGCACCACCCCAGTCAGAGGCCTGGGCAGTGGGAGCAGTGGACCAGTCCTCAGTAGCTGGCTGATTGCTCCAGTCCTCTGCAAGACAAACATTAAGTAAGATACCACAAAAATAAGACATTAAATTGATATGCATTTCAATTAACAATTCTCACCTGAAAAGGCTTCAGCAGGCTTGACAGCTGCTGGAGCACCTGGAGAAAGAGGAACAAAAGCTCAATACCAGAATTGTAATTGCACTGACACAAGTGAAACTGAAGCAACCCTACCTGCTGGAAACTGCTGAATGGGCACAGATGGCACAGCAACACCCTCGGACCAGTCGGCAACCTCAGGCTGGGCAAACTCCGCTGCAGGGGCGGTCCATTCACCCTGGAACTCCTCCTTTCCAACAGCCTTCTCAGCAGCGGCTTGCTCCTCCTTCTCAATCTACATTTAACAGTACCATAGTCAGTAACTGTATGTGGTGGTGTGCCTATCTGTGATAGTAATAGTTACCTCTTCAGGATCCCTGTAGAAGTACAGATCAGGCATGACTTCCCAGGGGTGCTCTCTGGAAATTGTGCCTCTCATTCGGAGAACCTCCCGGGCCAACATCCACCACATCAGACCCACAGAGTGGTGTCCCTGAAAACAGACACGTTAGAAAACAAGATCCTCTGTGAAAGGACGCCGTCAAGTCATTTCATTCCATGGCTCACCTTGTTGTTGCAGGGGATAGCAATGTCCACATATCTAAGTGGGGAGTCTGTGTTGCACAGAGCAATGGAGGGGATGTTCACATAGGAGGCCTCCGTCAGTGGCTGGTGATCAGCACGAGGATCTGTCACAATCAGGAGGCGGGGCTCTCTGAAAGCGGCCTGGATCTGATTGGTGAATGTACCCGGGGTGAAGCGACCGTGGAAGGTGGTAGAACCGGTGGAAGAGGCAAACTTCAACACTGCTCGCTGAGGAGGAAGCAAAAGTTGTCAATTCTTCTACTGGGCGTCATTTTATTTCTTTTTTTAAGAGGGATTACATTGTGGCCAAGGTCTACCAAACCACAATCATGGGACATCAGTCCTAAATGGTCAAAGTGAAACCCCGTCCATAATTACTCTTGCACATTTCCGACACCTGAACACTGTAGTGACAGCAGTGCCCAAGCTTTAATAATGTGCATTTTCACGTTTCAAAATTGGTTAAGTCTTAATAGCAAAACATCAGACTCTAATGACTTGAATTTTACCTGTCCGGTGTTCCTGGAGGAGATGACGCAAACATCAGCTGGGTTTTCAATGGCAACAATGGCCCTTGCAGCCAGCAGCAGCTTTTCCCAGGTCTTCTTCAAGTTGATGATATACACACCTTAAAAAGAAAGTTATCTTAAATTCCATCCTAAAAGGTGCACAGAAAATGACAATTGATACTAAATCCACACGTACCATCACTTTTTCGCTTGTAGACATACTGCTCCATCTGGAAGTCCAAATTGGTACCTCCGAGATGGGTTCCTGCAGCCAGGAACTTCAGCACATCTTCCTCCTTCATTTGAAGGACATCCAGACTTCCGGACATCGTGACCACTTTCCCGGAGTTACGACTGAGTTGGGAGAGCTGTGGATTGAATTAAAAAGTATAGGGCACATTAAAAGACAGAAATGCCCAATTCCAATTTACAGTCAAACTGACAGGGAATGTGAATAGCGTGTCTTCTGGTTGTTAAAACATTTAGGTAGTGCATCTTTTGAAAACACACGTTATAACATACATTATTGCAGTGCGTCAAGTCGAGCGCAGCAGTGAGCGCGTGTCACATGCTAGTTAGCTTCAAATGTTAGCATCACTAGTTCGGACGTTTTAACACCAAGTGAAAAATCACATGTCTAGTTTTATCGTCATTATAGGTGGTTAAGGTGGTTTTAAGGGAGTTACTTAATTATTTAGATACATTTGGAGGTTATATATTCTAAAAAGGCCTTCTAGGAACTCACCACGAAACAACGCCGTATGGAAGACTAACCACACGATGGTAGAAAAGGCCGCTTTCAGGAAGTGACGTCATTTTTATAGTCCTTTTCTAAGCTTGTGATTGGTTCGTTACTTTCGACCGGCTTGTTGTCATTCTGCTGCTTTATCAAAAGGTGGCAGTGTTAAATAAAGTGACGGTGGTGCTATGTGTTGGATGGCCATCCCATATTAAGAAAAGATGGAAAGACCATATTAAGACAATGCTGAGACGTTGACTTCTCAGTCAAAGTCTAACCTGTTTGGCAACAAGTGTATTTATTTGCCGAAGATAAAGAGTTCCAGTCAGCATGACAACAGAGTGCACAAATTGTCCTTGGTAAAATATTGAAAAATGAAGCCGTTGAAACATGAATCCTCCTGGCAAAGAAATAAATTTAAGTAGCCTGATAAACACACAGATAACCAAAAGTTCAGCCCTACTGCTTCAAAAGCAGTCTGAGGGTGATGGAACTGGAATTTGAAATATTGTGTTTTAGGTTATTTTTCCACAAAGGCAAAAAGGAAAATAAGACATTTAAGGTAGTAGTTTATTCCATGGCATTTAAGTTTACGCTTCAAAAAAAAAATCAACGGTATCAATAATCAGACAAAAATATACTGATGAATAAATGAGTGCTGATCAGGCCATACAGGACTATCAAGACGACTGCCCTGCCCTGCTTATCAATGAGGTTTTAGATTTTTATGATGCTCAATAATTAGCCTCTCCCTACAGTACACCATCAGCCATTTATGTCATGAATTAAGACATCATGTGAAATATGCTCCATTAAATGTGGGGTTTAATGCAAAACCTCTTTCTTAGGAAGTACATAAAAATTCACATTTCATTCATATTTTCTTTATCAGCCAAGGTTAAGACCAAATGTATTATGCCACCATGGTCCATGCCCCTATGACATAACTGCCGTATCTGCACAGCAGCATAGGTCATGCTTCAGGTCTTGATGTTAAGTAGACGCCTTCAGTTTAATCATTTACAGCATTTAAGAGCAGGTTAAGAAGCACACGTCACTATCAACTTTGAAGATTTGTATTATAAAAATACTATAAATACTGTGATGAGGTATTACAAAGTGTCATAGTAAGCAAAAAAAACAAAGCATTAAAATATTTTTTTTCTTTCAACATAGGCGGTTAGTCTTCTTGAGCCACTGGTCTAGACTACAGCGCTGACAAAATACAAATAAGATGCTCACTGAGCAATTTCTAAAATGTGATCGACCTGAAAGCGCAACCAAAAATACTCATTAGATTAGTATTTGTTCAACCAACTTCAGCCATAATCCCCGATGAACACGTTCCTGAGTGTCCACCTTTTACGAGCTCTTGTGTAAAGTGCAACGCCATCGTTGAGGGCAACAAGATACACTTGTGACACATTATGAGCAACTGCATCTCTTCTTTGACGTCTACCAACTTGACCTCGACCTTTCCTTTTCATGTTTTCAGTCCGAGATATGCCATCATTTGCTCATACACGGTCCACGCCATGGCGGCCATCATCGTCCTCCGAAGACAGCGTGGCAACGCCCCTCTTAGGAAGCCTTCAAGTCCATGTTCCTTGGAGAGAAGATCAAATATGGAAATGTGTCATTCAGGTGCATCTCAATAAAACTAAATGCTGTAACTTTAAGAAGGCCAGTTCCTACTATACCATTTATTGTCAATGAATGTGCAAATTTAAAAAAAAAAGTTCATGTTTTTATAAAACATGGAAACAAGATTAAGTACATAGTATTTCCACAATATTATTCATGCCTCCCAGAATTTGCTCTTCTCTCATTTTCCTAAATTTTCAAGCAAGTGACATACATACCACATAAATGAATCTAACCGCGTCGATCGTGCTCAACTGGGGGTTCACTTGGACGAGTGTTTTGACCACATCGGCAGGTTGAGTGACGAGCGACGCAGACACCCCCGCCAGGATCCCGCAGCTGAAGTTAGCCAGGGGGGCAAAAGCAGACACGCTGATCTCTAAAATGAAGACACACGATAGAGAGAGTCAGCAAAACAGAGAAGGAAAAAAAAAAAAAAAAACCTATGGAAAGTTCCAAAAAGGTGGTACAAATAAAATATTTTCACCGCATCCCTCTGGCAATCTGTCCCGCTTTTCCTCTTGACATACCGTTTGGCAAATTGCTCTTCATCTGGCTGTAGAACATAACGTAGATTCCAGAGAAAGGAACGTCTCGGAGCATAGTGGCCATCAGGCCAGAGTAGAGCGCCGCAGGACCTTCAGTCCGACACACACTGCGCAAAGCCCCGGTGACGCTCTCGTAACGGAACCTGCCGCACTGAGGCAAAAAAAACAATTCTAACTTTTGGAAGACTGAGCGTAAACAAATCTCGTCGTATTACTGCCATTTCGATGGTCCTATTTAACGCTGCTTTCTTACTTCATATCGAGTCTTGATGACGGTCACAGGCGACATGAGGACCCCAGCCACCGCCCTGGCCCCGCCTCCCAGCAGAACTGCTCCCAAGGCCGTGGGGTTTTTGTCCTGGAAGAAGTGTTGCTTTAAGGAGCCGTAAGTGCTGAAGTAGAGCCCCACACCAGGGATGGTCCTCATTAACGACTGGGCCCACACAAAAACAGGAGAAAGATGAGTGATTGGCATTGAAGAAGTCACACGGACTCGATTTCTGTTCTAACCGGTGAAACTCCTTTCCACAGTCCCGGCAGCCTCTCTGTCCGCACTACATTCAGGATCATCCTCATCATCCCTAAACGACCAGAACTGGAAAAAAAAATCAAATTCAAGACTATTTGAAGACAAGGAAGAATTGTACGTGTGCGTGTGTACACCCTTACCCAGGCTCCACGCTGTTCTGCAAGGTTTGCAGACGTGTCTTGACCAAGTCGAGGGGCTGGAAAAGTAGCGTGGAGCAGGTTCCGCTCAGAGCCCCACACATGAAGGCTTTGACAGCTGGGTGAGCCTAAAGAGGTTGGAGGGGTGATGATGAAGTCACCCATCCATCCATCTGCTCATGTTAGTGAAAATTAAACTTAAAACCTACCAGTGACAGTTCCATAGTTCGGGTTGACTCAACGGTATCCAGTTTTCTTGCACCTTCACCCCGCAGATGCATGTAACAATGATCAGGCTCTGTGCAAGGGTGCACTCACAATTCGACACAAATCACAAGACCAACGATGCGTCGTTGGTTTGTGAGCAACTGACTTATCACACAGTTACTCATTAACAAGATCACAAATTAGGATCTTGTTCCTTCTTCCGCTTTTTGGGGGGATTTTACACTGGCAATACATTAAAGGGAAATAATTACAATACGCAGGGAAAAAAATGAAAATACTAATTATCCAACTACTAAGTAAAAAGAGCTTCATGATCCTGAACATTACATATTACGTCACTCATAAACGGAATGGATATTAGGATTAAACAAAGTGTTAAAATCGTGTATTATATTACTGTACATACTTTTTGTGGTTCCGGTTGTGTCGCCGTTGGCTTCGGTTTGTGTCTGTTACCCAAACAGCCTCAGCAACAGTAATAATGAAACTTAAGACCGACTTTGGTACCCCGTAATAACGAAACTTAGGAGCTAAAATTGGTACCTCGGCGCTGAATTGTGTCGCTCGACTGGCTTCAATAACACTATGCTGAAATGTTCAGCCCGAGCCGGTTCCTGCTGAGGGTGGGACCCTTCGACGCAAGGTGTGATTGGCTGTCACAAGAAAGCCGCGCCCTTTTGCAGGAAGCTACTTTTTAATTGGCTCTCAGATAGCATACGTCACTTGGAACCTGCATTTGTTTACATGGAATTGGAGCGTTTAAATAAAATAAATACAAACACCCAATTTGGTTTAACATTCAAATTAGATTTCAACGCAACCGGTTTTACGTGTGTTGACAACGTCGAAGGCTTCTCCAGTGGTGTGCAGTAGTTAATAAAAACAAAAAAACACTAGAATTCCTTTTAAAGCCTCTTTATTTGTAATACCACATAGTCACAACATTGCTTCAATTCTTGAGGTGCAGATAAACATTACATAAATGAGATGCTTTTTTTCTTTATACTTCCTTTTGGCTTTAATTTGTTTTTAAGTGCGTACAGGTCATTAATTTGAGCAGTGATTTTAGAATAACATTCCTCTCACTTCCCAGCAGTGTGAGCGAGCCAAAGCCACCCTTGAGCACAGCGTGTGAGGGCTGCTTTATTGTTGCATTTTGCAAAAAAGAGGGTTTTTGTGCTACAAGTATGACCGTTTATGCTGAATCTCTCTTTTTTTTTTTTTTTTTCTTCTGCCATTTTGAGTAACGTATACACAGGCTACAGTGATCAATTATGTCCTTCGATCCCATTAGGATGACTTGTTCAACCTTTGTGACTATGCTAACCCACTGCCTCACTCAATAAGCTGTGCCCTGAGAATACAGTGTGTGTGCCCTTAGGAGTAACCTACCCCACAACTCCATTTGAACTTTACCCTGAACAAGAATGAAGACAACAGTAACAACACAAAAGATCAATAAACATTCAGGGGGGAGGGCGGGGGCTGCATTTACGGTCACAGCGTGTGTTGATGTTCTTTGCATGTACTAGGACGTGCAGGTTGTCTTCAATATTTTTAAAGCATCCGAGTTTGTTTCAAAGAAACACGGCCGCAGTGGTTGCTTACGGATTGGCTAAGCGTTTCATTACCTCAGTGCAAAATTAGAGAATTTTAGCACAGTCACAATCCTTCACTACCTGTCGTTTCGAATTGGGTCATCCCCGTTTTAACTTCATGAAATGTGTATACATCAAATGATTAAACTCAAAAGCATAGTCACAAGTTGATAGTTAAATCGGTGCAATACATTTGAGCATATAAACCATTGTAAGGCAAAAGCGCAAGCAAGAGCCACAAACGTACTTCCATTCTTAATCATAGTACAAACTTCAGCATAAAATACAAATCTATAGATTGAGATATTACTTTGGTCCCCTTCCAGTAATTATACTTCTGTTTGCTCATTTCTTCAATTAGAAAAATAGATCCTACATTAGGGTTTTTATAGTTTGAATGTCTCCTTATAAAAATATGTCCTTTATTCATTTTTCCGCAGAGAAAGAACTATTTGTCAAAAAAAAGGAGGGGGGGGCGGCCCCAAGTCGGTTGTCGTGGCGATTGTCCGGGTTTACCGTCTTTAACTATGTGCATAGATTGTCACGGTCAAAATGAGCAGCCAGTCACAGAAGATGACTTGGTCTTTGCATGTCGCTTGTAAATACACTGACATCGTGTTCACGTGAATTTGGAGTTGTCTGGTAACGGTTTGGTTGATGACCAATTAAGCGTCGCTAGCGATTTATTCAGGTTTGGGCTCAGGGGTTTCGCTCTTGGGCTCGGGCTCATCGTCACTTTCCACGCCAGTGCGGGTCACGATGCGGCGCATGGTGAACGGGAGCTCGCCGCGTCTAGAAGGGAGGAAAACAAGTGAGTCCAACAATTTAGAGTTTATACCAGTAACTGAAGAAGAAGAAAAAAAAAAAAAAAAGCATGTCAAACGTGACCTGTGATCCAATTATGGTTTCTCTCCTCACCTCAACTTGCTCTTGAGGCTGGACACCTCACGGTTCATGGACTCTGCCGATTCAGTGGCATCCTCCAGCTCCCGCTGCAGTTTCCTTCGGTTGGCGTTGGCCCTCTGAGCCTCTTCCTCGGCTTCCTCCAGCTGACGCTTCAGCTGCTTCAAGCGAGAGTTCAATTTGTCCGCCTAGAAGACAAAAATGACCATTAAAACAAAGATTGGGAAAATCTCACAGAGGTCAAATGAAATATTAATGAAGAAAACCAGACCTGGTCTTTGTACTGCTCAGTGTTGCGTCTCTCATCGTCCACCTGGAGCACAACCTCCTTCAGTTTCTTCTCCGTGCGTCTCACAAGTTTGGAGGCACTTTGCCGCTCCCTGAGTGAAAGGGTGAAAGAAGAACACCGTTCAGACTGGCGACGTGAAGCTACAGAATCTCTCTCGACCGCTCGCTGATGCTTTCACCTGGTCTCAAAGTCGAGCTGCTCCTCCAGCTGAGCAATCTTAGCCTCCAAGGCGGTCATATTGGCTTTGTATTTGGACTTGACGGTTCCCTCCAGCTCCTGGAGTTTAAGTTTCAGGTCCTTGTTCTGACGCTCCATTTGGGAACGGGCGCCTTCGACACGCTGGGCGGCACTGCGCTCCGCCGCCAGCTCCACAGTCATCTGCTCGGTCTGCAGAAAGGGAGGGGGGGAGGGAGGGAATGCAAGTCTGTCAGAGAGACCATCACCCAGATAGATAAAACTTGGAGGACCAAACACACAGACCTGAAGCATTGCTTTCTTCATCCTGTCATTCATCAGCTCCGTATTACACTGCTCCTCCTCCACCTCTTCCTCCAACTGAGCAATACGAGCCTCCAGACGTCTCCTCTCCTCTGCGACTTGAGCACTGTGGTTGGTTAAAAGAAGAGGAGGGGGGCGGGGTCATGGGATGTCAAGATGAACATGCCATTTGACAAAGGTCGTACTTCTTGGTGGCCTGGTTATTGATCTCATCCTGCAGCTCGTCCCTCTCCTGCTGCGCCTGTCTCTTCACACGCTCGGCAGCGGCCACCTCCTGCACGGAAACGTCAAGATTGTATTCAGGTTTCGTGACTTTCAAAATGAAAGCGTAAAAAATGGTGAGGTGGTGTGAATAACGACCTCCTGCATCTGGAGCATCTCGGCTTCCATGCTCTTCAACTTCTTCTCAGTTTCCTTGCTCTGCGCAAGTATATCCTCTCTGGACAGACGGGTGTCATCCAGTTCCCTGATAAGTTCTTTCATCTGGGCCTAAGGAGCATACAAAACTAAGTTTAAAAACAAACAAATGACGAGACGAGCATTTTGAGGGCTATCAACAGTGACTTACTTGGAGTTTCTTCAGCTGTTTGAGAGCTTCCTCTCTGTTCTTGTTGGCCATGTCAATGCCCGCTTCCAGCTCCTTCAGGTCCAGCTCCAGTTTCTTGCGTGAAGCCACAGCAGCTGAGCGCTGCTTGCGCTCATCTTCCAGCTCCATTTCCATCTCACGGACCTGACGCGTAGACAACCACAGATTTCAATTTAAAATTGGCATGCATTTTATTTAATCTTCCATTATAAACATAAAAAACAAAACAAAAAAAATGGAGTTTCTTTGAAGGCTTTTCACCTGCTTGATCAAAGACCTCTTCTTCTCTTCACCCATCTCGTCACGTCCCGCCAGGTCTCGCTCGTACTGAGCCTTCATGGCCTGCATATTGACTTCCAGACGCAGCTTGGCGTCCTCAGTAGCCTGGAGCTCATCCTCCAGCTCCTCAAGCTGAGTCTTCATCTCCTCCAACTGCTGGTCCATTGAACGTTTAGATTTCTCCAACTCGTGAACCTGCAGAAAATTTAAGATTTGTGATGAGGACACAAAGTTCAGGAACAAAAAAAAAAAAAAAAAAGGAAACATCTCTGAAATGAAAACATACACTCTTCCCAACATCATCCTTAGATGAGACCAGATCTTCCATTTCAGCCCGGAGCATTTTGTTGCTGCGGTCCAGATCGTCCTTCAGCTCCATGAGAGTTTCGAGCTCACGTGCCAAAGACAACGCACGAGTGTCTTTCTCACGGGCCTCAGCTTCAGCTCGATCTCGCTCCTCTGCATAGCGGGCAGAGATGTTCTTTTCTTCTGCAAGCATCTGGACAGAGAAGATGGCAACAAGGCCGCCGGTCATTCCTGAAGCACAACTACCAAAATAATCCGAACATTCCAAATGCAAGCTCACCTGGTCAAACTTCTTTTGCTTCTTCTCCAGGTTGGAGACAATTTGTCGGAGGTGGTCCTGATCAACCAGCAAGTCGTCCAACTCCTGCTGGATGCGCGTCTTGGTTTTTTCCAATTTGTCGTAGGCTGAGCATTTCTCCTCCAGGCGATGGCATGTCGATTCAAGGTCTCTTTGCACCCTCTTCTTCACTTCTTCAGCACTCTCCAAACAAGTAGAATCCTGCTCGAGCTTCTTCTTGAATTCTAAAATCTGATAGCAAGAAGGAAGGCAATATTGCATTTTTATTAACCCGTACAAGCCGGTCGAACATCAAACTGCTAATATGCTCACACTGACAAAAAAAAAAAAATGTCCTTGTGTACCTGAGCTTGTGCCATTAGAAGTTGCTTTTCTACATTTTTTTTGGCTTCTTCCTCCTCCTCCAGCTGTTCTCTTAAACTATTCTGCTCATCCTCCAGCTGGCGCAGACGTGTGCCCATTGACAGTTTTTGCCGTGTCTCTTCCTGAAGCACTTCCTGTTGGAAACAGACAAAATGAATGTATCTCCAGTAGGAGCACAAGCAAGCATGTACTTCAATGTATTATAGGATTGGGAGTATACCTGGACATCCTGGAACTGAGACTCGAGTGTTGAGCGGTCTTTGGTTGCCTTGATTGACTTTGACTCCACGTCGTTCAGCATGGCGTTGGCATTTTCCAGTTCTGCCTGTGGATGGTCACGAACGAGTATTATTATTTTTTTTTTAATATATCAAATCACCACCGTTTCAGCCATATTGTTTGACTTCATGGAACATGTGGGTTAGAGATATGTGAGAGAAGAAGAAAAAAACGAGTCAAGTATACCTGCATTTTGGTGAATTTCTCACTGAGCTCCATCCGTTGGCGCTCACTCTCCGAAAACTTGAGCTGCAACTCCTGAACCTGCGATTCGGCCTTCTTCCTACGATGCTCGGAATCTCCTTTTCCCTGCATCAAGCTCTGCAGCTCGATGGTAAGCTCATTCCTCTCAGATTCCAGAGCTTGCTTGGCCTTCTCCATCGACACTTTGTTCTGGAGGATGAAGAGTTTGATTTGTTGGTATTGTCATACCCCAAAAAAATAAGAGGTGTGAATTAGAAGAAATAGGTCAATACCCGTTTTGCCTGCTCCAGCTGCTCATTTAATTCATCAAAAGATTGACTATGCTTCTGTCTCATGTCAACCATCTGCTGCTCATGGACTCTGGCCTCATCTTCCAGAGCCCTCTTCAGCTGGGCCACTTCCGTCTCACGTTTGGTCCTGGGCAGAGAGCGCAAAATTAAAGTGAAATTCTACAATAGACGGAATAACGGGGTCAGGACGATGAGCTCAACCTGAGTTCCTGCTGTGCGGCGGTGGAGTCCAGCGTGTCCTCCAGCTCCGTCTTGAGCGCCTCGAGTTCTTCTCCGAGGTCCCGTCGTTGTTTCTCAGCTTTGACGCGGGACTGTCGCTCCATCTCCAAATCGTCCTGGAGTTCAGATAACTGAGCGTCCATCTCTCTGATCTTTTTCTGAGCCATATTCTTCTGTGCCGCTTCCTCCTCGATCCTAAAAATGCCAATGGTTTGAGTTAGCGCTGAACAATTAACAGTTCGAGTATTAAGAAATGAGGAGCTATGTCATAAATGGACACCTGGCTAGCGCAGCCTGGAGCTCTTCCTCCTTTTTGGCTAACTGGGCACGAAGCTCAGCAATCTGGGCCTGCAGCTCGGCGATTTGGTCGTGTACGTCGGTGACGTCACCCTCAAGTTTGCGTCGGTTCTTTTCCACCTCCTGGCGCTGCTTCTCCTCCCTGCGCAGTCGGTCTGAGACAAAAATCGAAACAATGAGTTAGTCGAGAAGAAATGCAGAATGTGCTGAAAAGCTGCTATTGTACCCTCAAGGTCTGTGATCATGGCCTCGTGTTTAGTCTTCAGTTTTTGCAGGCTCTTTGACTTCTCCTCCTCTTCCGCGAGGTTGGTGGTGAACTCGGATATTCTTTCCTCCATCAATTTCTTCTCCTGAATTCACAAACAGTTTTGTTTTTTTAATTGCATGATATCATTTGATATACATTTGACTTTCCGTATATCCAAACCTTGTTAAGTTTGACATTCTGATCATCGAGAACCATGATTTCCTCTTCAAACTTCTTCAATTTGGCCTCCGTGGTGACTTTCTCCAGCTGTAGCTTCTGTCTAGCTGCCTCCTCTTCATCCAGCTGTTGCTCCAAGTCCTATTTCCAAATGAATAAGAATTTAGGAGTGACGCCACAAGCCTCATAAAAGCGGTCGTGTCAAAACTCACAGAAATATTTTGCTGCATCTTCTTTTTTTCCATTATTAGTTGAGAAGCACGCTCTTCCTCCTCCTCCACACGGGCTTCCAGATCGTGGAGGATCTCCTCTAATTCCTGCTTTCTGGCAGCCAGGCGAGCTCTCATCTCTTCAGCCTCAGCACAGAGTTCCGTTTCGGCCTGTAGCTGTTCTTGAAGGGCCATCTTCTCAGCACTCAGCTACAAAAAAAGTAAGCACAGCATTTAAGCGTTGTGGGGAAAGTGCTAAAAAAAATTACTTTTTTTTTTTTTTCCCCCTCCACTCGATTTTTTTGTTTTACCTGCTGATGCTGGTCTTCCAGCTCCCGGAGCTGTTGCTGTGTATAGATCTGTTTCTCCTTCACTTTGGTCAACTCATCATCCTTGGCATGCATTTCCTCTTCCTGTCTGCTTACTTGAAGTAGGGGCTTCACCTGAGAAAGTATTTTGGTATTAAAAAAAAAAGAAGAAGCTCAAAGCGTGCAAAATATCAGCAAGAAATAACACGAAAGATTGTTACCTTGGTGAAAAGCCTCCACCACTGCCAGTTTCTAAGTTTGAGATAAGCAGCGCAATTCCTTTGGATCACCTTCATTGCAGTCAGTTGCTGTTGGCGTCTTGTAAAAGCCCTGCAAAAGAAAACATTGGAAAAGTAAATAAGTGAATAATAAAAATACTTTTTTTACTAAAATGGTACATCTGTGGATGCAACACTAATAATTAAAGTCCTGAGTCCTACCTGCGGGCCAAATGGCCTCTGCACCAAGCCTGGAAACTAATAATAATGTCTGTGATTTTCATGTCCCTTTCCTCCTCCAGGTGAGCAAGAACTCCAGCTCTGAAGAAAACTTTACTTTGGCCAATACGGTAAAGATTTGGATCAAGCTCCAGACTTTTGATCTGACGGAAAAAGAAACACATTCATGTCTTGTGTGTGAATCTTCACATTGACGCGTGAACAGATTTTTTGTTTTTTTTTTGTTTACCATAAGCACACAAGCTTGCTTTCCATCCATGAAGCCTTTGGGAATAGCGCTTGGAGTGAGGATTTCATATCTGAGAGAAGAGCAGGTAATATTGGGTATACAGACTCAGAGTGAGAATTGGGAGGCAGAACATTTGGCTACCTCTGTCTGAACTCCTGGAAGATAATTCGGTTGGGAAAGCCTTGTCTGCAGATACGGATCCCCTCCAGAACACCATTGCATCTTAGCTGGTCCAGAACCAGATGAGGATCCAGTTTTCCTGCCTGGTGAAACAAAACGAGGATATTCAGCAACCTTGCCGCTTACCTTGCAGCGCGTTTCTTCTTATTTATTTTTTTTATACCTTTTTCTCATGATTTGGGATGATGCAGCGAACAAAGTTTGGATTTGTGTTCCTCAGCGTGGCCATGAGCTTGGACAGTTGCTCTTTGTAGAGCTGGCCCACGGTGCGGAACATGCCCTTGCGAGTCTTAAAAGCACCTGGCATCTCGGACATGCCGGAAACCTTATCCAGTCCGACTATGCGGTCCACTAAAGAGAGGGCAACACACAAAAGCCATAAAAAAAAAAAGACAAAAAATTCATCTACAAATGCATGACAAAATAGGTCATCCACTTTCTCTTGGGAGACAACCACCCAGAAAAAAGTAGAGGACAGAAAACGCCAAACAATAACACCACACAATAGATGGGATGCAAATCAAAACTAGGGGGGGGGGGCACAATCCAGTGAAGTGTAAAAAGATTACAACCACAGAACAACAGGGAGGGCAAAACAGTGCAGTGGGTGAATGGCAACTATTCACACAGTAGATTGGGGTGAAAACTATGTGGAGATATTCATTGGAAAAGTGACACTCATTACAGTGGGCATTTATTGTTGTGGTGACCCAACAAAGGGGAAAAAAAAAATAACACCAAACCCATGCAGCGTATACCCTTTTCTGTAGTACCCATGACCACCACCAGGAGTCCCACACAACACTATTACACGGGAGAGGGAAAGGGAGAGTTCAATGATGGAGCAACAAGTGGAAAGTTGAAAAGCAGTAAAGCACAGAAAAAAAGCTTGAACATTTCACTGATGTAGACCAAAGCAGGTATTTGAACATGGAGGGGAAAACCGAAGGAGCAAACAAAGCATTTGGAGAAGACATGGAAAAAAAAAAAAAGAAACACTGTCACCTGAGTCTGAGTGTAGTATAGGAAAACGCTGATAAAAATAGGCTCTCTGAGAATTCTGTACCTCTGAGCGCCAGCAAAGACGTTTGGGTCAAATGTAACGTACAAAATGGAGCCAAACAGAGGAATTTTAAAGGAACACATTTGAAGAAAGGGTAAAAACAAAGGTGCATACACGCACAACAGACAGTAAAGAGAAAGAAATGTGAAATGAAAACAGGAACGGCAAGCTTGAATTATTAAACACTGTCCACACCCAGCACTTTGGGCCCCATTAAAAGCTGAGCAACATGATCAAAAAGAGATGGAAAAATATAGGAACACGCTCCCTTATTTTGCATTACTTTATGCTAATGTAATCAAGAAATAATTAGCCATTGTTAGCTTAAGCATAACTTAACATTAGTCGTGGTTAGCTTTACCATAACTTAACATTTTGTGTGTCGGCTAATTTTATGTTGACTATTTAAAATGCTTAGATCGGGTTAGATGTCAAAGACTAAGTTGTGTCGAGAAGTGTTAAGTGTCTGTTTTGGGGCATTTCCAGACTTACCGTCCTTCCACAGTTCACAAACAAATTTGTCTGTTGACTGGTTGAGCAGCGTGGCAACGTTGTCGTTCAAAGGGTCCATGTTCTTCATCAGCCACTCATCCGCTTTATAGTCAACCTGATGAGTAAGAGAAGATATCCTTTTGTTGACATTTATAGTGCGTGCAAACAAAACACAAACTAAGCGGTGATGAGACAAGTACTGATGATGACTATAGAAGAAGAGAACATCCTCAACATGTCTGCCTGCTCACCTTGCCTGCGTAATGGATAATACAGAAATCGGCTTCATCCTTCAGTTTCTTTGGCTTAAAGAACTTGGGGTGGTTTCCCTGCTCTTGGACCACTTTCTCAACAAAGCTCTTGTCTGTAGCTTTGGGAAACCAGCACTCTTCATCCAGCAGAGCAAGAATACCAGGAGGGCTGGCCTGCGCACAAATGGGGAGAAAGTGATATTACCTAAAATAAAAAATGGATGTACGCAAAATCTCCCTCCCCCACCAACTCACAGGCTTCTCAATGAGTTCAATGCAAGGCTGCAGGTCGAGGCCAAAGTCGATGAAGCTCCACTCGATGCCCTCCCTCTGGTACTCCTCCTGCTCCAGGATGAACATGGTGTGGTTGAACAGCTGCTGCAGCTTCTCGTTGGTGTAGTTGATGCACAACTGCTCGAAGGAGTTCAGCTGGAAGAAAAATCACAACGATAAGAATGGTATCCAGTCGGTTCCACTACTTTTAACAGATAGTCGTTGTTACTGCTATATCTCGTTTCTTTTCATTTTCTGTGTATTTTCATTATTATTACCGTTGAGTGCCACCAGAGGGCGCTATAGTGTAAGTGAGCTTTGTAAGAAGAAGTAGAGGTTAGTTTCCGCCGAAGAAGCGATCTCTCGAGAGATCGAAAGATGCGTGACTGAAGCGTGGTCACAAAGCTAAGTTGTTAAGAGAGTTAAGAAACAATAAGAAGAAGAAGACGACTGAAACTAATTCCTCTCTCGGTACTCAGCCAACGAGGTATTGTTTGTATGTTGTATTTGTCAGAATCGTTTTATGTGTTAAATGTCTTTCTTTTGAGCTAACTGTTTGTTTTGTGCCTTTAGTTTTCACGGTGTGTTTATGAGTCTGAACAAGCTGGATTCAATAAATTCATCAGTTGAGAAAGCCACTTGTGTCTGTTGGTACCTGGAGGAGTTACAGTCGTATCTGCGTACTTTACTTCGGCTTACCTCAAAGATCTCAAAGCCGGCAATATCCAGGATGCCAATAAAGGAGGCTCCTTGTCTCTTAGTTTTGTCCAGGGCTTTGTTGATCCTCATAACCAACCAGCGGAACATCCTCTCGTATGTGGCTTTAGCCAAGGCCTCCACAGCAAATTCGGCTTGCTCCTGGGTCTGGGCCTTTTGGACATAGTCTCGACCCACCTTGATCCTGGGCATTAAGATGGCCCTGGTAAAGTCTGTGACATTCATCCCCATGAGGTGGCAGACCTTCTGAGCGGCTGGGGGAAAAAAAAGAAAAAAGAATCAAGGCACGAAGGGGGAAGATGAGCAGAAAACAGCAGTTAAAGATATAATTTAGTTTCTATTATCAGAGAGGGACTGGAAGGACCTACTTGTGTTGTCAGGCATGGAGGCCTGGTCATTGTGACGTTCCTTCTTGAAGGTCATATTGCCCAGCTGCAGCACAGAAGACACGACCTTCAGCATGCCTACATCCCCCCCCAAAAAAAACATCAATTAAAGAAAATAGCAAAATCCGGTTTTTCAAACAGTTCAACATTGGCCTTACCGATTTGCTCATCCTCTGGGATACTCATAATCCTCATAGCATCCATGGTCTCTGCAAAAAGGTCCTTGTCCTGTTGTCCCGGAATTGTAACATTCCCATTGGAAAGGAAACGATAGTTGTTGTAATTTTCAAGTAGGAGCTCAGCTAGAGAAAGGAGATCAATGCACTCATTAGTAAACTAGAGAGGCATTTTTGCCAAATAATTCAAAGTGATTGATTGTATTGAGCATACCACGCAATTTATCTCCAGCTCCTGTGAGCAGGTAGTAAAAGATGTGGAATGTGCGTTCGTCCTTGGCCTGACGAATGGCACGGGACTTCTCCAGCAAATCTAACAATCAGTCTGTCAAGGGGCAATGTTTTAGATGCGGACAAACCCCAAAATAAGAAACACATAGCCCCTCATTTGGCAAAGAAAATGTTAATTGCAAGAAAATAAGGATACAGGTCTCAATATTTGCGCCAACAATGTAACCGTTGACATCAAAGTTAATCCTGATGAATTTTCCCTGCAAAGAAAAAGACAATTAATTGAAGTGGACACATTTTAAAATAAATAAAACCCAATAGATGATATCTTACAAATCTGGAGGAGTTGTCATTTTTTACTGTCTTGGCATTTCCAAATGCCTCCAGGATAGGGTTGGCCTGCAGAAGCTGCTTCTCCAGCTCGCCCTGGTGAGGAAAACATTTTACCCTGTTATGAACAGGCTGCTTTTATTGTCACACCTGAAAATGATCTTGGGCAGCTTAGGATACCATCAAACCCAGGGAACCTCAGAGCCATCACCAGAGTGGAAAGATCCAGGAGGAAAAAATCTTTTTGCACAGTAGTTTGTAGTTAAGGACCTTGAAAAATAAATTCTCAGCAACAATTTCTTCTTTTTTTTTTTTTTTTTAAATGTCCTTATCTGCTGGTTATGTCATATAAAAAATTATTTTTTTAAAAATTACATAACATGTTAGAAGCTGCTTAGTAATTAAATGCATTGGCTGAGGGACGGGGAAACTGCAAAGCAGATCCTGGACAAAAAAAACATTTGGACAAGAGCACGCACGCACCAAGTAGCCACAGAAATCTGGAAAAATTCAGCCAGGCAAAATTTGGCTACCAACTCCCCACATGAAGGCCACAAAGTGCTTGATAAGGATTCCTTCTCCCCACCTATCCTACAATTGTCTGGCTGAATTTTTTCACAGGAACAGTTTCCGCTAACCCGACAACAAACTCCCTTCAGATTCACGAAGTAACCCTTCGGTGACACAAAACAACTCCCACAGCAATGTGCTCCAATGAGGGGAAGTCGCAGGACGGGGGATGAGGAAGTTGGAAGGAGGGACGGCGATGACAGAAGCAGGTGGGGTGAAAGAACGAATAAAAAGGGCGAGAGAGAGAGAGAGAGAGTTAACTCACATGTGACAGGATCGAGCTGCTCTGTTGATGGGAAGAGAGAAATACGACAACCTCAAAAATGGAATGGTGGACACCGATGTGGTTTTGCCTGAACCACGTTCAGTTGCGTGTCGCAAAAGCCCGGCCGGCCACAAAAACTTTCTAGTGCGGCCAGAACAGATTCCTTAACGGTTGCTTTTTCGTGTCAGATGCAGTACAGCCCGAAAAAGCAAGCGTCAGCAAATTGAGCTACAATATTTGTCGAAAGTCTCAAAGGGTGTCTCTAAATCAGCGCAATTGTTTATAAAACATGTCTCCCTCTTGTGGTGGCTTTTTTTTTTATGTCTTCAGCGCAAAAATACAATGATGGAGTAGCGGATGTTACATAATCCATTCAGTCACACGCATTCGTCACCATGTGAGCTAAAGATTTCAGTCAGGAGTTCAGGGCACAATGGGGATTTTTTTTTTTTTTTTTTTTTAAACATCATGTAGGTTTAGTCATTTAAGAAAAACAGCTGATGTGAAAGCTGACGGGAGAAGTATGTTGGCTTACCTGATCTTTCTTGGTCTTGTGAGAGGAGGCCACATGAGCCAAATATTGGATGACCTTCTTGGTGTTCTCAGTCTTACCGGCGCCAGACTCGCCTCTAAGAGCCAAACACAAAAAGATAATCAAAACAGAAACAGATTACACAAATATGGACAGAAATAAATATCACTAATCAAATAGCGCGGGGGGGGGGGGGGGATCATTTTGACTGAATGATTTGCAACTCACGTGCAGAGAATGGACTGGTCCTCACGATCTGTAAAAAGATCAGGCAGACGTAAATAAGTACACTAACTATCTTAAATTATCGCATGTGCAGCTGCTTTGTATCGCCGGAAGAACGGTCTCGCCACAAAACAGGAAATCAACATCCGCCTTGCGGCAACTGGAAGGAGTTGCTGCTGACAAAGCTAATTACAAACCGCCTTGTGTAAAAACGACGCTCTTCTGATGTGGGTCAAAATAAAATGGCGTGCAAAAATGTAAAGGGATGGAGAGTCATTTGCACAAAAAAAAAAAGTTACACGAAATTAGTTCCGTACAAAAATTGTGTGTGGGCCGGAGACCTACCCTGCATCATGCTTCTGTAAGATATGTCGGTGATGGCGTAGATATGAGGCGGCATTTCGTGTTTCTTCTTTCCCTTGTACATTTCAACGATCTCCTCGGAGTAGATTGGCAGGTTCTTGTAGGGATTAATGACGACGCAGAAGAGCCCAGAGTATGTCTGCGGAACAGAAAGGGGTTCAAAAGGGGATTCAAAGTCGGCTGACACCTAGAAAATTATTTATTGAAAACATCTGTATTTGTTGAGCAATTCATCTGTACTGGGGTGGGGGGGGGTATTGATTATTATTACACATTTATTTTATGTTCTGGACAAGCTGCTGAAAGATTCGGTCTGGCCTCAGGAAAGGGTGGAGGCTTTCTCATCAATTCTGCTCGGGTTGACTCCTCGTCTATGTTACGCAACGTCAACCCCACCCAGCGAGGAGTTTAAAATGAAGGCCAAGTTTTGAATTGGACTGCATTGTAAACTAGGAAACCAAAGTCAATTCTCGAAATCAGATTGCAGATCATTTTTTTGATTCGAGACCAACATCAAATACACACTTTGAAAACCACAAAAGCTACAGTGCCCACTTTAATTTTCTTTTCTATCCAAGTTTCCGCTTCTAGATTTTTTTTTTTTTGGTTTCCTGATTCCTGCGCTGCCATTCCAAGATTCTGTATCAGGCATCTTTCCCTCTGGGAAGCACAAGCTCTCCCATGAGCGCCTACGGAGCCTGGAGGCGCCTCAAACTCGACAGCGAGCGAGGAAGGCAGTGACCCCGGTCGGTCAAACAAACCAGATTATTCACAGCGCAGGACATGGGGTATAAACACAAATAATGAACATCAATTACAATGTCATTTGCATTCCATGCCCTCGTATCAAAGACGGCTTCCTGTTCAGAGTCAACACCCACCCACAAGGGCTGGGGAGGAAACATCGGACAGAGCCGATAAATGAATAGATTAAAAAAAAAAGAATTGAAATGTATGGTATAACAACTTCTGATCCCCCAGGAAGATGTTTCTTCAAAATTCTACAATGTTTCAAACTTACATAAATGAGCCCAGAGTAGTATCGCTCCTTCAGGTTGTGCAGCACGGAGGCTTCGTTCAGGCAGGTGAGCTCAGCCATGTCTTCCACTTTGCTAAACTTGGGTGGGTTCATCTTCTGGATGTCATCTTTGTTCACCCTGATCTTCTTACCGGAGTCGGCCAACTCGATCAAGCACTCGTCGCCCTGCTCCTCTTTCAAGGAGCCGGCCTCGAAGCCCAGGCGCTCTGAGGGAACCCATACGAGCTTCTTGGAGGCCCAGTCAGCCTGTGCCAGTGGGTTGTTGATCAGGTTCCGGTCCCCATACAGATACTTGTTTGGGTCTGCCATGGTAGCTGTTCAAAAAAACAAAACAAAAAGGGAGAAAGTAGAATTAGTTTTGTAATTTAACAACATTTACAGGGCTGACACCAAATCTAAAGTCTCGCTCCGTGAGTCATTGCTCAGCTTTTTACTTTCACAAGCAATCATGCACGACAGAAAATGCCTCCTTGAAATAGGTCAGCAAAAAATAAAAAAAAATACCATTTCATATTCATACTAAAAATATATATATAAAATTATAATATAAATAAAAGATAATTACAAATTAAAAAAATAAATATAAAAATAAAATAAATCTTTATGCCCGCTCCTATCCATATATTCCAGTAAATTAAATAAAGAAAAATTGTCTTTCGAGCCCTCGCAGTGTTAATGCACATACTGCGCCATATTTCATATAGCCTACAATCTGAAAAGCTTCTAACTAGCAGCCTGTTGACCGGGAATGCTGCGGTTCAACGCCAATAGAAAGTGACTCGACGGGTATTACCAGTACAGAGGGCTGTGTGCTGAAGGCTGTGTGCTGAGAGCCAGCAATAAGTCAACTAGGACAAAGAGTCTCCTGACAATAACTTTTGGTGATCCAGACTTTACTAGTTCAGCTCTTATTTTCAAGCACCACCAGAGTTGTTGTCGAGTTATTGCATGGCCAGAAAGGTTTGCATGATTATGCTCAGATGCAAAACATGGAATATGACACTGAAAAGAAAAAAAAAAAAAAGGCTCCAATGGGAAACAAACTGTTGCCAAATCCTTCATGTTCAACATTATGAAAGCGTGAAGAGAGATTGCAGTCAAGCGCCATTTTATGAAACGAGAAAAAGGCGGTTGGAAAGAGGAAGAGCATTTCCAGCGTCACAAGTCATTTCATGACACCGTGACTTTTGCAGATCCACTTTATGCCGAAACGCTTTCCCCCTCAAGCGCGTTCAGATTCGTTACGAGCTTAATGTCGCTCGGGCACTTAGTTAATGATCATCTCCAGCGACGAGCCAATAAAAATAAACCGTCATCTGTATTCAAAAAAAAGCTGACGGACCCTTGACCCTCAAAATAGGTCATTTAACAGTCTTGTACCCGTTCCACCACATTAACCCGGATCTGTGAGAAAGAAAGCAGAGAGAGCATCATTCTTCTCATGACCCCTACCTCCCTCCCTCCCTCCCCCAATCAAGTTCCCCACGCTGCAGCTGAAATCCATCATTGTCCAAAGTGTCTCCAAGTCCCAACTCTTGTTGGACGCCTACATCCTGTGAAACTAGAGGGGAAATTGGTGATGCCGGCGCTATCCGATGGCTCCGTAGCCCTTTTTCTAGGTCTCAGGACACACGTCTGTCCGCTTCCCCATAAGACCAACAACCTCCACCCCCCCCCCGTCCACCCTCCGCTGTTTATCCAGTCTTTTCAGGGTCGCATTCCTGCCATACTCACCCTCTCAATCAGGGAGAGACGAATTCCACAAATGTCTACTTTATCCACTATGCCTCCTCCCTGCTTCTCCGTCTTCGACGGTTGGTTCTTTTGGATTCGTATTTTGACGCAGACAAAAAGTCACTTATCTAAAGTCTGCCATTGCTTTAGGATTTAAAGGATTTAAATACGCCAAACATACTGTACATTAAGCCGAAATCAATACGTGGATATAAATATTTATATGGCAAACATCTGCTGCACTTAAGCTGATTGGAGCCTGAAAGCCAAATAATATTGTGCAAAGCAAAGTGGCAAGGTCATGACAAAAATGTAAACCAAACTCATTCTCATGTATTTGGAAGGTGCTATGTAGAAAATGACGTTGCTTACTTTTCACTCAATTTTTAGCTTGAAAAAAATGGTTGTAAATTTGGTTGCATTGCCGCAATGTTTTGAATTTTTTTTTTTGTCTCTGCACGGCTCTAAGAATAATTCTGTTGACTGCACCCGCTTGACACAGAAAATACGGCGGCACATTTCAAACGACATCTCAAGAGAGCGCCTTAATACGAAAATAGCCACAGTTAATTTGACCGGGGCTGCTCTACATCGAAAAGAGGAATAAAGTACCGTCGATGCGGACCTTGCCTCCGACTGACATCGAGTTTCAACAGTAGCCAAAACTGCCTCCTGTTGTTCTCCTCTAAAGGATGCGCCAGGAAACTATTATTTAAATATTGTCGACATGGCATTTGATAAAAATAACTGATCCAGACATCAACATCTGGTAAGAAAGGAAAAAAAAAAAGTAGGGGAAGGTTTACAGTTTGACAGACGATTAAACATTAGTAAGCTACAATACTATTTTGAAACAAATTGTGAACTAGCAGGAGGAAGTGAGAAAAGCCGACCGCATTTACCGACTGAACAGTATTTACAAGAGCAATAAACAAAGCTTGCACTTTGTCAAATAAGACGGACAAATGCAAAGAAAATTGCTCCTGAAATTTAAATAGCTCTCAATTGCTCCACTGGGAAAGCGGGTCAACGCGGGTTCCGTAAAGGGAGCCCATACATCCCCCCCATCAGACTCATTCCTTTCCGCTTCACTGACTTCCTGACTTACTGTAATAACCGAGGGGGGTCGTCAGTGACGCCTTCGAACACGGAATGACCATGTAGAGTCATACTTGTGAAAACTCATCCTGTTCTTGCTCAGGGCTTTACGGTGGTGGATTGCTACGCATGGATTGACATGCGTTTCAATAAATAAATACGGCTGTGTTCCCAGAAGCTTACATCATCCAATCAATGAGCCAAAGCTATCTTCTCAGATTTGCGGTTCACGTTTGCATATTATGCAGTCGGCACTCCTTGGCACCCTGGCAAGTGAGAATCGAAATAAAACAGGGTGGAAATTCACGGCGTGGAGATTTAGTGGCTTCGGTGGCATTTGCTTGGGCGCGCACAAAAGGGAAGTAAATGAAGACCTTTCTGGAAAATGACTTTGCCGCTTAACAGCTCGACATCCCAAATGACTTTCCACATTCCCCTCAAAACCAAGACCGCTTGAACGGTAATCATCAAGTTCAGTTTCCACCAAAGCAGGACTTGACACTGCATTTTTTTTGGTTCCTTCTATTTCACAGGGTGTTAAAATCAATTGCGGCTATACCGTAGCTAACTTTTGGCACATTTTGTACTTCCCTGATTGGTCGACAGAAAATGTGGAGAAACTTTAGCCAAAAACTTCAAAAATGTCAAAAATCAACAATTACATGCCAGAAATCTTGTCAAACTCTTTCTGAATGTTGTCCAGTTGAGTTTACCTAATGCCATGTCAGACTTTTAAGAGGTGTGTTTTAACGATCCTAATGCAAAAGCGTTCTTTGATTGTCAACACCTTCTCTGATAAATAAAAGACTGGATGGGGTGTTGTTAAAAGGGCGTTGGTCCAATAAGGACGTCATTTACAAGCCATCAGCAACCCAACATGGCCCTTCTTTGCCCCGGTTTATTTATTACCTGACCGCGTTATCATCATTTTGGACTTTAGCCTTACCACCTCCAGACTTTATCTGAATCCTCCCAAGTGAGGAAGGTAACCGGATGACTGTTGCATTATCGTCCAAACCATGGGCTCATTTAACCACTTTGGAACATGGAGGCATGCCAGGTGCTCAGTAGATACAAAAGTCAAATCGATTTCCCAACATTGTGCTTCCTTCCTACCAATGACCTCGTATTTTTAGAAGATTGTGGCAAAGTTTGTGCAAAATCTAGTCCAACGTCCAACACGTGAAAGACCAAATACAAGTCGCCCATGGCCCTGTCCTAAAAATACCTAACGAGTGATTCCCTAGAAATTTGATAAAGGCGATTGTTTGAAAACAAACACAAATTAAAAGAAGTGATTTCAAGTCCATCTTGGCTGCCAAGAAGGCTCATCAGCGTGGCTTTTAATCAGGGCAAACATTTCCTAGTATTGTTAGTCGCTTTTTGAACTACACAGGTGTGCATTGTGTGGGGGAGTATAAAGGAAAGACTGGGCTGACCTGGAGGCAAAAACAACCCGAAAAAAAAGAAAAAAAAACAGAGGAAGGAAGCCAAGGGTGAAGGAAACAAAAGAGAAAGAAGCAAGACAAAGAAATGCAAAAATGCGGAAACTTCGAGAAAACGTGCCACTGTGCAACCTAAGATGATCTTCGTGTCAAATTTGGAGACCTGAAATTTGTTTCTGTTCTTTACACAAAAATAAATCAGGTTTCCTTTGATGCCATTAGGCAGACGCTATAGATCAATTAGGTCAAGGACTAGCAGATTCGCCAAGAGTTTTTACCCTACAGCGATAGTTACATTGAATGGCGCTAAACGTAAATGATTATGTCTATGTATTTTCTTCCGTGGGTTTTTAGCTTGTATTTTTTTATCTTTTTATTATATTTATTTTTTTATCTCATGCGCTGATCGGTTGGCCCTTCTTCAATTTCGTTGTACATGTGTGACAATGACAAATAAAGACCTATTCTATCTATTCTATTCTATGAATAAAGTTTAGCTCGCAACTCTTGTCAGCAAGTGGAGCATCGTCGGTTTATTCTCACCACAAACTACAAAGAGCAACCTTGAGTCAACTTTGAGCGACTGCCACTGGGTCTCTGCAAATGTCACACTTACTTACGACAAACAAGGAAATAATCGAGCCCGGACTAAAAAGTCACCGTAAACACAAACAGTCACTGTTACAATACCAAAAAAAAATAAAAAATTCCTGCATGTCTGCGTTTAAATTGTAACTTCGCCCAGAGGGAGTAGAAAAATCTCAAAAGGGGGTTCATTTTACAACACCATTAAAAGCCCCAAAAGTGCTTGCTTCCAAAAAACACACTGCACAATATATTAGGAGAGTTATACACACACATTTGTAAAAGCAAGCTATCACAATGACTTAACCTCACTGGCCATATAACAAAATGAATCAAAATGCCTTTATTATAGGGTTCTCACATTGGTTGACAAAAATTATGAGGGCAGCTATCAACTGAAATCAAGGTGGCTTCTATGCCCTCAAACAAATATATGCACCTGGTCCAGTACCCCCAAAATAGTCTATCGGGCGACCCAATAATGCCAATACAAAATTGACTAAATGGTTTCTTATGTTAAAATTAAATTCTTTGCAGTCCTGAAAAAACACCTACAGCATGACTAATTGACTTGTCAACTGTGGAAATCACAAGCCAAACTGGTTTTTACTGGAGATAATTTGCATGATCATTTTAAATGTCACTGCCTACACACCCATAGTGCATTCAACTACTTTCGACTTGTGCCAAACGAAAGCACTGAACTTGCCAAAAGTTCGGTGCTATTGGGTACGCGTGAATGTTGCCGGTACCAGTCACTGATACTTAAAATAAAAATTGATGATGAAACACTGGCAAATCAACACATATGCAACCAAAAATATCGACGTGCAACTATCATTATAATGTTATCTGTGCAATTTGCATGAGGACAATCGACACGAACTAGATCAATCAGATTAATTAACTTAGAGCCAAATAAATCAAAATGTGCTCAGTGGTTGATGTTCCTATGAAAACATTAAGCTTCAAGAGAAAAAATTAAACAAAAAAAAAAGGGAGTGCACCGTCGGACAATAAGGTGACGTGCTTGGGTGAGGTAGGGCTGGTCGCCCGGTAGAGTGGTGACGTCATACCGCCAGCCATACACGTTAGTGACCACGCAGGCCACCGAAGTTCAACCGCGAAATAATAGAGCTCTTAATAATATATCCGACCGAGATGATATGCGCGCAGTCGAAATACACCTTCCGTTTTATTTCCATCCATTGGGCTGAAACTCTGAGCCGGCCGGCCGGCCTCATTCAAGCGAATCACTTCCTGCCTCTGCCCTTGTGGCTTTTAGCTCGGGCCAGCTGCCACAACGCGGTTGCAAAACTTGACTCATCTGTATCGATGTATATACGGGAATAATAAAAAAAATATTCAATTAAAATTCGTATCAGCGAGTTTGTGAGTTTATTCATGTCATTATTTCAAAACAAAACCATCTGTTCCACGAGGTGCCACTCCAAGCAGCGCATTAAACTAGCATGCAAGGCTTCTTGGTTCGTATGCTAGAGTCATCGGCGGACAATCTGAATGAATTATGGAGGAGCACCGTAGCGAAAAGTGATAAATGTTTACCTGCTTAAACGGTGCAGGACGCCTTCGTAATGGTGGCTCAGTCGGCGTCGACGTGAGTCAAAACTTTTAATTTTTTTTCCAGTCGACTGCTGCAGTTTCGCCGGGAGTTGAAGCTACACGACAAGCGCTCTTTTCCTCCCTCTTACTTAGCTTTTTTTCCAATCTTTTTAAAACGCCTCTCCCTTCAGCCCTCCCTCTTCCACTTGAAGCTAACTGGCTCGCGCAACTTTAGTTGAGTACGTTGCCCACTGGGGTGCGGTCCAAAGCGAGGCGGGCACCGGCCATGTTGAATCCGCCCCTTTAATCAACGGCCGTCGTTCATTGGGTAGCGTTATATTGTGGACCAATCACGTCCTCTCATCAATCAAGTTGACAGCAAGTGGGCGGGGCAACAAGCAGGCAAAAAAAGCTGAATTTGAAAAAGCTCAGAGGAGGAAGGGGTTGAGATAAAGTGTGTTTAATGACAAAGGTATGTGCATAGTAAGAATTATTTTGACCATATAAGTACTATTCAGGAGGGGACTGCATCATCCAGATATGTGTCAACAGGGTCTTGTTTGAGCACAACGTTCAGTCAAAACAAATAGCTGTCATGATTGCTACTACTTAGGATGTCTGGGATATGTGTATGATTTGATCAATAATGGAAAAGAGACACCACTGAATTTCATTTTCAAAATCAATTAGTGTGATGAGGATTCTGCACGTTATCATCGAAAAGATATTAAATATCGGTTTAATATTTGTCAAATATAAAGTAATATTTTTTTAAACTGCCAAAATCTATTGACTGTCAATATAAACTCCCAGCAGAATGCACACTCTGATGTCAAATAGGGGGGGCCGTGAGATATCATCCTATGTGCCACAAATTGCCCTCGAGCCGCAGCTTTGGGACCTCTGCTTTAAATCATACCATATAAATATAAAGACGCTAGTGTGAGTTAAACCACACTATTGTCACGTAAAACATCTCCATCGGTTTTTTGCCCACCTGTCGTATAAACAGGTTTGTGTCAGTCAAACAGGTGAGACAACAGCAGGCCCAGTCATGTAAATACGACGTGGGAAATTCTGCAGGTGTTTAACCAATTATAAAGGAGGAAAATTGCCGTCAGACAGAATAAGATTGCCTGACCTGATTGTGGTTTCTTTGTTCTCTTCCAAAACACCGGATAATGCAATGACTTGCCTGCTTGCGCAGGTGGATCCGTGTTAAAACATTTGACAAACAACTCAATAACTGAATAAAACATTTGAATCTAATGGAAGAATGGATTCAGAAAGCAACACATGGCTAAAAGAAGAAAGAAGTAATGCTTGTACTAGTTTACAATAGATGGACCAGTTGAACGTAAACTTGTTTACCTCAGATATTCTCTCGGGCCTAGACTGGGCCAAGTAGAACTGTGGGCCCGATGCCAATATAAATGCCACAACCAGCAGGGAGACATTAACAGTGGGGGGGAAAAGAGAGTTTGCTTGCACATTGTGAAACAAAGATTAATGAATCAACACATTGTTGGGGAATAATTAAAGTTACAGTTAGGGACATGTGAGAACTTGGATCAAAGAGGGATAACTGTACAAAGGTAATGGTTTTTGAATAAACAACTTTTAGAAGTCGAATCCAAATGCAAACCAGATGATGCTGTTGCAACATCCTGGAATGAACAACATGTTGTGACTATTGCATCAATAGATGGCATTATTTAACACATGGCTACTCTATAGTCTATTATGCTGTCATATTATGTTTGAGGTGGAATCTGAGGTATGGCCGGCATTTCCTGGCAAAAATCACCTTTTCGGAATAATGTGCGATTTACGTTTGCTATGTGTCATTATGGGGAGGAATGTGTCTGAGTTTTCATATATGTTTAGTTCCAGAGCATCTCATGTGTGCGCAGTAGCTACAACACGGAACATTTGCCTGGTCTGTGTGGAAAAATCTATAAATCTCTCTCTGCTCTTCGTCGGGATGGGTGGGAAGTATTTGACAGGTCAGCTGGGGGGGGTCAAAAAGGTTAGCTTGTTATATTACTTGAGCTTGACCAGATAGAAAAATGGGCAAGTGAGGAGTAGTGGAAGAAAACAGAATGAGCAACCTTGACATGGAAGCTAGTTTGAAAACTCAACAAATCTTCTCCAAGGCTGAGTGAAAGTCTGGCCAGAGTTAAAAACGGACATCTGTGTTGTCAAAAACAATTTCCCCAACACATAATGAAGTCAAACATACAAATCATTTGTATTAAAAGAATCGACTTCCTCAGCACATGCTCCCCCACAAACATTTGCGTAATCATCCTGACAGTCACAAGCACACGTTACTTGCACAATAGCAAAAGTGGCAAAATACTTCTGGGCACCCCAATGCAGGATGAAGATGAAGGCATGGGATGACCAAATATGGAGACATGCATCTGACCTCACCATCTCTTTCCTCCTCCTCCTTTCCACAGTGACCCAGTCTTGCGTGTGCCTGCTTTCGTTTGTACTAGCAGCAGGGTGTGTCTGTCATTCAGGGTGTGTCAAGCTGTTATATCCTGCAGTCAAGGAGAAAGGGACCCATTCAGCGTCAACACGTTTGCCGGCTCGCATGTTAAATCACTGCATGTGTGTGCTGCCATTTACGCTTCACTGCCATCCTGTTGCACTTAGAGAAATCATCACTATACAAAAATGCCAGATAATAGCACACAAATGTGTCGTGCCATCTGCAAATTGAGTAATTGAGACAAAAACACACATTTTTAAAAAATCACCCGAGATGCTTATCAATAATTGTATTCATTTGTGCAGATTGCTACCATCGTGTTTTGCTAGTCGAAGTTGGCTGGAAGATTTGTTGCGCTAAGCGACCAATCAGTGGACGGGAAAATGCTGATTCATCAAAGAATCAATAGCTGGCCATATTAAACATGTTGAGGAATTTATACTTCTGTCAATCCAAATTTTGCAGAGCCACACTTTTTTTTTTTTTGCCACGTCTTTTATTGACTCTCATCGGGTTGCGCAAACCGGCAAACATAACTGCGGCCTCACCCGTCAACTTAAACGCTCGCTCGTCTGACCCAGATTGTCAAAATGTGCCCTCACACCTGACCTACAATGAAAAAAAATTCAACACACACGCAAGAAGACAACGCAATGCCATTCATTCTAAAACTACATTTCTATTTCTTCCATACAAACTGTAACAGGAACAGTCAAACAAATGACAGGGAACACCGATGAATTGTCCTTCCTTCATTGTCTTCCTGTTCTTTGGTAATCAGTAAACAGGAAGGAGTGATAACACACGTCGACTAGCAAAAGTCAGTCAGGAATGTTAAGTGAAGGAAATGTAGACAGCTTCCCCCCTTTTGTTCAAATGTCTCCTTGCTCATTTATCATCGTCTGTTATTAGACCATCATGCTAAAGTTTAAAATGAGCATTTTTTTTTGTAGCATGGGAAAAATATAGTGGAACCAGAAAGAAATGGCAGGAAATACTAAGTAGAGACCCGAACGTTTGAGGTCAGCGTTGTATTTGAAATATAAATACAGCAATGAATTTACTGTAAACACTAAAATTGTCAAGGGCCTAGCCAAGTTTTTGTTGTTCCAGGCTATTCCGTCCAACACAACACAAAACTTCTCCAACAATCACACACAAAGAAAAGTGGCAGTTGGCCTCGTAATCTTAGATTATATTTCCATCGAACACTAATTGTTTCAATTCTCGAGAAAGGCAAACAAATCCGAGGAGTCATAGAAGAATTCTACAGCTCTGCCTGTCTGGAGTTTGACCACCAGCAGCAGCAGCGGCAGCTCCCGCATGACTTTTTTTTTGCCTTATATGGTCACAAGAGAGGGTTGAGTAACACACACACAGACATTGGCGTGAGGATGGAGGTGTGGTCTATTGTGTTTGCCGGAAGACGTGTCGAGTTACATGCTTCGACCTTTGGAGCTTGTCTCATTTCTCTGTTCTTCTCCAAAAGGCAGACATAAGATGACCCCCTGACCTGTGTGTGTGTGTTAAGGCAGTGTTTACTGATGGTACATCATTAACAGATGCTGTCATTCTGTTCTAGACATCCAAAAAGTATGTTAGGAATGTCTTGATCAAAGCGTGCTGCAACCGTACATCTGGACCTTCATCGGTTTCGGGCCCGACATGTTAATGTAATGCCAATGGAATTCCCCTGATGAAATCTTTTTGTGGGTGCTACTGAACGGCTCTGCACGCACACATCCTTGGAGTGATCTCATCAAAAGGGGAAAAGAGTAAAGTCGCCGTTTGATAAGCATTATGTCAACTGCGGGCGCTAATGAAAGGATGGTTGGCCTGGAGGGTAGTGACGAATGAGGGGATTTTTTTTTGGTTTGGGATCATGATTCATGAACAGATCAAATGAAGAGTGACCCTGCCTGGGTTGTATTTGGAAACATTTAGAATACAGGCTGATAATGTTATTCTAGCCTGTGTAAAGCATCCATTTGGCCTCCATCCATAACCACAATGAAGATATTCTGAATTTCTCACACATTTCATAATGCTAAGGTATGAAATTCCATTTTAAAGACTCGATTCAATCAATTTTCATCATCCACGTTTGTCTCTAAATAGAAAATATGTCACTTCACACTAGACATACTTTGATTTCTTTATTACTTCACTTGATCACGTTTGCAGCATACCATTCATTTCAGTAATAAAAAAAATCAAATTGTCTTTTCTGCTTGTTGCAAGTTTCACAGTCTGGGCCCAAAGGTGCACAAGCACAAACAATTTCTATTAAATTACACTTCTAGGCTCATTGGTGTAAACCGGTTGTGTTAGAGCGAAATGAGAGAAATGCTACCCCCGGGTGGACAAAAGCAGAAACTACAGGTAACACGAACATGAGCCCAATCAGCTCTCAGGTTGACTCCTCTTGACCGTTACTAAAACTTTAAATGTTCATCCCTCACAGTACACAACATAAAAGTACTACTGTGGCGTATTCCCCCCCCCCCCCCCCCCTACAATAGATCTCTTCTAAAGATCTGAATAAAGCTGTTGGAGCCGTCAATAGTGATACCAAGTGCTTGAGAGAGGCGTACAGCGTTTACTTCCAAGGTCGATGGAGGCCCACACCCATTACTAGAACCATAAACAGTGAAAGAGACGAGACAGGACGCAGCGAAAGCAGGCAATCTAGTGATGGGTGTGAGCATGGATTCAGCTTGGCTGATGTTTTGCCGCTCAACAGACTCAAAATCCAGTACGGCACTGGGATGGTGGCAAAGTGACAGGCCTGGGAAAGCTGCTTTACTTCCCAATGATCTTGCTGACAAACGAGTCCAGTTCCTCATCATCTTTGATCCCCACAAACTGGTCGACGACATCGCCTCCTTTCATGGCAATGACCGTTGGAACTGCAGATACCTAAGAGGTTCAATGCAATTAAAACACCTCAACAGATGCTAATTTGCATTAGCATTAAGATAGCAGGACAATTGTTTGACTGGGAGTGGCATTAAACAAATTGAAGAATGTAGATTGGGCGTACGGGATTGAAGTAACTATTTTGCAGCAGATCCAATTAGGAACATTGTGGGAGAGGACTTTTTCTCACTTTAACCAATTCACCAGTGTTAATCTCACCCCATATTCAATAGCCAGGTCTGTGTGATCGTCAATGTCGACTTTTGCCATGGCGACACGGCCTTTTTGTTTTGCGATAGCCTTCTCCAACCTCGGTCCAAGGATTTTACAAGGACCGCACCACCTGGAAGCAAACAAAAATTGTATTATTTTTTTTAAGCTGCAGAGGATCATTAGCAACAGGTTGTTCTACCAAATACTGAAGATGCTTGTCATAAAGTGTCATAAAAATACAGAAAAGGTCTCATTCAAAATGACAGTGTTACTTCAAATAAACTGTTATCATTGTGTTGCATAATTTAATCCCTAAAGAATGACAAATTATCTGCACTGTGCTTACTCACTGAGCATGGAAGTCAATCAGCACTGGCAGCTCACTGTTGATGACCCTCTCTGTAAAATCTTCATTATCCTGCACATTGAAGGAGACCTGACGACGGGATGTGTGAGGAAGACTGCGAGGCAGAGCATGTGTGGGGGAGAGGAAGGAGACCCGGGCTGAGGATGGCTGCAGGGAGGAGGAAAAGGAAGCGGAGACGACAGCAGAGGAGGACGCTGGGAGGCGGCGGATGTCTTTTGCTGAGAGGGTCCAAATCCTGCGCACTAGCAACCTGTGAGCCATCTGAGAACATGATATAAGACATTATTAGAGAGTTTCCAGAAATAAAGTAGAAAATGAGGTGATCTGTCAATTGACTCTTTGCTCCTTCTACATTATTGACCAATCCAAACTATTCCAACTTCCACAATATTTTACTCATTCAGAACTTTGACTGAACTTTTCCCATTCCCTAAATTGCTACAATATGAGATTTTGTCCATAAAAAACGAAGCATACAAATAATACCCACGAAGTCTTAGCATTTCAGGTTTTAACCACGCAATCTCAATACAAATTGAATCCCCAAATTTTGGTTGAGTAAATTATTCTCTGCCATTCTCTTCAAAAGTGCTTTGCGTGTAATTATATTAACAACAGCAAATCCATTCCTTCCCCCATTATGAAGCGTTACATATGACTTTGCCCTCTTCGCCCTCCTCCTTGCCCAAAACCTACCCAGCTTCCTCAAACCGGAATATAGAACGAATAAAATAAAAACAACATTCCGACCTTGGTTTACAGACACGATAAAAACGTCGCATTCACACAATGGCAGTCTAATAAAAGTAAAGTAGTTGACATTTTTTACCTTGCTCCTTCTCTATCGGTGCGGATGAACTCAAGGACCAAAGAGGTACTTCCGGTGTACCTTTTGTCGAGGGGCCTTTTAACGCCTCTCATTTACACAATGTTGTCATTACTGCCCCCTTGTGGTCAAGCAAAGAATGGCATACACGTAAAAGCTGTTAAGTGGCTTAAGTCATCATCTAATCAACTCATCTAGAGCACTTAAAAAAATATGTCCAGACTCGACGGTCAAATCATTGAATGCACAAAAAAGGAAAGAAAAATAATAGTAAAAAAAGGAAAAGAAAAAAGTTATAGGTCTTCTTCTTCTTCTCGATGGTGGCGTTTTAACTTGATTCTATCTTTGTCTCATTTGTGTAGACCTTAATGTGGATTTCTCATACAAAGATATCAAATATTGCATTTTTAGGACCAAGGTCAACAAGTTTCAAAGTTCAAATGCACAGCGGGACAAATATGAACTGTCTGACCTTTTAAAATAACCAATGGCAGACAGCCGCAAGGAATACAAACTTCTGACTGTACTTCAGACATCAAAGAATTTAAAAAAAAAAAAAAAAGCCAGAGCAAAAGAAGGAAGAGGATGCACTGTGCAGGTAAAGATAAATATTTATTGCGAGCATTGACTGAGGGGCGTGGCAGACGGTAAGTATTTGGACTTACATCACTACAAATAACATGCAAAGGATATTTGTATCCAAGCGGCAGGCCACAACAGAGACAGAACTTTCCCAGAACCCATCTGTTGACTGAATTCTCTCTTACATGTAGCCCACCTGCTTCCTGAAAATGCCCCCCATCTTGTCTCTTTGCTTACTACCACAGGATTGTAAGTGAAGATTTCTTAGTGTGTGATCATCTTAAGTACATCGCCTATTTCATGAGCAGCAAGTGTATTTTGTCATACTTTAATATTTGTATCACGTTTTGGTCATGGCATGCTGACACTGCATAATTATTTTCTTCGGGTAATTTCAAGCAGATGGTTGTTTATAACCTACTTTACTTCAATGTTATGGCATTACTTTTCCAACAGAGGACGCTGTCTAAAGTGGAGGTGGTGGTGGTGGTGGTGGGGGGGCTAGGTGTTTATTAGACTGTGGCGGTTGGGGTCTGAACAGAGGTGTGCTCTATGTGCTGGCTGAGGTGGGATCGGTGTGTCCAGCACCAGAACACACAAGCCTCAGTCCATCTCACCGCTGGCCTCACATAGCCATCCTGCACATGTTTACCCTCAAACGCAGTTTGTGAGTGGGGCTCTTTTTTCAAGGTATCTCGCCCACCCCTCTGTCCACCCCCAAATAAACATTGCACCGGAAATTGCAGGGATATCTGGGATTTTTGAGGGTCCCACTGGAAAGCTGGAGAGGGCTCGAACAAGGGTGCTCTCTGTGACACCTTGGAGGTGAGGGGAGGGCGAAGACTCAAAGTGAGGGAGGAGGGACGGGTGTTGGTAGGGGAGGGGAGTGTGACCTTGGTACTTTGCGGGGTGGACTCACATTAGGATGACACACTCACTTACTAGCAGGTATAGGTGACCCAGTTTCCTCTGACCCCGTCGAGAGTGTGTGCAAAGGTTGACCTCTCTGGTCACGCAACCAATTAAGTTCAAAAGTCAAAATAATTATGCCTTGTGACGCAATTCAAGGTGTACTGTGTTCCCTAACAGATAACAGCTTTTTAAAATGTGGCAGAAATTGTTTTAAACAAAACTTCTAGTGCGCATAACTTGGCCACAAGGGGGCAGTATGATACAATCCTGCAGCCAAATGAAGAAATATTTCACTCTACTCCAAGTGACTGAGTAATCTGCAATACTAGTTGTTTACAGAGGATAAAGAATATATGCTTGTGAGTATTCTTGTATTGTCAGTCTACATGTGTTGCTGCACCATTAGACTTCAAATATCTGTTCTGTAAAGACGCTATTGTTTAGCTCATTTATGGTGTTCCCTTTTGGGTGCTAGCATTAAACTAGCTGGCTTGAAAGCAAAGTGTTTTTGCTTTTAATACATAATGTGAGATCCTATTCATATTTACTTTGACATTAAATTGTAACTGGAAGGGGCATTTTAAACAGCATGAAATGTTGACTTCAGTTCACTGCAACCCTGCAAATATTTGCTCAAGTCAAAGAAAAAAAAAAGTAGCATCCTTGATGAATTTGCAAGTCGGGTCACTCCTATCACAAGGCACAAATTTTCTATATAATAACAACCAAGAGGATTACAGTTGATGACGTATTTATCCGTAATGCTTGCACTTATCATTTTTTCCCCCCCATTTGGGATTCTTCTCATTCAATCTGGTCTGTAATTGAGATGTCATCTTATTCTTTTTGGTATACCATGTCATGGTTAGTATCAATTACCCTACATGCAATGTGCTCATGGGACGTATTTATACATCCATGTGGGAAAACAGGAATGCACCATTAAAGATTCAAATGAATGATTTTCTCTTCTTTCATTTGGGGTTAAGCGTATGTCTGCAGAGATATAGTGTAAACATCACTTACCCGAAGATGACTGGGCAGCCATTGAAGCAAGCGAGTGCACATGTTGAAAGAAAAGTTTTTGAAAGGTGCTTAAATGGAGACACGTGTACATGACACACCTGTCAGCTGCATCGTCTTATTTTCCTGACTTTACTCTTATGTGTTCCAGTGTTTGGGGAGTCAACATTAAAGTTCCTGTTCTTGGTTTAAAAATAAAATACAAGTTAATTCACCACAAATCCTTTCTATTTGCTTGTTTTTCTATTTCATTTCTTTCTGTTTTGGAACATGTTGTCCACTTAGTGGCCTCTTTTAGGTTATGTCATGGTACTTTTTACCACGGGAAAAGTTGCAACATATCTGTGAGGTCACTGTCGGAAAGATGGACATTGAGGAGAAAAACGGGAGGTTTAAATGTAGCCATGTTGTCACACAAGGGACTTGCAATAATATGATTTTCATGGAGCCTGCAACTCTACTGTATTTTAATGTGGGGACTTAAAAATTCCCCAAATGAGGCTTGTGGCTCCGGCAATGTTTTACTGCACAAATTAAGCTGCTTAAAATAGATTGATGGGATATGAGTCAGATAAGAAACCATCTGTTTCAGTGCTTAAAGGGGAAGTTAACTCAATTTTTTTTTACATGTTGTGTGTGTCCCCACATGGCATATTGATTAATATGGCATTTGTGGAATATAAGTTAGGCATCAATATTTACCAGATTTTATCCGTTTTAGGTGGCGGCCATTTTGCCACTTGGTGTTGCCTGATAATGACATCACAGTTGCCAGCTCACAACCAATCACGGCCCAGATTCAGAAAACTGGTGCGCCATGATTGGTTGCCAACTATGAGGTCATTTTCAGTCGACAGCAAGTGACAAAATGGCTGCCCCCGGAGACGAATAAAAACAATTGGATTTTGCTCGTTTAATTCATATTCCATAAGCAAAACATTAATCACAATCGCTTTTACAACTACTTGGGCTGCACATAACATATTACAAAGAAAATCTTGGGCTTTCAATTTTCCATACACAGTACACAATGTCATTGTGCTACTTGTGCAAATGACTCCAAAATTGTCAAATGGACTGCTTTATTCAACTGACCTCACTCTGCTACCCATTTCTAGCGGCTGCTAACACTTCCTTAGCCTCTGGCATATGATTCACACCTCCCTCAACGTATACATACATCTTCCCATCACTTCACGCACACCTTTGAAGCTTGTTTTGAAGGCTTCCTCTCCCCTGCCATCGCCCAACTTTTCCGACAACTTCCCATGAACTCTTCCACTGTGACCGCCTGAGTTCTGCCCAGAAGACTTTTCAGTCAGCTCGTAAAGCAAACTTGTGTCACTTTGACCATTACACATTTTGATGACTGCTGTCAGTTTCGAATCGAAAAGGTCAGCACACAGAGAGCGAGTTCAGTGCTGTTGGTATCCCCGAGGGAAAATGACTACCTCTCCTTTGGTGTGTGTTTGGAAATTCACTAGGTTTGTTTATTATGTCTGTGATGGAATAAGCCTTTGAAGAGTGCACTGACATTACGTAGAAATATGGGCGGCAAAAATGCTGTTTAGTGTGTGTGTGTCCGTTGTGAGCCTCGTTTAGTTTCACTACCTGCATTTTCTCTTGACGCATTGGGCTTGTTTACACGGGCCTGTTACATCACCTCCGAGCAGTAACAGAGAGAGATGGATTGTGTGGGAAGAGGCAGGAGGCTTGGCCAATGCAAAATGTTGAACTCTATAAGCCTCTTGTGTGTGTCTATGTCAGCACATCAGGCTCATTTTGCTCAGTGTATAGTTACAAAATGCATATATTAACATTTATGTGAACTAGATTTCATTTCTAATAAACTGGAAAATATTTCTTATGACTTGTACTACAAATATTTTCTCAGAAAGTTTACAATTGTGAGACTTTTGTCGGATTTGGAAGTTCCGTAAGTATTTTTTTTTTCCCCCACCACCTGGTTGAGAACTATTGGAATTTTACCACTATAACATGATATAAAATGATTTTAGCTTTATTATTCAACTGTCATGTTGATAAATCAACACCCATTCGATAATATTTACCTATATGTTGTAAACATGACAAGTTGATGTGAGTTTGTTTGCAGTATGTGCACGTACATACAAGTATGTCATATACTGCAAATGTTCATGTTTATACTGTAAGAAGAAGGTGCGTTCATTTCCTTTTGGCAGAAATCACAGAAACTCTTCAGCCAACGTTTACAGAAGCGGCAAAAGGACATCAACAACAACACCGGTTAGGACGATGGAGCGCACGTCTCAGTTTGCTGTTGGCTGAGTTGGAGCATACTTCCTGACAAGATGACAGCGAGATTATCCAGGCAGGTCCTCTCTCAACTCTAAAAGAAACCACTGACTATATGAACTAAAACATGAGCGAGAGAGAGAAACAGAGAGTGAGAGAGCCTGGGAACCCGTGAGTTCCGATAAGGCATGTTGACGGCCTTACAACAGGATATAGGGAGTTAATAGATTTTTATTTTTATGACTATCCTATACTGTCTTCATGTCATGTCATGTGACGAAAACATCAGGCGGCCAGAAGCTATGCGTGTGAAAAGAACATTAAAGCAGTAAAAATATTATTGCTACTTGATAATAAATAAACACCCAAAGGCCGGGTCGTCTTTGGAATGTAGTAATTCTGAATTTTATGAATGACCGCATTCATGCATGGCCGTGCCCCCTTTCAGTCCGGTGCACGTCTGGCTTTGACGCTTTCGAGCGCGGCTCTATGCTAATTGGTTAGCGGAGCAGCAGTGGGCGTGGCTACTATTAAAAAAAAAAACACCGCGCTCATATAAAACCTTCCCTTGAAACGTTGCTCGATGACATTTAACATGTGATGGAGGATGTTTCGTGACTGTTAAGGGAATTTAAATCTTTTGAGGACAAACGCTATTGCTAAAGCGGAAGAGGATTTATTCTTTTCTAACAAGTCCTGCTTGTCGTCTTCTATGTGAATCAGCTGACAGCATGGGGATACTGCTGTTCCTTGCTGTCATGCAAACGGTTGCAGTCGCTTTGGTAAGTGTGTGAGCTTTATTATTTTGTCCCGTTTGTTGTTCTATCTTTATTTTGCTTTTTCGGAACTGGGACAATCAAATCGAGCAGCTATAATAATCGTTTATGCATCACCTGACTGACGTATAGTTTGCAAAACAGAGGCCGGACGCCGGAAGCTACATCGTGTCCACAATTTACGTATTGACTTATTATCATATATATATATATGATATGACATATTATATCATTTGGTGTATATTAAAATAAATCTGACTTGTATAACACAGAAATGTCCCTAAGGGGTGGCAATAAAAAAAAAAATATATATATATATATAATATTTACGTATATATAAAAAAAGATGGAGCAGCAGTGAGGTGGTGGGGGTGTACAGGGGTCAGAGAACATCGCTTTCATCCACGATGAGCCACCAAATGCCGGGCGGAAGGCGACAGAGGGTTACAGATATCCCTGCCGAGCTCCGGACAGAGCTGGGTATTCAGCCAATGCTTAGTCTTGTACACTTTGAGGAATTTCGATGATGTGTGTAACATGAGTCTATCTATTGTCCTGAGAGCTTCTAATGTATCTCCTCATTGCCTGGAAACAGTTTTGAAAACGAGTTCATCCCCTTTTTTTTTTTTGCATATAGGTGACTGCAGAGTGTCCGGTGATGTGCGAGTGTCCGGCCGGACCGCCGTCCTGTCCCCCGGGGGTCAGTTCTGTCCCGGATGGATGCGGTTGCTGCAAAGTGTGCGCCGCACAGCTGAACCAGGACTGCCATGAAGGACATCCCTGCGACCACCATAAAGGCCTGGAGTGCAACTATGGCAATGATGTTGGCCGTACCTATGGCATCTGCAGGGGTGGGTACCCGAGAAGCGGTTTAACGGCCACTGCGGAGAGCGGTTTTGGCTTTAGATCGGGCCCAGATTGGCTCTGACTTCAGGGTTGTGTAAGGGAATGTGTAACTTCAGGGAGGGGAATCTGGCTCCCGAGCCAAACGGCTGGAGTTTCTCTTTGATAGGAGGCTTGAGGTTTGAAGCCAGAGCCACCTTTGAAAAACAGAGCACCTTCATGAGCAGCACACTGAAAACCGGCCAAGTCCGGGATTTATATAAGTAGTTCAGTGTGTACACAAACAGCCTCATGAAACACAAACACGCACACACACAGAGTGGTATTTTTATACGTGTGTGTTTATTTGGGGGTGTTTCTATATATATATATAGGGGGGTATCCGGGGTGTTGTACGGGGGAGTCCCACTGAAAGAGTGAAGAGGAACGGACATTGTAAACAAAATTCCTTTCAGGGCTAAGAATAGAATTTGGTTCACAAATTAGGAGATAGTGTGTCTGTCCTCACTTGGTGCGCACTTACTAAAGATGGCGCTCTCATTTTGAATCGAATCCACTCATCTTTCCCATTTCCAGCAAAGGCAGAGGGCCGCTCCTGCGAATACAACGGGCGCATCTATCAAAACGGCGAGAATTTCCGAGCTGGCTGCAAGCACCAGTGCACCTGCATCGACGGGGCAGTGGGTTGCGTGCCCCTTTGCCCCAGCCACGTGCCCCTGGCATCACCTTCCTGCCCTGCCCCGCACTTGATCAAGGTGCCGGGCCAGTGCTGCCTCAGCATCGACTGCCACAAAGGAACAAGCGTCATGCCGCCGGTGCACCGCCGACCTCAACCTCCGGCTTACCCGCCGTACCCCTTCATCCCCTACCCCTACGCAAAACCTCACCAGAAGCTCTACCCGTACAAACCCAAAAACGAGATGGACACCCTGGGAAACGAGCTAATGGAGGTTAGCCGCAAATGGGACAAGCCGCGTGGCCACAAGCACCTAGCCGGTACGTAGCAGTTGTGTTATCCGGGTGCTGTTTGTGCTTTAGCCATTTTGGCTCCTCTGACGCACAAATGCCCCCACTGTGAGCATTTGGCTGTGTGTGTATGTGTCAGCATTTACATGTGGCTTGTTTTCCACTGGCTCCCTGCACACCAGAGGTTCTCTCTCACACATACACAGGTCTCACACAGCACATACCCCTGTCACCCAGCCTTCCCTCTCTGTAATCACCCTCTCTATGTGTTGCCTGTTCACTGAATGAGGCCAGTGTGCTTTGCATCTCCATTTGCTTCTCATTCCTCCTCCGCCGCTTCAACTCCTAATTTAACATTCACTGAGCTTACGTCTCATCCTCCAAGCGTCTGACCGTTTTTGTCTCGTAGCGTGGAGGCAATTGGGAGATCGCTGCGTGGTCCAGACTACTTCCTGGTCCCAGTGTTCCCGTAGCTGCGGGATGGGCATTTCCTCACGCGTTACCAACGAAAACGCTCGCTGTAAGCTGGTCAAGGAAAGCCGTCTGTGCAACGTACGGCCGTGCAGCTCCATGGCGATCCCGGCCAAGGTGAGGAACATGCTCAAGAAGGGGTCAAGGGTGAAGTGTTGCTTGGGTTGAGTTCAAAATCTCAAATCAACTCAGTAGTTTGTCAAATTGTGAATGCTTAATGCCACCCCTATTGGTAGTTTACTGTTAAATTAAACATAAAACAAAGAGAATTACAATTTGTGTACTCGAGACAACCAATGTTGCCTTAAGCGTGAGCTTAACGGTAAACAATGGAAAATGCCACTGACATGCTAACGGCTAACAAGGCAAATCACAGTTTTCGAACCTATCAACATTGCATATTTGAACACAAACAGTTGCGAAACACATTTATCCCTTACGGAAAAATATTTTAGAGCACTTGAACAGACTGAAAACTTTTCCCTCTTTGTTTGCGGGGGTTTGTTATTAAACTTGCACTTTGCCGTGTGATTTAAAGAGCACTTGAGTCACCCACTCGGTTGCTCCCTCACATTTCCTACACAACACCTGCCGACTCGAAGCACTCAGAAGGCCGATGTATTGTTCCGCACCTGTTTCACGCCATGTTTGCAGAGCTGTCGTGGGTGTTAAGATGTGCATCAGCGTCAATTTGTTATTTTACCGGCATGCTCTTAACCCGCACGGTATTCTGACCTCTGTTTTCACGGTCCCTTGACTCGTGCATTAATTCTGACTTGTTTTATACTTCTAATAACAGGAAAAAATGACTAACACAAAATGATATTTTACAGAAAGGGAGGAAGTGCTCTCGAACACACAAGGCACCCGAGCCACACCGCCTATCCTACGCCGGCTGCAGGAGCACTCGCCTACACAGACCCAACTACTGCGGAGTGTGCAGAGACGGCCGTTGCTGCTCACCTCGTCGTACGCGCACCTCCAGCGTTACTTTCGCCTGCCCCGACGGCGAACGCTTCACGAGAGCCGTCATGTTCATCCAGTCGTGCAAATGCAGCGACGAGTGCAATCATCTCAACGAGGCGGCCATGCCGCCGCAGCTCTGGCTCTACGGAGACACACATAAGTTTATTGACTAGTTTGTCGACTAGATCCCAAGAATCTACATTCCTATATATAAACAACGACAAATAAAAAAAACATTGACCCTGTTTAGTCCCCCCCAGGCACGTGCACAGAGCCCTAAATGATGCTCCATTTTGCCCTGGATGAGAAAAGTGCCATTTGCCTGGAGACCATTTTTTTTCTCCATAAGTCAACCTTTAAAAAGGGGGGGGGAAAAAAAATACCCTCATCTATTCTTCTCAAAAGTGTTTTGATATCAGACGGGTATTTATCTCAGTTCTTGCGAGAATTGAGCCCCTCCCTTCCATTTGTGTGTAGACTTTTTATATCTACTGTAGCTTCCATTCACCTCCTTTGTAAATAGTTGAATGTGTTGATTGTGTTGACAGAATTTAATACAGATGTTAAATGTTCTACTGTCTTTTTTTTTTTTGCATGAATATATTTGGTGAAGAGTAAGCACCTGGGAACAAAAAAATGCCTGTGCACGTGCCTGCAATCCACATTACAAAGGGTTAAAAGTTACTTGCTATTTTGAAATATTTGTGAATGATTTATTTATTGTATTTTTGTATGTTTGTTCTAAATTTAATTTGTATATTTTTTTCCTCATTTTCTGTTAATGCACAAAATTGGTTGCTGTGAGATTTGTTTTTTTTCTAATGAAAACCAAATTTCTAAATATGTGCTTTGGCTCAATTATGGTCGGGAAACACTGCATTAAGGAACAAACAAAAAAAACAAACATAAATTCTCAAATTGAGAAAAATTCTGAAAAATATGATTTATAAATAATTTACAAATATTATACAATAGCGAGTGACTTTTCACACACCCTGTAGAATAGCTGTTCTTAATGTATCTATGAGTAAGATGCAAATCGTGTGCTAATGTTATCTTTTGCAAAGTTTGGGTGTCAAGTACAGGAAGAATTTTGAGTGATCTTCACCAGATCACCTCTGCTTTAATGTAGTTTTTATGGCCTTGCTGGGGAGTTTTTTTGTTTCTCCAGGAACCCCCCCTTGAACTCTGAGACTTTTATTTGCTGGGGAAGGCCATGTAAATAGCTGACGCATGAATACATAACTATTGCTGTTTCATTTGGTTGGTCATGTGACACAAGTTATGAAAGTGGTTGAATGGTACAGAAATGTAGAGGTGGAGCGTACTTGACCTAAAGGCCTCACGATGACATTGTCATTCTGACACGCACTTGGCCCCGTGACCTTACTTGGTATTTATTCATTCGTATTTATTGTTGGGGGTTTCGCACACAAGTTTGGAGCATCCGAGGGACAAAACAGCCATTGGAGGAGAGTTTCCACAGATTGACATCAGTCACATTGCTGATGGATGATAAAGATTACATTGGGGGGGGGGGGACATGATGTGTTGAGGTTTGAAATGCATGTCAAAATTGTTTATACAGCTGGACTCATCCCCTGCTTTGTCTCCTCAAGAAGCTGAGGCATTTAGCAAGCACCGGCGGAACAAGCCTGGGAATCTGGCTCCAGGAAGTCCACTGCCAGATTCTGCGCAAATTACAATCCTGACTTTGTGGAGCAGCGAGAGCTAAATCCCTCGCTGGCCGGGTTACTATAAAAATAAAAAATCCCAAAGTGTGCGTAAACCTATCATTTGGGACGAGAGGGCGGAACTGAAAAAGGGCCTGTCATCAAGCAGCTTGAGTCATGAACTCAAACCGTTGGTCATGCTTCTTGCTGTTTTTGAAAAGTGGAGTCAACGAAGGGACTGTTGTCAGAAAAGTATTTTGGTTCGCAAACGTTTTTGGAACTTGTTCTGATACAGTCACACACTTTAAGCAAAAACATATTTGAAAGTATGAGGAACATCCTATTGAAATAATTCTGTTGTGCCATAGTGACAAACTTTTTTTTTTTTTTTCTCCATACAAGCTTTTTTTAGTCAAATGTCATTTTTCCTGTGCTGTTTGCCTACATAGATGCTCTGGAACTATACCTTTAGTTTTTTGTTTTTTTTATAGGGACATACTAGAGCAGCAATGTCCAGGCTGTTATATGGGCCAAGCCTTTTAAAATGATAGTCCACGTATATTTTAGCACTGAATACGTCTGAGTTCGGATCCTTTACATGCATCTCAGTGCAAATGTTGAGGATTGTAAATCTATGAATGTACATTAGATTCCATCTGTAATAATTACAGCATGATTGTAATTGTATATTCCATTAAAGATTTCTACAGTCAATTATTGTTGGTCGAAAGATTGCCTCGCAATTGTTTTAAAGGGGTTTGATAGCAAACACTTCATACGTACACTTGTATCTTATTTTAATTAGTCAGCGTTAGGATTTAACGGGTCGCATTCACACCTTTTTACCCACAACAATGTCAAGATTAATCTGTGATTCAACATGACGAGACAAAAGTGAAATTGATTTGTACAAAAAGTTTAATTCCACTGAAAACAATGTAAAAATTACAAATAAAACCAATCATATAGCATATTCCCAAAACTGATGCTAAAAATAAATTTTGTGAGGGAACAACTGGGAGCTTTCAAACAAACAACAAAGTAAGTCTAAATCCAAGCACAAGATGTGATCCACGGAGAGGCCATGTTTGCCAAACTGAAGGGGGGGGGGGGGGGGGGGATTCATCTGGACTGCTCAACTAAAGTGGAAAAAAAAAAGGAGAGAGACATGTATGTCAAAACTCCCAAAGGGCAACAGCTGAAAGTACCAAGTACAACAGGTGAAAGACATAAAAGCCATTTCAATTTCATGGACCCTGTAGTCGCATAGCAGCAGCACCAACTGTTTTCCCCAAGTTGCCAAAACGACTAAATGACACCGATTATCTTTGCGCTTGATCCCGACACCAGACTCCACACAAGATAAATTACAGGTGATTTACACGAAAGGGACAGGAATCTAGCTAAATCAAAATCATGCAGATGGGTCCGACGACAGGGCTATTAGAAAACGCCGCCCGGGGCTTACTGTAAGAGGAGATGTCGATTTCATCGGGCAGCTCGGCCACGTTGACCTCAAAACGGTCCTGCACGTCGTTCAGTGTCTTGGCGTCGGTTTCGTCTGACACAAAGGTTATAGCCAGGCCTTTGGTGCCAAACCTGCCAGCACGGGCAACCTGGGGAAAGCAAAGAATGCATGGATGATTCATTATTATATTATTTTGAGCCCCCAAGGCTAACAACAAATATATGAATTGCAGGCAAATTATTCAACTATTACACAAAACGTAGTCCTTTACTCTAATCCAGTGCTTCTCAATTATTTTCTGTTACGCCCCCCCCTGGCAAGAAGAAAACTATTCGCGCCCCCCCTCCCCACCGTGACTATCCTAACTTGTCTTGTAAGTCGTAAAATGTTGCTTGTCGCAAACGTGACAGAAGTAACAATGAGAGCGCCACTGCCCCCTGCTGTAGTAAACGCGCAATTACACTTTATTCTAGTACTGCCAAAAAAAAAGCCTGTTCCCCAGGGTCACACGCGCCCCCCCAGGAATAGCACCGCGCCCCCCTTGGGGGGCGCGCCCCACTATTTGAGAAGCACTGCTCTAATCTAACATTACAAAGAAAAAAAAACATCAGCGAAAGTTAACCGATTTTCAGGGAGGAGAAAAATTCTGATTTTAAGAGAAAACATCAGCAAAAAAAAAATCAGCCCGACCTTTATTGCAAACACGCGAAACCATATATAGTGGCATCTCAATTTACAAGTGATCAATGTATTCATTGTATAAAAAAACAAAAAGGACTTCATTTAATGGCTTAAAGTGGACGCCGCATTTAGGCCATTAAAGTGTCTAGAACGTGACACCTTTCGTAATAACATTTACAAACAGCAGAGTTGGCAAAATACACAAGCAACTGATCCACTTACCTAGCCAGCTAATAGCAGAAGTGCGGACTTGAAACAGCACTTCTTGTGAGTAGCTGATGTTAGCAGCAAGTGGCTAACAGCTAGCTGCCTTGGCTTATGGTGCTCAGCTGGGGAGCGATGCCACTCGGCCAAAGTGTCCAGTAGACTCTCGAAAATGAACAGCCGCAGTTGCTCTTGATCCGTTTTTACCGAGCCGCACTCACGCTAATTGACGCTTTTTAAAAAATGATTCGAGACTTTTGAATGCGCACTCCAGAGCTACGATGATTGCCATGTTTATGTCTCTGACTGATGGACAGAGCTGCAATTCTGTAAAAATTCACTTCCTGAACAATTGATGAAATGCTTACGCTATGTCAGACAATTTGTACTTTTCGATGAAGTACAAAAAATGATGTGGTGGGCCTGCGCTGGCCACTGGGTTTTGTTTTTGAGATGATGCTTGTTGAACTCTTATCATTTTATCATGACAAAGTTTTTGCATTCTTACCCTGTGTAAATACGTGTCTGAATCTTCTGGCATGTCGTAGTTGAAGACGATATTGACTCGCTCGATGTCCATCCCTCGGCCGAAGAGGTTGGTGGCCACCAATATGCGTCTTTGGAAGTCTTTGAATTGCTGATAGCGAGACAGTCTGCGCAGAGGAGCAAAGTATCAGCAGTGCAGCTGCCACCGACCGGCATTACTGGCGCGCTTGCCTCTTTGAAGGCAATTATGTGTCCAGCTAACTGGTGCCACTAAATGCAGCATTAACATACTTGGGAGGTCAAAAGAGCACAGTTCGTAAAAGAACACATGTGGTAATCTCACCTCTCCTCTTGGGCCATCCCTTTGTGGATGGCAATAGCGGGGAAATTCTGCTCCACCAGAAGTTGTGACAAGGCAATGCAGCGCTGGATTCTCTTGACAAAGATCACCACCTACAGGCAGAACAGGGTATTAAAAAGTTTGGTCCAGCCGCCCAACTTTTATAGAAACGACATGACTCACTTGGTTGAACTCCAACACGTCGAGCAGATCAAATAGCTTGCGGTTCTTCTCGCTGTCTTTCAACTTGCAGTAGTACTGCTGCAGGCCGTGCAGCGTCAGTTTGGTCTCGTCATCCACAAATACCTCCATGGGCTGAACACAAGACGAATACGCTGGTAGGTGTTCAAAAGCGAGGTGCAAAATATTGCCAGTTGGGGTTCACTTACATCCTGCATGAATTTGCGACAAACGGGTCGGATTTCCTTGCTTAGCGTGGCGCTAAACATCATGACCTGCTTCTCGTGGGGCGTGATTCTGAAGATGTCTTGTACGTCGCACCTCATGTCTGCACAAAGACGGCCGAGACGCATTAACCAACTGTGTATAAAACCACCTAAAAATATTTTAAAAGAACATACCAAGCTGCTCCAACATTTTGTCACACTCATCCAGGATGAAATGCTTGACGTTCTTCAGACTGAGCGTTTTGTTTCGGACGAGAGCGAGGATGCGGCCGGGCGTTCCGACAACTATATGGGGGCAGTTCTTCTTCAGGACGTCCTCGTCGTTCTTGATGGGCAGCCCGCCGAAGAATACTACCGATTTGACCGTTGGCATGTACTTGGAGAAGCGCTCGTATTCTTTGCTAATTTGAAAGGCCAGTTCTCGCGTGTGACACATGACTAATACTGCTACCTAGAAGGACAGATAGAAAGATATGGTTTGATCAACTGATGCTACAGGTAATACACAATTTTTACACCCAAAAAAAAAGGTAAGTTAGTTGCTAACCTGTCCATTGACTGGTTCAAGCTGTTGAAGAGTGGCCAAAACAAACACGGCTGTCTTGCCCATGCCTGATTTCGCTTGGCAAAGGATGTCCATTCCTAAAATGGCTTGTGGAATGCATTCGTGCTGGACTGGACAAGACAGACAAAAAGATTTAGATCAACACTTTCGATGACACCAACAGAATCCAACAGCAGCTTCACCTTCTGATGGATGTTCAAAGCCACAGTCGATAATGGCACGGAGTAACTCGGGTTTGAGCAGGAAGTCCCTGAAGCCGGAACTGTGGATTGAAACGTAGGATCCCTTCACCTCCTTCTTGTTGGCCGGGGCTCCACTCTCGGGTGCTCCTTGAGGTTCTTCATCATCTTCGTAGTCGAGCAGCTCGTTATCGACGTCGTTCTCAGCCATCTTGTGGACCTAGAACAATGAGAATAATAAAATTGGTTTTTTGTAAGGTCTACCATGCAGTCAGGAGAATACAATGGGGAGAAGTTCATCTGTGTCAACTTCTGAGTTAGGTTGTATGCAGTTCGTATTGAAAATATGAACGTGTGGAGCATGTTAGCTTGTTTAAACAATGAATGCTCAATTGCATAGGACTACGTGGTCAAACTTCAATTAAAAAACAATTAAAATTAAAAATCAATGTACGCAGGTACCTCATTAGTTACCCAAATAAAGTATTTTAACATAAAGGGAATACAGTTATGATTCAATGAACACCACCCTGAGGAACTTCAAGTTCGCAGGTTGCTGAGCCTCCCATTGTGTTGCATAACAATGGATAACGTGGTAAGCTAACAAGCTAAATTGCACACTACGAAAATCTTTGTTTAGCTTGCGTTTACAAAGAGCGGCGGTGGACTTTTGACAAAGGCATTAGCAAAACGGTGAGGCCACATTTACACTGACTGGGGCGGCGAATTGTAATGCTAGGCTACAATACGCTAACAAGCTCACCCCTTAGCCGAATATTGCAGAAAGAGCGTGTTAGTTCTATGTTTATAAACAAAATGAACACAAAGGGATGTAAGTGGAAAAGCAGTACCCAAGTTAGTTAACTTTCATTCATTAATATCACTTATTTTAATACTCTTACCCGAATAGTAATAGCGACTAGAGCGGTGAATCAAAAACGCATGGGGGGAGGCCTCATAAGGTTGCGCCTCTGAACGGAAGTCCCGCCTACACTAAAATGCTCTTACATCATTGGTGAATTTCAACACTCACGCTAAATGAAAGTCAGCAATTGGCCAGAAAACGTTTCCGGTCCACTTCACTTGTACAAACAAGCGGGCTTTCAGTGGTGACGCAAATCTTGCTACTCCCTTGCATTAAAGTTGTTAGATTCAGCAACTTTTAAAATGAGCCATTTAATGGTTTGTTTGGGGACTTTTTACAATAAAAGTGATTCATTTGATAAAACGCACATATTTCCCCTCGTAAAGACTTATTTGATTATTTTAAGTGGTTCTGAATGTCTTGCCTCATACACAAACTAGTTTTTAAACCGTAAGCCAGTAATAAAGCTCTATTAAAATAAAACCAAAGATTAAATGACAGATTTGAAACATTCGTTCACTTTATTTCACTCTTAGGCAGTCAAACCCATCATACATAACATTGCCAGATATAAATCAACACCATCATTCGTCGTACGAAAAAGGCAACGATATCTGAAGAAGCACTTGATTGGTTGGCTCTCTGAGAAGTCATTTCTTCGATGTTCTCTCAGGAAATAACTCCATGCTTTCTGCCTGTTTGAATAAAGGCGTCGACGCAGTGATCAATGTCTTCGTCGGTGTGCGCGGCTGAAATCTGAACACGGATTCTGGCTTTGCCTTTTGGTACGACTGGGAAGGAAAATCCAATCACATACACTCCTGTGGAGGAGAGAGTCAAGTCAAGTTCATCGCTAAATCAAGGCACAATTTACAGATTTAATTTATATCTCACCTAGCTTCAACATGTCATCTGCCATTAGAGAGGCAAGCCGTGCATCACCCAGCATCACTGGACAGATCGGGTGAGCAGAACCCGAGATGGTGAAGCCAGCCTGCGTCATCTTGTTTCGAAACCTGTAGCATAGAGACCATGTTTTTGTTTTGCTGACATAATGAACACTATCCAATAAAATAGCTACCTCATGGTTTTGGCTGTCATGCTTTGTGCAATCTCATCGGAGGCGAGCAGCAGCTCGACAGCCCGCGTGGCGCAGCCCACCACAGGTGGAGGGAGGGAGTTGGAGAAGAGGTAAGGTCGAGACCGCTGCCTCAGCAGATCAATGAGGGGCTTTGGTCCCACTGTGTAGCCACCTGATGAGAAGGAAAACATCATTTTCCGTATCACAACTACGCCCGTTTTGAAATCTTTCAGCATGCTCCTATTTTTGAACCACTTTCCTTGCGTGAATACAAATGCAATGAACTTCCATTTTGATTTAAATATTGATGAGTAAAAACGCACCAGCTGCACCTCCCAGTGCTTTTCCCAGAGTGGAGTTTATGATATGAACTCGGTCCATCTCTCCCAACAGCTCGTCGGTTCCTCTGTAAATAAACACAACATGAACTTAAAATATAAACTAATTGCAAGCATCAGAAATTACAAACAGCCGGCCAGTTTGCTTCCTTAACTTCTCAACTACCCTCAAGCGTGTCTTTTTTAAATTTTCTACTCACCTGCCACGAGGCCCGAGGAAACCAGTGGCGTGGCATTCATCGATGAACACCATGGCCCCGTATTGCTCAGCCAGATCACAGATTCCCGTTAACGGAGCCACATCTCCATCCATTGAGAAGACCCCATCTGTCACCACCAGCCGCATACGACATGACTGAGAAGCAGAAATGCTGTACATGGAGTACATGAAGATCTCAGACCTGTGCAAACAAGAAGAAGCCCACATACCTGAGACTCCTTGAGCTTGTTTTCTAAATCACTGAGGTCCATATGTTTGTAGCGCAGTCTTTTCGCACGACACAGACGGATCCCGTCAATAATAGAGGCGTGGTTAAGTTCATCCGACAACACAGCATCATCTGGGCCAAGCAGAACCTAACACAGGGATTCCAATGCTTTAGTTCACCTTCATGTATCACTTGTTGGAGATGACCCACCTCAAATAGTCCGGCGTTGGCATCAAAACAACTGGCATAGAGGATGCAGTCCTCCCTCTCGTGAAACTCTGCCAACTTTTGCTCTAGGTTTTTGTGCAAATCCTGTAAATCACATTTATTAATCCAAATTGAAAACATTTGACTTTTTAAGTGCATTTTTCTGGACACTGTACCTGAGTACCACAGATGAATCTGACCGAGCTCAATCCAGCGCCATATGTTTTCAGTGCATCAATCCCTGCTTGCACCACCTCTGGATGACTGGATAGTCCAAGATAGTTGTTGGCGCAGAAGTTTAAAATGCCTAAGTAAGAAAAAAAAACAGAAATAAGTCAGGTTGGACCTGTACCACAGAAGTCTAGCTTCATAATGTAAACAACACACAAATTAATGATACCAAAAACAAATAAGACTGTCTTCTTGAGTTTACTTAAGAATAGATTTCCATAATCCCTCAAGGAGAATATTCAACTCATATTTTACTAGAGCAAGGAGCAACATTTATAACAATTGTTTTGATGTTTTCACTCACTGCCACGGCTTCCGTCCACGTTGATGTGCGGTCCCTGCTTGGAAGTGATGATCCTCTCTGCTTTCCACGTCCCCGCCACGCGAATCGACTCGAGTTCACCGTTTAATACAGCTCTGGCTTCAGCAACAGCCGCGTAGCTCCGATTTAAGACCGAGGTCGAGGGCCGAAGAACCCCCCGGAGGGGGTTCAACAAAGTCCAGCCAGCTTTGCCGAGAGACATGACTGTGAATATACGATTGCTGTTGTCAAATGTAACCGGAAGTTGTCAGATGCAGCATGAACGGAGGGGCGTGACACTTTGGGCCAATCAGATGACAGTAAACACGTTTGTCCAATCAGATTGCGTATTTTGTTTTCGCCTCTGGTAATTTTTTGAGACACCTCTTTTTTAATATATTGAATAAGTTTTGTTCCAAAAAATAATTATGAAAGTCTGAATGCGCCATTTTCCGTTATTAACACAGTGGTGCTTGCGGTGTTTGTATATAAACACCTGTCAAAACGCTGAAAAACAGAAGTAGCCGACAAAAACTTAGTACTCTTGGTAGTTTGGTTATTTAATTGCACTCTGCATTTAAACATAAAACATCTTGACAAAGAAATATGCAAGTAAAAAAAAAAAAACTAAAGTACTTTTCCTTTACATCCAATAACAATAAAGGTATTAACATTAAAAGAAGCTTCAAAATCTTCAGATGAGAAATTGCTGAACATTTGATTTACATATAAGTTAGCAGTGTTTGCTACTTTGACCGAGACATTATCTGTAACTCATCATGAGATGCCACAAATAATAAGAGTTCATAGCAATAAAGTTATCTATATTGCAAAAGTTGTTTTAGTAACAATATTCCACGTTTCCTTCAATAGGAATGTAACCATAGAAATTGTGCAAATTTTTGCATTATCACCACTTAATTACATCGAGTAAAATCCTCTGGCCTTCATTCACTTATTACCAGTTAAAAATCCCAGTAAAGCACAAAGTAAATTAAAAATTGCAATCCTCCATGCCCAATGTGCCTCTGATACATAAAACCAAATTACATCTCCATCTGTCCCTTATGGCTAAAGGACTATGAGAGTTGCACGCGTGTGTGGCTGCTTGAATTGCAGCTCAGGATTCGGAGTGGTTGGCGTCCTGAGAAGACTGTCGCACTGAAGGTAATCGCTCAGCCGCTTTTGCTCTTTGTGCCAAGAACCTGTCAAATTCTTCCGAAGAAAACAACCAGTATTAAAATTAGTTTTTGTATCGAAAAGCAAGTGAGCTGTAAGGTTGCTCACCTTCAGTTGTGACACCGTCAGAGTCCTCAAAGTCATCATACTGTGCCACAAACACAAAAGACATCATGTTTTTGAAAGTTGCATGTACAAAAACCTTCAATTCAATCTGAATAATTAATCCTACTGCTTACCACATCATCATCCAACTCCAGCCATTTCTCAATATCCTCCATGACGTTGGACTGCTTGACGGGAATCTAAGAAAACAGAAAAATAAATCTAACGCAATGACTGTGTTTCACCCCCCTCAAAAAAAAAAAAAAGCCCACAAAATAAATAAATATCCCAACACAAAAAGGAGACAAATTCTAAGACAATGAAACAAGACAGACCAAAGCAAACCTTTCCATGCTCCTTGCGCACCCACATCAAAATCCAACAATCATCTAAATCTTTGACACTTTATATAGCATGCAAAACAAACATTTTTAGGCGCTGGAAAAATAACACTAACCAAAAACAAAAGTAAACTGCAACCTCATGAAAATAACAACAACTACCACTACAACAAAACCTAAAAAAATGTGAATGAGGCACATTTTGGACATGGACCCACCATTCCCCTTTTAATCATCCAGTCTAACTTTGGTGAGGAGCTGTGGGAGGAGGCTGGGCTGTGATCCTTCGTTGCACAAATAGAGAATCATTTCAGAATAGTATCAAGTGATTTCTATCTATTTCCTGACCACTAATACACTAGAGAGTTTGCAATTTGAGTCGGGTTAGCCACTTTCTAGCGAATGCAAAAAACACCTTCAATGAAAACTTGACTTACCGCTTTAGCATTTTGCATGGTGTTTTCCTGAGCTTCTGCAAGGCCATCAAGTCCAACGTCTGTATGCTCGCTGAAACCAAATTCATTTCAACTTGAGCTGCCACACTCATAAGAATACTTCCAAAAAGCATAATATTCTTCATATTTTCTGTACCTTCCTCTTTGCGTTGAGCTATTTCTTTTCGATAAAAACGCATCAACTGCATCTTCTTCCCTTGTGTCTGTTTTTTTTAAAAAAAAAACAGCAGAACGGTTTTGAAATCAGCTTCAAATACTTAAAAAAAAAGGCAGAACTTACTAAGCCCCGCCATCTGGGTGGACAACGAGTTCCCTTTTGATGGGCTGAGTAAGTCTCCGTTGGAAACTGATGCAGCCGCTGATTCGCTCATATTGAGGTCTGTTAGGTTTACATAAGAATGGCTCTGCAAAAAAAAAAAAAAAAAGAGATGTGAGCTGTCAACAATTAAAAAAAATAAAAATAATCTAGAGACGAGGTTACCAACCTGTTGTGTTGCGTTTGGACCATTTGTTAATTGTCTTTCAAACCTAAAAACGGCAACAAAAAACAACAGTAGCAAAAGGTAATAGGTGAATTTTTAAATACAATTAAAACCCAAATGTGCTTTACCTGTGATAGCGCGAGAAGGCGGTGTTCATCTCGTCATTGGTTGCTAGCAACTCTTGAATCAGCTTCTCCTCACTTAGCCTGGGGACAATCTTCACTATCCTGTCTTGCATTTCCTTACATACAGTGTATAACTGCTAATGACACAATCCAAAAAAAAAAAAATGTGTGGGCGGGGCGGGGGGTCATGATGGTGCGGATGTAGCACATGTATAAAGCGCGAGATCAGGTAAGGGCAACAACAAACGATTTTCTTGCAGAATAAAAAAAAAAAAAAGCAATATGATGTCCCAAAATCAATTATAAGTGTCATTTTTTTTGTACCTCCAGCAACTCCATGTCAGCTTGTTTTATGGTGACGGGATCCAGCTGACTCATCATATCGGACATCATTGTGAGATTATTCCGCACCACCCCCAACTCTGCCTTCAGTGCTCCCACCTGGATCATTAACGGTTAAAAGTTGACCTAACAGCAATTAATACTATTTTGGCATGAAACACAAAAGAGGGGTGTTAATAAAGTCTCCAAAGGCTCCAAAGTGCATCACCTGGTTAGGAGTGAAGGCATCACTTGCGTCTAGGGTCTGTTTTAGTTCAAGGGTCTGAGGTGGGGTTAGGGGTTTGGAGGACAGCAGCGCAGCAGGGACAGTAGCAACTGCAGGCCCGTTCTGAGACGAGGTCTGCTAAGCCAGGCGCAGAAAGCACCCGAAAAGAAAAGGTTGACCAAAGATGAAAGGTATGTGTTGAAGAGTTAGTCGTGGAAAAAGCGGTTGTACCCTTTTGGGGGCATGGGCTGATGGGTAGCCTTCCAATTCCGTCGTCGGGAACTCGAGACCTTTCCTGCGCAGGTCTTCATACACCGACACCACACCAGTCAGGTCGGGCGAGCTACGGAATGCGTCTGCCCACGCCTTCAAAAGATGACGAACATAAAAACAATACAAGATTTCATGGAATGTGACCACAGATTATTTTATTTTTTTTATGCGGCCCAGGCCGACCTGTATAACGCCGAGTACTCTATCGTGTACGATCAGAGGAGGGTTGTTCCTCGGGATGATGGAACGGACTAGAACCCCTTCGATGAAATCCCTTGTCGTCACAAGAATGTGAAACCTGTAGCCGCAGTTTTTCACACAGGTTTCCAGCACCTTGAACAAAAAAAATTGTATCTTATATCTGATTACACATGACAATAGCAACAACAACAGGGCGGAGGGGTGTCGAGACACTCACGGTGAGTGCCAGCATGACCTCCTTAAAGTTCTTGTTCCCCACAATCCTTTTCTTTATGGCTCTGACTGCATCTTTTGGTCTGGAATTAGAGAATGTTGACCTTTCAGATACATGTAACCTTGAGCTTGTTGATTATAACACACACACAAGTCTGGAAAACAAACACACCCTTCCTCAGAGCCGTTAACCATGTCGCAGATCTCCATGTTGATAGACCAGTCTTCTGATGGCAAGCTTGAGCTGGTTGCAATCTCTGTGTCAGAAAAATAAAAAAACAGACAGATGTGTTGTAAATGTGTATTCTATTGAAGTGAACATTTTAGATTAGAGGTAATAAAATATTATTTCACTGTAAAAAAAAAAAAAATCAAAAAAAATTGTTTAAAAAAGTGTTTATTTGATACACATAAGAGACATTTTCATTTAATTCCAATCATTTTTAGAATTATTTATTACACCTGAGGGCGTTCAACACTAGATATAATGGAAAATAAAACATAATAAAAGAAAAATAAACATATGTGCAGTAATATAGATAACAATAACTACATTTTCAATTGTCTTCAGGTTACTGGAAAAAAACAGAATTCTAACTTTATTCTCAGAATTCTGACTTTAAAGTCAGAATTCCCAATTTCTGACTAAAGCTTTAAAGTCAGAATTCTGAGAATAAAGTCAGAATTCCCACTTTAAAGTCAGAATTCTGACTTTATTCTCAGAATTCTGACTTTAAAGTCAGAATCCTGTCACCCCTCGTTTTTTTTTCTTCACTGGCCCTAATCCTCTTCCGTATAAAAAAGATAATTATGTTAACATATTTTTAGAAAATACGCACTGTATTTGCATGAGTCAAGGCAAACGCTTGACAATTTGCATCTGATTGAGGTCAGCAGGAAATCACCCCCGTTTCGACCAATCGATTTCTAACTTGCCATGTTTTTGATCCCGCCTCTTTCTCCCCATTGGCTAGCAAACAGGTCAATCAAGCATGACCTATTCGTCTCAATAAAGGCTTATTTATTATTGAAGGAATGCAATTTTATACACCACGAGTGCACGGTATTTAGTGTTTGCATTTAAAAAGCAAAAATAATTGTAAATGTTCGCGAAAAATGATTAATAGAGCTGCCGGGCGTTGTCAGCATTTGGTGGTTCCAATTGAAACCATGCATGAATGGCAGGAAAACAAGCTTACCGATTCGCTGTCCGATTGGCGTGCTGTACGGGTTCCCGAGTAGAAACTCCATCGCGCGGAACGACGAACCGGGCCGAGCCGTACGCACCAGGCGGCCGAGCTCGTTGCTGCACCCCGCCTGCTTGCAGCACAAAGTGGGCCACCGGTTGAGCTGCGTCACGAATTAAAGGGATAGCGTCATCAAATCATCTCTTAGACCTTCCGGTAAAAGTGCGCCACGCTCTGGCTGTTTATAGTACTACATGAATATGTCCTGAGAGGAGAAATCTGCTGCTACCATGGAGACTGAAGACATAAATGCTGTATATACATTTTTATTGACACTATCAGAAGCAACGGTGCTTGGTTTATGACTATAGATGCTCGCAAGACGAAGCAATTTGTTGTAGTTGATACAGATCATGATGAATATGTTAAAGGTCAACCATGAGACAAAAAGTTACTGGATAAAAATGCAGCCTTACATGATTGGTAGGACTTTTTGTGATTTGCCGCCTTCAAAATTAAATGATTCATTAAAAAATATTGAATCGTCACATTTTCCAGGGACTCTTTTACGTCTCAGCCAGACAAGCCGCTTTTCCTGCTAACATCCAATTAGAGTGGGTTGACGTGTCTATAGATTCACACTATGCAGCCCACTAATTAGTCTTCAGATTAAATACAGTGGGGACTGCTGGCTGTGCACGGCTGTTTTCATCCGCAACCGCATGTGATGGCCTTCAAATGCCTGCCAAGGTTTGAAGTCAGATAACCAGAAGAAGTGGCCAGAAAAAGAAAAACCACATTGGTTTGTTGCCATGTGAACAATGCTGAACTGTTTTTATTTCTGTCACAGGATAAAATGAAAAGAATGTTTACCAAGTCATTTCACATTAAGACCACCCACTGTATGAGTCATCTATGACTGCAGAGTGTGTGTTTGCACCTACTTGAGGAGTGAGAACATCTTCTCACTATGTGATGAACACTGACAATACTCAAAAGCAGATGCAATAGCATGCTTGTGATGAAACATTCATATATTTATGCCAAATAAGTCATGATTTCAATTGAATACAAGATTGTCCGAAGATTTGCAAGCATGCACACAAATGTGTTACATGATGGAGCATGTGACGCCGCAGCAGTCTTTCAGTAGCGTTAGTCCAGTTTTTGTGATGAAAGATGTTGGTGGGTGAGAAGGTTTGGGCACCATCTTCTGGTCTCGCAGAGAAGCTAATTTGAAAGGGAGGCATAGTTGTAAAAAAATGCCATTTAGTTCTAGATGATATATTTGAAGATACTGAGATGTTTGTGAAGGAGATGCTCACCTTTTCTCCCTAAAATATTTTGAAATTTGGGCTGTAAGAACGCCGCCATTTCGATGTCTTCTTCTCTTTCCCTGTGAAGAAAATTTGTTTGGGATCCTTGAAGCGGAAAGATGATGTAACAATTTGATATCAACCTGAGCCGCTCGAATTCCACATCATCTACAAGGAAGTCTCGGGTCTCCACCAACTTGCTGATCTGCTGCAGGAGCTCCTCCTCCCTTGTCCGATTCTCCTTGGACTTGTCTTGGTCTGTTTAGCAGTTACACGCACATCTCATAGAGTCATTTTCAAGTTGATGCTGACATTTAAGAACATCACATGACCCATTTTCCATTTTGGTTTATTCATTAAATAGATATTTTGCGGAGGTTATTGGAATAGAATATTTTCTATCTGTTAGGCAACCAAAACGAATTAAATACTAAACATAAGCTTTTTGCTTTTTTTGATTTTAATAAATAATTTTCATAAATTAATTTTAATTAAATATTTTTTTTCCTTCCAGTTAACAGTGTGTGTCCTTTTAAGATGCTGATTGGCTGAAGCTGCCAAAAATATACAGCCACGTTTTTTTTTTTTTTTATTATTGAGGATGATGATGAATACATTCAACCTATCTTGTTCTTTTTTTTCTTTCTTTCTCACTTTAAACACTACTATGGTATGTACTGATCTTTTTAGTTGCCACAGCAACCTTTCCTCATAGCTCTAGAAGTCATACAAACTTAATAGGGGTGGAAATCGTCATCCAGCATTGCATTCAAAAATGAAGATTAATTAGCCTTGAAAATTCACCTATCGCCATTTTGTTTTCATTCGAATATATACGTAATAATTGTTATCACAACAGCTGCATTCAAAGGAAGCAACTGCTGTTTTTGAATGTACCTGGGATGGAAACCAGTTTTTGCAGCTCTCGTTTCAGCCTTGTAATTTCATTACACAACTGGATGTCATCCATCCTGTGTGGAGAAAAAAAAAAACATTCCATCACAAGATGTGACCTTCTAAATTATTATTTATTATTATGTGGTCTAGCCTTGTTCAGAATATTTCCGACAGCATTACAATTCTGTAAATAACAGAGCAGGGTCTTGGCAGAAAGTTGGTGAAATCATTAAAAGTAAAGCTGAAAAGCGGAACCAAAACAAGTTTGTGCTCTGGGTTAGATCGTGTGGGCTGTCCACACACTTTTCACATCATGACATGGTTCTCCTGAGGGACTGTTTCAGATATCTCAAGCCTGCTCGTTCACTAATAAACTATATTGTTTATTGGTTAAAATAAAATAAGATAATACATCTTACATGTATCTCAGCTCTGATTCTCTTCGCACGAGGACGTTTCGTAGTCGCTCGATTTTGAGCAGCTCCCCTTCGATGTCCTCGACTGTGACCGATGAGTCGGCCATGGAGATGACATCTTCTGAACAAAGAGTAGCAATACTATATTTCTTAGATTCATATTTTGTATGATGTCGTAAAATCACACACACGAAAAACAATGGGAGTAGGTTTTTTTACCATGACAACCAGTCAAATATCATCCTTCTGACCGCAAATGGCCCCCGGGCTGCAAGTTTGACACCAGTGGTGTGTGGCTATCAAATAATGGGCAAGTTTTATTTAAAATAACATAAGTGAAGAACAGCTTGTCCAGACACATTTTCAGAAATATGCAAATAAGCCCTACTTGGTTGTTTATTTTAATATTAAACAGGGTGAGCTGGCACTCCTGAGACCCAACTATTTGAATACTGGCCATTAAAAATTCATTTTTCCACAGTACGTCCAATTTAAAGAAATGAATGAACTGTAATCATGTTTGTAATGAAACACTGCAGTCTCCACTAATTGCACTCTGGCTGCAAGCTGCTGTTAAGTCAGTTAGCTTGTTGTAGCATGGAAATTGCTAGCCCTACTAAACAACAACAGCTTAGGCACAATTTTATGGATAATTTTAGACAAGCCTTTTCAATGAGCCTAAATTTTTAATAGCTTTTTTTTTTTTATTGGCTCTAATATTGTCCATATTGAGAGTATGGGTTGATTCTGATAAATGAAAGAATATGATAGAATATCTCAAATATAATAGAGAAATTAAAATCTTTTATGCACGGATCCTCCAGGTCATAGTTCATATGTTAATTGAAGCCATAATTTCGGTGACACTGATTAACTGCAATAGCACCCCCCCCTCACCTCTTGCACCCCCCCTTACAACATGCCTCCTCTCCTGCTCACCAGTAGCGATGAGTCACCCAGTAGAGCTGAGATTTACTTTTAATTACCTGTGCTTGGCTGAAAAGACATTCACACTCTCGGGCAGTGAGTCACGGTTGATGCCACAGCTATACAACCCACCAGGACATTCCGCAATTTAATTCATTCAATGGAGAAAAACATTCAATGACCAGTTTGGGAATTGGACTAGTAAAGTCACGTGGAATTGCTCCTTCTGGTTCTATCATTTTTTCCTAATGATTGACCAATTTATAACTTTGTCCTGTCACTTTTAATCATTTTCATCTGTCAAATGCATGTGGATGGAAAATGTCACCTTGCATGCAGGTGTTATTATTATAATGAATAGATATAAGTGGATTTATGCAAAACAACTGATACTGGACAACGAATGGAATCTAATAAAGGTCTTTCGTTGTTTAAAAAAAATATATAACTGGCTATGCCACACAATAAGTGTCAGCACCGAATCATTGGACTGTACTGCATGTTCAATCAAAATATAAATAGTCAATAATTCCTACAATATGGTCATAAAATAAACAAATTATAATTATTAATATGCAATGCGGTATACAAAACAAATAACATGAGGACTTTTGAAGCTGATGTTTAATTTTTTTTTCCGTCTCGAAAAAGTCAGAATAAAACAATTTTCTAAATGGGTACGGAAAGACTTTTAAGAACCTGCATGAGTTGTGATGTGGACTCCAAATGATCATGTTTAAAAATGTCTTGTTTTGACCACAACACATAGAACGAGCATTAACAAAAAGAAGCAGAAGCTCACCAGATTTCTCATTTGCTTCATCCATTTGTGCCTGGTCCAAAAGTCGTCTCGTTCAGAAGATGTCTGTTATTCCATGTTCCTCCCCAACAGTCCTATGAGGCACTGCTGTTTCACCAGAGGGAGCACAGAAAGAGCTGCGCGTGGATGCTGAACCTCCTAACACTGACGGATCTGACAGGACCACTCAGCAACGCCCCCTAACGACACATACATGTAATGACAAGTATAGCAGCTACAAATGAATTAAAACTAATATTTTATGACTTGATTCAGTGATTAAATAATCAAAAAGCCTAAATTATCCAGAGGTGGCACTTAGGTCTTCAATGGGGACCGAACCTGTCTATAAAACTTTTTTATTTTTTTTAAATACAGTGAATTAATCTGCCCTGATGTATCTCTAGCACATCAGGTTTTAATTATAACAATATAGATTGAGTAATATTTAGCAAAATTAAGTATTTCAAAAAAACAAATGCATCACAAAAAGTAAATATGGACAATAAATAAGATAAATAAATGAATCCAAGTAGAGTACTGGAAGCAGAACAGCCGAGTTAAGAGCATATAAATTTAGGAATACATTATTCCAGTTCATGGAAGAAATATAATTTCAGTTTTTAAAAAGAGATGACTACTTCTGATATTTAGAAAAGGCCTCATCTAAATAATAGTGTGGAAACAGGTGCCTTGGTGAATGTGATCAATATTTAAACATTCACTGTGCCATTTCACTTTGGTGAGGAGAAAAAAAAAAAAAAGACAAGAATAGTGAGACACCTGCTGTTTTAATAGTCAACTGAGCTCTAACCACAAAGGCATTAGCTGGATGGGGGCGGCTCTCTCATCAGAATTACCTGATTGAGTTCCGCTGGTAAACAACATAATATGGATGAGTTGATTTCACAAATTAGGCTCTTGAGGGGGGGGGTTGGCCATATGTTCAGTCAAAGCTGTATGCATCTATTGCTATCCTTGGAGAGTTCATTTGTAGCAAAGAAAAGATTTGAATTTGAATAAAGCAATTTACTGTTCAACACAAATACTGTACAGTCACCTCATTCCAACATTAGCAGGAATTAAACAGATTAGGTGCCAAGTGGGTGTGACAGGAGAGGATAGCACAGAAGCCGAACCTCGCCTTGAGCACACGTCCTGTATTTGCATTTTTATGGAGTGGATTTGCTATTGAGCCTTCCTCGCCTCTCGCGCGGTCCCGGGAGATGTTTGCTGAAAGATGAGCGGCTTGTGTAAATGTATAACAACAGTTTATGCCTCCACTCCATAAAATTAACAAAAGCAAGGGAGGAAAAAAGACTGATCTTAGATCTAAGTGGAATATTTTTGGAGGTGATCCCGAAATAAAGATATATAAATATTCCTGGCTTTGGTATTCACATATTTAGCAGATTTTTTTTTTTTTGTAAGCTATTTTATGTTAGTCACTGAAAAACTGTTTGGCCAACGCAATAAAAAAATATTAGTGTTAAAGAAATATGTTTAGATATGTTGAGAAGTTATATTTAGACACAAAGGTTTTCTGTGATCCACAGTGGAATTTGGGAATTTTGACAATTTAGAGGAAAATATACCTGATGAATTCCATTATTTATTTATGATTATTTCTTATGTCCATATCGGGCAACATTGTCCTGCATTATTCATTTTTTTGGTTGAAACTTCACACTTGAGTGTTTGCTTTATTTTCTCACGGTTGAGATTAGGGCTTTAGTGTCCTTCCATAATTACGGTTCTTGCTACCGTCATCTTCCATAGCTTTCTCCAGCCAGTCTCTTTCTTCCTCTGACTCCGAGTCACTCGCCTCGCTGGCATCTGCTGCCAGAAGACGAGAATAATTGATCCTGTACTGGCGGGGGGCGTTCCACTGGAGCAGAGGCAAGCAAACGCACCACAGTATCAGAACCACGGCCGCCCCTCTGAAGAGCCAGTCCAGTCCACACCAGCGTACGACGAACCCTCCAGCAAAACTTCCTAATGCACTCCCAAAATCTAAAGACAAGACATTGTAGAGTCTCTTTATGCTACGCTCCGTTCCCGGCGTGGCGATATCATCGCTGTGGACTTTGACGGCCCACCAGAAGGCTCCGCAGCTGAAACAGCTGAAAAGCTGAGCAGGTAGCACAGCCCAAGGTCCCCATAGGAATGAATAATACAAACATTGTAATCCAAGAGCGGCCGCACCTAGCGCCAGAACTCTCCCTGAGCCGAGCAGTCGAGTCAGTCGGGCAGCCAGGAGAGGGAAGGCGGCCTGTGAGAGTAACGCGAGGCCGAGGGACACCCCCATGTGCAGCTCGGTGCTGTGGTGATCTCGCATCTGCCATAAAAGGAAGTTGTCCACATTCGATCGGGTCGCCCCCATTAACAGAGCCGTGACGGCACAGAGCACGGCACGCTGGGAGCCGCGAACCAGCTGGATGGCTTTGAGGGGTCGGTTAACTTTGCTTTGCTGCTTGTTCAGGTGAAGAGGGAGGAACGCCGCGATGGGTAAGGCCAGCGCCGACACAGCGGCGTAGCAGAAAAAGTGCACGGCGGTTTTGGACGTGCCACCGAGGATCGAACAGTTTAACCGGCTGACGAGGAATCCCGCTCCTCCGACCCCGGAAGCGGCTCCGAGTAAAGGCCAAACACCGGTGCTGCTGTAACGATCGGAAGCATCGGCAAAATCCAGATAATCGTGCAAGCCGTCGTCCGCTGTCCACTCCAGAGGAGCTGCCATCAGTTCCCATATGGACACTGTGATAAGAACCAGGAAGAACAGTTGGTGTTGAACATCCATCACCTTCAGCCTGGATAGAAAATCTAATTGACCTTCCTCTGCCTCCCGTTTGTGTTTCTTCTTCCTCACTAAGTTTTTGTTCTTTGGTTCCTCTGTATTGTTTGTTCTTCCCATAGGAAGCTGTGAAGTTCTGTCTTCTGCAACATCTGTTTTGTTTGCAGGAAATGGGATTGTTAACCAGGAGGCCGGATCCGTGCTGACTTTTAGCTGAGGCTCTCTGGGGGATGGAGAGCTTCTCAGATTTGAGTCATTACAGATGTTCTGAGTTTGCAAATCAGCAGGTGGAAAAAGAAGAAGGATGAGCGCCACCGCGGCTGAACACACCACAGAGCCGTGAATCACCGCTCGCCTCTTGTTGTACATCTTGGCGAGCAGGCTGGAGAGAGGCTGCCACAGCAGTGATATGATGTGCTTGGTGCCCATGATGATGCCGACCATCTCAGGAGCCAGGCCCAGGTCTCTGAAGTACAGTGTGAGGAAGGGGAGCAGGCAGGATTTGGCGCAGGAATATAGGAAGTGAAAGGCTCGGGCCAGAGCGAGGGTCCGCTTGACATTGATCTGCTTGGTCTTCCTCATGGTGGACTTCCTGATTGGCTTCACATGAAGAAACTAGGGAAACGAGCAGGAAAAAAGTTCCATTTAAAAGTGACATTTGGATTCACAAGTGTATAATGTTTCATTGTTTTTTTTTTCAATGACACCTTACAGGTAATGAAAACCCCAATTTCATCATTTGAGAAAAGAAAACAATCTGAATAATTTTAAATACAAAAATTAGGTATGAACGTCTAAAAAAATATTTTCCTACAAGTCTCATCTGAACTGTTTTCGTTTTTAAATTTTAATTGAAATGCTAATATACTCTCATTAATACACATTTCGCATATTTTTTACTCTAAATAAAGATATTAAAAGAGAGAAACAATGCAACCAGCTGTCAGGTATTTCTAAAACTATACCTCAAACTTCGAAGCTTACTCCAACCACAAATCTAAAGTTGAATGAATACTTCTCCGATGGTGTCAATCAAAATTGATCATTATAATCCTCGTAAAGCAACGTTTTACTCCATTTCCATGAAGTGTCCGCCGAGTATGCGTGCAAAACGCATATCACACAAACGCTTATGATATAAAAGGATCGGGTGGAAGAAAAAAAACAATCGGCGAAATGCAATTTTTCTTTTTAGAGTTTTCTAAAGCAATAAGGAACTTGTCCGTCACGAACACCTGTCAGGCTGGATGCACCGGTTCGCTCATCGAGACGTGGAATACGTCCACGTCACATTACTCCCACTGCTTCCACATTATAAAATAAAACATTAAAAAAGTACCTTTTTTTATTTCTTCTCTGTCGCGGTGCTTAAATTGTCGCATTGTGCATTTTCCATCACGAAATACAGCTTTTTAGATCCCTATTTATCTCTACCTGTTTGCAGATTCTTTCAACTTGTTCGAATGCGTTTACTGTACACCTGGACAATAGTTTAGAATACTACAGCGACCCCTTCAGGCGAGGGTGTCGAAGTAAAATTGGTTGTTTCATTATGGCATCCAAATGTTACCGGTCACGATGCCTTAAAAAAATACACCCTGGTACATTTAGTACCAGTAGTGAATAATCTCAATTTAATTGAAAAATAATTTTATTAATCAATTTCATGGACAATCCGAGGTGTTTTCAGGCATGCGAGGCAGAGAAAGAGATGAAGGGAAGGCAAAGCATGGAGCAGTAAGATGGATGCAGAGGTTGGACTTGGCCTGGTGAGGGTTTGTACTTCCAGTCTGAACTGCTTCCCGGTTTACAGCACAAAGACACTTCAAGCCTAAGGACACACACACTCATTTGTTGTCATGGAAAGAAGCCTCGAATGGCCTCAAGAGTGCGGAGAGAAGGTCACATCCTGGTGTGGTCACCTCCCAATTGTATTTCTCGAGGAAAAAAGATCAAATTTGATACACATAATACTATTTTTCATAGAGTCATTGTTATTTGAAAAGTACTATAGTGACCTCCTGGTAATTGCACGATAGGGAAAATTCCCATTATGGTTTCTAATTTCCTACCTGCTGACACTTTGCAAGAACTTCCTCTCGTCTTGATCTAGACACATAGCAAAGGTTGTCCCATCTTTCTTGGACGTGACCTCAATTCTGTTGACGTTCACCTCTGATTTAGAGGAATGCTACCAGAGGGATGTGGGGAAGTAATCAATTGAGATGAGTTTTTTGCAATAAATAAAAATAAAAATAATGTTTACCTGGCTGTTGTTCTTTTTAGACTTGGGACAGTTTTTCTTTGTGACTTCCGTCACGGAGAGCAACAAGCTTTCACTTCTAGACTCTTTCGAGACAAGATTCAAATCCACTTAAATATGTTACAACATTCAAACTGGTTTTTTTTTTTTTTTTGGTAAAGATTAAATGTGGCACACCGAAATGTTCAGCTTTGCTGGAGGCTTTTTGAATATTTATAGATGTGCAAAGCATTTCTGCTTGGATCCATTGACCTCTTCCACTGCAGGCCACCTGCAAACACAAATGATTTGAAAAGTAAAGCGGCTCAATCGTATCAAATCACAATTCCATTTTAGCACCTTATTATAGGCAACACTGAGTGTTAAAGGGACAGCCTCGCTCTCTTCATCAATTCCAAACCTCTTACTGGCAGCACCTGCGAGATGAACAACAACATGAATATTTGTCAAGTGTTCCAACGTCTGCTTCTGGATGTCACCGTGTGACTCACCCATGGTCTTCACTGCTCTGGTTGCAGCCGTATGTCCAAGCTCAACAGAATGAATAAACACTTCACTTCTCTTCTCTCCGCCGGCCAGGGTCATCTGTGCAGACAAAAAGAAATGAAGAAGAAACAAAAAGAAGTAGCAAAATGTGTGACATTTTCCACCAACCTCAGCCTGGTAGAGCTGCACCAGGACAGGTTGGTCCGCATGTCTACAGTAGTAAAGAACCAAATCAGCCATCAAGGGAATATGCTCCTCTCCGCCATTGTTCTCCAGGACACCTTCTTCCTTCCAAGCAGGCTGCAGCACAGGAATCCCCAAATCAGACTTAAAATATTGCATCTCGCCTGTTACAATTATAATTATAAACCTGACAAAGGACTTCCGAGGAAAGACTGAGCAGACTGTGGACGCTTCGATCATACCAGGGATCCATCATTCCCAACAACTGGGCTAAATCTGTGGTGCTGCCATCTTGGGAGATACCATTAGTCTGCTGACAAGATTTGACGGACATTAATATCATCAGATACCAAATGTCGGTGATAAGGAGTAAGAAGATCTCACCACAGATGGAACTTTACTTGATGGTTGTCTTTCTTTGTGTTTTCTCGTAAATGTCCTTTTTGAGGGAACAAAGTAAAATTGCAATTTGCACATTGTGGTGAGTCGGGGACATTTGGCTTCTTTCTGCTGGAGGTCGCTGTAAGCCCTCGCCAGTCGTCCGGCTTCTCTGTCCCGACCGAATACGAGTACTCGCACTAGAGTGACCGCCTGTGCCGTGTCGGTTTCGTTGCTACTCAGGATTGGCCTCCTACGGAGACAGAGATGTTTTTGCGGGGAGAGAAGAGCTTCACCGCTTAGAGGGCAGGACACCGAAAATGCATGGAGAAGTTGATCTTGGTTCGATCGAGATTGTTTGAGGTGCGTCCCGAGATTGCGTGGTTTCTTGAAAAACAAGGAGAAGTGCTCCATCCCTAAGAGGCTTTTGGATTTCTTCTTGGGCTTCTCCATACATTTTGAAGGACTTTTTTGTCCCTCAGTTGTGTCCTCATGTCGTATGACATCGCTGAAGTCACTTTCCACAAACGCTGATTTTGTGGACACAGAGCAGTTAGAGGCGAAGGAGTCACTCAAAGAGGACGATGGTTGGTTCTCCGAGCTATGATGAGCTTTCAGGATGTCTTCTTCTTTCATATCAACATCATTACAATCATCATCAAGACACACCAGAGGAGAATCCTGGCAGCATTCTCTCATGAGAATATTATTGAGAAAATCTGGAATATGAGGACAAGAAGTTACAGGAGTTAATAAGTATGATTCTGGTAAGTCAACATGGTGGTGGTCAGTCACCAAAGTTGTCGTTTTCCCAGAAGCTGGTGTAACATTTAGGAAAAGGCAGCGTGAACGTCTCAGCAAACCCTGAGGAGATAGAAAGAGAACATTTTGAGAGACATGATTTACTTTTTGCAGGCCACAGAAAATGATGCGACGGGCCGGATCTGGCCCTCAAACCTTAAGTTGGACACCTGTGCTGTAAAAATATATTTGACACTTTATAGTTTATTCTATACAGATTTTTCTTAGTTATTCCTGGGTATGGCGCTCAGATTCTCCCCATTGCATAGCCATTACCTTAAATAATTTAAAAGTTTCATTTGGACGGGCACAATGGTTTGTAATATGGACAACAGTGGTTGTGTCATTGCCATGGCAACCCTGATTCACCTACTTCAGCGGTCAATAGACAGCGTCTTGGGAACCTATACATCCGTGCTTGGGCTCACGATTCTGCTTCTAGAAAGTACTTACCAGCATCCAAGTAATCATCTCCATCTCCGGGGATAAGGTTTTGTCTGAGCCCATCGAGAGTCTCTACGAGATTTTCCCTGGCAGTGCTGAGGTCTGCTGTGGAGGCTGCTGTGTCCATGCAGCAACTTAGTGTGTCCAGTAGCTGCTCCAGCTCAACAGTGTGTTTTTTCTATACCAATATTGGACGGGTTTGAAAAAATACCACACTCAAAGATAATGAGAAGCTTGTTGCTACCTGCAAAGCATCACGGAGTCCCTGCAGGTGGACTTTGGTACCGAGAGCAGCCTGGAAGCTGTGCAGAATGAGGGTGATGGTGATGTCTCGTTTGGACTGACGGCTTACACTCAGTTGCTTGGAGACCGATTGGACCTCAGGGGGGATATCCTCATCTGGACTCACTAAAAGCACGATCCTATACATACAGTACATCCCAGAAAACAATTAGCTCTCTCAAGATGCATATTTGGTCTTCATGTGTCTGGTTCAACTCACATCGTTTTTGAGTGTCGGTTCTGGGTGGAAATGCCATGCTCTGTTTTCACCAATCTTTGAAATGATATGCCTGACACAAAAGTAAATTGATTGTAGCTCTGCAAAATGTATCAACAGCATCACGAGTGCCCTCTAGCGGTCAAAAGAAACCTCTACAATTATTATGTTTAAAATCATTTTGCATATCTTTACCGGGTGCTCTGAGCTCGTTATATATGACATTCAGCAAATGTTGACAGGCCGTGCAGTAAGGGTCTGGCCAGGATAGGAAATTATGAAAGAGCAGGTAAGCTTCCCACAATACATCACAATCTGGGTGCAGGTAAGGAGTCTGTGGGATAAGGAGCAATCACAAAGATATGAAATTGTGTTAAAACTCCAGAAATTGTTTGGATGGCAAGTACTCACTTTTAAAAGCGTTGATGAAAATAGGAGCGTAAGAGGCACCACCAGTTCGTACTTACATTGTACAAGTACCTGCGAGAGTTAAAAACAATGTCATTCCTTTTATTGCGCTTGCCAATGTAGAAAATGGTGTTGCTGCTTGAGTTTTTACCTCCTTTGTTTTCTTGACAATTGTCTGCAGAAGAAAGGGGAAGTTGAGGGGATCTCTCATTGCCAGTTCCTCCAAACACCAGCGATTCATGCAGAGCCCAGCTGATCAGACAGACGAAAACACGCAAGAGACTTACTATTTCTCTTTTTGGGTTTCAATATGATGTCAGTTTTTTGTGCATCCTTGTTTCTTTGCGTCCTATTGGTACAGCTTATGCATCAGAATTAAACACCTGTTCATTGAAATTAAATAAGACGGTAGCCGGAAAAGACTTTTGTATATGGCTTGAATAACTAATTTTTGGACTAAAATTCCCCCAAAGAAAGATAATAATATGTTCTGTACAGCCCAACTGGTTTAAACACAATGTTTTGATTAATGTTTGGTTCGTGGAATATAAATTAAACAAGCAAAATCCTATTATTTTTATCCAACTCAAGGGGCGGCCATTTTGTCACTAGCTGTCGACTGCAAATAACCTCACAGTTGACAACCAATTACAGCTCGCCAGTTTTCTGAAGCTGAGCTGTGATTGGTTGTGACCTGGTGATGTCATTTTCAGTCGACAGCTCGTGGCAAAATGGCCGCCCTCTGAAGATGTCCAAAATAGGGGAATTTCGCTGCTTAACTCGTATTCCACAAATCAGAATGCCGTGTTTAGATTAGCTGGGGGCGCATACAACATATTATTGTGAAGAAAATGACAAATGTATGTTATTGATTGATGCAATCCAGGTTTTGCAGTTGGTTCCTACCGTTCCAGAGTTGCTTGTCAAAGGTGTTGAATTCAAGGTCACAGAGGCAACGTTCAAGGACATGCTGCAGACGATCTTCCGTGCATGAGTTTTGCTCCATTGTCGCATTCACTGCAACCACAGAGAGAAAGAAAAAAAAAAAGAAGCAGCCTATTATGGTATAAACAAAACTCTCAAATTGATCTTCTTGTTATTATAGTTAATATCTCCCATCCACTACTTTTATCCGAGCCCTTTAGTGATAATAAAAGACTCACAGATGCAGAGCAACAAATGTCCAGTGTACACAATGCAGCCTCCCACTTCCTACTCACACAATTGACTCCCATGCAGCCTGAGCAAGTGGGCTGGCTAAGAACAAAAGCCGCAACTTCTACATTTTCATTCAGAAATTCACCACCCGACTGTCAACTCTATCTTCAAAATAGCAACGGAAATGAGTCTTCAAATACGACTTCCTACTTGATACCAATTTGACAGAAAATTGGAATAAAACAAAGCAACGATGAGAAAGGAACTGGAAATGGAAATTGCCATGAGATTCCACAGTGTGACCTTTCAAACGTGGGCACTCGTACGGATGTTATATTATTGTCTCTGTGTGCCAGCTGGGCTTTGGTGTCACTTGACTAGTGATGAATGGCTCAACAAACAAAGGTCTGCAAACAAAATGGTAACAAACATGGCCTGACCTGTACCCATCAAAACAGGAAAAAGCCTAATGTGCAATGAGCTATTGTAGTGATATTTTAAATCCTTTCTTTCAGATATAAGACGAATGCAGCCTTGCCGAGAGAGACAAAAGGGTTTAAAATTCTTTGTAGTCCATATACAGCATAACTTGATGCCAGAAAAATTAATATAAATCACATGTGTAATGGGAAATTGGTAAACAAAGGCAAGAAATAAACAAGAATAGAAAATAGAGGAATACATTTCTTAAAAAAAGTAGTACATTAATTTGACCAGAAGATGACGCTGTCCCCCACCAATGATTCGCCGAGGTTAGGCCCTCTCCTCTTTGGAAGGGTGAGAGGACCCCTTTTTCTGCAGCCCACCACAGATAGAATGGGGCAGACAGAGCCGAGGGTGGCCAGAGGTGTGACTGAGTGTGGACACACACAGACAGACAGAGAGACTCACAGCCATATCACCAGAGAGGAGAACACACATTTTTTGTGTGCGTAAAGCGAGAAGGTTTTTTTTTTTTAAATTAGAGTTAGGATTTTTATTTTTTTCTCGGTAAGACTATCTCTCACTTGTCATAAATGTCATATTTCCAACTGTGCTGATGTTCTTTTCTCGTGAAGGAAGAAGTCACCAGAGCGCACGGACTACAATGCAAAGGATTTTGGAGATTTGGCTCACCTTAGTGACACTCTGCGCCCTGACCGAGAAGGTCTTTGGGGGCTACGGGTTGAGCATGTTTGCTGCTCAGTCTTCCCCACCAGACCCGTGCTACGACGAGAACGGGAACCCCCGAAGGTGCATCCCCGACTTTGTCAACTCAGCCTTCGGCAAGGATGTGCGAGTGTCCAGCACGTGTGGCTCCCCACCAGCCAGATACTGCGTGGTGTCCGAGAAGGGAGACGACAGGACGCGGGACTGCCACACCTGCGACGCGGGGGACCCCAAAAAGTGTCACCCGTCCGCTTATTTGACTGACCTGAACAACCCGCACAATCTCACCTGCTGGCAGTCGCAGAACTATGCGCAGTATCCCCAAAATGTCACCCTTACCTTGTCCCTGGGTAAGAAATTCGAGGTCACCTACGTGAGCCTGCAATTTTGCTCACCCAGACCAGAATCCATGGCCATCTACAAGTCCATGGACTACGGCAAGTCCTGGGTGCCGTTCCAGTACTACTCGACCCAGTGCAAGAAGATGTTCAACCGGCAGAACAAGGCGGTGATCACCAAGCAGAACGAGCAGGAGGCCATCTGCACGGACTCCCACACGGACATGCACCCACTGACTGGGGGTCTCATCGCCTTCAGCACCCTGGACGGAAGACCCTCGGCGCACGATTTTGACAACTCCCCCGTGCTCCAGGACTGGGTGACCGCCACCGACATTAAAGTGATCTTCAGCCGGTTGCACACCTTCGGGGACGAGAACGAGGATGACTCAGAGTTGGCCCGAGACTCGTATTATTACGCCGTGTCGGACCTGCAGGTGGGCGGACGGTGCAAGTGCAACGGCCACGCGTCCAAGTGCGTCAAGGACAGAGAAGGTCAATTGGTGTGCGAGTGCAAGCATAACACAGCGGGACCCGAGTGCGACAGGTGCAAACCTTTCCACTACGACCGACCCTGGCAACGCGCCACCGCGAGAGAAGCCAACGAATGTGTCGGTAAGCCCAAATCCCTATTTATGATGATGATTTTTGCATTGTTAATAACCTAGTCTGAAGTCAAAACTATCGCGCAATTATGGTCAAATTCAGCTTTTACGCACGGGAATTACGCAGCAACCGAAAGGTGTTTCTCCAAAATAAAAACAAAGCCTATGTTTTGCATGCTCACATTTCCAATTACTATGATCTAAACAAAAAATACTTCATTTTAAAAAAAACACCAGGTTTGAAATCTTCTAAGAAATGACTTAACTAAATTAATTGGACTTGTTTGGCTCCACTTTAAATTTCCCAGGGTTTTTATCATAATAATAATAATATTTTTATAATAATAATAATAATATGAGGATGCATTTTAGTGACTTCAGATTTTTAATTCCAGAGGAGAAAAGAAAGAGTAGGGTCTAATTTCAAAAACAGCAAGTGCATGTTCCCCAATACTGAAGAGGAAAGGAAACATTGCAGCTGCAGTGAGAAACTTCAGGGCCGTGTTGAGGAAACACAAGTACGTGCCATTACAGAACGGAGCGACAATTAGGCTGCTTTTAGTGACATTTTATGGCACCTACAGAGCCGCCCTTAAAAAGCCCGCGAGCGATTCAGAACATAGTGGGAGGTCATTTGAATCCTGATTTAAGAGTTCAGTGCAAGTGAACATATAGCTGTAATGTTTATTGTTTCAAGCAGTGCAAGGGACGGGGGGGGGGGGCTTCGGGGTGGGGGGCAGTATCAACAAGTCACTACACTGAGCACGGTGAAGCAAAGCTGGAAAAGTAACAAGTTGTGACAATGCATTGGTACGCTCAACCAAATAGGACAAGTGAACAAGTTGTTCCCCTTGGCCTCCGCCTTTGGCCTTTTGCAAAGGCGGCATGTGAGTGTATTTTACTAAAACAAAAGACTTGCGGGATCCATCTTATGTGCGGGAACCCCCCCCCCCTCCCCCTTTTCCACCATCACGTCTTTGACCTGCTTCAATAAGGTGCCATGAAAAGTAGTAAATCAATCCTGAGCTTCTTCATTCAGAAATCAATATCAAGAAGATAATCCCATGTGGATTTCATGTCGTCACATATGATGACACGGGTCGTGGCCCAGGCAGCTGCTTCATATTCTCGCCATGTGCGGTGTGGCAGTGACCCCCCCACCCCAACTGCCTGGCCTGACGGATGGGCTGCAAAGGCAACTGTGTGGGAAACTCCTACTTGCCAAGTGGACACTGTGAGTTGGAAACAGTAGCTTTTATCACTCACATGTGTAATTCCGCATTGTATTCCTTATAATACTACTCAATGAACAGGTGAGATGTTTTCAGATGGTTTCTTCATTTTATTTGCACCTTGGTACCATCGCACCGAGTCCAAACCAATACAATATCAGAATGATGACCTTGGTCTCCTTGAGTGATCTATAAAAAACCTCGATTGTGTCAGCGATACTTGAACAATCCTAAAAAAAAGGAGATATTCAAAAATATGGAGCATTCTGGAGATTGATGTTTGCTCATAAAGCAAAGTTTTGAGAATCAACAGCGTCACGCTGTGAGTCTTGAAAGGCAAAATAACAAAACACTGCATTCTTTCCTTTCCTCAACAAGCATGACAGCAGCTCGCAGAAAGAAGAAACACCAGTTCGGACACGAAGCCTCTTGAGGCCCCAAGACGTCAACTAGTCTCCATTAGAAAGAAAATCCGCGAATTTGCTTTAACATCCAAACGTTATTGTCCACGAAACTGACCACTGCTGATTGCTCTGCCCGTCTCACGTTTGGGTCAACAGGTTTTGGCCCCGCCAGGCCCGCTCGCCATCTGTCTCTCATTTGAGCGCTTTACCATTGGCTCATATGATGATTGGAGCAAAGGATGATGTCATAGATCTTTGGAGATGATTCTTCATTTGCACCCTTTTCGCTTTTTTCTCCTCCTTTTCCACGTCACTGTGTGCCAATACCATGGCACAGGCAGCCACTACTATTAAATTTAACGTAAGACCATAACGTTCAGCCCGTCGTTAACACGCCAGCGAAGATGCGAACGAAATCATAAAAAACAACTCCATGTGTTTCTATTGCGGTCCTTTGTTTGGATCTCCATTAATGACTACAATAGTTTGTTTCCCCTTTGGGTTGGAACATTACAACTTTCAGATGTGCTGGATAAATAGTTCAACCCATAACAACAAATTGGATTTAATAATAAAGGTTACATGAGAATAGGAGGCGTAGTGAAAAAATATGTGGGGGGGGAAAAATCGATTCCAGGTGAACGCAGAGACGTAAAACCTGCACTGGTTGATAGAAAACAGGTGCGAAGCAGGTTGGGGAACATTTTTGCGGCCTCCCAATAGGGTTGAAAGTCACACACCCTTGAAAATCCCATCAGCAGCCGCGTGCCAGTTAGATGGACTGCCGAGTCTCAGTCATCTAGAACATGCCGGAGCTTGAGTGCAGCTCAGGGGTTCCGCAACGGGAAAGTCAAACAATGTGGCGAGTGGAAATGAAGCCAGCAGTGACCTTCACAGTCAATGTCAAGCATCTTTGCTCCCCCCCCCCCCCCACCCCTGCTTGTGATTTACAACATCGAAAGGGACTTTCTGTTTGTAACCTTCACGGACAGAATTTCTAGGCGCTGCTGAGGCGTTGAAGGGTTCCGCTTTGGTGAGCTCAGTATTACGTCTCACGCGGTTCTGTTGGCTACATCAAGCTGCGATCTTCAACTCTCGCTGGAGTAGTTTGCGGCCAAGTGTTAAGTTGCGGGCGATGAGAATCAGTACCTCCAAATCGGAGACCGTGGTTCTCAGTCGGGAAAGGGCGGAGGAGGGTCTTTTTTAGGTCGGTGATGAGATCTTGCGCCCAAGTGAAGACGTTCAAATATCTTGGCGTCTTGTTCGTGCAGGGATGTGGAATTTGTATCGGTCAATCATGGTGATGAGGAAGATGAAGAAAAAAAAATCTAAATAATAATAACAGAGACCATTTTGTATCTTCCGTACATCGTGCAAACCATCAAAATAACTCCATAAAAGCAAAAGTTGACAATCGCCCCCAGTTACAACAGACATTTTTTTCTGTATACAAAGAATTACTAAACAAAGAAATGTGTTTTGTCGATTTAAAAGATTTAAAAAAAGAAAAACAATCTGGGTAAGGGCATACATTCTTGATTCAATTGTTTTCCCTGAGCCCATAATTCAAGACAGAAAAAAAAATCATGCGGAACCAGGAAATGTTTTGACAGCATACTAACAATACCATGTTCTACGATGACCTTTTGAAACAAATTGAAACAACTTGATAGTATTGTTTTGAAAAATTGTATCCTCATCTTTAAGTTTTGCTGCATCAAGCTAATAAGTTAGCAGTTAGTTTACACGTGACTTTAAAGATTCATTTTCTCCGTACAGTCGTGTGCCGGTGACAGTTCAAACTGTTTATTTGACATTTTACCGCTGAGATAGCACGTGTGGATGCTTGAGCCTTTTGTCCAAAATCTGTTTGCATGGGGACTGACTGGGAAAATCCAGTCTAGCATCAGGACCACCAAGGGAGTGCACATTCAGCCTCTTTGGAAAGTGTGAAGAAGGGCAGGGATGATTAATTGGCCGGTGGTGGGACACGCTTCGTGACTCAGCTTCAGCCCCCCCGAGCTTACTTTCCCGCAACACTGCTCCCCCCCCGACACAACCGGCTCAGTGTCAGTTCTTGTTTACACACAAAAAACACAGGTACTAGCGCCGCTTTTGGAGACACAAGAACATTATTGTGCTGATTGTGTTGTATTCTAATATATTCGGACATATCCATTGAAAACATTCTCATGTCAAAGCAGCCTTTGAATTTTAGCAATACTTGCGTGTTTTCTACGTCTCCCTGCTGATTCAAATGATCAGGAACGGTATCCAGTTTGCTGATTATCTGATCATTTGAAACAGGAAACAGGTGTCTTGTTGCTGGGAGACCAAAAAAAAAAAACATACAGGACATGAGAACCAGGATGGAAGACCCCTGGACTACATTATTGCTGGCTTAGACTGTCAAGAGTAAAGCAAAATTCAAAATATTTATTTGATGGACATCAAAATCAAATATGGCTGATGGGAGTATCGTATTTTCCGGACTATAAGGCGCACCTAAAAACCTCAAATTTTCACAGTGCGCCTTATAGTCCGGTGCGCCTTATATATGGACCAAATAGAGAATGATGGATGGATGGAACTTTACCTTTTTAAGTTTACTGATCTATCTGACTGTTTTGTTTTGTACTTATCAAAGTCAAAAGTCAAAGTCAGCTTTATTGTCAATCTCTCCACATGTCACAACACACAAAGAGACCGAAATTACGTTTTTCTCTATCCCACGGTGACGAGACACATAACACGATAGACATACATGTACGCGACACAATATAAAAACAAGAAGGCAAAAATTCAAACAATCAATAGTAAGAGTGATGAATAAATAATAAATAAACAGATAACACAATAAATAACGGAGCCAGCAAGCATAGCGCAAAAGTAAAAAACATCATAAACAAAAAGGCACAAACAATAAATAAGAGTAATAACAAATAATAAATAATAAGAGCCAGTGTGCATTCAGACAGTTCAGACAGTAAAAGTACAGTAAGCTTTACATGTTTGTTTTGTGTGTTGTGTGATATTAACATTATTGATATATTTTCACCATTTCAAGTTATTATATTGTGATTGCATTAATGGTGCGCCTTATAGTTCGGTCCACCTTATATATGGACAAAGTTTTAAAATGGGCCATTCATTGAAGGTGCGCCTTATAGTCCGGTGCACCTTATAGTCTGGAAAATACGGTACTTAAAAGTCCAAAACAATCCTTGGTAAGACTGATCGGAATGAGCTTGATTATTACAAATGGTGTGAGATGAGGCTTTTAATCGGAATAAATGCGTCCATGTTTGTTTGGGGTGACCACAGCTACCAAGAAAATTGCTCACCTATAAAACAAAAGTTTCGCTCTCACAACAGAAAGCGTCTCTATCTGACACAGTTTCCGCTTTCAGGAAAACCTTAACTGCTGACGTAAACCCCGGAGAGGACCTCATAGAGCGTTTCGGTTGTGTTTGCGTTTATTTACACAGACATCGAGGCCCAATTTCTCATGATAGAGAGTCGGAGATAAAGCGAGGTGTCTGGTTCCCACTTCGGCTCACCACTGGGAAAAATAATGACCTCAGACGGAGCACGGAGACAATACATGGAGCGTCTGGGCTTTTTTTTTTTTATGGCGCGGAGTGTCAGGATTACATCTGAAAAAAATAAACAGGGTATCCGCCATTCATCATACTGAGAATACTAATGAATGAAGACGTGACTGCGATGCTGGGTGAACTTTTAATACTTAACATAAGTAGAAAGACAATCAGTAGCAATGTAGCAACCATTGCCAGGGTTGAACTGTCTTTTGGAAAAAAAAAAAAAACATTTTAGCTGAGCACTTGGTGCTTCGTGCGAGATGCTGATGACAGGTATCAAATCTGATGACTCAAAGAGTTTAAAAAAAATATACAAAAGTTTCTCAAACAAAAAGTTGTTTTCCAGTCGGGGAACAGTTTACAACATGCACTTCCACCTCTTGTCGTAATGCAATGGAACGGAATTAACTTCGAATCCATCGAATTTCCACAACGAAAATCCCTGTCTCCATTGTTCGATGATGCTTTACGAGTAAATACATCTGTTTTTCTAACTCTGATGACATCATCGGAGGATATTTACTTACCGTTTGAATTTTGGAAGGATCCCCTAACAAAACCTTCTGTGGAAAATAAATGTAGTGACGGTCCCTTGCTTTCAGGAACAGCAGGGGGGCTTCATGTTCTTTTATGTTCTCTTTAATAATGTTGACGGGTTACTGCAAAGGTTGCCAGAAGCTGGTGTGATTCAGGAAGAACCAAGCCTTTTCCTCTTCAGCTTGTACCAACGTCCTGGAGGCCACCTAGCAACCAGAACAAACTTTGGAGTTGAATGGACTACCTCTGTGATGTCAACTCACTGTTTCCATAAAAACAATCGGTGGCTGTTAATCCCCTTACTTTTTCCTTCCTATCTGGACAAAATCGACTTCAATCTGTCATCCTCTTTCAACTCCCACTTTTGTTTTTTTGTGAATAGTACAACGTGCGAGCTGGGAGAAAGTCACACATACCGTAGTCCCAACTCACATCTTTGCATGTATCTAATCTTACCCAAGATTAATCTTTCTGTCTCACTTTCTTTCTCTCCATTGGCCTCTTGAGTGAATATAAAATGGAAAATAAGCGCTATAACTCGAGGTATAGATTTAATGCACACATAGGAGAGATTTTCGACACGGGGATCTGGCTTGTTTGAAATAGAGCCATGGAGCAAAGAGCAGAAAAGCATAATAAACATGCCACCACAATGTGGATTTTCATCTCGGCGTTATGATTTACAGCCCAGTGGCTTCCTAGCTCCTTTTTTTTTGACACAAGGGAACATAACGCGTGCCGGAGTGTTGTAATAGCCTCCCTGCTCAGCGAGAAACATTTGGACCATAGCCGAACATTGACCAGAAAGTTCTCACTGATGCTTGGTGCAGTTAAGTCCTTGGAGAATATGTTGAAGTGTAGGTAAACATATCGGTGTGATTTTTTTCTGACAAGTAGAATGGAGAAATATGGATCCAAAAATGTCCAGTAAAGCAAGTCTCAACTAAAAAGCATTTTTTTAAATTGTATATTGCTTTATCAGTCAGAATATATTTGTCAACGTTGCATTGCCAAAGAGGAAGATATTGAAAAAAAATAACTCCAACATGTAGGCATGACTAATAGTAAATATATATATTTTTTTAAATGTCTAGCAAATTAAATTGTAATGTTTTAGCCCAAAAACAGCAATATATTTTATTTTTAGGAAAAATGTATTTCATATCACATTTAATTTGAAACATTAGAAGTTGCATTTTGAGGCCAGCCATTTTTTTTTAACAATTTTTTGTTCGATTTGATTTTGTTTAGATTTTACTTCAATGGTGTTTTTTTATGTACACCTATGTTCATCAACACACTCCCTCATGTCGACCAATCAGCTCATTCACTCACTGCTGTCTTGTTTAGGTGATTCTTGTTGTCTCATCAGTTGCCATGTATTTAGTTCCTGCTTGCCTTCACGACTGGTTGGTTAGTTGGTTGGTTCTTTGCTTGCTGTCTCAGTCATTGTAGTTAAATCATTTCGTGCTGATTTTTTTCCCCAATATTTGGTTTATAAAATCAACATAGAATATAGACTTGGCTGACCATTTAATATACTATATAGCTGCTTTTGGCATACTGGTTATGCAAGTGGATCTATCAAACGTGATTAAAAAAAATCAGTAAGCAGCAATTCATTCTGCCTTAGTTATGCTGCATACTTTTCTGAAAAATAGAACTATGTTTAAAAAGGGTGAATAAAAAAAAAAAGGTGAAATAACAAAACTCTAGTAGGCGCACATATATGCATGAGCCAAGCAGTACAAACGTCTCCAATTATTTATTATATTCACCACACAGAGATGTCAAAATAAGTATTTTCACGCCGATCAATTGACAAACAGGTTGTTACCGTTGCCGCAAATAACCAGCATTGCCTAATGATGCATTGTGGGCACACATGTCAATTCATGTCACCAAATGGAATCCACAAGCTGTTTATGTCCAGGCAGTGCATTCCGCCTTTGCCCGGCAACGGGGCCCTTTTACAAGTGCGTAAAAAGCACGAGTCTGCTAATTGAGAGCTTTGCCCGTAAAGATGAGGAACGCCTCCCGTGACATCGCCAGTCAATGGAAAGCTTTCAATTTGCCAGTATTCAGCTAGCAGGCTTGAGTTGGTGGCCTAAAGATGACCAAAGGATGTTTTCAAGCGCAATTTGTTACCCCCAATTCTTTTGGAGGTCTACAAGAGCTGGCTTGGACATGGTTGCCTCTTAAACCCAAATAAAACTCGTGCATGACACATTTTCAATTCTATTCGCAAGGAATTTTGATCTTTTGAGTACATTTCTATATTTACAATTGCCCAAAAAGCATATCCAAGTGCATATTAAAAATCATTCTATTCATTGGTGAAATGCCGATCATCAGATTCCCATTTCATAGCATCTGTGCCCTTTTTGAATTGCACAACTGAATGAACTCCCCTACCTCTTCAGAGGATCAATTTAAAAAGCCACCCACATATACCCGACTGCTCTTATATAAACATTGTATAATCTCCATGTGATGGTCAGTCACAACCTTTTAAAGTAAAGTACATGTGATCTAATTTCACTATAAGTGGGCAGACTAAAGAATATATTGATTGTTCAATCTCTCATCAAACTCACGATAAGTATGACGGATTGGTGAAGGAATAAAAACAGAATTCCATCCAGAGTAAATACAGAGCACCTCACAGATCATCATGTAGAAACATTTTTCCCATCCATAATTGCTCTCTCATCTCTGGATAGAGTGGATAAAAAAAAAAATCCGCCTACACTAAAATGTGGGATTTGTAATTTCCATCCAATACGCGCACCCACCCTGAGTGGCTTCTCACACTAAGCCTGATAGATGACCCTTGAACATAAATAGAATGGACTAGCATTGCTCCAAGAGGCTCTTTTTGTACTAAATGAAAGCAGAACTTGTGCTGTAGTATAAATTCATCATCCAAGGTATTACCTAAAAGCTAGCACACTTAAGCTACTACAGTCTAACGTTGCAACAACGATGCAAAAAAACAATCACAACGCTCTCAATCCCAGACAAAATTTTGACCAAGATCCTCCAAAAACAAAACTAGGACATAGTTTTGACTGTATCTATAATTAGATGACTCGTGCTCGGGCTTATCGGCATTCACGTTATTGTCGCTGCTGGACAACTATTGCGGTGATTGTGTTAGTGAGACAGCGCAGCGCTCACGACAAGAGCCTGGAGACAGCTGCAAAGATATACTTATTAATCTCCTGACGCTCTCACACGTTTATAAAATCGTGTTAGGGTGACAAAGTAAAAAAATAAAACAGTGGCAAGTCTGGAGTCAAACTTTATTTCCCTTTAGAATAAATAATATGAAAATAATAAGAAAATTCAAAATAATGTAAATGCATTTTGAATGTGAATAATAATTCTTGATTTCTTCCGTCGTAACCAGCAGGATTGTTCTCTCCTGCCCAACCTCCTCCCCTCCCACCCCTACTTCCATTTCCCTCTCACACACTTCCCTTAAGTGGAGATAACATCTGGGATAAGAAAGCAGTAAAGAGCAAAGAGGGAAAGGGAGGGGTGAGCATGCCTGTCTGTGTGGTGTGTGTGTGAATTCTTAAAACCGTTGTTTGTTCGATCAGCCTCGGGGAGTGACCCATTGGAGATAAGCTTGTGACAGCTGCCAAACACCTCTGTGTGAGTGTGTGTGCATTAGTTATGGGCCCCCTATTTAAGGAGGGGTGCATGCATGAATCCCCCCCGCCACCTGCCGGCTTGAATCCCCTTCTGGCAGGTGTGAGTCCGTTCGGATGGGATGATTGTGGAGCATATGTGACAGTGTTATCAGCAGCCAGCATCTCCATGCAATAACATTAAGACATGAGGCACGCCGATGGTGGAGATTAGCCAAATGTGAGGAAACGTGAGCTCCTCTTATATGAACCGGATTTTGTCTGATAAGAGTGAAAATCATGACAAAAACATGGCAGAAACTTCACTGGAGATATGGAAGCCATTTTCCGATAGAAAACTGTAAAATAATATTTTAAAATTCTTCTTCAGCACATTTTTTGATTTTATTCTGACCAACCAATAGAAAATTGTTGACATCATTGCCTTTCAGTCACTTCATAGTATACCTTAATAATATTCTTTACAGTAAGTGTCAGACAAGACAACAATATAAATCATTTAATAATATTTTACTCGTAACTTAAATCGGGTAAAAGAAGGAAAACGAGCTTCAAGGTGAAATGACAAAAAATCGTAATAATAAAAAAAAATCAAAGAATAGAAGAGTCTCAGATCATGGTGAGAAAGGAAGTCTCTTTTCCTGCCAGGGGTCAAAGGTTAAATTCACAAGCAGGTGGCAGAGGACCAGAATCTTTCCTTTATAGGTTGTTTTATTCCCAAGGCCGGCCATCTGTTTCGATAACAGCCTTCTGCCTCACTCGTTACATCGTTACATCGACTCCGCCTACTATATTTTTCCGAAAAAACAAAGGAAGCTGGTTTTACAGCTCGGTTGTGCTGACATTAACTGCAAAGTGTTTTTCGTGCTGTCCCTTATCCATCAGCCTGCCACTGCAACCTCCACGCTCGTCGCTGCCGCTTCAACATGGAGCTGTACAAGCTGTCGGGCCGCAGGAGCGGCGGGGTGTGCCTCAACTGTCGTCACAACACGGCGGGCCGTCATTGCCATTACTGCAAGGAAGGTTTCTACAGAGACATGACCAAATCCATCTCACACCGGAGAGCTTGCAAAGGTAATCTTCTCCCTGAGAACCTGAAAGACATTTAAAACTGTGTTGAAAAGTCATAAAGGGAGCTTATGAGGTTGTCATCGAACATCAGACGTTCAAAAATTCCTGTCAAATAATCCCTTTATTCACTAAAGACTCATGCTTGAGGCATTAAAGGAATTCTTTGGAATAAAGGAGCCACCTGTCTCTGCTCTGGTGAACTGACCCGTACGACCACAAAGCTTTTTGGGGGTCCCTTGTGAAAGCCTGACAAGACAAACATAACAAACACGAGCTGAGGTGTGAGCGGATTGTGGAACTAGCTGACTAATCTATTCATACCTGACGCAGGTGCAGGCGCATACCTCAGGTCAAACTGTTGGGTACTGAGGTCAAACCCAAGGCCCGGGGGCCAGATCTGGCCCGGCAAATCATTTTTTGCGGCCCGCAAAAGCAAAATCACGTGCGTCGAACCAATGTTAAAATACCGAAACTCTAAATTGTCTTTCCTTTTGATAACAGTGAGCGATTGCAACATTTTTGTTCTAATCCTAATTTCAAAATAAATTGGAAAATTGTTGAATTTTTCTTTACTGCGTGTTGTGATAATATCCACCCATCTATTTAAGTCATTAATGGCCCCACGAGGGGAATCCTAACTCCAATATGGCCCAAAAAGCTATTTGTGCGGCCGCAATCGTGCTCGAGTATTAAAATTTAATTTCCAACAATAAAATATATTAAGACGCATTTCTACATTAAAGGAACAATGTCAAACATCATTCATTAGGACATCAAATGCTAATTATCTCCATTTGTTGCCAATATTTCTGTTCTGTCATTCCATATGATCTCATCTTGAAATATTGTCATGAAAGCCAAGGTCCCCATGACCGGCACATAAAAACATCTCTTCCGTCGAAGCTGTCTTATAAACACAGCAATGGGATCACTACCACCAAAAGCTTGATAGATCACCCACACTTCGGAATGGTCCTTTTGCAGCATTTTTTAACCTTGCCAGTCTAAACATTTTCACACATTCAAAAGAGGTGTCAGGTTAATGCAAGAGAGGTTGATGATCCATTGAGGTCTTTCTAAACAGTTGGATCAGTACCCAGACTAGCTGAAGATTTTGTAGCTCGCTTGGAGCTTGGGGAGGAAAGCCAAACAGCCTGATTGCTGCTTTTTCTCCTCAGGTGACCAACCTAACATCATTTAAATAGCTTATATTTATTGTTCAAATCAGCACACTCTGCTGTTGTTGGACGGGAAATATAATGCTGTGCCAATACAGCTCGGGGGAAGTCTGCTTTTTTTTTTTCTCTTCAATTTTTGGCTAACTTGACATCTCAGTTAAATGCAGTTGCAATGATGTGTCTAAAAAATGGCCGCATCATCAAGCACAGTGTAAAGCAGGGGTGAGTCGCAGCTTCTTTCCGAGGGCCATTATGTCTGTGAACCCAAATAAATGTATGAGCACCTCATATTATATACAGTAAAAGCTACAAAACCAACAAATAACTCATTTTCAAATCAGACGAGTAAAAATTGGTCAAATATTTAAAAAAAAAAGATATTAAAAGTGAAGACAATTTGCAATTCTAGTCATGACACACCAATTTGATGCACAATTTGTCTTCACGGGCCACATAAAATAATGTGGCGGGCCGTATCTGGCCCCCGGGCCTTGAGTTTGACCACCTGTGGTGTAAAGAGTTTCGGGTCACTTAGAAATGTTCTTATTTCTCAAATAAGAACAATTTATATCCTATTATTGTACTTTTTTTGTGTAGCGAGCTAAAAAAAAAGTCAAATAGTCAACGCAACACTCAATGCTACTCAAAAGCCTGGTTTTAAATTTCAAACACTCTTCCCAGCTAACCGCTTTAGCAGACTTTGAAGTGTGTTCCACTCAGCCGTGAACGGGAAACATAATTCAGCCAATGTTTGTGAGGATGTCTTTGCCAAAAAAGCTTTGCACTGGAAACTCAATCTGAAGCGCACAGCGAGTGTCTGATCAGAGACAGACTCCGACCTGCATACATTTCGAAATACGGTGTGAAATGCTAATCACAATCAAGTTGTTTTCTTTCTCTTGCCACTCATGAGGGGGGTGGAGGGAAGCTGGCTAATATGCGGTTTGAAACTCCTGCGAAGCCCATTTCCTCATCTGTGAAGTTACTGAAAGAGAACCAAGAAGGGAATGATTTCTCATTAGTTCTGAGGATTAGGATTACTATTTAATTATGGAACATCACAGTTTTATACCCGGTGTTAAGAGTGAGCTAACTGTGCACATGTGTGGAGTTGGATGTCTGTTGGTATTTTCTTAGATGTGAAGACAGCTGACTGGCCAAGTCAAGGGGATGGCTTTAAAAATATAAATTTAAAAATATATTCAAGATAATCTGTTTTTATATTTATGAATGAAATACGATATCAGCAGAAGACAGAATCTATAAAAATCGCATGACATCACCCGCGCCACAAGTTAGACCAGCTTTTAGTGGGTTCAAAATCAAGTCTACCAAATTGCACAAAAATGAAGATGCACTATTGCTAATGTTATTTCCTGCCATTTGCTCGCCCCAGCATGCGACTGCCATCCAGTTGGAGCTGCAGGGAAGACGTGTAACCAGACGACAGGGCAATGCCCTTGCAAGGACGGAGTTGCGGGAATCACCTGTAATCGATGCGCCAAGGGATACCAGCAGAGTCGCTCTCCCATCGCCCCCTGCATCAGTAAGCCACTTTCGTCTTTATAAAATACAGTCAGATGAACGGAAAGCCATTTTACAGTGAACAAATACTTGTCCAATGATGTCACGTCATTATTTTTAAAACACTAGTCAGACGCAAACATTTAACATGTCAGGGTAAAAGAAAACCTCTAATCACTGTCAATTAGCTTTTTTTTTTTTCCGTCTTTTTGTTATTTTGTGAGCTCACTTGTGCATGAAACGTGCAGGAATGAGGCATAGTATTAAGTGGTCATTTTACAAAATGAAAATAGTCTCCAGATTCATGCATATGTTTAATAACTTTCCGTGTGGTCTGTTACTCGTACACGGGTCTGCGGTTGGGGATCCCTGCCGCAAATAACTTGATTAATAACCCGAATGTTCTAATTTGGAATCTAAAAGTCCAGTACTGGTTAGGATTAAACCGATATTTTTTTTTCTCTATAACTAAGTCTTTGATATTATTGACAGATGCTTTATTGTGATGAATTTAATAGGTGACAACATTATTCATGGCATATGATTAACTTTAATGATTAATGATGACAAGCAGGACCATGACAAATTGGCAAATTGAGGTTTGGAACTCAGCTCGGACCTCCTCTGTGGAGTTTGCATGAACAGTGAAGAAAGTGTGAGAAAACTAAAAAATAAATACGGAAAAAAAAAAACCATTGCCTTAAGAATTCCCCGCTAGCTCCTTGCTAACAAATGAAACTCATTTAACACAGATATTTCCTCTTTTAAAATTATTTAAGCAGCAGCGTTTTAAACACAAATGGTGGCGCAACACAGGTGGACGAATAATTTAAGAACACAGACACATTATTTATTCTCTACAAAATATTACAATATACTAAGTCACTCACAATGGTGGGAAAAAAAGTACTGCAGTATTCTTCATTAGTTGGCACTTGATGAATTAAAATGTAGCATTAAATTATGATTTGAAAATATTCTTACTGTATTGCGAATTTTCCCCATTAAAAAAATATTTTAATTGTAAAAAATAAGAGTTTTTTTTAAGTTACGAGCATGGACACAGAACAAATTAGACTCCTATCTCAAGGTATCACTTTACTGTACTACAATGGTGCTATTGCAAACAAAACACTCGCCCTGAGAATTTATTACCCTCAAGAAAACATCTGGCCTGCAGAAATGTCCTATCATAAATAAACCACAGTGATTCATCCAATTGTAAATATTTCTCCGCTGAATAAAAGCACCACCATTTGTCGCCTGCTATTATTTGTTTTAACAGTTTTACAAATCAAAACTACTTTCCTTTTTTCATAAATTTGAAACCAAAATATGCACCCATCTGTCTCAGCAAACAACTTCAAAAGCTTATATACGCTTTTTTATCCTTACAGTCATCTCTTGTTATTTTTATATCCCGTTCCATTATTCTGGATCGATATTTGAATGTTTAAACCAAAGCCTGGATAAATAGAGCCCTCACCTAACATGGCCTTGTGCGTCGTTAACTGTACGTCTCACCGTAAATCCCCAAAATGCGTCCAAAAAAATGATGGCTGATAGTGTATATTTATTGGCTGTGTCTGCTGGCTGCAAATTTCAGATCTTCACATCACACTGAGATAGAGATCACTGGTAGCTGCTGTTTTTATCGGAAAAAAAATCAAATAAATAATAGATAAGTCATGTCTGTAGCCGCTGAAAACAGTTTCCATTCTTATCGTGAAGTAGGAAAAACAGAATCAACCAGTTTGGCTCTCGGCACCTAGAGCAGATAACAATCACAGCCCGAACTCATCTCGCAACAGACGATTAGGCTTGGCGTATGTCGGAATCAGCTGTCATTAAGAAGACATCAGGTTGAATCCCAAAGGTGTTCATGTATGATGTTAGATATGTTACATATGGTCCAAGGCAGGAGAAAGTGCACCCTAGTGAACAAAAAACACATAATTATCTTTAAATGACAATTAATGAGCCTCTTCCTGTTTGCACCACAGAGATTCCAGTTGCATCCCCTACAGCTACTTACAGCGGCTACGAGGAGACATCAGGTCAGTTACGAGGCAAATGCTATTTTGAATTGATCAATTTTATTATTACTGCATTTTTTTGGATGCCATGTTAGATATGTTTATGTAATTTCACCTCCCTGGTTTATTTTTCATGAGTCCTGCAAGTTGACCAGTATTTTTTATTTATCACTTAGGGAACTCTTTATTAAAATTACAATTATCCAATGTGATGGTGTTCTTGCACCACTTTTTTTTTTTTTTTCATGGCTCCCCGCAGCATCATTGCTTGTATTCCCAGGCCGCAGAGCAACCCCCCTGGGGTTTCAACCTTAATCTGATTACATGCTCCATTTGCACCAGTTTGTATTTCAATCAAGGCTTACTGCAAAGCCCAGGCTGAAACGATTGTTCATTTACTCTGACAAGAGTCACCATGCGGTGACATAAGACCATGGCAGTATTTACCCATCGCTTTAGTGTAATTTTTTTTTTTTGCCAGTCACTTCTTTTCATGGCTCATTAAATTCAGACCCTCTCCAAATGTTTTGTTTACAGACTTGCCTGAATTAGTTTATAGACAATGAGGAGGAAAGTTGATAGAACCCCCCCCCCCCCTGGAGGCTCCGCCCACACCATGGATACCTGCTATTAAATAATTGACATTTAGCAGTTTTGCATTTACGTCTGGGACAGTGCGAAGCTTGGATTGAATATAGACACCACCCTCCAAATTAGAAGCCGTGTGCTTCCCCAGCGACCTCCAGAATGAGCGTGGCGCTGCCGCAGAGTCACACAATGGGGGCGTTTGTCTTCCCAGCAGGAGATTGGACCTTAATGAGCGCTGCGGGTGTAATAGCTCAAAGTGTGCAGCCATTTCTCTGAGAGGGCGCACAGTCAGTGTCGCCTATCAAAGTGGGGGTGTGATGAAGGCCCCCCCAGAGGCCAGAGGCAGATAGAGGGCCCCAACCGCCTTCTTTCTTACATTCACATGGAAATGAGGCATGCTTGATATGGACTAGTCAAAATCATTTACTTTGGGATTTCCGTTTTTTTTTTTCTTAATGATCCCACCACCTGAGAAAGCGGCATTTCACCCAAAAATGCTTCCTGAACATACAGGAATTCGATCCTCATCCCACAAACCAAATGACTTTTTCTTTTTTAAGAGTGAGGTGAGGGGCGTTTTTTCTTCCTCCATCATTACCCAGGCAACCTCATTCACACAGAGTATAATGGAGAAGAAAGGGGACGACTGGACGGAGAGCTGGAAGAAATAATGAAGTTTGTCCATATTCAGGCAAGCTGAAAGGTCCTCCCCCCTCCTCTCTCAACTGCTCCCTCCTTCCTCAGCTTTCCCACCCCCCCCAGAAAAAAAGGGAGCACAAGTCTTACGACTCAGAGCTAGGGCAACACTAGTAGACGATCTGCTTCCAATTTGTGTCAGTCAGTGGAAAGAACAAATGATTTCAATTTTAAGTTTTTTGCCCTCTGGTCCCACCACCAGCTCCCTCATTATGAACATTACCTGGCATGGTGACAAAAGCAGCAGTCATCTTTCAAGCCTGGCACGAAATGCCAAGTGTGCATAAACTGGCGACTCTTCAGACATGAATTAAGTCTGCGCAGAAGGAAAGAAAATTCAGCCTCAGCAATTGTCACATTATTGTCCTTCTCTCTTGAGATGATGTGAAGATGATGTGACGACTAACCTCACTTCCATTCAATCCACATTTTTTCCATTATCATGACATTGTGAGCTAAAATAAAAATATAAAAATGGTTTATTTCCCTTATTTCCAGATTGCGAATCCCACTGTAAAGCTTCCAAAGGGAAAATGAAGATCACCATGAAGAAATACTGTAAAAAAGACTACGGTGAGTCCACTCCGTAAAAATGTACTGCTGCGGAGGTTAAATGTCTCAATTAATCAGAGCTGCGCAGTATCCACACCCTGGTGCTACTCTGCGACTGATGACTTAAACAGTCGTTGCCTGTGATGTGTATTCATCTTCTCTCTCTGTGATTTTATAGTGTGCGTTCTGGTATTCATCGTTTTATAAGGACAAAAGTCTGTTTACACTGTGGCATCATGGGAACCTCTTACATTGTGGGGACCCAGAATCAAGTCCCCACAAGGGAGAAATGTGTGTTTGTGTGTGAGCATGTGTGTCTATGTGGAGACCTAGAATCTGGTCCCCATAAGAGATGATTGCGTGTTTGTGTGTGAGCATGTGTGTGTGTCAGTGTGGGGGACTCCAGAATCCGGTCCCCATAAGGGAATATTGCGCATTTGTGTATGTGTCAGTGTGGGACCCAGAATCCGGTCCCCATAAGGGATGATTGTGCGTTGCTGTGTGTGTGCGTTGCTGTGTGTGTGTCAGTGTGGGGACCCAGAATCCGGTCCCCATAAGGGAGGATTGCGCGTTTGTGTGTGTGTGTGACCTTAACCTTGCCGAAACACAAAACTGGGGATAAGGAACGAGGGCAGCAGCACAAAGTGAAGCAAAAAGAAAAAGCAATGCATCAATCTTGAAAATGCACACAAATAGCAACATGGCTTCCTCGCACACAATTTGGATTACACACAAACAAATATAGACATTGTAAAAAAAATTCTGGGACCGAATCAAGAATCCATCCAAAATGATATGTAGATCTCCAGTGACTTTTACCAGATGTTGTGTAAAGAGTAAGCTTTTACTATAATCAACATCCTCAACCAGAAGTTCTTGCTGGAAAGTGCGGTCCTCACTCACAATCGTTTTGCCCCTATCGTTAAGTATTTCATTTGATATGATGACAATCAGTGGTGAAAAGAATTATTGTTTGGTATTTAGGGAAAGGGAAAGATTATTTTTTGAGCGTCATAGTCATAAACCAAAACCTCCATAGTAATGTGTTTTATTTAAGGACATGTCTTATCAGTCAGGCTAGATCAATAAACATAAGGGACACAAACTTGGTTCTGGGTTTAACAATGGGCTGTGGGTTTTGGTTAATTTGAAAAAAAAAAAGGAGGAAGCATTTCACATAGCAGTTTCTAATAAAAAAAATTAATGGAATTATCGTCAGTAAACCTGCTTTTTATCCCTTCAGAATATGGTATGATTGTTAATGTTTATTGTAAGAGGATATTTTAACGTTTAGTTTTAATTTCCGTTTTGAAACCATTCAGGTCGAGTCCGACATTTCCTCCTGCTGTTCTCTCGGTTCTTTTTGAAGAACTCCGTCTGAATTACACATCTTTGCTTAGCATGCATTCCCATTCTTTTGGCTTTAATTCATTTCTCAGGCCTGTCGCTTTGCTTTTATTGGTCTCCGGATGGGGGTGCGGCAACCAACGCCGGCCCCCCCCAGGGGTCACGGGAAGGGGCCCTCTGTTTAAACACAGTCGTGCACTCTGCCGGCACCGAGCATTCCACGGGGCACAAACAGGTGTTAAATTAGGCAGACGGTGACGGATTGCCACCTCGGAGAGAAAGAAATATGTCTTGTTTATTCAATTTTTGTTTTTCATCACCGCCGTCGCTACGGAGACGGCCGACACAAAAGGATTATTTTCTCGCTTGACGTCCTCCTCGGCACACACGTTGCCTCCCTCCTTGCGCCGCCCGCCGAACAATGAATCAAAAGCCTGGGGTGTTTACCGACGCTCCGGGATGCTGGTCAAAGGCACGGAAGCCCCCTCGGCACTCAGTCGGGTCCCCGATCATTCTCCGGGTTGATAACCGGAGGCCTCCCGCTGTAATTAAGCGAGCTCTAATGTCATTAGCCCATGGCGTAAAGTGTCAAAGCTGTAACACATCGCCGAAAGCAGTTTAACCCTCGTTTTGGCCGCGAGCTGGTCTCCTTTGGCAGCCATTGTGTGACTGCAGCGCTATTTCACACTTGCTCTGACAAAACCTCTGTGTCTCACCACACTGTCACTATTTTGCGACACACTCTTTAACCCGCCGCTAAGTGAGCCTCTTTGGCCACCGGTTATTTCGTTTCAAGCAAGTGGCTGGACGTGTGGGGATTTGTGTATGTTTCAAAACAAAGTGAGAATATACTTGAGTGGATGAGTGAAAGATACTAAGAGGAAGCCAGGCTCGGTGCCTGGATGCTGCAGAGAAGAGGGCGCTGTCTCCAGTGGATTCTCACGCTGGGAAGTTGGATGGGGCTCTGGGAGCAGAACCCGGATAGCCGGTGAGGTCGGAACATATTCCGATTCTCCTGGAACTTATTCTGTGGCTGGGAAGACAAATAGTGGCCTCTCCTCCTCCTACCCCCCTCACGTACCCTTTATGTGTCAGGGATGAAGGAGAGGGCTGTGATTGAATGGCAGGCCTGTGAGAGCTCACTCTACTCAGCCCAACAAACCTTCTTTCTTCTGATATTGTGTGCATTTTGTGCGCACACACACACACACATGGAGCACAATGCCCCGCCCCTCCAGTTTACCTCATTCTGGACTCTAATAAGAGAACAGCCAGTGAATTCCCAAAAAGTGATTCTATTGAGGCAGGGATGCAAAGAACTATAGGCAGAAAAGTTATTTGAAAGTTATTTCAATTGCTTATCCAATTACTTCACTGTAGGTGAGCACAGTGGTGCTTTAAGTTTGGTGATCACACTCGGTATAATAATCTTACAATCTTTCACCATTGAAATAAAAAGTTTCTGTTTTACAGTTGGGAAAATTATTATTATTGAAAATATTATTTTTTAAAAATCTTTCGAATTATTACTATTATTATTATTATTTTAAATGATCTAATTGTGAATAGAAAAATCATATTGTCCTTTTTACTGCATAAAATGAGTCACTTGTACAGTATCACAACGGCTTTTTTTTCTGTAACACATTACAACGGATTGAATTGTAGCATTACATAAAACGTAGAAAGAGATTCTATACACATGCAAACTGCTTTGCGTGACTATCTTGAGTGATTTCTTGCCATCTCAACCAGTGTTCTCAAGATTAGGATCATTTGCACTATTTTAAATAAATATGAATAACACAGTTCAAATCAAAGCCATATTGCAACGCACATCAAGGCCAGATTAGCTCCAGAGATTTGTCGTCCCCTCTTGCAGCAATCAAAGTGAAGCGAAGAATTGTTCCGTTTGGCTCTGTCGGCGAGGGAGCTTTAAATCTTCTCTCATGTGAAGTTTGTCTGCTGTAGCCAGCTTTGGCGTAAAATAATTATTAATATTGTCAAGATGGCTTACTGGTGCAAAAAATCCTCTTTCTTTCAGGCACAGTACGTAAATAAATATTTTTGAATCGTGGAAGGAATTCACCCCGAGAAACTTCCTTTAAGATTTCTTGTGATGTCATCTCTCAGCTGTTCAGGTCCACGTTCTCAAAGGAGATAAAGCAGGCGAGTGGTGGAAGTTCACCGTTAACATCATCTCGGTCTACAAACAAGGGGAGCACCGCATCCGTCGCGGGGATCAGCTGCTGTGGGTGCGGGCCAAAGACGTGGCCTGCAAATGTCCTAAGATCAAACCCGGCAGGAAGTACCTGCTCATGGGTTCGGACGATGACGACTCCCCCGGGCAGAGCGGGGTGGTGGCGGACAAGGGGAGCCTGCTCATCCCTTGGAAGGACCTGTGGGGACGCCGCCTTCGGAAGTTCCAGCAGCGCGACAAGAGGGGAAAGTGCTAGAGGGGGGGGAAAAAAAAAAGAGGGAGAAGTGGAGGGAGATCTCCAATGTGATGCAAGGAGGAAGGGAGGACATACAAAACTGGAATTCCGAGAGATCCAGGTGAAAAGTAAGAGTGACTGAGTGCTGCTGCTCTGAGTTGGGACAAAAGATTTAAAAAAAAAAAAAAGGTTTTTGTGAAGGAGCTCATTATCATTCTGTTTCTGTTTTGTCTGTTTGCAGAGTTTGCACCTCATTTTTATCACAATACATCAAAATCCCCCCCCTTTTTTTTTTTTTAGTAAATGCCATAAATTGATATGAATTAATTTGACCATTACTATAAAAATAAGACGTTTCTTAAGTGAAATTGTGCTTTTTTTTTTTTTTAGTCAGCTCCTCAAATGTAAACGTTAGCCACAGATGCTATCAACTCATAGTTGTCGTCACGGTGACCTCGGCAGTGTAAAGTAATTTTATGCGCATATGTAAACACTAGATAGATGATGTCATAGCGTCAACTAGAATAGCCATGTCAACCCTGCACTTACTTTGATTAGTTGACTATTTTACAACATATGAGATATGTTCACATGTTTTCAAATGGCATCCAAAAGGGTGAACTCTATTGTGCCATTTGATGCAAACAAATATATATATCTGTATAGTTACATATATGTGATATTAACTGTTGGAAAGTGCCACTTGTACAGATAATAATGTTTCTTTCCCGAATGGATTCTTAATGAATGTACGCAAATTCCTTTTTCTGAATGAGAACATTTTACTTTATTAATACCTAACTTGTTTATTTTTTGTTTTATGCTGTCGGTATAATCACACATTACAGTAACAAGATGGTGAAGTTTTAAATTATGAGCAATAAAAGTCCCCCAGATCTGTATGACTGTATATATTCTATTTGTTTTAATTTTGTTTGCTTAGTGAACCGCCACACTATAAAAGATTTTTCTGTGGAAATCAAATACACATTGGTATGCTGAAAACTGGACTTCTGACAAAAATACAAGGATAACTCATAATCTTTCCTCGGTGAAAATCAAAGGGCACAATTAATATGTTCCAGACTGCCATAAAAAAAAACATTTTAGTGTTTTTTTTTTTTTACGAAGGTCAATATTACATTATAGTTTAACATATTGTAACATTCTTGAATAGAATGTAAATAATCCGTTTTTGGCTCATGATTAATTTGTTGCTCCACCCTGTGGTGTTCATTAATTGGCCACCGGGGGCAGTATTCCAATGCCATGTAGACGCGAGGAAAAAAGTATTTCACCGATACTGTAAGTGACTCAGTAACTGCAGTAATATCTGCATGGGGGTAGTTTATACTGCCTGTCTACATATGTTGCTGCAGCATTTGTGTTCAAATATCTGTTGTTTTGTTTCCACCAGGCTGACCATTTTATTTGTGTGGTGGTTTCCTGATAATGCAGTCACAAATATTAGCAAATTTACCCACTGGTGCATCGTATTTGACATTTAAAATATGCTAACATCATCTCTGCCATAAGTGGTTTTGCAGAAAGGTACTCCTACCATACGTCTGCTCCCCCCCCCTCCCCCCAAGATAATATCTGAATTATTGTGTTTCTACAGTGAGTAGTGGTAACCATTGAAAAGGTGGTGTAATGTCTTGTAATACTAATATATTGTTTATCAAAGGAATATATTTAATTATGTGTTGACTATTGCTATTTTTTTTTTTTTACTTTGATCATTCTTCGCATTGAATTCTAGATGGCTGTAATGAAAAGTATTGACGTGTTTGCCAGTTGAACAGCCTGATAGCAATGAAAATTAATTCATCAAAAATAAAGCTGTGGATAAAAAAAAAAGATGAGCCCTGCTGAAATCAGAGTTTTATTTCGAGTCTCCCTGCATTAAATACTGTGTGCATGTATTCAGGACTTATCGTATAAGTTTGATTAAATAAACCACTTTTTGCTTACGTTATAACATTTTGCTGTCTAAAATATAATAAATACTGAGCATGCTTAAGCGAAAGTCATAACCACCCAAATTATTATTATTAAAACAATCACACTCAGGCAAGGCGGCTGTAATTCAGAATGTAACATTTACAGAGAAAATAATTTTGCAAAGTAAAAATTAAAAAAAATCCCCCAAAAAATGTACAGACTTGAAATGCTGATAAAAAAAAATCCCACAATATAATAACATATTAAAACACACATGTACTGATGTGTGTTCAAGGTAATAACAACAATAAAATGAATCGAAACTGCAGATGTTCCTAAAGTTCAGACTCAACATCAGTCACTCTACTCATGTGGGAATTTTAAAACAAAATACTGCTTTGTGGATATGTTTCAAACCACAGTCCATCTGAATTGACAGGATGGTGATAAGCTCTTCCGTGCAAAATACTCAAAAGGGACCAACCTGTTATCCTGTCACCAGGGACACTCAAGCTGTGTTCTCCATTAACTTTCCCTCACTGCTGTTACTGGCAATAAAACATGTTGCGCTTGCTAATAAACAGCCGGAAGCATCATAAGATACTTTTGGTTTCATCTTGAAGGTACACCGTTTTGAAATATTGAAGCACAAATCAGTTTGAAACAGCTGCTATTGTCTTTCTGTTAAGGATACACTGGAATATATATATTTGTTTTTGTCAGACTCACAACACAATTGCAAAAGTACAAAATTTTATAACCCTAAAATACAATTTCACTTTATATTTCCACTGCATTATTTACTTTCTCTGTTCTGATGGAATTCATGGCTAACTTAAATCAAATTCAATTCACATTCTATAAATCCTTCATCTTGGATCTTATTGGCTAAGACAATATGATTTTGTTTATGATAGGCATGTGGTGACTTATGTATTTTTATTGCACTGCACTGTCAAGCATTTGGAGTTTATTTTACTAGTCCAAGTATAGAAAAGTCCAACTTGGCACTGGTTTAAAGGCGGGAACTATAAACTCGGTGCAGCAGCTGAGTCTTGCCTATGTAAAAAATGACTATGAATAAAAATAATACATAGAAGATAAATAATAATAAAATAAAATGAGAAAAATGAAGAAATAAAAACTGGCCCCCGATGAAACAAACTTAGTCGTAATACTTTCCAAGAACTGAAATATACAACAAAATGAAAAATACATTTTTTTCCATTTTGGGACAATACAAGGGGGCTTCCTTCTCAAATTGTCTTTTAATAATGTAATTGAGTCATTTCACTGTATTTCCAAAGCATTCTGGCGTCAATGTTCTAATTGCTATTACTAGGAGCGAGGGGGGGAGTGGGGGGTCAGTTATCACACTGGGAGGGAGAAAAGTAATTATTGAGACCTGCCCAAATGAGTTTGGCCACGGAGTTGAGAGGCCTGAGATACTTAAGTGGATTAGCTGTTTGGGAAGAGGAAGGGGAACACCCGAGAGGATCACAGAGACTGATTTGCATCATCAGCCTTACACCACCGTGTCTAATCCGCATTGCACATCGTGTCGAGAAATAAGGCGAGCGCCTTTTTCCCATGTGGGTCAATCAAACCGACTTCAAATCTATTATTGTGAAAATATGAAAAATCATTGTCTGTTTCGATCAAATGAAAAGATATAAGCTTTGCAACACGTTAAAAACTGCAACGATATAATCCAGTAAATATTCAATAAAATTCAGATTTAATTTGCAGCCATATTTTACTTGCTCTAACAAGCCAGAATAAATATCAGTATAAAAAGCAATATGGTGTCAAATCAAAAATAAAAATCAATATTATTTTAAAACAGGGTTTCATGTCTGTTTTTTCCCAAGCCCTCGCTCATGCGACACAAAGTAGTGGGAACTAAACATCTTTGGGGACGTAAGGAGGTACTTGATATCGGACGCGCGCGCACACGCATGGCTACGTATAGGCGCAATCGTCCACCGACAGCCTTTGACACCTTCTGAGTCCTCCCAACCCCCCGACTCGTCTTTCAATCACCGATCCACCCCCCCAAGCCCAAAACCTCTCCATTTCTCTGTCTGTCTTTCAATGCACATGGTTCAAAAAGCTTACTACATTGGGGCACAAAAGCTCTTCTTATGCATGGTGGAGAAACCCCACTAGAGAGGCCTCCATCCCAACTTGGATAGGAGAGTGCACACAGACAGAGAGCTTTCTTCTCATTACCATTTCCATACAGGATTAAGCCACTTGGCTTTTGGATCTTGCGTAGTATATTTTAACCCTCCTCGACTCCCACGTGCATTCTCCGGCTCTCGGTTAAATGCGCAGTGAGACAATAAGCTCATAAAATAGTTCTTTTTATTTTATTTTCATGTCTATCCTCACATTAACACCGGCGTGAATGAAGAATGTCGTTTATCTCATAAATCGGCTGTCTCGTTTCAGTCTGAACAATAGAATATTAAATGCTATTTAGATTTTTTTTTTTTTTTGTTAAGTAAACATTCCTTGGGGTCTAAGTTGTTTTTAATGCTTTTTTTATGATTATATTATGTGAGGTTGATTTATAATTGTTTCCTTTGGAAACCTTTTATGGTGAATTAGCATTCTTAAATGTCATCCTGTGTAAAGAGACTGTAAAATAATAATGATTAGTCATTTGAAGACACCCAAAAAAATCCTAATGGAGCTAATGAAACCAATATCACTAAATTTGCAATCTCAAATTGATGGTATTATTTAAAATGTATTGAACACCCAGACCCTTTCTGATGCTGTGCTGTTCCATTACTGGTTCTATGGTTATAATCACACTAGGAGATTCAATAAGTTTACCTGAGTAAATGTAAAGTACAGACATGAAAAAAGTACTTTAAAAAATCCAAACTGTACTTAGATAAATTTGTAAAAATGTTAAAATTCATTTGACCTCTTCTTTATATACAATATGCATTTTGATATTTTTTTAAAATGAGCTTTTATAGGCTTTGTAGTGTAAAAAAGCTAGCTAGCCTTGGCTGATACGTTCATGCCATCAAGATGACCTGTAACCTTAACAACTGAGAAATAAATTGTGTATGTATGTGTGTTTTAAAATGCAGAAGAATCTGCTGAGGTACAGCTGCACCACAATGGCTTGAACTCAAAAGTTTAAAAGAATATTATTCCAGGGCGAATACTTGCAAGTGCATGTGAATATGTTTTTCATTCTAAATCAGTGACAAAAGATGGAAAAAGAACAAAAAAAAAAAGGCTATGTGGAATTTTCCTCCTAAATGCTTGGCTCTCCTCCCACCTCGCCGCCTTTCTTCCACCCACTCTTCATTGGGATACATTCATATCTGAAATACTCACGGGCTAAAACAAACTCCAGAGTGACTTCAGGGTCTGGGATCTTCAAATAAACCCGGCCCGGGTGTCATGGGGACCAGGAAGTGGAATTAACTGCTATATTAGCTGACCTTCATCTCGTTGTTTGCCGCAACGTGGCTGGCGAGGTCCGAGGCTGGCCTGTAACCACGGTCTCCGGGCCCAACAATGTGGGCATTTCCCTCGGCAGAAAAAAAAAACCCCACACACACACACACAGGCTTTGGAGTTTACTGAGCAAACAAGAAGAACGGTGCCAAACACTTCTCGCTCCCACATTTCACAATCACTTTTTCTATTGCCATTTTTTTCACCCCCGGCTTTGCTCTTGCTCGTCCATGGAGCTCTGAGAAGCTCGCCGACAGTTCTGGGTCGAGTGTGAGACACAAGTTGTGGGAAAACAAAGCAGTGACCTATGTTGAGATTTAGTGTTTGAAAAAGCATTCACCACGCTGTCAGTATGTCTATAAATCTGGGAATCTTGGTAAATTTTAAAGCTGTTTCTCAACAATTAAATATTATATGTTTGGTTAAGGGTTCCTTAAATATATTTGATTAACATTCAATGTAAATGTCTTATTTCGTAGAGTGTCCCCTCAACAAAAGATCATTTCGGGTCACAGCTGGCCGTGTCATCTTGAAATTGTCTCCCCGAAAACGTGCCGACAGAATGTCAGCAAAATACCAAGTCCCAGTGGGTGATGATGCTGTTGGGTCATTTTGTATGTCTGACAGAAGGCGCTAACAATTTCATCCTAGCAGGCATCAAAGCGCCATGGCCTATCAAAGGCGTTAAAATCGAACGCGTCTCGGTCGGCGTAATCTTCACAGGAGGAGGATTTAAGTCAGGCTGTCTGGCGCAACCGAATCGATCACCTGAGAAATCTCACAAACACACCTTTTAGGTGTCTGGATAAACATCCAATCATTTTCAAATACTTTTATAAATAAATGAGGCTGAATTTTCCAAATTTTCAAAAACTGCTCAAGAATAATATGTTTGTATGGCCTTCAATTGTAAAAAGAACCTTTGCTCAAAACGTTCTAGTGAGCTGGATATTTTTATTGACTTTTTTTTCTTTCTTTTAAAATAAAGTTTGTAAAGCTTTAATCCATAATATTGATTGACTGCATAAACTTTGAGCGTACACAACAATGTTTATTTTCAAGCCATAGTCAGTGTTCAGCGTGTTTTTTTTCTTAGTATTAAAATGTATAAAATGTATTGCTCCCTACTAACTTGGAGTGTACATAAAATAACCTACAATTGATTTTTTTCCCCTCATCAAACCTTCACGAAGTCAATGGAGTAAGTGAGCAGGACGGTAGTATCCAGTCGTTGGCATTTTATTCGTCCTTTGCTTCCAAGAAAAGAAAAGTCAGGCCAAAAACTCCACTCATTCAGTCATATTTGAGATTCCCGAGTGACGCGTGCTGCCTTTTTCCATTTGGACAACAGCATAGTTTCCATCATAAAATACTGGCCTTATCTTTCCTAAATGTTGTTGCGTAAGGTTAAAAAAATGTAACAGCAATCCGATATAATTATAACCGGATTATTTTTAATTCATTTGTATTGCACTGTATATTCTATTTTTGTGTTCACTAATCTATGAGGTCATATATAGTCCAAAAGTAATATTTACCTTTCACCCCCCCTAAAAAAAAAAACATGTATGAAAGAGGAAGGTCAAAATGGAAGCCCTCTCAAATCTTAAATGCTGATTGGCTCTGCCATGCAATAAGATCTACGGCTGATTAAACATATTCCCAAGAGATGTTTGACCTGAATGTTATTTTGAACCTATATGCCATTTTATACTAATCCATAGTTAACAAATGTTAATTATTCTCTTATGACGTTGACATGATACTGATTGGTATGGACAAATGGTGACCAGGATGTTATTTCCTAATATTTTCATAATCTTTTGACCTCTAAACACAGAATACATTTCAAATACTCCTGACATAAATCTTGCTAGCGCATTGCTGATTGCGTTTGCTTTAGTAAGGGCCCGCCAAAGCTAACATTTCTTTTAGGTGGAGAGGAATTATTAGTTGTTAGTTAACCACTCCCTGGGTTTTGCGGTGGATGTGTGCAATTTGTCTCCTCTTCCAGCCACTCTAGGAATATTATACTCAGAAAAGGAAGACTGACAGCACTTCTAACCCTCAAGTATAAAAAAGAAAATAAAAATACAAAATAATTTTATTATGATCGACAAAATGGTTAGTCAATTTGTTTGTGGGTCGTCAAGATTACAAAAAAACAAAACCATCAAATCTTGTGACCACAGTTGTTGAATCCAGGTCCAGAAATTTGAATCCGTCCCGCAGTTTGGCTTTAGCCTCAAGTGCAATCAACCAATCAAGCGGCCGGCAGGTAAACCGAGCTAGCTCATAGGTTCCCGTTTACCTGCCAGCTCAGTTGATTAGAAGCTCTTGTGGATAAATACAAACATGTGGCACAGTTTTTGCTTTCTGGACCTGGATTGGACATCTCTACTCGTTACGGTAAGTTCTATTGATTCCATTTGTGAAACACACAAATATGAGCAAAACTTGACTGATGAGCTAATAACTCAAGATTTTGAGGTCCAACACATTGGATATTTAAAAGTGAGGCTAACATCTGAGACGCATTGAAAGCTCAACTACCAAGCGCTGTGAATAAAGACATGAAATGGCTGAGGTCAAGACTGCATCAATAATACGATAAATCACAATCCCTTGGCCATTTTTTACCGCTGGAATAGATCATATGGAAAAGATAAATACACCGAACCTTTTTTTTTTTTTTTTAAAGACGCCATCATAGAACCCCGTGAGGCTAGTAGGATGTCTCCAACGTGTGTATGTGTACTGTATGAACACTACTTCGTATGTCTGGTATGTCTGACTACGTTCCCGTGTCTTGTCTCCGTGGGAGGTGTTGTGAACAACTCACTGGACACCCTCTTTTCTCGCATCTGGCGCTCGGAAGCGCATGAGAACACATGGGCCCATTAGTTCCGCCTCCGAGTGGATTCCCCGCCTCATCCATACTGGTGTGATCTCACTCGGGGCCCAAGCCAGCTTCCCTCCAGGGAGTCATAACCACCCAGGCATCAGAACAAATAGCTCAGTGCTTACACATACGTCTTTATGGTGGGTGATTCCTTGTGCTGTTTCCAGAACTTCAAAGTATGACATTCAGATAATTGATCTCACCATTGGATTCCTCATCATTTTTATCCTGCTACGTAGTCCGAGAAAAGGGTGTTTCACTGATGTGGGTTGTCTAGGTGTGCTTTGAAGAGGCGGAGAAGATTGAAGTTGTCAAAATGGGGTCTATAAAAATCAATGAGTAGACAGTATATTGTGTTTTAAGCTTCAGAGGAGCTGCCAGGGTGCAGTTTTTATTTTTTTTATTTTTTTTTTTAATCAATCTGGTTTTGATTTGTGATAACCCATTTTAAAAAATATTATTTGAGAAATTAAATCTGTAAAATGTTCCTGCTTTTAAAGAAGAGTTTAAAAAAAAAAAAAAGTGTTTTTTGTAACCCACTGCAGATTTATTTTGTTTTTCCAATTTCTCTATCCTACTATTAAAGTTAATCGAGTTTGACTTGAGCAATTAGAAAATATTTTCTTCTATTGACTGGCCATTGAAAGCAATGGACCGGTAGGAGGCAGTGGAGGAAATGAATGGCAGAGGGAGAGATGTGGAAGGAGTGGAGGCTAGTTTTTCACCAGCTGAGGAAACACGGCAAATGGTTAGTCCAAGTATTTTGTGCATGGCCTCCATAAAAAAAAAAAAAAAAAAAATCAGCTCTGGAGCCAATAAAAATGTTTGTATAAAAAGTTTCAAGAATCCACACAGGAAATAGGTAGACTGCACTTTATTGACAGGAGACCTATACACACATTACCCAGATACAGTTGAGAACAAATTCATCCTGACATCATGGGCAGGACTGTGCAAGTGAGTAGTGAGTAAAAAGTCACTGGGCAGATTAGCAGTTCTTTTTTTTATACAACAATCATCTGATTGCAGCCGCTCATAATGACGCTCAGAGGCCTTGTCTGTTTTGTCATATTTTACGGCCCAAAAATTATTCCATAATAAAAAAATAATAATTAATAAATAATGTCTTTGGCAAAAAAAAAAAAGCTCAATCGGAGTGAGGTGAGGTGATAAACTGTCCTTTTATTTACCTTAAAAAAAAAGGTTGGTAAAGGAAATAATAATACAACAAAGCAAACTGCTGAAAAGAATAATGCAGTATTGATGTTTTCTTTCAAACAATAATTCAAAACTCTCATGACTGATCATACAATTACAGACACATGTTTCAAAGTAAAATGATATGTGTGTATGCATACTTCTTCTTAAAAGCCTTGTAAGGATTTCTTTGACTCCCAAAAGGAGGGGAAAATCAATTTCTGGGTTCTCATCATAAGAAAATCAGATGTGTTAAACATCCATATAGAATTGAGATGAAACAAACAAAAGTGTGAACCTGAGGATGACATCACCACCACGGTATCTGTTGCCAGCCGCTGTTCGCCCCCTCCCCGACATTTGGCAAAGCATCACGTAGACCCCAATCCCCTTTTATTGCTATTTACCTCTTTGCCAAGCTTTGTCGAAAGCACATAGTTTCACAAGATGAATGTGAAAGTGGAAAAAAAAAAAAAAGACCCCACAGTGAAGGTTGCAACCACCACCAGCTCTTGCTGCTCAGGTGGTCTGAGCCACGCTGAGCATAAGTGCACGCCAGAGGAGATGACGCTCCACCCTGGAAGCGTAAATCCAGTAAGAGAGAAGCTGGAGCTGATTTACGCATGGATATCGCCACTGGACTTCAAAATAATACCAAATATATTTCCTGTTTGTATTTGTAAACAAAAAGCTCTCCAAATATTTTTTGCCCATTATTTGACATAAGAATTTTGACATTGTATAAAGAAAAAATGCATATATAAGTAATGCGGGTGCGTTTTGATACACTCACACACCTCATCAGTCAGCAACACAAGCTCATTTGTCTTCATTCATTTCTGAAATGATGTATTTTGTGAAGCAGACAGCTGAAAATTGGACTAAATTGGAATATGCAAACAGGTTGATGTGAGCAATCACTGATTGAGCACCCACTGTGGTAGGTCGTGTGCTGTTTAAAGGCGCACAACAACAACCTTGAGCTGTTCCCCCCCCCCCCCCCCATGCTGTCACCATCCCTATTCACAGAACCGACACGGCAGGAAAACACTAATCATGTCGTCGCCGTTCCGTATAGAAGCAGGAGCTCTATTTAGTGAGATAGCAGCTTGCAATTATACTGTCCTCACAGCGGTGAGGCAAACCAAAGCAATGGAGGCGCTAATTAATTCAGACTTTGACTTTGATAAAACAAGAAGCGGTTCAGTTTGCCGGAATGGCAAACAGATCCAATATGGGAATTGAAATTTAACTTCACTGACATTTAGGGTGTTCACTTCTTGACCTGATGTGACTTTTCACCACGTAGGCTTCAAGCACGCATCGGTGCGCATTGAATCATTTATTCTCACGGTTTGAATAAAAAAAAAAAAAAAAAAAAATGGCTGTCTATTCATAAAATAGCTGGATCTCTGCAACTCTTGTTACAAAAAGTAGACGAAATTTTAGACTAACTAAAACCATGTCTAACTTTGTGCGCAGGTAATGTAATTTTTAACTCTTTTAACTTGTTTAACTCCATAAAATTCCATCAAACAATGCAAAACTCATTGTAACACTGACAAAAAACAAGGAATAAATCCTCTACCACTCCATACCCCCCCCCCTCCCCCGAGAATCCCTTTGAGACTTTAAATTTGGCACGCATGACCGCCTGAGCTGCTGTTTAACACATTACCTTGCAGAGAGGCGCGCACAGGGATGCTGTCATCAAGGTTACTTCATCTTCTTGTTTTTGGCAGCACATGTCTGTATGTGGATATGGGTTTTGCTTTTGAAGCACCTTCAGACTTGGTGACATCCACTTGGGTGTGTGGAATGCACAGCTCCACATGGGTGACATGTATCAAGTGTTTGGAGTTGCCACCCTTCCTTCTCACAAATGCCTCATAAGGATATCCTGCACCTTGGTAGGGGGGTTGTGCGAAATACCTTTAGAAAGATTTGACTTTTTATTTAATTGCAATAATTGTGTGCATGAGTGGAGTTTTCCGTCTTTTGAAAAAAATATTTGCCTTTTATTCTCATTTTTTTTCTGCCTCCCAATTGAAATTGTAAGTCATATTCTGGGAACGAATTTGTGGTTAAGAGCTGTCAGAGCAAAGACAATGTTATTGTTAAGATGGTTTTGCTAAACCAGATGTGCCTTTTGATCATGTTAAGATTTTGCTAAGTCATTATAAAAGTTGAGAGAAATCCTCAAGCTCTTGTACGTATATTCTGGCTGCTTCAGGTGCGATGGCGTGAAGATTAGAAGTTTATCCACTTTTTTTTTTTTTTTAGCAAACTGATATTCACTAACGGTTCTGCGGAAGATTTTGAATAGGAGCGTTCCAGACAGGAAAGCTTAGATAATTGAGGCGTGAAAGATAACTGTGACTCAAAAAGACCCCACACCGTGTCTGATTGTTCTCATTCAAACATTGTAAATAAGACCTATATGACAATTAAAAAAAAAAAAAAAAAAGAATTTAATGGAAAAACAGTTTTGGGTTTTAATTTGTTTTTGATTATCAAGGTCCCACATCGGTTAATAAATGATCATCTATATATTTTTTTATACTGAAACTAAAGGCTGTGATGAAATTAAAACGCCTCTTAAATGATGCAGTCAGTTGTATATAATTCTTTGCCAGAATATAATAAAAACTTGACTTCACTCTTCATTTGAAAAATGTTGGGCGGACCATCTGGCAGAGTTTTTGCAATGTGCTTGTCACTTTTGGGGTTCAACTTAACGATGTATGACAGATAAAACTCAGCGGTCGACAAAATATCTCGCAATCCGTGACAAAGCGCCAGAAATCCTTCCAAAATTTTCACATCATTGCTTTCATTCCGAACATTGAGCTGCCAAAAACTGCATGTGCACGCATTTTCCTAACAAACACTGCCCCCTGCAGGATAGACGATATATGACCCGATGAGTGGCTCTCGTTAAAATTCACACACAATAAACTGAAAAGCATAATTAATCGCTTTTTTTGTGTGTGTGTGTGTGCCTTTTAAGTTTTGCATAATTCATTTCTCAAAGACGCCACAACAGATGTTAGCCGCGAAGCGAATGTGAAGACTCTTTCATGGAAAGATCCATTTATGTCCGAGACAGAATTATTGCTCGAGCAATTGTCGTTTATCGTCAGTGCAAAGTCCTGACTGTGTCTTGAGGCGCACAACTGGGTGGTCTTCCGATCCCAAATTGACCCTTGGTGAAGACCTTTGTGCAGAGGGCCTCAGCTCCAACATGAACCCCACTTTTGTTGTTGTGACAGGGGCCACTGATTCACGACACATTATGTACAAGACAAAGGAACAAGCAGATGGTCTGTTTTCTTTTTAAGAGCATAGCAAGACTTACTGTGTCGAATCAGATGCTTCTCTCGTTACGTTTTAGTTTTTAAATCCAGATATGACAGATTTATATATATATATAAAAAAGCATTTAACATGTTTGGTAATACTTTTCGGTAAAATTATATTATTTTAATTTTTGTATTGTTGCTTTTATTTTAAGTGGGTTTAGCTGTCATAAACTAACTGCAAAGTTTATTGATTAACTTTTGTGATTCATTTTCCATTTCTTTGATAATGCCGTAGATGCCAGATACTATCATTAAATATTTTTGGAAGCATATTATTGTGATCGTTTGACTCTTACTATTCACACATCGTAAAATTAAGTATGATTGAAAACAAATGTTGCGCCTTAATTGTCCGCTAGGGGGCAGAGTTTTTCCCATTATACATTAGATTAGCATGAATTAAGTCAACCACTTTTCATATTTGGTAGCGGATTTTTTTATACAGGTGAAATTGAGCAGGGCCCTTAAGGAATGATAAATAGCACACTTTGAATGTGTTGAACAGTTGAATATGGTTATCTGCGATCAATCTATAGATTATCTGATGCACAGCAAAATAAAAATTCCTTTATTTACCATGTTAAAATAAAAACCAAACAGAAAAAAACACGTTACAAATCTTTTTTCTAAGGGTGACTCAAAAATAATATCTTAGATAAAGCCTGGTAAACTAAAACGTACCACTAGAGGGCGTCATAACGCCGTTTAGGATATGCCATTGAGTCTACTGTTGTTTTTCTGTGGTTTTACATGAGGTCAACCATGAAGGAAGAAGCTTGCCTTACATTCTAGGGAGAAAAATCATACATTTAATGTAAATACAGTATTTTGCATGATTTGCATTTTAAAATGTCAACCAGTCCAAGATCTACCCAGCCTGATGTCAATTGGGATGGGCGCCAGCTCACCTGCTATTCTAATGAGGCCAATTGCTAATGCTTGGATGGAAGGAAGCAAAATTCTGGCAGTGATTGCTCCTTTAACTGTGTTCTTCCAAGCACTTTCTGCATCACTGAAAAGAAATTTGCACTTCAATAGGGACTAAATGTGACGTTCCTCACTTCTATTTATAGACCAGGTAAACAACTGTAGTCGTCAGTCATTTCAAAGTAAACGTTTGTCTTGTTTTTAAATCCACAAATAAGAGCAGCGTGGAAAGTGTTCAGCAGATGTTGGATGATTGACAGTTGTTGCCTCCAACTAACATGGGGGGGGGGGGGGTGATAAACCCATCCGGGAATTTCACGTGACGAGAATATAAAATGCATTACAGCTTCTGTACCAGCTGGATGCTTAGCTGCACGGGAGTCTGATTTCCTGCTGCAACCGATGGTTGACATCGGACCGGTTGGGGATGAAATAAATAGCACAGTCTCGGCAGTCCAGCGGTACCGCTGCGTCAATTGTCTGATGCCAGCCGTTTATTGTGTGTGCAGGTGGAGGCTCGCTCGCTCGCTCGCTCCACGAATCCAAAAGAAAGGCCTGATGCCAACGGCATTTAAGATGAAAGACAAGATGTGAGTTATTGCCAGCTCAGATGGGGCCTACATAATCAGAAAGCCAGAGAAGCCAGATTTTCGCCCACTCAGCGCCTTCTGTTTCCTTTCTCCAAAAAAGAGATTCCCAGTAAAGGTTAACGTGTTTGGGATCAAACTTTGATGCAATTCAGACCTGACTTCATTCTTTGGATGGACTTAGCATGACTTATCTAAACATTATGAGATGCTCTGAAGAAAACAACATGCATTGTTTATTCCGCTGAAAGACGCTCTTGTTCTTGGGGTGATGACTCAGTCCAGCAGATGTTGGTTGTTGCTGACATGGTCTCGGAAGATGACATATTCCGCTCTGCAAAGACCTCAGCTCTGTCTTTGTCATCGCAGATAGATTATGTCACCAAGTGTAAGCGTGTCATTACTCAACTTTTGGCCCACAGTGGGGGAACAATGATCTAATTCCACAAAATTGCAGCCTTCCTACGTCTGCTTTGTAGAAGAAACTCTTCACGTCGAGTTGAATAAAATCGACATTTACAATGGAGGAGGGATTTATTTGGAATTCAATACTCACTGGGTATTGCAGACACCCACAAAAGACAATGACAAAATGTTGAAAGGGTAAAATATGTGAAGGAGAGAAACACGGCAAGCTTTGAGGTGATTAGAATTCTGACATCAAAAATATGATGGCAGCAGTTTGGAAATGCCCGCGGGGTCATCATTGCACAAGATGGAAGACTGAATGCTTTATCCGTGCTAGTCTATTGTGGCAAAATGATGAAAATACTTGGCAGTTTCATCACATCACTCTCATATCATTGGCGGCTGTGGAACAACAACAAAAAAAAAGATCCATGGAACGTCAGCAGAGAACTTGTGCTGGTGGTTGGCATTATGAAAAAGGTTAAGCTGGTTATGTTGACACCAGTATAAAAAAATAAGTGAATATAAGTAATAATAATGAAATAAATGTATCAAAATAAATTAACAAACACCTTGCCAGATTTTGTAGAGATGATGGGTGATTTAATTAATTGTGATTTAAAAATTATTTAAGCACATTTATTTATAGTATATATGATCGGAATCACAATAAAAAAAATCGTTATTTATTTATTAATTTATTTATTTACATTTTTATATTATATATATATATACCTATATTTTTTTATTTATTTGGTCCAACGGTGTAAGACGACAAATTGCAACGACGTCACCGTGCGTCTACCCAAGTTATTTACGAGAGAAGTGAGAGATGCATTCCGGAGCAACCTTGAGCCGCTTGCTCATTTTAGCTGTCAGGTGTTAGATGGCGAAGACTTGAAATTGAGCGTTTACTCCAACGGCGGCCATCACCGAGGGCCGCTCTGAAAGGAAATAACATCTTGACATGACGTATTCGGCGCATAAATAGCATTTTGCTGTGGGGAGGACGACTTTTGCTCACTGCTGCAAGAAAATCGAGTAGGAGTGTTAGTAGGACAGCCCTGTGTGCTTCAATGTGCTTCTTTTACTTCATGCCAAAGGAATGGTGGTAATAACCCAGGACACTGTGACCTGTGATAAATACATTCCAAAGGATCTGCTACATGTACACACATGGACACACACACACACTCACTGACACTGAAACAATACACATGAAGAGAACTATTTAAAACGAGTGTTTCATTCAAATATAATCAGGCGCACCATCAGGGATTTGGCGCCCCATGAAAAAACTCCCACTTTGGGACCCTGCAAATTAATGCCATAAATGGAAACTACTGCTATTTTTCTCGACGGTTTCAGGAACGGCCTGGTTGGGGTCTGGACTTGATTTTGATCCATGCCCTAAGAATTGGAACAACTGAAATGGTGAAAAATAGTTTAACAATGGATCTCAAAAAGTCTGTAAAGAATATTTCGCTAGCCGGGTATTTGGTAGTTGTGAAGTCATCAAAGATGTGCAAAGGAACAAAGGAAAATATTAGATGAAAGAGATGTTGTGTTTAAGAATTGTTTGAATTTCTGCCTTCTTGTTTTTATATTGTGTCGTGTACTTGTATGTCTATCGTGTTATGTGGTTTAAGATTACATGCAGTCAAGAACCCTTTCAAAACAGCATTATTGCATAAAGTCTGAATAATAAGACCCCTGGGGTATTCCTTTTTTTCCCCCCCATTCCTATAAGTCAGCTTTCTCGCCTCATCTCATCATTTACCACAGTGTTTCATTTAATGAGCACTTAGGCCTACTACACTACTGTATTTGAATGTTAGTCATGATTGCACTTGGTGTAAAGTATTTGAAAGTGGTACTCGGCGTCAATTTTTTGCGACACACCGAATTAACGCTCACGATGGAAACATATTGAGCACATTTTATAGCTGAATCGTACTACTGCGCTTAATTAATTGTCAAGTGTGTGCGTGTGTGTGCTGCGAGTGGGAGGAGGCACGCACGCAGGCTGCAAGCCGAAGTGGGACTGGCCAAGGGGGAGAGCAGAGCCGTTTCGGGGGGCTCCTGTCGCGCGTGACGTGACGCCACGCTTGATAAAGAACGTTGGGATGGACGTGGAAGGTGGCGTGCTGGGTGGGCGGACGAGGAGAGCAGGGTGCTGCTGTGATGGCGATGGTGTCACCTCTGGGCGCGCTTCCATGTGCTTCGTGGGAAGGGGATGCTGCTGCTGCTGGTGGTGGAGAAGAAGTAGCTCGCAGGAGACGGAATTGACAAGACAATGATGAAGAGTGGGAGATCGGACCCACGGGGGACTAGTTTAGGTGCCGCTATGGACAAGAAGCAGGAAATGCCCACGTCGAAGGAGGACAAGCGTAAAGAGAAGAAGCCGAGATCGGTGAAGCTTTTTCGGAAGAAATCACTCAAGTCCGTGGGGAGTTTTATGAACAGAATCATCAAAACTCTTGGTACTTTCACCCACTTTGCAGACACGCAGGACGTGGAGGATGACGATGGAGGCTTTGGGAATGGCGCACCTTGCACACTCAGCGCCAGCTCAGGGATTGGCAAAGAAGATGCACAGGTGACTCGGTTGGTCAAGAACCCTCCTCTTGGCAGGGATAAACTATTTTACCACTACAGAGACAAAATGCCAGGCGTTCTGGGCTTGAAGAACCACGGGAACACGTGTTTTATGAACGCCGTGGTCCAGTGTCTGAGCAATACCGACCTTCTGGCTGAGTATTTGGGACTGGAGAGGTACAGGTTGGACCTGTGTGGCACCGCGATCGACGGGACAGTGAGAAGCGGGGGAATGCTTTTTATTAACGGAGAGGTCACGGAACACTTGGCCTCACTTGTTCGGGCTCTGTGGACTTTGGAATACACCCCACAGCTTTCTGTGGACTTCAAGGTACACGAATCACCCTCATCAAAATATGTTCCTGCGTGTTTTGAGTGAAGAGCAGTCATTGGCAACCAAGGATGATGTGACACCATTGAAAATTGTTCAATATGACTTAATTGGTTTGAAAATAATTGATTGACTATGAATGATTTATGAGTGACAAGTGGTTTGATTCACTGGTGGGGAAAGGATACTTCAAATATCTTTCATCTTCAAGTAATGTACTCCAGATTTTAACTTAAAATGAGAAAGGGGACTGTAAGTTATTCACAGTCAAGTGTAGATTATTTTTTTTTTTTTTTTGGAATAACTGAAAATATCTATATGGTCGTACGGCGTTATTTGGGTATAAAATGGCCTATATCGTGATTTTTTTCTCTCCATATCGTCCAGCTCTACACCCCATACAAAATATTAATTTGAAAAAAAATTATAATGTTAATTAGGATTTTTTTCTATATTTTTATATATTTTCATATTTAAAATGTTTTAATATTATCCCACTTCCTGAAATGTTCTTTCAACCCTGATTTCCGCGCAGTTAATTCTCCCTTGTGTAAAATATCTTTTATAAAGGTTTGGCAAGTATGTACGAAAGCGATTGTTTTAACAATGTTGCCTTTTCGTTATCGTGACCAACTTGTACAGATTGTACCTTGAGGGACAAAAATAGGCCCTCTATTCATGACAGCATGTTTCATTTTTATCATCAACTCCGACTTTCTCATGGCACACAAAATGCTTAACTGCATGACCTCGCTGATAAGAAGGCTTCTGCTTCGTGTCACCGGGGAGGGTCATCAGGTACTCCAAGTGTTTTTCCCCTCACCACAGCATCTCGCTAACTATAGTCTATAAATAAATATATAACATGTAGGTGAGCTTAGGAAAGCGTGATGATCAGGTGTTGTGACAGAGTCCTATGAGGAGATCCTCAGGCTCTTCTATACACTGCCCATGCTAAACATTGGAGGGGGGTGGTTGGACTTTATCTGCCTGCAGCTCTTTGTGCTGGATTTCTCCAAGCGGAGGCAAGAAGTAGATAATATGGACGAGCGAACAAAGAAATTCCACTATTCTTGGAAATGCTAATTATTCGGTTGGAAATGATACATAAAGTACGCATGGATGCTTACTGGAACATGTTAGCCTTTATTGATTTCCCATGACTTTCCTCACCCTTGGAGTAAGGAGGTTAAGATGTAAAGCATGTCTGAGATTTTTTTTTTGCAGGATGTTACATCGGCAAACACTTGACAGTCATTGATTGATTGACTCCCACATGATGCTGTCGGTTGGGGAGAAAAAAAAACCTCTTCATTGTCAGTCTAAATTATTCTCGCTCAGTCCCCAATACTGGATTTTTTTAAAAATGCAGAATTTAAAGCTATATTTAAAGAGAAATGAATGAAATTTGAACATTTTTGCAAAAACAAACGCACACATAATAGTAGGAAGTCGAACGTTTCTGCTGCTAAGCCCTTCTGAAATTGCCTGTTGAGTAATAGCAAAGCCAGCAGGCATTAAAAAATAACCAAAGAGCTTTGCTATTGGTCAGAAGTAAACATTGCCCGTGGCTTGAGGAACACCTGAAAGAACATTAGAAGTCACTACTATTAAATATTTTCAAGGGGCATTGCAAAATCCTCAATAATCTTTTTGCTCATACTACTCAAGCTGTTCATGAACACTACAATACAAATGTAAATGTGTCCCCGTTTGTTGAAAAGAAAAAGGTTTTCAGAGAGTTGAATGAATGAAATAGGTCATTCGGCCGCACGGCTCGGTCAGGGAGGGGAAAAAAAAACAAACAAGAGAAAAGTCCTGCTGAATGCTTGGAGCTCTGCCACATTCCACTACCACCTGGTTTATGGCCTAATAAGATTGAGCGGAAGTATTCATTTGTTTGCTAATTTATACTTTCTCGGGATTAAGCAGTGTCAAGGCTGGTAGAACTTTGGTGGTCGAGTGTTTCCTGCCTGCTGCAGAAGTGGGCTTTTGATGCAGACAAGTCTTGTGTGTTTTTTTGAATCCCTCCCCTGGCAAGATGTGTGTTTGCGCAGAGGGGCCTGGACAGGGGACAAAGCCTGAAAGTCAAACAGTTACTCCCCAGACAATTGATCAGTTTCCATAACATGAGATGGGTGAGAAACAAGGGAGCGTAGGTAAACACACAAAAGGTGGATGGACGTGAATGTTGTTTTGACGTGCAAAAGTTGGAAGAGTCGACAGGCAGCAGAATTTGGAGTAAATCTGGAAAAATATGTCACATAAAAAAATGTCAATTAAATTATCTTGAATGATGGAACACGAGTAATACCATTTTAAATTAAAATCGTTCATTTTTGTCAAGCAGATTTGAAAAAGTATGCATTATTCAAAACTTAATTCCGGGGAATATCTAAAAAATTCCAGGGAGTATCTAAAAAAAAATATTGGCAAATATAGGCCTTTCTTTGAAATGACCTGCCATTGGTTTTTGATGGAAATTAAAAAAAAAAAAAAATAGTGGTATCGGTGCTTGGTATCAGTACTCACTAAAATCCCTTTTCCAAGAAATTGCAAGATGTTGTTAATCTACTCACCGCCAGCCTAGTTCAAATGGATCCTTCACGTCTATAGTCGTCAATGGCAGTGAATGCATTTCTGTTTAGTAGCCTTCTGCTATAATATAATGCTATGTCGCAACTTGAGCTGCATGAGGCACATCATGAGCAATATATGATGGGATTAGGAAGCAAAGATTACAGTCTGTTTGTTGCATCCTCTTCTATAATCTCTCGTCTGTCTTTGCGTTTCTCGAGCCTGCCAACTGCTATTCAAACTTTTAATTCCTCCCTAATTGAGTTTCAAACTGGTGCCATTAACAAGAGAGCCCATACACCACTGCCATGTAGAAATAACCTATTTAAATACACACTAGATGTGTATTTATGATTGTAAAACCAGAATAAAAAAAAAGACAATTGTGTTTCACTAAATTTTGTGATTTCTCTCCGCAGGCTATCGTGTCTAAGTACGGATCACAATTCCGTGGTAATTCCCAACATGACGCCCTGGAGTTCCTTCTGTGGCTGCTGGATCGTGTCCACGAAGACATCAATTTGGTTTCGCACAATAACAATAACACAACTAAAGCTTGTGATAAGGTGAGAATCGGTATTTCTAGATTTGAAGACACCACTTTGCCTTAAAGGTTTGAAAATGCGCCCATTCATTCTCATATATGCATCATTTATTCAGTATCAGTCACTTTTATGTATTATTAAAATCATGCTTGATAGTGGAGTGTTATTCAAGTGATTACCAATGACATCATTTATAAGAGGAGCTGTTTGACTGACGGGAAAATATAGTTATAATCAAGCAGCACTCCTTTCCTGAAGCGCTACACTCACTTGATTTATTTTGTTACTTTGTCATTGTGGGATTTGGAGATATCTACGTCGGGATGTCTTTTCTCAAGGCCATGTCGTGGTTATTTAGATATATGGTACGACCGATATGCAAACTCTTAAATCTCTGAAGGCAAAACAATTCAGTCTATAGAAATTGACATTTAGTTTCAAATTAATGCAAAAAATGTGTCTGGAAAATGGATGTGGCTTGTTGTGATGCTGCTTTTTTTTTCCAGTCCTGCTTTTCGCAAAGTTTATTTTTCTTTATCTATTCCTAACAAAATAACATTAAAAAATTGTAATTAAAAAATTAGAAAATCCCTAACAAATTAGCATTAAAAAAATGTAATTAAAAAAAGAAATTTTAGAAAAATTGGAAAATTACCGTTTATTTTCTCCTAACAAATTAGCATCAGCAAAGGAGCGTCAGCATCATAGCGTATGTAACGAGCCCAAAAAGATAGATTGGACTCGAAGGCAAACAAACGAAATGATTGGCATGTCACATAAAGTAGCAGGCGCATTCACGACTAAAACAGGAAATAACCACATGAATCTGCAGAGGCAGACAGAAAGAAAAGTCCAGATGGGGCTGTGAAAGCAATGCTGCATATGAAATTTCCTCTCACTTTCCCAGACACCTCACTGTTCAAAGCAAAAAAAAAAAAAAAAATCTCCCGTGATACACGGTAGTTGTCTTTTATATTACTCTGGGCACGTTGCCATCAGTCCACGTTGACCTCTTGCAGGTTGTCATGGATTTTTGTTTTATCAAAAAGAAAACATGTGCTCCAAATCTCCCTCTGAGGGGAATCACTTTATGTTGAATCATAGTCTCCACCTTGTACCTCCCTAAGAATGTCCAGTGCTGTTGTGGTATGCAACGTTGTATCACTCAATGCACAAAGGAGCTTTGTGGAGGCCTGGCTGAGGCCAGCGCGAGGTTATAGCACTCATCTCGCTCGCTCAGGTAACGTGACGATGAGCTAATGTCTCCTAACAGCTCATTAACCGCTTAAAAATTCAGACGTGTTCCGCCTCGTTTGTTATTCTCCAGATCTCTGGGCGCAACAAGTTAACCTTCTAATTCATCCTCCTGTTGACCTATGTTAATTCTCTCCAAGCATGTGCTGCTTGGCGCAGAGAGCCAAAGTCCAAAGTGCCATCGACTTTTCCCGCAGTATCGTTCTGGGATGAATTTTTAATGCAGGCCGACGTGTCGCAAACGTGTGAAGCCAATAAACAAGCACGCTTTCTAACCTTTGGTGTTAAATCCCCACGCTGGCATTCGCTCTGCTTGATTTGTTGATCGTTTATCACTCTGGAAACAGAGCGAGTGCGATGCTCTCTCGTTCACTCTCTCTCTCTCGCTTACGTCGTGTCTGAATGTGGCTCTTTGTAAGTTAGGGGAAGAAAGAGACACTTGTTGTGCAGACCTACTTTGCAGAGAGAGCGAGAGAGTCGAGTGCAAAAAAGTGTGGCAATGGAATGGGAGGTGGAACAGTAAGCGGTAGTGACAGTGGGAGAGATCAGGAAGGAGCGAGAGGAATTACTCCTTTGATTCTACGTGACGGTTTTCGTGTCCAAACTTGAGAATGTGGCAGTTTTCAAATGATTAAAGGTGCTAGGCCATGCATCATTTTTGTTGAGTGAACAACTTCTACTTCTTGTGTACGCTTACAATTTTGTCAGCAGGATTTATGTGTTATTAAGTTTTGTGGCTACCACATTCAATGGCGACATTGCTATCTGTAGTTTTTCAAAGTCTTGTTGAAACTAGATGAACCGTCTCTGTTGTTTACATACGTGGGAGTCCATCAGAAAAGATTATGGAGCTTTGGCTTTATATTTAATATATATATGAACGTACTGAAACATTTTGGCAGAGCGCTGTGTACAACCAGTATGGATCAACAAATTCATCAATCGATCCATATATAAGGCGCTCTGCATTATAAGGCGCACTGTGTTTTTTTTGAGTAAATTTAAATTTTTTAAGTGCGCCTAATAGTGCGGAAAATACGGTAATAAAAAAAAGGAGGAAAAGAAATCAATGAAAATATGGGGAGATTATAAACTACTACTTTTTGTCAGTATTATTATTTTGGGGGGTTTTTTTGTTTACTGATTCTACCTGTGCATGGACACGGCCGGTGCCTGGCGTGTGGTCTGTTCCACTCGCCAATGCCGTCAGGTCTGCATGCGAACGATTTTGAGATTTGTGTTTTCCCGGTGTGCACATGTGTTTCCTCCCGCCGCTGGCCCTGCCAACCTGAAATGGCTTCCTGTGGCTCGGGGCCACCCTGCTGGGAAGGCAGCTTGGAGAGAATGCTCAGTGTACCTCTGACACCGATTAATGTCAATTGAACCTGAGAGAGACTGCAACAATTGCCAGGTCTGAGATCACAACCAATCACGGCTCAGCTTTAAAAAAAGTAGTGAGTCGGGATTGGTTGTGATGGCAAGTGTGATGTCATTTTCAGTCGACAGCAAGTGGCAAAATGGCCGCCCCATCAGATGTATTTTGACTTTTTAATTTTTACTCCACAAACCAAACATGAATCAAAACAGTGTTTGGACAAGATGTCCTTGAATCAGTTAGTCATTGTATTCTTCATCGAATCTAATAATACAAACGAAGCCTAATTAGCTGACGTTTGTTGTCCTCTATGTAACAACACTGCTCGCAATAAACCACAGAGGAAGGAGACTAATAACAAAGCTCAAAGATCTTTTTTGCCGCACTCCCGGTGGTAGTAAGAGTCTTCCGATGGTCTTATTCACGAGCAAACTGTGCCTCTGGTTCACCATTTTCAATTCAATCTTGCTCAATTTTGCTCTTTCACTGTGCAATTTTCTGCCGGTAAGAGCTTAGATATTTCCATAGAAACGAAGACGGAAGGATGCAGTTGAGAGGGAGATGCATATGGACTCATTGAAGTGATCCAGATTTTTAAGACTAAGCCGAGATATCAGCCATTTTATCGTTCCGTTTTTTCTTATGAATAAAATCTGTTTGATTAAAACTAGCCCCACTCTCATATATATGTGTTTTAAATTGTGAATAATATGTCCTTAAAGGGTTACTAAAAAAGATATATTTTATATGTGTTCAGGCCAGTTTTATTACTTTGGAAGTAATTGCTTGGTTACTCTTGCAAGTGACTTTGTGATCACTTTAGCAGATATTCATTATGTTGTTTTTGTTTAACACCAGGAGGGCACAATACACAGAATAAGAGCCAGCAGGGAGTTGTAATTTCATCATGGCGGATCTTGCCCACAGAGAATCCCTGTGGTTATTAGGGCTAGTATGCAATAGTCCAGGGCAAATTTAAGAAGCACTTGACTCACCGTGCAAAGCAAATTGTACGGCGACAACATCCGTGAATAGACACCTGATAATATATTGAGTCAATTGATTTCTTTGTATGCGAGTGGAAAAAAAGAGATTGAGTCAAGATGGCCACCATGCACCAGGAAAAGTGAGTGCAGGTGTGTTTAAGAGAAAAGAAAAAGCCTGGAGGAATTTTGCAGCAGATTTAGTATAGTACTTAGTTTTGCTGTTGAGTTATTTCCATCCTGACAGATAATAGCTTCCAAACAGCTTCAGGGAGAGATGATGATCTTCTAGCCATCACCAACGTATTGTTTTTAGATTTTTTTTTTTTATTACATTATGGATTTCTTTTGAAAGTTTGTCTCATCTTTCTCCTGGTTTCTTAGAATTCTCGTGCTACTTCTATCACCTCCCCACAATATTAATGTGCGTTACATAGAATGATATGTATATTTTTAAAATGTATTTGTAATGTTTTGACTTTTTGTTGCATCTTAACTTTGCTGTAAAGCACTAAAATTTTTATCTATGTATTTTAAATTTTAGTCCACATTTTTTAACATTATTATCATAATTGCATGAAAAATAATACAGGCAAGAATCATTGGCAGAGCTAGATTTTCAGATTTAATGAGGAATTTTTCTCTACATTTCCCCTAGTGTCCCGTCGGGAACATCTAGCGAATATTCATCAGCATTTTCCAAATAATTTTTAAGGTTTGTAAAAAAAATAGTAGAATTTTTTTGTGGATCATCAGCAATTCATATTTTTATTTTTTGTGTGTGTATAGGACATCTAATTCAATACTTCAAGTGGTTGATACAATCAATATAAATTTGTTTGTACGTGAGTGGTAGTAGTTCATCCTTAGAAAGTCAACCCATTCAAAGAGATCACCCATTGACGATAATGGACTAAAATGTCCGAGAGACCAAAGTCAATATTCCTGCGACTATTTATAGACGGGTGTACACGTAAAAGGATTTTGCTTTTAAGCCAGTCCATTATTTATCAATACTCAGTGTTACAGTACTTTTCTTTTACTCTGTCACCACAATTCGAGTTTATTGATACACACAGAGTTGCATCTTAAATGCTGAGTCACAACAAAACAACCTCATGGAGTATCTCCGTGATGATCACCTGGAGGTTTCAGTTGCCGCTTGCTCTCGTTCCCAATTACTGCTTTGTCTACCACAGCACATATCTATCTCCATTTTCACTGTTACTTTGAATTATTCACACCAATGCCATTACTGGGAACACTTTTGCCCCCATTTTACAATCCAAGCCCCCCCGTCATGAAAGCCCATCAGGATAAGATAAGGTGCTCTGTTAAAATGGAGGGGGCAGACATTCTTTTTTTTTTTTTTTTTTTTTTACAAGCGGACCTACTCTCAGAGGTGAATTACTCCAAGCAACAGCCTGGAGGTGAATTATTGACAACGTCCATGGTGGGACAGAGTGCACGGTTCATTTGTGGGATTTTAGGCTAGGAGATGAATGTCCACGAATCAGTGGGAGTAAGCTGCGTCACTCAGCATCCTTCCTGCTTAAGTGGGAAATGAGTAATTGTTATTCTGCTTCAAGACTGACAAATAGTCTATTAATAATATTGATTCACTCTTGGTGGATTATATCCCTTTCATTTCTATATTATTGTAGGATGTTATTTTTAAATAACACCAAACATTATTTGTGGGAAATATGCAGAGGCACATTTATGATTCAACTGCATTCTTATTAGTTTTTTAAAGTGGAATGTCAAATTTCTATTTGTATTTTCCCTTCAAAGTGACTTTAATAAGCACCAGATAAAGATGAAGAAAAAAAAACAACTCATCCAGTGTGACAAAATGCGAAGCGGCAGTTTATTTTTTTATAGTGTTGCAATAAAGCCAAAGAAAATATCAACTTTTAATTTACGGCCGTACAACTATAAAGTATTTATTCTACGGCAGCTGTGTAGACTTTCCTCAGCACGTTCTGAAATTTCTAGCAATGAACTGTGGCCTCCTGATGACAGAGCTGAGCCAGCAACCCAACTCAGCACTCTATCTTTGTCATTTATCTAAATCCCACAAATCAATTACAGCATGCCAGATGCCAGGATGAAGGATTTTATTTTCTCCAATACACCTCAAGGCCTCTTTTGGCATTGAGGGTTATAGATTAAGCAAAGGTAGATATGGTTTAACATATTATGAATATTAGCAATTGTGCATTTCTGTTTTATATTGTATCTCGCTGTTCTGAACCAACCATGCATTGTTTAAGGCACACCTCAGGAGAACTATATAAAAAAAATGTTTTTTCCATATGATTAGATGTTTTTGTTATAATTCACAAGAGTATAGAACTATACTGCATCATATTGATAGTCTTTTTTTCCCCGCACTAAAAGACATTATATTTTCTGTGAACATAATATCTGTTCGGGGACCTTCATAATTGCTTTTAATGTTCTCATCGACTTAGAGATGTTCTTAGGTTTTTTTTTTTTTACTTCCTCAATAAGAATAGTTAAGTGCTGTTTGACTCATTCGCTCCCAGCTCATTTAAAATAGATCTTGGACGTCTATAGCCGTCAATGGGAGTGAACGAGTTCATATTCAGTTACTATTTTTATTTTTTTCTCAGTCAGACTTGATCTGTCCGTCATCATTTAGATTAGTTCTACCTTGTCAGAATTACATAAAGACGGAAGTAACCTGTTCTGTTGTCCCGCTCAGCAGATGCCGTCAACACTCTATTTACAGGGAAGCACCGGCTGGACGTGAGTTCCTGAGAAGTGATAAGCGTAACTGGTCTGAATGTTCCCTTGTTATCACGACTTAGATAACCCCAATGGCAGTTATGTGGAGAGCGGAAGAGGGGGAATGTTGGGTCATAGTACAAAGCCTACATATATATCAAAGAAAGAATGGGTGACTTTTTAATCTCTTACACGGCACCCCGAACCTGAGATTATATTGCGTCGGCCGAAAACAGAAGGAACCTGTGTTTCCAGACATTTTGTGTCAGACTACAAAAAAAAAAATGGTGGTGTGCTATTGTGCATGCTCGATGAAGCACACATTGCAGTAAGAAGGTCACGTTTCAGGCTTGTGCTTGGTGTTTGCTTGGCTGCAATACGTTTGGAAGAATAGTCTTACGGTTTGAAAGCCATGTTGACCTCTGAGTCAAAAGATAGCGCTGATATAAAAAGAGAAGACCTAGACGGCTATTCTGTTTGGGTGTAAAAGCACTGATTAATATATAAAGTCATTATATATAATGACTTAATGCATTTTCAAGTATGTAACTTTCCATTAGGAATTCTTGATGGGGATTGATAGTGCGCCTGCAGAGAAAAAGCTTTTTCTGCATAGATCCATTTGTAAAAAAAAAAAGAAAAAGGGGGGGGGGGGTCTGAATGCTGATGTGTGTGATGGAAATGTAATGTTGCGTTCCAGGCAGTTTGACCCAGCAGTTCAATGCCGCCAGAAACTGTCACATTTTTCATCTCGCTATCTGTTCATTTTCCAAAGCACCTTTGTGTTTAGGGTCAGAGGTCAAGTATTTTCTGCCCTATCAGTTGTGGCCGCGACGTGATCGTGTTGGGTCACTCAGAGTTCACAAGCCTGTTTGGGCTAGCATGAATTTTATAAATATTGAAATTTATAGTAGCCTTGCTCATATTCCATAAAACATCATGTTATATCTCACATAGCCCATTTAAGTCTCCTTCTGGAGCTCAAAGAGGATTTTCCTCTGGTACTTTACGATAAGAGAGTCCAGTCTAAGGTCACTGGATAATAGTCTGGTCTCAAGTTGAACCTAATTGTGACATAATTCCACTTAGAATAATCACAAGGACAAGACACTTGTAGGTAGAGGACATAGGTCGGTAGTCAGACAATAATTGGTTGACATTGGGACAGTAAATTGAAATGGATTAAGAAATTTAGCAATATTCTCGCCTGTAAAGCCATATTTGTGTTTTGTTCTTGGAAAAAATTGGAGAAAATCTGGTCATTTTTCGAAACAAGATATATTTATCAGCCTCGGACAATAAATAATCCAGAAGTGCAAAGCAAAAATATTCAATACCGTCTATCAAATGGAAGCATATTTATTTTTTCTGCTCAATGTACCTCTGATTACTGCGAAGATTTATAAATATTTCCCTCCATCTTTTATCTCTATCCAAGGCCAGTTTCCTCCCATGATGGTAACATACTCTGTATTTGCTGCAGGGTCCCGACGAGGATGAAAATCTGCTGCATCCGGACCTGTCCCAATCCCAGCAGCTCACTGTCCAACATAGCTTTGTCCAGGAACATTTTCAGGCACAGTACAAGTGAGTTGTCATGTTTTTTGTTTTTTTTTATGTTTGCAGTAAGATATACATCTATTTGTAAAAGGAATAAAAAAATAATCCCAAATTTACTTACATTTTGAAAAATAATCATATGCCAATCACATTTTAGTCTCTCTAATTGTAAACGGCATTTTCATATTTCAATTATGTGAAAATATAACAAATAATAACGTGACTCTTGTATTAGATCTAATTTTTATAGATTTTCACAGTGGTTATAATTTGGGATACGCAATAATTATCAGACATCAATATTTGGGAAAATGATATAATTTCCTATCAAACTGATATTTAGGACTACAATGAAAGCAGCATCAAATATAATTTAAAGAAAATCTCCTTACTCAAAAAGTCACCTTGTTCCACTTTTTCCAGTATTTATGAAAAAATACTATTTTTATTTACTTTATTTATTAATTTTATTATTATTATGCCGCTCCTTTAACCACTAAAGTGATATAATAGTGACCTTCAACGTATAAATTACAGTATAGCGAGCTCACTTTCCATGTATCCTTCATTTACACCATGAAGCTGCTCATGATGCAACAGAGTGAAACCAAAGGACATCGAGGAAGCTGACAGAGGTCACATCAGAAGGTTTAATGTACTTTTTAAAAGGTCGGAATGAACTTGCGCTAATCTTATTAACAAGTGCTGAGCTGCCAGTTCCTCGCAACATTGTCCGCTCGCTGCGGCTGCCAATTAATCTTATTTTTTATTAATTACGCTCCTGAAATTCTTTCGATATTTTACATTGGACAATGCAAAGATGTTGCGTTGAATCACATTCACACAGCCAGTGGGATATTTCAAGCGAATGAAAGCAGGTGGGCACGGGAGTGAGACAAATGCCCCGAGAGCTGGGATTAGATGAATTTTTTATTTTTTTTTATTTACTCCTGTTCTTCTCATTTCCTCTGAAGTCCCGAGGCCTCGGCACTTGGCAGACAAAGAAGTGCAATGCGGAGAATTGATGGACCAAAGCATTGTCTCGAAACAAGCCCACTTGGTCACATCAAAACATTTACACGGGTCTGCACATCCTATAGGTGTCAAACTCAAGGCCCGGGGGCCAGATATCATTTTATGTGGCCCCATCAAATTTGTGTCATTACTAGAAATGCAAATTGTCTTCACTTTTAATAATATCTTCTTTTTTTTTAATATTTGACCAGTTTTTACCAGTTATTTGTCAGTTTGTTTTGTAGCTTTTACTGTATATAATATGAGGGGCTCATACATTTATTTGGTTTGACACCCCAGTTGAGTTTTAGCAATAGCTAAAATTGTATTTTTGTTTAATCCATATACATTTTAATATTTTATTTTTTGATGTGATGCAGTTTGAGTGAGAAAAATAAAGTTGCCCTGTTTGGGCCAGATTGGTTGAAGTGGTGCTCACATTTTACGGGCCCAGTAAATGATCTGTTTTATGACAAGCTTATTTTCGGTGAATGATGAAGCCCATATTTGGTTTTAATGACCTCTCGATCTCTTTTGGCATAGTGAAGATTTTTTTGGGGGGTAAAACTATGAATGAAATTTAGACTTATTAGTTACAAGGCTAGTTTGACCTGTCAAAGTATTCTTTTGGTACATTTTCGGTTACTTCACTGAGTGAATCGGCGTCTTGAGTCTTTTGAGTTCGTCCACACACACAAAGTATACATCGTTCGACCTTTGCACGCTTACTCCATTAGTCCATCACTAGAACATCACCTCTCCCTTTAAAGCTTTTCTCTTTTTAAGTGTTTTCGAGCAGCGCCAGGGCACATCTATGTTTTAGTGCGGCTTGAGTGTGATTTGCATGCACAGAGCGCAAGGGCCCCTCGCTGTTTCCTGGCGAGGATCAGACATCCGTAGGGCAGCCATTCCACTCTGCCAACAGGGAGTGATCCAGTGTGAGCCAGTGTCAGCTGGGCTTGCTTCAATAGAGCTTTATTCACCCCACATTTTTTCCCATCCTGGGTCTGTCTATCCATCCAAAAAGGACAAAACACGGATAATACCTTTTATGAGCGAAAAAGGGGATCTTTTTTTGTAACTATTTAGCACATTTTTCCACCTTACACAGCGGTCGGTTTATTTACGTCACAGCAATAAAATTATAAATGATCGATACGAAATATATTGATTTATTCGGTTTCTGTTTTTCACATTGGACATAGCATTTTTTTTTAAGGTCTATAATGTCCGCTTGTACTCTGTATTAGGTTACACACGATCAAATTAAGTACGTTCACAATGGCGCAATCTATTTAATGTTGATCCTGTAGAGCCTTTTGATTGACTTCGCCGCTGATTTCGTTAGAAAATGCTTGCACAGCACAAAAAAAAACGCTTCAGAGGCTAATGGAATTAACTTGTACGAAATGAAGCTATTTGTATGACCTGTCGTTTTCTGGGGAATGTCAAAAATTATAAAGAAATATTTGACAAATTATTAGATTTATTTTGATGAAGTAAATACAGAGGAAGAATCATTTCTCAACATTTCCTTGCAGCAATCCCACACAGATTGATGCAACATGATCCACTCTCCCAATCAGATAAAAATAAATATATATTTTTCAGTGTTCTTCAAATGTGATGTAATTAAGCCCACTCCATTTCTGCCAGTGGAGATTAATTTGAAAGTCCAGCCAAATTTTGGAGACTAATATGTGTGTATTTTGTTTTGCACAGATCTTCACTGACCTGCCCCCATTGTTTGAAACAGAGCAACACCTTTGACCCTTTCCTTTGCATTTCACTCCCTATTCCTCTCCGCCAGACCAGGTGAGTACCAAATTTAGTCCAATATTTTTATTCGGTTGCAAGATACTGAATCCAGTTGCCTTACGGTTACTGAAAATCTACACAAACAGAATTGTCTAGTATCCTCAAAAGATTCATTTGCAAAAAGCCACTTTGTCAGCTAATGACATCCACATTAAGATGCAAACAGGCTGAGGTAAGCACTTTGTTTAAAGGCTGTTCTGTTAACAAAGCCTTCAATCTTTAAAAAAAAAAAAAAAAGGTGCAATACAAAATGGCCGCAGACACTAAAGGTGCTTTGGGATCTCGAATGGCTGCTGGTATTTTGCAATGACGACTTGTTTGCGTTATTTGCGATGAGGTCGGCAAGCGGGATACGACGAAAGCCTTGTTATATCTTGAGATTTTAGAAGACTCTTAAATATAGACACAAAGTGAGTCGGGAAATAATGGGAACGGCCTCTTTGACCTAAATGATTAGGTAGGTCACTTGAGCTTGGCCGTTATTCTGCTACGACCTTTCTCATGCTTTCACTTGGCTTCCTTTCTCTATCACACCCTTGGCACACATTTCGGTTGATATCAGTGAGGTCACTCATTACCACACGGGCTCGGCAAAGATTAAGGACAATGAATGTTAAGGTTCTTTTTATTTGTGTATATGCAAATATTCATCCACACAGATTGCCTCCAAACAAAAAAAAAAAACACCCCAAACATCGGGTTGTCTGTTGATGGTATTGCAGTATTTGCATAATGGATCATTTTGTTTATCCAGTATGGTTGCGAATCTATCTCGCATTGGCGCCGTTATAAAGCTCCGGATGTCACGTGACTATTCTCTTGTGCATTTGTTTACACAGCCACCTTGGCAGTATAGTTGCGCCGGCATGCCAAGGACTGTGAAATGTGAAATTGACCATTGTATACAAACAAAATATCAATTTATGGGAAGAATTTCTGAGGATAAATGAAAAGCATTTTTATTTTACGTAACTAGGGGTGTTTTGAAAATAAATGTTTCTGCTCACTGAAAATATTTATTTTCTAATTCCCACACACATGGAAATGGCTCTTCAAATGCTTCTCACTTTACAAAGAGAGGTGCAAGGTCACTGCTGCACAACATCGTCGGCGTGAAGGAGTGGCTGCCTCAGGAGAGGTCAAAGCCAAGGGCTCCCTCTTTTTAAAAATGCAATACATTCCATTATTTGGCAGTCATAAAACTTAACTCCTTAATGATCCATTATTAATGTGGAAATGTATTGATTTATTTATGACAGTCTTCTTTTGTCCCATCCTGGCCTTAGCGCAGTCCGCTCAAACTCGGTCGAGAACGGAAAATCGAGCTTGGTCCTAAATGCGTGTTGGTCTTTGGCAGGCCCATGTGTGTGACTTTGGTCTTCAGCACTAAAGGACAAAGGTACCTGCGAGTCGGTCTGGCCGTGCCTCTATTTGGTTCTGTTGCCAGTTTGAGAAGGATGGTGGCTGATGAGGGCAACATTTCTCCAGATCAGGTAAAGTAGCCATCGACTTGGCGGACAAGAAAAAATATTATGACAGGCCTAATAGTGGCCATTTTTTAATCAAAGACATTATGAGTAAGGAGGGAGAATATTCATGTAAGTTGAAATAAATGACCTGCTTTCTTCTTCTTCTACTCCGTAGGTGATCCTGACTGAAGTTTACTCCACCGGGTTCCAGCGCTCCTTCTTTGATGAAGACGATTTAACCGGTATAGCCGAAAATGATGTCATCTACGCCTTCCAAGCTCCGCCCCTCTACATCCGAGGAGGCTCTGCACGGACTTCAGGTAGATTTATGGTTGGAAAATCCAGCTCAAGGTTTTCATCCATTTATAACACACTACATGTATTTTTAAAATAATTGCTGTTATGCTAACTTTAAAGTAAGCAAACAATCAGTTGTATTCTTTTAGTATTCTTAATGAAACCCGATGGGAGTGGGGGGGGGGGGGGGGGCCTTGAGGAGGACATTCAAAAAAAATGTACATCACATGAAACACTGAATCATGCACACACACCCTACGCCGAGCTCAGATTTATGTCTTCGATGTGTGATTTATTCGGATTGAATTTTTGACTATGTGCTTGTTTGCTCTCCTCAGTCAGATTACCCGAAAATTCATTTGAGCTATCCTCAATGTCTTTGTTTTTTTTTTATCCTTCAGGAAAAGTCAGATCTAATTATAGTTTGCTCGTGTTTAGTCTGCTTCATCCTGGTGGGTGGTCGACGAGAGAATTCACAAACCGTTTTTTTTAAAATATTTTTTCCGATTTAACAGAGATAGGTGTGTTTGAAGACATTGAGTCAAAACACATTTTATGATAGCTCCCCAAAAGAATGATGTAGCGGTTAAAAAGAAGAGTATAAAAGTGAAAGGAGACAAGAAACAGATGCGTCGTAAGCATACAGCGTTTGACAGCAAGCCATAAACCATTTGATTTAATGAGGGATGAACGGTCGCTCTCCTCGGCGGCGGCGGCGGCGGCGTGGAACTCTCAACGGGACCGACCAGGAGGTGACCTCAGCAGTTTCGTCTTTCCTCAACACGAGGCTTTTAAAAGGAGATTTCCGTCATTGGCGGAACCGTCAGAGGTCGTTTCTTGACAAAATCGTCGCCCTTGATTTCAAGTGCGTTTTATAGCCAGCTTGATTAGAGCAGCGTTACTCAATTAAAAGCTGCGCATTCTCATCCGAATTTGAATTTCCGGGGGGTCAAGACATCGCAATCAGCATATTCATGTTCAAGCTTTGATGATGTATTCGGAGACTTTGATGAGTTTCGAATAGGTCGTGCCCTCCCGGCACACCCCAATTACTTGTCATCCCGCCGTTTTGCAGAACTCGCACTCGTCACAACCAGGCAGTGATGGATCGCATGACAGAAGAACAACAGGCTTTAATAAAACATTGCGCTTTGGGGAGGACTCGGTAACTCTGGCCGATCAATTACCGGAATTTTCGGACTATAAGTCGCACCGGAGTATAAGTCAGTTTGCCATAAACTGCCCAAAAAAGAGAAAAAAAACATATATATGTATATAAGTCGCTCCTGACTATAAGTCGCCCCCCCACCCAAACTATGAAAAAAAACCGCGACTTATAGTCCGAAAATTACGGTACTTCTTGTCTGAGTGGGATTTACCGCGTGATTTATCACAGTCGACCTGAGCATTGACAAAAATGCAGCGCGGTCGGCATCACTTTTCACGAGGATATTCTGATTTTTTTTTTTTTTCTGTCACACCCTTCTTGTGTTGGTCAAGTGGGTGGATCACAAGCTGCATCAAGTAAACACTCCTGCTGAGAGTTCAAGGCGCCATCTGCTTCGTGAATCACTCCCCTAAATAGAAAGCTGCTGTCTCATCCATAGCAGTCAGCAAATATTTCTCTTTGTGTGTCTTTTTTTAGGATACCATCATAGTCTACCGTCTTCTACATACGCTACCGGACCTGAAGGGAAAAGATTACCTGCGTCTGCGGCGCTGTCTTCCGAATTTCTCAACCAAGGAGTCCCGGTTAAGATTTTGTTGTTGGTGTGCAACGCTGCAGGAGCAGGCCAACAAACTGTTAGGTAATTATGCAAGTCCCGTGGGTAGTCCTTTTTTTTTATTACATTATCTATTTGGTAATATTGGGTTATTTATAGTTAAGATAAAGTGATGGCCAAAATAAAATAGTTATAAAAATACAGGATAACTTTAGATGGAATTAAGTAGCAAAAATCACTAATTACAACAATTAACTAAACATGACAGAATATTAAAAACAGTATAAATGTAGCAAAAATGTCACAGAAAGCCAATCAGTGAATTAATAAAAATATTTTGGTAGAGGAATATTTCCCCTGCCTGATTTTACTTTTAGGGTCATTTACTCAAACCACTGTTTTGATATTTTTTTTTTTTTTCAATTTGGTACTCACACAATTAATCCGTTATACCAATAATTGAATGAGTGAATGAAAATTTTGATTTCAAGCACTTTAAAATCTCGGCACTAATCTACTTGGAGTGACTATCATAGAGTCGCTCTCCCTCCTCCGTGGAACTGGGATGCTCGGTCATTTTATATTTAGCGCTACTTTGTGCCAGAAACACGTCAAGGTCATTTCACCTCTCTGGAAAATAAATGGCTCACATCCATCTCACCGCGAGAGGAATCAAACGAATGAGGAATCCAACATCTGGTCCGACAGACACTTGACTCGCTCGTCCAGTTGAGGCAGATCAATAGAGGTGAGACGGCCAACGCGGCCGTGAGAAAGTCCAATCTCGCCGGTGAGTCTGACTCATTTGTGCCAGTTTCTCCTTCAAAACGACTTACTGTCATTGATCAAAGTACCCACCCACCGATCTCGGACTCATCAGACGACTGTGGGAGACTTTGCGTTGCCAAGAGGATGACATTGAAGTCACGTGTCTCAAGCTAGTTCTCTAGAACTTATGAAAATGACTTGCTTTGTGTGTGTTTTGTCCAAATTATTACATTTTTAAACATCATTTTTTCACGATAAGTCGATTGTCACTGGGATGAGTGGCAACCTTCGCCAAGGCTAAATTATTAATATATTCATTTAAATTGTAATTGGATTTAAATTAATTTAAATTGTCAAGTGTGGTATTTTTTTTTTTATTTGTTATTCAGTTAGCTAATTAACTTCCCAGATTTTGGAGGGTGATGAACGGATGATTTATATACAATCAGTGGCGGCGCTACGGGGGGGGGGGTCAGTGGGGGCACTGGCCCCCTCTCTCTCCCCTGTGCTCCGTATGGAACAAATGAGTGACTAAAAATAAAAAATAGGATTGTACTGACTTAAATGATGCCAACACTTCTATGAGCAATTTTAATACCTATTTAATTCTCAGCCAGCCTGCATATACCGCAGAGAGCAAATTATTTATTCACAAGCAATTCAAAAGTCTGTTTTCTGTACGTATCGTCCCAGTTCCAAAATGAAGGACTTCATTATTTTTTAAAAATGATAATCTTCTATTCAAATCCCTCATATAACAATGAAAAACATCATTTATTCTTTGTAAAGTATTTGGCAATGGGATTTTTTTTCCCCCCCCATTTGAGCTTCAATCATTTGGTTGTGGTTGAAGTTGGAAGCGGACTTGTTTTACGTATGCACTTTATGGACTTAGGTTACTTTTTGTATCATTTGATAAAATGTTTGAATTCTAAAAGGCATTCGCGGCTCCTTTGAATGTCAACAGGGCATTCCACTTATTTTATTGTGGTGGAAATGATTACGTGAAGTGGTTGTAATATAGTTTTATGAATTGATCTGAAGGCTTCCCAAGAGGACTTTTTCATGGGGAGTGAACACACACACTTTAAAAATAAAAAATAAAATCATCTGATAGCCTAAGCCAAATTGCATTTGTGCGTGACTGTCTGAGTCTACCACAGAATATTAAATACGGTATAATCTTAAAATGCAACATTTATTCACTAAAACTTAACTAAAACATCAATGGAGGTTTTTTTTGGTTACTGTCTTGCCTACTTTGTTCCCTCAATGTGTGCATAGACTAATAAATCTCAAGCAGACAATGGAGCCTTCAATTAATTGTGTGTTATAATAAACGTGCCATCTTTTTTAGAATGATGCTTTTCCCTCCTCTCATCAGCCAATTATTGTTTTTCATTGTGCTTCTAAAATAAGAAACCCCGTTTTAATATTAGAATCATTTATTTGCAACCTCCAAGGCTTTATGTAAACTGTTATTGTTTCAGGTTTGGCCCTCCATTCTTAATGAGGGAGGACCGGTCTATTTCCTGGGATCAGCTGCAGCAAAGCATTCTGAGCAAGCTCTACTATCTGATGATCAACGGGGCGCCAGCACAGGTAATGGACAACTACTTACAAGAATGAAATCATGTTTGAAGATCAAATCAGTATGTCAGAAACTAGTAGGGCGCAGAAAATGAATCAGCAGGGAAGGATGGAGTTTGAGATACCGCGGGGAATGGAGCTAATCCGAAAGGTGACGACAAGCTTTGGGGTGACCGTGAGGATCAGATTGCAAATAAAAACGGCTTAGCAGACTCATCTTCAATGATAAGGTGAGGAGCTCCGGGATTCAGAGTAGATCGGCTGCTCCTCACCTGTTAAGTGGCTTTTTTTTTTTTTTCCCGAATGCCTCCCTGGTGAGATGTTGCAAGCGTGGTCTGCTGACAGCAGGCCTCAGGTTATGCTGGAGGGACAAACAACTCGGGGTTGCTGCTGGGGGAGATGGATTGGGAAGTCTGGCTCCAGATCCAGATCCAGATCCAGATCCAGATGGATGGATGGATGGATGGATGGATGGATGGATGGATGGATGGATGGATGGATGGATGGATGGATGGATGGATGGATGGATGGATGGATGGATGGATGGATGGATGGATGGATGGATGGATGGATGGATGGATGGATGGATGGATGGATCCCAGGCCACTAAGTTAGGAGATTTGGATGCCCACTTTGATGACCTTCTATGTTGTTTACCAGACGGTGCACTCAAGAGACAAGAATCAGGCGCAAAAAAAAAAAATGTTGTCGTCTTCTGTGTGCCACCTCAGCATCAGGCTTCGTCGTAAAGTTTTCCTGAGCCACCCGTCTGCCCTGAAAGAGCAGATGTTTGCTCTGCTTTGAAAGCAAATCAATAGCCGCTTGTGTCAATTAATGACACAGTCAAGTGGATTTTTCCGCATCTAATTTTAGCCTCGACTAAAATTCAAAAGCAGCCTTTTTTTTTTTTTTTTTCCCGTCTCAATCATTTTCCCTGCTGCTGAATTTGCTGGAAAGGATTTTCAAAAGGTTGGCAGGGTGCCTACTGAAGCAAGAATAGCAATGTAATGTATTACAAAACACTAAGGCAGTGCAAGTTATTGATCTTTTTGGTTACAAGCTGTGAGGAGAAGGACATTTTGTTGGCCGTGATGAGATCTAAAATATTCCGTTTAACTGCAAGTGTGTGCGCTTAAAGTGGTAAATCGAATTTAGGGTGAGAGACGACAAATGCTTTTAAATTTAATTTTTTTTTTTGGCAATAGGACCTGTCACAGTTGCTTGTATTCAATTTTTGGCCAAATTACGGCACGGGATGAATTTTGAACATTAATTTTTTGGTGTTATATAATAAAATCCAAAGGTTATGGGTTCATATCTGTGAGGAATGTGCTGTTCTGTTCGCGACAGCTTTCCTTACAGGACTGAGCGTGGGTGTTTGTGTTTGAGCTCAGCCCGCATCCACCGACCACATTTCATATGGGACGAGAGGAAATCTGCTTGATTTTTTTTTCCCCGCAAAGCTCTTTCATTCCTAAAGCATCTCCCATCTGAGCAAATCTCACAATAATATAAACAACGGCAAAGTAAAAATGATATGACTTTTATTGCTTCTTTAGTTTTTTTCTCCTCGCCTGCTGTTTTTTAATATTTTACGACCCTGTGTGGTGAAACTTTGATTTGGGCATGAGGGCATATTTTCCAATCAAATGCTTGTCTAACTTGGTGGTTATAGCTCAGTGCAATGCAAGCAGTGCCTTCACACGGTTTCATTCTCGTTATTTTTTCTTCCAGAATAACAGAGTGCTCTTCAACATCCGCGTGGTGGGAGGATCATCATTTTACAGCTACTTGTCACCGCAGGACAGTCGACCACTCTACCATCCCGCTGTTGACAGGTCAGTGTGGATTCTGAATTTTAACTGAGGACAGAATGTGTTAAGTGTTTTTTTATTTTTTCCTGGAAGCACCTAGCAATGTCCCTCGTTAGAGTGATAAAATATTTGCTCCTGCATAGTCTTAGGCTGCTAATTATATGCGACCCGCTGAATTTTGTTCTTTGCTGTGAGCCACACCTGGAGCAAAAACTAAAAATAGTTCATTTCCATGTTTATTTTTAGTGTTAGCTTTTTTAGTGTTAGTTTTGTTAGTGTCTGAAATTTAAATTTTCAGTCGTTGTCAAATATGATAACAAATAAAAGGAATTAATTTGTCGGAGTATGAGACAAAAAAAAAAAAAACTATTACAGCCACGGTCAAAAAAATAAACCTACCAACTCATCAAAATAGTCATTTACGAAATGTAAAAATGAAAATTTGTAAAGTTATAAGTATAAATTTAGTTTAAGGGGATTGAAGTCAGGAAATTGGGAATTTTTTGTGTCTCCCTGGAATTGCTGACATCTAGTGGATGAATTGTCATTTTAGATATTCACTCATTAAATAAAAAAAAAAAAAATGATAGTACAGTACAAGGACTTTAATGGTGTAAATAGTTTCAATAGCATTCCAAATATTGATAATTCCCTTCTTTGCTGTCTTTTAGAGCCCTGAAACTCTGCAGTCCAGGAGGACCTCCGCATGTCAAACTCATCATTGAATGGGAGTACCGAATCAAAGATTGGTGAATACGATTTTTCTTTTTTAACTTCAACTCACCATCTGCTCGACTGAAATCGTATTTTCCTTGTAGCCTGTTTGGTAACATTCAAGAGGAGGTGGTGAAGGATGCGGACAGCGTGAGGAATCAGCAGCAGCAACACGTCCAGCAGTACAGCTGCACCTTGGATGAGTGTTTTCAGCTTTACACCAAAGAGGAGCAGGTAGAGAACTTCTAAATTCAAATGTTTATAATTGTGTTTTTACTTTTCCGTGGTGTTGGATCATCTCTCGAGAAATAAATTAGCCGTTAAGTCCATCTCCTATCTTCCAGCTGGCTCCCGATGATGCTTGGAAGTGCCCGCACTGTAAACAGCTACAGCAGGGCATGGTGAAGATGAGTTTGTGGACTCTCCCGGATATTCTCATCCTCCACCTGAAGCGTTTTAGGCAAGTAGGGGAGCGGAGAAACAAGCTGACTACGTTTGTACATTTCCCCCTGGTGGATCTGGACATGACGCCGCACGTGGTGAACCGTAACCCGCAGCAGCCGGGCTGGAAGCAGTCCAGACGGGCCGAGCTGGCTCCACCTGACTTCCTGTACGATCTGTACGCCGTGTGTAATCATCACGGAGGGATGCACGGCGGGCATTACACAGGTGAGAAATTTGCAATTTCCTTTTTGTCGGGATTTAACGTCGACCTCTGTTACTGCGACGGCAGCATTTTGTCGGAACTCCGTGGACGGTCAGTGGTACAGCTACGATGACAGCAATGCTGAGGCGGTTCCTGAGGGAGACGTGTGCACACGCGGCGCTTATATCCTCTTCTATCAAAGAAGAAAAACCATCCCGCCCTGGTCTGCAAGTTCTTCAGTCACTGGTTAGACCTTGTCATCTTTCTATTGATCGCTAGCTTCCGCCTTGGGATTTAAACAGTAGTTGAACATTATGGAGAAGAAAAAAAAATGTATTTTTTGCAGCTAGAGGTCATAACTGTATTAAAAGCATTTGTCTCCTGAGTGACATCACATTTTGCAACCTTTACAGGTGATGTTCATTTGACCTTTACGAAACCGTGTCAGTATAACAGTCCTCTTGATCGTGATAGCAATATGACAACTAATAACTCGTCTTGCAGGTTCCACCAGCTCAAACACTTCTGATCACTGGCTGGTACGGCTGACGGGGGCCGGTGACCGAGGTGCAGCGTCCATCGCAGGCCCCCCCATGCAGCCTCCAGAATCGACTGATCGGCCAGTGTTTGAAGAAGAACCTCACAAAACTGCAGACACAAGTACTAGTTTGGTGTTTTTCTCTAAAGCTGTTTCACCGTGCTGCCATGCTAACCTATTTATTTGTCAACAGATGGATTTGAATCCAAACCGTTTGTCCGCGGGACCCAAGCAAGGAGCGTCAGCATGAGATCTCCAACGAAAGCCAAGGAGTCTTTAAGCAAAGTCCTGCCGATGCGATGGTCCTTCCGAGCCAAGGACCGCACGAAGCATTCGGTCGAGACTCAATCGGGAGAGCTGGTGGAATATCTCGAGTCGGGCCGACGTCCGCGATGTACCAAAGACCCCATCGTTGCGCTGGTGGCCACCCCGCCGCAAAGGCACGTCCAGCGTAGGACCTTGGAGGGCGGACAGGAGTGCAGCTCACCGAGCGGAAGTAGCCTCGGCTGCACGGAAACGTGCTACTCCCCCAGAATCCCAGAGGGGCAGAGCCGGCCTGTTATGGAGAGACAGCTCAGCAGTGCTGTCAAAGGCAGGGATGATGGCTCCCTGAGGATGAGGGCATCTAATAAGAGAGCCAGACAGGAGCAAGGTAGGACTTTGGACATCCAGCTTCAGAGAGTGGCCATGTTAGGAGCACACGTCAGCAGTCATAGCGCACCTCCCAGCAGAGATTCCACACTGCGAAAAAACAAGGTCCATTTCGGGGGGAGCAGCAGATCCCCCAAAGACACGCTGGTCTTTCAACCGGAGGGACAAAGAGGACGTGAAGGTCGTAGCCAAGAAAGCCTCGTGGCCTTTTTCAAACCCGCTTTGATTCCCAAAGACATCCCGAGATCCCCGCGGAAGGATCACGAAAGACGCGCCAACGGGCATTTGGGAAAGCTGACGAGCGGAGACTTCACCAAACTCTCCCTCTCTAACGGAACTCTGAGCGCCACCACGAGAGACGAGCGTAAGGTTCTCCCCTGCTGCAAGATCCAGCTTCTGAACGGACAGGCTGCGTGTCACGACGCCGACATCAAGCGAGCTCACAGCTCCGGGAACATTCAAACCAAACTGGACGGGACTTTTCACCGCTGCGCCTCACTGCAGAGGAACGGGGACATTACGCCCTCGCGTCGCGTCCTCCTCTCCGACAAGCCCGGTTTTGCCACCCTGCAGAGGACGCGATTCAGTACCACCTCCCTGGGTAAGCACGGTTTGTAACTCAAGCTTAGCATTATTGGAGTGATCGCTAACGACTTGCTCTGTTTTCCATCAGTGCCTCTGTGACAACTTCTGAGCTGGGATGTCATCCACCGAAAGCATCACTGGGGAAAAAAAAGTGTCTTCGTTCCTCTTTTTATACAGTAGGACTGTTACTTCTTACCTGTGTGTGTCTTAAACTGAATCTATGCAGAGTTGAGTTACTGCTGTCATTTGTAGGAATTGTCTGGACGGTGAAACTCCTCCCCCAGTTTGACTTAATTGGCCACTTGGATGCTACAAGTACTATTTGACTTCAAAAATGGTTGCTTGGCAACAAGATGCCAGATGATAGTGCCAAAGCAGTACTAATATGAGGTATGTTTGCTAATTCACATATGGAAAGAAGACATTTAAATACCCATGCAACTTAGTTAAAGCACAGACACTTTGTACATTCATATGTAGGTAAATAAAACACACAGGCACAGATTTGGTTTTCCACAAATGCACTGTAAATTGGCTCATTGTTTTTGTGATCGTTGCACTTTTATAAAAGGCTTATTTTCCTATATGACTTAAATTGTATATCCTTCCAAGTTTAGGAATAATGACAGTGTTCTTAATTAGATTGTGTTTGAAGTCATCCAAGTACTGGCTGGAATGATGTTCCAATTTTTTCGATGAGGATGTTCACAAAATATTTTGGGAAATATCCTAACTTCCAACTCGGTTAAGAAGTTCAATTCTATGAAAAATCAAAGTTAAATTGCTTGCATGCCAACAGAATTCATTTTATTTATTTTTGCACCCACCACTGTGTTTGCGTGTGTTTAAAAATTAAATTAAATGAAGTTTAACCCCTGCTCATAAAATATTGTCAGGACCACTTGAGAATGTAAAGCTATTTTAAAGGTACTCTCTGAGTATGTAAATTGGGAGTCACAGTTAAACTTCAATCATTTCAATAACAACATATACACAAACAAATTACTGTCTATAAACTCCTTTTTCTGATATCGAAGCAAAGGCACAAGTTTGATGGTGCTCCTGAATGAACACTTCCTGAATGGTTATACTATCTGTCCTTTTCAATTTTGTTTTTTATACATTATAAAAGTGGCACACTGGGAATGTTACCATTTGGGAATGTGAAGGAGAGACCCACACAATGCTCTTCATCAAAAAGAACTGAAGGATGTTTATAGATTATATTTTATTACTAACTTTTTTAAAAGTCTACTTTTTGTACTGACATGTAATATCACATTTGTTTTATGTTATGATGTGGAAAGGGGGCGTGGTTAAACTACACAATAGCCCTTTTATTGGACTTTCTGTATCTGCTTCATGTACTGACATTTTCTGGATTTCACATTAAACACGTTTTTTCTCACAAGTTAATTCATTTTTGTACAAATTATTTACAAATGTATTTTGATCCACTGCTCAGTTTTGCTTCTAAAAACGAATTCAACCAAATGAGAATAATAATTTAAAAAAAATGCACCCTTGTAAAGTGGTCAGTACTAGAAACAATAAAATTACATACAAAATAATATAGTTATAATTATTTCTAATTAATTAATAGTTAAGTACTTTTTAATGGTAACCCTAAATCCATAAATAAATGCAAAATTGTATTTTAATCGCACCACCAGGTGTCAGTAGTGACAAGGTAATGGTATGTTCCAGATCGGCCCAACTGAAAACCAGATGGCTGAAAAAATAAAAGAAATACACTGTGACCAATAATTTGGTTAATATGAAAAATATTATAATATTGTTTATTGTTAGAAAAATAAACAATTCTACACAAAGTACATTTAGCATTTTTTGAAAACTCATTAGCCAATGCAATTGTTTTGGAGTAACCCACGCACGAATAAGGCCGTTTTGGTGGTGACAGTTATGTTGGGGAGGAAAGTGACAAAAGAGGATTTTGGCCAGTGGAAAAAAAAAAAAAAAAACAGGATTCTGACTTTCTTTTTCTCAGAATCCTGACGTTCAAGTGAGGATTCCCCACTTTAAAGTTAGGATTCTGAGAATAAAGGGAGAATTCTGACTTTAAAGTGAGGATTGCGACTTTATGACATGCCGTAGAAAGCGGAACAACTTGGGCGGGCGCAGTTTCAGTTCCCAAAACAGTGCAGGCTGTCATAAAATAAACATAAAACATCGATATCTTATTGAACAGGTTGGGCTTTTGCTCCGATACGTCAGCAGGTCCGCCATATTGGATGTGTTAGATCAGCTGCTAAACTAACACAAGCAAACGGCACACATACCAATTACAAATATGAGGAGATAATAGAATAGAATGTGGAATTAATAATATTAATGAATCTACAATACATGGAATAAAATAGAGCCAAAACACACGAACGATATTTATTCCATACAAATATTCTCTTTATTTGTGCATCACTGGTCCCAACATATTAAGAATACCTCGGATTTTATTTATTTCAGCATTTTAAATAAAACTCAAATGAATTATTTCACTACACACAGAATGTACAATTTAAGGATAGTGTAGTTAGTTTAATGTTGACTTAGAAAAAAATGGAAGTCCTGTGTGGACTGAAATAAGAGGCATCATAAACTGAATTTGAATGATTTATGCAGTATTTGAATTGCAATTATTTGCCAAGTTTGAATATAAATTATATTAATTCTGTTTCTGTTGGCACATTTCTCCGATGATAGTTGAATGATAGTTCCGCTTTGCCACATACAATATGGCGTCGGCGTCAAAGTAGGAGTCGGAGCGTAAGGCGTCAATTTAAGGCTTATATATCTACGAGGCTGACCATCCCAGTACAGTGAAAGGAAGCGGAAATAAACGTCGTCAAGCTTATGCTAACAGCTCGAGTCAGGCTCCGAGGACGGGCTGGAAGCGATACATGACACACATCGGAGGATTTTTTTTTCTTTTTTTTCTCGGCACGAAAACCGAGAACGAGGATCGGGTAAAAACGCGATCGGGATTTCGTTGTTAGGCTGCTAACATCGACGCGGAATATATCGAGTGGTGAGTTTGTCTTCATACGCGTTAAAGTTAGGTACTGTTTCCTTTTCGCGACGCAGGCTAGTCAAGTTGAGTGAGGCTAGCGGGGCTATCTGTGCCACTACGTTAGCATCAACAGCTTGCGCTATGAAGAAAAAAAAAAAGGTGTTTTCTCTCTTGTCAAATTTACCAACGCGAAGCTAGCCGCAAGCTTCCCGTCATTTATCAACTCATCGCTTCAAGTTAATGGCGTGTTCACTTGTTGATTAACTTAGCATTTTTCCAACCGGTTATGATAGATTAGTGGAAGTGAGATGGAGAATCACTTTGCATCGCAGTTATTGTTATCCGACCGTTAGCCGGTATGCTAACCTTAGCCTCCTAGTGGACTGGGCGCAGTCTTTTGAGGGGGGGTTAACCGGAGAAGTCTCCGAGAGTGCATGAAACAACGATTTAATAACAAATATATCATTTGTGTACACGTAGCCTCTATCATCTACTGACCTTGGCATTGAGAAGTAGTTCGAAATCGGTGCACACAAATGAAGCGGAAAAAACGAACCGAATATGAACTGCGTCTGGCGGAGACATCCAAGACTTCCCCAAAGCTCCTGTTCGCTTATTTGAAGAGAAGGACCAAGGCAGGAAGCGGCATACCTCCCCTTCGTTCCCCGGGTTCTGAGGATCTCCTTCTCCAGGATGCCGAAAAAGCTGAATCACTCGGCTCACAATACGCCTCTGTGTATACCGTCGAGCCGCAGATCCTGGATTCCCATATTCCTGTTCCTGACTCAGGCTTCCACCATCTTGTATTTGAGCGAGAAAATGTTATGAAAGCACTTCTGGAGTTACGGCCGGACTCCTCTCCTGGGCCAGATGAGATGCACCCAGCTTTCCTCAGAACTATTGTCGAGCATATTGCAGAACCCGTCCGACACATACTCCAGCTTTCCTTGGAAACCGGACGTCTACCTGTCGACTGGAAAATCGGCACAGTCAAACCAATATTCAAGGGAGGAGCTCGCCATGATCCGACAAATTACAGACCCATATGTCTGACCTCGATCGTTTGTAAGGTCATGGAAAAACTACTAAAGCGGGCTCTACAAAATCACCTGAACGAGCTTGACGTGCTAACTGCTGCTCAGCATGGTTTCCAGGAAGGACGTTCCTGTGTATCGAATCTCTTAGTAGCCAGAGAGAAGTGGGTAGCTGCCGTCGACGCTGGTAAATGCCTTGATGTCATTTTCGTGGACTTTAGCAAAGCCTTTGACAGAGTACCTCACATGCGTCTCCTGCTTAAACTCCAAAGGGTTGGTGTAACTGGGAAGATCTTATCCTGGATTGCTGACTTTCTGGAAGGACGTTATATGCGAGTGAAAGTCAACGACGCATACTCAGCGCCTGTGCTTATGTCTAGTGGAGTGCCACAAGGATCGGTCCTTGGACCCGAACTCTTCAAGCTCTATGTCAACGATCTCCCGAAAGAACTGAACATTGAGTGTTTACTGTACGCGGATGATTTAAAACTTTGGGCTGAAGTTACTAGCGTCGAGGATGCTGACCGTTTCCAAGACGTGTTAGATAGGCTCCAAAGTTGGACGGAAAAATGGCTGCTTCCAATAAACCATGCCAAATGTTCAGTGCTCTCCATGGGAACTCAGAATCCACTCGGGGCGTACCATATTGGAGGATATCTCCTTAAAAACACCACAAGTGAGAAGGACCTTGGTGTCATAGTGTCGTCAGACCTAAAGACTAGTCTTGACACCACGAAGAAGGTCACCGCTGCCACCAGGATGTTTGGATCCATCAGACGGTCTTTTGCCCGTATGACTCCTGCGATTTTCAGACCCCTGTTTATCTCTCACGTGCGTCCCATTCTTGAGTACGGACTGCCTGCAGTATTCCCATTGACCAAGTACGAATCCGATATGCTGGAGCGAGTTCAACGTCGCGGTACGAAAACAGTTGCAAAACTTCACCAGCTTTCCTACGAAGATCGACTGGAACAGCTGAATCTCTTCTCTCTGGCCTACCGTCGTCACCGAGGAGATCTGATATATACCCGGCGCATTCTCCGAGGCGAACTTGGTGAAGACCTGAGGGAGTATTTCATCTTAAATAATGATACATCGACACGTGGTCACAGTTTGAAGCTATACAAACCGAGGAGGTTACGCATCCATGGTGACGCCACTCTCTCTACCCGTGTAGTTAATAGCTGGAACCGCCTACCCGAATCATGTATCACAGCCCAGTCAGAGGAAAGTTTCAAGCGAAGTATTGACGCAGTGTTTAAAGTCTGAAAGGTGATGCTTGGTAGCATCCCTTCAACGTCCGGGAAGTGAAGGAGCTGACAAGGGATTCTTCCCTCTGCTTTCTACCTCTCAATGAAGTCAATGAAATCTCAGCCCATATTTACTGGAGAACATCTACCAAGATTAGTGTTTCTATATGCCCGACTGTGTCACTTGAGCGCCAGCTCTTTATTGACTGATAAAATGATTTATTAATTATTATTATTATTAATAACTCTTTTGGCGATCACTTATTAGATGGAACCGATTCCGCAGATTCCACACGTATGTGTGCTTTTCTTGCGCGCGCCCAACGACTTTTCTAGAAGTGTTTCACATCCTCTGTTGTAACACGTCTTACTCACATTTAGAACGGACATAACGTGCTTTAAAAAATATATATAATAATAATGATAAAGCAACAGTGTTGGCCAGCTCGCTGTTGGCGGGCAAGTCAGGTTTAATGACCTTAGGGATCGTCCGGTTGTATTAGATTGACAGACATTTGTAAACAACTTAATGAGATAAACTTGCTTTATCCGTTTAGCAAGTGTAGGTTGAGCTAATGTATCACTGTGCATAAGCTCCAGTCTGCACAGGTGCTTGGGAATCAATGTCGGGGTTGATTTAAATGGCTTCACAAATGTTATTTATTCTTTTTAAGCATAAATGGTTGTCATCATTGTCACGCTATTTGTTTGCACAAGGATGTGCGAATCTCAGCATCTTTTCGAAGAACAGTTCGCACAAACCTGTGCAAATTTCTGCCCAGCCCATCTTAGTCAGCTCCTTCTCTCCCCCCCCCTATTACAGGAACCTCGCTGCGACCTATGTAAGGTCAAAGCCCTAAAGGAACGGGTCACAGACGGGAGGAGAGACTCGGGAGAAAAGCATCTGGACGCAGAAGCTGGGATCAGCGCTGTTTTTATTTTTGATTCAGTCCCTGAATCCTAACTTGAGCCAGGACGTTATCTTGCACGCACGCCATGGAGGCCGTTGCCAAATACGATTTCAAAGCGACTGCTGAAGATGAGCTTAGCTTTAAGCGTGGGGACGTCCTTAAGGTACGTGAAAAGTCTTTCATTTTCATTGGAGGGAATACTTTATGTAAGCAGTTTGAATGCCATCAACATCATTGTCTCTTTTTTTTTTACGTTTTAGATGCCTTACGTTACTAAAGGAAAAAACCAACTCTATTTTGCAAGGGTGTGCACACTTATGCTTCCACCCACATTCAGACAGGGGTGTGCAGACTTTTTACACCCACTGTAGAATGATCTGTCCCAGCAACTTTAGTTCCTTATTTTAACTGCATCTGTTTGAGTCCACTTGTTGGCTCTACCAAACATCTCTACAGAAAATGATTTTCGAGTTGCGCCGGAAATGAAATCTTGCATGTAAGCTCTATTATAATTTGAAACATGTACCGTAAAGAATGATTTGTTTCTTTCGCGAGCCATTGTTGTTCGCATCTGTATCGCGGGTCGAGTTCCATCTTCTCCTTTTCAAGTTATTTCTAGAGAAAAGATGGATCTAAAATGCCTTGCCACAGTACTGCCCCTGGCACCATTTGCAATTCATCGGAATCATTTGTTGGCTGCTTTCCCCCCATCGGACTAATTTGCTTTTTGAAGCAGGCACGATGTTCTTCCCTCTGCCGGATTGAATCGTCCCTTTCTCTCACTCTTCCATCTCCTTTATCCTCGTCCTCTTATTGCCTTCCCTTCCAACTGCATCCATCCTTTGGATGTCTGAGACACTTGCAGTAAAAATGGAGCCACGTTATACAAAACATAATTCTATTTTCAGGAATTTGTCTTTCTGAGAAAAAGCTGTATTATTTAGTAGCATTCTTATCGTCGACTTTAATAATGCCAGTCATCTATAAAAGATGTCTTTCTGTACTTAAAAGTCTGCCCGGACCTGAAAGCAGCAGTTAAGGTCCAGCGCGCTCCGTGGTACTTAAACGCGGCTACCGATTGATGAAGCGAGAATCGCTTCTCTGTGGGTGCCAATGAATGCGCGGTCAAAGCGAGCCATCTGCCGATACTGATGTTAAACGGTTCTGTTCTGAGGACAAAAGGTCTCTCATGGGAGCGTACTGGCCTTTCTTATACGACTCTAAGCATTTGGACTGAATTGGGGAGACGCTAGCTGTGCATTGCGTGAATCGGAACACGAGATGGCTTTTATGGAAACATTGCAAATAATCCACTGTCACTTTTCAGGTTCCCCAAGTAGCTAAGCCTCCAGCGAGCGAAGCCATCACTGCGTCACTGTTCTTTGGCAACAGCTGGCCCCCCTCTGACCATTCTGCCCTCTAATTTGCAGCCTTGAGTCATTCAGTAACATTTGGGTCTGTCATTTGCCGTCTCGTGAGTCATCAAGCGAACCGTCACCAAACGGTATCACAGCCGGGCTTCAGCGCTCCAGTCAGCTATTAAGTAAAAAAAAAATTGAAAAGAGCCTTTAACGGTTGCTAAGTTAGCGTGGATACGCTTGACGCGCCGGTTTTTCTTCTTTTTTTTTTGCCGTATCTGCTCTTGTCCTTCGTTTTTATGTCCGCTGATTCCGAGGCAAAGAAGGACATCTTCGTAAAGTCTGGCCACTGCCCCAAGCAAGCGCTGTGCTCATTTCCTCTTTCAATAAATAAAGATTAACAGCCCGTCGGTGCTGACAGAATAAGCTCCTGTCAACAGTTCTGGTGGCTCTGTGTCAACACTTATAATTAAAAGTCATTGCGCTCACCGTTTTTACTGACTACCGGCCGTCCGACTGTCCAACGATCACATCTTGGTCCTTGAGTGTCATCTATTTTTATTTTTTTTAAATCCACAAACTTTGAAGTGAAACGGGATTAATAGAGACAAGCCCAAGACGGTTTCTTGTATATGCGTGCGTTTATATTAAGACCACAACGTGGCATTTTTCACATCCTGTTTGTCTCGGCCAACCCCCCCCCCCCCCTCGCAACTTCCTGCATCTCCACACTCAACTCCAGCAAAGCCCTCGTCTGCATCGACCACAATCTCGTAGCGGCGGTGCAGAGAAGCACGAGTTGGGAGTCGGGCTGAAGAATTGTCGTATGCAGTCAGCCAAACCTCAGGCATTTTTTTTTTCTCCCCCCTCTCGCCTAGCTCTTTCCACTTTCAAATGTTCTCATGTTCTGACGAACGTTGTTTTGTGTGTAAAAGCCCGTGAATGTAATCCTAGAAAGAAGCTTTTAAGCCTGTTGCCTCATTACTTTCGATGAAGGCTCTCCACCCATCCCTGATTAATGGCTCCCACATTGCCTGTTACCCGTTGAACTATTGATCGTGCTCTGCGAAAAGTGTTTTATCAGCGCTGGCTTTTCGTACCGAAATGTCACCCCCATGCGTTTACGGACAAATCCAAAGCCGTGCTTTGGCTTAAAAACTTTAGCACGACACCGAAAACGGCTTTATGGGTTTTTGCGGCTGCTTGTGCACCTTCAAATGGAGAACTGAGAGGTTAATAGGTAAAAAGAATGTCAGTTCTTAGTGAACGCAATATTGAATATTAATTTGAGGAGGTGGCTCCACACAGAACCTCGACCGGGGTCACCACCGGGCATTATCCGATTGCTCGCTAGAGTCCAAATCTATGAAGTAGGCCACATTTGGACTGTCTGCTGCATATACTGTGCACCCCTGGGCAGAATTAATCCTTTGGCGATGGCTTAAATGAGGTCGATCGACCGAGGTGCTTGTTTTTTTTTTTGTTTTGTTTTTTAAGATAAGGTGACGCAGACATCAGCTCCCAACAGTTCGGGTACACACTGTGATGATGTCATGAACGATGACAGGTCTTTGAGGTATTATCTGCCGATTGGTGATTACGTCATCAATCTTTGGTTTGACGTGGAAAAATCCAAATGTTGAAGTGACTGTAGGCCCTAGTCTGCTGGGGTTTTTTCTGTTTGTTTTTTCTCCATGCTTATCATCATGCTCCTGGTGTCCCGGTGCCCACGGCAAAAACATGTGGAAAAACACAAATAGAGCCTTTGTGTGTTTGCATCAACTATCTCCATCCCTTTCCTTTTTGTCCCACTTCCTTCTTTTTGCAGCAGCCCGATTGTACGTAGCCCAACTATCACTTAGACCCCCCCCAACATTTGCTAGGACTCGGAAGGAAAGTGAGAATATTTAAATGGAGCCACTGATGGATTTTAGATGTTTGTTTAGCTGTCATGATTTCTCTTTTTATGTTTTTTTTTTGGGGGGGGGTCCCATTGGTGCCCTCCTAGTCGTTTCTTCTCGCGCTTCCTCTATTTGGCTTTCGTGCTGAGTCAGAGAGCTGCAATTAGGATTCCTCCTCATCACCACATCACTTCCTGCTCATGTGTGCCAAAAAGAGACTTCTGTATTTAAAGCGAGAGAGCACCATCAGTCTTTCTCTGAAACCCGGAACGTCCTTCAGTGCTGTCGCTCCAGCACTGACAAGTCTTAAGTGATTGAAAGTAGGTCAGAAGTCACGGAGACGGGTTAGTCGATAATCAAGATCAAATAAGACCACTGTAAGTGTTAAATAGTTGCTGTGATTTGTGTATTTATGATGCCAGGCGGTTGGGCTCGACATGGAGGAGGCCTCGGGCATGATTGTCAATTCAACACTTTGATTTTGTGCGATTCCTGTAATCTTCCTCGGTGTCTGAGCTCATGACCTCCCTTTTGGTGAGTCGGGCTCAGTCTGCTGCTTCCCCGCTGGGCATAAAGGAGGTCACGCTCCGTTGCATGACTTTTGCAAAATAACACCAAATGCTTGTTTATCGGGGAGAAACTTCACAAACCCATTTTGAGATGTCTGAAGAAGCAGATGTGGCCCAATCTAAAAATCTGACATGGTGTCGCGCAATCAAATTGACTTTTAGTCCTTGCCGCATTTTCCGGGATAATCAGCTGATGGAGAGCTTCAGGCTTTGGAAATTATTTTATCTGCTGCCTGCACCTTTTGGGTAGTCTTTGGCCTACTTGCATCTATTTATAGCCACAAATGAATGCATATCGTTGTCACAAATGGTAGGTTGTAAATTTGGCCCCAACCTCATATGTGCAACTTTGATCAGTTTTATGAATGTAAAAAAAAAAAAGTTGCTCTCATGGCAAAAAAGTATTCTGATTCTGAAGCTGAATTTGTCTTACTCTAGTGGCTAAACTGTCTCACGCCCAGATTATCTTGCACTCCAGAGTAATCCCTGCTCTTGGGTTTTTTTTTTTTTTCTTTCTCAGCCCATATGGACTGTCCTAGTGCATTCATCATCTTGACATGTCTTCTCCATGCCGCTAGCTCCCTCATTTGCTCCTTTCCCGTTAGACAGGTTGAGTTTGACTCTCATCCTTCCATTATACTCGACTGTTTAGCCATAACTGTTCTCCATCATTTAGGAAAGATTACGTTATTGCATCGTTGTTGCGGAGAAGTGACAAGGCAAAATGCCGAATTGAAATGAAGCCATTTCATTGGCTGTTGTAAATTGACCGAAGTGCTGAACAAAAGTCCGTACGACTCGAAATTGTTTTCAGGTCAGCCATGTGTTTTTCCCCCTCATGTTGTGTCAATGCAAGTGCTATAATAATCTAATGTGAGAGGGGAACTATGCCGTGGCAGCTGTAGAGAAGATAATCCCTGCTATAGACCTTCGCCTATCAAATAGCAATTTCTATCCATTGTGGCTCAATCAGATTAAAAAAAAAAAAAGACAACAGATAGTCAGCAAAAAATAGAAGGATCGAAATCGTCCAATGGCGACCGCGCAGTCAGACATGTTGCTGTGGTTGTGTGGAATGAAGACTGCCTGCCAAGCCGATATTTAGTTCTGCGTCCGCCCCGTCACTTCCAAGAGACACCAGATAGACATCGGAGCTAATAAAAGAGCCAAGTGGTTTTTATTTGATTATAACCAGGCCGACTGGTACGGAGAAAAAAAAAAAAGATGGGGCTGATTATTCTATCTATTTTATATTTTTATTTTTATAAGGGTTGGGTTAGCAGCTGAGAAAAGCTAGCGACAGCTGGCATTTGTCAAGCTCGCTGGAGCCAAAAAGACCCCAGGCCACTTGCGACAACGCTAGGGCCAACGGGCACACCTGTCTTGCCTGGCCAGGGAACCTCATTTCAAAAAAGATGTTTTCCCTTTTTGAATTATGTAGATGTGACGCGATCAAAGGAAGTCAAGCCTCTCAACTTGTGAATTCGAATGAGTGAAACTGAGTCGTACGTCAATGCAGGGTTCTGCCTGACTGCTTCCAAGAGTTGAGATTAATGCTCACACTGCTTAAATTCAAGCTGCTTAAAGTCTCAATGGAGTGACACATTAAAGCTCGCCGATTCTGCATTACAATGACTGCCTTTGCGTTTTTGGGAGGGGGGGGGGGCATTTTTAGGCAATGTGAATTGCAAGGATTTATCTTATCCACATAAGGTGTGTGTTCTATTTTTGAATGGAGCGAGAGGATTAGAAAAGCCAGCCACACACAAAGAATGAGACTATACCAAAATATCACTTGATAAAAAAAAAAATAAAAAAAATCTTGAGGGTTGTGGCTTAGGTAACTTTCATCGCTGACTAATCTGTATTTGTTTCCGTTGAATCTATTTTTAAAATGCGACATTATGAAAACAAAAAGAACGACTGTGCTGTATCTATAAAGATCGATGTTGCTATCATGCGGTAAACTAAATAAACATTGTCATCTTTAAAAGAAAATAAGAATTAAGTACACATTATGATTTAACATTTACCAGCAGCATTGCAATAATACAACAGGAAATCAAATTGTATCGACATCAAATATGTCATTCGTGTGCAACATGATTTTTTTTTTTTGTCTTCACCAGGTATTAAATGAAGAGTGCGACCAGAACTGGTACAAGGCAGAGCTCGATGGAAAAGATGGCTTCATTCCCAAGAATTACATCGAGATGAAGCCCCATCCGTAAGTGTTCTGCTTGAAATTCCTGCTCTCCAAACATGGCCTCGCCAAAAGCAAAGCAAATCAAAGTGACTTTGGTTAGATTTGTCGGAACTGCAGCTCGACTGCTTTACATGAAATATGCTTCAGGCTTTTGTCCTTAATTAAATATTGACGTTATCATTGTTGCACCATGAAATCTTTTTGCCCAGTGGGTTAATTGCTCAGAATGCATTGATAGTTCTTTTTTTTTTTTCCCCTAGACAGTACTTAACTTGAGAAGCATTACGCAAGTAGACTATACACTGTATAATTCTGTTTATTTAGTTCGTTTTATTGTAAGCTAGCAATGTCAATAAACCCAAACTGCACAACGGGGGTCAAAATTGCTAAGCTCAAATGTTTCTCTTTTCATCCAGGTGGTTCTTTGGGAAGATCCCTCGCGCCAAAGCAGAGGAGATGCTCAACAAACAAAGGCTCGATGGAGCTTTCCTCATTAGAGAGAGCGAGAGTGCACCGGGCGACTTCTCCCTCTCGGTCAAGTGAGTAGCACCACCACCACCACCCCGTGAAATGGAATTGAACCGGAGACAACCATCATCGCTCACGCCCCCAACGATCGATGGGCTTCACAGATTTCCGAGCTCTGAGTCAACAACGCGTCCACTTCCTTATTCTTATAAAGTCTGAGCTGGGTTCACTCGGTATCTTCTTTTCCAGTATTTGCTGAGTCAAACGTCTTGCTTCCTCTTCTGCATTTCCATCGCGACTTTACCGAAAGACGCGTCGTGTCACTGCTGTTCACACGATAGGAGGTTTCATTTTGTTGTGGAGCCTAACGCTGTGACCCTTTTCCAGGTTTGGGAACGATGTGCAGCACTTCAAGGTTCTCCGTGATGGCGCCGGGAAGTATTTCCTGTGGGTGGTGAAGTTTAACTCCCTCAATGAGCTGGTGAACTACCACCGCTCCACCTCCGTCTCGCGTAACCAGCAAATCCTCTTGCGGGACATCGAGCAGGTCCACCAGGTAACTATGACGACAACTTCTTGTAAAGCTGTTAATCCTTAAAAACTAGCTTAATGCTAACATATAACAAGAAATGTCATAGACCGGCTAAAAGAAATGAGCGTAGATGGTACATTGTATTTCGTTATACTTCCATTCCATGCCGTTTGCTAACCTCTGTCCGCCTGTGTTTCCATGGCACAGCATCCCACATACGTGCAGGCGCTCTTTGACTTCGACCCCCAGGAGGAAGGCGAGTTGGGTTTCCGACGCGGTGACTTCATCCAAGTCTTGGACAACTCTGACCCCAACTGGTGGAAAGGCGGTTGCCACGGCCAAACGGGCATGTTCCCGCGCAACTATGTCACGCCGGTCAATCGGAACATGTGAAACACTCCCGCCATGTAAACGGCCACCGCACCACCACCACCACCACCTTCATCATCATTCTAGATGTCATCCCTCCACCCTCATCTGATCCCCGAACAACCACCCCTTCTCCCCTCACCTCCCTCCCTCCGCCCAATCCTCTTCGCCCAACCCCACGATAGCACGAGCAGAGAGGAAGAATGCAAACAAGTGAAAAGTGAGAGAGAGATAAGACAGGAGCGCTGTGATAGGCGGCGGCGCTTTGCGGTGGCTGAGCAAAAAAAAAAAAATCCACTTCGACTCATACTGAGACTGCGAACGCCTCGGTGAGGATGGCGACTGCCTTTGAGCGAAAGAGAGAACCAAATGATCTGACTCCCACAGCCGCTTCTGTCTACTCCTTAACTTCTTAACATTCTGCCGTTTTGCTTTTGCCGCATGTTCTTTTATCAGCCACATCTGTTTTAAAAGGAAAAAAAAACACGAGAAAAATATTTAAAAAAAAAAAGACAAATGTTTTTTTAAAAAAGAGAAAGAAATAAGAGGAGAAGTGATGCCATATACAGCAAGTTTCCATGTCTACGATGATTGGCTCGTGAGCATTGTACATCAGCCATCGGCTGTATAAATAAATCAACTATAGAGAGAATCCATTTTTTAAGAATATATATATTATATATTTCTGTGTTTGTCTGCATTACCTCTCATCACAAAGTTGTAAATTATGTTCAATGGTTTGTTTGTCCCAATAAGACCTTGTAGCTCTAGTATGTGCTGAATTGTCCTTCAAGTTTCTATCTGAGAGATCTCGGATAACGCGCGACGTTCCTCACGCAAGGGAAAGTCCACTTAGCATCGGGAGAAGAAAAACCAATCGTGCTGGGGAAACTCCTGTCGTTGAGCGGCAAGGGTACGCAGCCGTGAATGCAAGCCATGTATGACGTCAGACCCCCCCCCCCCCCCCTCGATGATGTTATTTGTCGCAAACCATTTTGAATGTAGCTGACTGAGTCCGCAGACTTTAGCATGTGAGATGCAGGCTCGAGGAGTTAACTCCATGGCTGTGCAAGGGAAAACACGCTGTAACGTTATCCACGGTCATTCATCACATTTACAGTACCGCTAGTTAACGTGCATACTAAAAAAAAATAAAGAATCTCGCATGGGGGCTGAGATTGGATAATCACGTGTAAATCACCAGTCTGCAACTGACACACATGTACTTACCAAAATTGAGATCATCTCAACCGACCCCCCCCCCCTCCCCTCAACCCTCCCAGATGACAGATCAGCTTAAATGTTATTGATTTTTGTCAAATGTGGTGTCGAGCACTTTTATTTTTTGGTCAAAGATTTCCTATCTGTTCTGGTTTAATCAGTGTTTTTTTTTTTTTGTTTTGTTTGTTTCTTGCTCTCTCTGGATAGTGCCTTTTCTCTCTGGTGTTTTAGCATCTCCCACCCCTTTCCCTTTTTACGGGGGCCTGCCTGTCCTGCAGTGAGAAACAAGTGTACATAATCTAACATGTCCTACCACCCTCTCCCACATCAACTCACCTTAGTCCTCCCCCCCCCCCCCCCACCTACATGGAACTCTTATTTAAATGTCTCTCTTGTCTTACCTAAAGATACTGTCTCGGTTTTGCTCCTTTTTTTTTTTTTTTTCTTTTCAATTAATAAAATGCAATTATTAAAAAATTGCGTTGTGTGTTCTTTGCAACCATTTGAGAGGGTTGTGAATATTATCAGGGTGACATCAGAGGTGAGTAAGTGCTATGAAATCCTTGTCACGTGTTTATGAAGGTCGTGCTCAGAGCATAAGTGAAGATTTTACACTGCGATGGAGTTCACAGTAAGGTTTTTCAGGCTCTGCTAAGATGAATCACTGGTTGTGCTCTTCTGCCCACAGGCACTTTTGACCGCCTGCTGAATGGGTCAGCGAGACAGTTTTATCTGTGACAGCCTCATGGTGAGTGTCTGTCTAACAAAGCATCAATGACAGTGGTTTTAATCTGGCACAGACCACACACACTGTTTTTTTTGTCTTTGGTCCAATCTCATTCTTCTCAATGGTCGTTTGAGTCTTTTAAACACGTTTGTTACATCAGTATTTCTCTTTTTTTTACTTTTACTTATCTGGACTCTTTTCTATTTATGGAAGATATCAGCCTGCTTCAGTGCTCCCATTCAATTCAAGGCACCCGTGACGCATTAACTGACATCTCGCTTTAATTTGAATGAAAGAATGTTCTCATGAAATAAATCCTGGTCTGAAAGTCTGCGTGAGAACAAAATATTTGGACATTTGTGTTTGGTCAAGTTGAATAATTCTCTGTCAATTTTATGGATGTTTTATTTCCCCCTCTTGGATGTTGACCTATTTTGTCAAGATGGTGCATGTTAATTGTACCTTGTTGCCTGCAGGCTGTTTATTATATGTTGCATCCAGCCAGTATTTTAAGATGAAGGATTTGCAAGGGACGAGGGATTGAGGTTCAAGAGATTATCAAATGACCTGCTTATGGAATTCACATTATATATTTAACCTTTTTCTTTTATTCTAAATAACAGGTGTCATACACATTCCTGGGGGCCATACCTTGCATCACTAAATCTGAAAAGTGTGTTTAGTTTGTGCTCTGTGCTAAATAAGCAAAAACAAACAAAAAAAAATCCTCACTTGAAACATTTTTTTATCAATTTTTTATTTTCATCAGTTGTTTGTAGTGAGGGTTATTTGTTTGAATGAGTTTCTATTTGTGAGTCATCCTTTGGTCTTTTGCAAAATCATGGATGGATCTAAAATGCAATGGTGAAGTTTAAATTTGTGCGAGAGGTGTGCGGTGTGTTATTTGCTGTGGACTGTCCCCTCAGTTTAGCTCTTATTTTTCTACCCTGGTTAGTGCTGTTAATCATACTGGAGTTAGCAGTGAGTTGAAGTTGAACTCTTCCTCCTCCCCTGTAACATATTAAATCAAGAGCCTGTGGAAAAGGTCAGGTCAGGTCATACACTTGCATTGAAAATATTTATCTGCCATGCAAAAGGTTACCAATTCCCGCTTGCTTCCCAGTGCCACCTGTTGGGTAATTCAGTTATACAAAATTAAAATATGTATTGTCAGCATGGTGAAATAGCGGTTAGCATATCGCAAGTGACTGTTTATTGTTTGTTGGGCACTTGCTTTAGCTTACATTAATTAGTTAGCCGGCTCGTTAGCTACGATCGACTTCCGCCACTGTTAATAGCCAATCTGGATCTTTTGCTGATTCATCCTGCAGTAGCGGTTCTGAGGGGGCAAAAAGGGCCCCCGATAATCTTAAATCTGTCAAGAGGTCACTCCTAAACACAAAGATTAATCAGTAGTATAAGTATTAAAATAATTATATAACATATAACGCAATAGGTGAATTTTTGATATTTTATAGAGAGAGTTCAATAATAGACTAGACACATTTTACAATATTTTTATTAGCAAATTGAATTAACAAGGCAGGGAAATATTGACATTTTGTGAGGTTCAGCTTTGAAATAAAAACAGCAGTAAAATATCTAACAGTGAAGCCACGGGATCCTGCGGTTTATTGCACCACTGGGAACGGTGGTCAAGAGTACGTTTGTTGATATACGCAACCAGAGGTATAGTTAGGACTTGCAAGAAAAACAATTATGATGAATGATAATGTATTATCATAAGCTAAGACTCCTGGGTCATTTACAGGCCTAATAGCAGCCTGCCAGACCAAGTTTGTGTTGATTGAATGCTTGGGTAGTTAACCTTCCCTCCATACAGCCTGCAATTGTACTTTTATTATATTCTGTACCGTACGTTATATTCTTTGCTCTTAAGCTTGACCACACTCACATGTGTGGTTTACTAATGTGAGCTAAAAGCAGGTTGGCTGTGCCTCACTGGGAAAAATCTCGGTCAAACTGGTTTACAATCACCAGTTTCATCTTGACATTACCACTCTGGCTTTCTGACCTTCTGCAATCTTCCATCAAACTGCATGTATATAATATATGGTCATTATGATTGCTAAAAAGACAATTGTAGTCCATGAAGAAAAAAATGATTTTTTTTTTTTTTTACAATGTCCAGTCACTGCTACATTTGTTTCTCCTAAATTGCATGTGATTTTACTGCCACCTGCTGGTTACACATTGTACATGATTTAACATTACGGTGTTTAAATGACTAGATTTAAATTTCTCTTAATTACACCTCAAATGTGCTAATTGAATTCATTTTGTTGCTTATTATGCTGAGCGTATATATGTGGTTAAATGTGCTTTGATCATTTATTGAATAACGTACAATAAATATAATATAAAATACAATACATTGCATAGCATCAATGGAGGATCACCCGCCGTTGAGAGGATAAAGTGAAAAACACAAAATGAATTAAATTGACATGAAATTATGTCAATAATAATGTCAATATTACTTGTAATAATAAATAAACATTTTTTTCTCGGTTATTGTTACCACTCCGGAGCTAGCAACTGTACCACGTGACCCGAGTGGTAGGGGCCTGTAGTGTTTGTTGAGCCAGAGACAGAAAAGAAAAATGGCGGCTCTAGGCGAACCCGAACGGGACGCCGGGCTAACATTTTGAGCTTTCACACCCGAGGATTGCATGCTCAGCGCCAAGCCCGACAGCTCCGGTACTGCGGGGGGACCGCTTTTCGCTCGCTTCCTCGTCGGCTAAGATCACGCAATCACTGGGATTTGAAACTAATAGCCTTTGCCTATCATGAGAGGGAAAAGGGGCAGGCCGCCCAAACCGCTAGCAACCGAGGAGCAATCGCCAGCTCCGGCTGCGACGAGGGGCTTGAGGCCGAGGAGGAATATTAAACCTCGCTTCCGAGACAGTGGGGACGAGGACGTGGTCAGTCCTGTCCGGGAAACACCCAAGCCGACCAGAAAAAAGAAAGCGGGATCTGTCATCTCGACTCGAGGTAGGGGACGACGAGGCAGAGGTGGCCGCGGAGGAAGAGGGGGTCGCGGAGGCAGGAAGACGCCTGGCTACAAAGCGGTGGTATACGACGACCACGAGAGCGACGAGGACGACGACGCTGTCAGTTTGAGATCGGAGGAAGAAGAGCCGGTTGAGGAGCCTCAGTCCGAAGAGGACGAGGCCCTCAAAGAAGACTCGGACTGCCTTGATGATGTGCTGGACGAGCCGGAGGAGGAGGAGGTGGAGGAGGATGCCAGCTACTGTACGGAGAGTAGCTTTCGGAGTCAGAGCACGCACGCCAGCATTCCGGGTAATTCAACTCCAAATGTAACAATTTTGCGTTCTCATGAGTGACGTGGCTCTTAATTTAAGCCGTTCCCCATCAAAGGCTGCTCTAAGGTTATTGTTCAAAATGGAGAATGCACAATGTATGCAACACAGGCCGCACGCAGTTATCGCAGGCAGGTGGATTGGCAAGTTAGCTTACGGGAGCTACTCTTTGCATGTTTACGTTCTGCTCACATATTTTGTGTGTCCAATTCGAAATATACGAATTTGGACTTGCGTATTTTTGGACTCGTGTGAGTCGTAGATTTGAATGCTAATGTTAGCAAGGAAAATTAGCACATCAATACATACAAGTTAGATGTACTGGTTCCACTCTTGTACTTGAGTAAAAGTAAAGGTACACTGAAAAGTATTCAACTGTAAAATAAAGTTAGCTGTCAGTGATACCGTAGCAAAAAAAAAAAATCATATTTGAACTATTATTAATTTAACTTTGTAGAAGGGCAGTGTGAAGATGAGGTCACCAACAGAAGCTCAGTAACAGCAAATGTTTATGAGGAGAGCATCATTTTCTAATGCCCATGTGTGTCCTACAGGGAGGAAAAAGACCCTCGCCCCCCGACCCCGCACCCTCATCCTCGAGGAGAAAAACATTCCCCCTCTCGAGCTACCCACATCTTCCGAGGATCTCCTGGTGCCTAGCGAAGAGCTGCTAAACGCAACCTCCATCTACGAGGTGCTCCGGAACTTCAGCGCTGTCCTGCGACTGTCCCCCTTCCGTTTCGAGGACTTTTGCGCAGCACTTATCGGCCAGGAACAATGCACTTTAATTGCAGAGACCCACATTGCTCTGCTGAAGGCCATCCTTCATGAAGAGGAAACATCCAACACCAGCTTTGGGCCCGCCGACCTTAAGGACAGCGTCAACTCCACACTGTACTTCATCGACGGCATGACGTGGCCCGAGGTGTTACGGGCTTATTGTGAGAGTGACGCAGAGTACCACTACGTCCTGCCCTATCAAGAACTGGATGATTATCCTTTTGGTCCTGTCGAAAGTAAAATCAAGGTGCTTCAATTCCTGGTCAACCAGTTTCTCACCACCAACATCGCACGTGAAGAACTGATGTCCGACGGCGTCATGCAATACGACGACCACTGTCGGGTGTGTCACCGCCTCGGTGACCTGCTCTGCTGCGAGACCTGCTCTGCCGTTTACCACTTGGAGTGCGTCAAGCCGCCACTCACGGAGGTTCCGGAAGACGAGTGGCAGTGTGAGATCTGCGTGGCGCAGAAAGTACCCGGTGTGACCAACTGTGTGACGGAAGCCCAGAAGAACAGGCCCTACATACGCCAGGAGCCTATCGGATACGATCGCCATCAGAGGAAATATTGGTTTTTCAGCAGAAGGATTATCGTGTAAGTCAAGACCACTTTGGAACAAAGGGAGGCACGATTGGTAGTTACAAGTATTTTACACGAGTTTCTGGACCGGTTTGGTCTGGAACGGGGTCTCCACACAGGCTGCGTATGAGCTGCAATGAAAGGCATCGATCAACATGCCAGTATAATATACATATATATATACACACACACACACACACACACACACACACACACACACACACACACACACACACACACAAATATTTAGCAACAAAATAATTAAACGCTCACCTGTAATGGTTTTATCAGCTTGTCTAATGTTCTTGTTGTCAATTCCTTGCCAGTGAAGAGGACGGGGAACACGAGAAGAAAAAGATCTGGTACTACAGCAGCAGAGCCCAGCTTGAAGAGCTCCTTGAGTGTCTGGATAAGGAGTACTGGGAGATGGACCTTTGCGCCAGTCTGGAGGAGATGAAGGCCGAAGTTCAGACTCATATGGATATCACAGAGGACCTCACTAATAAAGCTCGTGGAAACAATAAAGCCTACCTCACAGCTGTCAACGGTAGGATATTTTTTTTTTTTTTTTATGAAGATTGACATGCCGATGACAATTTGTCCGTGTCTATTTTGTGATAGAGATGGTCACGGAACGTTTAAAGCTCAGACGGGAAGCGCGGAAAACAAACAAGCCAGCAGAGGAAGCGAAGCCGCAAGCAGAAAAAAGTTCCGGACCGTCTGCGGAGGATTCTACCAAAGTCTCATCACAGCCTGGCGACGGAGAACATCAAGACGCTGAGCCCAACGAGGCGGTTACTTCGCCAGGTAAACGAGAAGCGAATGATTCCATGCGCGTGACTTTGATCACCACTCATTCAGATGCAGTCACCGTTCAAATATATCGAAAAACCTGTACATGTATTCTCACACGCCACAGCCGCCGTCATCCCCATTGATACCCGGGAGAGCTGCCTGTCTGATTCTAAGTCCAACTCAGCCCCCCAAGATTCAACTGAAATTCCCGATTCGAATATAGAAGCCGAGGAGGGTCGGGAATCCCCTCCAGTGGCAAACCGGGATAGGACAGGTACTCCTGAGTCACACTGACCCACGCTCAGTAGCCACGTGTAGCCATCTTGAGCATTTGCTCCTCCCCTTATTGTGCAAATGCAATTGCCTGCCCGCTAATATAGGGCAACTAAACCTTTCCCAATGATCCCTTTGCTAGCTCCACTGCTTATTATCCCATTAAGCTTCTTCTACACTGTCCAATATCCTTCACCTGTGAGCCCATTCAAGCAATACCCCGCTGTGCAAATGAAACATATTTTCCAAACCTTCTCCTCAGCCCATCTAACCAATCTCATCAATCTTCAACCTTGCAAATAAATTGCCTGTGCACGCCACTCGGTTCACCAGACTCGAACTCACTGTCACTAACTTTTTTTAAAGACGTGAATGCAAAAGCCAAGCAGAGCAACGAGTCCACGCCGGCACAAACTCTTGACGAGCATCCCGAAGCAGGTTGTGAGGTCACCGACAGCGCGACTCCCAGGAAACCAGAGCAGCCGGACTTGTCTGAGAGGTCCTCTCGCTCTTCTTTTACCAGCCAAGATGGGACAGGTAAGTGATGATGCAAAACAGTAATTACATTTTTTGCCAATCAGAGATGCTTTTGTGGTTTGTTATTGTACTGAAGTAGTAATTTCATTTGCTCTCTGATTGACAGAGGAGTATAATGAACATCTGAAGGGCGGCAGAGCAACCGGATCAGGACTGGACTCTATGAACCAAATTTTCAGAAAGAGCAAAGAGGTGACGCAAATGATTCAATGAAACGGACGGAAATGATTTTTGTCATTTAGCCAACAAAACTTCTCCCGTGTTACAGTCGTCCCCCGTGCGCTCGGAGGTGGAAACGTCACAGTCCAGCTTCTTCAAAAGCGACCTTGCAGTGAACTTGAACAACTTGTTCAAACTGGGTCAGGAAGGTAAATATAGAGTGTACCACAACCAGTACAGCACCAACGTCCTGGCCCTCAACAAGCATCAGCACCGGGAGGACAACGACAAAAGGCGCCACCTTTCCCACAAGTTCAGCTTGACGCCCGCATCGGAGTTCAAATGGAACGGCTCCATTTATGGATCCCGCAGCCTGACCATCACCACCTTGCGTTTTAACATCATCCAACTGGAGAGCAACGTCCCGTCACCATTTATGCACCCTAACTGGGCCTCACACAGGTTAGAACGGGTCAAGAAGATAACAGTCCAATCTTTGTGTCTGATTTTTTTCCCAATATTCTTTTTTTTTTTTCTTTCTTTCTTTCTAGAACCAACTGGAACAAAGCAGTGCAAATGTGCAGCAAAGCCAGGGAATTTGCTCTGGCCTTGGCCATACTGGAATGTGCCATCAAACCAGTCGTCATGCTCCCCGTGTGGAAAGATTCTCTCGGACACACAAGGTGACGTTCGGAACACTATCCCCGAACCGCGCAACTGACAAATAATACGACATCGTTTGTGATTTTTAGCCCTCATGAGATTTTAAAGTGAAATTTCTCCTATCCCCAGGCTACATCGCATGACCGCCATGGAGCGTGAAGAGAAGGAGAAGGTAAAGAAACGGGAGAAAAAACTGGAGGATGAGGAGACGCTGCAGCAGGCTACGTGGGTGAAGTACAGCATTAACATCAAGCACCAGGTAAAATAAAAGTTAAAGAATACAACTAACGTCGAAGCAGTATGTGTGGTAATCTCAATGACAAGGTGGAAGAAAATAATATATCTGTTTTTATTTGTAATGTTTTGTTCTGCCTAGGTATGGAAACAAAAGGGTGAGGAGTACAGAGTGACGGGCTACGGTGGCTGGAGCTGGGTCAGTAAGACTCGAGTGCCACGCTTTCTTCCCAAATTACCAGGAAACACAAACGTCAACTACCGAAAAGAACTGAAAGGTAAAGAATAAAGTAGTGTACCTAACTATTCAACAGACGCCAGCACCTACAACTTGCATATCTATTTTTTTCGTCTTCATAACAGCCAAGGAAAACCGTGCCGACACGACTAAAGAGAAAAAGGCAGAGGATGAAATGCAAACGTCTCGAAATTCCGACGAGGACAAGCAGCAGGTCTCCATGAGTGCCGCAGTGAAAGAAGGGACAGAAGAGGAACAAGAAAAGGTAGAAGAGAAGGAAATGGAGGTTGAACCCAGTCCGACAGCAGCAACAAATGAAGGTAATTGATAGATTTGTAGTCTCGTTATTAAAAATAGTGATGCATCCATATTAGAACAGTGTCTAATTTAAGCGACCCAGTAACTGAGCTTAATTTTTTATTTTTTTGCAAGTGTGACTTTTCATACGCCAATATTTATGAATGATTGCCTTATCACTCTTCAGGCATGACTTTCTTTTATTCTCCTGTTGTTCTAGAAAATATTGAAAACGAGGACCCTTCCTCGCCTGCCACGCAGCCCGTAAAAACCGAGCCCATCCAGAAAGTTGACCCACCTGAAGAGGAGACGCCTTTATACGACGTCGTCAATGTCAGCGAAGGATTTCATTTGCGAACCGCTTATAAGCAGAAGGTGAAGCCTTCCAAATTGGACGGACTCTTGGAGCGGCGTGTCAAACAGTTCACCGTCGAGGAGAAGCAGAGACTGGAACGCCTGAGACAGGCAGCGCTGCTGTCAAAAATGGTTTCCGCAAGGTCCACTTCTGTCGTCAAGACCGAAGCCAAACAGCTGCCCGCTTTGACTCCGTGCGTTAAAAAAGATGACAAGCAAGTGAAAGACGGCGTCGCGAAAAAGCTCCACTTTGATCAGGAACCGAATGAGCCGAAAATAAACCCGGGTATCAAATTGGAATCCGCAGCGGTCAATCGTAGCGGAGGTGCCGAAGTCAACGGAGGAAACACGGGGCTCAACGGTAAAAATCATTTTAAATCGGAAGCGCTGGAAAGCCAGGAGAAAGCTCGCAAACCGGAGGCGTCCAGCGAGAACGCAAAGAAACGTAATTACGAGGAAATGGAGCAAGGCGATAAGCAGGCTGACCAAAGCAAAATCAATGCGGAGCAGGTCAATGGAGACAGTGGACTCACTCTTCCATCAAATTCAAACCTAAGCAATCAAGAGAACAGAGAGCCCGCCAAGCCGCTGATGAATGGAAGTCTCTCCCAAAACGACGCTCGTCCACCTCCCTCGAAGATCCCCAAATTAGAAAATCATGTGTCTGATACAGGAGAGCCCCCAAATGTAGCAAGTAAGAAAAGTTCAGACGGGGCCGTGGTTGCCCATTCCCAAACTTCCTGCCTTAATCGTAGCGAGTCATCCACGCAAGAATCTCAAAACGCCCAAACTTCAAATAATACAGTCTCTTCCACAAAGCCAGTATCAACCGTCTCCCAAAGTTCTAAGCCCGTCAGCGCAGATGTGACCACTACAAAGCTGGCCACCACCGCTAACAGCTCCATGATGATCAGCAAAGAGTATAGCACTTGCGAAAGAGTCAGTCTTCTCAAATTCACCAAATATAAGAAGGCACGCTCCGGCACAGCTCTGCCATCCTATCGCAAATTTGTCACCAAAAGCAGCAAAAAGAGCATCTTCGTCTTGCCCAATGATGACCTGAAGAGGCTGGCGAGGAGAGGAGGTTTCCGAGAAGTTCCCATCTTCAACTACAATGCCAAGCCAGCTCTGGATATATGGCCCTACCCCTCACCTCGCCCTACGTTTGGAATTACATGGAGGTTGGCATCACACTAGATGTTTCATATCTTATTCTCCAATGCTATAAATAGATTTTTTTTTTTGGTGTTCTATTTTCTCCCTACTTAGGTACCGTCTTCAGACAATGAGATCTCTGGCAGGAGTTAGCCTGATGCTCAGGTTGCTCTGGGCCTGTCTAAGGTGGGATGACATGGCCGTGAAGCCGACAGTTGGTGTAGGACTAACGCGGAAAGGTGGGGCTGCTCCTTTATTTGAGAATGGGATTGGTGGATGCAGTGTTCCAATGTATTTGATACATTTTCCAGAAACGACAGACACGGATATCACCACAACCGAGATCATAAAACGCAGAGATGTAGGACCTTATGGCATCTACTCCGAATACTGTATTCGGAAGATTATCAGTCCGCTTGGAAACAAGGACACGCAAAAAGGTAAGGTTTTAAATGCGGGTCGGTAGCTAAATATCACATTTGCTGAATTTGAGTAGTGTGTGTGTGTGTCACTACGTAATTAATGTTCGCGATTGTCCGGTTCACAGAAACTCCCACTCCACAAAGGAAAGGCCTACGATCAAGTGCCTTGAGGCCCAAGAAACAGGAGTCAACAAAGCCAACTGGACCTATTGCCGTGGAGACGTGGATTCCTGAAGAAGATCTGGAGCTGTGGGAGATCAGAGCCTTTGCAGAAAAGTGAGCATCCGAGTTGAACTTTGTGTGTTATTTTGGGAGCTAGCACTAGCATGTCTCAGCTAATAAGGCGTTGAAGTACCTCAATGGAAAAATATTTTATAACCCAATTGCCCTTTTCCCTGCGCTTACAGATTGGAGAAGGAGAAATTACAGGGAGATTCCCCGAAGATGGTCAGTACCCTGAAAAGTGCGGAGGATGTCAAGGCTCATTTGGAGAATCAGCTTAAACAGACTAGACTAGCTGCCCAGCAGGTGAGAAGACAGTCAGGAGAAGACCTTGATTAGATCGGTAGTACAATAACGTTTCACCTAATGTCTCATTTTAGAAACGCTTTGAGCAAACCGTATCCACAGTTGCGACGACGACGACCATCACCACCACCGCCGCCGCCACGTCGTCATCCAGCACTTCAAGTTCTCTTAGTACACTTGTGTCCACCGGCCAGAGGGCAAATCAGGTCACATCAGGAACCAAGATGGTCTTGGCCTCCAAATTGGGCTCTTCAGTCTCCTTGCAGCAGGATAAGAACTTCCACCAGTCTTTTGCTACCTGGGTCAGGCAGGGTCAGACCAGTAGTAATGCAGGTAATCTGTCTTTTGATATTTTCTTTATTTTTTTATTTATTCTTTTAACTATCGATTTGTTGACTGCTTATGGACAGATGAGCAGAAATGCACCAGCATATTCCCATCCGGACCACCTGCAAACCTGAGAACCTACAGTACGCTCCATCCTACAACTGGCAACCTCAACCTCAGAGCTACCAACTCCATTTCATCTGTGCAACAGGTATCGTCAACCTCCTTCAAGCTAACCTCAAGCAAGGCAAATGTGATCCAATCCTGACTATTGTTTTTGCTCCAGATGGTGAAAGCAGGAAGCCAAACACAACCCAAGTTAGCTTCCCAAGGCCAAGTTGGACCTGCAGCTATGTCCGGTCCTGTGCAGACAACTGAAGGTCAGAGAGCTGCAGGTCCTGCACCGTCATCTTGCGCTAGCAGTGCAGCGCCCGGGCAACGTCCGGTGACTCCTTCCTCCCAGCCGAGTAGACCGCAACAGGGTCAAGTCAAGCTCACTATGGCACAGCTCATGCAGTTAACACAGAGTGCTGAGGTGAGGTCGCAAAGATTTTGATGTACACATACATTTTGGGTGTAAAAAATTATTTTTATTTTTTTTTCCCCATGCACCACCTTAGGAAGGAAATCCTGGTCTGACGGTGGTGATCCAGGGTCAAGGCCAGACCGAGGGCCAGCTGCAAATTGTCCCACAGGGTGTAACAGTCATCCCTTCCCCTGGTCAGCAGCTGATGCAGGCTGCTATGCCTAATGGCCGGGTCCATCGCTTCCTCTTCACTCCCATGCCGGCGCCGTCTTCATCGGTTTCAACTTCAGCAAGCACGGCAGCTGTCCCCGCAAAGCCCGCTGCATCGCAGAGTCCGCAAATAGCAACTCCTGCTCTACTTAGGTCCAACGTCCAGACCGTTTCCTCGGCCCAGACCCAAATGGCAGCTCCTATTCCAACTCCAACGCAACCCATTTTTTCGCAAGCGAGGCCAGATTTGGTCACCACCACATCCTCTCCCCAAGTGACACCCTCCGTTCCTACGACTGCGCACGTTTCTCCACCGACTCTAGTACAGTCCCAAATTCCGGCGCCATCATCGCAATTATCCCCCGTCGCAGCCCAGGCTTTGTCCCAAACGCTAGTTTCATCATCCTTAGCAGGCTCCGCCCCAGTCCAACCTGAAGTGGCGACATCTGCGCCTGCGTCACAGCAAATTATGATTCATGCACCCGTGCTGGACCAGAATCAAACGTCAATGGCTGTCGCAGGGCAAGTTACACCCCAATCCCAGATCCCGACCCAAACCTCCGCCACCTTCACGTCAGCTCCAGTCCCGATGCATGTTAGTACCCCAGCTTCTGTTTTTGTCCCCCTCTCAGGCAATTCTACTGTCCAATATGTCAACTCTGCCCAAATGCAATGCATTTCTGCCACTCTACCCTCACCCGTCCAACACCAAGTTCCGACATCTGCCCTCACTCCCGCCTCTGGGCCAGTCATCGCTGTGGTATCCAATCAAATCGGCGTCCTGTCCCCGCCTAAAGCAGTAACCCAAATTCAAAGCGTAGCTCCTCGTCCTCTTCCTGCTGCTGCTGCGGGGAACGCTGTGGTCACGCCGGTCACAGCCACGTATACAACACCTTCAATTCCAGGTAATAAATCCGCAATCACGATTAAAGTTCTTGACTTTTGAAAACATTCATTTCATCTTTTTTTCTTGTCCTGTTACAGCGCTAATTGAGCAGAGGGCTGCTCAGCCCCAGGTTTGGAAAGCGTCTTCATGTGAAGCCCAGGTTCCGGTCCATTCTGTTCAACAGGCAACCATTCCCAGTCCCTCTTCCGTTTGTACCGTGGCATCAGGTGCCACAACGGTTTCCCCGCTGCCTCCGGCGTCTCTTTCCTTGCAATCTCAAGTCCAACACCCAGCGGTGGTATCCGTGCAGCAGGTGTCTCACATTCCTCTTTCTGCTGTGCAGCTTCAAATGAAGGCGTTACCTGTCTCCTCTGTGGTGAGTACGGTTCGACAGCCCCAAGCGTTCAATCAACTGCAGCCCCGACCCCCAAACCAGATCTGTGCACAGATTCAGGTCCAACCTTGTGGCCAAGTCCAAAAAATGCAACACATTCAGTCGCCAGCTCATCTGCAGGCGCAAGCGCAAATCCACCCCCAGATCCGAGTTCAGTTTCAGCCGCAAACTCAGCCGGTATCGCAACCCCTGGTGCAACAGCTTCCTCAAATTCAGCCCCAGGTGCAGTTTCAATCCCCAAAGCCGACCTCGCCCCAAGTTCAACAAAGAGTCCAACCCCAGTACCAGTCGCAGGTACAAGGTGCACTTCAACCTCAGGCTCAGCAACAGCCCAAGGCTCCAATCCAAGCCCAGTTGCACCCCCAGGTTCAGCTCCAGCAACAGAACCAGATGCACCCTGTGCCTCACGCTTCGCAGCAACCTCAAGTTCAGAGTCACTCGCCAATTCCAACCCAAAGTCAATTCAAAGCACAGTCGCCGAGCCAGGCTCCAACTCAAGCGCAGGTGCAAGTCCAGTTCCAATCTCCCACCCAAAGCCACGTTCAAGCTCAGCCCCAGCTCCACGTCCAGCCCTCGATTCGACATCAGCTCATCACCGTTCCGGGTCTTCAACAACCAGTCCAACTATTGTCAGCTCTTCCACCTCACGTCGCGGCCCAGATCCAAGTTCAGATCCAAGCGCAGGCGCAGCAGCAGCAAGGCGGCGCTCTTCCCCAGCAGATCAAACTGCAGTTGCCTATCCAGATCCAGCAAACGGCCGCTCAGATTCCCACCCACCAAATCCAGAACATGGTGACGATACAGGCACCGACGAGCCTGCAGGACCAACTTCAGAGGATGCAGCAGCAGCAGCAGCACAGAGACCAGCAACAGCAGCAACAGCAGCCGCAGCAACATCCTCCACCACCAAAGAAGAAGAAACACCAAGAGAATAAAAGGGAACACAAGGATCATAATCAGTCGGCTGTGAGCGCGGGCGATGGTGTTCATAAACAGGTGAGAAGATCAAACCATCTGCTGCCGCACATTTCTGCACTGATATTTATTCGTGGCGTCAGGTGGGAGCAAAGCAGAGTGTTTCGGCGGAGCAGCTCAAACTGAGGAAAACTCAAGCTGCTGCTGAGCGAGAGGAGAACCAGAGGTTTGGGATTTAAATGTTCACATTTGTTTCTGGTGGCCCCAATGACTTCATTTCGGTTAAAAAAAAAAAGAAATAAAGGATGAAATGATAGCGCCAAAATTTACCCAGAAAATAATTGGCTCTCGTCTACTTCGTCCAGAATGATTGTGTGCAACCAGGTGATGAAGTACATTCTGGATAAGATCGAGAAGGACGAGAAGCAGGCAGCTAAGAAGAGAAAGAAGGACGAGGTGGTCGAGCAGAAACGCTCCAAGCAGAATGCCACCAAGCTGACGGCGTTGTTGTACAAGCACAAAGAACAACTGAAGGCGGAGATTCTAAAAAAGAGAGCTCTGCTGGACAAGGACCTTCAGCTGCAAGTGCAGGTGAGCAGGAGAATTAAAAAAAAACAACAACTTTGACATCATGTCATACTTAATCAAGTTTTCTTTTTTTGTTCTCGTCACACACAGGAGGAGCTGAGGCGGGACATTGCCCGGCTCCAGAAAGAAAAGGAGAAAGCCCGAGCCGCCATTGCCCAGGCTGCGGCCGCGGCGGTCAAGTCGTCCTCCCACTCCTCCCACGCCTCGCACTCGTCCCACTCCTCACACTCTTCTCACCACTCTCACTCGGCACATTCCTCTCACAGCAACCGCGCGTCGGGAACCCCGTCGTCATCGCACAAGCGCAAACGCGAAGACGAGCGAGACAAAGACCGAAACAGGGCGAAGGAGCGCCATCACGACAAGAAACGGGAGCGCGAGCGGGACAAAGACCGCGATCGCTACAAAGACCGGGAAAAAGAACGAGAGCGCGATCGAGAGAAGGAGAGGATGAGAGAGCAAGAGCGTACTCGGCCGCTGGACGCGGAGAAAGGCAGAGAAAGGGACCGAGACAAGGACAGGGATCCCTTCTCGTTAAAACACAAGAAGAAGAAGAAGCTCTCGTCTACCTCAAAGGATCACAAGAAGGACAATAAGCTGTACTGTATCTGTAAAACGCCTTACGACGAGTCCAAGTAAGATCTCGGCTACAATGAAGACTCGGGTGAACGCTTTTGCTACAATTGTGTCTTTTGCGCTCAGGTTCTACATCGGTTGTGACCTGTGCTCCAACTGGTTCCACGGAGCGTGCGTGGGCATCACCGAGAAGGAAGCCAAGAAGTTGGAGGACTTTGTGTGCAGCGATTGTAAACGGGGCCACGAAGGAGGAAGCAAGGAGGAGCTCTACTGCATCTGCCGGACGCCGTACGACGAATCGCAGTACGCCCGCTAGTTTTTACGCTTATCCGCCGTTGGCAAGGCAAAGCCGGGATTTGCCCAATGAGCCGCTTTTTCAGGTTTTACATCGGCTGCGACCGTTGCCAGAACTGGTACCACGGGCGCTGCGTGGGCATCCTGCAGAGCGAGGCCAATCACATCGACGTGTACGTTTGCCCGCAGTGTCAGTCGACGGAAGACGCCATGACCGTCCTCACGCCGCTTACCGACAAAGACTATGAGGGCTTGAAAAGAATTTTACGTTCCTTACAGGTATGCAGCCTCCACGTGTTGACATTTTTAATACTGCCGTATAAGTGACATTTCATCGCCGAATGAAATCGATACATGTCGGGCAATAATGCCAAGTTCTTTTAATAGTTTGATAAGTTGAAATCGTGTACATTTCAAACGGCATGATCCTCATCGACACTTAAGACTTCAGGAAAGTTTTTTTTTTTTTCTTCAATCTTATCCTACATTTGTTGGTTTTGTGCTCATGCCAACTTCATGACAAATGGCGCCATCTTGTGGCATTTGTTGGTAATTATGAACATTTTGAATAGTTCAGAAAGCCTTTATCCTTTGATAGGAGAAAAACAAATATTTCCATTGATGGTCTCCTCATGACGATCACTGGAATGCAGTGAAACATTTTTGTCGGACAGTTTAAAAGCAACTTTGTTTCATATTCCCATTTTCAGTCTCACAAGATGGCGTGGCCTTTCCTTGAGCCAGTGGATCCGCATGACGCGCCTGATTATTACCGTGTCATCAAAGAACCAATGGGTAAGAACCAGTTTCACGTGTTTGCTAACCATCCCCGAAGAATGCTAACGCAAACATTTTCCCTGGCAGACTTTTCCACAATGGAAAGCCGCCTCCAAAAGCGCCATTACAACAAGGTCACAGAGTTTGTGGCCGACGTGACCAAAATATTTGACAACTGCCGCTACTACAACCCCAATGACACGCCCTTCTTTCAGTGTGCCGAGGTGCTGGAAGGCTTCTTTGTGCAGAAGCTCAAATGTTTCAAAGCCGGCAGGTAAGCTTTGATGATTTTTTTTTTTTTTTTTTTTGCTGCTGCACCATTCTTGTTTGCTGGTTGGTGTCACTACTCGGTTGCTTCCATTGCATCACTTTCACTCATTTGTGCCCGCATGAATTGAAAGTAAGACATGCTGTCCTCGCTGCGTTTGGCTAACCTGAGCTAACAGTCCAAAGTTGATGTGCGCATGATTTGCTTGTTTACAACATCCGCCATGTTTGGCTTTGTTCACGTTTGCTCTGCATGCTTTTGATTTATACCATCCCATTTTCTTCTGTCTTGCAGATTGTCAGATTCTTAATTGGGCCAGTCTCCCTGGGAGTTTGGATTGGATGCTTGTCTCTAATAATAGTGGCAAGAGTGTTCAGTAATCACCATAAAGCAGCAGCCGCCGTGTTGACTTGACTCCCATCAGTTTAATGATGACTATGCTTTTTGTCCAATTTGCATGAAGTTATTAGTCCTAATCAAAGAGCGGACCCATTCATTTGCTTTTTTGGCGCAGGGTTTTAAATGCATTTTTACCCATTTTGTGTTTATTCCTGATATACTGTACATCTTGGATTGGTTTTGAGTCAAGTTAAAAGTACACAAAGCTGCATATTTTATTACAGAGATATTTATGAGAGGCATCGCTTGGCTCCACCTCTTTGGTTTGATCAGTGTTTAAGGATAATGCAGGCTTTTATCATGTACAGTGGTTGTAATATATCTTGATGTTTTTTTTTTTTAAACAAATAATGTTTATGAGAGAGAATGTGGGCAACATTTATTGTCATTCTGTTCCCCGGCTTCACAAAAATAGTGTAGTCAGCAAAAAATTACCAAGGAAAAAGGCATTCCCAGTACATTAAATCCGACATGGCTGTCGGATCATCTTCCAGGGAGGCCTTTTTGCATCCACTGTGGGTGTGTGTGTGTTTGTGTGATCACTGTCCACATTTTGACAACATCTGAGATCATGTGAAGGCCTTTCAACTTCGCCCTCTCTCCACGTGTCGTAGGTCTCATAACAACAAGCTACAGTCTTCATCTTCGTAGAGCGCTGAAAAACAAAATGCACTTGGCCAAGACGTTTGGCTTTTCTCGACTGGCCCTCTGTGACACACGTCCTGTGTTGGGGGATGTGCTTATTTAAAGTGCGCAACCAACCACTGCTGCTTTCACAAAGTTGGTCAGGCGCACCTCCAAGGGACCTTTTTGTTTTGTACCTGTCTTCAGAAGCGGAAGCGAATGCAGGAGCCGGCATTTCACAGGAAACTTTACCTCGGAGAACAGACTCTCACGGAGCTCTCATGTTTCCATGGACTTTATTTTTGGTCACGTTTGTTTAGCTCTTTTTCTTTGTTCTTGTTAAAGTCTCTCTGGCCATCCAGATGGTCAATTTGTTCAATGAGAAGTAGGAAACTGAATATAAATGGCTGAGTTTTAATGAGCATACTAAAATATTTTGTCTCCATTTTTTTGTACCATTTTCATTGTTCACTAAAGTGGCATGAGAAAGTTCGGGACTCAATGTCTAGACGGCAGGAGATGCTTGCGATGTTCCTTACCTTCCTCTGCAAAAGTGACAGACTTGAGAATGATGAATCTGTGTATTTGAAGGTTCCTATTATGTTTGTAAAAAAAAAAAAAAATTGTCAGATTTGGACTTACATTTTTTGTATTACAGCTGAGGAAATATGGATGTATATGGAAGTTATTAAAATGCAGAAATATTGCGTTGTTGTTTGGTTCACTAAAATACAATTGCTAGCTGCTGGCAACCAGTTCAGATATAAAAAATGAATGCCACATGTAGCTAAATATGTCATTGTGCAAAAATACAGATTTCATCCAGGAAATTTTGACACCATTTTATTTTTTACCAAAATAGGTGTAATGTGGTATACGTATGGTGTTGGCAATAGTCACAAATTAGGCTAATTTGGTTAGTTTAATTTTTTTTTTTAGTGATTTTGTTACATGTTCTCAACTTCCTGGCGGCCGCGTTCATAATTCTCGCGATAATTCGGTAGTGACGCAACTTCCGTTGTGCGAGGTGTTTCGATTCAAACAGTCCAATGACGGGAGGCAGTTGGATGCTTGTACTCAAACTGTCCAATCAGAACAATTTGTTTCAGCAATTTAAAGGTCTGTGCGTCATTTTCCGCACAGTTTGAACCATCCCGCAAGAAGTAGGTAAGCTAGTGCTCCGTTCTCGTGACATTTTTGTTTTAATTACCGTGTTATTTTACCGTAATTTTTCCTCCATGATTTATATCAAAGTCTGCTTTATTGTCGCTTTGCCACATTTTCACTGCTGTTTTTGTTTAGTCTGTTAAATACTATGATTAATACGTATTGTGTCGTCATGCTAAAGTGTCACGAGGCGTCGCCGAGTGAAAGTTAACTTTTTTTTTTTTTTCTTTTACGGCAGGCTCTTTCAAAACCCAACTTTTTCCTCACTGCCGCCCAGCTTTGTGTAAAATTGTGGAAAATGTCTGAGAACGTCGACCGTCTGAGTAAGTTCAAGAATAAAGGCAAGGATGTCAATGTAAGTAAGCCCTTCAAAGGTGAAGTCGATTGTTCGTTTACACAATGGCGAGACCTTTTTGGTTTTGTTGTACAAATCGCACACAGGAGCTTCGACGCAGGAGAGTGGAAGTGAACGTCGAGCTCCGCAAAGCTAAGAAAGATGATCAGATGTTCAAAAGAAGGAACGTGGCTGCATTTCCCGATGAGCCCACATCGCCTCTTCAAGTGAAAAATCAAAACGGCCAAGTAAGCAACCCAACGCCGTTATTGCTACGTTTTTAATAACTGCTGATCGTCACGTACGATTGAAAAGTCGAAAACACAGCTGCGTTTTTATTGCTGCTTTCTATTTTATTGTTGTTCTAAAACTCCATATAGGTTAGAAACACTTATTTATTTATTTTTTTGGTAGTATGTCACGTAGATTTGTCTGTTGCAGGGATTTCCAACTGTATACCTGAAGATCATGTTATCCAATATCAATTAATTAGTTAAAGTATTAGATTCAGTGTCAAGTGACATGCAATTAAGTTCTTGCCAATCATACTAAGCACAATTGTATTTGTAAAAAAAAACATTAAATTGCCTTTATCCTGCATGTTTGTCCTGTATTGTCAATGAAGACTTCCAGCCAGTGGTCGGTCACAGAGATTCTCACTGGAGTAAATAATGCTAACATCGAGTCACAGCTGCAGGCAACACAAGCAGCAAGGTACATTATTATTATTTTTATATTGTTTGCCTTGTTGTAGTGTGCACCCAGGTCAGCACTGCAAAAGAGAATGTGTTCTCAATTATTCGTGTGTATATATTTTTCTGTATTCTGATTGCAGGAAACTGCTGTCCCGGGAGAGGCATCCCCCCATTGACCAGATCATCAGTGCTGGTCTGATCCCCAAATTTGTGGCCTTCTTGGGACTGTCTGACTGCCCTCCCATCCAATTTGAAGCATCTTGGGCATTAACCAACATCGCCTCGGGGACGTCTGACCAAACGGCCGCTGTGGTCCAGGGCGGGGCCATTCCTGCTTTCATTCGCTTGGTCACATCCCCCCACCAGCACATCAGCGAGCAAGCCGTCTGGGCTCTTGGAAACATTGCTGGTAATTGACATTCATTTTTCAAAAAAGATGCCATCAATCGAATTAGTGTTGCAGCATGATTATTTTCATATTCTGTTTAGGCGATGGCTCGGGTCTGAGGGACAAGGTGATCAAGCATGGAGCTGTGGCCGCCCTGCTCCAACTGCTTGCAGTGCCTGACCTCTCTGCACTCAGTGTGAGTACCTTGGTTGACAATAGAGCAACACCAGACATTTTGAGGCTATAATCTAGTTTTGCACTTGAATAAATCAGATTTATTTTCCAGCTATTCCTTTTGCGGCCACTAGAGGGCAGCCAAACTTTAAAAATAATTCTAACTGATTTGATTATTTCTCTCAGCCTGGTTACCTGAGAAATGTGACCTGGACAGTCTCCAACATCTGTCGCAACAAGAACCCTTCGCCTCCTCTAACTGCCATCGAGCAGCTCTTACCTGCTCTCGTACGTCTCCTCCACCACGACGACAAAGAGGTGCTGGCGGACGCCTGTTGGGGGATTTCGTACCTGACTGACGGTTCGAACGATCGCATCGAAGTGGTGTTGCAGGCAGGCCTGGTGCCTCGCTTGGTTGAACTGCTTGGCAGCGGAGAACTGTCTGTGGTGGTGAGTACTCTAATGCTTCGCCTAATTCACGACAGCGTCATAAATCAACAAATTTCCCGGTTCTATTAAAATACAACTGCACATTTTAGGTTCATCCCGAAATATCAAAGAGCCCTTTGTCAGTATTTCTTTTGTGGCCCGGCGGTTGACACTTTGAAAGCATGTTAAAGTGTCTCGTTTTGTGAACCCTCAAGACCCCCTCTCTGCGTGCACTCGGTAACATCGTGACTGGCACAGACGAGCAGACTCAGATTGTGCTCGACTCCGGGGCGCTGAACATGTTCGCCCCATTACTGTGCCACAACAAGGCCAACATTCAGAAGGAGGCCGCCTGGACTGTGTCCAACATCACGGCGGGAAAGGACACCCAGATCCAGGAAGTCATCAACGCTGGCCTTGTTCCACATTTGGTCAATGTGCTTGTGAGGGTATGCCATCGCTTGTCTTATCATCTGTCCTTTTCCCAACGTCTACCCCAGGATGCGCTTTTCACTCACTTGCTGGCGTTTTTTTCTACAGGGTGACTACAAAACCCAGAAGGAGGCAGTGTGGGCTGTGACAAACTTCACCAGCGGGGGCACTGTGGAGCAAGTTGTGTTCCTGGTGCAGTGCAATGTGCTGGAGCCGCTTATGAATCTTCTGTCCTCAAAGGACAGCAAAACTGTACTTGTCATCTTGGATGCCATCACCAACATATTTTTGGTTGGTGCAATACATTTTCAAATGACCATTGTTTTAATTGCAAAGGAATTGCTTAAGTAACTTTTGACTCATCTTCCCTCTTTTTTTTTTTTCTTCCTCCTAGGCTGGTGACAAAATTGGAGAGTCACAGAAGTTGGCCCTGATGATTGAAGAATGTGGTGGGCTAGACCGGATTGAAGCTCTACAGCATCATGAGAATGAGATGGTCTACACGGCGGCTCTCCAACTGATTGAGAAATACTTCTCTGAAGAGGTAATGGCCTTTTTAAAAATAATTCCCCCCCCCCCCCACCCCCCAACCTTCCTTCACTGTTCTCACTTTTTGCCTCCATTTGAATTACTAGGAAGATGAGTTGCAGTGTGTTGCCCCAGAAGCAACGGCCGACGGTTATGAATTCCAAGTCGGTGAAAACCAGAGCACTTTCAACTTCTAACACTTAGCTATTCCATGCTCCCCGCTACAGTTTGTCCTTGTTCATGTCAATGTACTGTTGTATGTGCTTGTACGTACTTTTAAACACTTAATGAACCACTCGTGTAAATAAAGATGAGACTGTGTATGGGCCTTTTTTTTGAAAATTTGTTTCCAGTGCACACAAAAAAAATTATGACACCCTTTATTCATGCAAATTTGCGATAATAAATAAAAACGCAAACAATTGTAATTCATGATAAACCTGAAAGGGGCGTGGTTACGTGTCCTCTTAAAGCGACAGTAAACGGGGAATCACCAACCTTGAAGACACGCTCAGGGGTTGGCGTTGTGCGAGAAGGTTGGAGGTGTTGTGCCACACGCCAGGGGAAATGTTTGGAGCGTTCTCGGCTCTCGTCAGCTCCCAGCAGCCCAGGCAGAAGAGGCAGGGGCAGCCTCCTCAAGTGGGCTACACGCCGGAGGACTCCTCACTTCAACACCCCGCCAGAGGAGAGGACGGCTCCCAGGATGTAACACCGCCTTAAGGAGAACTCATCTCTTTGCAACAGTGCTCCATTCACGATTTTTTCCCCCCTATTAATTTATTTCCTTGACATTTTTTTGCAATGACAGTTTTGTCGACATCCGGGCCACAATACCTTGACTCCATTCTTGTCTAAAACTGGCGGAGAGACTGATAAATCTTGTTCTCCCCCCCTCCCACCTAACGACTCTTTTTGTCCGCGCCGTGAAGGCTGGAACAAAGAGGTGATGTCTAACCAAGGAGTTCGGCGGAATGGACCCGTGAAGCTGCGATTAACAGGTAGGTGATATTGTTTTAAGCCCCGATAAAGTAATGCCGTTACACACAAGCTAGGAGGGCTCTGTCTATTTCCTGGATAGGTGGAACAGTTCCCATGGGCCACGGAGTTGGCTCATCGCCGCTTCACTCTTCCTTTATTTCCACGACATCCGCTCCAATATATTTGAATCTGACATCCGTGCACCCGTTTTGCTTATTGCTCCATTTTGCTATAATTGTTAATGGCAATTGTCGCCACTTAACCAAGCCGTAAGTCCGAGTCGGGTCCCGCAGGAGTCGAAGTCGCTGTGTTGTCACTATTAAGCAAGTCGTTGTTTGGTCATTTGTAAAAATGGGACGATATAAGTTTGAATAAACAGTTATCACATTCTCCGGTGCAGACAGGCCAGCCGTGCTGTCAAACGAGCTCATTTAAAGTTGACTAGCCGGCCGGCATTAGCTTGCTAGTTAGCTCGCTGTTGGCTTTACAATGTTTGTGACATTTAAATCAGTTGTCACCACCGAGGCCCGCATTTAACCCATTTCAGTAGAGGAAGTTAAAACTGGAAATAAGGAAATCAAATGGTTCAAAACAGCATTGGAAATTTAAAAATAATTATAAAAAATAAAAAGTATTGACATTTATATTTACGTTTAAAATGTATGTAGGCCTACCTGTGGATGAAATGAGGTGGATACAACTTTAAATACGGAATATGAGATGTTTAAAAAAAAAAAAAAGTGTTGATATAATCCCACTCACACTCTTGATCACCAACTCCAAAAATGTTGACCCATTTTTGCCTGGTGATGATGTAGTTGTGCTTCCTCCTGCAGACCTGCACACTCTCCCAAAGCTGTTTGGTTTGTGCCTTTTCAACACAAACATCAACGAGGTTTACATGGGAGCTCAGTGTTTTGACTGCGAGAAAGGGGCTGACGGCTTGTCCTTTTTTGATCTACTTCCAGGACCCGACTTGCACCGCATTCCCTGGGAACTGTGTGTATACGTGTTGCAAGTGCCAAGTGAAATATTTAAGCGATGGTGTTTTGTGATCGGCGTAAGTGGAGACAACAAGGGCTGATCTTAATGAGATGGATTAATGACTTGCACGCGTTTGATTGCCAAGTTAACTGCAGGCGTTCGCTTATGTTTACGCTTGTCATAAATCACGCATGCGTAATGAGAGACCTATCAAATATTTGTAATGTGATATGTAGTTTGGAGTGGACTCCAATGCCTTGTTGTTTTTAATACGGTAGAACTTCCCAGGATGGAAGATTATGTAGAAACAATCTATTCCAGGGTGGCGCTTTCGTCATAAAAAAAAAAAACTTTTAATAAATGGATTTACACTGCATGATTGAAGTAGGATAATTTAGATACGTGTCATGGCAGCGTAAAAAAAAAAAAATCAGATATCCTCAGGTCGGAATTGGAACCTATGTCGTGAAAAAGCCCCAAAAAGATCAGTGTTAATTTCTTGCTGCTTGGGTGCTAAGTGGTTTCAGGAGATGTCATGATTCTGATCTCGAAGAAGAAAAAACATGGTGGCATTCCATTCTGATTTTGTTATTAAGGCAGGCCCTTCAGCACAATATTTGAGCAAGCAAGAGCCATTTTACAACCCCGAGAAGTCCATTGGACTGTGAATTAGTTTGTCACCACCGTTGGAGACTGCAATGGTCTCCTGGAATGCCAGGAATGTTAGCCCGCTGTGGAAAATAGAGCAAGCTGGACCTCATAGACCAGCTTTGGTCCTCCTCCTCGGAGTGACACTGCACACCCCGCCACGCTGAGTAACAATACGAACTCACCACCTTTGCCAACTTTGTCTTGTCATCCTGCTGGCGAGCAACCGTGTCGCTTATGCGGAGAAACGCACTGCAGGAAAGGAAGCGCGATGGGAAGGACGACGTCTGGCGCGAAGAGCCAAACCGTGGCCGCACACTGTCATTATGTGCGTCTTTGTTTAGCGCTTGCACAGCTGTGTATATACAAGGTGGATCACACTTTTTGCGCTCTAGTCATGAACCCCGAAAGAGTGTCACTGCATGTTGATGACTCGCACAAACCTGAATTTGTTTCCAACCTGAATGTGAAGGATGCCTCGCTACATCCAAACAGGCCCGTAGCTGTTTGTGCTGGAGGCGGACCTCCTTGTTGACAACCCCCCCCCCCTTCCTTCCACATGTCCATTTCAACCAGATGTCTCAGATGTTTGTCAGCTATTTAAGGGAGGAGATATGTCAGGCAAGCTGCTAAGACAAACAATTGGGGTGAGGTTTTTCTTAAGAGCAGGCTGCCAGGACAGCTGATCACTCCGAAATCATCGAACGGATTAAAAACGGCACATAGGCAAATGTTATCAATCTTCGTGAACTTCTTATCACTGTTTGGTTCTTTTATTGTCACCAAAGATATAGGCCCCATGAGAAATTTAACTTTGGGGATGAATTAATGGCGCTAATTGACTATATAGTTGAAATAAATGGATGAATCGCCAATTATCCAATTCATCGTGTTAAGTTGCGATGTTGATGAGTGGCAACCAGGCTCGAAGTTGTGTAACAAAAATCTACTTAAAAAAATGTGACCGCTTCAAATCGTCTTTTATCGTGTTTTTTTTTCTCTGATTAGCTCAAAGAAATGCCGGAATGTTTTTTAATTCCTAATTAAGATATATGAGAAGTTTTATTAATATACAAAATGGGGATAACATCAAATGTTTTGTAATTTTGGAGGCTTTATTTTTATTTATTTTTCTCGTCTTTAACCGGGAGTCACCACGTGACTTAACCGGCATATGGTTTGCTCATCGGAATTCTTTGGTGTGGTGTGGATCAGCGCTCAGTGCTCCAATCTCAGTGGGATTCCCTTCCCTAGTATCCTCCACTCGCATTCCCACCTCTTCCTCTCTGACTCACTTGTGTTCTTTCCGATTGGAAGCTTCTCCCTTTCTCCAAAAGCGTTGCGAGGATATCAAAGTCTGGTCTGACAGACAGCTCGCAAGTTTCTGCGTTTAGCGCTTCATTCAAGAAGCTAATCTGTTGTGATGGAAATTTGGTTTTAGGATGAAACCCCAAGAGTGCGGCCCGGTCCAAGCGCATGACCCTTCCGATCAAGAGACTTTTGATGTGGTTTTCAATTCCATTCACTCGCTCACAGCTGTATGGAAGCCATTTAAGATGATGCTTCGGGTTCTTCAGACAGGATTCATGCGCGGTGACTGCACCGAGCTGTCATCAACGTCCAAACATTTCCACATTTGCCTTTAATAAGCATATCGTGCAGCGGATGAAAACAACGGAATAATAAAACGGCAGGCTAATGAGCGCCTATTGCACGCCATTTGTAAACATTTTCCTTCTTCCTGCTGAGAGACTCCAGTAACTTTTTAACATTGTTCCATCAATTAATGGACTCTTTTTCTTTCCACCCACCTGAATGAAGACCGCCTCTGTGCTCACACTCCAGTCGCCCTCTAATGTGGCCATTTTTTTCGATTTATGTTAACCCAGAGCGCTGGCAAACTTCTTTAATTACGGCTTATGAAAAATGCAAATGAATATTATACTGATTGATGTAGTGAGTCAAAGAAGGATCGTTATGTCCGAGTCTGCTAATGTGTCTCTTGTCACTCAGTGAAGTTTTATATTTTTTAGTCGAGTTTCAATTTAAGAAGATCCTACGTTAAAAATATGTGACAGTGTCGGAAGCTTTGCCGGTTACTGATTGATCAGTTGAGATTTAGTCGTTTGCTATCACAATCTTTTTACAGCATGGGGCATATTTGATTATAAAGCAAATATTAAGTTCAGAATTTTTTGACATAGAGCAAGTTCTTGCTTCCTTTGTTTACCCAGACGCATTTTATTATTGTAGTCTGCCATGGAAGGTTATTTCACGAACAGTGACGAGCTCCCAATCTATAATTTCAATTTGCCAGCGTGTCCGGTTTGACGAAGGAGAGAAATGTGATATAAATACGTGTGCGTCTGAAACCTGTATAGACGGAGATTGATTCAATTAACTCTGACTTGCGTCAAACAGACGGGGGTCTCTCACGTCTCCAGTGTTACTTACTGGAAAGTGTGCGTGTGCACGCGCGTGTGTCTACGTTGGCGTAGAAGCCGCAAAAAGGCCAACAGCTGACTGGAGACGTCTGTCTGTGTCTGGGGCCCGACGTTTGAGCCCCTTCAGTCGCCAAAAAAGACGGGATCAGACGAGAGTTGTTTATATTCACACCAGATCACCTTTCAAATGGCAACTCTGCGAGAGTTGAACAAATACACTTGCGAATTCCTGCACACAGAAGCAAACGTTAGATTAGAACACTACGGTTTTTTTTTTTTGTGCTCCAGATGTGCCAAAATCCCCAAATAAGCACTGCAACTCATTGCTCAGTCTGGTTAAACGCTCTGCTGCACAGAAAATTGAGAAAAATTTCGTTTTAACTACTATATATAAATTGTAAATTATATGGATATTCTTAATTTGGAGTGTTTTCACACTGGAATGTGCTCATATAGGAGCCAGCGTTGCTTACTACCGTAATTTTCGGACTATAAGTCGCACCGGAGTATAAGTCGCACCAGCCATAAAATGCCCAAAAAAGTGAAAAAAACACATATATATGTATATAAGTCGCTCCTGAGTATAAGTCGCCCCCATATGCCCCTCGCTAGCTCAGCCAGTGCCCTGGAGCCGTTAAAGTCTTATCACTTTTTGAGAATGATGTCAACGGTTAAATTCCGGGCACACGCATGATGTCACGTCTTGTAGCTGTGTGCGATCCACTTCACGCCATGTTCCTGACAACCACCTCCACACTATAGCGCCATCCGTCTATCTCAGTGAGACATCAAACACTAATTCACATTGACTGCTGGTGATGAACACCTCATATCACACAATGACAGGAAGGTGCAAAGGAAAAAAGTCGTGTTCCTCCTGCCTTTGCCATTTGTTTCCTCATCCATTTTCCATTTGAGGGGATCTCTGAAGCTTTCATCTCCGATTATGACATAACTGTCCTGATTCTTAAAGTCTAACACATTCGTTGGCAGTGTAGACAGTAGGAAAGGGGAGAGTGGAATGATGTCATTTTTATTTCTCGAAGAAGTTGCGAAATCATTCTTTGAAACCCAAACTTCCCGGCGCTGGCTCCAGACGGGGCAGTGGCGCGCTCGCTCGGCTTCTGTGCGATCCGCCCTGGCTCCATGACATCAGCGGGGTCAGGGGGAGCCAAAAGTCCAAGAGAGCCACTCAGCTTGGGTCCCGAGCAGCGGCGCAAGCTTGCAGAAGCCCCGAGGCCCCGCTGGGTTCTTCTGCTCGCTGTTTTCGACTTCTCACGATAGCGGCAGCGGTGACGGCACCGTGGAAGACTTTACTCGCCCGGCTGACTTTGCGTTGGGCACGTCGTCGTGCACAAAGTGGAAAGAGAGATTGAAGCAAGAATGCCAATGTGGCATGGTTTCCCACTATTTGGAGCTGAAAATAGTTGGGGCGGACTCCCCTCTTATGCAATGGCAGAGGACTGAATCACAGAGGGGAAAAGGTGACGTGAGATGGGTGAAATGTTCTCACACTAAAAATGTTGCCAGTCGCTAGTCCTCCCCTTATGTGTGTGCGTCGTGAGTTTCCTCGTGTAGTCCAACTGGTTCCTGTTGAACTCCTGAAATGCCAGCATTGTTTGACTTGCGCACCACTTTGAAAACTGGTTTGTTCACAAAGACTTTTTTTTTTAACCAAAAGAATGTCACGTGAAAATGTAACAACTTCCTGCTAATGCTAGAAGCTGGAAGAATTATTTTATATAATACTGGAGAAAAAAAAAAATTAGAACCTCTGAAGTCTTGCATTCAAATTAGGGGTGCTTGATACCATATTTCTTTCGGACCAATACAATATAAATTCTCAAATCTTGAGTCGTTGCCGATACCGATACCAAGTGTCGATACCGCTAGTAATTCAAGCATAACCCCCACCAAAACAATAACATTTTAAATAAAGACCAAAATATTTAATACCGCCATTTTCCTTAAAAATGGCGGCAGCATTAACCTTCTGTATATCCTTAATGATGGATGAACTGAAACCAAATCTTGACGTGGCATTAAGCAATCTCTCATCGGTCGTTTGCTCCACAAGAAAGTCTTCCCAGACAGAACTTCTGAACGTGAGGCCCACAAACTGTCAAAACATCTCCAAGTAACAGCAATGACCACCGTGAATGAACCGCACAAAATGGAAAGCGTAAAATTACAAAGTCATGACGTCGCTGGACGACCATCGGGTGATTATCCGATGCATTTCGCTTGACATTCGATAGCTGAATTTGAAAATATATAATTCATATATGAGAACACGTGTCTGCTTGCGCTTCCCGAGATCTTTCAACACTCCAGCAGGTGCGGAGTGTAATGAATGATGATGATGATTTATGGCTTCTCTAAGTCATGGCCTTTTGCCCTTTGACCTATGATGAAAAGCGATGTAAGGCTATATTGTGTCTTTTCTACGCGACTAGTCAATGTGATTTTGGGCAGCAGATGTCCAAAATATTTTTTTTCCTCTGTCTTCCTTTACATCAGTCTCGGAACGTGTGAGATAAAGCGGCGTCGGATACCTGAGTAATTGTTTGAAACTAGATATTTTCCCCATTTAAAAAAAGAAAAAAAAGATTCTCCCTTTGGTTGCTCTTTGACCAAAGTGATGCATGGCAAGAGTGTGTTACTCTTTTTCCCTCTTCCTGAAGTTCTAAATCTAGCAAATGGCTGATTTTAGAAGCATTCGAAAGTTTCCTGGCACTTAAAAGTTCCATGATGACTTTTGTATATACTCTATGTATGCTCGGAGATCTTATCAGGTTTGCGCATTTCCATGAGAGGATCTGCGAAGAAAGCCAGGTTATTTCCCCATGTCAGTTTGTCACAACCACATTTCCACAGTCCAGTGAAAAGCTGGACAAAGTTTCTGAAATTCTACCCTGTGTCCTTAAGCTCAGCTTTTTAAATGCAGACGGTGTAGGCAGGTCTTTAAAAAGCAAGTCGCTTTTTTTTTTTTTTTTTTGAAGGACCTTCGCACTGCTCCGTCAGAATGAACTGGTGCAGAGGATTTGAGCAAGGTCCTCCACGTCAGTGAAATCTGATTTATAATGTTTAAAATGTAAACAAATTCCCAGACACCATCCTTTTTTTTTTTTTAGATTTCGTGAGTGGAATACGTTTATTGCTATTTAAATATTTTTACTGTGCAGGCAGTTTAGCTAATCTCAGCTGCACTCGCGAGTTTGGTTTTAGCTTCAAGAAAAATTCACAAAATAATAAAATTAACAAAAATAATATTCATTCAGAATACTTGAAACCTCAGCTGACCAGATCGTAGAAAAGAGTACGTTAAAGTTTCTGGTTTTGCCAAAGAAAAAAAAAAAACTGAGCAGCCGTGTCAAAATGAGACGTCGTAAAAAGTTGTCTCCCATCCACCGATATGAAAATCTCTGGATCATCTTCAGGGTATTTAATAATAAAAAAGAATATTAAAGTCCAATATCTATTGAAAAGTTCATAGTCTAGGTTGTCAGCATACATTTAATTCCTCTTTCTGCTTCACAGCACACTGCAGACTAATATAAAAAAAAAAAAAAAACTTCGTTCTTTCCATTTTGATTAAACGTGAATATGAGCTGTCGCTTGTGGCATTAAATTTAATTTCGATTTTGGGAACTCTTGACAGGTACTTTGACTCATGCTTTTACTAGGATTACATTTTGGTCCCAGCAGTTGATGATTTACATTGTGCAGTCTTCAGGATTAAACATTACTGCCATAGGAGATTGATTAGAAGATGGTTTGAAGATTAGCAACAACGGCTCACTCACACAACCATCACTCTCCTTCCTAAGGTAAAGGGAAGTCTTTTGTTTTTAGCTACATGCTCCAAGAATTGGAGTCAAAACATGGACAGAAAAAGAAAAACAGAGGAAAGGTAGCCAGAGTGTGAAGGAGGTGGGAGAGTAATCCTATCCAAAAATGTGTCAGACTGTCTGGGGTGGGTCATCATCACACTGGACCGGAGGAACCAGGTGGTCAGGAAGGGAGGTTCAAAAGGGGTTCAACCTGAACTGGAGATTTGTGTCGTCTCCCACATGAACGCTTCCTCGCAAACACAGGAATGTCTGACATTTTCCAAAAGACCTTCTTTGCTCTCGTTTGACTTTTAGACAGGGAGGGGAATGGTGGAACATTACCAGGCGGGCGTCTCGGTTCCCACCCCCCCCCATTTCCTCCCCCCTCCTAGTCTCCGGTGTAATGGTTAACCACAGAGACTGGAGGCACTTTGAGTCCACTTTTCCTCCCCACTGTGCTCCTCTCTTTTTTTCCCATGCTTCTATGTTAGCGTACAAATGGATTCCCCTGTCTGCTTATATGACCCAAAAAAAAGACTTTTCATCCTTCCGTCTGATGGTTACCATGACAACGCTGACTCCTTTCCAGACATCACATGACCTCTCCCTTCCCAGGTGTTTGGCTTGCGTCTGGCCGAACGCATTGATTTGCCCGCACAGTGGAGGTCTTTGTGCGCCCGTCTAGGGGTGGGGGGGTGGTGGGGGGGCTCAGGCCATCCTCTCCCCACAGGTGGAACTCGGAACTTCAGCCCAAAGGCCCAACTGGAGTGAAAGTGAAAAGCTTTAGCTATCAATCAGTTTATTCCGTTTTAATTGGCTACAAGAAGAAAATGGCTGCCATGCTCGTTTTTTTAAATTTTATTGCCTTATCGTGAATTTCTCACTGGTGCTCATCCCGTCTGGGTTTCGCTGCCTCTTCCCAGTCATTAGTCGGAGGTGCAGTGCGACCGGAATGAGAAACACAGGCAGCACAGAGACACCCTTCTCTCAGTTTTGCTTGGATACTCGCCGTCGCTATGACGACAGAGGATTTCAGATGGGCCGAGATACGAAAGGGTTATTTGATGCTCTTCCGGAGTGTTTTTTTTTTTTTTTTTTTGTGAGAGAAGAGTACGGCGACCTGTGATTTAGAACATCTCGTTCCGAATATTAGGAACCAATATAAGGAAAAGATACGTTGGCTAATTATTGAATACAATTTGGAATTAAGGTGGTCCAATCCCACAAGGTTCCCGCATGTCCTTAAAAAGAATCTTAAAAGTCCTTAAATCATGAATGTAAAAACTCTGACTCACTGTTAATAAAGCACAGACCCAAGAGATGATTGCCCGAGTTTCTTCACGGTAAAATTAAACGTTGCTTATTTTCCTAGTAACGCTCTGTTCTTGACCTATTCGAAAAATTGTACAGAGCAGCCAAGACAGCTGAGCTTGTATCGCTTTCCCGTTTTTTGATGTGCACCATTAAAGGTTTACCATCACGGGTACTCTCTTGTGGCGCCATAGAAACGTGACATCATGCATGACGGCGGTTTTGGAGGTGGATTTTCCCCCTTGGAGATTTTAATTCAATTCCAATTTGTAAAATGTCATGGCTGATATCATTTTTTTGGGTACTCATGTTTTATGCACTCCAATAATTTGCTGCTATCAAACCTTTTGCTGACATCATGTAAATTAAAAAATCCCTAAATAATGACTTTTATTCAATTTGTATTTTCTTGGAATTTTTTTTTTTTTTTTTTTTACCGCCTTTGAACTGAGGCACCATTCTCAGGCATATTTATCAAATGTTCCCGCTGTCTCTTCTTATTTTCTGTCTCAGCACTGTTTTTCTTACGCTGCATGCCCAGACTGGTCACATGTTGATGCTGTAACCCAACTAGACACATTTTTATAATGGATTGGCTCTTAACATATCACTCATGGCACGCTCCATTACCAATGGGAGTACGCTCAAAGCTTTTCCCATGCAAGGCAGGTTTTTTTTATTTTTTTCATGCCACTTTGCATTTGAACCTCACTCATTGCTAAACAATATTGTGATGATGATTAATATGCTGATAGCGCATGTTAGCATGTGTCTGAAATTCTTGTCAACTTAGCTACCGTCTGGGACAGTAGAACCTCACGCCACTCCTCACTGCAGGCAAAAATGCGCAGCCAGTAAATCACACAGCAGAGGCTGTCTGTGTTTTCATTTTTCCTAGATTTCAGTCAGCAAATTCTTTTTTACTTTTATTGCCTTGTAAACTCGCAAGTTCATCTGCCATATAAAGTCCAATCCTGTTTTTGTTCATGCTCAATAATGGTTAAGTGGTGAAGCAAAGTCAAATAATCCAAATGAGGATAAACCTTTGAATGTCTGACGGACATTTTTTTTTTGGCGGTTCTGAAGTTTCAGACTCCCTGCTGCCACTTGTCTTCCTGCGTCGCCCAGTCCGGTGGTTTTCCAGTTCTCAGCTGTAATTCAGCCCTTTATGTTTTCCTAAGAATCCTATATAGGTATAATTTGAGTGTTCTCTTCCTGCGACGTGGGTTGCGGAGGACTGCATATGTTCTCATTGAAGAAAGCAGCTTTTTTTTCAATCCTGACATTTTTTTACATCCACTCCATCCTTCCAATTTCAAAATGACAATGCGACCTGTATTATCGGAAGAACATATTACATTTATTTGCTTAGAGGTGGTTTATTTATGAATTCACTCGAGCCATTCACGCCCCAGAATGAAAATTTCACGGCCCTTTGGTTATGCTGTGTTTATATTATGTTCCCAGTGTCCACGGCAGGCTTGTTAACCCGAACTTTAGTGTGCTGTGGGACCCGGGCCATCTTTGTCTCGATAGTCCAGTATTTTTTTTAAAGTTTTTTTTGTTAAAGTTTTGTCACGGGCTATCGTGTTATTTGTGATGCGTTTTTTGGTCAGCCAACATCTGGGTCTACTTTACACCTGCTGGCACCATACTGACAGACTTATTAGCAAATAAATCTAGATTTATTCGAGACTTTTTAATTTTCCAGATAATCTGACAAAAATTCTGCTCGCCTAAATTCGTCTTTATTGATTTGATCGATGTCAGAATTTATTTAGCTGACTCAGCTATTGCTAACACAAACAAATTTGGCAATTTTAATCCAAAATAAAATGTCATGCTTGTTGTCAATTTATATTTAGATCTGCCTGCCACCTGTTACCTTACCTACACCCATTCGACTTCCCCTCCCTCAAAATCCAAGTGGTTCATTTCGACACACAATCGTCTGTGCGCCTGGTAATAATTAGTTCGATAGATGGAGTTGGATTGAACAAGTCTCCGGCCGGACCGTGTGTGCTTGAGCACGTGCGCGGCTTGTGTGTTCAGGCCGACTGGAAGCAATGTATACCAGATGTTGCAGAAATGAGTTGGTTTCTATGGAACGTAACACATTCCCAGGGATGTTTGCGGAAAGAAATTCTTCCTCATCTGTCGAGCATGTTCTGCGCACAGCTCCAAGAGGTTATGCCGTCTAGTTTAACTCTTCTTTATGGTTAATATATTAACTTAGTCTCTATGTGTATGCACAGTCTGGGTCTTTTTGATGCAGGAAAAAAAAAAAGTCTTGCGCAGATTCCTCAATGTTTCAACTTGACCTCAAATGCAGGCTGATGTATAGTTGTGTGCGTGTCTGAGTATGTGCGGAATGGGATGGAGACTTAGATAAATATGCAGTGGCTGCAGACTGCATGGCTTAGACTGTAGTCTGGCACTATAGGTGTGCCCTTGACTATTTGTGTGAATAAAGTCTGAATACTCCCACCTGCGCATGAGTCGAGCCAAAAAAAACGTAGAATCAATTCACGGAGCTTGTGAAATGGACTCGTCTGGAATTATGAGGTCTGTTAAATGACATACTTTTAATGTAATAGTACAATTTTTTTTTTTTTTGTAAAAATCAAACTTCATGCTAAAGAGGTCGTTGACCTCTGGGCTAAAGGGAAAGCTATTGGAAAGCTATCTACAAGCACATAGGGTTGGTATCAGATAATTCCCTGCTAGCTTGCAGAGGCATCTGTTAGAAGTGCGCTGTTTATTTATTTATACGGATCGTGATTCATCGGGGCACTTAGGGAGGTGCAGTCATTAACAGCGTGTTCACATTTCACATTTGCTCGGGTTAAAACAAACTGTCTTAATGTGATTTGTTTGGGCAAGTGTGAATGCTATCATTTGTACCCTGGTGTGAAGCAAACAAATCGACTCAAGAGTCTTGGTGAGGCCGATTAAAAATTGAATCGACATTTAATACAACACTTTTTTTTTTATCCATCATTGTACAAATAAGGGCCTAAAATGTTGAGACTTATTTTACAAGCCAACCATGATATACTGTTACATTTCTTTGGAATGGTCCTCTGCTTGGTGCCATCGTGAATAATATTTAGTAGGAAATAAATCTCAATCAATGCCCTCCAACGTTATCAGCTCGTTGCGCTTTACAGCACAAAAGTGCCATTCGTTTCCAGACCATTCATCGCTAATAGAAACTAAGCTTGACTCACTGCCCGTAGCTGTTAATCCAGATGCCCAGGTGGTGACGGAGCTTCCTCATTCGTACACACACACACAAGCCCACACACACACATCCCTCATCACACGCCTTTATTTTTTTGTGTCGTCATGGATTTGTGTCAATGTGCCAAGTTCGTAGCGACGTGCTATATCGATTGTGTCCATCTTGTTTCCTGAAGTCTATGAATGTAAATTTCTTTTCTTTTTTTGACTCGTTTTATTCAAGACTGACCGGCGACTATTCCAGAATGATCTTGCTGATTATCACTGTAGACATTTTAGACATGAGTTACTGGCTAGGATTGTAATGATTGTATTGATATACTCAAACATACTATTCGTTATTTGCATTTGAGTAATTCTTATTAATATGCAATCCTCGTTTTTTTTTTTTCATTTCAGTCCTCTGTGCCAAAAACCTCGTCAAGAAGGACTTTTTCCGTAAGTATGAGCCGAACACATCTTTTTTATTTTCTATTTGGTGTTTATTTATAAATGTGATGTTGAGCTATTTTGAAGTGAGCAAATGTGGGTCATGCTGCTTTGATCAAATTCCTGCTTTCCTAAAAATAATTCCTAGTGTCTTGTAACCACTTTTTGAACTACCTGGCCAAGAGAAGGGGGAAAATCTCCCTGGGAAATTGTGCATTTGTTGTCTTTTGTTTTGGTGTGTTTGGGTCAGGCTGTCATGGTGAATGCGCATGTAAAGGTCCAGTGCTCACACTCAGGTGGTTTCTGTGGTCCTCATTCCTGCCATTCCAATACTCCGGAACTGAGCAAACATTGCGTTTTCGGGAGTCAGTAGAGAGCAGCACTGATGAGTTTGTCATCGCTTTTGTCCTGCGATTGTGTGTGTGTCATCATTGAGGGACATTAAATGTCGACTGAAAATTAACGGGACCTGTCATGTGACCGATGAGGAGAAAACTGTCATTCGGATTTCAGTCCTGGTACTTTTCTGACACATGTATTTAATTTTCTGGTCTTTTCCTCTTCCTGTAGGCCTCCCCGATCCTTTTGCTAAGGTGGTCGTGGACGGTTCGGGACAATGCCACTCAACAGATACTGTGAGGAACACACTTGACCCCAAGTGGAATCAGCACTATGACCTGTGAGTTACATGTCACGACCCAAATGAAATTGTAATTTAATGACTTGGAAATTTCGGGCCGTGTTTGAAGTTTCACAATGTTTGTTTCCCTGTTTTAAGTACAGGTCAGTATTCAAAAAGTTCCAGCTGTAAAAGCTCACACGGTTACGACAAGCGATCAAACGATCTAAAAATGTCCCTTGGAAGTGTATTTCATACACAGAAATAGACTGGAGTAGTATTTTCTTCCAATGACTGGAACACGTGCATGTCCACTACATTTACCCTGATCTCCTTTTCCAAAGATGGCTTGTCCTGTGAAAGTAACCTGGAAAAAACACAGGCAGTGAATGTAAGAGTGAAAGTTTCCAATGTTTATCCAACCAACTAGCATAGCCAGCTGCAGAAGAAGCGCAAGTCAAAGTTTGTTTGGTTGCTCGGGTTACCCGCCTTTTTTTTTTTTTTTTTTACATCGCTGATATATTATCTGCTCATGTCACATTTGACTTTTAGAGGGGGAAAAGTCGTGTGTATGTATTTACATTTTAAGAGTTGGAAGGAGACAGACACAGGCTTAGCATAAATCCGTTGGGATTTGCTGCCAATGGTTATCTTGAATATACACCCTCTTAACTCTCATCTTTAATCCCAATTTAATGGAGGAGAGGTTTTATTCAACCGATCAGCCCAACGAGATCTGCGGCCTTAAATTATACTCCCACCTGTTGTCCTACTTCAGTCTGTCTGTCATAAAACTACTGGCACAGTTCAATCTGGCACAAGTACACCAATAAGTCTCGTTGCATAAATGTCAGTCAACCTGATTAATCGAGGGCTGCTAAATTTGCCACGGGATTCACTCGCTTAATTCAAAAGTCACAGTCTGTCACTAATGCTGCACTTTGTCATCATTACAATTAATATTTGTGTTGTAGGGCATAAATATAAAATCAATCATATAATTGTGTCGTTAGATACATGGCTGTATAATATATCATTTCATGATATGTTGCGTATGACGGAGACTTTACTGTACTTCCCTCCCGCCATGTGTGTGTGTGACCTCGCCGCACTCTCACATCGCACACCAGACAGGCATTTGGCATTGACTCAAAATGTCCAGACGTCTTACTCACAGACCATTGTTTCATATCCCTTTTGGTAACGATCATTATAGTGGGATCCCCTTCTGTCACTTCTCCAGAAGTTTTATTTAGAAGGGGTGTCAAAACATGTTTTAATCTCATTCATAGCTTCACCTGATAAAATAAACAGTCAAGTGGTAGCTGGAAACGAATACAAGGTGATGGAAAGATATTTTCGTGTATTTGTATTTTCGTCTCAGATACATCGGGAAATCGGATTCCATCACCATCAGTGTGTGGAACCACAAGAAGATTCACAAGAAGCAAGGAGCTGGTTTCCTGGGATGCATTCGCCTTTTGTCCAACGCTATCAACCGCCTTAAAGACACGGGCTGTAAGTTTTGATGATGTCATCCAAAGCAAATTCCTAACCGTTAAATCTGCTCCATTATTAGCTAATCAGTGCTAACGGGAGTGCGCTGTTAAAACAAGTGTGGACGTAGTTGCCGTTACAAGTCAACTAAAATAACAACCCCAGGTTAAATGCTACATAGAGCGCTGTCACGTCTAACTCATTCGCTCAGACAAAAGCCAGACCCGGGTCTAAATGGGGGCCGACCTTCAAACCACATCACCCCGTCATTACGCTGAAATTGGCTGGTCAGAAGATGCTAACCGGATTAGCTTTGTTTTAAGCGATGGATCTGGAATGGAAGTCCAATATAGTGTTTCAACACTACAGTAAAGAAGCGCAACCCTAAATTCAGAGCGACTGTAGTCTCAAATTGAATTGAAAGGGCTTGTTTTCCTCGAGTGACAGACGAAACCCGAAGCTTGTCTTGCAGCTGTGAGTGGTTACCTCGACTGCATTTCCTTCTCTTGGCCTAATCCTCAACCCCCATTAGTTTCCTCCGCAGACTGGCAACATTGAAAGAGACAAGGAGAGTGTGGGGACTCGCCTCCCCTCATGTGTCTGCTGATCCAGACAAGCGGTCATTTCACGCAGACTAGCTCTCTTGTTTTTGCTCGACATGCATTTTAAAAGAATGCTACGTTTGTCCCATCCCTCACACCGGGGCTGTGAAACTCTGTCACATCGTAGTCGTCGTTTCCTTCAGAGGGCCATGACTGTCAACGTCTTTACAGTAAAAGTAAAAGCAGTCAAAACTTTTTCAATTTTTTTTTTGAAAAGATGAATGGTACTAATAAGTTTTAGAAGTGAAAACAATTAGTATTGACACATGAAGTCTTGGCGGGCCACATAAAATGATGTGGCGGGCCGCATCTGGCCCCCGGGCCTCGAGTTTGACACATTGGCTTCAATTTAACATTTGCGTCAAATTGTCTCATTTGAGTATAATCTCAAAGCATTCTTCCTGTTCATTAAAAAAAAAAAAAAAAAATGCCGCAATGTGAATGAGCACATTCCTGCAAACATCTTTGTTTGTGTCTCTGTGGCTGCTGACCTCCCGCCAGCCTTGTAATGGTTTGACCATTGCCTGTTTTGGTCCTTGTTTAGTCTAGACAGACATCCTGGGCTGATCTACATGACACCCAGACAACAGAGAAGAGATAGTGGCCATTTTCATGTCTGCAGGCAACATGGACTTTTTTTTTTTGTTTGTTTGTTTTTTCCCCCCCCCCCCCCTTCCTCCCTTACGTGTGTGTGTGCGTGTCGCTGTCTCTATCTCAAATTCCAGTCTTGAAGAACTTCTGACAAAGAGTTTCCAGACTGGGCAATAGTTCATACCCGTTCTGCGACTGAGCGGAATAGTGCAGGCTTTGTATTGACATTTGTCAAATATTTGACCTTTGCATTTGAACTGATGCCTGCTCGGTCCGATTTTACAGCCTGTGGCCATGGGAGCATCTGTTTCGGGACACCCTCAATATGTGGCCTGCAGACAGATGGAGAGATACATTTCATAAGCCTGTTACTGAGATCTCGAGGGAGACGATGACGCTTCTTCATTTATTACTGTTTACATGTATGAAAGCGATGAAGCGTCGTCTCCTCTCCCATCTGATCTTTCCAACTCTCATTTCCTGTTGTCTCTCTAATGCATTTGTGTCCCCTTCCACAGACCAGAGACTAGACTTGAACAAACTGAGTCCAAATGACAGCGACACAGTCCGAGGTCAGATCGTGGGTAAGTTCACAAGGAACCACAAACAAGGATCAGATCACAGAATCAAATCAAAATGTGTTTTCGTATTGGCGAAGTCTGTGTGCCGATATAACGTAACTAGACTCGCGCTATAATTTGTTGTCTACTAATTCCAACATGTGCATCTGTCTGCCATGTGTCGCTTCAGTGAGCTTGCAGTCCAGAGATCGGATAGGCACAGGAGGCCCAGTGGTAGACTGCAGTCGACTTTTCGACAACGATCTTCCAGACGGGTGAGTCTCTTATCATCCGAGGAGACGATACATGAAATGTGGAAAGTCACATCGCTCACCGCTGCGCACGTATGTTTGTGATGCCAGCTGGGAGGAGAGGAGAACGGCATCTGGACGAATCCAGTACTTGAACCACATCACACGCACCACACAGTGGGAAAGGCCGACAAGGTGAGGTTTCATTGAAATCCTCGATAAGCTTTTTGAATTGATTTATTTGCTCTGTTGCGTCTCTCAGACCCGCATCCGAGTACTCAAGCCCCGGTCGGCCGCTTAGCTGCATCGTGGATGAGAACACACCCATTAGCACAAACGGCGCCACGCCCACTACGGCGTTGCCACCAAATGGCGGTGACCAGCGGGCCCAGGAGAGGCGCGTTCGGTCCCAGAGGCACCGCAACTACATGAGCAGAACACACCTGCACACACCGCCAGACCTCCCGGAGGGCTATGGTAACAATTCTTCAATGGATCGACAACTCATCGGAATGAATCGGCAGCTATTTTATTCATCGGTGAATTGTTGAGAGCTCTTAAAATGGTGCAAATTCATTTTCAGACACCAAACTGAATCAAAATCTATTTATGTTTGCGCATTTCCTCTTCCTTTATATTGTCATGCTCTGGTATTTCTTTTGCACTTCTACGATGAATCCAGTCGTCACGTAATTGTATTGTACTAATTGCTCCACTCCTTCCTCAGTAAAGCCGCCAGTCTGAGCCCTTCATTCAATCCACAATCTCTCACACAAGGAGCCTGCAATACTGGCTCCATTCTAATTGAATTGATCTAGCTGTTGAAGTCTGGCTACTGCAATTTGCTCCCCTCCCCACATCTTTTTTTTTTTTTTTTTTGCACGTACTCCAACAATCGCACACATTCATATAAAAAGTAAACATACACAGCAGCTGCAGTCCTCCACACATCTTTGGGAGATTTGTTTATCCTCCCGGGATCTTTCTGCACCGGGGCTTTGGAGCCAGAGCTGTAGAAGGATATCGTAGCCTTGTGTTTGAGATTTAAGAGGCTTCCTATCTTCTCTGGGTTTGCCTTATTCTCCGATGAATCTTCAATTTAGCTGCTTTTGGATACTAATTGAACTGACCGCTTTTTTTTTTAAATCATTTTACAGAACAGAGGACCACGCAACAAGGCCAAGTGTACTTTCTTCACACTCAGACAGGTGTCAGCACATGGCACGACCCCAGAGTACCCAGGTATGTGACCTCTGGGACTTATGGCATCATCACGTCAACATGACAGTCGAGGAAATAGATTTTTTTATTTCGGCATGTGTTGTTGTTTTTCTTCTGTCACAGAGATTTGAGTAATGTGAATTGTGAGGAACTGGGTCCGCTACCTCCCGGATGGGAGATCCGCAACACGGCGACAGGGAGAGTATACTTTGTGGACCACAACAACCGAACCACACAATTCACCGACCCACGCCTCTCTGCTAACTTACACCGAGTCCTTAAGTGAGCTTTCACCTTATTATTGTGAAATGATTCAAGAGTTATTTTTCAAATGTGGTTTTGTTTTCTTTCCTGGATTCAATTGTCTTTGTTTTGCATTTACAGTCCAAGTCCGAATGGCTCACGAGGAGGCATTGAAAGTCAGAATGTGAGGTAAGATTAGTTTTTTTTCTTCATTCCAGGAAGCACCCCGTTGCACACAGCCACTCATTCGCTCCATTTTTTTTTTTCCACTTCCACACTAACATGCGCCTTGTAGCGTTTCAGATCATAAAGGCATTTTTAGCAGGCTATTCGTCACGTCGCTGGCGTTGGCTAGTCATCTGACGAACAACGACTATAGCTTACATCCAGGAAATAGCACATGAATGTAATACCCAAGTCTGTTAATGAATTGTGCGTTTGAGTCACTCTTTATGCATGGGGTTTATGGTCCAAGTCTTTGAGCAGGGCCCAAACACATGTTCAGAATGTCTTTGCCTACGCAGCTGTCCAAACACCTACTGTGCTGTTAACGGCCGGAGATTTTGCCCAGCGGCCTTTTGCTTCGCGAAGATGGAGCGAGCGGTGGACGGGTGCCTTGAAGGGCCTCCTCTGCCTGACCTCATTCCTCCTCTGTGCAGGGACGGAATGCATTGCAGAAAGAGATCCGGTTTCTTCTTTTTCCCCCTTTCACAGGGATCAAAGAACATGCTGGCATTTTCGACTTTTTTTTTTTTTTTTATCTGCCTCCCTATAAAGTTTTAAAAACCTATTTTGGATTATAAAAAATATCTTGGAATTATTATTTTTTTTAAATTATTATTATTATTGAATTGTGCAGTTAGTCGCTTATTGCATTTTGCTCGAGATTACCAAATGATTGATTCAACCTTTACTTGACTGCTCAAATTGGTGAAGCGGTTATTGCAGAACACAAGCGTTTAGAAACGTTACGATATTAGGAAATATGTGATATCTGGAAAAGATATCAAGCGTCGTGGAGTTCCATCAAGACATCTGCCTTTTATCAATTTAGGGATTCCACCCCCCTCCCCTCCCTCCTCTTCCGTCATACCACAAAAATGTTTGATATACTAAGTCTGTCAAATTTGTCGTTTTTAATGCTGCTTTTTATTTCAATGAGATTTTCTCTGAGCATCCAGCAAGGACTTTTTTTTTTTTTTTTTTTGCTACAGCTTCGATTTTCCGCATAATGTTACAAACTTTTCAGTAACTGAATATACCGACATCAAAAGTTATCTCCCACAAGGGTTTAAATTTATAGTATAGCGGACTGTGAATGTTTTTTTGGTGACGTGTCGCAGAAGCAATTGTCTGCAGAGTTCTTCTCGCTAGGAAAAAGAGAAGTCGGAATTTTGTGATGAGGAGAGTCTAGAGGTGAAAGTGCAGGAGTCGTCGAGACGCTTTGCGACTTTTCTCATCCTTCCCCTCCCACCCTCCGAGATGTCTACTCAATTTTGAACGGTGTCAGGCGAATGCCCTTCCTACTTCCCATCCCTCCCTGAGAGTCTAGTCTGCAGGAAATAAAAGGGATTGGAGAGGAGTTGTTGAAAGTCCTTTGGGGCCCTGTGGCTTTCTGGGCTAACAGGAAGTGATTGAAAAGCCTAACTCAATTCAACTTGGCAGACACTACAAACTAAGCAAACTTGTCAATGTGATTATGGATAACGCAGGCCATTAGAAGGATACTTGAGAGCAATTGTGGGCCAATTTTAACCTCTGTCAACTGCAGCCTGTCTGAGTTTGTCTTGAACTGTTATGAAAATATTTTTTTTACGACCTTCGCAGTCACACTGAGCGATGAGCTTTTTACGAGACTGCTCAGAGTTCTGCTTGCTTGCTACTACCCCCCCCCCCCCCCCCCACAGAATTGCAAAATCCCATTATGGAAATGCTTCTATCTCACAAGGTTCATTTGATTTTAGATGTAAGGCCTTAGACTAATTCCAAAGTTAAATATCTTTTATTACCCCACTTTGCATTCATCGGTCTAAAGGTCGGTCATTTTGAAATGGGGAAAACAAAGCGATAGCGTTCCATAAACGTTGTGGATCTATTCAATTTAGGTTCAAGAGGTAACTATTGATCAAGTGTAGCGGGCATTTCCATTCAATAATTTCAAATATCACCACTTACAAGCTGTTTGTAGCTGTGGGTTATTATTTAAGAGACATTTGTTTGGGAATGTTTGTCTACTAAAGTTCCAATTCAGCATTTAAATTCTGTGCAAACTATATAAAGACTGAAATAAAAATAGATATGTCCACTATAGAATTTTCACTTTATACGTCCATTTTTGTAGATTACATTTTTATTGAAAAGTGTCCTGTTTAGGGGTTGTAGCACCACCTCTTGGTTCGGCATGGAATTACGTTGCCATCTGACCAAGTTGCACCCTAAATGTGTCCATAAAGATACACAAGTCTTCTATAAAATTGTCTTTCTTGTGCCCATTAGTCGTCAGAACCCGTTGAAGGATCAGGTCCAGCAGACTCTGGTGTCCACAAGTCACCTCCAAGAGGAAGCAGAGTGTCTCACGGTGCCCAAGTACAAGCGAGACCTAGTCCAGAAACTCAAGATCCTTCGACAGGAACTCTCTCAGCAGCAGCCTCAAGCTGGGCATTGTCGCATTGAAGTATCCCGTGAGGAAATATTTGAGGTGAGGGAATAAGATCAATTATGTTGTCATTATCATATCAGCTCACAAAGGGATTATAGGAAATGTTGACATTAATTAATTATGATATTTTTTTTTTCAACGCAAGATCTGCTCTTAGTTAACTGTTCCAAGTTATTTTTAAATTCACTCGAGTTATGTGAATGTTTTACCTCCATTTTTTGTGTACTCCCATAAACATTGCCCGCTGGCAGTTTGACTGTGACACACACACACACACACACACGTGAAGACTTTTCTGTTTCCAATCTAAATCCGACCTCTCTCCCCCAAGTTGCTCAATGTTTCTACGAGGTGCGGGGCCTTTATCAGCGCAACAACACCTGCAACAGACTACACGACCCTCATAAAATATGCACTGGAATGTGCTGGAACAGCCATGTCTGTTAATCTGAACCAAGACATTTTTGTTGGCTGATCTCACACAGCGAGACAGGCGGGCGGTCGGTCGGGCAAAGGATGTTTTAAGGTTGCGCAAGACTCCAAATCATCTCAAGCGCTAACTCATGACTGAATGGGCAAGTGTTATTCCGTGGGCTGTCAGAGCCTTCTAAATGTGTATTTTTTGGTGTAGATAAGATGCTCCCCCTCACAGCACCTCTAAGCCTCATCTGAAGGCTAGAGTGGAACGTGGCGGTGTTATTACAGCCTTCCGACTGTGTTTGTTAGAACTGCCCCTAATCCACTTTTAATGGACCCTGCCCTTAATACGTGAGCAGTCTGCACATGGGATGAACACCAATTACACTGGAGCGGCAATGAACTAATTGGTCTATACGGGAGAGTGCGACAGTGCAGGACTTTCGGCCTTTTCAATAGATTTTTGTTGGTCTTGTTCGTTTTAGTTGGCCAGTAAAAAATAAAAATAATTTAAAAATATATATATATATATATATTGTTTAATTTTATTATTTTTTTATAAATTAACAACCCTAACTGAAGTGGATGATTAACACATTTTTTATATTATTTTAATGTCTTTTTTTTTTTTAATTTCCTTAATGAGATTGCGTCATTGCATTACAGGAATCCTATCGACAAGTGATGAAGATGAGGCCAAAGGACTTATGGAAAAGGTTAATGGTGAAATTTCGGGGAGAAGAAGGACTTGATTATGGTGGAGTGGCCAGGTAGGAAAGATTAAAAACAAAAGTGCAATACCAGCCTTGTCCCAAATATAAGTACAATATGTTCTTGACGTTCTTTGTTTTGTTTCTCTGCCCAGGGAGTGGCTCTATCTATTATCGCACGAGATGTTGAACCCGTACTACGGCCTGTTCCAGTACTCACGTGATGACATCTACACGCTGCAGATTAACCCAGACTCTGCAGTCAACCCTGTGAGTCATGCACAAAACATGATTTAACCTCTCGCTTCATTGCTACTGAAAGAGTGTATGTAATCTTTGCAAATATCTAAATAGTACCTTTAAATGACACTGCAAGAGATAAGGAAGTTTCCATTTGGTAAAGATATGTGTGTGTGTGTGTGTGTGTGTTTAGGAGCACTTGTCGTACTTCCATTTTGTGGGCCGTATCATGGGGATGGCAGTTTTCCATGGCCACTACATTGATGGAGGATTTACCTTACCATTCTACAAACAACTCCTCGGTAAACCCATCACCCTGGACGACATGGAATCTGTCGACCCGGACCTCCATAACAGTCTCGTCTGGATCCTGTAAGACACAATTTGTTGGAAAAAGGCATCGCTGTGAATTAAAAGTTGAATTCAACTCACTATAAACAACATTTTTGCACACATTTGATGATATGAAACAAAAGCCTTGACTAGCCTTGTCTGCTGGATGACAGCACCCCCTAGAGTTTATTATGGAGCAAAGTTTTGGAATCTGATAATGAAGACAAAATGAAGCAATTTGTGCCATAGTTTTGATGTTATATTAGAATAACTTCTTTCTGTGATCAACTTTATATGGTAATTGAATCTGTCATGGCTCCTCAGGGACAATGACATCACAGGCGTGTTGGACCACACCTTCTGTGTAGAACACAATGCCTACGGGGAGATCATCCAGCATGAGCTCAAGCCAAATGGAAAAAGTATCCCCGTCACTCAGGACACAAAGAAAGAGTACGTCCGCCTCTACGTCAACTGGCGCTTCCTGCGCGGCATCGAGGCTCAGTTCCTCGCTTTGCAGAAGGGCTTCAATGAAGTCATCCCCCAACACCTATTGAAGGCTTTTGACGAGAAAGAGCTTGAGGTACTTTCCCATCGTCATGTCAGTCAAGTGGGAGTGGCAGCTCAAAAACTTGTAAAATGTTCTTCTTTCCACAGCTGATCATATGTGGCCTGGGTAAAATTGACATCAATGACTGGAAGTCCAACACACGGCTCAAACATTGCACTCCAGATAGTAACATTGTCAAGTGGTTCTGGAAAGCTGTGGAGTTTTTTGATGAGGAGCGAAGAGCCCGCCTACTACAGTTTGTCACAGGTTCTTCTAGGGTTCCACTGCAGGGCTTCAAAGCTCTCCAAGGTAAAGTAAGAGCAATGATGAGAAGATTGGAGTGTTTGTTTTTGAAACATTTATGTTTCAAACATCTGGTTGATTGACTCATATGAAAGTCAATAAAAATATCACATTGGGTCCTCTTGGGTTTTTTTTCAATGTAGGTGCTGCTGGTCCACGGCTATTCACCATCCACCAGATCGATGCTAACACCAACAACCTCCCCAAAGCCCACACATGGTGAGAAAAATATTCTTAATATAGAATAAATGTTGACACGGTTTGAAATAGCCAACGTTGCAATACTCCTCTCCATTCACAAGAACTTGCAAAGTTAAAATCATCTTCTCCTGTTTTGCCAGTTTCAACCGGATCGACATTCCTCCCTATGAAAGCTACGACAAACTATATGACAAATTGCTGACCGCCATCGAGGAGACATGCGGCTTTGCTGTGGAGTGACACAGCGCAACAAACAGCTGAAGTTTGATCCTGCCTCTTTTTTTACACACACACACACGCGCGCATCAAACACTTTTTTTTGTTATTAGCAACGACAACAAAAAATATCTGCAGCTGCTAATAAGTCAGACTATTATACTAACTCGTGGAACATGCAGGATTCTCTGGCTCTTCCTCTTTTTCTATGTTAAGCATTTTTTAAAATATCGACTATTCCATGTAGCAAGGATCACTCTGAACTGCAGATACAAAACTGGTGTATTAGCTACAGTACAGGGTCATTTAATGAATGGTTACCGTAACCACTTAAATCTCGATATGGAGTGTGCCTTGGACTGATGATGCCCGGCCAACGGGGAGACCGCGGATGCAACCATGAGACTGAATTTGGCAGACAGATTTCTATCGCTCTCCAAAGACAGCAGCAAGGACCCCAATGAGTCGCTGCACAAGCTGCATTCCCATCGTCTCTCAGTTTGTTTGAACGTGTCAACATGAACAAAGTGCTTGCAATGTGTTATTTTTATATAAGTAACGGGGGAAAATGGAGGAAAAGGACATTTCTAATATATCTAATTTATTGCTGATACATCTCCCCATTCTTTTATTTCAGGAAAAAAAATGTTACTGTTTAAATTATTAAAAAAAAAATAGTAGAAAGATTATTTCCATGCAAAGATGACAGTATTTTAGTTTATTTAACACAACTCTCATCTTAAAGGCTTTCCAATCGCAAACACACAAAATAGCTTTTTTTGAATTTTTGTTAAACTGAGCAGACCCTTTAAAATCCACTCTGGCATAACTGTTGCATATCTGAATACTCGGTTGGACCCTGCTATACTGTTCTATTAATAATGTTCCATTTGTGAAGTTGTTTTCAACCATCCAGCATAAAATTCTTGAATGTTTTCTAAAAGATGCTGTATAGCAATCCCTCTGACCGTGGACTGTTCTTAACATTTGCATAAACTGAAGAAAAAAATAAATCAACTGTTGTTCTTTATTGTAAACAAGTGTATGCAAAGTGACAAGTGTCCTCACATGGTGCTTTGTACAGTCAAAATATATTGTTCATATGTGGATCAAACAACCTGTAATTTATGTTTAATTTAATTAGAAATGGATTTTGTCAAAATGGAGGGGGTGAGTTGCACAAAAGGTTGCATAAAGGGCATATTCATCCACTGAGCAGTCCAGTGCACAAATGGATAGATCACTCTTCCTTTCGTACTTTACTCAATGCCGTCTCATTGCTGCCTCTCACTGAAGAATTGAAGTTCTTATCAAACCAGAAAAGGTTAAGCGATGCAGCTCTTTTTAGATTTTTTTTTTAGCATGATCCACTAGGACTATTATCTCTCCTGGCTGACTGATGCAATTTGATGTATGTAACACTACCATTTTGTAAGAGTATTTTATTTTTGTGTGTAATGAGTTGTAATTAAACTTGCCTTTGTCTAACAATGTAGGGCCTTGTACAAAGAAGTACTGTCTTTTTTACTTTTTTTTTTTAACTTTTTGGTTTTAATGGGAAAATTATTGACTATAAATTTAGGTAGTTTGTGTTACGCAGATGTGAAAACAGAAAGCAGATTTACCCACCCTGTGGTTAACATTTTTTAAGGGTTTGGATTATTTTAATTACAAAAACCTGACATTTAAACAAGGGTGTATTTACTTTAGTGAGAGTAATGAATAATTCCAAACCTAAACAAACAAATAATAAAACTGGTATAACAATGCCGTAACGTTGACGTTTGGGTTGGTCCTAGTGACGTCATTTGTGGTATTTCATGAGGAACCGCATTACGGGACTTTGTTTGGAACATACTCATCCGCCATTTCAGTAGTTCTTTTTGCAAACAGCAACGGGTGGAAAATAAGTCCATAAAGAAATTTTGTCTTTCAACTTTTGGTTTGGTTTCATATAAACACATATTCAAATTAAACCTTTAGACGTTAACAAGGTAATTCACTCTGCTGCTCTTTCATGCCGCTGAACGTAAACAGGAAAAAAACTGCGGATGAATACAGTGGAGGTCGAACTTCCGCTTGTTATATAAGCCGGACCTTCTTTTTCCTTAGCCGGCATTTCATCACCACTGCCGGAGCCATACAAAAAAATCATCGCCGACGAAGTTTAATTATATTTTAATTTAGGTTTAACATTACACAAATACTAACAAACATGCCAGGATATTCCGATAGAGATCGTGGCCGAGACCGGGACAGAGATAGAGGGTAAGTACATTTTTGTCGTTTCCTAAAGACGTTTTTCCCTTCGTGGAAAATGGCCGACCAGGCCTAACCAAGAAAAGAATTCGAATACTGTGCGAACGTGTTTCTTTCTGTATTTAGTCGGAAATCATATATTTGTGTTAATGACAAGATCGCCGGTCAAATTGCCGCTGCCACGTGTATTTTTACAATCCAAGGAAAAAGCTGCCTGATGTGGTTGGCTTGAGGCCTCGCCTGGCCTCGTGCCTAATATGGCGGCTGTTCCTCAGCTTCAAGCTAGCACTTTTGTTAGCTTGTTCGACGTTAGGCGTAGTCTAATTTAGTTTAGGCTTTAGACGCGTGTACGTATTGAATAGTCCCCCCAACACGCACACATGACAAGTGTTGAATTAGTTGTGATTTCGCCCGCCGTTGTTGCGTATTGCTAGTCAGGGTTTTTTTCCGCCACGAGGCAATTGTAACGAAGCATGTCCAAAATGCCAACTGTTTCCATTGTTCCTCATCTGGCTAGAAAATATATGACAAGACATTTTATCACAACAGTGAAGTTGTGAGGATTTATTCATTTTTTCCGCCGATGCGCTCGACCGATTTGCTTTTATTGAGCGACCATGTGTATTTTAGCTACGGTGGTGGCCCTCATCGTTTTGGAGGTAGCCGTGGCGGCGGTGGCGGTGGAGGAGGTGGACCAAAGTTCGGCAACCCCGGTGACCGTCTTAGAAAGAAACACTGGAATCTGGACGAGCTCCCCAAGTTTGAGAAAAACTTTTATCAGGAGCATCCGGATGTATCAAGGAGGCCTTTGGTAAGTCCCCGCGTGGTCCATGTGTTATGCAACACGTGTGCGAGTCGCCTGCACGTGCTGGCGTTATGTAATCGGCATTGCCCCTGTACTTAATGTTTTTTTTTCCCTCGTTGTTCCCACTTGTAGCAAGAAGTTGAAAATTACAGAATGACCAAAACAATCACAGTAAAGGGGAGAAACTGCCCCAACCCGATTGTAAATTTCCACGAGGCAAGCTTTCCAAGTAAGTATTGTCTTGTATATAGTTGATCTCTCTTAAACATGATGCGTTTAAAAAAACATGCCTTTAAATGAATTTTCCCTCCTCTGCAAACCAGCCTATGTTATGGATGTCATCAACAAGCAAAACTGGACAGACCCAACCCCCATTCAGGCTCAGGGCTGGCCTTTAGCCCTGAGTGGGAATGACATGGTTGGCATTGCACAGACTGGTTCTGGCAAAACTCTGTCGGTAGGTTTACATGATTTGAGCTCAAACTGGTTGTCCTTGAATTTGTTGTAATTATAAATCTTCTGTCCAGTATCTGTTGCCTGCAATTGTTCACATCAACCACCAGCCTTTCCTGGAGCGCGGTGATGGACCTATTGTAAGTATTTTTTTGTTTTTAATTTTTGAAACTTTAGATTGATAACAGGCATTCATCTTTAATCATAAACCTTTGCTTGCACATAATATTCCTCCTTGACAGTTAAATTGCTGAAATGTTTATTTTCTTTATGCAATTTCCATTGCTGCTGGTCTTACCGTGGTAACAAATGTTCCCGTTACAGTGCTTGGTGCTGGCCCCAACTCGCGAGCTGGCACAGCAGGTTCAACAAGTGGCTGCAGAGTATGGCAGAGCTTCTCGCCTGAAGACCACTTGTATCTATGGAGGAGCACCCAAGGGACCACAAATTCGTGACCTTGAAAGAGGTAAGCTGTTGAGTAAATTGAAAAATTGGTTTTGTATCTTTCATTCACATAGTTGCATTTGTTAATGTTTCTTTTCAAAGGTGTGGAGATCTGCATTGCAACTCCAGGCAGACTCATTGACTTCCTTGAAGCGGGAAAGACTAACCTGCGCCGTTGCACTTACCTCGTATTGGACGAGGCTGATAGAATGCTGGACATGGGATTTGAACCACAGATCAGGAAAATTGTTGACCAGATCAGAGTACGTTTCTCCCTGTTCTTTGATACCAAATCCCATTTTGCCTGTTAGAATTTGCTCAGTGCTATATTTTTTTTATTGCAGCCTGATCGTCAAACACTGATGTGGAGCGCCACCTGGCCAAAAGAGGTGCGTCAGCTGGCCGAAGACTTTTTGAAAGACTACGTGCAGATCAATGTTGGGGCCCTGCAGCTCAGTGCAAACCACAACATCCTTCAGATTGTTGACGTGTGCAATGATGGCGAGAAAGAGAACAAGTTAGTACATGACAGTGGCATGAAATCATACATCTGAACTCGTGTGAATTACCTTCATTTCTTTTTTTAATTCTTCTAAAGACTCATTCGCCTGCTGGAAGAAATCATGAGTGAGAAGGAAAACAAGACTATCATCTTCGTGGAGACAAAAAGGCGATGTGATGACCTGACAAGGAGGATGAGGCGGGATGGGTAGGTTGGGACGCAGCGAAAAAGCGCAACTACTCTGGCGGCACATTAATGAAATGCTCTTGGATTTAGGTGGCCAGCTATGGGAATTCATGGAGATAAGAGCCAGCAGGAGAGAGACTGGGTTCTTAATGGTGAGGTTAATTTTCTAACAATTTCACAATTTACAGCCCGGGTGTCATAACATCTTTTTATTTGTTTCAGAGTTTAAGTATGGAAAGGCTCCCATTCTGATCGCTACAGACGTCGCATCGCGTGGTTTAGGTCAGTATCCCCCGTAAAGTGCAAAAGTTTGCATTTTTAGAAGAAAGTATATTTGCTTTCTTTAACTCTTCTGCTTCTTTCTGAGTCTCTCCCATGGGCCAAAGGAGCAGTGTTTATGGCAGGGCCTTGGCATGACAAGCCCAGGTGTCCAGAGGGGGAAGGAGGATTCTTGGAGATGTCCTGACTGTCGAGGCACGGGTCTCCCAGTCGTGCACATAAGCAGAGGTGTCAAGGTCCGAGTGCAGCATACAACGCGCTGGCCTTTCTAAAAGTGGGGAAGACCACAGTTCCTCCCCTACACGCTCGACTGTTCTCTGGCAACGGTTTGGACTGCGTCACACACCCAGGCTCTGTAACTGTCCCAGCTGAAAGCCCCGCCGCATTGTATGGACACAAGCGAGTCCCGAGTCATTCCTAAGGTGCTTTCGGTTGCGCAGACGTGTTGTAAAGCATGGGTGGCGTCGCTGTTGCAGTTCAACTTGCGTCGGATGAGCAGCGTCTAAGATCGATTGGAATATCACCTCTGCAATAACATGGCTACTGGCGCTTTTGGTGACAGTGGGACATGATAGTTGGACAAATTCCAAGCTCACACTCCTCCCTCGCCTGCGTTACAATAGTCATGTCGAGACCTGCCAACGAGAGACTGTGATCACTGGGATAAACTTGCCCTGGCGACCGGGGTGCGCTGTTTGTAGGCATCCTGCAAACCGGTTCACATCTCCACTGGGTTGGCTAGGGACTGCCTTGTGAACTTGCTAGCACCTTCTCAACAGAGTGTGTTGACAAGTGGACTTTGAGAGTCAGTCACTGACACTTGGAGGCAGTAGTGTGCATAGTAGCCCTACTGTGTGAATGTGGGGGGTGCGATGGGAACGGACTAGTGAATGCACGCTCCAATGAAGGGTAAGGCTTGTGCTGCGTTTTTGTTTTGTTTTTTTGAAGCGGTCGGGGTTGGTCTCAACTCGGAGGACACCTTGTTGCTTTTCTCCCCCCTAATGCCCCTCGATTGGACGCGACTGGAGTGTGCATTTCCTCTTCCCACTGTAGTCTCCCCCATCCGCTTGAATGCAGTTTCCTATTTAGTTTTTGTGGCCTCTCATGCCTTCCCCACCCCGTGACGCTACTAACGGTGCTCTGTTTGATCTGGTTGTTGTGGTGGCGCTGGCGCACATCTGTGTACCGTCCTCCTCCTCCCTTTTGCCACACCGCACCACACAATCTTACAGATGTTGAGGACGTGAAATTTGTCATCAACTTTGACTACCCCAACAACTCTGAGGACTATATCCACCGAATTGGCAGAACGGCTCGTAGCCAAAAGACTGGCACGGCCTACACCTTCTTCACGCCCAACAACGTGAGACAGGCCAGCGACCTCATCTCTGTTCTACGTGAGGCCAATCAGGCCATCAACCCCAAGCTCCTCCAAATGGGTGAAATCAGAGGAGGTAAATCAAATTGGTGAGATACGGAAACTGTGCTGTTAAAAGCAGCCACTTTTTCTCTGCTAAGAGTCATTTTTACAAGTTACATTTGATTGTGGAGTTCATCATACCCAAGGGTTCTATTAACGTTGTTCTGTGATGGCTTTGCAGGTCGTTCAAGGGGAGGCAGAGGTGGTGATTTCGACCGTAGCCGGTATTCTTCTGGAAGGCGAGATTTTGGCAGAGACAGGGATAGCTTTGACAACGGACCAAACAAAAGCTTTAGCACAAATACTCAGAACGGAGGATACGGCGGGACCGGCGCTGCTACTAATAGTTTTAGTGGCGGCTACAATGGCAATGGACAGCCATTTGCTAACCCGGCGGCATCCTTCGCCCCGCAGAACAACTTCCAAGCCCAGCAGAATGGCGTAAGTCACACCCCATTCCCCTTCCCCCAACCACAACCCCCTCAGCAGCATCCGCCCCAGCCGCATCCACCCGGTATTGCGCCGTACCCCATGCCACCACAATTCCCTCAGTAAACATGCAAAATAATTTATTGCTTTTTTTGACGTTAGTTATACCTTCCTAATACAGGTTTTTTTCTTTATTTACAAAACTGGGTTAAACATCTTTGACCCAGTGAGCATTTTAAGATCTGCAGTGCAAACAGCGTTGCAACCCCCCCACCCCCTCGCCACTCTTGCTATTTAATTTGTTACATTCCTTGGTAATGTTAGTTATGTTTTGTACTAAGTAATTTCAGAAGTATTTTCTTTTCATGCGTATCCTTGAAAGTGATGTTACCTCCTATCATGGAAGTGCACTGCATGATCTTTACAATAAAAAATAAAAGACTACCTTGTGTGTGTGGTTTTTTTTTTTTTGGGGTGGAGCTTAGAAATGATTGTGTTACAATGTCTGGCCACTGGATGTCATGACACTCTTACCTTGAGCTAATGCAATACAAAATGGGAGTCTGTGTTGACAAAGCACTTGTAGCAGTCACAAGGTGATGCTTTAATGAAATTGTCCACCACAAAGGTCAAGTTCCAGCTTACAAAACTTTTTATATAAATTACAAACCTACAATGATCAAAGCAATTACCGGTATTTCTTTACATAGCCTATTCCAGCTATCATAAGCTAACATTTGGGGTACAGTCCAAAGATAGCAATTGATAAAAAAAATTCCATTAAAAACCAAGAAATTCTCGACTACACTTCTAAACTACTGCTTAACTAGAATACCACCACGGGTGTGATTCTTTTCCTATTTTTTTTGTCCTCCCACGGCAAGATATGAATGGTATTGGTTTCCAGAGAACTCGTTGGCTGGGTGTGAACGAGACACACCTACAGTAAGCATGAGCCGGAGCAGCATGGCCGGCCGGGTCGACCCACTGAGGCTCGAAGTCGCATTACGGTGCTTTTATCAGCCTGCTCACTTTTTCAACGCCAACATGTGCGTATTTGTGCCTTTACGTCTGCTATTTTGTTCGTGTCGTTTGGGGGTAAAAATAGTTCCATGTATACCTGTGCTCCTGGCTCGTACCGATTAGCAAACATTTGTTGTCGTGCCAAAAATTCTCGCCATTCCTTCGTAGCGAAAGGCCAGTTAATTAGACATACAATAGTTTGACTACAATATCTATTCAAGTTTTGAGAGGCCTCTTAACTTATTTCGTCAAGGAAGTCTTTTATACTGTATAATACTGTGCCCTAGTATGTAAAATATTCTTGTATCTGGGTGGGCTTGTGTGGAGCAACATTAGTATATAATTGAAGAAACGAGCACTAACCTATGAAGCCTCACAAAAAAAAACTCACTAAGGTCCACAGATGAGCTTTCCATATAAACAATTATGTTCTAATGTTTATCAAAATTAATATAAAAATACAAAGGCCATGAGCTGTCATGTCATCGCTGATAGCAATCCTTTCATTTGTCGAATTACTCGTTCTTCCACATTCCACAATGTTTGCATGCATGCAAGCCCTCATCTTGTGTCATCACATCTCCACTTGAAGTCATCAGGGGCATGTTTCGTCTTTTGGAGGCTCAGGGCAAACCCACTCAGAAGACCTTCCACTGCTCTTGACTTTGAATATTAAAACCCCGTTGCATCAAGAAATTTCCTGTTACCCGCCCCTAGAACTCTTAACAAGTTCAAACCGAACCTACTTTTGTTTCCTAATCACATTACGTGTGATTAAGAAAAAAAGAAGTTGCAGACTGGGGATTTCTGTATGTGACAGCTCGAGAAGTGTGGAACAGGTCTGCCCGGTCTGCCCCTCACTGCTGACTGCTTTTTATTGGTGACACACCTGCAGGCTTGGGCGGAGCCAAGAGACGCACCTTAACTGAGGGGAGACGCCGCCAGAGACACGGACGGAGCTAGAGGAAGGAAGAAAGGAAGGAAGGAGGAGCACACCGACACACACGTACTCCGGTTACACAAGCGGGCCTGAGCAGCTTTCCGTCATGTCGAAGAATCACGAAAGTGTGAAGTTCAGCAGGTGAGTTGGGCCTCCAAGTGTGTATTTGTGTATGTACGTGTGAGTGTGTGTGTGTGTTGTGTGTGTTCGGTGTCTCACTCTGCTCTCACTGGTCTAACCTGTCATGTTTTCTCGTGCATGGTAATACAGTGCGTAGATGTAAAGTACAGTATATAGTGATAATGAATCAACCGACACACATGGTAGTTGTAAGTGTAATCGTTTGTCGTCACGCCAACAAACCAGTTGATCTTAAGTGCCGCGATATCATGACACACTATAACTTCATTGCTATAAAAGGCGTGGGTCGATTCTTGCAAGCAAGGGGCACATTTGATTTTAAAAAAAAATGAAAAAAAGCAGATGGGCCAGTTTACACAGTAGATGAGGTCATAAATAAGTAAATACAATTATTGTATGTAGTCTATTGCGCCAATCATTTTCAGTTTTACATTCATAAATAATAATGAACTAATAGCACATCAAATGAGCAATTAACCAAATATTTCATGAGAAATGGGCACAAAAAATGTAGGTTGAATTTATTAATTCAGAATTAATGATGGTTAAACTCATATTATACATGCACACATGTTTATTTTCCCATTGGATTTTCAATACAAGAGGAAGAAGAATTACATATTCACTATTACTAATTTTATGAAAATGACCGGATTAGGAACAGTTTGGAGTGGTTAGCACATCTGCCTCACAATTCTGAGCGTGTTGGTTGGATTTATAGGATTCCTGATCATAGAAATGCTCATAACGGCCGTATACCGTTAAAAAAAAAATACTACAAGCTTGAATCAAAGAGCACTTGGCCATGACATTGTGTACTTGCTTTAGGACTAAATCACCATTTGCTTACTTAACAATCACCAACCATTCCAGCCTCGATTGAGGCGCCGCGCCGTACATGCCATTTATCTGCACGTTCTTAGTGTGACCTGTCACTCAACTCGAGGCGTAGGTGCACGTCGGAGGTCCCGGTTGTGTAAAAGAGGTGTGACGTGCGACCCGACCCGTAAGATTGAAGCCCGGGCAGTTTCAGGGGTCTCCGATGGAACATGATTAACAGCCCATTTATTTTCATCAACAGCAGTGCTAATGTTTAAAAAGCAGTATGTACACATGTTGGACCTTTGCAGCACTGATAAGAGATTGAGGAGCAATAAAATGAGGCCACCATGAGTCGTCGTGACTCACTCGAGGCGGCCCGAGTCACCGTGGGGGCCCCTGGAGTTCTGCAGGACAAATTGATTATTGACCATTCATTGTGGGTGAATCACTTGGCTGAAGTTGCGCAACATTCCAAATGATCAAGCACTCAGTTGTATTTAAGATTCATTCATTCTGTGACTAAGCCTTTATTTGCAAAACAACTTTTCTCATAGAAATGAATTGAAATACAATTAATCCATTGCAGCACAGTAAAAAAAATAAACTCGTTTTATATCGCGTAATTAACATTGTACTATTATTGTCCGTGCATTTTAAGGGGGCGTGGTCTAGAAAGTGAGCCAATGAAATGTGACTGGCCATAAACCACATATTATACCACCGAGTATTATTAGCAAGCAGGTGCTTAATTAACTGGCTTATGACCGACTTTTTATCTTTCCACGTTGCTGCACATGAATGGCAGCATTCATGTGCATTTCGGTCCGACAACATTCCGGCAGGCGACAGGGGCGGCGATGGCGTACCCCCCCCCCCCACCACCCCACCCCTCCCGTGTCCTGCTACGGGTGTGTCAAGGCACATAGTTGCTTTTCATATCTCAGAGGTGAAAGAACGATAGAGCAAACAGGCCAAGAGCGACAACAGGTCACCGCTTCATGAGTGACGTGCTGATAAAGAATCTTCGTGTAGGCCGAACATTAGCCACCTCGTCTAATGACATCTCGTTTAGTTATAAAAATGCATTGTGTACATACCCAACAAGCAGCGGTGAATTCTTTTAATACCTCAGGCTTATTGTTCAGTTCATACCATTGTCAATCATTATGTCATTAGGTTGTGTAAGTGTGCGTCAAGAAGTGGCCAACAGCAGCAGGCATTTTTATTTCGATAAAGTTCAAAAGCAGGCTCTTACTCTTTTAAGGACCTCAAACAAACCGACTGGTTTGTTCTGATGCTGTCAGACAGTAATTGGTACCTTCCAGCACAAATTTATTCCAAACTAATTGCAAACATGTCAGTTGCACACTGCAGGCTTTTAACTCATTGAACAAATTACACTTTTTTATTTCAATTTGACTCAAAATGTTTTTTTTTTTTTTAATCGTATTTGCCTTGATTTTCATTTATTTTTTTTGTTGTGCTCCACAGGAGCCAGGCCACAGACCTGGCTGTGGTCATTGCTCGCATGCAGAAGAAAGCGGACCAAGTGGAGAAAGACATCCTGAGTGCGGAAAACTTGCTAGCTGTGGTATGAAAGCCTCCGTCGCGCTCGGCTTTGTATACACAAGACTTGTGAGATTAAAGCTCGTCGCTGTGCAGGACACCGAGCGTGATCGAAAGAACCAGACCCTGATCCACCAGAAGGAGAACTCAGACAACCTGGCGGAGGCCGAAGGCCTGTTGAAGGATCTCTTCATGGACGTGGACAAGGCCAAGCGTCTGCAGCACCCCCAGGCCAACGAGATAGAGCGCGAGTGAGTTGACTGGCGCCGGCCGGCTAATGGTTCCTTCCATGCGTGCCAAGTAGACACACCTCGCATACCACATCAAGATAAACCATCACTTCCACATTCCCTTCCACTCTCCACCCACCTCGTCACTATCAAGGACATCATATCTGTGTTTTTGTTTTTTCTTATGATCTCGATCTTCCATCGTAATGTTTTTGATCTAAAGGCTAATAGATAATGAAACCTTGTAACCGATTGGCAGTGTGAAGAACCTTCACGATCGCTGGGTGAAGGACTGCGCCACCTACAGGGAGCTGTATGACCAAGTGCAAGACTTGGCGCCCGTGGCCAGGATAGACTGGGGTCCCGCTCTGGATGAAAAACAGGTCCGAACCTTAACAACCACGCCAACTCCTGGCAACGTGAAAAAAGTCACTTTTTTTCTGTATGCGTTGCAGAGGCGTATAGACACCGAAGGATATGCTCACAGTCTTTCTGACATGGAGAAACAAATCGCAGCTCACAACATCCTGCATAAAGAAATTGAGGCTTACAGTGAGCAGCTGACGCCCAGCACAACCTCTTCACAGGTACATTGCTATCAAATGGAGCCATTTAAAAAATATATATATATATTTTGGAATAAGGTTAGAACCTCCTTTGACCTCTTTATTTTCGACAGGGCCAATATGCCACACTTAAAGAGAAGTACGATCGACTGTTGGTGAGTGGCGTCTTTCGTCCAATCTGTTTCCGTGCGATGGGCTTGACATTTTCCGTCTTGCGTCTTTGCAGGAGAGCTCCAAAATGAGGCGCAAGCACCTGGCCTCTCTGTACGAGTACATGCAAAGCTGTAGAAAAGAACTGGACTACCTGTCTCAGCAGAAGGACCGGATCCTGCAGAGAGACTGGAGCGACCGCATGGTTGACCCGCCCAGCGTCCGCATGGAGTATGAGGTCAGTCTTGTTTTGCAATGGAGCCTTAAGAGATTTCTATCTTCAGTCGTGTGCACACGGCCTCCCTGCTCCATTTGACTGTGCACATTTTCCAACAGGTCTGATTGGTTGATGAATTTGTATTTTGCATGTGCTGTCATTCTTGAACAGCTTTTTTTTTTTTTTAAATTCAAAAGACAATTATGTTTTTCAAAATCAGACAAGATTAATTGAGAAGACACTTAGATCGCATTTAGTCACTCTCAGATTCACGCCTGAAAAATTTGTCTCTTGTTTGTCCGTTTGCCTCGGGGGGGACTTGCTACAAACACGTACAACCGGTGACTAAATTAGCCGCTGGCTACGAACACGACACGACTGCTCCTTTACATATTGTTTTTACTCTTTGTTTGCGTGCAGAAATTCAAAAGCAATGGGCTGCTGTCACATGAAGGTGAAGTCAACCAGCTTCTGGAGGAAGGAGATCGCCTGTCAGTGTTGAAACATCCTGGCGACTCTGCGATCATGGTACGCTTCCACGCTGAGTCAACAGGTGTCATTCTTGTGATTCTTCACACGGATGACTGTAAACGTTGCTGACAGGCACACAAAGAGGCGGTGCAGAACGGATGGCAGTCGTTCCTCAACCTGTGTCTGGCACAGGAAGTCCACCTGGACGGCGTTGAAGACTACAAGAAGGTAAGCCACCGTCATGTGACATTTTCCTGACACTTTTAACCACTGACTGCTTGGTATAGTTCCAGCTGGATGCAGAGACCTTATCCGAGTCCTTAGACAGACTCACTTCCAATCTGGACCCAAACTTACTGGAAGGGAAGAGCAACTCGGAGGCCCTCTTGGAACTTCAGGTACTCTGGCTTCTATTACACTGGGAACTCAATGTAGCGATAAGATAAAACAGGTCAACACATTTTTAAATTAGAGATGCAAGTAACCTTTTGTTTTCGATTTTTTTCTTTTTGCATATCAGGTTTTAATATAATAATGATCTTTTTTTTTTTTAATTATATTTTCAGGCTAATTTTCATACAAATTTTAATATAATAATAATTTCTCAAGCTCTACGAGGATGCATGCAGATATTTGAGTGGCATTTCAAATATTGTTGACTCCTCTGACATGTAAATCCTTCCCCCCCCCAGGGAGATGAGCCAGCAGTAAAGAGGAACGAGCAGCGTCTGGCGGCCCTCAGAGAGCTCAGTCGCAGAATAGCGCCGCTGAAGCTACGCCGAAGCAACCTCACCAAACCCATGAAAGTCGTAGCTCTTTGTGACTGGGACGATAAAAATGTGAGGAGAATTTTACAAGGATGACCATATGAGATAACACCACTTAGTGTCTTTTATTTACAGTTTCCATTACATTCCTTTGGTGAATTTTTAACTTCCTGGGTAATTCCTATAAATTCTTCTGTGTGTTCTTTAGGGAGCAGTGAGGCGTGGTGACGAGCTAACATTAAAGTCCATCTCTGATAATTACAATTGGGAGCTGCAGGATAGCAGCAGGAGAACCAAAAGGCTCCCCGGGGCCTGTTTCATGATGCCACCACCTGACGACGAAGCTCTGGAGAAAGTAAACAGGTGCATGTTGAACCATTGAAGCAATCAGCTTGTAAGAACCAGATGGATTCCAATGAAAAATGTCTCTTCATGTTCAGTTTCGAGAAAAGGCTGGCAAATTTGAAGAGCCAGAGATCGGCCATAATGACCTCACTGAAGAACCCCACCGTGGAAGTCGATCACCCAAAGCGTGCAGGTGAGAAGGATTGCTTTTGTTATTTTTTCTTCTTTTTTACTTTAAAATTGGCTGTGATCGTTGCACCCTAGTTTCCGTACAGAAGCCTCCAGAAGACACCAAAGCTCCACTGCTGGCCCGACACCTAGATGAGCTCAACCACAATTTGGATCTTTGCAAAATGGACATCCAGAAACGACAGAGGGCCCCTCTGGACAACCGCAACCCGGCACTAGACCTGGAAAACAGGCTGCAGGATCTCAAGGTTCAACTTTTGGAACGATGAAATGTCTTTGACTCCCATGATTTAAATGACATGCTTCCACTCTAGAAATCGTCCCTGACGGCGAGGAACCTCGAGTCAGAGAAGGCCGTCGTCCAGAGAGAAATGGACCCCATTTTGGTCAAGAAATCACTTGGATCCACCGCCTCAATCTTGCCACTCAAACTCGCGGCTGCCAACACAAAAATGGATGACATCTACAGTCTTATTGATCTTTATGACAAAAAGTAGGAGGAGCCAGCATGAAGCCGCTGTTGCATGAGAAACATTTTAGTAACAGGTTGCTGCTTTTCCCGCAGAGCTTCGGCCTCCATGTTCTTGCAAAGGCAGATGCAGAAGGTCGAAGGCGTGGTGTCTGGGTTCGAACAGGAGCTCGCGAAAGATGGCGTCATTCCCAATCAAAAAAATGCCCTGATGAATCGCAACCGTCAGCTCCAGGTGCAGTACGCTTACTATATACAAAGGATTTGTTTGGTCAGAGCAAACCGTGGTTCCATTTAAGCTAGAGCACAACACGTTCATGTCATCAAACAGGAAATTCGTCAGGAGCTTTCTTCGAAGAAGGACGAGTTGAACACATTAGGTCGAGACCTGGACGTGACCAAGCAAGCGTGCAGCGCCTTACAGCAGAATTTCAACGAATACTGTCCTGACATTCGCCGGCAGGAGAGTGAAGTAAAACATCTGAAGAACCGCTTCTCCAACGTCAGCAGTCAAGTCCAGGACAGGTGAGGGTTACCAACTCAGTGAAATGCTGAAACCAAAACTGATGGGTTGAAGAATAAAAACATTCCAGAGCCATTTGTGTTCGCCATGTTAAATTCCACAGTGTGCCAGTAATGTCATTGGTATGTGCATGTGTGGTTTAATGACCTCTTAAAAATGCTCTTAGTAATTCCAGTCCATTGCTGTAGGTCTACCCTCATACAGGAAGCCAGCAATAAAAACCAAGACTTCCAGAACGCTGCTCAGTCCTTGGATTTCTTTTTGGTCAATCTACCAAATAACACAATCAGCCCGACCGATAACGTGGCCGAGATAACGGCCAAGCACGACTTTCAGAAGGTGAGCGCAAATGTCCTTTCTCAACGTCACGGTGAATTTTTGATTCTGCTCGGTCTTATCGGTTGTTCTGGATTTTTAGAAAGTGATGGACGACATCAGCAAAAAGTCAGATGATGTTCGTCGGATCAAGGATCTCTCCCGAGAACTCCAAAACGGCTTAATTGTAAGTTGGGATTAATGTTGTTTACTATTTGCACTCGACCCCTGGCCCTTTCTTAAACAAATGAACTTTCAGGAATACGAGATGAAATCAAAGACATACCGCGGCATTTTATACGGCGAGGATGATGTCGACGACGATGATGATCAAGACGACGACGAACCTGTACTGAAAAAGCACCAATCTTCAACGATGGCTCAGGCAGTTCAGAGGAAGGTACTACAACATCGAATCGTAATACATAAATAAATGAGACTTTGACGCTTCGTGCTGACTAAACTTGAGATACGTTTGCCCTACAGGAAAAAGATTTACTGAACCGTTTCGCTGAGGTGTCTGCACAGAATGAGGAACTTCTCAATCAGATGGGAAGCGCTAAGAACATCCTTCTCAGGGTAAAACTCTTTTATTTGGCTAAGAGAGAGAAGAAATGGCTAGCTAAACTGAGAAGTGGCAATTCTAAGAAACATGCTTCTCTGTTTGAAATATGATTAACCCCTGACATCTGCAAAAAAATCACAATTTCTCTCTCTCTCTATTCTTTGATAATGTGGACAGAACCAAGACAATGTCAGCCGAGTAGTCGTCACTCAACAGCTTCAACTGCAGAGCCAAAGGGAAGACATGAAAGAGGCAGAGGAATTCTCCAAAGAACTGAATGAGGAGAAGTCCCGTCGCCTTTATGCTGAAAAAGACTTGGAAACATACAGACAGAGATACTTGTCCTTGAAGACCAGGAGAGGCGTGGAGAGGTTTGAGGAGAAGGAGATGGTGGAGTATTACCGTGATCCCAAACTGGAAGGGGAACTGCAGACTCTGAAAAAAAGGATTCAAGATGAAGGATATAAGAGGTCAAAATTCCAGTCAGATATAGAGATGATCAATGAGAAAATAATCCAAATGGAAAAGCAGCTCTCTGGTGTTGAACCTAAACTCTTAACCAAAGAAGTCACGGAATATGAACGAGACCCACAGCTGGATAAAGACATGGAACGGATCCGAAAAGAGATGCAAAAGCTTCGAGCGGAGATCCAAACAAGAGAGTCTGAGATCATTCATGTGAAGAAGGAGCTCAGCCTCCTGGCTCAGCAAAAACCCAAGTTCCGAGAGAGGGTTGTGAAGAAGGATGTGTTCAAGATGGAAAAGGATCCAGAGATGCTAAAAGCGGTTTTCACATTCAAGAAGGAAATTGCAGCAGAAGAAGCCCAATGTGTGACCATCAATAACAGCGTTTTCAGAATTCGAAGTCAGATTAACACACTGGAGAGAATCATTCCCACCATTGAACCAAAGATAGTCTCCAAGGTGGTCAAGAAAGTCCAACAAGATCCAGAGTCGGTAAGCGAGTCACAGAAACTACACATGGCTTTGGAAGAGGAGAAGGACGAGAATGTTATCTTGATGAAGGACCTGACCAAGCTTCAGCTGAAATACGGAGAAGTGGAGAAACTGCGGCCTAAATATGAGGTCAAAGAGGTGATCAATGAGATTTTCAGCGTTGACCCCGAGACGGAAGTCCATTTGCAACGTCTGAGGAGCGACCTGCAGGACTGTAGCCGAAAACGCACAGCGGTCGAGCAGCAAATCGACGTGGTGATGACCACGCTGACCACGCTGCGTAGTCAGAAACCCAAAGTTGAGTACAAAGAAGTGACCCAGGAGGTTATCAAAGAAGAGAGAAGTCCCGAGGTGGTCAGAGAGTTACAGCGGCTCAGCAACCAAATTTCACGTCTCAAAGTCAACTACGACACCACTCACGAGTTGCTGATACACCTACGCAAAGAAAGAGATGAGCTGAAAGCTGAGAAATCCAAAGTGGAGACCAAGGTTGTGAACAAAGAGGTCATCAAATATGAGAACGACCCCCTCCTGGAAAAAGAGGTGAACAGACTCCGAAGGACTGTGAGAGACGAGACTCAACAGCGCCGCACTGTTGAAGAATCTCTCTTTGACCTTCAGAACCAATATATTGTTCTAGAGCGCCAGAAGCCACAGGAGAAGACAGTGGTGCAGGAAGTGCTGCGTCTTCAGAAGGACCCCAAGCAGATTCTCGAGCACGAGAGGTTAAACAAGTCCCTAGACGAGGAGGTCAAATCCCGTCGGAAACTTGAAATCCAAGTGAGGCAGCTGAGAGCCCAGATTCACGAAATGGAGAACACTGTGGCTCAGATGGATGAACGCCAGAAGAAGATTCAGATCGAATCCGAGCTGCGGCAGATCAAAGCTCAGATCCATGAGCTTGAGACGTCTCCAAAACCTGTTGAGGAAAAGATTGTCATTGAAGAAGTTTTGAAAGTCGAGAGGGACCCAAAGCTAGAGAAACTCATGGGTAAGGTCCGTGCAGAGATGGAAGCAGAGGCAAACCAACTCACTCGCCTCCAGAGGGAAATCAGCAGCCTGAAGATGAAGTTGGAAATTCTGGAAAAGGAAAAGACGACAGAGAAGGTTGTTTACAGAGAAGTTCTCCGCGTGGAGAAAGATCCCGGTGTGGAAGCCGAGAGAGACCATTTGAGAGATCTTGTTGTGCAAGAGAGAAATATGAGACGCGACAAAGAAGACAACCTTCAAAGCTTTCGACTTAAAATCACCCATCTGGAGTCATCCATATCTGTTATTTCCAAAGAGGAGACCACTCTGATTTCCAACAGACAAAACCTCCAGAGGGAGAAGGAAGACCTCCTCAAACAACTCAAAATGCTTGAAACTCAAAGGCAGAACATCAGCATCACCTTCCAGCAACAATCCAAGATGATGAGCGAGAGAACCCAGATGGCTCGGCAAAGAACTATCAAGGCAACTTCTGAGAGCCAACGGCTGGAGAAGGAAATCTTGAGCGAAAAAGGCAAACATCACCAGATGGAAGTGATCATTAGGGAGCTGAAAGAAGCTGTCAGGCATGAGGATCAGGCTGAAACTAACACGAGGGAGACCAACCTTTCGACAAGGGTCACCATCATGGATCCCGACACTGGTGTGAACATGTCTCCTTACGACGCCTATCTGAAAGGACTAATAGACCGCACTCAGTACATCAACCTGTCGGAACTGGAGTGCGATTGGGAAGAAATCACATCCACTGGCCCCGATGGGGATTCAACCATTCTACAGGATCGGCAGACTGGGATGCAGTATGCCGTCAAAGACGCCCTGAGAGAAGGCCGCTTGACCCAGTATGATGTCATGCGCTATAAGGAAGGCCAAATGCCCATTTCTGAATTCGCTCTCCTTGTGGTGGGAGAATCCCAAAGATCTTTCATTCCACCTCCACCAATTACCAGTCCCAGATCCCCCATCAAATCAGTCCCGAGCTCTCCATTCAAATCCATGCCTTCTCCCCTGATGTCCTCCCACACTAGTCTTAACAACCACAGTGACAGTGTTGAAAACCTCTTTGGTATAAGTGATGAGCAATACCCTATCTCCGGTATTTTTGACACGTCCACGGAAAGCCGCATGTCCGTGAGAAGCGCTTTGACCCGTAAGCTCATCGACGCCGATACGGCTCTGAAGCTGCTGGAAGCTCAGGCGGCTTCCGGTGGAATTGTCGATCTCACCAAAAAGGACAAACTGTCTGTCCACAAAGCGGCCGAACAAGGTCTCATCGACAACGCTCACATGTACAAGCTTCTTAACGCTCAGAAGGCCTTCACCGGGATTGAAGATCCTCTCACCAAAGAGCGTCTCTCTGTGGGAAAGGCAGCGCAAAAAGGATACATTCCCGAGGAAAACGCAAAGTGGTATATTGAAGCTCAATACCTGACCGGAGGCTTGGTCGATCCCACCAAAGCCGGCCGCCTCACTCTCCAAGAAGCCGAAGCATCCAACGTGATCGACAGCAAGAGAGTCCAAGAGCTGAAGAACGAGTCGTCCTACCCAAAGGTTCTTGTCGACCCCATCAGCAAAGAGAAAATCTCATACAAGCAGGCGATGGATAAGTGTAAGGTTGACAAAGGCACGGGACTGTTGCTCCTTCCCGCAGCCTCGGGTGATCAAACCGATTCACCATCATACTCCAACTTTCGGTTTAGTTAGACTAACAAGAGAATCTAGATCGTGAGTTTAAGATGAGTGAAATGGTTGCCACCAGATTACACATTGAAATATTGCAATAACACACACATCTTGTTTGGTTTGAGTATGATTTGGGAATTTACTGTAAAAATCAGGGTCATGTCTGTTGTACCGTTCAGCATTCTAAAGTCACACACCTTGAACTGCTTTTTACAGACTTGTTTTTTTTTTAACAATATAGTATTTGTATTTTCAAAATGTATGCATGTATATTGCATAAATGTGAATCATACTTTATATACATAATAATAAATGACTCTCATAATAACATCTCCATGTTTTTGTCCTTCCACCAAATACATATTTTGGTTCACAGAACATGATATTACCCTAATAAAGTGGCCTGTTTTAGGTACACTTGAAAATGGCGGTGTACCTAATAGAGTGTCCGTGTGATTCGCTCGTTAAGTCAGTGCTTCTCAAATAGTGGGGCGCGCCCCCCTTGGGGGGCGCGGTGCTATTCCTGGGGGGGCGTGTGTGACCCTGGGGAACAGGCTTTTTTTTTGGCAGTACTAGAATAAAGTGTAATTGCGCGTTTACTACAGCAGGGGGCAGTGGCGCTCTCATTGTTACTTCTGTCACGTTTGCGACAGTGCAACATTTTACGACTTACAAGACAAGTTAGGATAGTCACGGTGGGGAGGGGGGGCGCGAATAGTTTTCTTCTTGCTAGGGGGGGGCGTAACAGAAAATAATTGAGAAGCACTGGGTTAAATAAAGGTTAACCTAAAAAAAAAAAAAAAAAAAAAAGTGAACCCTGAACTTTGAACCCGCGGTGACCCGTGGTGACCCGCGGTGACCCCGTGGTGACCCCGTGGTGACCCCGTGGTGACCCCGTGGTGACCTTTGAAAACTGAACTTTTAACTCTAGTTAAAAATCGAAAATGTGCACATGACCCCGTGAACTTTGAACCGACCTTTGACCCCTGGGTGAACTTTGAACCGTAAACTTTGACCTTTGACCCCTAGCTAATTACGTTTTTTTTTTTTTTTTAAACCGGCATAGCAGAACGATCCATGGTCTTCAGATGCCGCGCTGTCGCCATCTCCTGGTCAGTTAGTGAAATGCTTTTGCTGATGTTTTTTTTTCTCTCAATTAAAACAAATCAATTAGCCAGTTGGTTTTCTTTATTTAATATCTATTATCAGACAAAACCAAATTGTGAATCAGTCACCTAGGCTATAGCAGAACAAACAATCCATGGTCTTCAGATGCCACGCTGTCGCCATCTCCTGGTCAGCTAGTGAAATGCTTTTGCTGTTTTTTTTTCCTCTCAATTAAAACAAATCAATCAGCCAGTTGGTTTTCTTTATTTAATCTCTGATATCAGACAAAACCAAATTGTGAATCAGTCACCTAGGCCAGTGCTTCTCAAATAGTGGGGCGCGCATTCCTGGGGGGGGGGCGCGTGTGACCCTGGGGAACAGGCTTTTTTTTGGCAGTACTAGAATAAAGTGTAATTGCGCGTTTACTACAGCAGGGGGCAGTGGCGCTCTCATTGTTACTTCTGTCACGTTTGCGACAGTGCAACATTTTACGACTTATAAGACAAGTTAGGATAGTCACGGTGGGGAGGGGGGGCGCGAATAGTTTTCTTCTTGCTGGGGGGGGCGTAACAGAAAATAATTGAGAAGCACTGCGTTAAGTGCACCTGCGTGAAAAGTTTTAGCTCCTGTGGCACGTGAAAGAAGCTAAAAGTTTTCACGCAGGTGCGTTTAACGAGGTTAACTTAGAAAACATATTGGAACGCGGCCCCATGGACTACAGCTTGGCACCTGTGACCTTTGACCATGATATTTCCCTAATAAAGTGGCCTGTTATTAGGTACACTAGAAAATGGCGGTGTACCTAATGGAGTGTCCCTGTGATTCCCTCGTTAAGTGCAGCTGCGTGAAAAGTTTTAGCCACTTTCACGTTCTGCAAGCGCTAAAAGTTTTCACGCAGGTGCGTTTAACGAGGGTAACTTGGAAGACACTCCATTAGGTACACTGCTGTTTTCACCTTCTGATTGGTTGTGAGGTCTATCGATCTTTCTATGGTCTTTTTTTGTTTTTTTTTAAAGCCTACTTGATCATTTTTTCTAGCCTCATTTTAAAAAAAGCCTTTGAACCATATCACTCTAGCCTCTTATTTAATATCTTCAACAAAAAAAAAGATAATTACAAACTGAAGGAGAAAGCACTTTATACAGTAGAAATCATTTCATCTGAATTTTGATGGTAACATATAGACAAACAGCACTACAACAGAAATGTTGTATTCATGTAGTGACAGGAGTGTAACTAAATCGGTGGCTCTGCTAAATCCTTTCGTGTTGACGGTGCTAAGGAGCTGCAATTGAGCAGCTCAAGCCTGTTTACTGACGCACGATACGGCTTATCATGGCTTACAAAAAAGAAAACAGCTTCACACTTGTATGTTTCGACAGACTGACTACCTATGAGGTTTGCCTGCATGAGAATCAGTGCAAGACCTATTTATTCTACTTTTACTTATTTGACTTACTTTTTAGTTTTAAAAAAAACATTTTTAAATAAAGCCAAATGGTATCTTTTAAAGAAAACTAAATGGGTATGAGGATGACATCGATCTACATGTCAAATGATGACGTCATACGTCCATCTGTTGGTCGCTGTGGGCAAGTGGCACAGTCAAGGGAGCATTGGGGAAGCGGATGGCCTCGCTGTTACGCCTCATGTAGGCGTGGCCGCTGATGGGGTACCACATCTCCATAAAGGTCAAGGCGCCCACGGTGATGGCGCAGCGGCCCAGCGGCTTGAAGCCCATCTTGCGGTAGAAGGGGACCAGGGAGTCCTCGCACATGAGCACGGCCCGCCGCACGTTGGGGAGGCAGCGCAGGTACTGCAGGTAGCGCCACATCAAGATGGGACCTTTGCCCTGCTGCCGGAAGGTGCGATGGACCGCCAGTACGTGGATGTGGGCAGTGGAGCCTTGCGGCTTGTGGAGCGTCAAGGCCTCCTATGAAATAAACACATTACAGTGGCTAGAAAAAGTCTACACACGCCTGTTTAAATTCCACTCACTGACATCTCTTGACATGACCTCCCATCACACATGCATCTATCCATCTATCCATCCATCCATTCACCTATAGTTGGCTTACAGTGGCGAGACGGTCGCGGTCCCACAGTGAACTGATGATGAAGGCCACCAGCCGGCCCTCCTCAAACCAGCCCATGGAAAATTCTGGACACAGAGTGAGGAAGTGACGCACCTCGTCCAGGTGCAGCGGACACTCGCCTGACACGGAGATGAACGCTGGAGTGACAACACACAAATCGAATCAAAATTTGGACATCAAAACTGCCTTTTTTCAATGGAGGATGAGCAGGAAGGACATAATGGTGACATCTTACCTTCTCGCTCAATCTCAAACACACTGATGGCATCCTGCGTGTTGAGAGGTCTGACTTCACTGGCGGGAAGTGTGTGTCTCCTCTGGATTCCAGGCGACACCGAGGGCTGGATGGCTTCGCCCGATGGCTGAGCATCCGCTGAGGACATCCCTCCAAAAAACCTGCAGGAGTTGCTCTGATGGACCCTGCATGAATGAAGCAGACCTGCTTTGAGTTTTTAAAGGATGCCTGTGAGTCACGGTCTCATTTGCATTTGAATATTTGACCCCGGGTCAAAGGCCTCAGCTGGTTGTAGTCTTCTGTGGAAGCCTGTAATTTTTGGGGGGTACTCACATGGACGCCATTTGGGCAAAGCATATAATCATCAGTCCCTTCCGCTGACATATTCATTAACGTCCACTTACTGCAGGCTCACATAAAGCAGCTGTTTATAGATCGGAATATACGAAACAGGAAGGAGCATAATACACAATCCTTAAAACAACAATAACACACAGCAGCCTCCTTGGTGGAGGTAATAGCGGCTCACTTACTTGTAAGGTTTTGGATCTTGAGGCGAAGCACTTTTCTTTGTCCGTCTGCCTGCCTGCCACTCTAGCAGCATGCACGTCAGTATGGAGTGATTATTACTAGGAGTCACATGACGGGAGGATTACAGAAGTTGTTTCCACAACTCGGCGCATTAACAGACACGTTATCTCGTCGGCGACAAGACAAAAGCCTGCAAGATGAACAATAGAGTGGCAGCAGACGCGCAACAATTGGAAAACAACACTCATTTGTCTCTAAAATATCATTACATGGATGTTTTATTAAAATACATCTTCACAAAATGATGCGTATATGAACAGTACACGTGGACATAAATGTATTGGAAGGCACAGAAGACGTACGCGAGATCATTGTAATAAGTTGGAGATGTCGTTGAAGCTCTACTTTCTTACACGAGCAAAGCATTCTTGCACAGGGCTGGAAAAATACTCTAAAAAATAACTTATGTATCTCAAATGTACGCAATGGGATTTAGGGATGAGATGAATGCGCTCTACGGGATTGATGTATGTTGCCAATGTTGGGATACCAACCGCTGGTGTCTTCATGTGATGAGGAAAAAGCGTTCATACTCAAGAAGCTGACAGAGTTCCTTTTTTTTTTTTTTTTTTTGAAGGCGGAGCTTTCAAGTTAAGGCATGTTATTCCTGCTGCGGGCTGGGCGTCTCGTTGGCGTTGTTGTCCGTGACTTTGTTTTCCGGCTCGTCGTCCGACAGGAGGTCCAAGGACGACGATCCCTCCGCCGGCAACTGGCGTCTGCCTGAGCGACTGGAGGAAAAACTGATGGGGCCGCCGCGCCTATCACAGCAACAGGAATTTTAGAAATTCAACTTGGTTTTTTTCCATTCTCACCCAAAAAATCTGAGCAAGAGTACCGGAGTCGGTTCTTCAGCGTGTGGACCTCCCGGCTGAGGCCCTCGCTGGCCTCCGTGGCGTCATCCAGCTCCCTCTGCAGCTTCCTCCGTGACGCGTTGGCCCTCGTGGCCTCCTCTTCCGCCTCCTCCAGCTGGCGCTTCAGCTGCTTCATACGAGAGTTGGACTTTTCCAGCTTCGCGCGGACAAAAACAAACACAAAAACGACAAGGTTGTGTAAAAGAATACAAAATATATTTTGACAAATGCAAAATGAGAAAATAACATACTTGTTCTTTAAACTGGTCGGCATGGCGGCGTTCATCCTCCACCTGCATACAAATCTCTTTCAGCTTCTTCTCAGTCCTCCTCACTAACTTGTTGGCTGCTCCGCGCTCCCTGCACAGAACCGAACACGTTGAGGGCTTTGACATCTTCTCATCTTGGTGAATTAAGTATCTTACTTGGCCTCCTGCTCCAGCTGCTCCTCCAGCTGTGCTATCTTGGCCTCCAGCGCCGTGATGGACGCCTTGAAGCGGCTCTTGACGGAACCTTCCAGTTCGCTCAGCTTGGCCCGCAGCTCCTTGTTTTGACGTTCCGACTGCTGCCGAGCATTTTCGCTTTTCTGCGCCGCGCTGCGCTCGGCGCTCAACTCTGTGGTCAGCGTGTCGGCCTGCGGAGACCAAAGGGACCAAATGCAATCCTCTTCTTCAGAACCCTTGAGAAACTTAAAGGTGGCGCCGGACCTGCATGGTGGTCTTTCTGAAGCGGTCGTTAAGGAGCTCCATGTTGCCCTGCTCTTCTTCGAGCTCTTCCTCGAGCTGAGCGATACGAGCCTCCAGCCTCCTCTTCTCATCCATCAGAGCAGTCCTTCAGCAAAAGAACAAGAATGTGAGATTCATCTATTATGAAAATTATATTAAAAATAATAATAAAACACACACACACACAAACTTTGAATGATGAAATAAAAGGATCGTACTTTCCAGACGTGCTGTTGGAGATTTCATCTTGCAACTCGTCTCTTTCTTGCTCGGCGTGGCGTCGTCCTCTCTCTGACGCCGCCAGGTCCTAAATTGTGCAAAAGACCTTCATGATGCCTTCTTTCTTTTTCAAAGAAAATCCCTTTAAGAAAAAGCGCTTTGTACCTCATGCAGCTGCACAATCTCAGCCTCCAAACTCTTGAGTTTCTTCTCGTTTTCCTTGGATAATGCGAAAATATCGTCTCTGGAAGCTCGAGCATCTTCCAGTTCCCTCTGGTAATCCTTCATTTGTGCCTGGAGACCAAGTGTTGGTGTTTAGACGCTAAGCAGGCTGGTGAACGAAGCACAGCGATGTAACCGAAACGTGCACCTGTAACTTGCGCAGCTGTTTGATGGCTTCATCTCGAGCCTTGGTGGCACCTTCGATCTGACCCTCTGTGTTCTTCAAATCCATTTCCAGTTTCTTCTTAGCTGCAGTGGCTAACGCTTTCTGCTTCCTCTCATCCTCCAGCTCCGCCTCCATCTCTCGGACCTGAAAGGAGGAGCCGAGTCCATTTGATGGGCCACTGGGTGTTTGAAGGTCAAAAGCGAACCGGACGTCGCACCTGTTTAACGAGGGCTCGCTTCTTCTCGTCGTTTTGGTCATCACGGCTCTGAAGATCACGCTCGTACTGAGCCTTCATGGCCTGCATGTTGACCTCCAGCCGCAGCTTGGCGTCCTCGGTGGCCTGCAGCTCGTCCTCCAGCTCCTCAAGTTGAGTCTTCATCTCCTCCAGCTGCTGCTCCAGAGTGCGCTTGGATTTCTCCAGCTCGTGAACCTGAGGAGCGCGACGGATGTAAAGATGGCAAATGGATTTTACGGGTTCGCTAAGACTTACATTCTTGCCCACGTCGTCCTTGGAGTTCATCAGATCTTCCATTTCGGCACGGAGCTGCTTGTTGACCCTCTCCAGCTCGTCTTTGGCCTCCAGGGCTTCATCCAGCGCTCTGGTCATGGACAGAGCTTTGGTCTCCTTCTCCCTGGCCTCAGCTTCCGCCCGGTCACGCTCTTCAGCATAGCGAGCTGAAATGCTCTTCTCCTCAGCCAGCAACTAGAGGAAGAACGATATTGATATTTGGACATTAGCAAAATCAAAATTGGCTCCCCAGTGGACGTCTCACCTGGTCAAACTTCTTCTGTTTCTTCTCCAGGTTGGACACACTCTGCCTCTGATGATCCAAGTCAACGGTGAGATCATCCAGCTCCTGCTGCAGACGAGTTTTTGTCTTCTCCATCTTCTCAAAAGCGATGGTCTTCTCCTCCAGACGCTGGCCTGACATCTCCAAATCCTTTTGCAGCTTCTTCTTTGCCTCCTCCAGGCCGTCTATTGTCCCCACGTCATCCTCCAGCTTTTTCTTGCTCTCGGAGAGCTACGGGCAGAAAAAGGAAAGCGGAACTCAAATTCAGCATCGACCAGCAATGTCAGAGACGATTGATCTGACCTACCTGAGCCTGTAAGGTCATCAACTGTTTCTCCAAATTTTTGCGGGCCACCTCATCCTCCTCTTGCTGCTCCTGGATGGCATTCTTCTCCTCCTCTAACTGGCGCATGCGGCTGCTGAGGTTCAGTTTTTGACGCGTCTCCTCTTGGAGCAGCTCCTACGAGAAAATATGATCCATCCTCTGGTCAAGTCACATTTCATTTTCCCATCCATAGTGAAAGTTATGGTGGAGCACCTGTGTGTCTTGGAGCTGACTTTCCAGTCCAGCGACATCTTTTGTCATCTTGATGCCTTTTCTCTCTGCATCTTCCAACATGGCGGACACATTGTCGAGCTCAGTCTGAACGAAGAAATGATCCGTTTATTGGTCGGAACGTCGATTACGAAATACCGAGACCTGGACGAAGCGACACAATGAACTTCACCTGCAGTTTGTGCGCGCGTTCGGCCAGCTCGGCCTTGGTCCGCTCGCCTTCCGTGTTTCTGGCAGTGACCTCCTGCAGCTGAGACTCCAGTTTCTTCCTCTTGTGCTCTGACTCGGTTTTTGCTTGTTGAAGGCTTTTGACCTCGCAAGCCATTTCCTTGTTGGCGCTCTCCTGGCTCTGCTTGGTCTTCTCGAGATTAGCTTTGAACTACAGAGGAAACGTTAGTGTTCAAATTTTTAAAAATATTTTTTAAATAAATGTTCAGGGAAGTCACCGCACCCTCTTGGCCTGTTCGAGCTGCTCGGAGATCTCTTCCAAAGCAGAGGCATGCCTCTGTCGCATATCCTGTATCTGAGCCTCGTGGTTTTTGGACTCCTCCTCAATGGCCTTCTTCAGCTCTGCAACTTCTTGCTCTCGCTTGGTCCTGAATCGCACCAAAAAGTTGAAACCTTCTCCATTTCTGACAAATCCAGAAAGTGTTACCTTAGCTCCTGCTGAGCAGCCGTTGTATCCAAGGTGTCTTCCAATTCTGTCTTTAGGGCCTCCAGTTCTTCACTTAAATCTCGCTTGAGCTTCTCAGCCTTGTTCCTTGCCTGTTTCTCCAACTCCATGTCCTCCTGCAGCTCGGACAGTTGGGCCTGGAGCTCTCGCACTTGTTTCAGGGCGTTGTTCCTCTGGTTGACCTCATCTTCACCCCTGCAAAACATCAGGCAACAATATATATATTCAAATATATTTAACGTTCCAAACTTGTAATAATTACAAATATTGGACAAATAAAATACAAGATAAAACTAGCAAAGATATTAGACATTTTTTTAAAATAAAAAAAATGTATATTTAACATCCAAACTCGTAATAATGACTAATATTGGACTAATAAAATATAAGATAAAACTATTAACGAGCATTTTTTTTTTTAAATAAAAAGAAGTGTATTCTGATACGTCGCCACTGGGTGGCAGCAGAGACAAAGCTACTGTTCTACATCAGCCACATGTGCATTCTTTTATGATGAGACTTTCGCTCCAAATCCCTTCCCTAAACCACTTCAGTAGTTATTTATGGTGAATAAGTGAGTCATATTGATAAGTTGAAAATTGCGTGGACAGCTTTATGCAAGCCATTTTCCCCCTTCCAATTGTTTTGTCAGAAGCTTTTTGCAGTCGTTACATACAGACATATCCTGATGACGAGGTCACCAATCACACAATGACACATTCCAAGAGAGGAAGAATAGGAAAATAAATACTTTGTTGGGTTAGAACCAAGTTATGAGACTTGATGTGTATTCTTATCTATACGCTGTCAGTCCAATAAAATGCAGCAGGTGAGACATGTTAAATATGGCGACGGTGACCGCCATCGTGACTCACTATTAAACTTTAGCTCCGGCTCGGGTAAACAGTATTTTGTCTTCATGCCCTACCTTGCCTGAAGCGTTTGCTGCTCGTCCTCTTTCTTAACAATTTGAGTTTTCAACTCCTCTATCTGGGCCTGGAGCTCAGTGATCTGGTCCTGAAAATCTGTTGTTTCCCCATCCAGCTTCCTCTTCGCCTTCTCCAGCTCCTGACGGGTCTTTTCTTCCTTTTTAAGCCTCTCTGGATTAAACGTTGGACCATGTTAGAAAGTGATGAACTTCATTGACATGGCTAAGGTGGAGCTCCTTTACCTTCCAAGTCGACCATCATGATCTCTTGCTTGTTCTTGACCTTTCCCAGGTTCTTAGCCTTCTCTTCTTCCTCTGCAAGGAAAATGGTCATCTCATTGATACGATCCTCCAGTGACTTTTTTTCCTAAAAAAAAAAAAAGGACGTCTTAGGTTGCTTGTGTCATCAAAAACCCTTTGAGCATCTTTGCTGTCTCTCACCTTGACAAACTTTGTGTTTTGGTCCTCTAGCAGCAAAATGTCCTCTTCATATTTTTTCATTTTGGCTTCAGCCGTCACTTTCTCAAGCTGCAGCTTTTGTCGAGCTGCCTCCTCCTCATCCAGTTGTTCCTCCAGGTCCTACCAAATGTTTATTTAGCAAAGTAGAATATAACATTTTGGAGTAAATAAAAAAAAAAAAAAAAATGGACACGGCACAATATTTAAAGAGGAATATGAAAGAAAAAAATATTTTTATTTCTGTATTGTCACAGGCTTACCTGGATATGCGTTTGCATCTTCTTCTTCTCGTTGACCATGCCCTGTGCCCTCTCCTCTTCTTCCTCCAGCCTGGACTCAAGGTCATGAAGAATCTCCTCCAGTTCTTGTTTCTTAGTAGCCAGGCGAGCTCTCATTTCCTCTGCCTCTGCAAAGAGCTCAGTCTCTGCCTGCAGCTGCTCTGCTAAGATGGTTTTCTCCTCTGTTAACTACACAAAGACAAAACACTGATTGAGCAGGGCAGAAAGTCGAAGTATTATTTACATGAGCATATCTGACCTGCTGGTGTTTTTGTTCCATCTCTACCAGCTGTCCCACCACTTTTGTATGCTTCTCCTTCACTTTGACCAGCTCTTCATCTTTAGCTTGCATCTCCTCCTCTTGTCTGGTGACCTGCAGCAAGGGCTTCACCTGTATTTGGATTGGAATAGAAAGTTGTCATATTGAAGTTCTCCATGGGTCGTTAAAAAAAAACAAGAAACGCACCTTAGTGAAGAGTCTCCACCACTGCCAGTGACGAAGTTTCAAGTAGGCGGCACAATTTCTTTGGAGAACCTTTAGCGCGCTGAGCTGTTGCTGCTTCTTGGCGAAGGCTCTGAAGCAACGCGCGAGAGAGGATGAAACGTAGTGGCCATGTGGTTGCCACAACTCATCAAGCAGAAAGTGGAAGAGATGCAACCCTTACTTGCGTGCTAAATAGCCACGACAAGCAGCCTGGAAGTAAATAATAATGTCCGTGATCTTCAGGTCCCTCTCTTCCTCCAAGTGGGCCAGCACTCCCGCCCTGAAGAAGATTTTACTCTGGCCGATGCGAAACAGGTTGTTGTCAAGCTCCAGTGATTTGATCTACCAAAGAGGGAAATATTTGGAAAAAAAAGTTTGAGTCCACAATTAATATCTACTGACAAGTTTGTAATTGTCTGTTTGCTGACCATTCTCTCGCAGGCCTGCTTGCCGTCCATAAAGCCTTTGGGGATGGCGTTAGGAGTGAGAATCTCATACCTGGACAAATTGGATTGAATTAGCCACGCTAGCTCCAATGGAACACAAGCGATGAAACTGAAAGTAAAGTACCTCTGTCTGAACTCTTGAAAGACAATACGGTTGGGGAAGCCTTGTCTGCAGATACGGATCCCTTCCAGGACTCCATTACATCTTAGCTGGTCCAGAACCAGGTGAGGATCAAGTTTACCAGCCTGGAGGAAGCAGACAAACCAATGCATTATTCATTTGGAGGTAGAGTTTATTAATATGATTTTATATAGATATAAAAAATACTAAATAATACATACATAAAAATAATACATACAATAAGAAATAAATAAATATTAAAATAATAATTATATATAATATGATTAATACAATTCAATAGACCATGTGACTTACTCTTTTCTCATGGTTGGGGATGATGCAGCGGACAAAATTGGGGTTGGTGTTCCTCAACGTGGCCATCAGCTTGGACAGCTGCTCCTTGTAGAGCTGACCCACCGTGCGGAACATGCCCTTCTTCGTTTTGTACGCGGCGCCGAATGCCGTCTCGTTCATGCCGGCAACTTGGTCCAGGCCGACGATTCGGTCCACTGGTGATGCCAAATGTGACTTTGTTAGCAGGAAATTGAGCATCAAGCTGTTTCATATTATGGTATAAATGCAGGATATTGTATAATGAAGATGACATGGAGTATTTGTGTGTGCAATTTCTTTTCCAGTGTTGCAACCACCAAGTGAGACCACAAGCCAGCACCCGCTTTAACCTCAAAGCTGTCATAATACCAGCTAATACTCTGCAAACACAACTTTTGTCTTCCCTTTTTTTTTTCCTTGGTCTTCCCTTTTTTTTTTCCTTGGAATCATCTGCCGATTTTGTTTTTAAACATCGATTTACTATGTTACTGTGGTAAAAGCCGAACATGACCTAAAAAACATTGACAATATTCCTTAAGTATTTTAAGAATTTAAAAAAAGAAAATGTTTCGTACTACGTATTTCGGGAGGCTTAATACTAGAAATAGTTCTAGAGGAGGTCACAAGTAACAATGAAAGGATGAGGAAAATAACAGTGATATTTATAAAATAAATAAAAAAAAAGAATAGGCCATGCCAAGCCAAACAGGCTTTAAAGCGAGCGCGTAGCAGTCAGTGAGGAAAATATGGAGGATGTGCAGTAGCTAGGAGGACAAGTCATCAATCACCTTGAGGATCATGGAGCACAGACACATTGTCATAGAAAGAGGCTCTTTGATACATCTCAATTTCTACAACAACACAATTGCGTTCACACACACACGCAAACACACAGAAGACAGTGGAAGAGTTATAAAAAAGCAACAGAACATCGACAAAAAAGGATTAGTCCGGAAAGCAACACAGACAGTGAGTCTGTCACATTAAGTGTGTTCTTAACAGTGTAAGCATGCTCAGCTCATGAGTAAATACCGCAAGTATTCTTTCATCTCCAAAATGAAGCAGAAAAGGCTGTTGCGGAAACATCTCACCATCTTTCCAGAGTTCAGCCACAAACTTGTCAGTGGACTGATGCAGCAATGTGGCCACGTTGTCATTTAAGGGATCCATGTTCTTCATCAGCCATTCATCGGCTTTATAGTCCACCTGAAGAGAACACATTTGTTTTTCATTTGATTGACAGGTCCCCTGTGTCCATCCCGTGTCGGCTCGTGTTCGGTCGTGCTATGATAATTGGATTAGGCCGTAACACCATGATGTCCGACACACTAAAAAAAGAGCGCTGGATCACAGAGCGGCATTCCGAGTAATTGACACGGTGAAGGAACCTGAGATGTGGAATGCCGGTTCCCCATCTGGGATTCATCAGAATCCCGGAAAAGCAAACTCGCACTGTTTGCGCATATTTTCTCTTCGGTCTCGGAGGATTTATCTGAACGAGTCGAAATGAAACGCGTCTCTTTTCTGTTTGACATGGCAAGCTCGACTTAACAGACCGATACTCATCATTGCGTTCGTACAGATCAATTGAAGTCCAATTAAAACTTTGGAGACTGTCAAATCAACCATCCCTGACTGACGAGCTTCCACATGGGAACGACGAACAGCCAGCTATAGTTTTCTCTGCCCGCTGCGCCAAGGTGAAAACGGCCAACCTCGCTTATATAACTATCGGTACACGAAGCCGTCAATCTCGCGTCGATGTGAACCAGATGTGAGAATCCTCCTCCGGCGGCGGCGGCGGCAGCGGTCTAACAACCGGGCTATTGTATGAAGGTGATGATGTCATTCATCCAAAGTTTCAAACATTAGCCAGACATAGGCCATGAATAACTCTGACAGCTATTTTTAAGTAGTAGTCATACGATACTTTTTTTTTTTTTTTCCCTCTTAGCTATCGTAAAATATTTAAATATCAAAAAGCCCGACGGAATGACGTACCCTCCCTGCGTAGTGGATAATGCAGAAGTCAGCTTTGTCCTTGAGCTGACGTGGTTTTTGGAACTTAGTGTGGGTGCCTTGCTCCTGGAGCACTTTGTCCACAAAGGTCTTGTCTGTGGCTTTGGGAAACCAACATTCTTCATCCAGCAGAGCCAGAATACCAGGAGGGTTATTCTGAAAGGGACAAAGCTTGTTGAACATAAATAAACACCAACGAGTTTGGACATTCCGTGCATACAAACGAGGAGCACCGACCGGCCTCTCGATGAGTTCGATGCAAGGTTGCAGGTCGAGGCCAAAGTCGATGAAGCTCCACTCGATGCCCTCCCTCTGGTACTCCTCCTGCTCCAGGACGAACATGGTGTGGTTGAAAAGCTGCTGAAGCTTCTCGTTGGTGTAGTTGATGCACAACTGCTCGAAGGAGTTCAGCTGGAAATGAGGCGTGAAGGCAGACGTCCAGTTAGTTCGGCAGCGCAAGATGGCCGTGCGCGCCGGGCGGGGGATCCATTTCCACCTCAAAAATCTCAAAGCCAGCGATATCCAGAATGCCGATGAAAGAAGCTCCCTGACGTTTGGTCCTGTCGAGGGCCTTGTTGATGCGATGGACCAGCCAGCGAAACAGTCGCTCATATGTAGCCTTGGCTAGAGCTTCCACGGCAAAGTCAGCCTGTGCAAAGAGCGAAATGATCCCATCACAAGGTGAAGTTAGAGCACTCCTAATTTCTCGCGAGTCGTGTTAAATAACAACATGCCTGTTCCTTGGTCTGCGCTTTCTGTACATAGTCTCGTCCTACTTTTATCCTCGGAGTGAGGATAGCTCTGGTGAACTCCATAATGTTCAACCCGAGCAGATGGCAAAGCTTCTGCGCCGCTGAAAGGACAAAGAGATTTCAGGACAATATGTGAAAAACAATTATGCGGTCAACGACGAACGCGATATTGGATCACGCTGACACTCGGATATGCGGCCTGTCCACAGTTGAATGATTGATCAGAACAAATACCAAGAAGACAATCTAAGTTCTTGTTTTAGTTTTAGGGCTAGGAGCGAGATGGCTTCGACCATCTGTTGTGGTGAAAGGTGAGGGTTGAGTGTCGTTTCATTTTGGAGATTAGCAAACATGAGTGTTGAGTGCGTGCTCACCTGTGTTCTCGGGCATGGAGGCCTGATCCGTATTTCTCTCTTTCTTGAAGACAATGTTGCCAAATTGCAGCACAGCTGAGACTATCTTCAACATGCCTGACAAGAAAAAGACAAACACTCGTTTATTTTAGAGTGAAGGAACATAAGACAAATAGTCAAAAAAAATAAAAACATAAAATTATAAACTAAAAATAATAATCAAATAAAAATAATAATAAAACAACTAAATCTTACAGACAATCTCATCGTGGGAGAAGCTCATGATGTGCATGGCCTCTAAAGTCTCCTGGAAATTGTCTTTGTCTTGCTGACCAGGGATGGGGATGTTACCATTTGACAGGAAGCGGTAGTTGTTAAAACCTTCGAGGAGCAGGTCCGCTGTAACGAGAAAAGGAAGGTTGCTATTGTATTTTCAACTGTTGGGGCAAAAAAGATGGACGTAAATAAATGGCTATGACTGTGATGCTGGCTACAGAACAAACTCACTTTTGAGATGCTCTCCGGCTCCTGCCAGCAAGCGGTAGAAAATGTGAAAAGTTCTTTCATCTTTGGCCTGTCTGATTGCCCGGGACTTCTCCAGAAGGTCTGACAGCAAAAGTTAAGAAGTGAATTGGAACAGGACTCGAGTTTCCGCACGTTGTCAATGCTATAGCAACTACCCAATCATTGTCAAAGGAAACCAAACCGGATTCCAACCAGCATTCATAAGGATACACGTTTCAATATTGGCCCCGACGATGTAGCCGGCAACATCAAAATTGATTCGGATGAACTTGCCCTGCAGGAAAAAATATGATCAATATTTTTGTTAAAAATCACAGATGAATCTTCAAATCCCACTCACAGCTGCTATTTTGTGTAAGTGGCTGCAAATGACTGCTGACAGTGAGAAAACTAAATTCCTGTGTTGAGAAAAACACTCGCCCACATATTTGAAATAATTGTTGTCATCCCTGTGAGTCTCGTGACACGATGGAACATGACAGATGATATTTTCAGGATAACGACAATTTAGTGCTTTATTTGCTGTTGCGCAAGATGCTCTGTGCAGAACTCACAAAACGGGAGGAGTTGTCATTTTTCACTGTCTTGGCATTGCCAAACGATTCCAGGATAGGGTTAGCCTGAAGAAGCTGGCGTTCCAACTCGCCCTGTGGAGAGAGAGAGAGAGGTCAGAGGTCATCTAGCTGGCCAATGACAACAATGCTTTCACCAAAAATGAAATCTTAATTGGCGTTCAAATCAGAAGGAAAAACAATTCAATGGAGAATTGCATTGGTAAAGGTCGAGGGTTAAATGTGTGGATTCAGACGAAAAGCATGCAACATCAAAATTCTGACAGGATACGGTAACTCGCAAGGATAAAAGCTATGAAATAAAATTGACATCAGATCCAAGACCCCCTCTTGAGGTTCTTATGTGGTTAAGGGGGTCCAACGAGCGAAATTGTCACGATAGAAAATGTTTTGCTGACATTGCAAAATATGTTGATTCTAACAGCAGAACTTCTGGCTCGACTTTCTTTCCTTTAGTCAGCATGATGTGATTTTTGTCAAGGGAATTTAACAAGTGAAGAAGGCCAAGACATTCAAAGAGTTGTGAAGCCAAAAAACAACAAAGAATGTATTCCAGCCCATGGTAGTTTGACTTTTATTCCCTTTCCCTTGACATTACAGTAAAAAATGAAATATAGCTCTTTATAGTACTAGAAAAAAGGCTACTCTTGATAACATTCCCTAAAGCGTGCCTGAATTTCATTCACAAATTGTGTTTTCTACTGTGATTCCAAAACAATGTGTTCTGGACATGAAAAAAAAGAAAACAAAAACAAAAAACAAAACACTGATGGACAATAAATCCAGTGGGTTACACTTATGGGCTTCTTTAGTAAATTGAAATGACAAATAAGTCAGTCTGAATGGCTGGTTGCTTTTGAGTGTTTTGAGTCAACTTCTAAATATGATTAAAAATAAATAAAAATAAATACATGCGACATGGCGCATAATTCAGCCACAAGCAAAGCAACTATTAGTCTTTCATGCAGCTATTACTGAAGCTCTTTTGAAGCCGACAATGACATATAATAAGTCAGAAATCAGCACATGTATCACTTCAGAATAGGCAGACATTCCCAAGTGATTTGGTGTGTTTCTCCACTACCTCATATTTTCTCCCCCTACCATGTCTACATTCCTCTGGCTTTTGCTCAGAGGCATCCATAATGTACTGCAGAAGGAGAGCGAGCGGTATGATGGAGGTCAGACTGATGGCAGGGGCGACTACTGAGGCCCGAGGTTTACAGTTACTCGTCATATGAAACGATCCTGTTTGCAAGAAGTAGCAGACTAGGGGACCCTTCCCTCCAGCGGTTTTATAATTACAACAGATCTATTTATTTTGGGATGATTTGGGGGTTAGCTGGATATTAGTCAATTGAGACAATAAAAGCAGTAAGGCATGCAGGGAGATTTATGGACTATCCAGTTCCATGAACCAATTCCCATTTTTTGTATTTGTTGTCCATGCAGCAATAATGTGACCATTGGAAACAAATGTGAATATTTGGTTCTATTAATACCTCACCAGTGAGTGGACATTGTGATTTCCTAGGAACATTGTAGAGGCGATCATTTGAGATCTATATAGTATTGCTGTTTATGTTTCTTACCATGATCAGTTTCTTCAATTAAGCATGCAAAGTCATTTCGGACATTAGAAAATAAGGGCATGCAAACACGCACAAATAAAAATACACATTGAGATAGCGGGGAAATGCACTTGCCTGAAGCTTGAATGCTTTGGGAGATTCTGGCTGTTTGTTACGGATAAACAAATGTACCAGTTATGTCAGACACAAGCCGAGCCACCATGAACATGGCCATGAAAGAAGCTACACACAAATGTATTACGTTAGCTTTTGATTAGCGTGGGACTCGGCAAAATATTCAAACCAGGTTATCAATTTCGTGTCGTAATACGAGGGTTCGATTTTGAGGTTAAGCGGAGAGGATGGATGACAGAGGAAGTAAGCTGGAGTAGGGGTGAGCCTCTTACTGGAATGTTGTGGTCTTTGCGTCCTTTGTGTGAGGAGGCAACGTGGGCCAGGTACTGGATTACTTTTTTGGTGTTCTCCGTCTTCCCAGCGCCCGATTCACCTCTGAAAACAAAAGGGGGGGGGGGGGGATGAAATTGTGGGTTTTCAACTTGAACTTGAAAAAAATAATAAATGAAAAAAGAAAAACAGGATCTTCAGCCATGTGTTGTTGTTTTCTATATAATCACCCATCTGCCGAAAAGGTTTAACTTCCCACCATGTGGTTTTGTGGGCCAGTCTCCAAAGTTTTCCAGTTTCTAATGATAGCCGTGTTGAGCGAGGACCATCGGCACTTCCCAGGGCCTGGAAAGCCACGCTCGCCAAGACAGAAGGCAATGCGGCACTTCAACATGCGGCAACATACCGGTGGCTTTAGTCGAGCTGCTTATTAGCTTCTCTGCACTTAGATGCGAGGGGTGAGTCCGCAAAGGCAGGATACCGACATGGCCAATGTAGGTCATCGCATCCGAACTTGGCTTCATGTTTTCATAGTTATGCGTGAGTGAGGGAAAATATCATGTTGGAATATTTTTCTGGAAATAACCGCCATCCTTACGAGGCTTTTCGACTCCGAAGATTGTAAGTCCGCATTATAAACGTTGACTCATACTCGTAGCTGGATAGAATTCATAACTTCTAAGTGAGAAATTCTACGAGTCGTTCATTTCAAGAGCCGCTCCCCCCGTTGTCATGTTTTGAATCGACAACAAGGACGCGCACAGCTTTTTTTTAATGTATGGGATGACCATCTGGAAGGCTGAAAGTCAGATTTACTGCAGTCTGCAATTTTCGGCAAATCTTTCTTTTGACTCCTGTATGGAGCCTTGGGAAGCTGTAAAGGAGACATCCATCTGTTTGTCATTCTCAACGAACCAGGAAGCAGTCTGCTTGCTAAAAAAACAAGGTCATTTTACAATATGAAGAACACAGAGTACGATCTGGTGAAATTCCCCGACAACGTAAATGATAACGTTCTTTTTAAGAATGCGAGTCTCTTTGCAAATTGGAACAGCTGCATACTTGTTAAATCCAGAATAGGACAGCGAGAGAGAGGAAAAAAAAAAAAGGTCAAGGAGTCACAATACTCACGTGCAAAGAATTGATTGGTCCTCACGATCTGTTGAGATGAGAAAAGAACAGTCATCAGAAAAAAAGCTTAAGCAAACTCAACTTTCCTGCTGGAACCAAAACCATTTGTAAACAATATTGAAATATACTGCGAGTTAACAAGCGGGCTGTTAAACGCTGCAAGAAAATCTTGAGGCCAGTTCTCGACACGTCAACACTGCAACAACATCCATACATGCCACCAAAAAAAGAAGTCAATTACAGAAACCCGCAAAGTAATCTATTCTAATAAGATCCTTCGGTAGAAGTGCCACAACCGCGAGCCGCACGTAAAACAATTTTCCTCCCTCAAAATTGAAGCTGATGATTAAAAGCCTCATAATACAATGACAGCTGTCAAGGATTGCAGTTACCGTGTTTGCGCAACAACCAAAATAATATCCTTCAAGAAGTTTGAAAATAAATGAAAGTTTGTCTAAGCAGTATAAAATAGGCGCCAAAATGGAGCCAGTCTCCTCTTGGTTCCAATATAAACTTGTGACCCAACTGAGGTTTGCTACATGACACTTAAAACTTTAATTGTTGGGTAATACGCGAGAGTCTTAATCGTGCACTAGTTTATCATCATCCGATCCGTTCAATAAAACTTTGGTTTGTGTAAATCGTAAATATACTGTATCCATCACAAAAGTGCCAAGCTTCATTTCTCCATATAGAGTCTCGGTGATTTCGAGTGTTCTTTCTGCTCCCTTCAATGTCTGCTGGAATTCTCACGGCAGGAAGTGAGAAGCTTTTTCATTTCCTGAAAGATAAATTCAGAAACACCTCTCCAGACTTTCATTCCAAAAGCTTCCACATTCATCATCTTACACCGCTTCTGCTGCTGTGTCTATTTGTAGGATTTACAAACCTGAATCAAGTTTACAAAAATAAACATCATGAATTTGACTTTCGTTCACAGTGCTCCCTTCTGCTCATAATTTATCCTCCAAGAGGATTAAGCAAACCTTAATTCTTCACATTCCAGAGCATTCCCACTCTCCCTCCAAGTTTCCCCTTTTTTTTTTTCATTTTGGCATAATAATGCTCCTCGATGGGATTTCATATTTTATTTCATCTATGTTAAGCAACTGAACAAACAAACAGTACTTTGCAGGTAAACAAGGTTATAAACATGTTTTTTTTTTCCTTCCTCTTTGTCTTTGCAACTGGGTACCACATTTCTTCCACGCCGCTGCTCAAGCTCACAATTTGCTTGATAAAAGAAGTTGTAAAATGGCGCTGAATGCAGTGAAAGGTCCATTACCGTGGCAACCACTTCACACGCATCAGAAATTCCCCAGCACTCACGCTACTCATCTCTATTCGATTCGCTGACATTTACCCACAAATACAAACTCGTCAAAAAATAAATAAAAAATCATTCTCCCTGACAAAAAGTTTTTCCACATTTTTGTTTGTTATAACAGCAAAAAAAAAAAAAAAAGAAGCTACAAATGACATAATAAAATGTTTGCAGTTAATGACTAGTTTGGATATTTGCAAAGCTCTCACTTAAAACTCTTTTGGAGGTAAAACGATGCATGTTTCATTAGATTCTTTTTTTTTGTAACCACTGAATGACTAAGCATTAGTCATTCCCATGCTGTTGGACCAGCTGCCAGTTTGGCATTCAACGGCACGCACGAGTGTATGAGGAGCAGGCCAGACAACCCCGCAGAGCTGACTGGCCATTTGTGTGGACCAATTTATGCGTGCATGCTGGAATTCAGCGCTTCCGTCACAGCGGGCGTCATTTTTGGGAGGTTTGTGGGGGGGCAGGTGAGTAGAAGACAATGCGCTGACCGTTTATGTTGCCACTCAGTACCACAAAAATGTTCTGAAATGTCGAGCGGCAACATTTCTGCTTGATGAACAAAAAAGGGAAAACTTGCAACGGGGAGGAATGTGGCACTCTTTCAAGAGGTGACGGATCACAGGGCAAGCGACCCGATTGTGGTGGGAAAAGTCCAGATAGGAGAATGGACAACTGGAAAGATAGATTAGCAGTAGGGAAAGTGGCACATTGGAGGCAAGGCGGAATTGCACAGGACATAAATGTGCTATATATAGAAGAGTGTCAGCCGCTGATCTTATGGCTGCTTCTGCATTGATGGGGACTAGTGACGCCGGTTGGCAGCTGAGATCACAGACCAAAATAGTTTGTCATCAGGGGTTAGGCAGTGAACGTCCACGCCTTCGCGGAAATGAGCACAGTGGGTTTGGGACCCCCCCTGGGTTGTGTGTGAAGGCTTCTAGACACACTGACAAAGAGGAAAGAGAGGAAGCCATTCACACCTTGGCAATACAATTACTGTCCATTTGGGTTAGACAGTTACGATTGTGTGTTCTCTTTTGTTTTTCTGAGCAGTGTGTAAAAAAAAAAAGAAAAGAAAAAAAGGGGGGGGGGGATGTAGCATTAAGTAGAAGATGAGAGTCACATCACAATGAACCGGAGGTTTGAATTAGAAAAGAGGAATTTGTGAATTAGAAGTTTGTTTCGCTTTCGTCTTATTACTTGGCACACTGTGCGCCAGTTTAATTGCACACGGAGAAGGAGAAAAACATTAGACATCCAAAGATAATAATTTTGGAAAAGACGAGTACTACCTGTGGGTGATGTATAGCTTATTTAAATGGCAAGCATGAGTGCAGAACAGTAAATAATGTCACTGGAATGCTAAAATTGAGTTGTGTCTCGCCTTCAATATTTTCTAATACTATCCACAGTTCAGGGAAAATTCAGCCAGATTTTTTTTTCCCCCACAAAACATATTTCTTAAATGGTCTTATATCATTATGGAGGTGAAATAAGAAAAGTCTGTGAAGGAAAAGGAGGAGCTTGTGGTGGAGAAAATCCAGGCCCCACATGTTTTTCATGGTGATTTGGAAAACATCATCGGGCTGAAGGATAAAATCTTTCAAATGTAATGCCTTTATTTCGTGACTCATGAACGAGCCACAAAAAAAAAATTGGCAATATAAAAAAAAGAGCTGAAAAAAATCCATGGCTGCACTTTCTTGTCACAAGTTGAAGCATTTGAGTGGATAACATCTGTTGAGAGGGGGGGGGGGGGCAAGAGTGGAAACAGACGGGATGATGTCACATTTTGGTCTGGACCGTTGATTGTGTTGTTCCTGCCTCACACTCGGGCTCGCTTTAACCACTCGTCGCTATTAACTCTGGACATATGCGCTAACCGGTTGGAACATTAGCTAAAACCATCATCAGCCATGTTTTGTGGTTGGCCAATGAGGCTGTCGCAGGAGATACGGCAGAAAGCGTTTGGCAAAGTAATCGATTGCAGATGGCATGCGTTGGGTGGCTTGTCATTCCACAGAGGCTCTTTGTGGCCCGCCCGCCATCATCCAACAGAACAAGGCTGTTTTCATGTCCGTGCATGTGGGTTCGTGTTGGCACCTTTAATATCAGAGCACGTAACTCTGCAGGGAACCAATCACAAAGGAGAGTGAAGGGAAAATGTTAACAATGATCACTGCAAATGTATGGAATGACCATTAGAATGGATTTTCGAAAATTAATAAATAAATAAATAAATTTGCAAAATTTTGATCTACCGTGTTTTGGTCTGATGTTATATAAATACTATAGAAAGTGATTTAAAAAAAAAATTAACACGAGTAAGTGTGAAGTCTCACACTTTATGACATCCAGTGAGGCAGTGATTGGCAGCCAGGCAGTTTTCTCGCCTCGGGCCAATCGCTGGCTGTCACTGTCGGGTAATTTTGGGTCGATTTCCCTGCCGGCCACCTCCTTTTGTGGTGTGCAAAGCCAGCATTATGATAATACAAAAATGAAGCCGGTGGCAGCCTTTAAAAATGACTTTGGATGCATGCACAAAGCAGGGAATGCCTTCTTCTGAAATCTGTGTTCAAAAGGAAGGCTAATGCTAGGGGAAACACAGAGTAAGCGGATGCTGAGGAATGTGGCTAGCACTGAGGCTAAGCTATAAAAATCACTGCAGAAATACAACTATATGCTGTATGATTTCCACAGCTGTCTGATCCTGAAAGCTGCATCTGCCAATATGTATTACAGTGTGTGTGTGTGTGTCTCACATTTGTCATCTCCTGCAAATTCTCAGGGTACAGCGAGCGTGAGATTTTAAAGGGTAGCCCTTCCTTCCACACACCTGTTTTGTCACTCAAATGAGATGTTGCCTCTGCTTGGCCTCATTACCCCAGACCAGAGAAAGGGCCCGGTTTCCAAGGGGCGATTTTCAGGAGTACCCGTCTGCATCCACAGGTCCCAGCACCCCCCCCTTCAGAGTGCACAAAGCCGCCATTGTGCAGCACAATGCTGGCTGCCCCCTCTGAATTTCCCATCTACCCTCTGCTCTAAGGGATGACACTAAGAACCTCCACCATGCTTAATTTGGACCTGATTTATTATTCTAAGTAATATATCAGTAATTTAGCCGGGAATATTCATAAATCTTTCAATGAGAATTCAAGGAAAGTCACACAATGCATGTGTTCACCTCACCAAGCAACACTGCTGCGAGGTTTTCTTATAAAAAAAAAAAAAGAAAAAAAGAAAAAGAGAAGCTACAACAATTCGAGCAGATTTGTAGTTGTATTTTTCATGCCAAGCAAGGGGGGGGGAACCAAAATGCCTTCAAGGATGTGGGAAATTCTTCTCTTCCAAGCCAGACGGTTTTGTTGTAGGAAAAGAAGAATAAATGAGGAATGGAACAATTCTCAAGTGAGGAGGACCGGCTGTTAAGTCAGAAAACGAGGTAAAGTCGCCGTTCCAAATAAGATTAGGATGAGAAAAAATAAATAAAAATATATCAAAATAAAAAAATATATAATATAATAAATAATAATATAATATAATAAATACAAATAATATATATAATAATACAATACAAATAAGATTTGGATGAGAAAAAAAAAATCTAGACAAAATGGTGGTTGTATTCAACAAATATAAGGAGATTCAGCACCACTAAAGTCCATTTACACTGTCACGCAGCAAGTGACACCTCTATCCGAGTTCCCTTGAGATGGTTATTAGGGTTGGCCACACGTGACACGCACACACACGGTATCCATGGCAATGCACTCCTCCCCAAAGGAGTCCCGTAGTAGCTAATAGAGCGCTAGAGACAACTTGACCGTGACTCAGCGTGTAGAATTTAGCACGACGGGGTATTTATCGAGGGGACGGTGATGACCTCATTCCACTGCCTACCCTCTGTGTGGGCCAGGGGGCTCAAAAGAAAGAACCCCAAAGAAGAATGGGGCCAAAGAAGAATGCTGGCACGGGACTTGTCTCATACTGAGGCCGCACGCAAAAGCGCTGCAGCTGTGGAGTGTCGACGCAACAAACAAAATCCATAAACACCTTTTTAGCGTGCATGTGACTAAGACGAGGGATGACATCATCATTTGAATAATCATGACTGGTCAAATGGTGATGGGATAGGGCTGAAAACACATCAGGTTGATGATCCCTTCAGATCGAATTAATAATGTCACATCCTCGCTAACCTTCTGACCTTTCACACACTTTCTCCGTACACTAATCACCTGAAGTATGCAGCAAAAACCAAATGCTGCTTGCAAGTGAGCTAAACTCTTGAAATGACTCTTGGTGGAAAAACACTTCACGCATTCTGGCACCGAGGTCCAGTTCTGAAAGTGACGGAGCAAGAATGTGTCAGAAGCGGTACCTTGAAGCATGCAGCGGTACGCCGCCTCCGAGATGGCGTAGATGTGAGGTGGCATCTCGTGCCTCTTCTTGCCCCGGTACATCTCGATGATGTTCTCGGAATATATAGGCAAGTTCTTGTAGGGGTTGATGACCACGCAGAATAGGCCAGAATATGTCTGCAAAACATCAAAATGGAGTGAGAAACATAATATTGAGCAGCACTTTAACTTTGTTCTGTTGCCATCTGGAAGGAATCATCAAGCTGTTACAATGAAACTGAAAAGGTTTTGGGAAATTGTCCAGGGCTATTTTGAAGGCATCCATTTTTATCTTCCTCCTTTTAGACAGCCTGCTTTCCATTCATTGGCAAGAGTAGAGTGCAGCCAACCGTTCATTGCCCAACCAACCCGTCACGCCGCTTCACATGTTGACATGTGTATATCATAATTAGAGTCGACTGTGACAGAACTTCGACAAGCAAGCAAGCAACCAGGAACCAGACAGCATACTGAAATGGTTATATAATAGCTCAGTTTGGCGCCCATGGACCAAAAACAAGAGGATGTTCTGTACAAATGATGAAGAACACTAGAAAGGAGTTGATGAAGCATAGAAAGGTTGGGAGAAACCAAGGAATGAGTTGGATGGCTTTTCCAAACGTCCAGTTCAGTAGATGTGAAGCTCTTTGTGACTTTTCTGTCACAACACCAAGATACTAAATGGCGCCTTCATTGTCACTAGTGGCAGCAGACCACACAAATAACTCAACATCATGCCCAGGCCCATCTAGGAAAGGCTAGGTGATATTTCCACTGTGAAATCAGATCCCGTGGCCTGGTAACAGCTGAGCAACAGCGGACGCGACAGCCGACCCCGTCTGCCATCTCTGGACAGGACATGGATACGCCGTCTCCCCGCCGCTAGCCACCCAACGTTTGCTAGCTAAAGTGGCCGGCAAAAGAAAGACACATCAGACGGATGGACACCATGGAAGAACGCTGATGCTTTCTGACAGCTGAGGCTTATCGTTTGATACAAAGGCTTGCTTGTTTCCAAATCCAAGCTACTGTGGTCAAGCCCCAATTCGGAGTTCTGATTAGCCTGTGACGCACCACCTCGTCAAAATAAATCCTTTCAATCGGATGCTACGACGGTGAGCCACAGTTAAACGATGCTGTGCGTCAAGCGTCCACACTATGACCCAAATATGGAAGTCATCACCTAACTTTTAAATCCTCCGCATGAGGAAGGCTTAGAGGGGCTTTACCGCATGGATATAGTTCAACTCCGAGGAGGTAAGTTAAACAAGTGAGCTAGGAAATTATCTTCCTGTCAAAAAAAAAAAAAAAAAACAGTGAGGACACATGCTTGCAATTTGTTTTAGCCAAAATCCAAATTAACAAGATCCGAAGCTGAACATGAGCCATGACAAAACATGGACTGAGCCAACTTGGTAAAAGAAAAAAAACAAATAGGAACTGGTATTAAAAGAAGATCTGAGAATCCGGCTGGTTGTCTTTTATGAAACTTTTTACATCTGAGATTTTTCAACACGCCGCGAATAATATTCCCTCAGGGGACAAGCAACCTACATTCTATTTCTGAAAAGCAGAAAATGGGTCACAATCAGAGATACCAACCTTATTTAACGGTATCGGTACTCATAAAGAAGGCCGATACAGCCACCGATACTTAAGGTGAACAAAATTTGACATTAAATAAATCCGTGAATGAAATGTTATATATCAAAATTCGAGCGTTATCGGTACTTGGAGTACTCAAAGAGTGAACACTGTATTGACATGTGTGGTCAGGAAGTTCAATGTCCCATCCTGTCCCAAACACAGAATGATAAATATTAGATGAAGCGATTGCATAGTAAACGGCTAAAGGTCAACTGCGGTGTGCAAAAAAAACACTGAATACGAGATGACCTTCAAGGTTAATCATCACCCTGTGAAAAAATATACAGCAAACACAAAACCTCCGAAGTTACTCACATAAATGAGTCCAGAGTAGTAGCGGTCCTTCAGGTTGTGCAGCACAGAAGCTTCATTCAGGCAGGTGAGCTCAGCCATGTCCTCCACCTTGCTGAATTTAGGAGGGTTCATCTTCTGGATGTCATCCTTGTTAATCACCACCTTTTTGCCATTCTCGGCCAGCTCCACCACAACCTCCTCACCGCGTTCCTCGCGGATACTGGCCCCCTCAAAACCATGGCGTTCTGAGGGAACCCAAACCAGCTTCTTGGCTGTCCAGTCGGCCTGTGTGGCCGGGTTGTAAACCACGGCGCGATCCACAAACAGGTACCGCTCAGGGTCTTCTTGTCCACTTCGATGCGACATAGTGCGTTGGCTTGACGAGAGCAATGTGGGCACCTAGATGAGACAACAGAATGAATGAACAACAAGTCAGTGTGACTAATAATGTAACCAATATATATGACATTGCTGCCAGTGCATTGGCATCCTATTTATCTATGATCCATGACTCATCCAGTTCAGGGTCATAGGGAGCTTAGAGGTGGGCTGGTGACCTGTCAATCACTTTGGAATCCCAAACACACCCAGGGATGGGTAGAGCCCACACAAGAGTGTCTTGATTGATCAAATGAATCCTGTATATGCTGGAAATTGATCGATAAGCCAGTTAAAGTTGTCCACAAGGGAGTTCAGTGGAGAGTGTGCAGGAGCCGCAGTGTGCGGTTATCATTTTTATTGCGCATTGTGCGTAACTGCGTCGCTCTGCGCACAGTAACGGGACACGAGGACGTCATTAACGGCATAAATAAACCTCCACTGATCAAACCTTAGTCATTTACAACACACAGAAATTAATTGAAACACACACTAATCATTTATACGTGAAAGGTTTGTGAGAGTAGATGACTGCAATGCGTAAACAAGCGACAGAAAACTTGTAAACACAAACAAATGTGTGGCAATAACATGACAAAGGAAATTAGAAGTTGAATAAAGGGGTAATTAATGGCACTGCGGTTGTGAAAAGGGAGCAGTTAATTGGGTGATAAATGTGCTCCCTGGTTGTTTTGTTTCATCCAAAGTACACTCCTGCAGCTAGCTTAAAGTGCTAATTATAGCGCAGGCTGTGGAGTCTTATTCGAGTTCATCTGATTAAACAAGAGGTAGGAAAACAATTAAGTAAGCATTCAAATCTGCTTTCTGAACTCACGTCACACGAATAATTAGAATAGTCCAAGTAAGTTTGGGCAAAACTCCCTCCATCCCGAAATCAGCAGCTCCCAAAACATGGCTATCCGTCCATCACCTGATGGTGATTACCAAAACTCACCTGGTGTCGTTCCGAGAAGCTCGAGTCCGGTTCCCCACGCAGTCCACTGTGCCACTGATGCGCAGCCTCTGTGTAACGTTCTGCTCCACGCACACAAAGGAGATGCAGGCATGTGTTGGGGCTCCGGTATGCACCACAGAGGCAGGACTGCTGCCTCGACAGTGGGGCCCCTCCTCGACCCCACACTTGACCGCCCTAGCCCCCGCCTACGACCGACACCCAACTTCCGACGTACCCCATCAACTGAGGAGCGTGTCACGTGGTCTGTAAAGTATAACTAGTGGTTGATTTGATTGCTTTTCTTACAACTTTTTACTTTCACGCCGCACATTTATTTAAAAGCATATCTATTTTCTTCTTTTTCAAATAACCTTGTTACAGTGGAAGACGCAACATAAAAGATTAAAAAAAAAACTCCAAAAACCAACAGCAGTTGAGATCTTGATTTATTGGTATAAGTAACTTTTGGAAATTGTTTATTATTGACCAAATATCAACATTAACGACATTTGTGCCAGTTTAGAGGGTACATTTCAGCCAACTTAACGGTGCATTCTGCCATCTAGTGGAGAAACATTTATTTGCTCCGCCTGTCACTAGCACTGATGACAGGTGAGCAAATATACATTATATTATTACATTTCACCACAGTGACCCCAGTTTGCTTTCGGGTATGCAGAGAAAGACACATTTTTTAACCAACATTTCAACTGGAAAAATTTTACTATAAATGGAAAAATGCAATGACAAAACTCAAGCTAAAGACAGGAAAACCAGGTATCATCATAATCCAGTTTTGACATGATAAACAAGATATTTTATGTACAGTCTATAGTAAAGTTACAGGCCTCAGCGTCCGCCTCTCCAGGCAGCTCCGCCCCTCTTCTTCCCACCTCCTCGTCCCACTCCCGAGCCTCCTTTTACCTTTTTCCTCACCCCGCTTGCTTGTTCTGTGTCATCCTCGTCTCCGTCTCGGTCTTTGGGTCTTTTCCGTTTCTCACCATGTTCCCTCATTTCCTGAAAAAATAAAACCATATTAATCTGAGGAAATCCAATCATATTAATCACACTGTCTTAAAAACAGAGCCTTTATTATTTGCTAAGTGGTGAAAAATGAAATGCATGCTCGATTCACGCCTTTTAGCATTATGCAACATCGCTGACTCACCAGCCTGGCAAATCGCTGGGCCTCGCTGACCCTCTCCACCAACATCATCACCTCCTCCTCGTGTGTGGGGAAGGCAGGAAGTTTCTTCCCAATCAGGTTTTCAATTCGCTGGAAAAGCTCCACGTCATATCTAAAAAATAATAAAACAATTTATAAAAAGCAAATAAAATCTGATGAGACAAGCAGGTAGTGCTTACTGGGTGACAAATGTGATGGACTTCCCCGATCGTCCTGCTCTGGCTGTCCTCCCGACCCTGTGGATGTAGTCCTGCGTGGGGGTCCAAAGATGCGAGAATCAGCTAAAATCATGAAATCTTGGGACTAAAGTGGAGCAGACTGACAGCACCACATCACCTTGGAGTGCGTGGGGATGTCGTAGTTGATGACACAATCAACGTGTGGAATGTCGAGCCCTCGGGACGCCACGTCAGTCGCCAGGAGCACTGACCGCGACTTCGCTTTGAATTTATTTAGCGATCCAAGACGTTTATTCTAACAATGGGGGAAAGAATGACATATTGAAAATACTGCACAGGAACTAGGCAAATTGCACTTTTTTTTTTAAATACTGTGATTAAAAATACAGACAAATTTTTTGAAAAGCTAACTTATTCAGTGCGTGATGGTATGCCAGTCTACCTGACTCATCTGACCATGAAGAGGGATGGCAGTGATGCCAAGGTTCCTCAACAAAAGCGCCACCCGCTGGGCATTGTTGCAAGTGCCGCAGAAAATAATGAAGGAGTTGCCTGCCAGCTCGTTCAGGATCGACACCAGGTAACAGTCCTGCCAAACACACAAAGCACAAGTCACCTTTATATTCCACCATTAGATGCTTGGAGTGACAGAAAAACAGGATGTGTACACAAACCAAGCGTGCTACCTTGCAGGGCGGTCACTAAATCGAGTATTTTTATTGTATCGATTAGTCCATCGATTAATCTTGTAAAATTATATTTGCAATAGAATATAATAGTACTTTTGACACCTCTACTACCTTGTACTTGGATGGTATGAAGACGTAATACTGCTGCAGCTTTTCTACTGTCGAGTATTTGGTAGAAACGGCACACTTGACCGGGTTTTTCAGTGCGGCTCTCTCTAGTTTCTGGACCTGTAGACAATCAAAAGGATAGTCGATGTGGGCTAGTGCGTATCACTCGCCAACGCGGACCATAAATGAATAGTTACCTTTTTGGTCATGGTTGCAGAGAAAAGAAAGGTGCGCCTCTCCCTTGGAATCACTTTCAAGATTTTATCCACCTGGTTAAAATCAGTTAAATCATGTCATCATGACCCTCTTTAACTGAAACATGAATAGTAGCTGTATTTGCATTACTGTTGAACAACAACAAATTCTGCTTTCGGGAGAAGTTTAATGACCCACCTCAGTCTCAAAGTCCATGTTGAGGATTCGGTCTGCTTCATCCATGACGAGGAACTTGAGCGCTCTCAAGTTGAAGCCCTTTGTGTTCTCCAAGTGATCCATCAGTCGACCGGGTGTGGCTGCAAAATTATGTTTGTATTAGACATTATAACATTTAATAAATACATTTATTGATTCTCAATAAAGTACAGTTTGACAGCTCTATTCCAAAACAAACTGTGGGCACATAAAGCCTTTTTTAAAAATAATTTGACTTGACTTACCAATGACAATGTGTGGTTTCTTGGCCAACACCAAAGACTGAGACATCATGTCAATTCCTCCAACTACGACAGCTGCAACAAAAACATCGGTTTAAGACATAATCATTGTCTATGATTTTGTGGCCTTTGCAGGACGCCTACCACACTTGACGCCAATGCTAGAACCCAGGGCCTCAAACTGCTCCGAGATCTGAAAAGCCAATTCTCTGGTGGGAGTGAGGACGAGGGTATGAAGCCGCTGGGGTGAGGCCAGCAGTGACTGGAGGATGGGCAGAGCAAAGGCACCCGTCTTTCCTGAACCGGTTTCAGCCAAGCCAATGACATCTTTGCCTTAATATCAGAGAAGATAGATTAAAAAAGAACCAGTATACACAACAATATTGAATAACGTAATTTGGTAAAGTTAGGAGAAAGACAAAAAAAGATTTGTGATGTTTCTTTCACCTTGAAGGGCCACTGGTACAGCTTCAATCTGAATCTTTGTTGGACTCTTCCATCCCAGCAGATCACAAGCCTCGCACAGTACGTCGGTGACACCCTATCAAAATTAAATGTGTAAAATGTTGGCTTTAATTGAGGTAATAATTGGTTAACTTTATCAGACATCAACTTTGGACGAGCACTCCCAAAGAACGTTCACTTAAAGCTATCCTGGACACGACTGTTTACTGTCATCCGGGACACCAATTGTTCGGTTTGTTAATTCGCTTCAGGTAAACCTACCAAGTCTCGGAAGGACTTTACCGCCTCACGATTTTCTCCACTCTTGTCATTAGTGTCGTTATCATCGTCACCACTCGACTCTTCGTGTTTTTCTTCGTCTGTGTTTAGCTTGGAGGTTCCCTCGCTGTCGTCCGCCATGCTTTTCGCCCGTACAATCAACGTGCCTTTGTGAGGCTCAGTGCGCAGATGCGGAAATACCTTCAAGATGGAAACAGCAAAGATTCATGGGAATTGGTGTTTTTGCGCAAATGCTTTGCAAACTTGTATTTGATTACATGTTTCACTTTTAAAACAAACAATAACTGATATAAAAATATTTTAAATCTATCATTTGTATTTTCAAATTAAGAAAACGACAAATCACTTTTTAACTTTGCAGTCTGCTAGGAAGAGGCATCTTAAAATTAACTGTAATGCCATTTATAAAGTGCTTTTACTTGCATCACACAGCTATCAAACAGAGAAATGAGTTGAAGTGTTTATTTAGATGCAGATCAAACAGTTTGAGATATCGTTGCCAGTGCAATAAAAAATGTAGATCCTAGCAAAGTTAAAACAACAGTAACTGTCATTCCGGAGAGCAGAGTACAGAGGAAATCAAAAATTTTTGGGGGGGTTGCAACCACTCAATTAGACCTAATTGTTTCAGATTACTCACACAACTACATATTTTATGTTTGGCTGATTTGACCATTAGCATTGCAGATTGAATGAAATGAACATTTAAGACCACGCCGTCATAAAACATAGCAGTCTTGGGTTCTTAACAGAAACAACAGAACCAGTATGGCCTTGAAAATCACTACCTCTATTATGATGCATACAGACAAAAACATGGTTTCAGTATGACCTTGGTGCATATCACAGGAGTCCCTCCATCTCTCTCATGAAGGCTTCATACACCTGGTCCTTGGTCTTCATGCTGGGCTGAGCTACAGCCCCAATTTGAGCTGAGTGAGACATGTTCACAGAAGCAGTGGAAGAGTGATGATGTTTGTGACCATGGCCACTTGCCATACCGTCAACTCCCCTTCTCCCCCCGAAAGCACCTCTGTCCAACGGACCAACCACTGGCCCCGGCGCCGCACCACTCTTGTCCCTTCGCACTCGCAGTGCAGTGGGCACAAACCGTGTGACTTCCGTTTTGGGATTGATGATTTGTGGTTTGGCAGAGATAGTGGCCCCAGAGCCAGCACCGACTGCCACGCCGCCTGCCCCGGCGACAGAGGTGAGGTTGGCCCGTTTTTCAATGGTGGCTGCGTGGAGGTGGCTGACAGCAGAGGCTGCAGCGGTTCCTGGGGGAGGGGGCATTTGCATGACACTGGAGCGCATGGACATTGACGGCGGAGGCATGTTGCCTTGCGGGCCATCCTGGCCTGATCCTGGGCCTTTTTGCCGCTGGACGAGGCTGGGAGGAGCACTAAGCACGTTGCCGCTGAGAGGTGGTGGAAAGAGTGAAAGAGGTGGTGCCATGGGACGGGGAGGCCCTCCTGCTCTTGGGGGAGGAGGTGGGATACCTGGAAGGAGAAGCAAAACATAGACATTGATGAACTCTTGAGCATACATGACTGACCCACCAATTTGCCTGGCTATACTCTATCTGGACCCGTAAGCTTACCGGGAGGAGCTGGGGGCGGTAGCCGTGGAGGGGGTCCACGTGGTGGTGGGCCTGGAGGAAGACCAGGAGGGGGACCAGGCGGAGGACCAGGCGGGCGACCTGGTGGAGGCCCAGGGGGTAGAAGACGAGGTATTGGACCCCTCATGCCAGGAATACCCAATGGCCTTAAGAACGGAGGAGCACCTGAACACAAGATGCATATGATACAAATCACGATAGCTAATGAGCGACGACAAGATTTCAATTAAAAAGCTACATAGATATGACCTAACCTGGTGGAGGTCCAGGTGGTGGACCAGAGGGTGGACCGGGAGGCCTTATAGGTGGAGCTGGCGGAGGACCCATAGGTGGAGGCCCGGTCATCGGAGGACCCTGTAAGGGTGGGGGCTGCCCCAGCGGCCCACTTGAAGGAGGAGGACGCTGACCGGCAGCCAGTTGGGACGTGTCTCCTGGTGGTCCCTTGTCCTCATCGTCAGAACTATCTGATTCATCTGAGAACTCTTCCTCAACTTCTTCGTCCTCTTCAGGAATTGACTGACCTGAGCAGAAATAAACACCATGTCGCAAGGTTATTACATTTGAGAAGAGAACATCCACCCTCACAAGTTCAATACACAAACCTGCCATCTTTAACATCATCGCCTGAAGAGGCGTAATGGCCTTTGTCTTCTTCCCAGACTTTTTCTTTTTCGTTCCGTCACCGGAGGTGTCTGAAGGCATGTCTGCAAAACGTACACTGCGACCTAATTTACAGTAGAAAAATCAACATATTAGTATCGGGACACAAACTTACAAGCAACAATTGTGAAATACCTCCAAAGAATTTAAACATTATCCTACGACACTTGTTTGATTTCTTTTTGATAACTCGAGCGGAACTGACAATGGTGGAGACGAGAGTTGAGAGTTATGTTATATCACCTTTCTCCTCAGCTCTCTTGTCATGTCTGTCTCCCTTTCTGGAGTCATCATCTTCATCCCGCTCGTCATCGCTGTCTTCCTCAGAGTCGCTGTCATTGTCGTCCAAATCGTCCCTGTCGCTCCCACTGCCACTATCCTGATCTCTTCCCATATCAATTAAGCCCTTTTCCAGGCCAGGAATTGAGGGCTCTAGATTGAGGGGGAAAAGGTAGAGCAATATAATTAGTATAATAAAGCAAACATCCGTAAGTTACAATTGAAGACTTACCCAATTCAGTGCCATAAGGCCGCCGTGAAGGAATACCATACAATGCCAAGATATGTGGTGGTGGGGGCCCAGGTGGCGGCCCAGGGGGTTTCTTCCCAGGGGGTAAGCGTGGCACAGGTGGCAACGTAGGCAATATTGGGACAGGTAGAGGTGCCTTCCTGTGGGCCACACAAAAATGAATGGCAGCAATTACTAATTTTGAGCTAATCCAAATCACAAATGAAACATGAAAACCTACCCAAACAACGAGCCCTTCTTCAGTATTGAAGGAGGCTGAGCCCCTGGTAGAGGGATGTCTTGGATGTGGATATTGGATGGTGCATGGGGCATGTCTGGTAAAGGAATACTGTCAACCTCCACAGATTCTGCATTCTGGGGAAAAAAATGAGCCTTTAATTAATATACATATTTAAATAGGTTTTTGACCTTGTGGGGGAAAAGCATCGTCTCATTCACAGGTAATAAAAAAAAAACGCAAACCTTGACTGAATCAAAATAGAGTGACAGCTGGCCCCGTTTACTCTCATATTCTAACTCCAGTTTGCGCAGATCCTTGTAGGTTTCAGGATTCTCCCGCTCATACAGACGAACAATACGTTCAAATGTCTCCCGTAGCTTCTTCCGCTTGTCCCTCAGCACTTTCTCATTCAGCATGGGTTGCTGGACTGGATTGAATTCTATAGGAGAGATTAAATAATATCGTCAGATTTGATTGACTATTGTAGTTGGAGCATTGTGAATGTGAATGTCATTCTCTTACCCATCTCATCCAATTTCTCCATGTCTCTGATGATCTGTCTTGGGTCCTTCATCTTAAGCACTGCAGCTCTCACCATCATTCTCTGCTTTTTGTTCTATAGATAAAATTAATAATAGTAGACAAATGTAACTGGCAACCGAATTGTCTTGCAAATCTTTTGAAAATACAACAAATAATATTACCTTTTTTAACTCCCTTTTCCTGGCTTCTTTTCCTGTTGGGTAGGGGGGTTTAAATGTGTGAATTATTACACTAATATGGTTACAACTGATAATTTATATGCATCAGCATATTCTGCTGGCAGCTACTTACTGGCCTGATCCGTGGGGTTCATGAATTTCCCACTCTTGGTGGAAGAAGTTGAACGTCGTCCCATTGTGATGCTGTGCTCTTTTAGCCTGAGGAGACAAATCCGTCAGGGATGACATAAAACAATTGACTTTTGAAAGCTATACACACAAACAACATTTGATCTTTCCACACATATTACACAGCGGTACATCACAAATTCCACGGCAACAAATGAATGGATTAATGTGTAGCGTAGCCTATAAACAAACTTCGCAATCGAGGAAGGGGTGAACATTTTAATACTATTTATATAGTATAATGTGCTAAAAATATTCTAAGTAGAGCATATACAGATTATTAAAAACAAGCAAGTTCACAAAAACGATGCTAGCAATAAGCTATTATTAGCCTGCACTTGTAGCTAGGGCCGCGTTGGCTTCAACAACAGATAATACATTACCTTATAAAGAAGAAAACCAGGAGAAATATCCCCGAATACGACTGCAGGTCTCAAGGTTCAAATGGGGTAATTTACTCTTATGCCATGCAACTGAAACTAAAAGCCCCCATGACTGAATGGAATTCAACGACTTTTAGCTAGCCGCTCGCCATGTTAGCAACCAGCACTGGTAGCCGCGAGCAAGACCGGAAGTAGATGAGCTGACGTCATAGAAATAAGAGCCGAACGATAAAATACATTGTTGTTATTTTATGTTAATGCTTCTCCGTTTTTTTCATACTGTAAATTAACTTCTTTTCATTTCGGCCGACAGTTCTATAATTAATAGTCTGAATGTATTTGTTGCTCAAGTGATGATACAAATTAGTGCATGTGAAGAAAATACACAGCAGAGGGCGACATTTCATCGTTCCCCAAAAATTGTTTGACAAACTATTTTCCTTTTTTATTGTCATGAACCATTTTGCACTGCACAAAACCTGATGACTTATATAACCAATCACACAAATAAACACAAAACAAAAATACAAAATGATAAACTAGGATAGGAAAATGGGCAAAGATATTCCTGCGTCACCAGCACCATATAATTAATTACAACATATTAAATATGAAAGTATATTTGTAAGATTGATTACGCTACAGAGTTTTCTGATTGCAGAATATCAAGAAACAAGATTACAATAAGCCTTTTCAGTCTAGCAATTCCTGTTGTCGCAGAGATATTTAGGTGTGGTAAACTAACCCATTTTATGTCAAATTCAACATCACATAGTTGACATGTTGTGTTTATAATTTAATCCATTAGCAAATGTTTGGAAAGTTAGATACGATAAGCAACAGACTAGATGCAACAGCATGATGCTCTTGTTGTGAAGCCTTCATGTGTGGAGTTTGCATGTTTACCTGCAGGTACTCTGGGTTACTCCCACATTTAAACGTTTGTCATGAGCCCTCTGATTGGTTGATGACCAGTCCAGGGTGTTACCCTTAGACTATATTGATGCGTGTATGTATTTTAAATATACTTTTTTAGAAGGGGGATAATATCTAATAATGGTATATTACATTGGCAAACACATAGGATGATTTCTGTAACCTTCATTTCTCACACATGAGGAATAATGACACAACACACATTTTGATTTTCATTATTTTTACTTATTCATCACACTACTCTACAGGCTGAAAGAGGTGATAGAATCATAGTACAGAATTGGGAAAAAAAATCTCATGGCAGTGCTATCCCCCGCAGCACTGCTCCACAATTTGATTAAAACATTTTTGGAACTTTTTTTTCTCATGTTACTTAGGTAGAAAATGGGGGATAACATGGGTGATAATAAAATGCAATGTGAAGACATCTAATAAGGGATTGGTCCGTAGTAAGCGTTGTAGGCAGCGACGACTCCATCGGTATCCATCATTTGGTCGCAAGACACGTTGCTCTCGCAGACTTCTCTCAGGCTGATTGAAGATATAGAAGGTATACAACATAGTCATTCCCCAAAGCTGCTTTGTTAAACTATGGTGATAATTATACTGTATGTGACTTTTCAAAACCACTAAAGCAAGTAGTGAGTATGATACTGTACCTCTCAACCTGGGTCAGGGACAGCTCCACAGTTGGTCTTCTGGGTGGCACCACAGCAGCGGCCTGTGACCTGTCCATGAAAACTGCAGCACACCAAGCACATTTAAGCCAAAACTTTTCGTATCGACAATAATGAAAAGACCTACTGAGCAAACAAACCAAATCACCATAACACACTTCATCAATTACAGTGGAAAATAGTTTCATTTGATGTTAAGACAATGGTTGATTCGTAGACACAAATATTGTCATCAAACAGCTATGACACTCAAATGTGACCTTATGACCTTACCATGATGGCGATAATTGTCACCGTTGTTGTAGCCATTACGGTCGCCGTTATCGTAGCGTCCGTTGTCACGTCCGTTGTCGTAGTGTCCGTTGTCACGTCCGTTGTCATAGCGTCCGTTGTCGCGTCCATTGTCGTGGCGACCGTTGTCACGTCCGTTGTCGTAGCGTCCGTTGTCGCGTCCGTTGTCGTAGCGGACGTTGTAATTACGGCGGTGGTCATCACGGTCGTGACGGTCGTCTTCGCGGTCATCACCATTGGAATCCATGGAGTCTGTGTAAAATACAAGACAAAATAATCCAGTCAAGCAAGATTAAAAAACAATTAGGTAGTAAGAAATAAATAAGATGAAAGGTTAATCAAGGACAAGGTTTTGTCAAAGTGATATGCTTGGCCTTAAGTTTCTTTGTCAATGCTGATCTTCTGAAAAAAAATGTCACAATACCCGTTAGATAATCAAACACCAAGCCTATATTTGTATTTCTTACCTGATGACAGACAGGCAAGAGCCAAAGAGGCAAAAACCAGGATGGCCAAAGTCTTCATCTTGAGTGTCAGGCAATGATAAGGCTTGAAGATGGGAATGGCTCAGTTCTTCTATCTGCAAATGTATATGCCAACAACTCGAATTTATAGACGTGGCGCTCTCGATATGATTGGTTAGGGAATCATATATCACACACACACGCACAAACTCCAAAAAGAGAAAAAACATTAACTCTCACATAACTCTCCTACTTTCAAAAGTTGCTCTAAATCAGTGTTTCTCAATTTTCTGTTATGCCCCTGCAGGATGAAGAAAATATTTCACCCCCTTCTCATATCACCTCAGTAACTATAAATAGTATGGTTTGTCTATTAAATTGGAATAAGTACACCTCTGAATCATATTTGATCCTAATTAACTTGTTCCCTGGGGTCACATGCGACCCCCCGGGTATAACATGGAGTACCCCCAGAGGGCCCCGCCCCACTATTTAAGAAGCCCTCCTCTAAATTAAGGCAAACGTGAAATCTAACTGGATTAATTTGGATATAGGTTTTTCCAAAACACTATTTTCCTTCTTCTGAGATTTTGTATTGCATATTTGTTGGTCCCTAAATACTTTTTGTTTTTGTTGTAAAATCGTAATATGAGATTGCTGCAGAATTCTAATCTGCAGGATTGTGTCTACTTTCAGTGAAGACTTTGATGACGTGTCAGTGCGATGATGCCTCAAGAGCATCTTTGGCCATATCAGATAGACTTGCTGCACTGTACTTAGAGGTCACATCAAAGTGCCCTTGGCACAAATAAAACCCAAGTTGTTGCATAATTCTTTAAATTTCAGTCTATGTAACTTATTATTAACTTACATCATTTGGCTGTAAACTCAGCAATGTGATTCTGAAGTCCAAGTCACTACCCTTGCTAGTTACGTAATCCTGGATGTAAAAACTCAAATAGCTTATTCTCTTTTGCTATTCTTGACAATCCCGCTTCTATTTGGATTAGATTCTGGATTGGTCCTGCTGAAATAACACAGGATGTAATTTTCACCGTCTGGGTCAATGTTGGTCCTCGGGTATATTTCGGTGAATGACTTCAACTTTCTTTCAGTTCCATTTTGGGACATCTTGATTGGATCATTTGTGGTGCATGCGGGAGTCCAGAATACAAATTCATTAAAAGCTTTTTAGGCTTTGTGGTTGTATGTTATAGCAATAATCTGTAGCGGTACTTTTATACTCCAATGAAAAGGCCAAAAGAAGATGAAGACGTGCATAAAATAAAATATTTTTATTTTCTCACTGACAGCAGAGCTGCGGGTGGATCAGGAATAGTGATGACATGCGGTTAAAGGAGTAAATGGTTAATATATATATATTAGGAGCAAAACATTAACGCACACATCTTAAATTGGGAAGATGGGATTGTTGGATAAAGCCGTTCTTGCTCCACTGATACAAACAATGAAGCGTGAATAATGATGGGTTGTTATGTACGGGGGAATTCATCATAAAAATAATGACCACATCCTGAAGAGGCCACCATTCTAATTTAAATCATATATAATAAGTCCCTGTTGAAATGTATCTGTTGGAAATGTCGTAGAGATTTTTGCATTTGTTGGTTGACTGTTGTTTGTGCACGGGGGGGGGGGGGGAGTGTGTTTAATATCGACGAGATGAAGATGGTCTCCTCTGCTGTGAAACGCGTCTCGCAGTACTCGGCTCTGGAACGCGGGTCCCAAAGTATCTCCGATAGGCCACCTGGTAACCATGGTGATAGGCGAAGTAGCGGCAGGGAGAGTAATCCTCGCAGGTCTCTGCACGTCTCTCTGCAGGAGTCTTTACCCTCCGACTGAGGAGAGAGGCATTGCGGGTTATTTTTATTTTTTTTCCTTCCTGCTTTAATGACTGCCACTGATCTTAATGTTACCTCATAAAGTAACTGTTGTAGCCGTTTCCTCTGGGTAAATTGTATACGGTGTGTCTCTGTGGCGTGATGAAGGAATTGGCTCGTCTCGGAGCCACAAACACATCTGTCATTTAAGGTAAAAATAACATTTCACACGAGTCGGACGAGCTTTCGAAAGAACATTTTTAATTCATTTCCAGCACGAGTGAAATGCAATTTTTAAGCCTCTGAGCATTGATTTACCTTCACTGGATTCTGTGCTTTCATTGGAGTCTATTAGAAAAGACATGGGAGAATATTAATCATAAATTCTTAGCCGGATATATAAAGAGGTGGCGTGAGTATCGTACCTGAATTTGACCCGGTAGTTCTCCTCCCGTCAAGAGAGGCACACAGTGAGAGCAGGGCACAGAGTGCAAGAAGTTGAAGAAGGCTCTTCATCTTTGGGACTCTTGCCTTGGCCTGGAACATAGGAAAATGTTATTTACAGGGTTCGAATCTTTGCCACTGGTAAGATTCTTTTTCTTTTTTTTTTAACCAGTAATCGATTGGATCTGACTTCAGAGCATCCCTCAAAAACTTCTGCCAGTGTATCTGCATTCTATAGCACGCATCATATATAAACTTCTTTTCTCACGCAGTTGAAATGTCTAAATGGCATCAATATAACCTAAGTTGTATTTATAAAAACCAGGCTGAAAACCCTCAAAGCCAGAGCCAATCCACAAGAAGGGTTTTGGAGTTCAAAATTCTATTTGTGAGGAAGAACCATAAAACAGCACTTGGTGTTTATCGCCGCCACTACCAACTGGAGGAGAAATAAATTATGGTAATAAAAAAAAAAAAGTTTGCACACACACACAGTCACCGGGTACAGTCGATTTGTCCGTCAAGGAGCTTCTGTGAAATCTGCTATTCCTGTACAAAGAAAATTATTTGTGTGTTTCTTCTTTTTTTCCCCTGTATTCTCGTGCAGGAGCTTTTCCTCCCTCCTTCTCTGGGATTTGGATAAGCTTCAGCTTCAGCAGCCTCCCCTTTTTCACTGTCAATAGATGCTTTCATGATAGTGAGCACACCCACCCACCCACGGGATGGTTACACACACTCAGAATGTTTATAACACCAACCCCTCAAGCATATCTTGGCCCCACTTAAAAAGCCACAGCAGTGGGCACAGAAACAGCAAAGTCTGCAGGCCAAGGTTGAAAAAGACGCCACATGTTTGCGCATGTGTGCGCGTGTGCGTGTTTGGAATTGCTGACAACAGTTTTTGCGGAATTTAACAGTCATTTAATTCTTCACAGGTGAGTTTCGGGGGTCTGCTTGTAGTTCGAATGTGTCCACCTCAGTGGAAAATTGCAAGACTATTACATAATACATTTTGCAATATTACCAAATGCAGAGCAGAAATGGATTTTCTTGATATAAAAAGTCAACAAAAACAAATAAATACCAGAACAGCAACAACAATATTAGTCGCAAACAGGACCGGCAATTAATTCAAATATATTCTGTAATGTACTCACCTTGGATTAAGTATGAAGTGAGGCGATATCAGTCTATTTTTCCTGAGGAATAATTCCTAATTCCTCAGAGCAAGTCTTATATACTTACCTCTCCTCCCTCCACCCTTTCACTTCACCCACCGACTCCCCCCCCAATTGCCCTCTCTCCTCCCTCCTCATATGTATCAACCCTCTTTTTCCATCATTTATTCAGACCAGAGTATTAGCTCACTCGCTCCCCAACTCCCATAATTCACCAGTACGGTTGGGAAGAAAAACATTCAGAGGGGAAGAAAAAAAAAAAAACAGAAGCGGGTTAGAATGAAGGCCGGCCTGGCAAGAAGGACATTAAACCTGGCTCATCGCAGGTATATGATAATATTCACTGACGTTCGCCAGCACGACAGCAAATTATATGAAACGCACTCGTCACCACTCACTCCACTTTTAGGCCCCGTAATTCACATGTGGGAAGGCATGGGCAGCAATTTTTGATGATGGAGTGATTCACAAAGCAAGCCACCAAAGATCTACTTGGAGGTGGGGGGGATTTTGGAAAAGTTCCTTTACATTCACGAAGGAACGATGTGTTCTCGTACTGGCACTGATGTCTGTGATTGTCAATAAACGTCACTTTATTTTGGAGAAGAAAAAAAAAAAAAAGATCCCACTGATTTATTGCTTATTGGTGAACATGTCGGAGGTGTAAAAACGTTTCTGCGGTGGCTTCACAGCCAAGCGCACCAACATCGCAACGGTCCAATTACGCTGAGGTCGATGCAGGAGTTAAGATTATGGTGTATATCTGAGAGTTATGTAACGCCAAATCACATTTGGCTCAAGGAGAATAGCTGAGCCAGAGCCGAGCGCTGCCAACAGTAAACAAACGAGAATAGGAGGCCCACTCCATGCCAAGGAGACGCAGACGGCCAGATCAACATTAAGATGGAGATAAAGGTTGCAGAATTTATGAGGAGGGGCTCCGATCGAGATTATTTTTGTATCGCTCGAGTTGTGTTTTGACTCATATGTTGACTCTGGAATCACTGAGTTGATTATTGCCCAGTAAAAATATCTAATGTCCAAATTCAACTCTTCTGAGGGGAAAAGGGAGAGTACCGAGAATCGATCCAATGATACCACATCAGGTTTTCATAATAATAAAGAAAAACGAATAAATACATAAAATAATTCAAATAGATTTGCCAATTATGTCACCCTCTGTGACGTTTAAAAAAAAATTTGTACAAGCAATAACAACATCTAAGTTTCCTATGCCATATTAAAGGCTGGGCCCATTTAATTCAATTAGTTAGCGTCAGTTTAAGTTTTGATTTAAAAGCATAGGCGTGGGTTGATTGATTGTTTACAGACAAGTGACCGCTAGATTAATGAGAATTAATTAACTGGAAATAATGGGAGGTGGCTTTCACACCCACGCATGACTAACAGTACACAATTGTATAAAACAAAACAACACATCTATTTTTTTATTGGAATTATGTCATGACTTTTTCAGAATTTTGTGCTGTTTGTTTGCTGTGGTTTCTCGGTGTTTTTCATTGCAGTTTGTTATTCTGTCGGATTACGTAAAAACTTTTTTTTCTTTATTCTCCAGTGAAGAATCCATTGCTATTGATGACACCCTACCAAGTGTGAACAAGACGAGCAATATAGAAAACCTATGTTTGCACATGCAACCTTTTCACCATATATTTTTATTTTGATGGAGCCTGAAAACAAGTCAATAGATTCCAAGCCAGGAGGCCTGCAGCTTCTCGTGGTTGCACCCCTTCAAGGCCCCACACCTGGCCTCCAGCAATAAACCACAGCTTGCACCCACACAGTCAACTGGGCAGATTCGGAGCAGAGCCGTGCGTCCGTTTCAAGTGTGTTCCTCAGACATTTCCGTTCCTTGAACACAGTCTGGGCATCCCTCTGAGCCCGCCCACTGCCTCGTCTGGCCTTCAAAGCCGCTTCAGTGTTCGCTAGCCTCGTTGCTACCTCACAGTCATCCTACAGAGTTTGGCTGTTGGAGCACAGGCTGCTTTCCAAATGACTGGCTGGGACTCTTATCTTCTTATGCTGTCTACCAGAGTGTTCCTGAACTTTCCACTCTGCCCACGTTCCGGTTTTTACGTAATCCGGATGATGTCAAGCAAACATGAGCGCTCATCCTAAATTTTCTTCTACTCTTTCGGCTAATTGTTTAAATCATTGCCGACTTAATACTTTTGCATTCTGCAAGAAGAGCAAAGGTGAGTTTATGGTTAGCAAACAGAAAGGTGGTTACCACCCACAACGGCGCAAACACCCTTTTTAAATTGCTCACAGCACAACATATTAGGACATATTTAGCTAATGTCTGTAAAAACATAGAGAAATCATCCAACTTGTCTGGGCTGGCTTGTTTCCTCAGGTGGCCAAGCAGGTGAACCTCAAGGTGCTTGGCTGGTTCAAGCAAACACAAAAATTACGCAACAGTTGCTATGTAAGGAGACATTTTGGCCTGCTATTTTTACCACTTATTTTTTAAATGTTTTTTGCAGGTATTCACAAAAAAAAAAAAAGAATTCAAAAACACTGAAAGAAGTGAGTGACTCAGATAGCCGATGAAAACAAGTGGTGATGTCATCATGTTGCCTGAGCGCGCCAATTCATAGCATGATGGAAGTTCCGGGCCAGACTGGATGAAGGACAGACGTTACGCACCACTGTCCGCCTTTGGGAGCCTTTTGGTGGTTGCGTTGTCTCACGGCTGTAAATATTGCTGGCTGTATGTCAACAACAACATGTCGTATTTGTCTTGCACGGGGCAATTTATTTTTGTTTAATGCAATTCAATTATATATCTGTATTGTAGCTGAGAGTTATAAAAAATATAAAAAATATGTATATGTGTTCCTCAATTATATGGAAAGTTTATCTTAGGTAGAAAAGAGCGTTTGCGCCGTTGTGGGCGTGAACGCACGTGCATTGTAATAATGAGATTTTTCAGTGGTGAATTAAACAGTGCTCTGCTGTTATGATGTCAGACTATACTTTATAAGTATTTTAAAATATGGAGTTACCTTTCAACCGCCCTATATTTATGTAACTACCACAGCTATTGCGTACATATTATGTGTCATACTAATGTGTCACAAACAAAATCCTTGGTTGGAATCTGGGCGTTGGCAGATTCGATTCTGATGTCTTACCGATAATGCTACATCCATTATTATTTTCAATTTCACTCTTCACAATTTACTATCATTTATTCGCAGGCTTCATTTACATATCAAGAATGAGCTTTTGAAAATATGACTATATCAATGACTAATATTTAATCGACTCAACTAAGACCAATGTATGATTTAGTTTCTGCTTTCTCTTTGAAAAAAGGGAGTTTTTTCATCACTAATGTCGCCAAGAGCTTGCTCATCAATTTATGTGTCTCTAAAATTGGGTGTAGTGGTCTACTGTTTGAATGGTTCAAAAGATAAGTTATTTTATTTGGGGGGTAAACACCCTGTGTTGTCAGAAATGATTTAAAATGTTTGCGCTCATCAATACCACAATCACCAACCCCAATTTGCAGACTTTGTGTTCCACTCGAGGCTGCCAAAGATACGTATTGAGGTTGTCTGACACCTCGTAGTCGTAAATCTCTCAAATTGTCAACTGGAGTGCCGGTGGGGAAAGACGAGGCAGATGCTTGGATGCTTCCTTGTCGCTTCTAACCTTGTAAACAAACTCTTGCAGCCAACCTGTTGCAGAAATAGGCCATCATATAAAACAAAACAAAAAAACATATAATCCCAGTTAGGAAATAGATTGCACTCAGACAAAAGAATAGTATAAGGATGAATTTGGGTTTATTCTTTTGTGAGGTTTCACAAGATTGAGTGTGTGGGATCCAGATGGATGTAGAACATATAACCCGAAAATCGTTCACATTGTGTGACTTGGAAGTGTTTTTTTTTTTTAATTTTTTTGACTTACTTGTGCATGAATCCACAATGCCACAAGTGCTCGATTGTTCTTTTAACACTTTGCTTTGACATCCCTAATTTGAAGGTCCCACCAGGACATTTAACACGTCTTCAAAGTGTCAATCCAGGTTATTTCAGGACACATTTCAGAAGAAAAAAATGCAGTGCCTCTCAATGTATACAATTTGATCTAAATAAAAATAATTAGTAGCTAAGATCAAATTCTGTTACAATAAGTTTAAATAAATACAAATATTTTAGGGAAAAAAATCAAATTCCAATAGATTTTGATGGAGAAATAGTGCAACAAAAATGAGTGATATTGCATCCAAGTTTTATTTTCCACCATGCCAAAATGCAGTTGCAAAAGAAAATGCTTTGAAACTACATTTTGAAATGCCCAAAATACACAGGGCATTAAAAATTCATAAATTCAAACTGGCTTGCTGACGTTTGGCATAATAAACACTTTCTTTGTCTTGAAAGCATACTTGTTTTTGTTTGCTTTTCTGAGGCCATTCCAGGACAAAGGAAACCCTAAAATATCATTGCCTAAAATTAAAACTAAGAATTTCACACAAAGTACATTGTTTACCATCGAAAACGTTGCATGTCAAACGAGTGAAGCGTCTCTCTGCAGAAGTCGGGATGGGTCGGCTGCGGCTCACCCGTGACCCTCCCGAGGACAACATTGACGTTGGGACATGCGTGTGCATGTGAGAATGTTTGCCGTCCTGTTGCCGCATAGCTTAGCTGAAAATTCACATAAGTGCACCATCCAAGTTTTTTTTTTCCTTTTTTTTTGTGGTACGTCCTGTTTACCTTGGTGCCTCACTTTTCTTCTGTACGGCCAACTCTAACAAAGTCAGCTGCAGCATACGTGAGGCTGCACCCACCTAGCCGGCCCGGAATGTCACACACGCTTGTAAACATTCACAAAGTACAACATCAGAAATCATTCATAAGCAAACGGCCACAGACTGCGGCATAGGTGCCAGGTAGGGAGTGGGCACAATACTTTTGGGCCGATTACACAATTGGTACACAAATATTGCAGTTATTTGGGGGACATTGGAAATACAGTAATCGGCTCAGCTGACTTGAATGCAACGATGGAGCAACACATGTAAACAGATAATATAGCACTTTGTCGTCAGTTTCAGTCACCAGCAGGGGGCGACACTGCAAAACATGTTGGGTGTCTGAAAACTGGGGGATTATTCTTAATCCTTAATTAAAATAGTTTTTGACTCGACTTCCACTTTAAGATTAAGGCTTACTTCAAGAGACTACTATATTTTTTATTTACAAACCATGAAAATTAATTTGAGGTTAATTTTATACTCAATATACTTGCATTCTATAAAAGTTATATTTTCTTCTAAAATATTGTCTGATTTACATTTACACTATATATCCTATTGATTAGCCACATTTTACTGAAGTCCTAAAAAATGGAGATGTCATCTAACTGTAGAAAAAAATACTTTCTCGTATATTCATGAGGCCTAAAATCACTCCGTGTTTTATGTTATACTTAGGTGCATTATATTTTGGAGGACTTCCCGCGCAGACTTTTTTTTTTTCCTCTATCTTTCTATCTTATTGTTTGCTTATCCCAAATCTGCAAGCAAACCGATGCAGTTGCTGCGCTCCTTTTGTCTTGGCTATGCATTACTGCTCATTATCCGACATTTTGGACTCGACATCTCATGCTTTTGGTAAACTAAACTTAAACCTACAGTGCGGATTTGAGCTGACTCGGCACAGCCAGATAAGGAATCAAAAAACCCCCACATTTGAAACAATGTGAGCCAAACTTAATTTGTAATTCTGGTTTTAGGATACAATTTGTCCTCTGTCACTCACGTTTGATGACTTGTTCTGGATTGGGATCATCAAGTCTATTGCTTTGCCTTTAACTATCGTTTTGAAACTTCTCCCTCAGTCTTTTTCATATTGTGGTTGTCAAAAGCGGTGGCGGTAATCACAGATTTGCTGGCCGCTAACACAACAGGCTAAGCGCATGGACTGCAGCTGACCGATGACACGCAGGCAGGCAGGCAACGGGCGACACGAGGCCCTCACACCTGCAAATGCATTTACACACATAAACAAATGCACACATGCTTTACAAGACTGTTCAAGAACTTTATATTGACGTCCGTTCATCTGCTGAGGTCTAACCCAAACCGCCGCTTGCAAAATGCCAGCTAACCCTTAACCGTGCATACCAGACAGCTCGGAATAAAATGAGCGGTTTTTGTGGGCGAGTGTGGGGGTGTAGGATGGCTTTTCTTGTTCTAAACCAGTCGAAACTGAGTCTTGCTACTAAAATAAAGCGATTTACACGACAGTGACCGGGCCGCTGAATTTTATTATGTGCTTGGATTTTGGAGTTTATGTTCATGCGTGACCTTGATGAGGACAAGTGGGATTGAAAATGCATCGAATGTATGTATGTTGACGATTTGCATGCTGTGAATGTTACACACGACACGTCATCGGGACTTTTTTTTTTTTCAGACCACTTTGAATTTGTCTAACTTTATTAGACAAGCTAAAAATAATCAAGCAGGCAATTACAAATCAGTTATTTGAGCTATTTTGTATTTATTTTATTTTATTTTTAGTTAAAATTCAAGATAAAGGTGATAAGGGCATACATTTTATGATTTTTTTATGATTTTTGGGGTGACCCACAGCCCTTTATCCAATTACAATACGTCCGCCCCTGGCGACTAGAATATAGACTGCAACATGTATTGAATGTTCATGTGCCCTGGGACTGACGGCTGAACAATCCAGAATGTACCCCACCTTTCACCCAAAGTCAACTGTTGAGGAATCATGGATCTATTGTGAAATCTTCATCACTCTTTTTTTCTCATTCAAATGCCTAGAGTTGCACACAAAAAATTGTCTCAAGTTTTACCCGTAAATCCCATTTCTGTGAATCCATCCATCCATCCATCCATCCATTGTCTGAACCGCCCAAATCAAGTGGTGCAGACAAGTGGAAGTCCACACCACCAGCTCCCAAAACCACATTTGATATTCCTAGCTGCCTGCGGCACAATGTTTGCACGATGTTCAAGTGTCATCAAGTGCATGGCAGTGTGGAAGCCCCACTGACGTGTCCTCTTTTGCCCCCACCGCCACAGACTTGGATTTAGAAACTGGTCTAGGAAAGTCTGCCTACTCGGCCACAATGTGACGCTAATCTGCCACCTGCTGGTGATAAACAATAGTCGCAATGTTTGGAAATATAAATGAATCCTATGCTGTTTATTGTATTACACATTTATTTATTTATTGCTTGACTTAAATAAATCAGATGAGGACATTATTTCTTTTAATTATTATTACTATTATTTTGTTTTAATCAATTATTTTTAGCACAGTGACCTTCATATTTTGCACACTTTAAAACACCGCTCAACATTCCAACAATTATCTCCAAGAAAGCAATCTCTTCATGGATGGATGCTTTCTGAAGACTCTTGAGCACACACTCAGTGCTGCGAGTGTGGATGAGAGTCTCACTGCTGACTGCGTTTCTATCTGGAGCTTTCCTGACCTCTTGCCGACTGCCTGAGAGCTGTCAGCCAGGACTCGTAATGAGATATTTGCTCTGACAGACGGGGCAAAATAGGCAGCAGTGCAAAGTGCTATGACCTCATCTTCCATTGCTCTTTTCTCTGCTCACTAGTAAAGATTGAATTTCCTTTGCCCTTGAAGCCTCACTTTTTTTCTTTAGTCGACCCTCCAATCTCCTTCACTCTCTCGGAACTTGCTCGGCCACTGTGTTGCTTTAAATGACACCAGCGGGAATGGGAATATTGAAATTGCAGCACAGTCTTCATTTTCTTTCCAAAAACTCTTGCATGGCCTGCTGCTATCACTACTATATCTGGGTAGAAAAGAAACAAATAAAGTCCTCCCAATAGCCCAATTTGAACTTTGGATGAAATTTGCAGGAATTGACTGTATATAAATGTTTTTCATTTATTTACATTAAACAACTAAACTCACAAATGAGCTCCTGCTCTCTAGCGCTGCGTGATGGTGTTTACAGCCTGGAGTCACAGCATTACATTAGATGTGCAATCATTGGCTTCTGGGGCTTTAGTGGCTGCTTGAGTATTGTGTTACGTAGTAATGAGTACATTACGACTAATGGGAACTTGCACGCGCGCCAAAAGAGCAAAACAAACCCTGCTGCTGCACTAATGCCCTAAAAATAGCAAAATGGAAGGGACAGAGTGAATAATAGAAAGAAGGCCTCAAAGTCATCCCCAAAGCTGAAAATGTTCCTCAGTGGGACCTCTGCAAAGCCTCTGAGCACTTGTCACAGCGAATAACCTTTTGCTTACTCACTTCTCCCCTCTAACTCGACTTGCTCTCTTTCTTGAATCCCCTCTCGCTTTCTCTACTGCCTCCGTGCGCCATTAATCCATTCTTTATCTGCAGCGTTCCCATTTTTCTTTTCCCCTTGGGCTGCCGCGATGTTGGCTTGCTGTGTCGTGGAATGATTCGCAAGCAATGTTGATGTGATTTACATATTCACAGGACTCGGAAAAACTTTTTTTTTTAAACTATCCGCATGCTGGAGAATGAATGAAACATTTTTCTATACTGCTTGCCCATGTTGAGCTCAGGTAAATTAATAAATTGGTCATATTTTTGCTGAGACTCACTAAGCCACGCCCCTCAAAGGCTGAAAAAAAAATCTAATTCTGATGCTAATTCCTGTTGTTTCTCATGGACGTTTTTTAAATAAAGGCAGACCATTTGATGCATTGGAAATTGTAGTCCTAATGTTTGTTTACGTCATCACTGGCCTCCACTAATTGCAGTCAAGTGTGTTTCCATTGCTTTGGTGCCAGTTGAAGCAAGTTCCTCCTCCGCACTGATGACAAACGTCATGCTCCCTGATTTAGGAATATCCAATTAGTCTCCCCCTCTGAGATGAGAACGCTCGCCACTCCAATCTAGTAAGAGCTCTCGGTTAATTCTAATGGGATCCAAAACCCAGATTACAGTTCCCACACACTACTCAGAACATATTTTGTGTACAGCACAGTTTGGTCCAAAAATGATCCACTTACTACAAATAATGAAGCAACTGACCATTTAAAAAAGCCAAAACGTCTCTTGAGGATTTACTGTACACTATTTGAATTATTTACTTTTTTATCTTTGTAGGGAATGCTAGAGTGAAGAATACTTTTTTTATCTTTGGACAGTAATGTATGCATTCATGAATATATTCAAACAGCGAATGACATACGACATAAGAAAAAAAATATGCACAGCCTCACTTAGAATTCAGCTCAGAATGGTAAAGTAGCTGCAGACCTGGAGGAAGGTTCTCATTTTATTTTTTCCCACTTGGATGCAGTTAAGACTTGACCTGAGATAATTTATCCAAAAAAATAAAAACAGTGGCTTTAACTAAAACTCGATATTTTTTACACAGTAATCATTTATTTAGGAGATTAAATAGGGTGATTTCGGGAGGGATCATAAATGATTTTATTTGAATAATTTAGCAAAAGCAACATGGATTTTTACCCCCAAGGAAAAGAAACCTTAAATTCAAACTGCATAATTTTGCTTTTGAATGGATTGCACGTAAAACAATAGTGTCCCGATTTCAAGTTAAATATTCAAACTTGAATAAATACGTTTTCCAAATCTGCTTCTAAACATTTCATGGAATGCTAATTTTGCCACATAGTTGACAGTGCAAACATTGACGCAACAAAGGCCACTAAGGTCTTAACGGTCGTGGAAAATGTTTGACGAGCGACTCATGACGACAACACAATGAGATTCAGGGCAATCCCAGGCTCCGTAAAACTCTTACATCACTCTGACACACAAAGGAAAAAGCACAACATCCAAATGGAAACCTAACTGAGCCCTTACAATGGTTAAGAAATCTTTTTAAGTGATTTAACACAAAAGGTGTTGTGAAAGCAAAAGTAGCTGCAGCAAATGAATGTATAGCTGTCCTGAAATTGTTTATATTAACTGAATAATAAGCAAATTTGGAACTTTTTAGGATAGGTTCAACCCAAAAAAGACATTACAATAATGTCTGAATGTTCAAGATGAACTGATAAAACATTGTGCACTTGGCAGAGCAGCAAAGAAATCCCTAATTTGTTTCTTTTAGTGAGAAAGTCGCATTTCAATAATCGATGTGATTGAATTTAAAGGTGAGTATGCGCTGAACACCTACTAAAAAGCTTTATGTTCTCAGGCAAGGCATTTTAATATCTCCTTTGTATGCTAATGCAAAGACAACAATGGTCTGTTGATGAATAATATATTGTCGTGCAGAATGGCCACAACGTTACAGAAAAAATTGACGGCGGGGTAATAATATGAAAGGTCGGCGTGGTACTTGACAAGCACTCATGGGCCTTTCTTATTTTTTTTTTTTTAAATTAGGTACACTCAATACAACAAAGCCCAGTACAAGCAGAATGATAAAAAGCTTGACAAATTCAGGCATAATTTGTTGACTGAGTTCATGTATAGTGCTTTTTGTAGTGCATTCAAGGAGGCCAAGAATTTTTGAAACAAGGTCGCATGCAGCTAAATGAACTCCCTCAAGTGTCCAGAGCAATAATTCAAACTCAGAGGAGACAGTCTGAGCTCTTGAGCTCTTTGCTCCAGATGGCTCAAAGACCACCTTCTTGTTTGTCCAAACATGCTTCAAGGAAAGCAAAGAGTTGGATGCAAGTACTTAACCATAAGCTTGATATCATGTAAAGGAAATTATAAACTTGCCATGCCTGTGCAAGAGTCCAGCATTCTATAAATACTACGAGATTATGCATGCTTGTCATCAAATGTTTTGTGGCAAAATCCAAGACTTTCATGTCTAAGAGAGTTAGTCATTTCAAAATATTTATGCGCCATAAAAGGAGAGTCGGGTACTTCAGATGCACTATGGTATGTTCACACACCATTAAAAGGCAAGCATTAGTTTTTTTTTTTAAGGCGTCAGTCGGAACCTCAGTGCATTCCACAGATAAAATGTTTGTTTGCGTTCACACGCGCATATTGAGAAACTTCTTGAATGAACATTCTGTACTTGTTGTTCAGAGCTGACCGGGACCTCTTGCTGCCTCACACATAGACATCATAAAAAAATTAATAAAGAAAAAATAAATAACAAATAAAAATAAATAAATAAGACCAGGGTAGGACCTCTTGCTTTGACATGATTCCATATATGTCTTAACATCATAGCGCTATTGCCAGGCGCCCGCGTTAATCTAGCGGTAATTAAAAGTATTAGCGCGTTTGTGTGACTGACCTATTGACCTACAATAGAGACCCCGACACAGCATATGTTTGTGACGGCTCACTGACACCGAGTGCAAATCATTCATGGCCACCCACGTTTCGGTCACGTGATTAATAGTCACCAAATCCAGTATCGAGACATGAACTTAGATTTACTATACTCTATCACCACTAACTAAACATCCACACTATGACAATTTCAATGTAATATTTCTTTATGCAGGATATAAAGTATATTTGCATTCCCTGTGTCTACTAGATATGAAGAAGTGGTGCTTCCTGGCTCCTGACCTTTAGAATGAAGATCCAGTTAGCACATGTCGAGGCGTGTGCTAGTGTTAAAAAGGGCAACGCTTTGCGCTCTGCGCCCTACATGAAGATAAAGAGGCTTAGCCATTGTGTTGGCCTCGTTTGGGAGCAGACAACCAGGTAAAAAAAAATAAAAAATCTATGAATTGTAAGTCCAGAGTTTTTTTTTTTGGACAGCATAATTCCCTTAACATTGTCCATTCTAGGTATAAATATTGCGATTTTAATTTGAAAAGTCAAACTATTTATTCGAGTTGTCACACAAAAATATATCTTGACTTCATCTTCCACTAATGATGTCCGAAACACCAATGTGTCTTATAATTAGATTGCTGTGATGTTATGTCAATTAAGCGTAAGACATTTCTTCACGTGTGGAAGGTCCGGAATGAACAACAACAAGCACATGGGAGCTCATCCGACCGAGCACATGGAGCAGAAACCCGACCAGAAGCTTCTCCCCCACCTCCTCTCCATAAATCTCTTGTCAGACGCACTGAGGTTTTAGAAGGATCAACCTGATGGAATCGGTACAGATTGACCTCTGACTTGTGTGCGCACACAGCAAGGCCCGAGGGAGTGCCGCAGGAGTTAAGATGACTTTAGGGGACCACGTGACTGGAAAGAGGTGTCTGAAGGGATTAGTGATGAAGATATAAAAGCATGGCGCAGATAGCAAATGTCACAGACAGAAGCAGGAGAAGGAGGAGAGATCAGTGGTGGCCTCTTGGGATATTTCCATCAGGTGAGGACTAACAACGATGCTTTTGAACTTGCTCAACCTAGATTGTTACTATTCGGCTCAATTTGTAATATGTATCATTTAATTGGTAGTGATAATTTAACAAGGCAAACATGGAATAGGATTGACCTGAGCAGATGGCTCTTCAATCACTTCATCTTCACTTCATTTTATATAGAAGCTGAACTGACTCGTGTGTGTGTGCTGTGTTACGTAACCAATAAGAGGGAATTTAACACCGCAATCCTAAATTAATCCAAATTATTATATGCTGGTCGAATTTATTTTGTCATAGTAAATTGTGCGGTTAATGAAGCGGACGGTGTGCATCCGTGTTGTCGAGGAAGGGCAATTAGTTTGCGGTGGATCAAAAGGGGGATTAGAGCAAATCTGGTAGTTTAAACCCATCTGCATAATCTGTGCAGATTAGTGCAGAGACAGACGCTAACAGGATTATTAGCAGCAGGGCATCAGGCAGAAAGAGAAGAAGCCACAAGACCTGATCTTTTGATTTTTCTTTTTTTTTAGAGAACAATGAACGGCGGCCCACCGGCAGGAAGCGCCCTGGCCCCTGGCGGAACCACTGGCCCAACTACACCCAAGAAAGGCCCGCCCAAATTCAAGCAGAGGCAAACTCGTACATTCAAGAGCAAGGCCCCCAAACCAGGCCAGAGGGGGTAAATACAAAATTCATTCCGTGTTGCCCTTTAACTCATTCCCTGCCAACCCAGTTAATATCTTTGACGTCTATCGACGGAATGAGTTAAAAATAAATACAACCGAAAGAGGAGCGTTCCCGCTAATGTGCTCATTGTCCCTCATTTGCAGCTTCGGTGACGACATCCCCGGCATGGAGGGTCTCGGCACGGACATCACAGTCGTGTGCCCATGGGAAGCCTTTGGCGACATGGAGCTCAGCGACTTGGCCAAATACGGCATCATTTAAAGCCGCTCTCTTCCCTCCCTCCCTCCCTCCATCGCTCCTCGGCTCGGCTCGTCGGGATAAGGTGGCCGGCGTCCCCCTTAATGCCCTTCTCGTCATCTACCTCCGGCCTCGCTCCACTGAGTGGAGAGGGAGCTTAATCATGCTCTTATTTATTTTTTCATATATGATGATACATATCATACTGTTTACAGTATATAATACGCTTGAAAGATTGACGAGAACATTTCACGCTCCCTTTTCCGATCTAATCTTCCATGTATTACAGAGGCCCACCCACCCCAACCCTTGCCAAAGAACCCGAAGAAAAACTAGCTTGATTTGCTTCTAGCGGTTGAATCGAATGTAAATACTTTGTCACGTATCTCCTGTTGTTCCCTTTTTTTTTTTTTATTCCTTTGTTATTGCCGCGTTGTACGACTTCACTGTAACCATCACGGAGAGTATGCAGGACGCTGTAGCGGTGAACATTGCAATGCACTTTCAGATGCTCTCTTCCTTCCGCTATACAGATGATCAATACGGCAAGTGAACGACGTGTCCGAATAGTTGCATTAAATTGCTTTCTTTACACAACTCACCATGTTCCTTTCTTGTTGGAAACAAACTAACGCTGCAAACAACTACTAGTGCATACAAAGTGGAACAAATATACGACAACATAGACAGTTAAAATAAATTAAAAGTAAAATTTAATTAAAAAATATATGAAATTATATATATATAAATAAATGTAGAAAAAAATATATATAAAGCCCGAAGCCTCAGTCTGCGTCATGTCTTTTCAAGGTCTTAACTGTAATTAATCACTAAAACAACATGGCAACTTCCATCCAAGTGAGTAAGCAAAAACAAACGTTCCCACATTTGCGTTGCTATGGTTACTTTTGCTTTTCAAAATAAAGCTCAAGCCTCCGGATCAAAGAACTCAACTGTTTTGGGAACGCTTCAGGAAAAACAGCGGCACAATAAAGGGATGATACAAATAAAAGTCGTAAATAGTTTGCATTTAGAAACAACCCCAAAAGCTATTTACGGTGTTACACGCTAGTTCTGTATACGATTGAACAAATTTGGATGAAGCTGAGATTGAAGAGAACACACCCGCTAACATCCCGACTTGTCTTAACACGAGTTAAAATCGTACGTATGGGCTTGCCCGAAAAGAACAGCTCTCATTTATTGACACAGCAGAGACCTTCCAGCTAATTTCATCACTGTCAGCTATTGTTGCTGTCATGACGGCGTAACCGTGGCGACAACTCAGTCCCCCTTGTCCCTGCTCTTTGGTCAGGTCGAGAGCAGAATCATTGGGGAATTCCACTCGGTCTCGAGAGCGTGCACAGTTATCGGCAAGCATGATTCAAATTCCTGTGGGGGAGCAGGAAAACTAGGGAGGAGTAAACTCTCCCTTTGTGTGTGTGTGTGTGTGTTGTTCAGGTGTGTGAACCCCACCTATAGACAGTGGAAGGTAGGAACGTGTGAGAAGGGATGCAGGAGACGTCCACGTGGCTACACATTGAGTCCATCCATGCATCAACAGTGTGCGTCGCGACAAAACTGAGTCCGTGGTAAGGATTTGTGGTAAGTGGCAGTTTTGCTATTTCAGCATAAATGGAGATTCAAATATCCAATTCCGCATCTACGGATAATCGCCTTTGATCAACACATCATAAACACTTGACGTTGTTGCGGTCGTACTTGACGATGATGTCGTGTTTGCGTGTTTTTACCGTGGTTACTAACTAACATATGCGAATGGTCGTTTGTCCACGTGTGGCCTGGGATTGACTGGCGACCATTTTGGGGTGTTTACTGACCACCCAAATGTGGTCAGACGCTATAAATTTTTTTTATTATTTTTTCATAAACTGCGATTCAACCCATCCCATACTCTTTTTCACAATCCCCAAAAAACAATAGCCTGATCAAACTGGGTCATATCAATCCACTGCTGATGCAAATAAAGACCTTATTTAAATCTGCCAATGAAACAAAGGCTGCCTTATGTGCCTGCGGGAACTGATACTAGTCTACCTACTTATCTTTCCCAGCCTCTTCAAACTGCACTGCAAAACAAATTTCATTGACTCACCCCGCTGTCTCATTTTGGAGGCGAGTCAATAGTGTTCGTTTTCCGTTCTCACACGAAACGGGCGTAATCGTGTGTTGTGGCCCGCGCTCAAACCGCTTTTCCTTGTTCCGACATGTTTATGTTTTCTTTCTGCCGTTGCCTTTCCACTCAACTGTCGACGGCGCCAAGTCGGCGTGATGACACAATGAGACACACCTCTTCATGAATCAATAAATGAATCGATTGGACAGCGCACGATTCATTCAGAGCAGGAGCGGATCATTTTGTGTCCCAAAGGTCAATGACATCACGCTTTAATGACTTTGATGTGGGAGAAACCCATCAAACGCTTTGGAATGAACAAGGAGGAGATTGTGAGCCGGGCTTTCTTGAGTTTAGAGGGGTTTTCTGAGTTCTGAGCTGTTGCTTTGGATTGAGGTACTGCATGTGAGTTAATTGAGAGAAAAAGAAGCAAAAGAAAAAAAGGAACGCCGATGTAACTACGCTGAGCGGCCATTTTGTCTCAATACTTTCCTTGTTGTGTTTGTTTTCACATATTTAAGGACACATAAGGAGGAACCAAATTCCTGGTGTGCACTTCCAAAATGAGTCCAGCCTTTTCACCTGAAGATCCCAAGTTGGCCTTTCCACTTCTCCTTCTCCTCCACATCCCTTTCACATGTTCATCTCAGTCATGGGCAACAAGCAACATCATCAATGGGAGTTCTTCGGCAAACTCCACCAAGGCTATTCCGGGCTGTCGCCCAGGACTAGATCCTGTCTATAGGTACTTGTGTGACCGCAAAGCCATGTGGGGCATCATTCTGGAGACCCTGGCCTCCGCCGGCTTCATCTTCAGTATGTTCCTCCTGCTGGGCCTCCATGTTTGGTCCCTGTGGATCTGCATCTCCTTACGGCAGCAACGCAGCCACATAGGAGGAACGGTGGCCTGCATGTCCATGTTCTTGTTGGCCACTGCCGGCATCTTTGCCATCACCTTCCCCTTCATCATCCAGCTCGGCCCTCAGACGTGTCCCACCAGGCTCTTCCTGTTCGGCGTCTTCTTCGCCTTGGCCTTCTCCTGCTTGCTGGCTCGCGGCCTCGCTCTGCTGGGCTTTGCGGCCGCTCGAGGTTGGGGCGAGCCCGCCATGGCTTTGGGGCTTTTCATCGTGCAGGTGATCATCGCCACAGAGTGGCTGGTACTGGTCTTGGTGCGGGATAAGAAGCCCTGCGAGTACAACCAGGATGAGTTTGTCATGCTGCAGATCTACGTCCTGTGCCTCCTGGCCATCGGCGTGATCCTCTCCTTGCACTTCTTGTGTCGCTCCTGCTTCACGTACAGCTACACCTACGCCGGCGCCATTCACCAGCAGAGCCGGCAACAGGCCGTGCTCCTCTTCCTCACGCTCTTGCTCTCCGCCGCCATCTGGGTGGTGTGGATCGTAATGCTCACCAGAGGGAACGTCAAGCTGAAACGTCGGCCGCAGTGGGACGACCCGGTGCTGGCCGTGGCACTGGTCGCCAACGGATGGGTGTTGTTGGCGGGACACGGCTTGTCGCAAGTTGCCTTCCTGTGCAGGGGGGAGGCCAAATCCAAAGAGGTGCCTCTGAGCTTCGCCGGCTGGACCAGCCCCAGCGCTGACATCCCGGGGTTGAACAGTCCGAAGGCGGGAACAGAAAACGGAAGCTTCGAGAACGATCCGGAAAAGCGAAGAGGTGAGACCATTTCGCCGCTTCCGCTTAACCACAATGGAATTGAATACGGATGGGCCAAGTAACAATATCAGACTGGCCTTATTTCAAGGTATCGGGTCCTCTCCGATACCAGTCGCCGATACTTAAAACAATCTAACACTGAGTGTCTCCTTTTTGCCTCTAGTTGGCGCTACACTGTGGCAATCTTCATGTGTGTCAGAAATGATTATCTTTAATGATTAAAAATATGATACACTACAATCTCAGCTGTCACGTTTAAGTGAGTAACAAATTAAGCGTATGACGTTTCTCCCTTCAGGCAGGCGACACGATTCGAAACTGCGATCGCCCTACGAGTCGGGATTCTCTATGACCGTGAGTAATGAACTGTCAGGATTAACCATCTCGTATTTAATTGCACGCTGTGACCTTTCCTTTGTTAAGTCACACTGTATGCTTCCTGACAGCGCAGTTTATCAAGAGTGTTACCGCAATTGAATTGAGGTTGTGTGTGTGTGTGTGCGTGTGCGTTGCAGGACATTGACCCCAATAAAGACTATAGCATCCCTCGCCCTCAGACCACCAACTACAGAGAGCCATATGATGAATATTATGGACGAATTTAAAATGTCTCCTCTGCACATGAACACAAATGAAAGCTGCTTGACTTGGGATAGAAAAAAAAAAAAAAACTTCATATATTGCTTAATTGTAAATACAGTTGGATGATTTGTTTTTTCAATTAAAATATATACTAGTACTACAGTTTAGGGATGTAGTACTAGTATATAAAGGTACTAATAAGACTGTAAATAATTCTGTCATTGCTTGTCATGATTCAAGAAGCTATTGCAAATGCATATTGTACTCACGGTATTCCAACCCTTGAGCTGTCAATCAGAGGACATGAGCAAAGCAGTAGCTGGAAGAGCAGGCAAGGACATGGTTAGATTCCTCAGCCACCATCCATCCATCCATCCATCATCATAGTCAAAGTTACGCTAGAGTTCCCGGGCGCATAAATGTATAGAGATGTTATTGTTGTCAATAAAAGTTTCTTAATATATAAAGTTGCTTTCTTTTCCTTAAAAATCAAACAAACTGTGCAGATGGTACACAAACAGCCAACTACTTTCTCAAGCAAATGAACCTTACTAGCAGTGCTGTAATTTTAAAGTCAAACCACCAGGGGGCATTGTTTGCACACAACAAGGACTCAGGGGTGATAACAGTCAATCTCAAAGTGGTGATAAAAAAAAATGTCCGTACGGTGCAGGAAAAACAACACTATAAAATATGCTCAACATATTGCATTCTATCGGTTTTACATTTTAATAATCTAGCAGCAACACCAGACAAAATAATGACCTTGTCTGACGGTTACTTGACTCAAAGCTGATATATATGAACAAAAGAAAATGCAATTAATGAAAAATATTTGGGGTTAGTGCATAAAATTACTCGTTCAAAGATGACCTTCTAGACCGCTGAACAGCAAACCAACATTAAGAGCAAAACATTTCATTTGTGCACAAAAATCTAGACACTTAAAATTTTTGATATTAAACCACCATCCGTTTTTTCCTGCATTAATACACAAAACACCGAATGAATAAATAAGTTCACTCACTCAGTTCAGGGCTTTAAGTTTGGTCCTGGATTCATCTCCTCTGCAAGGCGAGTCCACCACAACAGCTGCTTGTCCAATTAAGCCACCATAGCATTGAACTATCAGGCGTTGAATATATAATTTTTTTTGGGTTGAGGGGGGCACAAATGTACAAAATCCTTATGCACTTCAAACGAATTACCAACGCTGTGGAAGGAAAAATTACACAATTACGGACTTCTAGTTTTGACGTTATGTCGACCATGACACTATCTTCTTCACCATTACAGTCTACGAGTTGGGGTGTTCTTTAAATACGGCTGCCATCTTGTGGTTAACATTGGTATTACAACTTTCAATAGCGACAGTCAACATAAAAAATAAAGCCCACTCCAACTGTGGGCGATAGATAGAAACCAGCCAATGCCTATTAACAGTGCTATTTGAATGTAAATGTTCAATAATATATGTACGCTCCCCACTTTTAAAGGAAGCAACTGCAATTACTAAAAATATACTCCTTTAAACAGAAATATTGCTTCCTCGTAATTTGTAACTTGCCGATGGGCCCCAAAATTTCCTGATCGTGCAAACCCGAATCTCGCCCAGTCAAGTCAGCCTGGATAAGCTTCAGCTCACCAATGACCCTGAACAGGATAAGCAGGACAAAAGGACCGGATGAGATAGATGAAGATATCTACTTAATTTCTTTCTATTACAGGGACAGCACAATGTGCAAAAGTCTATTCATGACATCACAAGCCTCCTATCAGACATTCGGTTGCATCTTCCAATCAGTCAGCAAGACTTCCCATCAAAACCGGCAATTGTCCCCTTGGGCATCAATGCAATTAGCAGGCATACAGACAGGACTTGCCGCCACAGCCGACCCATTTACAGCCATTAGCAGCACATTTACAATTTAAGATGCTTTCCAGATTGCCCCCACCTCGCATCCTCCCATAGCAGAAATTAGAAAGGATGAAATGGAGAGGGAAAAAGCTGATCGGCGCGGTTGATTTGGTGCAGAGCCAAAAGTCAAGAAGCGGCATTAATGTTGCACAATGCTTGGCTCCATTTATCATCTGAGTCACATGAGCTAATGCGCTGCAAAGAACGCGATTCACGTGTGTAATCAGAAGACTGCGGCATTCCTCTTTATCTCACACAGCGGTAAATGAAAACTTTTCTCTTGTGCCAAATAGCCTCCTTCACTCACCTCCAGAAAAATTGATCAACACACTCTTACGAGGGCTTTAAAACCCCAGAAGCAATCACTCATATCCACAAAGCTGTATAAAAACCAAACCGTTTATTATATACATTCAATAATAATGGAGAATAAACAGAAGGCAGATACAAGGATGGCAAAAATAAAACATGAGAGAACACATTGTGAAATAAAAAGTCACTTTTGTCAAATGCAACTTGAAATAGCATGTGATACACAAAAAAGGCCACATGCAATTCACACGCATTTCCTTCATCCCTGCTCGCAATGTTCCAACATCCAGTTTGATGTAAGCACAGTGCAAGGACTCAGGGGGGTCAGAGTTGAGGACCGGGCTGTGTGTTAACTTGGCTTCTGTCATTCAAAATTCCTCCCCGGGCTGTTTGAAGAAGATTCCCCTCCAAAGAAAAAGCACAGAACACTTTGTGCACTCAACATATTTTTTTTCTTTTTTTTTTTTTCCCCACTGACAGGCAAAAATTTGAAGGGCTGCCTCAGCACTGTTATCATTCATTACAAAAGAAAACCCACAGGGGGAATGCGGAGGGTGGTGGAAATCCCAAAATGAAACTTTCAACATATCTGATATGACTGCTGATTACCGTGACAACCTCAGAGGCATTTGACTGAGATCAGACATATTATTAAAGCGGACTGAAATCAGCTTTGGGCTCGGATACCACTTTTTCTTACTTTCCACCTTCACCTTCTATCATGGAACGTTGTTCCCTCCGTGCTATAAAATAAACATCTCGCTCGCGCACCTCCATCTTGTCGTCGTCCAGCACTAAGATTTGAATTCATGCACAAAGCAAAAAGTTCTGACATCTGTTCTCTCTCAGGAAAGCATGCATAGCAACACTTGTGGTAATACTTGTAAGGAGTAATAAGACAAACAAAATAATAATAATAAAAATAAGAGCGCACCAAAAATACTCACTATAGCACACAGTGTCACAATCATACAAAACATCCTCACAGGTTTCTGCTCCATGAGCAATTACGGAAAGGAAAAAAAAAAGATGTCCTGTCAGGTATGGGATTAGAAATCCTCACCTCAAATCTTTTACCATCTGCACAATGTTTGCAAAACGCAAGTCCTGTCCCTTTGCCTCTAGCTTTGGCAATTCCAAACACCCCCATCATCTCCCAAAATGTCCCTCATGACTCCAACTTCGGTCAGTTTCGGATTTGCAGCAAAACAGTTTGAATGAAGGGCTGGGGAGGAAAAAAAAAAAAGTCAATTATCATCATGTGAAGAAATATTCACAGGTTCCCAAAAAGTGCTGCAAACATTTAAAATGTCTTGCATGCGGACAGCACTGGACTGTTTCAACCTTGGAAAAAAAACAAAAAAAAACATACATTTTAAACCCAGAGATTAAAAAAATATATAATAGTCAAGTACAGGCAAAAAAAACACACAAAAGAAAGAGAAATATATCAAGTCTAAAATGTGCTTTCTTCAACAATAACAAAAATCTTTGGAACCAAAAAAAGGCAAATATCAACAATAACATAGTGCGAGTATATGGAGGTGGGTTACATGGAACAAACTTGGCCAGGCCTCCTATAAAAAAAATAAAATAAATCATAGGCTGAAAACCAAAAACATTATCAATCCAAAAATCATTGTCATGTCCAGAAAACGTTGAAATGATTTCTTTCATGGGACCAGCAGCATGAGGAGGGACAAAATGCAGATGTTTGCTTTCCCCCTGGTCTTGTCTAGTAAATCTCTTAAAGAGCATTCTTCCTCCCCCTTAGTGTTGTTGAAATGATGTCGACCCAGAAATAAAGGCATGTTAAATAAGTATGGCAGCAAAATTCATGAGAAACAAAATATTGAGGTAACGTAGAAGCCCAAAACAAAATTACATTTCATTGTACCCTTGGGTGAATGGAGACGTTTTAGGGATTCCACCACAAATTGAGCACTGCAAGCCATGTTGGTAATGGTCTGGCATTTTTTTGGACTGCCAGTAAGAAGCTTCCATGTTCCACAGTGCCGAGGGACGTTGCTTTTCTTCATACTAGTGTTTTTAGTGTCTCTTTTACTAGCAGTGCTGTTCTTGTGGCAGCTCAATCACCAAAGGACACTGTGGGAGTGGGTGCACAGAGACTTGAGAGAGTGGCTTAACTGAGGAGCTTGAAAAAAAACAAAAACATGTAGTGTCGTGTGGCGGATCAAGCGGGATCAGTCTCTTTCCAGCAGATCCAATAGTGTTCCTAAAAAGTTAGCGGTCATGAATTGTGCCAAGAGCTTTTTCATTCGATCCTTGTCAGACAGAGAGAAGAGAATTGATGATGTGGCAACGTTCTCTCTTGCCAATAGAAAAAAAAGGACGGTAGGGAGAGGAAAAAATATATATAAAAAGAGGAGGTTGTCACTCTAGTCCACCAGCAGAGAGATGGAAGGGTGCGTCTGCAGAACAAAGAGCTTCAAAAAAAGGCTTCTGGAGGGACAAGAAATTCCTTGGGTGTAATTTGTGGCTTTAGTATGGAGCGAAGCGACTGTATCCCGCCCTGTATAAACTGGCCTGGAACAGACGAGAGAGACTATTATTATATTTGCGGTATCACTGTTGAATATTTTTTTAGAATCGGTTCATTTAACGGTTAATCGAATAATCGCTTAAAATCTTATTTTCAGTATATTAGAAAAAATATTTTAAATTCAAATATTTAAAATTGATAATATTATCTTTAATTTACTGTACTTGGTATTGTTCAGAGATAAAAAAAAACAACTAAACTATATAATTAATATCACAAGACTAATACAAGACGTTTCCATATTTTTATCTATCAAACAGAGAAGTAGATGCAAAGTGTAACAAACGCATCAGCATAAATTAAAATGTATGTTGTGTTTGGAGAGATTCTCTCACCATGGCTCCCACCCCGTAGGCGGCAGCAGCTGGGGCTAAAGCGTGGTATGGATCTGTCGTGTAAACCCGGCCGTAACTAGAAGCACAAAAGGAATATATGACTTCACTTGGATGTTTTCCAAAACCGCTATAGTTATCAAATGGATGTTGTGTTGCATTTTTAATTCCTGTAAATGCACCAAGCTGATGTCCTTTCCAAAAGGTTTGAGCATTCTTAGCCTCAGTCCCACGAGCGTCTCCAGCGCCTCTGCAGTACGGTGAGGTGTGTGTTTGCTGGTGTTTGTCCTCACCTGTCACTGTATGCGGCAGCTGCTGCGGTTGCTCCGGTTACAGCCGCGGGCTGAGTGTAGCGATAAGCAGCGGCGGCGGCGGCGGCAGCGGCGGCAGCAGGATAGCCTCCCTGGAGACATATGTACAACACAACTGAGAAGAAGGAAGGACTCCCACAGGAAGGACTAATGGGGTGCTAAAAAAACAAAACAACGGTCATTATTTCTAAAATAAATAAAATAATAGTTTGGACAATTGAAAATAAAAATCCCAATTACAAAATACAGTGATTTAAAAATCAGAGTCGGCTTCTCAGGGCCCAAGCTGGCATTATGTGCGAGCATGAAGCCAGCGGAACGGAATTATACGCTTTGACTAAACGTTTGCCGCTAATTCTCACTTATGCGTTAGATTAACAGTAAACTTAAACTAACAGTTTGAAGCAAAGTCTAAAAGGCACATAATGCATTTCCATCTTTTCAAACATTTATCACGTGAATTCAGTGGAGAGGGCAAAGGCAACAGAGGGGTAGAATTAGAAAAAAGAATCACACACTCGCAGACAAAACCACTTACACAATCCTACGCTGACACTGAAAAAAATCAAACACCGACTGACTTGACGTGTGACCAAAATTCCGATTTATGAAATGCCCGTGCGACCTGATCAAAGCACAGCACGATAAAGCGGAAAAACATAACACACGCAGCACCGGGGCTGGGTGTGCGGATGCGGGGAGGAGAAGATTGAGTTATTCATGAAGAAGCGAGGCCTTGTGGGTGAGTGCAAAAAAAAAAAAAAAAAGGTGACGGCTGTTAGCAGAAAACACAGCTTGTCTGCATGCAGCACACATGCTTGAATAACCATCAGGAAGAGACCATGTTCTCCATTCTAACTTGAGCCCTTCAGAGCGTCTCACCTTGCTGTGAACGGAACCTCAATTTCATATTAAGGACATTGTGACTTAAAGTTTGTATTGACTATCATTTCATTTTCTAAAAAATTTGTATTCAGAGAAAAAAAAAAAGTCAATTCCTCAAAAACTACTCAACCGGATGAGATCAGGCTCTCTACTGAAATTGGAAATCAAAACAATTTAGTGTTTTAGTAAAGACCCGCAATCAAATAAAGTGCACATTTCAGTGAGTTAGTAAAAAATTTTTTTTTTTTTAAAGTAGAACATCTACTAAAGGACAATATGTTCCAGACCAGCTCAAAAGATGACTGTAAGGTCAGAGTAGGGAGCAACAGGAAAGCAATGCACACTGGGTTTTGGTGTTCAGTTGACCCTACCTGAGGCAATCTGGGACTAAGGACTGAGTCCTGAAACACTAGTCTATAGAGAAAACAGAAACAACCGTTGTCAACCTGGATACACACACACACGCACACATTCACCTGCAAACGCCGCTTCATCCACCCACAGAGCAGCTTGTAGTGGCATCCACAAACTCAAATGATTTCATCACATTCAAATTAGTCTGACTTGAGTCGGACTCAAATTTCACGAGGCAATTTTGAAAGAGTTTGTGACTTGTGCTATGCTTAGCACTCGTTCCACTGTCCAGCGGGTAAGCCAGAACCTCTGTGTTGCGAATGACAGGACCAACATGCTGAATCACACCCAGACTGGAAGAGCGGGAGGAAGCCGTGAAAGGAGGAGGGGAACAGAGCCTGTGCTGGTGGGCGGTGAGTTTACTTACGTATAATTCCGCAGCGCCGTAAAAGCCATCTTGGTACACCACGCTAAGAGAGAGAGAGAGAGAGAGAGAGAGGGAGGGGAAGACCACCGAGAGGCAGAGAGGGAGGCATGTGGAGGAAAAAACGGAGGAGGCAGAGTGGGGCCAGGAGTGCAAAAACAAAATGGTGCACAGTCCCAAAAAAACATAGTGGGTGAGAGGGAGAGAGACAGAGAGAGAGAATTATTTCACACCCATGCAGCATGCAAAAGTAATACAACTCCATTTGAATGACAAAAAAAAAAAAAACAATCAATAAACAACCTGAACAAGCTGTTTTATACACCACGTCAATAGGGGGCGGTAGCGTACCAACCACAAGTGCCGCAGGAACTCATTTAACCTATCTGAACATTCATTTCTAATGTAAAATGGATGCCACTTAAGTCAGTTAAGGTCAGGAAAATAATCTTCTAATGCTCACCGACTAAATTTGAGCATCGGTTGAAGCATAGCAACTGGAGCGCCATAAAAGCCGACATCAAAATGTTCTGTTGCCAAATGGGGCTACGCAAGCTGAAAACTATTGACAGGTCAACAGTTCCCAGAATATTATTTGCGTTTCAGTGGCTTGAAGTGAAGCAATGTTGTTGTACGCAGATGGCTAGCTTGTTCAGCCGCTTACAAATTGCCCTTGAATGCTCCAAACAAAACATTCAGCAATACAATGCATGGCAACTTATTGGACTTAATGGCTCATTATATAATTTATCAACTAGATTAAATTTGTGGGGAAAAATTATATAGTAATTGCATTTTTTGAAAGGAGGGGGAAAAAAAAAAGAACATTTTATGTGGAGGATATTTCTACCTTGTAGCAAGCACAGAAAATTTAAATTGTGCTTGGCCTGGAATATTTGAGTACTCCCATGACCAATATGCAACTATCACAGCAACATTCAGAGTGTCTCCAACTCCGGGGACATAATAAATGCGAATAATTAGGTGTGCAAGGAGTCTGCTTAAGCATAATTACTGGTGGTGGCTGGTTGGCGCTTGTGCAAATTCAATGATGGCCGCATCTGCGGGAATCCCTAGATGGCCGTATCTGTGTTTATTCAAATCAACCTCCGGCGCCGCGGCCTAAATCATTGACGAGCGGCCGTCCAATCGACAATCTGATTTCTGAGTGGAGTGTGAATCGTATTTGAGCTTCTGTATGAGCACAGCTGTGTTAAACAAACACCTGCTCAAACAGAAAGTGGAAATTTCAACTCAACGTGACATTGGCAAGATGTTCATCGATGGATGTAACTGATGTTACTTTGATTTCTTTGTTTTTCAATTTTATTTTATTATAAGAATGCGGGGGCAGCTACATATGGGTGGATTGTGGATTTCAGATTATTTCAATATTTCTCAAATTCTCTTTGGAATAGTTCCAGCTCATTTTTTTAAATGAATATTTATTTTTTGTGATGAATTATATTTGCATTTTTTTCCCCCCTTCAAAGCATTTTAATGGGCAACATTTACAGTCTATGCAAATTGTCATTCTGTTTCTAAATTTCATTTTAGTACATGACTGATGCTGTTACATTGCATTTTTCCTTTTTCCTTTTAATATCACTGATTTCTATAAGAGGTGTATTAAGTCAAATAAGTTCCCCATTGAACGCACCGCCTGCGACTACACAAATCATGTGAAGTCCTCAACTCTGACATACTGTGCACAATGTAAGCATTGTAACATGCTTACCCAGGGTATGCGGGGATAGCAGCCTGAGGGACAGCTGCCCGCACCGCACTGTAGACAGGCCGGCCCCGTCCGCGAAGGTGAGCGCCACGGAACGCAGCTGCCGCCGCAGCTGTCGTGGCCGCCGCGGCTGCCGCGGGGTACGGGAACCCTGGGACTGGACAGGGTGAAAGAAGGGAAGGGAATTGAAACTAGGGGTGTAACGATACATCGATACACATCGATTAATCGATATAATGCTCTACGATTTATTGGTATCGATGCTAAAGGTAAACATCGATTTATATCGCCGTGTTTGACCTCGGACATTAGACGCGACTTTATTTTGAAATCCAGTTCATTGTTGCTTGCTTCCTCTTTCCGGCGTTGTTGTGTTGTGAGCAGAGCACGCGCGTGAAAGGGGAGGGGACAACTAGTCCGCGGCTCCTGGGCTGGTGCTATGGCTAGTGTCCAAAAAGACGAGGAAATTTGCTCCCCTTTAGGCTTCAAGTCATTCGTTTGGAAGCACTTTGGATTCCAAAGAAAAGATGGCTCAAGGGCCAAGACACGTGCAGTTTGTAAATCCTGCCATGCGGTGATCAAATATTCAGGGAGCACAAATCTCGCCGCACATTTAAAGAAAAAACACGACATCAAAGTTCAGTGTTAAAGTAAGCAATTTGTATACTACAATACTCTTGTAATTTCCTAAATAAAGAGTTTGCAGTGCCTTGTTGATTTCGCGTATGAATTGTTATAAATCAGGATATTGTTATATATTTTTTACTAAAAAAAAAAAAAAAAAATCGATCGTAGAGCACTATATCGCGATATATCGTGAATGAATCGCAGCAGGCTTTAAGATATCGGCAAATATCGTATCGTAGTTCTTTATATCGATATTATATCGTATCGTGACAAAACCCGCGATTTACACCCCTAATTGAAACGTAATGTACAAGGATGTGGCGCGGAAGCCCACGGTGAAGAAAAGCAATTGAGCAAAGCGAAGGGAAGTGTTGTACGATCGCCTGCAGGCTTTCATTTTAATAAGTAGCAGCGGGGACAAGTGCTAAGCAAGCAGTGCATTAATCCGACTAGAAGAAATGTGAATAAGGGAATCCTGTGTCGACCTACCGGCATAAAGCTCTGGTCCGTACACAGCCCCGACCATTGGGCTCAATTTCCACCCTGCTGAGAGTCATAGAAAAATAGTGTTGGGGAACAGATGAGGCGTTGCGGTTTATGAAGAGCATCGACACAAGCGTTGAGGATTTGTTTGTTTGGATTATCAGGTGAGCACAGAGCCTCGTCGTTAGTAGGTCAGTGCGATCGTTACCGTAGGGTAGCGTGCTCAGAGCCTCTCCATTAGGGTAGGGGCTGACCATTTTCTTGTTAGTCATCACCCTGGCAGTGGCGTTATTCACCTGGCAATGGAAGGACACACAGTCAAAGACACAAAAAGGACACTCAAGTAGACTTTTGAATGACTTTGTGATAAGGCCGATGCTGTGCCGCGTTGTATGTTTGGAGAATGCGATTGTGTGTGTCTGCTAATCGATGTGGACCCGTGTAGCGGATGCTAGAACTGTTAGCTCCTCGAGGGGATAAAAGTGGGTGGGAACAGTTGTGGTTATTTCGAGTCATCATGCAATTCAGAGCAAGCTGAATCTGATTCACGGCGAGATTCGAGGGCTGCCACAAGCTACGTTGGTTATATTGCTGCAGCGGCTAACATCAAGAGGAGCGCATTTTGGGCATGCACAATCAGATATAATAAAGAGGCTGTCCAATCCAAGATGGCTGATTATCACTCCTCGTCTCAGAGCTTCAAAAGGATCGCGCTACGCTTCTCGAATTTATCCTCATCTGCCTTTGATGAGCTTTAAGGAAAAGAGAATTCAGCCCTCTGCTCCCAAATCTGTCTGTGCCGCAATGCCGGGATTTATGACCTATAAGCACCAAGAGGGGAGAGGCTGACAAAGAAGGAGCGAGACTGAGGAACGAGCATATTTGTGCACTCCTAGATGCTGCGCTCCCATTAAGAGCCCATTAATGGCGAGGATTGCCATCCATATCGCCTCTCCAACTGAGTCATGTTCTTCATCTGCTCAGCTTCATTCACATGGAAATGAGCTTTGCCTCCTTTTGCCCTCATTGCGAAAGACAAGGTCGTTGGCAAATGATCCAATTAGCTTAGCTCGCTAACGCAAGTGCCGTAGGCGGCTGAGCGACGTCAATAGATTAACGCGGAACGTTTTGCATCAAAGCAAACTATAGATGTTTAATTGATGTCATCTTCCATTATGTAGCTGTATTGGTGTAATGTGAAATCAATGCAACCTGACAGGAAGACATGCAAATCAACAGAGACGCGATTGGAAGGTAAATCTGAAAATGTTAAAAAGTTAATAAAAACACTCAGACTTTTGTCCTGCCCTCTACGCCCACCCAGTCCATTGGGACCAAAAAGACAAAATAAAATCACATTTCCATATGAAACCAAATCGGTGGGGTTTACACACCTCAAAACAAATACAAACAATACATGGGAGAGTAAAAGGGGGTGCAAAAACATTTGTTCTACAAAATCAATAATCAATATAACACAGAAATTACAGGCAGCCAAATATGGGCGCATCACATGACCAAGAGTGAGTTAAGAAACTAGAAAAGAAAAAGAAAAACGAGAAAGAAAAACAAAATCAGCCAATCAGCAAGCGTCGGATGCAGCATAGAGACCAATCAAAACAATCGCAGCACTCCCACGTCAAACACATGAGACAAAAATGGTGTGTTGAAGGGGAAAGGATGCAGGTGAGAAGTACAGAGAAAGAGCCAGTCCATAAACAAACAAAAACTAAATAACAAACAAGGGGTAATATTTACATGAATCACACAAAAACATCTAAATACCAAAAAAAAAAAAGATATATAAGTATATGAAGGTGCATCATTCAATTAGATCTGGTGACCATTCTACTGAAGATCTCATGTGGGTGGGTTGAGAAACAGAGCACCAAAGGATGGATGGAACCGAGAGTGAGAGAAGATAGAACAAGAGAGACAGAATTAGAGAGAAAGAAAGAGAGAGCAATTCTCATTCCCAAAAAGGAGAGAAATAAAATGGACATGAGACACTGTGCCAGGCAGAGAACTGTGTGTCACAAACTAAGACCAGTACACTATGACTATCACTACAAACTACTGATACACAGACAATCCACTACAGGAAGACCAAACCAAATGAAGGAAACAAAACGGCAGTAAAATCCCCCAAAACAGCAAAAGCATCGGTTAAGAGGCGCATATGGTTTACAACACTGCCGGCCGGATTAGCGAGCTGGAGGACCATGGCTTCTTTTCTACTGTGATTTTGAAAAGTAGTTTGGAACAAAATAAAAACATTTTTTGGCTTGTCCTGGTGGGTCTTGGTGTTAGTCAACTATAAATGAAGCAAATAAAGCACGACTTGTCCACATTATAGCCTGATAATTTGTATTTGGTTAAATTTATTTGGGGCAAAAATACGATTGTAAACGCTTTTTCTTCATTTCGGAAGGACTATCCAACAGACTTAAATGATTGGGGTTTTGTCGGAAAGGCAATTTTATGTCCAAGGGATTTAACTCATTCACTGCCATTGACGGCTATAGACGTCAAAGAGCCATTTTAAGTGGGCTGGCGGGAAAATGGGTTAAAATCATACCAACGTTTTCTGGGAACCAGCGATTGTGCCAATGTCAACATTTTGAAATGTGTCAAATTTACAAGAATAGAAAACACTGGCAGGTCGTTAACATGAAGAAATTAGCGATCAGCATCCACTGGAGAGAAAAAAAAAAAAATGTTGGCAACAGTGATTTTTTTTTTTTTATCAACAGGATGACTACTTCATATATTGATGGATAAGCAGAAAGACTGTGGAAAGCCGTGTCATTGCATAGAGGCGGGTGATTACATTCGATCATTCCCAGTGAGGTGTTAATGGTGCGGGGGGGATGGGTGCAGAAAGTATTACGGTTACACAATCCGGACTGTCGCATACAGTGTTTCTGTGCGTGCCATGTCGGGACTGTAAATTGAGATGTACAACAGCTGTCCGGCTCGATAAATAAAATGTGAATTTCAACTCATGATGGAATAAGAGTATCTGTACATATTGAGAAGAAGGTCCATTTTAGGGGTGAGGTGGAAAAAGGGGGATCAGTTCAGTGATGAACGTTTGCACACAACTTACCATTGCAGCAGAAACAGCGAGCGGTTACCGTGGAGACTGACAACAACACACAGAAGTCGTCAGGGAAACAGAAAAAAAAATATATATAATAAATAAAGGAACAAATAATCCAGGCAACAAAAGAAAGCTAGATGTCATCCCCCTCACCATCCATGTCAACTGAAAAACCTGATAGCAGCAGTGTTACAGCTCAGAAGAGAATGAGAGAAAAAAGAAAGACAGAAGAGGGAAAGGGAATGGGAAGCCCTCAATGCTTCACGGAGATTTGCGCATTATTACGACAATCAGGCCTGGGAATGGGATGTGTTTATCAAAAAATAAAAAAATCATTTAATTAAATGCAGTGTGGGCCCTACCTCGCTTTTAATTCAAACACTGGTGATTAGGGTAAAGTAGCATTTTTTTAGTCAGTCACCCAAAAAAAAAAAATAATTTAGAGAGATAAAATGATAATTCAATTGTAACAAAGGAGGGCAATTGGTTGCGACGAAAAGTGAAATGAAGAAAAGACAAAGTGACTGGCAATGAAAGAGTTTAGGAAGGCAAGGATTACATGTGACAGCGAGAAGGACAAGGATGGAAAGGCCAAAGTGCAAATTTTCTTTCTACAAACGAATACACATGGTAAACTTTGTCATTCTAATTTGTCTCATCCAGTATTTTGATATCAAAATGAAGCTGGTCCAATCCACATCTGAATTATTTTTGATTTCTGATCTGCCACAAGAATTGCTTATGGTCAACGTGAGTCCAAATGAACAGTGTGTGGCACCATGAAGAAGTGGGAGGCTGAGAAGGTTTCTCTCCACACATACTCATGCAGTGATGATCAAATCTGTCAGATGAGCCCCAGTTGGATGAAATTACGCATGCAGAACGACACCATTTGCCACACTGCTTGTGTTCAAATGCCCGATTCAAACTCTGCGCTGCGGAGGAGCTGGCGCTTCCTGTTAAGACTCCATCTCACAGAAGAAGGAGCAAAACTCAAAAGCACGTGACGGGGGGGAAAGGGCCACTTCTGTGGATACGTTTACAACAAAGAGACTTCTTCGAAGCGCAGAGTTTTAGTCCAGGGAAAAAAAAGTACAACAGAACTTACATAGCAACAATTTTCCCACCTATCAAAATTAGGCTGCATACATGCTTGGTTAGATTCATAGTGGCATGTACCAAAGACATAACAGCAGTTATGCTTTACTGACCTTTTTTTTTTTTTTTTAAATACAAATAAACATTCCAAATAAGAATGTAGTTATTCAGTCCATCTGCAAAGAAAAGACAATTCGACCTATACCCAAGTGCAACATTCCATGCCAACAAAACACAACCCCATCACCAAAACTAAGACGTATCACAAACAGCTTGAGAATTAACATGCAAGGGAAGAATCTGCACACCCTGATCAGATCTGTTACACTACGTCGATATTTCCACAAGAAAGTACTAGTCATGCACAAATAGGCTACGTCGACTTAACTCATGCCAGTGGAACATCGTGAGCCTCCTTGACACACACTCAACATTTCAGTCGAACCAAAAGTATAGCAGAGTTTGTGAATGACAAAATTTGGTTGTGTCGCCAACTGTAAACAAATAGTTCCCCCAACTCTGAAGTGACCAATTAAAGGAAATGTTTACAAGAGCATCACCTGCAACATAGGAGAACTTCCAGACAGCACTGCCGCAAATAGAAGTGCCTGGCCTTGTTTTCTCCAAAGAAGGAAGAACGTGGAACCCAAACCCGACATGTGCCCTGTGCCAGCCCTTTTGTTTCTTCAAGCCCATGCACCATAAACCGACACTATACCCCGGCTACTGCTTCACGGCAGCCCAACATGATGACTACTTGTCACAAAAAGTACAACAAACAGTGCATGCAACAAAGTTCTCTCAGCGGCAGAATTGCTTTCATGCAATTTGGGTTGAGGCACACTCAGCTTAAAGCAATGCAAGGGACAAGACAGGCTGCCACTTCCGAGTAACTTCATCCATATCCATTCAGCTTGCTGATTGACTCAAAGTGGAGCTGACAGAGGATGTTGTACCAGTGGATGCAGGCCGCTATCTTGTATTTGCAAATGCAACGGAAGAACAGAATACAGGACTGAAAGAGGCGGGGTAAAGGGCCCAGCCTTCGTCCGTCATGCGGGTCCTGCTGACACACTCTCACACACACATAAATGGGAGTCAGCACAGTTAGCCCATGCAGAGCTCTTGTCCTGCAGTGACCTGGGTCAAGAGATCCAAAACAGATACAAAAATCAGAATGCAAAACACCTGTAATATTAAGACGTACATCAAGTGAACATGCGCCAGTGCTGCTGTGATTCCCAGCATGCTGCTGTTGCACGAGGTGCCACAATCACCACGATATCGGGAGAGGGGAACACGAGATTTATTGTACACCGAGGGGAAGAGATCGGGAGAAAGCAATCTGCCATGCATTACAATTCCACTGCATTCCTCTCGTGCCCTTGGGTGCCAACCACAGAGACGTCATTCCAATTGGTGGTGTATCAATGTGGCGACAAGTTGCACATCGAAAAGCAGAGGAAACGACAGCTTCAAGAGGGGGGAAAAAAATGCTGCAGAGGAAAAGTACCCCGGCATGCCTTAAATGTGTTCTTGCACCCCCAATCAGTCTCACCACAAAATAAAAGAACAAAAACATATATATATTTATTACAGCGGACCAGGCAGTGGGATATGAATGCTGCATTAGAGCGTTATCAATGCTAGCAATGCTAATGCTAGCTAGCAATCAGGGCTTCTATAGAGAGTTAGAATGGCAGTAGAGACAGGGCAAAACAGTGCAGTGGACACAAATGGCAAAATTACCTCAATCTTACGACCTTCCACCAATGTGCCGTGGAGCTTTTCGCGGGCTTTCTCGGCATCTGCGCTGGTCTCAAATGTCACAAAGCCAAAGCCCTGCGGTGCAAAGAATGGGTCAACAAAGTAGGCAGAGTCTGATTTATCATGGGGGGGGGGGGGGGTGAGCAGATATTTTTCCACATGCATTCATATTCAATTGCAGTTTAAGATCACGACTTCCAATTTTCCCATATTTTTTTGTATTAATAAACATGTACATTTGCTTACCTTTGAGCCCCTCTCATTGAAAATAATTTCTACGTCCAGAATCTTCCCATATTGCTGCAAAAACAACACAACAATTACCACACAAAAAACAAAAACAAAGAAAAATACTTTACTTGGACGTGAATACATATATTTAGAAGGTTCCGACTTGTCAGGTACAACCTTTTGCACTAGAGGCCCCTATTGCACATAGGGCACATTGCTGACATTTGTTTCACCTTTCTCCATCACTCAGTTTAACAGACTGACACATATTTATTGCCCAATAAAGCATCAAGAGAACAACCACGAACGTCCCGTCCCGTCCCGTCCTGTCCCACTGCCTTGCCAAAGAATTACTAACACCGTCTTAAATGTTCTACTGAAACTTTTGTAGGCCATGTAAGGCTACACAGTGACCAGAGTCTTACCCCAAACATCTGTCTGAGGTCCGGGTCACGGAAACGGAATGGGATGTTTGAAACGTGGAGACGTTTGGGGGTTCCTTTGGCCTCCGGTGATTCTCCTCCAGAGCCCCCTGCTGCTGACCCCCCAGTCACACACTGTATAGCCGTCTCCCCTTGGGAGGTCTCATCGGTCTTATTCTGCGATAGAAGACAGAAGGTAAGAAATTTTGGGGAACGTAGGTGCGGTCAAAAATTTGGTAATATCAATAGGTAGCAAAAAAAATAAATAATGTTGAGCCTAAATTGTGCCACCTGATGCCATCTAATTATCATACATTCATACGTTTACAAATCCAATTCACATCAAACTGATTATTTCGCCACATCAGTTAGGAAAACATGTAATTAGAGAGGCTTGTGTTATTTGGAGTGGATTCCAAGTTTCATTCCACAAGGGCTGACAAATCTAAAGTTAGGGTTGACAGTGACCCGAACTTCCAGCAAAGCACACAATGCTTACATTGTCGTCGATGGTGTCACTGGTGGTGTCCTCATGAGCACCAGCGCCTACCTCAGCTGTTCCTTGACCCCCTGCACCAAACATGGCCCCGGGGCCAAATTCTGTCCCAGCTATGCCATTCTGGGGAGGTGGCGGAGGAGGGAACGCTGTAAAGGCGGGGGCCACCAAACCATCCTGTGCTCCTGTTGAATCCTGAGGCCCCTAAAGGAAAACAGATTTAAAAAAAAAAAAAATTCCATGAATACATTCCAATCTATTTCTGCAGCCATGAAATAGTTCAAGCACACATGAATTAATGCGCATTTTGAAATGCAGAGATGGATGGACGTGGAAAAAAAAAAAATCCCAGACAAATTATTCATGACACATTGAAAGGCATCTTGTTGAAGGTGTTAAATACTTGACTACAGTAGTCAATAAATAATAATGGATGAGTCTCGTTCGTCTAAGATATCTTTTGGTATTGCATACGGTTCTTAAGCGGATCGGCATTTTGCAGCTCAGTTGTTTTACCTGCGACACCGTATGTTTTTCTATACGCAGAGCAGATGAAGGGGGGGGGGGGGAGCTTTCAAGCGCGAGTCTAACGACTGTCTGCTGACTTGTGTGCTGGGCCTTGGGGGAGTACACAGCAGCCAAAGTCACCCGAACGCGGCAGCCATCGACACCAACTCGTCAATCAAACAATTCCCATATGGCTCCTGTGACTGTGAGCAAAATTGCACGGCAGATGCTGGACATACTTTGAAACTCATGTCTTTTCCAGCGCTTGGAGACTGACTTACTGACCCCCACTTTCAAGTCACTCAAAAAAACTCCTTCACTGTAATGTCCATCAAGTAAAGGTTACTGCCTATCTCCTTATAAGGTCCATTTAGTGAGGAAGCCTTTCTCACTGTGGGCCAATCACCCACTCACATTCAGAAATGACGAGAACAAAATGTAAAAAAAATATAAAAATAGGACATATATGAATTGTCAACATTCTGACAATAACATTTCGGCAGCTAGGATGTGTTAAACTTATAGTAGGATTTTTCTTCCGGATAAAAAAAAGAAATAGCTCGGGAGTAAGATATAAACAGATTTGTGAGTGCTGTAAATTTGGCAAAATGTAATTCATCAAATGATACAATACCTAACTGCTGTCGAGGATTACGATGAGTTGAAAACATTATCAATCAATCGGTTTTATTGAAACAGGGAAAGGCTGACTGTCAACAAATGTGTTTATCTTATCGTAGCTTGTTCATCTGCTCCTGCTGCCTTTTTTTTTTTTTTTTTGCTCACAGGCACCAAATCAGACAATATAGGACAAAGCATAAGACAAGGAAGAAACCAAGCGTGGCACCTGTCAGCATCAGTCTAAGCACATACAGTAAAAGTTCAAACTGCACAGACGTCTTTGTTGACCATATTGGCTTCCTGAACCAGAACCAAGCGCATGACAACACATAACAGAGCTTATATTGTACATAATCATACTTGTGAATACTGGTGAATGCTTGTCAACACAAGTCGTGACAGCAACTTCAGCTACCTCATTTCACCCTACACGCGAGCCTGTTAAGAACCCCAAAGCTGAGAAGAAGACATGCTAGAACTGAACCGTGAAACAAATGTAATCCCCGGGGCTTGTGTCCGCTATGGAGCGCACCCACACAGACGTTAATAGCAGTGAGGCGTGCAACTGTATAAACATTCAATGCAACATTGTTGCTAATAAAAATAGCCGTTCTCATTTGTAAACAACGACTGAGAACGGACGTGCTGCTTTTAGCAAGTTCCAACATCTGTCCCTAGAAGCAATGTGAGAGCAGGTGCAGCATCAAATGTGACTTCATACATCTTCGTGAACACTTCCGCGGAAACACGAAACTCACGTCGGCTTTTTATTTTTCTTCTTACCAGCAATGCGGTCGGGTAGTAGAGCCCCATCATTGTCTGACCTGGCACAACAACTCTTGACCAGCTCTCCAATTTGACGCTCTCCTCCCCGACCTCCCCTCCACTCCCCTGCCTGGGCTCCAGGACCATGAGTTGACAAGCGCTTCGATCCACGCTGGCCTTCACATTCAAATTGTCCGCTCTTGCTTTGTGTCTTCTTCCAAACACAAGCTTCGACTGTCTGTCACCGTCTTTCCTCTCGGTCTCACCAGCCGGCTCGGCAGCTCTAATCCCTTCAGGCCTTGGCGTCTCTCCCCGCCTGACAGCCGGAGACTCTCCCCTCCTTCTTTTGCTCTCTTCCCTCTTTACAGTGTCTGTCTATCATTCACTTGCTCATGTTACACGTTCCCGCCTCTCTTTTAAACCTAACCTCCTTCTCGAGCTCAGTCTCTCCCAACGATCGGAGCATCGGCGTAAATCCTCCCCGGGTCGGAATCAGAGCTGAGTCTTCTCGATGGGGAGGCAAGAAAAGGCTTTCTTCCATTCACACTGGCGGTGTGAGAGTACAGAAGGCGACCCCCACTGCATTGCAGCTTTTTTTAGATGATTTATTTATTGCGTGGCAGCTCCCAAAAGCAGTGGTAGCTAGCTACTAGCCAAGACTGAAAAGATCTAGCTATGTGCGTAGGCTCCAAGTTTACCATCTTCTGCGGCGGCTGCGTTCAAAACACACAAGGGGATCTCGCAAAAAATGAAGGGGGGGAAACCCCAAACTGACTTGAAAGCATGGTTATTTGAGATGCGGCTCCACGTGTCCCAACATCGTATAGTTGCAGAGATGAGAGAGCAGTTTTCCGCACCGCACTTCCATATGCAAGAGATGGAGCACTGCGGAAAGAAGCCTTGATGCCAAGCTTTCAGACATCTGCTGAGTCTGGCTGGAAGTGAGTCCAGAAGGGATGGAGGAAGGGCGGGGTCAGAGTCGGAGCTGGTGGGGGGAAAAGGGTTGTCCAGCATCAGGGGGGGGGGGGGGGGGGGCAAGGACAATGGGGGCAGTGGATGCCAGTGACAGATAACAGGATGAAGAGATAAATGGATAAAGGGCTGAGTGAAAAGAAAGAGCAAGGGATGACAGGATTAAGGCTGTAAGTGAGGAGGATGAGAGGATGAATGAGGACTGATCTGAAGATTAAGCACATGGAGTGAATTTTGCGATAAACACATGCACGTTATGCACGCGCCATCAAACTCATGTGCTGACTCGCACAAAGGCCACAAACATCGATTGCGCTTAATTTGCCCCCCCCCCCCCCCCAAAAAAAAGAAATAAAAATAAAAATGTTATAGTAACGGATGTTTGTTTTAGCTTGGTGGTGTGCCGGGGACATTTTCTTTTTTAACATGAACATTCGGAATGAATAATCACTAAACAAGCTAATCCAGCAAGGCAGGCTTTGTTTTACTATATTTGCATGGAGTTTGTGTACACAAGTGTGCAGAAATAATTGTCATCATTCGTAAACTACACTTGCCTTTTATCATTCCCACAATCAACATTCCCCACCCCTGATAGAAGGGCAAACAAAAATTGGAAAGAATACTCGGTGAAAGAGAAATGTAGCACGAGATCTAAAATACATAAAGCTGACTTTGAACTTGACAGTTAAATTCTTCCAGGCGTGCCCTGGTTAAGCTCCTGCCATGAAAAGCTAAGAGAGCTCTATTCCCAAGAAAGGAGATGCCAAGCGCAGAGAAGGATGAGGATGAAAAAATATAAGCATATATGGGAGGAGGACATTTTCCATGTTGGGGGGGGGGGGTGAAGTGACTCACAGACCAACACTTCCCTCCTGTGGCACCGTTAGAAAGCTACATCCCAAACACAAGTGCAGAAAATGTGGGACACACACACAAGTGTTTTGTCATTAGCGCACCAAAATAGAAGTTGTGCATACACACAGATTCGCTCACTCAGTGCTGCTGCACAGAAGCAGATAAGAAAATTGTCCGCCGCTCTTCCACAACGCTGCACATAAAAAATAAAAAAGAGAGAGAAAGAGCATCGCATGTGGAGGATGCCGAGCGTACTCTAAAGTAGATGACGGCAGCATTGCGATCTGCTGTCTGAGGAGCCTTTGAAAGAGGAGCTCAATGGCAGGCAGGTTCTTTCATCCTGCCCTCCGAGAACCTTCGTTTATGAGCTAACCAACGGATGACGAAATTAAAGAGAGCCTGGCAGAGTTGCACAGAAAAGTCCTGCTGCAAAACTAAATGGATGAACTTGAAAAAAGTATTCGTTCCAAAAGTGCTCTCCGGTATGTCGAATTAGAAGGACATACTGGTCTTGCCATAAAGCTCTCACTCATCTCTTACCTGATTGTGAGGTGTGTATCCGTGGAAACCAGGATTTAAAGGCTCATTGTTCTGAAAGAGACAGAAGGAGGGGAAAGAGTGCAAATGGTATTCAAGCGGCTGGATTACGAGAAATATATTTTACATTATAACTGTTTGGGGAATTTTTCTTTTCTCCCCAAAAATTGTTTCTCACAGTCAGATTTTCGGATTAATGCCAATGTGTTCATGAGTGCAAAAAAAATAATAATAAAGGAAACAATATCCAGATGTGATTTCTGTCAATAATGAGAAAAGGCACTTCAAATCAAATGGAAGCCATTTTCGATATCCCACACAGTCAGCACATGCCCCAGAAAGCAGTGCTTTATGTTCACTAATTAATTTTAATTAGATTATTCTAGTCCGCCGGTCCCCTCTTTTCTCTCTGACTCTCATCCCGATGTTATTTTGTCCTGGTTAGAGGAACTATTGTGAGGAGGTGAGGAGGAGGCAAAAGGGGGAAACAAAAGAAGGGGGCCTGGAACAATGGCTGAAAGTTAACCAAATGCTGATATTTTGACAGCAGACAGGGAGAAGACACGAGCGCAGTACTGCCTGCTGGCGTGCCTCGCAGAGAAAACATGACCTCCTACTGAGACTCATGCCACAAATCTCCTATGAGGAACAAGAGATGAATGGGGGGGATGGTGCAGTTGGTGATCTTGAAATAATAAAAAAATAATAAAGCAATAAAAAAAAAAAAAGATGCAAGGTTCAAAGCTACAGGAGTAAAAATGACATTCACGCAAAAAAAAAATAAAAAATAAAATGCAAGTGTCTGAGCACTTTTGAGCTAAATAGAAAAAAGCTACCAGGGAGAAAGCTGATGGAGGCAAGAAAGTTAATGGAGTTCAACCGCGACTTGAAAGTACGCACGCTAAAACCAAAATGTGATGAGATACAGATGAGGCGCAGATTGAGTCAGAGGTTAGCTAAGTTCTTTGCGGAGAGACCACGTTGAGGTAAGACAACATTAGCTCACACACATACAGTGGATAGAGAAAGTTTACACACCCCTGTTCAAATGCCAGATTTTTTCGGACAAACCTTTACATGAGGTCAGTTGTTCATTTTTACTTCTTTGCTCAGAAAGATTTTTTCTGTAGTAGTTGTGACGGTTCTCTCTCTCTTTTTTTTTTTTTTTTTTTAACAAAACCTGGCATCAAAACAGTGGTGTGGAAACTTTTCATAGCCACAGTATGTTGAAACTTTATCTTGAAGGGAATTTCACTTTGACATAAACGTCCACTAGTGTTAAAAAGAACAAATTAAGAAATATTAGAACACTTTACTGACACGTTTACAGACTGTGGGACAGAAAGGGGACTTCTCAAAACTAAAGCCATAATATCTTGGTGAGATGAAGGATTTAGATGCAAGGGAACTAAAGGTGCACGACCCCAAAAAAAAAAAAAAAAATTGGGGGAAAAAGATGACGCATTTTCACCCCGTCCTCTCTCGTTCATACAAAACAGTCTTTTCTTTGTTTCTCTCTCTTTCTCTCTCTCTCCCCACTTCCTGTTTCATCTGGAACCAATTTCCCCGCCTCACGCTTTGTCCCCAGGGGGAACACTCTCCTTGGTGCGCCACATATAGAGAGGAATGAGCCGGCTCATATTGGACAACGCGGTGACTTTGTAAAAACAGCTGGTGGCTAAAGACAGGCATTTTGCATGCTGCTAAAAACCTACACTTAGAATCTACGCACTAATATATACGTATAATTATTAAAATTGTTGAATTACACCACGGATAGGATTCATATATCAATTTCTGGCCCTTGGTTCTATACATAATTAGATTTGACATATTTAGTGAGTACATTTAATGGCAGAAACTGAATGTATATCCATTTATGATATTAATATTGCGTAATAGTGCAGGGGTTCCCAAGTTGCAGCAAATAGTCTGTGTCTTGTAGACAACAAGTTCCATTCCCAAATGCTACTGCTAAGGGTGTATGCAACAAAAACCTGATGCAAAACCGCATTACCAATTAAATGTGAACCTAAATTATAGCCGACCATCAAATTATAGACGTTGGTTTCTGCAGCGGGTAGAGCAGAGTGGAAAAGAAGAAACGGGGAGGAACACAAAATGGGTGGGAGGAGGGTTAGAGCAACATCTGGAATCAATCTGGTGAGAAAGAAAGGAGCGAGGGAGGGAGTCAGCAGATGAAAAACGAATAAGGGGGTGAAAAAAAGGAGAGAGAATCAGAGAAGGAGGAGGAATGCAGGAACAAAGTCGAGAAAAAGAAGGGAGAACTCCCAAGCAATGAGCCTGGCGAAATGGAGACAATGAGTCATGGGAGAAGAATGCTGTTCAGATTGATTTTTTATTTTATTTTTAAAGGGATTGGGGGAGGCTGAATTTGAGGCCTGGCTCCACAAACATATATAATACGTGCATGCTGTTTGCCATATGGTAGCGCTTAAGAACATTATGGCTCCTATCCGATCAATTCATGCATTTTCCATAAAGATGGATGGATAGGACTGAAAACTAGACTTGACAGTTTCCACTTAGTTTCAAAATGTAGTTTGCGCAGGAGGCGGGACTCTGGAAGATTGACATTCAGAGCTTTCGGTTGGATCAACAACACACGCTCCGAGGGCGAAGCTAAAGGGCATCGCTCTTGTTTATTTTCTCTCTCGCTGGCCAACATCTACGCTATTTTAGGGAGAAGGAAAGAAGTTAAGGAGTAAGTGGAGGGGGGGGGGGGGAGAGCAGCGGTGGTGGCGGAAGGTAAAATGACATGAGGTCAGCAGATGGTGAAGGGGGTGACGGGTTGTGGTAAAAGGCTGACGAGGGGGTGCGGGGGAAATGAAAGGGGGTGTGGTTGCAGGCATTCTATGGAGCTGCTTTAGGAGATCCACTGAAAAAAAACGACGTCTCACCAGTTCAAAGTCAAAAGAAGAAAATCAAGACAGGTGATACGGCGTGGAGTCTAAGAAACTCTCAAAAGCCAAGACAACACTTCCGCCATATGGCAGCCATGAAGACGGAACATTTGAAATAACGGTGGTTAAAAAAAAAAAAAAAAAGTAGACTTGGAAAGAAAAACATTTATTTTAAATTCCAGTTTCCACCAGTCTGGCTGACTGTAACAATTTGCCATGACATTCTTATTTTAAAAGCATCCATTGAAATGACTTGCACTGATATTTGCTCACAATTTATTTCTAGCATTTCGTTTTGATCCCTGACCAATCGACCAAAAGAAAGAGGAAACTGGGAAAAAAAAAAAATATTCAAGTTGTATTCATGACACTGTAGCAGTCCATTACCGATGACCTCGTGTGAGCAAAACACTGAATTGACATTTTGCTGTGTGGGTGGAGATGGGATCACATATGACAGTTTGGGGGCAGCCGTGGGGAGGAGGCGGCGGCGGCGGTGGAGGGTGGGAGCGCTTGTGCGAGGTGGACTTGCCATAAAGCAAGAGTTAACATGTGAGTGTCATGGGGTGAAAATAGTGTGTTAACAGGAACAAATGGGAAGGGGACATATCGATTTTTTTTTTTTTTTTAGGAAATGTGACTTGCCCGTTGGTGACAGTTGAGCGAATGCACAGAGGCCCGCAAACTGTTGTTTTCATCTTATCGCTGCTGCCGGTTCAAAAGTCAGGTGTGACGCTGACTAAGTTACAGCTCAAAGTTTACCAGTAATCTTTAAACAGTGGGAGAGTACCAAAAGGCAATGAGGGCGGCACATATGTATATATATGCATTCTGCTTGAAGTAATTAAGCAAGATTTTATTCTCATTATATTGGGCCGTATGAGTCATTAGGGGAACATTAACGAAGAGGAAAAAATAATCTAAGCCTTCCGGCGACATACCTGAAATGTAATTTTGTGATGCTGCTAATAAAGCGCTGTCATCAGTAGACTTTTTTTTTTATAATCTGATGTCTGAGGCACAGCGTAATCTTCAGTGACAACTAGGGCGGGGCTATTATGGTAAAAATATTATTCATGGATTGATATTGGAATCACGATTATTTGTTGCATTCAAAATGTTGTATTTATTCACCTCCCAGAACTAAAAAATATCTTGAAAGAACAACCAGAATAGAGATTAGTAACAAAGTAAAAATAATTAGGGCCGAACGATATTAAAAAAAAATTATACAGTTATTGACTATAACAATCATATTAATGAGTACGAAAAACAAAATCAGCTTTTGAAGGGTGATTTTATATACTGCACAAGCGTGTCGTTCTCGTGCAGGTAGCATGTCCGTAATGACAAAATACGACAATCGACCCATGCATATGGAGCAGCCGGCCACTCTGCTTTGGCTACGCCCGTTAAAGCGATCAGTCTGCTGGACGCCCTCCCCTAAACGAGCTTTGATCTTGTTAGGATGACACAAAGCCTCTTTACCGCCAACGATAGTCCAAATCGGCTCTCCGACACAGACACACAAAAGTTAGAACTGTGAAGCCGGTCATTCTGCAGCATCTCCTTGACGGGAGGTGCAAGAAGGATACAGAAGATGGCTGTCCCGAGAAGAACCTAATCGTAAAATCCCGGTGACCCCACGCACTGCAGGAGGGTTACGGATAATCGCAAAGTGTAACGGGACATGGGGGAGGGATGGTCGTTTGCCTGCGAACCAAGAGTCAATTAGCAATTTGGAAATATGCCTGGGGGGGTGCGAGGGGGGGTTATCAGAGGACAGCTAAATGCAAAGGGGGCTATATGGAGGCATGAGTCAGAGCAGCGGGGGGAGGAGAGCGAATCAACAAAAGGCAGAAGAAGCGCCCTGCAGCACTCTCATTTATTATGACAGTGTTGATTAGCGGCCAGGGAAGGTCAGTGTTTCTTGTACCCTCACATCCTCCGTGGGAAGACTATCGGAATGAGTGGCTGCATCTAGGAGCATTCTCTCCACTTATCCTGAGCACACACCCTGCTTCAGTGGTGACCTTTCCGTACCATGCTATTGTGTAGCGAATAGTCAGTCGCTCCAACTGTGGACCAGTTATTAAGACCACGGACAGCGATGGGGACAAATATGATTGCAAATTCTACATTTTCATCCGGTTTAGTTAGCGTATGAAAATAAAAAAATGATCTTCACTGGGAGTTTGACGTCTACCTGTCTTATTTGCATTGTGTTATTTGTTGCATCACTTGATAATATTCACACTGAACAAAGGAAAATTGATAATTTAATTACAAGGAAAAACGTATTCATTTATTTATATATTAAGTATTGTGTAAAAAAAAAAAAAAATCACCTGTATTATTTAATTTGTCAATTTAATTAATTATTATTGGAATGATTCCATATTCGTTTGAATCATTTGCATCTCATTCATGTGAGCCCCTCCCTGCATATCTCAAGTACAGTAAATTTCAAGTCGCTTCTCTAAAGTACTAGCACGGAAGTACTTTTTAAATTCAGCTGACACGCTGTCGATACCAATTCATCAGAGCGTCTCGGCAATCCATCACTTCCATTTCCTTCTTCATCGTGATCACAGGCGTAGGTGAACAATAGCTCCTTTCTTTGTGGAGTTTTTTATTTCCCCATATATCCTTCTCGACAGCGGTCAGTGCAGCTTTTCTTTTCCCCCCCCAACCAAATATCATCTTTCTTTGTCCTCGACTCTGGCCCTGCCGACCCCTACACACGAACACACACGCGCAACCCCCCCGCCCACCACTGTGGTTGGAAATCAATACAAGTGTCAGGGAAAGTCCACCCCATGCCATGCCGCTTGTTCCCACATCAACTTTACTGGCGGCTTTTTAACTTTTCTCCTGTGAAGCACACCCAACATAACTGCACAATATGGGACCTCTGTCATTGCAATTGATCTGCTGTAGAAGTTCAAGTTTTTTTTTTTTTTTTTTTAACCAGTGCTGCACGATTCAATTACCTGCAGATGACCTCGAATCTCATTCCCCTCGATCGTGGAGCAGAAAGGGAATCTTGAATGTGAGCTACAGTGCATTAAATCCAGATTAATTTCAATTGAGATGATGATTAGGTGCAAATGATTTGCAGTCTCAGCACTTGGGTTATGAAAACAGGAGGAAGACCAGTACAGAGGCCCCCCCTTTGCCCCTCTCTCCTTCAGCTAATACCAAAAGGCTCTGTTCTTTGTCTTTCACAGTGGTGACCCTCCCCCAATTCCCTGTCTGCCTCCCTTTTAACACCTAGCGACATTCGGGGGGGGCATAGTACGATTAATAGCACATGCAGAGTGTGCATCAGTTCTTGATGTGGTAGGTGACTCACTTTAAATTGCCAGCAGTCTTTGTAATTGTGTCCGCTGTGAATAAAATATTCCAAGCGTGCCTCGCAATAGGCCACGCAAGGGGAATGGTTGTGATCACTGCCGTCTGTCAAAGTAATGGAGCCTGGATCAGGTTACCTTTGTCTGGCTCGCTCATGCACGGGAAGATGCAATTTACGGGTTTTGCGTTGGTGCACGGTTTTGTTGGGGGGGGGGGGGGGGGAGAAAAGAGAACAAAAGAATGTAGAGGTGACAAAAACAAATGTTTACCTGTCCGATGTCGCCAATAACATTCCCAGTGCCGTCTATCCTTGGTCTCTTGCACTCCGCCCCGGTCAGGTCAGTCAAAGCAACGGCTGCAAGAGCGTCTGGTTCCGGGTCCCCTCGCTTCATCCCCCGGACCGCCGCCGGACCTCCGGCAGCGCTTGTATGCGGCACCGCTGATGTATCGATGTCTCTTTCTCGGTCCATTATCCCCCGATTAACGGGTAGCATTATAGATGCAACGTCGGTCGACATTAACATTGGACGGCAGAGAGTCTTCGCCCAAGAAAAAAAAAAAGATTGGACTGTTTTTCCCCTTCTTCTCTTGTCCTCGTTGTCCTCAATGAAGGATTCGGATGGATGATACGAAAGTGGCTCTTGTAATTCAGGCAATTATTTAATGTCTTATTGGCGTAGGCTACTCAAGGCAGAACATAATGGCTGTGTCAGGATAATGGATAAAGCACAGCGGCTTTTTCCATCAAGTCAAACGCCGCTAAATAAATGACCCAATTTAGTGACGACCACACGTCCGACTCTTGTCTGTCTGACAAGCTAATTAGCTAGCTAACCTTAGCTAGCGCGCTAGCAATACATTCCGCTAGCTCTCTGAATAAACGTGGCTCGGAGAGAAAGAACACTCTGGCTACCAGTGCAGGGAAGAGAAAGAAAAGGTTATCAATTGTCCACGACGAGTCCTAATGTCTGCCGCGTCTAATGGGTGGCTTCTCGGGAAAACCTTTGTGTGGATCCTACCAGGCTTTCACTTGATTCCGTCCGTCCCTTTTCACGCCGTGGGCTGCTGTGGAGTGTGGATGTGGCTCCAGCACGATTTCCTCCGATCTGAATCCCACTTGGCGTAAACTCCTAGTGAGTCTGAGTGGGCTGGTCCACGGTCAGATGGATATCCATTATTGGGCAAGGATTGGTTAAGATGACTGGTCCTGGATCTGTGTTACATGTCGTTTTCAGCTACCCGGAGTCCGCAATACCAATTCAGCCCCCTCCTATTCCATCATTTTATTTTCAAAACGGGGGATCATTTGATGATTTGGGTTCGACCCCCGTGAGGAAAAGCGGTTAGGAAAACGCATGGATAGATGGAATATTGCTCTTTTATTCGGTGCTTCTACCTCATCGAGATATTATAAATAGGGGAAATGGATAAAGCAATAACAAAACAATAGGACATACGTTTTAGTTCAGTAGCTTGGATTATTGTGTAATGTTTACGCACGAATATTAAAAATGATTAAACTGTCACTCAGGAATACGCACTCATTACTTCACGATGACAGTTTTGTCAGTGATAATTACGGAACATATATTTGTATGAAAAACAGTAAACATAATAAACATAGAATAATATAATATAAACAAAATAATTCAATTATGTATTGTAAAGACAGTAAAGTTCGAGTGTTTCTATATTTGCAGACGAGGTATGTTCCTGATTAAATGAATCATAATGATTTTGACAAAAAAAACCTAAATTATATTAAAAAATGACCACGCGAGAACATTTTCACATAATCCAAGACGCACTCAAAATAAAGGCCATGCGTACACGTTTGTTATCTTTGTGCGCCCCCTGGTGGATTTTAAGATGCAGTTTTTCAGTTTTGGGTGTCAAGGAATGAAAATGTGTTGACCTGCATTCATTTGATGCAGAAATGAAATGTAGACATTTTTAAGGCAGAAATTTAATATGGGTGAGAGAAACAGGGTTTGGGTTTCTCCATTTGGAGTTGTGGATGAAGTATTAACAATATTTTTATGGTTTGTTTTAACATCAGTTCACATACAGTACAGTTTTTCAATGAATCCAAAGACAATATCTTCCTTATTAAAAGGAACAGAATTAACCATTCTGGGTGACAACCAAGTCGTTCCAGAAAACTGCGTACAATTGGCAGCAGTTCCAACATCTCTTTCCCAAAAAGAAACCGAACCATCGGTTTCGTTTCTGCCGTTGGCTCCTCCCCTTGCACCTCCACCGCTCAATCTATTGGTTATGCTGTGCGTCAGTCACAGTCGCTCAGCCAATCACATCATTGATCACAGTCTTAAAGGAGGATTTTCTTTTCATCGTTCGTCTGTCGAGTTTTAATTCCGAGACGAGCGTTGCAGTTGTACGCCATCCTACTTACACAGGTACGTGAAAGACGCACGAATGATATTATAATTATCAGACGATGCGCGATAAATATCGAAAGTTTGCCTAGCTGGTGCGTATACGTGTTTTTAACATTGCCATGTGTTTTTTTTCCCACGCGTTGTAAGCATGCGTTCATGTTTTAAAAAATGCCAATAACTGTGGCTTACTCTACAGACTTTCCACATTGTGAATTAAGCATGGCTTTGGACGGATGCGGCCTTGTTTGCAAATATATCCTCATTTTCTTCAACGTGATTTTTGCGGTAAGTTTGGACTATGAACATGATGATTCATCGCTGGATAAGTAATCTGGCCTGGGAAAAATGGGAGTGTAAAAGAAAGTTTCCAAAGGCTGATCAACTGAGTCGGCGCCACTGCTTAGTTTCGTTTCTCTAAAAAAGCAACTCAAGCCCCCCCCCCCCCCCCCCAATCCCACTAAGAGACATAATAGCATGCAAAAAAGTTAACAAGTGCATGTTCCTCAATTTGTGTTAAACAGGAGACAAAGGTACTCGCACAAATTTAAAGTCAAAAAGTCAAAGTCAGCTTTATTGTCAATCTCTTCACATGTCAAGACACTATAAATGATAAATAATGAGTGATAAATAATAAATAAACAAACAAAGTAGTCAAAGTAAATGCAGATATATGTATCAAAGACACTGGATGAAAGCATGCTGCTTTTGCTTTGCAGCTCTTGGGCTTTGTCTTGTTGGGCCTGGGCCTGTGGCTGAGGTTCAGTAACAACACCAGGCCAATATTCGATATAGATGGCTCCAGCACATTTGTTTGTGGTGAGTTTGGGTTTTGTCCTTTCTCCTTTTTAGGGGTGCCAGGCTCTCCGATCAAATATTTAGAGACCTGTCCCGACTCAAGGACGTTTTAAAATGAAACGACTTGTTTTGATTAGATTAAATGGAATTCAGTTTATTAACACTTTTTTTTTTTCAAGGTGTGATAATACTGATCGTGCTTGGCACAGTCATGCTGCTCTTGGTGACGATTGGAGACTACGGGGCCTGCAGTGAGAATAGATGTGCTCTCCAATTGGTGAGATTCCTAAAAAGAAACCTAATATGGTCAAGTCGGAAACACCGCCTTGTTTTGGAAACCAGATCCTCTCGGCCCACAAATTCATTTGTGTGCCTTAAAACAGTCATGATGGTCATTTTTGAGGGGCTTTAACCTTCTGAAAATGATTTCCCTATGCGTATGACGAAACTCACTCAAGTGACATCTCGAGAGGATATGGAAGAAAAGCCCCAGCGCCACAAGTTAGAACAAGTTACCTTGATCCCTGTTTGTCTTTTATCTGCAAAGAACAAAACTGTAATCTGAGCAACAGGGGGAACGTCCTCCGCCTGGCACTCAGATTGTTTGATGGTTCCTGCCCTCGTCTCACGCGATGCTATTCTATGCCACTGAACTCCAACTACAAAAATGAGATTGTTAAAATAATGTGTAAGCCAGACAATCCAGTGTCCACTTTCTCTTTCAGTCCTCTGTTCTCTTGTCCATCCTGGCGATTGCATTGGTTTGTGTCGGAGTGGTTGCTTACGCCCAGAGGCAAGAGGTAACCAGCAAACTAAGACGTCAATAGAAATTGGGTATTACGGTCAAACTTTGAAAAAGCAAACATTTCCCTTGTGATTTGAAGGTTGGGATGAGGGTTGCGGAGTTCTACACTAGCATCTACACTCTGTTTGCAGCCACTGGAGACGCCGGCCTCGGTGTCACATTACTCTTCGTTCATGAGATGGTGAGAACAAATCCTCCGCTTATTTTCTGTACGGTTTGTTATTCTGAATTAGTCGTAACACACTTTTGTAGCTTGACTTCACAAGTTCCCCAATTTGAAAAAAGTACAGCTGTCACAAAGAACTCATTCACTGCCAGTGACGACTATACACGTCAAAGATCCGAGAAAATAGTTAATTTTTTTTTTTTTTTACCGGTCAGTGATGATAATCAGCTTTAATTTCTTCCTCCGCCATCATGTAGCTCCATTGCTGCGGTGTGACAGGCATCACCATGTTGGAGCTGGTAAAAGAGACTTGCCCTCGGCCTCAAGGGTTCTTCGAGCACATCGCCATGTCTGTAAGTTGCCCACTTCAGAGATCATGTTAGGCCAAATTCTTTTTGTCTAGATCTTTAGTTTCTGCTGTTTGCTTTCCAGACATGTCCTGGGGTTATCACCGATTTCTTCACCAGTAGTGCTCCAATGGTGATGGCTATCTTCATTGGAACAGGAGCCCTTTTGGTAAGCAAAAAAAATAATAAATCAAATTAAAGTGTGGGTTTTATAAATTAACCCAGGATTGAGAGTAGGAAAAGTTGGTCCCCGGCCCCTTAATGCCAAATTAGATTTTATTCAATAAAACCTTGATGAAATAAATAAGATACTCAATGAACGTTACGATTTCAATAGATCATGTAGGTTAATGTTATGAAAACAAATCCCCTTTTGAAAACTGGGACAAACCTAGAAGAGAATTCATGATGGATCTCAGTCACGTTGAAAGTTCTAATTCTGTCCCCCCTTCTTTTCTTTCAATCACAATTTCACGCCCCTCCATCGCCCTTCCAAAGTTCATTGCTCTGATATGCAGCATCATCCTCAAAGCCAAGCTGAATGAGTCGAGCTCTCCATCTCCTCAGTACATCGTCTTGACCAACGCGTCTCCATCCCTGCCTAACTTGTCCCAATTTGCCTCTGACCAAGACCCAATCGTTTTCCCTCCTCTCACATTGGCCAACACTACTGTGGTCCAGACTTAGTCTACTCCCATTCATTTCTTTTTCAAACCTAATTCCACAATTCAAAACGTCATCACACACTAAGACTTTTTGGCTCTCACCATGACTGCTTCTTCCCCTTTGGCTTTAATTTCCCCTCTACTTTCTGTGTCCATATTATAGATCATTACTCTGGTGTGCTCCATTATCCTCTTGAAACAGATCAAGAGAAACCTGCTGGGCTACGCTGTCCGCTACTCTGCTGTTCATTAAGCAAATTTCAAAATGTCAACGCCACGTGTGCTCTTATATGGGATTCAATATTATTATATGCAAGTGCTCGCTTTGAATAATCATTTGTCGAGTTCATATGGGATTTACATTTCGGGTAACACAGGGAAGCTAACAGTTGAAACTATGGTTAACCATTTAAACACTGTATGGAAAATGTCAAATTTAATTTGAAAAGAAACTTACTGTAATAAGACAACTTAATAATTTTGTTGAAATTTTAGTTTATATACAAGTATGTAACTTTAATAATTGTGTCACACTGAACATTTTTCTGTCAAATTTGCTAAGTCTTTTATAGTAGTTAGTAAAGTTATTTTATTTGTATAACCTGCAATTATTTTTAGGTACAAACTAAAATTGTTGGATTTTGTTGAAGGTCAAATTTTACAGACCCTGCTAGTGACATTTCTGTTACATTTTCTTCTTTTGGGAACCCAAAAGACTCCCTGCTGTTCAATGCCTTAGAGGAGTGCTTTTGTTTTGCACTATATTGAAGAGACCATGTTTATCTTAAAAAAAATAAACAGTTTGTAATACAATGGGGAATACCTTTTGCATCTTTATTGCTGTAAGAAGAAAGATACATATTTGAGTGTACTATGAAACGTTAAATGTCTTAATGTCGGCCTTACGTGGTTTCTTGCATCAGTCGTCCGGGACCACCATGTAAATGTCAGGGTCAGAGGTCATCATCATCCGCAGTGAGCAGGACACATTGAGGTTGGGAGCTCCAAAGAGTTAGGTTTCAAAAGGAAAAATTGAGGTCCTAATCCAGAGTCTATAAAGACACATTTAATTAAAGTCAGACAATAAATACAAATAGCAGAGGAAACAGCTAGTACAAATTCACATTTAAGGCACTTGAAGAGTCAAGAATATTTCGCCATCTAGTGGAGATCTGGCGAAACTTCTACAGTTTACCAAAATATGCTGGACACGGGTTCATTTCTCTCTCGACAAGACACAGCCACAGGAAATACTGTCTTACCGATTATTTCATCAAGCTTGTCCTCTTCATAGTCACCACGCTCCAAAACTTCATATGGATGTACTAACTGACCCAAAAAAACGAGATGGTTAGGATGAGCATTGACCTCTTGAACATCATCCATCTCTGTTTGTTGGAATTCAGAACGTTGAGATGGGTGCTGAGAAAGTGGGTCAACAGGTTTGTTAGGGGGCGGAGCCACAGGATATGTTTGATAGTAGTCATAAGGGTTGGAAGGGAATATAGGAAAGGAAGATTCCTCAAAATAAGAAGCCATAGGAGGACCGTCTGATTCTAGAAGGTCATCAAATTTCCCATTTTTATCTGGCTCCCCAAAAGAGGGATCCGAGGCATGGGCTGGAATATATGGAAAAGGGGAATAATAGTAATATGGATTATATTGTAGGGATTGAGATGATGCCGCCTCAGCTTCAGATTGTTGATTTTGGCGGAAAAACTCTGCAAATATGTTGGAGTATTTTTGCGACAGGCTCGGATCAGAATCTTTAGTGGGGTTAGATTGAGGGATTTCGGGGTGATGGTTGCTTGGAGGTTGGGAAGTGGCATCTTGAACCGGGGAGCCAGCAGTAACGGGCTGTTCGGACACTCCTTGCAAATGAGAAATTTCAGCATTTGTTGATCCAGATGAGGTTGGAGTAGTGATGGGTTCAGGAGGTGACGATTTGACAGCAGGAGATGTCGCTGGGGGGGTAGCGCCGGGAATCCTGCGCCGATAAGTTGGGTGAGGGTAGTAAGGAGGTGCCAGGTAAAAAGGTGGAGGCCATCCGAGAGACTTTCCAGTCTCTTCAGGAAAGATAGGGCAGGTCAAAATAAATGTACCCTCGTCAATCTGAAGATGAAGTGTGTGTTTCCCATCCTGAAGATAAAAAAAAAAAAGAATTTAGATGACTATCAAATATCAGACTTTAATGTTTTATCATTGTAGAATTATGAAAACAGAAAAATATAGGATCACCTCTACCGTGATACCGCATGTTATGAACGGAGCAGCTATTAATATTTCTGTATCTCGTCTGTCCAAAGTGTAACCACACTGCTGAGCCAGCAATAACACCGGAGTCCATTCTCCACGAACTGCAGAACGATTAAACCGAGAAATGTATAGACAAGTCAAATATTACATTTACGTTGCTTACTGACTTACCGTTGACCTTTACATCTTGTGCGGCGGGAAGATTGACATTCATCCCACGAGGGGAACAACAGACCGATGAAGGGCTCATGTTGGGAGGCTTGCCGGCAGAGAGAGGACATGACATCTTGACCGGAGTCCCCCTCCATTGCAGAGGCAACATATAACTGCCCCCCTAGTCAATGCATATTATTTTTGTCAGGGCATTGAAGATGGATTAAAAAAAAAACAGATCTAAAAAAAAATATATGACCTGCTGTGTGACATGACAGGCATTGTATTGCACTATCAAGCTGAGCTCTGTCCACGTGGTCTCCACAGAGTAGCCACATTGAGGTGGCAGATGGGAGAGGCTAAGAGATGATTCATTCCCTGATAGAAAAAAAAAAAAAAAAATCAGCAGAATATACAAGTTTGTGTATACAGTGGGCGCACCTCGGTCAAGCAGGAGATGGAACGCTCGTCTCCTCCTGACAGTTAAAGTCATGGCGCCGTCTCCACAATCCACCTCAGGCTGAAGCTTCCGCCAGATCACCTCGGAGCCACTTAGCCGCTGACCTGGCATCTTCACTTTACTCTTTCCTTGTCACATAGTAAATAGAAAAATATCACGCTGTGAGTCAAGCGCTTGTTAGCCGGATTTTTTTTTTTTTTTTAAGAAAAACTATTTCATACCTGTAACATCTGAATGAGACTGACGGTCCACATGATGTCGAGGAATGTTTGCTTTAAGTTGACCGGGGATGAAGAACTTCCCATAGACCACGTGCTGGATTTGACCCGAGGTGCAGTCGTCAGGAACACCAATCTCCTCCCTTCCCGTTTCAGAAGAATTTCGACTCCTTGTTGGGCCATTTTTGTTAGCGTTGTCCGCTACTGCTGTAGATGTAGCAAATTCTACTTGCCTTCCCGAAGGTAATTGCCGCCGAGCGTCTTCTTGACTGAAATTATTTTTGAGGCTTTTTGTCGTCACGCCGTTATCCTCGTCGATTGGAGGTGTCAGATTTAAATTGGGGTGAGAGTAATAAGAGGTAGGTTTGCAAAATGCATGGGGTAGACCTAAGGTTAAGATGGTGGAAATAAAGAGGGCAGCGATGGGAGAATATAGTTTGGGTTTCAAATGCATTGCCAGGTTTAGTTTTTGTGTCTACGTGGCAAAATACTGGGGATCATGTGACTTAAGGGAGCGGCTTTTATGATTTCTTGGCGGCACACCTGTTTGCTAATTGGCCCTCAATTGACCATCCTCTCATTTTATTCCTAAATTTTATATTTTCATCTACTATTATCAAGAAAATTTGCAGATTTCTTTTTTAAACTTCTATTGTTGAATTTGTTTTTGGTGACAGATTTGTGCTCCACATTTCAGTCAACTCATCAGTAACATACTGAAAATGACAAATAAAAATCTATTCTGATAGTCGAATTTTCAATTTGCGCCCCTTAAATTCCCAGTAGCTCCTAGTAAACAAACTTTGTGTTATCCCTGAGTAGGGCACATTTTTTATGAGGTAATGCTCCCTTCTGTCCACTAGAGGACGCCCTGCTGCATTTTATATATCCATTTAGCAGTGTTGTTGAGAATGTAGTTGCTATGACACACTAGGGATTAAAATCCCATTGACCATGAGGTGGAAATTGTAAATTGAACTTGATAAGATCACTATCTTCCACTATCTGACAATTCAACACAACCAATCATGCAGTTGTCATTATGAAATCAAGATGGCTCCAGTGTGTTATTATGCCAGTTTGTTGGGAGTGACAGCGACAAGTTACAACCGTATTTTTTGACTGAAACGAGATCTGAAGGTTGTGTGTGTGTGTGTGTTTGTTGCAGGAAGGGGGGGGGGGGGGAGGTTGATCAGTCGACTACGGGTGCGGCAGTTGGATGACTCACATTTTAGAGTTGCCTAGCTACGGCTTGGAGTTGTTTTCATTTGAACTGAAGTGAGAATACAGCGTGCATGTCTGCATTTCATTGAAGGGGAGGCGAGAGAGCAAGAAAAACAGAGAGAGCAAGAGAGAGAGAGAGAGAGAGAGACTTTGTGGGCACAGCCTAAACACAGGGGTGGCTCTCAGCCGGAAACAGGCGGAGCAGATATGTTCCCGAAAAGGACTCAAATCACGTGAGGAGAAACTGGAGTTGAATGTTATGCCGACACAGAAAAAAACACAGCAGTGGGGGTGAGGTATCGTGAAGCTTGGATGAAAAACCACTGGCCGGTAACCATGGAAACGGGTCAGCCTGGGCAAATGTGTATTTTTTTTTTAAGAACAGAGTGTAAACAGTGGCTTGGACGCCTCACATTTGCCCTAGCGAAGGCCGTGATGTAGAAAAACACAAGGGCCTCATGTCAGCTCCACAATTAGTCTGTTGTTTTGAATAGTTTCCCCAATTTTTTCATTTGATTTAGTTCAAAGTCAAGCAGCCAACAGGAGAGATGGAAACAATTAGAGCAAGGCTTCATTTGCTTTGCTTCATGTTTTAATTTGATTTTCATTGCTTTTCCATTGAAGCTTTCCATCACTTTGTATAGCTTCTATCTTTCAATCATTTATTTATTTTAGCTTTGCACTGGGAAATCTTTGTTTGCCATTCATACAAACATCCATGCCGCCTGGAGTGTTTTGAAAATGTTTTGTCATTTTGCTGAAGAGTGATTAAAGGTTTTGTGGCTGCGAGAAAATCGAGGGGGTTTATTACTTGTGCTTATTGTGGTTTTCCTCAGATTTGAGTTCAAATTAGCTGCATATAAAGCACTGAGTGAATTTTGAACGCTGAACCTTTGACTGCATGGCACGCGTGCTAACCAAATGTAGCGCTGCTAATTCGACTAGTGTGATCTCAAGTTTTCCTACAATAGTAAATTTTCACAAAGCCCCGAACGCCAACATAAATAACCAAGGCGTGGGCGCAGAGAAATTAAAGCAATGACCAATCTTCTAAAACATACTTTAGTAAAAAGAAAAAAAAGATTTTTGCGTCACTCCCTTAGTGAATGAGTAAGTGTTTGCCTTTGTTTGTCTCCGTTGATGTGTCACGAGCCAGATGTGTATTCCGTATGTGGGTTTGAGATTTTGCGATCGTGCATATGTGTCACTCGGGAGCAGTAGCAAATGATCATCAAAAAAAACGAGCTCGCCCACACCGGAAGCAAGGCGGCGAATGCCGCCATGGTCCAAACTGAACCTTTGAGGTAAGTCTAAACTCGCCCTCCCTTCTAATTCATAACCTCCCACCTCAAAGTTTAAAATATTCTCAACCACCACTAGACACTGAGTACTCATCTGTGCTTTGGCAGGGTGTGACGTGCAAAACAGCAAAGGAATGAGTGGATTGAAGAAAGAACCACAGGCGAGGAGTTTTACTATTGTGTAACGCTGCAGTCTCATTGGCTGTGCTCGTCTGGCATGTGCACACTGCTTGACTTCTCACAGACATTTTGAAAGGCTCCCTCCTTTCACAAACATCATCAAGGAATTATCATCCGACAAACATTCGTCATGTTCTACCCGACCTTGAATAGCAATGAAATGAAAATCTCACAACATGCTAAAAGAGAAGCATTCTGGCTCTTATTTTGTTGTTCCAAGCTACTGGAATTCTTATTGTGACAGGGGATGTAACTCATTCTGGGGAAATATAAAAATGTCAGAGTTGCATAGCTCAATTCTGTGCGCTGAATAGTAGATTGTGCCCTGCGTTCACTTCTGAGAAGTTCCCACAAACAGGAACTTACTTTGTAAAAGAACCACCCTCATCCAAGCATGCCTGAGTGAGGGTTTCATGGATTCATCTTTTCCTTCTTCTTCATGTGCACACAGCGTTTTGGTATCGCACACTCGCACACAATATCACACTGTTGAAACTCTGTTTTATGAGTCTGGTTTTTCCGGTATTCATTGGCGTTGCAATATGACAAAGAGCTGTTTGTTGAGCAAGCTACTCCATTGGTAGACTTAATAGCTACACAGGCATGTGATTAGTTGACTTGTGCTTGGTTTCCCAAAAAAAAAAAAACAAAAAAAAAGTCTTGTGGACCAAGTCTCTGCCCCACCCCGCCTTAGACAAGTAGGCATTGGTAGTAGACCACTTCTTGGATCATCCAAGTGGCTAAAATAATGAGCACATCCGCCGGTTTGATTCAGGGTGTGTTTTATTACGCTTTACGAATAGTACTGAGCAAACCTCGCCTAAAGGTGGGGTCGACACACCCAGGACTCAATCGGGTCGGACCGCATTCTCTCCTCTCTATCGTGTCTCGCACTTGTCACACTCTTCTTAACACTCAACTCCTCATAATATTCGCTTGCATCTCACAAGGCAATTCTAATCACAGATTTCTCACCATGTCGTTTATTTAGTCTCACGGTTGTGATGTCAGCAAAGCCCAGATGGAATTGATGAACGTTTTCAAGATAAGATGAATGAAAAGATACAGTGTGTATCTATGCTGGGGGTACGATGAGAGAATAAGCATTGCCATTTGAGAAGTCAGAAATAAACCTTAGAAGTCATTTCGGCTCTTGTGTTTGCATACTACCACGAGATTGTAAGGTATGTGTGTGTAATTGATAACACCTTCACAATACAGTATGCACAGGTGTAGACTTTTATCAAGCAAGGGATTATATTTTGGTAACACTATTAATGATTGTAGCCCCGCAGCAAATATTAGGATTTTTGCTGAGGATTGTTTTTGTGCAGTATTGATTAGCAGGTAGCGGTGAAGGCCCGGGCACCACTAAGTAATTTTTGTTTAATTATTATTATTATTTAAAAAAAAAATATATATATATATTATATATATATATACCTATATATATATATTTATTTATAATTATTATTATTTATTCCGTAAGGACTCACAGTTTAGTTCAGTTCCCTGCTCCTCAATTTTCTGGAATTCCTCCCTCACGTGACCTGCAGCTGATTCCGCTGATGGCCCTTGCAAGAATTCCGCCTCCCCCTACGTCACACGAGGATTCTATCCTCATTCACTAGAATGAATGTTGCACTCATCTGACCTGCCTTCAGGTCACTCGTAAGGTCACTTTCCTGGATGTTCAACAAAGCCCGTTTCTTACTGAGCTGCGACTGTTAGCGTGGGTTTGCCAAAGGTCTGAATGATATTTTTCATCAGGATTCCTTCAAGGACGCAAATGGTCATAAAGACGTTTTAACAGTCAACAAGATTGAGAAGAAAAACTGTTTGTAACCGTTTGCAACCTTGACGAAATGCTAACATTCGCTACATACGCCAACACTTGGCTTATAATTATTCCGCATAACATTTACCTCTTTATATGTGTCTAAAACAACTTGTCTAAACGTATCTATTGTACTGTTTACCTAACCTGTGATAATCTTTGCTATCACGCTTTCTCAATTTATGGTTGGTATGTTCTGCTGTGAGGATTTGACATTCCACAATAAATACCACGTTCATACTTATGATTTACATCTTGAAGATGACTACAGTTGGAAAGAGCTCAGGGACAAATTTAAAAAAAAAAAGAAAAAAAAAACATGCAATGATGAGCCTGCATATATTCAGCAACATGATATGATTTCCAAGACGTTATATTTTCCCTTTTACTAAAAGAATGCGTTGCTGCTACACGTGGGTGAGGGATGGATGACTTTGACTCACTGGAAACATTAAAACCATAAACCACAAGATATAAACGAGCAATGCGGGGAGAATAATTAATTAATAGTCCGAAGCCGTCTCCTCCTGTTCTCATTACCTTCTCTTCTCTAGCTTGACACTCCACCCGTCCGTCTTTTCCCCACCCTTGTCGTTTTTTTTTTTCCCCCGCTCCTTCTTTCTCTTTCAAGCTGTGACATGCACTCATTTGCCCCCACCTCTTTCTCGATTGCAACCAACAACATTCTTTCTTCCTCAAACTCCTTCCTCTAAAACAAAAGCAGGAAAAGAAGGGTGTTGATCGGGAAGAAATGCTACTGGAAACTTTATTTTTTCTCAGAGCTTGTGTTTATAGCTGCAGCAATGGCACACTGCATGAATACAAATAAATAAATAATGACCGGCCACAACACTAGTAGATTTTAGTAAATTAAAAAAAAATCGGAGACACTCCCCCACTATTTTGTCATCCTCCAGTTCAAATGCAAACGTGGAGAACTTGTGTAATGACTGATACTTTTACCCGTATAGTATTGTGATTATGATTCGGGCTCGTCTGTCACCATGGCAACCTGTGTACATTCATCAATGTCCACTGTTAGGGAGTTCCCCCACCAAACCTCAGTGAGTCATCTGCTGGCCTCCCAGAACAAAAATCACCATCAGCTGAGTGACAAAGTCAGGAGACACCAAAAAGGAGGAAAGTATGTTGTATAAGAGTCCCCGTGCATGTGTGTATATGTGTGCGCGTGTGTGTGTGTGGGGAGAGAAGCTGGGCGGGCGGTGGGGAGTTGTGGGAGTGTGTGGTGGACGAGTAGAAACTTGGGGTGGGTTAGCCGAAGTAAAATAGAGTATATTCGTTTTTGAGTCATAGGAGGGGAGGCAAAGAGGGGTGTGGACTTAAAAAAGAAGGCGGGGCTAAAGCAGGCGGACGGGTAGTCTCATGTTTGTACTTTGCCAGGCTGAGTCTGAAAATACTGTTCGTGACAGACAGACAGCCATCAAACAGTAAGTTGAAGATTTCTATTTAAGATTTTCTATTTATAAACAATTCTTATTAAATTGTTGGTTATGAGTAGTTGATGGTGGTTTTTTTTTTGGGTGTCTTTTAAATAATGTTAATTTGGGAGGTTTTGTTTAACTCTTCTATTTTTGGAGTCGGGTTTTGGACAATTGTTTTAAAGTTATGTGTTTTTGATGAAAGTGTAAAAGAAAATTTATTGGGTGTACTTTTCCATGTTGAGTAGCCAACTTCTTTTAAATCCTATTTCGGTAATGATTGAAAATATGACCCTCTGACAGAAAATGTATTTGTACGCCCATCGCCTCAGGCAGAGATTATACAAGACAAATATTTGACGACACAATCTTTCATTTCACTGTAGGCAGATAAAAGGTGGGGAAACATCCATGTAGATGAGTCGGGCGTGAACACGTGTTTCGGCGTCTGCATTAGCGTTCTTGGCGGTGTGTGTGAGTGCGTGAGGCAAAGAGACTCGGCCCAACCCTTGACCACTCCTTTTTTTTTTTTTTTTTACTGTGGAAAGAAGCAGCACATTCCAGATGTGACTCTTCCATACTTCACACCCAGTCTGTAAAAAATAGATTGAAATGTCATGAATTTGTATGTAGAAAATAAAACCCTAATTAAATATTTGATCAGAGGACTCAGTCAGGGTGGGGCCACCTCGTTAATTTTGATACACACTACAAGGCGACTTGAATGGATTTGAAATGTTCTGATGTGGTTTTGTGCTAGGGGTGTGAGTATTTCTCTGCAGAAATTCAAACTAGAGGAAGGATAAGTTTAGGCCCAGTCACACGAAGAGGGGAGGGGGGGGGGTGAATATTCTTTACAGTTATTTTAAGGAGTGGCAGGTTTCTCGCAGGCGTCAGCCGGCAAGTCCAAACTCATCTTCCCGCCACTCAAAGTTTCCTCAAGTATAGTCAAGATTTAGTTTGTTGTATTCACTCCTCACATCTAAACACTCACGCTTCGGATATAACTCAAAAGTAATTAGAAGTTGGAAAAACCAAAGAGATGAGCCCGAGCCAGCACTTGGGCCTCGCTCGGTCGTCGGGTCACGTGTGTTTTTATGAAGATAGGCGTGTGCTTTTCTCGCGGGTTGACATTACTGGCTCACGTTCAGCAGCCATATTTGACTTTTAAAGTGTTTGGTGACATATTCATTTGAAAAAGTCGCACTACTGCTTTTTTTCACCAGCTTCTCGGTCCTTGTCTCACGCAGCACCGCCATCATGCTGATTCTCCTCGCTGCCATCTTTGTCCTGCATATCATTGCCATTATTCTACTCCTGGTGGCAACCATCGATAATGTAAGTGCGCTCTTACGTACCTGCGCACACACACACACACACACAGCTTCATCATAGCCGTAAGGCTTAAAGACATGGCAAACCATAGCAGACTGCATTGGTATGTTTTGACGACAGCAAAAAGAAGCCCTGACGAGTGATTGATTGGCGATGCTTTCCTATAGTTGACATCTCATGATGAGAGTGAAGCACGCGTGGCGGCGTCTTCCTCTTATTGCTTCTAAATTGTAGCTGACACTCGAGGGAGACGACCTGCACATACTCGTCATTCACGCACAAATATGTGACATTGTTGCGAGCGCTACGTGCCACACAGAGACTTGCGGAATGCAACACTGGCCGACACATTCCGCACTTGGATTTTTGATTCCAAGCAGGTCCGAACACAAGGAGTAAACACTTGATCACGCAATTTCCAAGGACAAGCGACGGTGACGATAATATTTTTGCTGAAATAGGAGAAAAAGTCAAACAATGAAGACAGCAGCCAATGGCTACCGAAGGCCCAAACCACACCCGAGCACTCGCTGACATCACTCCCAAAGCCGACCGAGCCCTTTAGAAGGCACACGTCACACCAGGGTTGTTGTTGTGACTTGACACAGTGCTTTTTCTTCATGACCAAAAACAAACACACACTGAAAAGTTGGAAGCTGGAACGGATTAAAGACATTTCAATTCATTTCAATAGCAAATCTTGATTTGATAGTGAGTCAATTGAACTTGGTCACGGTGCAACTATTTTTATATTAGACAATCAAATTGTTTCTACAATTTTCCTCAGGCTTGGTGGGTGACTGAAACCGTATCCACTGATGTGTGGTTCCGGTGGGTATTAGTGAATGGAGAATGGAACGCCACCGACCTTCCAACAGGCTCACACTACCCACAGGGTAAGATACACACACACACACACACAAATCAGCATTAGCTAGAGGGGAAACCTGTTCTTCGGCACACACACGCTACTTTCCAATTCTAAAAGTCCTGGCTCAGCCCGAGTGTGCAAATCAGCAGCGTCAAATATTTTAACCTCATTGGCCTTGCATTTAGTCAAACGAATTCAACCGCGTCAAGCATTTGCCACGCGTTTGTCATTCGACAGATATTTTTAATTTTTAAGCCATACATATTTTTCTCAAGACCAAAGCATTCTATTGCACATTTGAACAGGTATTGCTTTTTCTGACTCCCCCTACAGACTACCTCCAGGCAGTGCAAGCTACCTCAGTGCTAGCCTGTATATTCTCCATCCTGGGAATCTTCGTCTTTGTAGCTCAGCTCTTCACTTTGAACAAAGGACAGAGGTTCACCATCTCTGGCGTTTTCCAAGGCCTAGCCTGTAAGTTTGTTCTCGGATAGTACTTTCTTTGTCGTGCGAGAACAACAAACAAATAATTCCGCCTCCTTCTCAGGTCTCTGCATCATGATCGCCGCCTCCATCTACACAGATCGTTTCCATCTGGACGAGAGTATCGGTTCTTACGGTCACAGCTATATCCTAGCATGGATCGCCTTTGCGCTCACGTTTATCTCCACCATCATTTATTTTGTGCTACGCAAGAAGACAGCATGAGAAGAAGACCAGAAACAAAACCCATCCAACCAAAATGGTTAGGTTGGATTGATTGTTTGAGCGAAAAACCTGATCTTTAGTTACTGAGCAATAGCAGATTGCAACATTCCACAATGGCAGGAGAATAGAGGCACAACCAATTTAAGTTGTATTGGTGTGGAATATTATTTCCACAAATGTGCATATGATGCGAAAAAGAAAGTAAGAGCCAGCATCAATTTCTGGAACAAAAAAAGGATTTAACAGTTAAAATGTACGTCATTTTAAATATGGATATACGTAAGTGGATTTTAAAAAAATTATTTTTTTTTCCCCCCATTATTTTATTGTAAGTTTATCAAGTTAAATTCATATATTTTATATGAGCTTTCTTTGTGATAAGTGTTACTAAAATTCATTCTGGTGCTGCCCTATGACGATGGCATCGGTCCAAAATGACATGTTGGTAGATTTAAGGATGACTTGATGCCAATATATTTTCCAGTAAACGATGATGTGTGCTTGTTTAGGAATTATTTAATATTAGAAAGAGTTTAAGTTTAATATGTTCAAAGATACAAATCTTTCAGTTATATAAGTCCCTTCTAAATGATCTTTTGAATTGAATGCTTTAGGATTTTCTTTTTTTTTTTAAATGATAAATTTTACTATGGTAAGAATAATTTTCACCTTCTAAATGTCATATTGCTGACTTAGAAATTGACACTGCCTTTACATAATTAAATGTAAATATGTTTCCTGTTATGCTTTGTATATCTAATGCTGTTCTGTTTTGTTGTTTTTCATCATGGATGATTATTTTTACGATAATAAAAAGAGATTCCCGACCAATGCTTGTAATTTGTGGGTTTTGTTCTAATAGATCATTATCCTTTCCATCCTTGGGCTTTGGCTGGTTATATCCTGTCATTAAAAGTACTTCCATTTCACCCAAGTGCATAATAAATGCTTTCAGAGCTATGTTTTTCTTTCTCTGTTATGAATCGGTTAATGGGTTTGTTAAGTCCATTTCCCGCCTGGTTATTCTTCTTTGCATGGTAAAAAAAAAAATAATAATAAAATGACATCACAGAAAAGGTTTTAGCAGGAATAAAACTTTGGTGTACTCATCAAAACAACATGGAGCAAAAACATCCAATTTGGAACCAGACTTGATTTGATTCCCACCTGAGTTCTAGAACTGTTCACATCCGGCCGAATGAACCGTACCATAAGAGTTCAAAGAGGGCCATAGTATTCCTGAGGTGTGTAAAGGGGAACTATGTTCTCCTGTCTATGGCCAGCAGGAGATGATCTAGGTAAGTGAGATGGAGATGCGAGGGACGAGCGATGCAAAGGAGACGCAAGGTGAGAAGACGGAGGAGGAAAGGACACAGAGTGAGTTAGAGGAACACAAAGGGACGGCTTACCGGGCGGCGGTGACTTGGTTGGTGGTTGATCGTAGTAGGGGGACAAATGAGAGATTGGCGCATTGGATTGGTGGAAAGCATGGCCCATGCCAGAGTTGGGTATGGAGAAATAAGGTGCCGGGGGCAGGAGTCCCACAAAGTTGAAAGGGTTGAGGCTGGAGTTAAGTCGGGCTCCCACCATCAGGACATTTTTGGTGTAGTTGTTGAGGGTGGACACGCCAGCTGACATGCAGACAGTGAAGGCGAACCAGGCCACACTGAAAAAGACACAAATGGAACCGTGTTAACTTTGAAAACTTTATGAACGGTCTCAATGTGTTGCTCCACCATTCGTGTTGAAATTTCCGTAGCTTCCAAAACAGCAACTATCTGTGAGTCAGACTTTCCATGCCGGCCGGTATCTATATTTTAAAAATCTTTACGTGTGTAGAGGACTTACTAAAATGCCCAAGAATAGCCGTAACTGTGAGGCTTGAAGTCTTCTGGACCCATGGACACTGTGGTCTGAAACACCTGCATGAACATCATGTGACCCACCATTCCGAGCAAACCTGGAAGAATCATGGAAAAAAAACTGAGGACATTCCACAGAATATCGCAGATATCAAAGTGTGAGTAAACCAATTTTGCACCTCCCAAAACTGTGAAGACAGCAGCAAAGGCGTTAAGCAGTTGGCCCCAGCGTTGAGTGGACGGGCAACAGGCCCTGATGCACAACTGCACGAACAGCAGGATGCAGCTGATGAACAGCAGAGCCACGTACATCAGCTCCAAGGACAACGACAGCCACATCATGACTGAGGGAACGTGAGAAGAAGAAAAAAAAAAAATCATTAAAACATATTTGCAAATAATTTACAATGTAGATGCAAGTCACCTTTTTCAGATCCCGGAGTCAAAGTGTAGAACCCTCGACATTTCTCCTCTGGAAAAGAAATTGGAAGTTTTATAGTACAGCGGAAAGCCGTGAAGTCATTCATCCAATTTGGAAGTAGTCTGGAAAATATGCTTCTGAGGTCAGATGATTTCACATCAGCTTATAAGTACTCCGATGATATTCAGCCCTTGTTTGCGTATACTACTGACCTTTTGCTCTTTGGATTTCTGATCCATGATTGAGCCATACTGCTAAAGACTAAATCTCCACAAGCAAAACACACACTTGAGATAATCCCTTTTAGGATGAGCGCGCACACACACACACACACACACACACACAAATTCTAATTTGTTAATTCTAATTAATCCCTATTATCACCTTGGATTTCCGTTCCCCGTATGACCCAATTTGTTGTTTTCACTTCCTGTTTGTGTGAATCCTCATCTGACACCTTGGCAATCACAGTAAATCCAACGTCTACAGCATGAATTGATAATTTTAACAGTTTTTTTTTTTTGTTTAAGGCCAGAAAGCAAATCTGAAATCTGATTGGTCACATTGTGACTATAATTTAATTTATATCAGCTATCGCTTTGATTTTGAACGCCTCGGGCAAATTAGATACATCAAAAACAATCAACTATACAAAAGGGAGGAAAAAAATGTCATTAGATTTTATCACTCAAATATTCAGTAAATAGAGCTGATCTGTTATTCTTGCCACTTCACTTCTTTCACTGTTTGTGTGTTGTGCTTTGAGCGCTCACCCCACGCGTCCGTGTAGATGTTCTCCTCGCACATGACAAACAGACCTGTGTGAAAGACGGGGAAGACGAAGCGGTCGTCTCCCGTCTCCCAGGAGAACTGGATGCTGGACGAGTTGGACACACCGGGAACTGGGATGCATTTGCTATGCTTGATGGGTGAACACAGAGGTTTGGGTACCTTCTGTTTACCCACACACCAGTTGGAGGACGTGATCGCCATGGCAGCCAGGAAGAGAGAGACGACAGTCTGGATGAAGGAGAGCTCGGGGGAACGCATTTGCTGAAGGAAAGCCATCATACCTGTGTGAAGAAACACTTTTACCAGAAGATAAGGAATTAATGCCTGAGGTTTGTTGTCTGTCTATATGTGTTGCTCCACCTTTTGTGTTCAGTTGCTTAAAAGGCTTACCACACACAGATGTTATTTCTCAGCCCGTCTATGGATGGTTGCAGATATTTTTGCATTATGTTAAATGAATTTAAATGATCTAAAGCTACGCAGTGTGGTTATAAATCATTGTTACAGATTTTTTTTCCTAAACCATCAATACGTTCCCTTCTGTGTTATTACACAAAGTACAAAAGTAAGGTCGAATTTGGGCTGTGGGTTGAGTTTGGTGTGCCACAAATTATACACGATGCTACGTTTAACAGAAATATAGAAATAATTTAACGTCTTGGATGATATGGGAAAACCTTGGTGGGAAAATAGCAAACATCTGGTAATTAGAGGGTTAATTAGGGGTAAAGTTGGAGAGAAAATATCCAATTGTCCACCAGGTTTTGACATAACATATATGAATAAAAACATTCAATTAAAAATAAGGAAAAAAAAAATGCACTCACCGCCTGCAGCGTCTCTACGGGTTAGTTTCTCATCGCCGCTCCACTTTCAGTCTTCGCTCATCACATAGTGAGGAGGAGTGCCAAATGACGAGGCCTGCGTTCAGACTCACACTCACGCACACACACTCGTCTTCCTTAATCCATATTAATCCAAAACAGACAACTCTTTTCCATCTGTTTTCATTTTGGCTATTCCATTCATTTTCACTCCAATTCATCATCACCGCCGCCTGACCCATGTGTGGTCTCCTTGCCCTGTTTTGATATAGCATGACCTTGACGTGATGAAAACATGGCAAAAAAAAAAAGAATTATATGAACATTGCTTTTCACTGCCATCATGTTTTCTGAGCCCCAATGGATTCCTGCACTCATTCCACCCTAAATATTTGGGTTGAAAAGCAGAGGATAGAAAATTCATACTCCGAGTAAAACAGCGACTAGTTGGCTTTACAGGGGGGGGGAATAGAGTACAGGTTAAAAAAAACACACCAAAGAGTGCACTTCATGCCCCTTACCGAATACGTTACGTATGGAAATAAAATGCTAATACAATCTTTTGCTAGATGCTAAACACTGAAATCAACATAAAAGGAAAATAAACAGAAACAGCTAATTTCATAAGGGGTGGCATCATCTATTTATTGGTTAAATCCTTTAGAATTGTGTGCAGAATTGCCAGTTGATTCATTGCATTTTGAAGCAATAGAAGCAAAATGGCGTAAACGACTCAGCGGCGACTTGCAGAGGCGCTGTGGAATCACTGGCAACTCGCTTGGTTCTGAAAAATGGAACAAACTTATGGGGAAGTTGCATTCACAAATACTTGCGAGCATTGTTGGGCTAAATATAACACTGGCACGGAAACAGAAGCTCAGAACATTCGGAGATTCTCGCACCCCTTTCAAAATATTTAAAAATAACAAATGTGCATGGATATTCCCCTAGAATAGAATAAAACATATTCCAGGAAAAAGAGCATAGTTGAAGCATTTAAGTGTATTCATAATTCATATACATAGACAATTTTTTTGTGATACATGGTTCTGATAGTGTGACTGCCATCTTTTAGCTTTTTTTTTTTTTTTTTTTAAAACAAGAATAACAATAAAAAAATGATCTGGACAACACCATGTACGACTTAGTTTAAAACCGGATGGCGATTGCGTCTTTAGAATGGATTCTCAATCTCCTGCTGTGCTACACGCTGCAAAACGACTTGCTTGGTCCCCATTGGCCCGTGCAGCCAACTGGCCAATCACAAGCTTTCCGTCAGATCCTCATGTTGTTTAATTCCTATATAAGCGTCCAGCACACAGTTCCCCAACTCCGGACAAGTGCTCAATGTCCTTCATCTTAGTCCCGCTCCACATGGCCTGGACATTGGTCCTTCGTTTAACCTTCTCCGTGCACATTAGGAACATTTGTATTCCCCAAAAAAAGGACTGTGTCCATCTGATTTTTCAGGAATACTTGCTGTACCGTAAAAAGCTCATGATGAAAAATAAGAACACTTTTCAAAAAGGACCAGAATGGTATAGCACTTTCTCTTTCTCATGCACACACACACGCACACGCACTTACACGACATTGAAAGGCAACAAATGTCCGTTCTCCAAGGCAATAAATGTCTTTGTGGCAAACTCGACCCTGACATTCCAGGACATCAATTTGGCTCCTTCCTCTCCGGGAATGAAAGAAAGAAGGGGGGGAAAAAGCAGCCAATTAACGTTCTGACTGAATATCAAGTGAGATACATCCATTTCATCATCATGGGTAAATACTGTTGAGGATACAAAAATAAAAATGAGGGCTGAACTATGAATTCTTCATGAGATAAAATAGTATTTGCAAGAGAAAATCCCAGTTTGTCTTTTCTCAGTTTGACACCCTGTTTTCTCCCAACAGGCTTCCTTAAATCTATCCCCAAAAAATCCCAGACAAAAAAAAAAAAGTGATGATAAACAAGGATTTAACACTTACAGGGTTTCGTAAGGAAATCAAAGTAAGCCCAGAGAAGAAATTTGCTTCTTTTGTTCTCGACTGAAAAGTTCATTTGTTCCGCTGTCAATCCATTCCACTTTGACCTCCGTTAGTGTTTTCTTTTAAAAAGTTTTTCTCCTTCCGCTTTGTTCGTCGACGCTGCGTGGGTTTTTTTTTTTTTTGTCTTTCAAGTAAAAAAGCAATAATAGCGGCTTTTCTTTAAAGTCTTGAATGGAAATGATGCTGATTCACGTTGAAATTGTACATTCCCTTTTGTTGCTTGGCCTTGTGCAAGTCGTTTATCACAACAAGTCTCAACTCTTAGCTGACTCTTGTCCAAACCTGAACACAAGAAGAAAAAAACATTGCTGTACAAATATCACAGAATGATTCAATTTGTTGCAAACCACAATTTCGATGAAAATCCGGAACGGTGGTGCATGTCGCTGGCAAACATACCCCTGTGCCATTTCTTTTTTTTTCTGGAATGGGTTGCAGGTATCAAATTCAAAATGAGTGAATATTTGCAAGCAAACACAAAAAATGTAAACAAATCTGTCAGTTTGAACATACGTGTGGCGCATTCAATTAAATATTGGAATAGATTTAAAAAAGGACTTACAAATTGTAGTCATTCGTTGGAACTGCGATTAGTATTTCAAAAGGAGGTGATGGTATAAAAAAAAATGTGCCCAAGTAGTTATGACTCTAGATAAGAATAAGGAAGCGACAAGATGCTGGCTGCCTTGACAACAGGTAGCTTCCCACCTGGAAGAGCAACCTTGAGACCATAATAATCAAATCGCTACTAGGAGGTAAAGAAAAAAAAAGATAAAATAAAACTGACAAATGAAATAATGATTGCAAAATGATGACATAATGACAAATGAGACCAATAATAAAGGATTCCTTTGAGCAAGTTGTCGAACAACATGACGTTGAGGACGACTTACAGATTCCATGCTGAATAAGTCTCACCCTCTCTCAGACTGCTCCAGGTACACTGACTTGACGGGCCGGAGGTTCTGGGTAACCTGGGGGTGGGAACAGTTGATGAAAAAGTTCGATAAGTAAACGTATGAAATAATGTTGACTAGCTTGTCTTCCTCTCTCCCAACCAAAAAGCTAAAAGTCAGAGCAAGTTCTTATATTTTACTACATGATTGTATTTTCTATTTAAACCACATTTTATAAATAGAGAAAACATGAGAACACGTCTTTTAAAGGCAAAATACGATATCTTGATAGATTTAAAAACTAGAAACATCCAGACATAAAATATTCTTCATAATCCACAACACTCATCTGAGACAGGTATGAAATTTCATTTAATGTTAAAATTGCTTTCGCTGTTTTACCTTGTGCTTCGGACACCGCAGTGAGAAGTTATCTTCATTGAGGGAACAATCTGGAAGGGAGAAGAAAAAAATATGAAGACAAAACATGTTGAATTCATCTTTTAAGAATACCAGTTGTGTCTCTTCAAAACAAAAATAACCTTGAACAAAATTACTATAACTATCCTGAACATGATTAATTAATTTGATTTATTTTTGCCGAGTCAGTTTATTTATTTTTTTTAAGCCTTTTGCTCACCTGTTTCAATGGCACAAATATAATGATAACGACGTATACAGCCTTTACTGTAGCAACCCAGGGTGGAGCCGATCATCTCGCAGTATGAACAGCTCTGAGACACAAAAGCAGAAATGTCCATGAGCAGTGAGCACGAAGCAGCTTTCTTAGAAACTGCGGCGATAAACAAATTTAAACAGATCACATGTGTTTACAGTACTTACTGTTTCCCCGGCACCATCGAGCGCCTCCTGCAGGCCGTAAAGTCTCCCATTGACAAGGTATACTCCACTGGTCCACACGATGCACGCCTCATGAACCCACAACTCTTCTGGGTCCATAGGCATCTGAGGCAACTGGGCGAGTTGTGCCAATGGTCCCAAGGAGTCCAAAGCTGGCGGCGGAGGTTGGAAGGGGAGTGAAGCCTTACTGTTGGATGGTACCATTCTGGGGGAGTCCTCACTGGATTTGTGCCTCCGTTTGAAACGTGGATGCGAGGTTAGCTTTCGGTGTTGTGGTCGTTGTTGGGCTTCCTCCGCCGGTTGCTCTGGTGGCTGTATGGGGAACTGCTGCTGCTCCGTGTCAAAGTCTGGCTCTCTTTTAAGCTCTGGAATCGGTATAATATCAAGGTTCAGGTCCCAGGATAAAGACGGGGTTTTATTGGCAGTGTAGGAAGAGGTAAGGGTACTAGACTCGCCAATCAGATCTTCTCTAAAAGCTAAGGGAGGAGGTCTTAATGTGGCGCAAAGAGATGCAAGATTGGAATCCAAGTTTACGGTGCAGTTAGTTGTAGCCACAGGTCTGGGCAACGGAACATGTTTTTGTAAGTTCTGCAAAGTATCTAAAGCATTTGAGACAATTTGTGGATTTGGTCCAGTTTTGGTTGTATGACATTGTCTAAGCTGGGGCTGGTTTTTGGGGAGCTTTGCGGCATATTCGGCGGGATAGTATGGACCGTAAAGATCTCCGAGGTGTTTGTAGTTGGCCCATTTTTGACAGAGACAGCAAAGCTGGCGGCCGGAGTGTTTGGATTCTGTAACAGCAGGTCCAGAAACAACATAGCCAGATGACGGAAGTGCTTTTCCTGACTGAAGCGTGGTTTCCACCTGGTCCGTCTCCCTCGCTTCCGATTCTCTTTTTGAAAACTGTGAGTAAAGAGTTGAGGTCGGTAGAGAATCAGTTGCACTTCCACCTATTTTCCCTCCGATCGCACTACGCTCTCCTTTCGATTTGTCATCCTCTGCGTTTACGATCGTGCAGACTGAGCCGATCTCTGGTATTTTGTTCTCCACGTGAATGTGTGGAACAAACAGGCCTTTGAGATTTGGATCCAGGCATCCTCGATTTATGCTGTTAGAGCCTTTTGCCCCTAGCGGCGTTTCTGGGTTATCTCTAGCGGCTGATTGTGATGACGGTGCCCCTCCTCTTCTCATTCTTTGACGTCCTCTTCTTTCCGGTGAGACGTCTTCATCTTTCATCCCTTTGCGCCGCCGTCTCACGGGTTTGACTTCGATCTCAGGTTGAATTGGTTCGCTGTCGACATCCACTTTTATTTCCTGTGTTAAAATGGGCGGCATCGGAGGAGGAGTGCTTTTGTTTTCCAAGATGGAGGTGGCTGTGCTGGTTGTGGTTTGAACTGTGTCAGGTATTGTAAGGGCATCTGGAACGGGAGTTGGTGGCGGCTGAGGATTCTGATTCATGGTCTGGGCTTGAGACTGGACCTGTGGTTGGCCTTGGTTTTGGACACGTTTCTGTTTATTGACACTTCCAACGGGTCTGCCCTTCTTTTTGCCAGATGGAAAATAGCCTTTAGGCACACCGTTGTCTGGAGTCTTACAATCTCGTGTCGACAGATTTGGCCGAGGAGAGGACATCTGGTGTCTGCTCAGAACATGTCCTTGAGACTGGCTATGGTGGGGCGAGGTAGCTCTATAGTAATCACTGCCGGCGTAATCATCAAATCCCATGCCAGATTCTTGAAGTTTCTGCCGAAGAAGGTTAGCAGCAGATTGTTCTCCTCTTCTTGTCTCAAGCTGCTGGTAAGTATTGGTGAAATGTTGAATGTCTGACAGGGCAGATGAAGACGGAGGCGGAGAACCCTGGACTGGACGTGGAAGTGGTGGAGGAGGGGGTAACGGTCCGAGCAGTGCAAAGTCCTCCTTGTCCCCAGACGCTGACACCACAGCAGCTCCTAAGCCAAAGTCAAAGTCTTTTTGTTTATGAGTTTGTGTTTGCGGATTGCATGTGTAGCCAGACAGTGGCAACGGGCCAGTCTCATCTACACCTCTGAAGGGCATCATGTCATTTAGTGAGTGAGTGTCTTCAATATAACCATCATCTCCTCCCGCAACTCTTGGAAAATTGATCATGTCTTGGTCCTGTGGGTCACTAAACGCTGGGATTGCTGCATTTGCAAAGCCCGGGTAATGATTTGTTCCATCATCAACATGGCCAGCAGGCTTTGAAACACTTGGTGATATTTTCTGAACGATCGCCTCTAGTTTCAAACCACGTCCTTTCTTTGGAGGCAAGGCTTTTGTAATTCCACTTGATGGAGAAAGAGATTTAGGGAAGGTATTCTCACCAGGCAAAGGGGAAGAGAGGCGGGGCATATCCGAAGAGGAGGATTCGTCATCATTGCGATGGTTTGATTCCGAGTGCGCCCCAGCAGCGTTTGAATTGGCGGCAGCTCTTTGCTGAGATGCATCCTGCAGTAACCTTTTGGCAGGAATGGGAGAGATAAAAGAACGCACTCTCCTTCTCAATATGAGAGGATTTGTCTCTCCAGGACCTCCAGATTTAGTTTGGCGCTGCGCCTGCGGTTGAGTAGAACTTAGGTCAGTTTGAGGTTTGGATGAGTTGCACGGAGGAGGAAGGCAGGGTCGTTTAGTTTCCTCAAGCTCTGCTGGAGCCTTCGAAGGAGTGCCTTGTGAACCTGCAGGAAGAGATGATGGTGGAGGAAGTCCCTGTGTCCTGTAGCAGGAATCCGTTTCAGTCATTCTAACAGCATCTCTGCCTGGGGGTGTGGACTCCCACATTTTCATGTCATAAAACCTGCTTTGTTGATGTAGCAATGTTTTGGTTGCATGTTGATCACTATGAATGTCTGCTTGAGGGACCATCATCTGCCTGTGCTCCGATTGACTGACTTTATGTCGTCCTGGGGAAGAAACGGGCAACATCATCATGTCCTTAGCGGATCTATTCATTGCTTTCACCCAGTCGTTCAGTTCATGTGGATGCTGGAAAGGCCCACGAGGATGAGGATACATTTGAAGCTTGTTTGTAGTTTGAGCCTGGGGTGATAAATGATGGTATGGATGATGAGAAGGAAAATGAGAGTGGCCACGAGGTATACTGCTTTCCCTTGCGTCCCCGAAGCGATAACCTGGGAAATTGTTGGCGTTGCTTGTTGCTAAATCCACACCGTGAAGATATGACTGGTGTCTTGATGGTGATGCTAAAGGATTTGCGCTCAGAGAATGGGGCGGCAGGTGCCTGTAAGGGTCAGAATTAAGCACAATGGATGAATGCGCATATTTGGAAGAATATTCCATATCGCTCTCATTTGTTCCACTACTGCCGTGACAATCGGGATTGGGACCAATCTCTTTGGGTGCCGTTTCAATTTTGAACACTTTCTTCTCTAAAATGTCCTTTTTACTCAGGTCAGTGGCTGATGCTGGAGAGGAAAATGGCTGCTGAATCACAGAGGCCGCACTCTGGTTTTTCTCTCGCTCCCTTTCCCTCTCTGGTGTGCCCCGTCTATTTGGTGACACGTCACAGATGACGGAGCGACGTTCTGATTTCTGAGAATCCGCTTGACCGGTACACCCTTTGAGCGGCTCGGGTTCTTGCAAAAGGAGCTCTTGTACGGCAGAAGATGAAGCAGACATATTGGGTAATGTTTTTCTTTGTGGAAGAGAATAGTCAGCTAAATTGATATGTTTCGGTTGGCTTGGCTGTGCGTCAGAGTCTCGTGGCAAATGATCTTCAGACAAATCCATTTCTTTTTTTGTACTATTTTGCAGTATCTTGGGATTGGAAACATCCGTCTTAATTGAAGATTGAAGACCTGCTGCAAAATTGCTTTTACTTCCAAGTCGATGATTCGGATGTTGGGGCTTTCCACTAGTGCCCATTAGGGACAAATTGTCAGTGGCTCCACCTTCCATCATCCTGGTGGTTTCTGTCATAGCGTATGGGTATCTCGTTTGAAACTGTTGTTGAACTTGGAGATGTGCAGGAAATGCCTGTTCTGGTCTTCCGTAACGTCGATCTAAATTATAGCCCTGAAGAACCTCTTGTAAGAGACTAGGGAATTGTTGGATTTGAGAAAGGTCCTCTTGACCTTTCGTTGCTTGGACCTTCTTCCCGAATGCTTCCGTTAGAGAACTTGATTCTTTTGAATGCTCAGTACCATAAGCGGAGTGCGATTGTTGATAGTTTCTGGAACTTGATTCCATTACACTTGCTGGGCCAGTCCTTCCTTTCTTCATCATTGACAAATCAGAGCCATATGTTGACTCTCCAAAACCATACTTGTGAGATCCAAACTGGTTGAGATTGTGGGCCTGTTCAATATTTGATTTTGGATGCTGGGTGGAATATCGACTTAAGTCAGTACCTTCCTCTCCATTATTATTCATTGATTCTTTCAAATAGGATTGTTTCTCCTTCAAACAGGTGTCTTGAGGTTGCTTGCTTTTTTCAACCTGACTTCCCTCTGAACGGGCTGAAACAATCACACCAACGCTTAGCTGTTCCTCAGACGCGGGTTTTTGTTCATTCTCGTCATGTGCCGTTGAAGCAGTGTGCAGCAAATTTTCTTTGTCCTGTCCATGCTTAGTGCTGATTTCTCCATCTCGAACCATTTGGCTATTACCTTTTTCCATTTTCTCAACCCCGTCTTCGTGTTCGATTTTGATCTGTTCATTTTTTATTTCGACGCTCTTTTTATGGCCACCTTTTGAGTTACTATTTAATAAACTGGGATGTGAGACACGGTTCGGTTGGGCGGGAGGAATAATACAAGAGGTGGATGAGGAAATAGGAGATTTGGAATGTGAATTTGGGTCAGCACCTGACGACGGACACTCGGACGGAGATGCTAATGTGGAAGCGGTGCGAGCGTTTCCTTTTGAGACCATTTCTTTTGGTGATGACTTACAAATCAATGTTTTAGCATTTAATGCTTTTCCAGGTGGTGGCTGGGTTTGACTGTGAGGGGGATGATAAAAAATGGGTTCCGATCCACTGCTTGCACCACTCATCCGCCTCGCTCTTGTATGTGAGCCCTCTATTAAATGATCCTCTTGCTCTATCTTGGTCTCAGCTGACAGATAGGAAGAGTCTTCATTGGCAACGGTTTCTAAAGCAGCACTTTCAGCAATTCCGAGAACGTTTCCATCTTTAACTGTGCCGGTACCTGACGCTGCACTTGCATTTCTACTCCTTGGTTGCAATGGGGGAACACTGTGTGTTGCTTGTTGCACCGGTCCACCGTCTTTGCCCTTCTTCTGTGACACCACATTGTCAGTCCGAAGCATGTGTTGAATGGTGTTTGGTAAATTAGCTACCTGGGAGCTCAAGGCGTTTAGACTATTTAGTCCTGTATCGTGCATTTTCCCAACAGGGGGTGATGAATAAACAGATGGGCTTTCCTCTCGGGGCACTGAACCAAGAACGGTTTTGTTGCAGCTTGTTGGCGGGACACTGTTTACTCCAACAGTACTGATGCTATGAGCTTTGTGAGCGCCACTGCTACCACAACTACTGATGCTACTGTTTGAGTTGGGCGTTGGACTTAACTGTGACGCAGCCCGGATTAATCGATGACCATGACTGCTGGTATGGACAGTAGACGAAGGGTGGGAAGGACCAGAGGGGTTGACGTAGGTTTCGGAAACACCCATCAAAGGGGAAGGCGTGGAGCTACAGCTGGGGGAGTGTACTGCTGAGGCAGCTGGGGACGGGTTTGAAATTGGACTGAGGTTTTGGTTCATCTGACTTTGTTGAGAATGCAGTGGGGATTTGGCTATTTCTTGAGATGTTGAAGGCGGCATACTCGGGGTAGAGCCTTGGTGATGTTTACCGTATACTGAGGCAGGGGTTGGGCCTTGGTGTTGCGTCTTCACAGGGTTGTCATAGCCCACGCCTAAATTGTGCTGTGTGTTACAATGCTGCAGTGTGCCTTCCTTGTGAAGTGTTTGCATCTGTGAAATATACCCAGCGTAGTTTGATGCATGGTACCGCTGTTGAACACTCTCCACTGGCCCCGTATTGTTATCACCAGCGGAACCAGAGGCAGAGTTTGCACTTGAGTTGACACTGTGAGAACTGTTGACTTTGGGATCAAAAGTAGCGTTGGCAGTCCCATCGACATATCTCTGCGGAGGGGGGCTGTACATACCCGATGACCCTGTGGACGCGCCAGCCTGCGGGGAGTACTGTGGGTACTGAGGGGTCAGTCTATGCCCAGAGTTTGGGTAACTCCGATGCTGCAGTCCATGATGGACTGGAGAGAACGTTTGTCCATGTTGGCGGCTCAGAGAAGCTGGCATGGCCTGCATTGCAGCGTTCTGGCTCATGTTGTATTGATGAGGAGAGAATGCTCCAGATCCTCCACCTGACCCAGTGCCGGGCCCATAATCGACTGAATACTGTGACATGATCCCAGATGATAATACAGATCCAGCGCCAGAATGTCTGTACTGGGGAGGTATGTGTCCATCAATATTAGGGTAAGCAAATCCTGCTCCGTAGACCAGACCTCTTCGGGCTTTGTCCTTCCCGGCCAATGAAAAATAATAATCCATTGTCTCCTTCCTGTAAGGGTTGTTACTGCTGCTGTGAAGGTTACCCTGTGGGGGCGGCGGTTCTACAATGCCTCTGTTTCGAGCATTGTAAGCAAGCATGGGGCTGGCTTGATTGGAGTGCGGATGGCCTCGATGGAGGCTCTGCTGTTGCATCGCTGCATAATCTTCTGTCATCCTTGGGGAGACCTGGGGGTCTGCAGTTTGCGGGGGATATAGAGGTCCACCTCCACCCCTCATGCTAAAGCCCGGCGGGAGAGAATGGGGGGTGGGGCTATTAGAAAAATTCTGCATGTTTTGTCCTTTTTACTTAAAGAAACACAACACTGGTGTCTGTGGCAAAATGCCACCCGCATCTGAGTGGAGTGCTGAAAGCAGGTACCATGGATGCAGAAGAGAGCAGATTTTTTTTTTAAATTAAATGCTTTGTTGAATCCACTAGAACACTGAATCACTGGGAATACAAGTACCCAAACAGATGATGGTTGTATCAAAAAGTAAAAATGTTCTCACTTCAACGTGGCATCGGTATATGGTCGTTTCCACATTAAAAGGCTCACATCACAGTGGGTTGTAAAATGTGTCGTTAATTCCTTAGCAGTTTAGCATCAAGAACATGATATGGACGGCTAACACGTCACTATGTAAGGCAACCTCAAAAGTCTCACTTGCAGATGCTGTACCACAACAGCTTGGGTAAACATAGCTGTTTTAGGATAAAGGTGATGGAAAGGTAAAATTGCAATTGCGCAAAAAATATTTGTTCCATTGAGACGGAATTGTGACAAGATTTTTTTTTCTTTCTTTCTTCTGTTAATAGGTGTTAATTTTGCCAGGATGCGAACCAAAAACGTCTTGGTGGATTGGAGTCAAAAAAGAGAAGTGAAAAGAGACTTTTACAAAACACTTTCCAGAACTCCATTGATATGCTCATCCACTCTTAGATGCAGTGAGACACTTTAGCTCTTTGTCTTTCTTGGTCATTCTCATTTGATATCATTTTTTTGTTTGGCTTTTTTTTTTGTCTGTCACTGCATGTATTCATCTGGGTTATAAGTCTTTGGTCCCTCTTATTTCATTATTTCTGGGCATAGATTCCTCTTGATGCTCTCCTGGTACTTCAGCATTTAGCCCTCTTACCTTTGTTATTGTCTGTCAACCATCATTTAATTCTACCCAGCTCCATGGCAACTTATTTCCCAAAAGGAAGGTAATCCATTTATTCCACTTCAAGTTCAGTTCTTTCAAACTCCAGTTGTTTGTTCCTCAGTAACTCCATGCAGATGAATTCATTTTCCAGCAGCTGCTGACCAGAAGATTAGAAGTCTGCAGATACAAAAGATAAATATCAAAGTCAGCATGTGAGCGGCAAAACAAAATATCATACAAGTATTGCCATCATATGAGAACTAATACACATTTAAATGTAAGCATACCATGAACATTATATTATAGGATTTAAATTATGTATACAAGATATGTCAAATTATATAATATATTCATTCTTTTATTTTTCAAATATGAACAGGATTAGAATAATTTTGCTGAAGAGTAAATGGAAACCCAAGCACTCTTATGACAAACATAAACAGCAACCAGCCACCTTATTATTATCACTTACATTGCAAAAGCTCCATCAAATGGTTCTTCATTACCAAAGCTAACAATGCTGAGTTTTGATTGACACTGTCAGAGAATTACTAATTAAGCAACTCCTCTGTGTATGCAGTAGAAAGATTTGCACACATTTGATCAAATAAATATATACAAAGAATTTACTCCGCCTTTTAGGAAAATGAGGATTTTCTCATGGACTTTGACAGTATTTACAGGAATTGGAACAAAACCTTAGCATTTCCTATTGACTGATAAAGAGGTTTGGTGAGCAGTGGGAGCAAGCAACTATAAATATAAAGTAACATTCATCATCACATAATACTGCCACCATTGCAACTGCTAAAATAAACAACTTCATGACGCCAGGCCTTATTATGGTGTCACTAAATGTAATCTTTATTGTGCGTTAACTTCTTTTAATTATAATGGCTCACAACTTGCGGGATTGCACCTTTTTTATGGGGCCAAGGCCCATAATTGCCTCAAGTGACACGCTTGCATTGTCTCTTTTTTGTTGTTGTTTAAACCAACACAATGCTTAATTGCCCTTTAACACATTTGCACAATTGTGTTTTGTAAAGTACACCATTAAGCATTGTAATTACACTATTAATGTAAGTGACACCATTTCCCTGACTGACACTTTCTTTAACAATACATTGCAAATGAGTAAACACCAAAAACCCAGTGATGAGCAGATTACAGGAAAAACAAACACAATGCCTGTATCGGGCAGTTGTGCCTTCAAGCATGCCACTGGAGTCTGATTCAGAGAAAAATCTGTGCAGTTGGAGGGATTCCATTGATCTCCACCCTTGTATCTTGAGTACTAATTAATCACAGTAGCTCACTGAGCACGACCAACAAATGGAAGGGAAAAAAAAAACACACCCTGTTGTAATGTCAGCCAGACATGACAAGCATGTCAGTAACAACTTAAGCTTTTGCACTGCTGCACCACTTTTGGGCCAAACATTATGCTGTTTTTTTAGCAGCTGCATTAGCCAAAGAGAGGCTTTACGCATTCCAATTAGCTTAGTCGTGCTGCCCTTTTAGCATGGTAAGGTTGGCGTTAGCTTATACCCTGCCAATTGGGAGCTAGTAATGCTACAAGCTGTGGTTAGCATCTTAGCAAGACAGCTAATTGGGGTTGATTACGCTCTTGCGCGTTATTTGGGAGCGTACACACAACGATAGCCACGGCAGGCTAAAATGCTGCGTTTGGCTAGAAAACATGGGTGATTGGGTGCAGATGTTTCTCCTCTCACAATTCAGCGGTGCTGTAATAAACTGTTTTAGCTAGTGTTTATGGAAAAAAACGAGCAAGAGACGCGACGTGAGATAATTAGCATCACTCTCCTTGGCGTTTTTCAAGAGCTAACGTTGGTCAGGGAAAGCTAGCTAACACCTTCCACACATACTTACCTGAAAACGTAGCAATACAAGGCCCAGCTTGGAGTGAAAGGCTCCTTTTGACAATCCCGCTGTTGTGGCAGGAAACCCCCAGTCTGTCTTGAGTCGAACGCTACGCCGCTTTTTCCTCCCTCAGACGTTTTGGGTCTAGGAAACCCCGACCATCGGCGACCAATTTCTGGGTGTGGGGGGGGGGGGTGAGCCGTCACGACAGTCGGATCCCGGGCCTCTCCTCCGATTTGCCCCCTCTTTTTTCCCTTTTGTCCTCACCTCCAGAAATGATGAGAGCGGGGCACAATCAGGGTGCCTGTGGGTCCCGTCAGCGGTGAGGTCCACACACAGCCGCCCCCCTCTCCCTCTCTCCCTCTTTTCACACACCGCTGAGGTGATTGCTCCGATCTTCAACTAAAAAAAATGAAACAGAAACCTCTGGATGGTCTTCCGAAGCGTCCAACGTCACTTTGCGTCCCTGAAGTGCATTTACATACCTTCCATCACATGCTGATTTCTCTCCAAGACTATTTTTTTTTTCTTGCAACAGAGACTGCCTTGACTCTCGCACACAAAACACACACATTCCCTGCACCCCCTCCCCTCATCTTCCACATCACATCCCTCCATGTCTTTTGTTATTGCTCAGATGTTCCTCTATTTCTACCATTAAAAAATAGATCATTTGGACTAAGTGCGTCTTGTTTTTATCTATTGTGTTATTTTTCTCCTTTGTCCAGTCTACAATAGATAGAAGATGCATAAACTGTAAGACTGCAGTGTTGTTTTGGTTATTATGTTTTATTAATGCTGGAACACAGACCTATTCTACTAAAAGCAGCTTTTGCTTTAATTGGACCTCAATCTTTCATGAATTTTGATACAACATAATGGACATCTTAATAAATTAGTTGCAATTTTGCTGGCACTCAAAACCTTATGCAAGAGATTTTCTTGTTCATTTATAAATAATAACTTTATAATAACTGATTTTGGTACTTAGTCATTCAAAAAATAAACATGTCAAATGCTTTTCCAGGGAGACCTACCCCCTTGATTTTCTTATTTATTTTTTAAATAAAAATAATGATTTAATTAATCACAACAGTTCAAGGTAGCCAATCACAGGCCACATACAAAAACTTTTATTCATTCATTAATTTATTTATTTGTAGTTATCTATCTGAAAATGTAATTCTGTCAAATGCCCTTGTGGGGGAATCTGAGCATCTTAAAATGAGTTGGCTTATAATATCAGCCTTGTTAATGGCATTTTATTTTCTCTTAAAGCAGATTTGATGTCTGACACTTTGAAAACTCTCTACACACTGCACCATAGAACATACAAACCACATATACATGCAAACACGTTTACAAATCCACCAATCAAACAGGGAACGGTCGTTTAAACAATTAACCTTCCGAGGGTCACTTAACCTATCAATCAAGGCTGAATTCCCTCTTCCTAACAACAGTTCAATGCGTTTCTTTCACTTGCAGACAGACGTCTATTTCTATCATAGTTGCCATAGCAACTGCAGCGCAGTGCTTTAACTGTGGATAATTTTTAGGCAACCGACATTTGCAGCTCACATGCACATTTTAATACACACCCACCATTCAGCTAGAATCCTGCAACCGAACAAAATGTGTGCAACATGTGGTAATGCACTTGTTGTGCGAGCGAGCTGAAAGAGCTGAGAAGCAAAGATGCGCCGTGCATTGATACGCTGAACCAGTAAGTCGGCCAGCCAGGCCTATCCAATCAACAGCAATGCCTGCTGGGATACACAGAGTCACTCCATCACTGGCAAGGTCACAAAAAAATAATCAAATACAATGGCCTTAGTTTCTGTTTTGTTTTTAATAGAGGAAATAAGCCAAGGCTAGTCCATCAATGATTCTTGTTCTTTAGCTAAGTGTCCACTTGATATGTCACCTTTACTTGCATTCATTTGCATCAAGTGGATGGAATAGCTTGAAGTGAATTCATTGTGGTGAAAACATGCACAAAATGAGTTTTTGTGCATCATGCTGGTTTGCTGTTCAGCAGCTTTGTGACACATTTGAATGGGAATTTTGCGCAAGAGAGCCCTCCCACAGAAGGACAACAAAAGAGCAGTATATGGTTATTTTTATAGTTTGCTTCAAACCGCTTGTGGTTGAAGAGTGGATTTTTTTCTATTTACATAAGAGCAAAAAAACAAAATGTTCTGTACTTTTTAATGTCAGTCAAGCACAACCTTCAACACTGCAGCTCATACCTTTCTCTATACTTTTATTTTATTAGAATGAACTTGCCACTAAGCAGATGTTCAAGCAGTTTCCTTGACGACCACCTGAAGTCAAATGACTGAGCAACGGGTACACCGACAAACCACTTCCATTATCAACTAATTTCAAAAACACAAGCTGTATTTATTCTGTCTGTATAATATTTTTGGGATTGTTTTTATTTTGCTCGTACAGCAGCACTGTCTGCATAAAAGGCAGCAGCATGTACCACTACTACATAGTGCTTATAATGTTATGTACAAAATCACAATAAAATAATTTAAAATGATAATAAAATAATAATAATAGACATGTCTATACATGGAAATGTTACTGACAAAAATCCAATAAAGTATATAATCAATACAAATTATAGTGACAACATTTTCTTCGGCGTTAAATTCCAGCGAATGCGGGTTTTAATACCAGTAACCAACAGGGGGCGCACTCACCTAATGTCCCAGCAGCTCAGCAACGCTGTTGGATTAATTCAGTACACGTTGGCTACCAGCAGGGGGCGGTCTCGCCTAATTTCTCCTCGCTTCTTCAACTAGCAGACCAAGGCTGTCTTTCTGCCACACTCGCCTCGTATCCTAGCAACCACAGAACCCTGCCTCCAATCACTACGGATACCGGGAGGGATGGAGGGAGGGTGTGAAAGAGTCAAAGGAGGAGGAGGCGGAGAAGAGGATGGTGAGGTATCAGCATCCAATGCAGCAAACCTGAAAAGATGAGTGCCAGGTAACCATTCAAACGAGGTTCCTGTTGCGGAGGCTCGTGCTGCGTGCTCAGGGTTGGAAGATTGATCCATGGAACCGAGGCTCTAAGGGACAGATTGGAATCATATTTCAAATCAGTGGTGATAGAAAGTGAAGGGTAAAAGTGAGTTATTGCCCTATTAAAATACTTTGTCTTATGGGCTCCACAGCTCATACCCCGCCGTCTATCCTTTCTTTCACAGTTATCCAAATCATTTCAATTATCATTACATTTTTTATTTATATGTTTGTTTGAGATAAATAAAAAAAATCACTCTTTTGTCCTTGTGACTTTTCCATCACAGGTTCCAGAATGACTGGATTCTACCCTGGCATCTCTTGGGCCGACTTGACCTCCGTCACTTTTTTATTACAACAGGCACCAAAGCAATTGGGGCGGGATTAGGTCGGGATCAAGTGAACTATGCTAGCCTTCACTGCGCACTTGCAGCGTGCCACAGATTTCACGAGTGACAGCCACTGGTTTTGCAGGGATTCCAACTGTGAATTGCATGATGTGGTAAAAAAAAAAGTTTCAATTGTTCTGAATTGTCTTAGGAGTGAGGACAAAGCACATAATGGCATTAGATGGAGCATAATTGTGACCATGTCGTGCAAATTAGCCCACACACGTTGAAGCACACAAGCTTTCACATATTTCTCATGCAATGTGGCGCTGACCTCAGACCCGGGATGCTGTCGTCCTCCTCCTCCCCCAACTCCCACGGTGGCTGTCATGTGAGGCTACGCAACAGCGATAGACGAGTGACAGGGTTTTGTCGGCAACACTGAGCTGCCGTCAATGTCAGGTGGATTCGCAAAAGTGAAAGCTGACAGCAGCTCACCAAATTGAAGTTATTGCGTTGAATCTTACATAAAAGCCTTGATGAGCTCTGAGATTTGGACCAATGCATAATAGAATTTGAATATATCCTTAAGTGTGAGTCTACAAAATAAAAAGAAACGCTTGCTGCTGTTGCCAGGGCAACCATCTTCCTCTACTGTCTACGTTAACCCTTTCTCCCTCAACACATCCCTTTCACATTCTGTCTTTTATCGTCGCCACATTCTCACACTTTGCTGATGTCCTCTCACTCCATCTGTCCGTTTCTTTACGGTCGTGTATCCCTCTGCTCAACCCTTGAAAAAAGTTGAGCTGTTTGCTCTTAATGTTTGATTATTCAACCCTCTCGTCCATCCTCACACCTGCCATTTTGTCTGCATTGTTAGCACTGACTCATTCCGTGTTAAAGAACAGACACTTTGTGCCGTCCGGTGTTAACTAACGGAAATTTCACTGGAGGTGTTAGAGGATGTGCTGCTTTGATACACTATATAAATGATGTTAAAGAATAACGGCGCTTAAAAGACGTGAGTGTGAAAACGCAAAGGCGAGAGGTATTGTTTGCTGTTTGCGAGGAGGACCACGCAAAACAACAACTGACTTTCCAATAACTTTCGGATCAAGTCGAGTCCGTTCAGACAAGATAATCTGTAAATTATAACGTATATGCATTTAAATTACCGTATTTTCCGGCCTATAAGGCGCACCGGACTATAAGGCGCACCATTAATGCATCATGTCAGATTTTTAATCCAAATCAAATCATTCTCCATTTTATCTTTTTTATTTCAACTTCAGACGGAACAAATTACTTTATAATCATAAAATAATGATCCATAGTCTTTTTGAGTCATGATTCATAGTCTTCAGCGGGCCACTTATGATTGATTTCATGACACAATGCTTTGGGCCAGTTTAAATTTAGGAATTTGGTCCATATATAAGGCGCACCGGACTATAAGGCGCACTGTTGGTTTTTGAGAAAATTTTAGGTTTTTAGGTGCGCCTTATAGGGCGGAAAATACGGTAGCTTATTAAAGTTGATACTTTTTATTGTTAGTATCATTTTTTTCTTTGAAAGCAGTTCATTGTCCTCCCCTTTCCCAGGAGCCTCTCTCATTTCCAACAGCAAGAAGCTGCTGAAGGGCGACGGAGTGCGCCAGAAGCTGCAGGACTGGGAGCTCACCAGGCCGCTCCTGGCTAACAACAATTTGAACAACAACAAAATGCTGCTCCAGGCTCAGGTTGAACTGCTTGGATGCTTAGCTGAGCCCTAAAGATATGAATGAAGAAACAGATTGTCACAGATTTCCTCAAACTTGACAAAAGATGACTAAGATTATTGGATGGAATTTATCGGACAATTATGATGTAGCCTGTATTATATTCTTGGTTCGGGATTTTAAAAAATCGGTCCTCAGTGAGGGCGTAGCGTGCAAGCGGAAGCAGAATGACAGATAACTACTCATCTTGCACGAACACCGAGCGGCTATTTCAGTGCAGCCAATCCCAGAGCGTCTCCGACGTGAAAAACATACGGCCTGATCTTCTTCGTGATTCAGGTGTTTGACTAGAGGTGGATTCAAAATGGCACGAGGTCAAAGCGGCGTCACGAAAAGCGCTAATTACTCACACTTTGCATTTTCGCTAAGCTTCAAAGATGACTAATGAACATCTGGCGTTTTCACATCCTGCTTAAAAAGGATTTTGAACACTCGTCAGTTTTGATTGACTCTGGAATGTTTGGCTTGTATTCTTTATGGAGCTCCCTGATTATTATTCATACATTTAAATACATTTGCAAGTGCTACAAGTGAAATACATGACACTTGTGGCAACAGAATAAACGTTCTTCTCAATGTCATGTGGAGAAGACTGGAAGGTTTGCATTCTTCTGACATAACAATATGTACATATTTTATTTACATCCTCAGCCTAAGATGGGAGCAGGATTATTTCTGTTGCCGAGCAAGGAGAAGGCAAGAGCAGCATGAGAGCAACTCCGAGTGGCCTGGATGGCATCACACAAAGCTTTGTGGAGTGCCAGCAGCAATGTGGATGGTGGAGGGGATGGACCCAGACCCACCCGCTCCACCATATGGCCATGTTTCTGTCGCACGCCGCTCCTCTGCTCATCTATTAGTGAGTAGAAATTAGCTTAATGTTAACATGTCATGAAAAATTCCATTGACATGCTAACATTTAGCAGTCGCAAATTTTACAAACCTTTAAGCTGATAGCCGAACACAAATGGTGCAACAACACATGTAGACAAACAAAAAATACAACAAGCATTGATACTCACCGGCATTTATTCTTTATCCCCGTGAAGTGTTCTTCTTAAACGGGGAGGAATTATGAATGGCATTCCCGTTCTATGAGGAAAAAGTGATTTGAGATACAACCATGGTCACGGAACAAAGGAAACTTGCATCTCAAGACAACGACACTAAAACATTCAAAAGCTTAAAAAGACTCCGCACCATTTGCATGAAACTTATAGCATTTTATTATTAATACTCAACACATTTTGTTCATGTACAAAGAAAAAGAATAGTCTTATTTAATTAAGCACTTATAATTGTAGGTGTTTATCCTTATTAGAAGTACCATAATAATGCATTTTTGCAGTTTTTGCCATGACATGATTAATTTTTATTGAGATTACTTTGATTCCATAGAAAAAAGTTAATGTATTCTCTAATAGTATTTACACAACCTGTACAATATTTTTTATGCGTGGAATTTCCGTGATCATGATGTAAACATATTGGCGTTATTTCAAAGGGCCACAACGAGAAAATTGTGGCCAAGAGCAAATTGAGCGTATAGAATTAGGTATACAATTGATCATATTTTACATTTTGCCGAGACACAGTCAATTGAATCAGGTCGTGTATCTTTACTTGGAAATGAGTACTTTTGTAAACTCACTCCCCCTCCCCCCACCCCCCATGTGGAATACATTTAGTAGCAACCCCTTCTGCCACTTTTAGAAATTAGGATGATGGAGAAACAGAGCAGTTTTACCATTACTAAAAATGATATGCATTTGTATAAATTAACACGCACACCCCCACACAAACAACAAAACATCAAATGTTAGCAAAGATATTCTGCAAAAAAAACTTGGGAGGATAACATTAGTATGATGTAAAACTAGTATCACAGTTTAAGTCTTCCTGGCTGCATGTGATGAAATCCGGTGCTAAACACCGAGGTGCTTTTTTACAAATACTCCTGACAAAGATCATTCAGAACAATCCCGTCCCAAAACATATTTTAACTGACGCCGGTCATCCGCTTGTCATGGATGTCAGCTGGGGGGGGGGGGGGGGGGGTGACAAGCTCCAGGATGTTCCCGTAACTCAAAGCTAGCCCAACTCGTGTTTTGTAAAAAATAAAAAGGTGACAGGTTTTTTTTTCCCTTTTCTTCTTAACAGGAACCCTCTTAAAATGTTTTGGCATGATCGTGTGCAGAGAAGCCAGGCTGGGACCAATTTGGGTTGAAGGGAAACAAAAAGATGTGATGAGGCATCTTACTCACTGTCCAACTGGCAGCGGTGCTCAATGATGGTGTGTGTGTGTGTGTGTGTGTGTGTGCATCCTGACTTTCCAAACAATAGCCGTAGACGAGCCCTCACTAGCCTTTCATGGCAACGGCACAAAGGTGACTTTGTTTGGTCATGGGCCAATTGCAAATAAGGAGGAGAGATGCATCGTAATGTGGGGAAAAACTTTTTAGGCCACCACCAAATTTGTTGTACTGTCCATCCTTCCATTTTGGAGTTATATGAAAAGTCCACATGGAGAGAAAAAAAAAAAAAAGATGCATTTAGCATCTATTTAGTTAGCTTTGTTACACAAATTAGCCTATGGCAGGTCATGTATTCATGATTGTGTTTTTGTCTTAATAACAATAACTTGATTAACTTAGATTTACAGAATAACATGATTAAAATGATATAAAACATCTTCGCAATCCGTAATGGCTTTAAGGTAGCAACAGTTTTAAATGTTAAGGTTTCAAGAATCCAAAAAAATATTGCCCATCTATCTCATGCATGAAGAATTTTGTGCAATACAATTATGCACAGCCCATGTACTGTATATTTCCGATTTATTAATCAAGCATTTGGAGTAGAAAGCAAATGGGAGAAAAAAAATCCAACTCCCAAGCATGAGTTCAGTGTCAGTCTACTAACCTGAGCTAAAATAAATCAACAGTTGACTCTTGCCAAGCAAAACAAAAAAGCAAATGCTTTTGATAAGGGGTTGCACCAATGCATTTCAATTTCAAATCAATTCCTTTTCCACGTTATTGTGGCGAAAATCCTCAGCAACATTAACAGCATCAGTGTGCACTTGTGTGTTCTACACACATACACAAATTTATATACATACATCTTTCTTTACCACAGTGATATCTATCCCAATGATAAAGAGGGAACAGGATAGGCCGGGCCCACGATGGCTCTAAATTCTGTGTGCAATCACCATTAAAGCCCAGCTTAAAAAAAAAATGACCCCCCTCCCCCTTCCTCCCCCGAACAGAACACAATGATTTCGTAAGATCTGAACAAGGATGGCTGCCTAAAATGAAAGCACACAATATGCTGCTTCTATCTTCAAATATCATACATGTAATATTGTATTATAGAAATGTGTGGAGCGAGAAAAAGCATGAAGTCTAGCTCAGCTTCAAAAGAGAGAATCTAACACAATTCAAGGGAAACTTAGAGCTAAAACTAAACTGTCCCTCTTTAATATCACCAGACGTGTACACCTACGCTAAATTATCAATTCCTCAAACACTTGAGCGAACATATGAAAAAAAAAAAAAAAAAAGTAGAAACCTTAACATAATCCAATATATTAAATCGGTAAACTATCGTAACACGAGTGTAAAACAAAGAGGTTGACTTCCATCGCTTAAAATGAGTAATGTTGGTGTTTCTGCACATTTGTATCCGTCTTAATTTTTTTGTAATTTTTTTTTTTTTTTTTTAAATCAGTTTAATTCTTAAATTGCTGTAAAACTTGATGGAAAGTTACATCCTGTCTGTCTGTTTACTGTACAAAGTGAAAAGAGGTTCGGAATATACTATTTACAAGTAAAAGCTTAAACGTACCAACGCCGACTCGGATGCCATCGTCAAAGTGTTACTTCTTTTCTGGAGATTCCTACTTGCTTCTCAGATAACACTTGATCTGAAAATGTGTACATATAAAAATTCCAGAGATCTCAGTCTATTTATTCAGAGTCATGGTCGTACGGGTGGTGTATTGATTTAAGGCTAACAACTATCAATCTCACGATTACATTGTTATCTGTGAATTTATGAATAGTAATCAGCAAATCTATGCAGGGGAAAAAAAGAAAAAAAAAAGTGCTGTTATCATTAAATTGTGACTTGCATCATCCAAGTCACGCAACACACACTCACCTATAACAGCGGTGCATTTAGATGAGGTTATAAGATAGATGTCAGCACTCTGCACACTCGGGCAGCTCCAATCTTGGCCGAGCACTCCTGCGCAATTTCTTGCAGCCCTTGAACTTCTGACACCGCCAGCTAATTGAAGATCAAACCTTTAAATAGCTCATAGACTTTTTTTTTTTTTTGTATTCTGTACAGTAAGATGAGTCATTAGCAGACAGCTCCTGTGAAGTGGGAGGGTGTGTGTGTGTGATGGAGATGATAAGGCATGTCTACTGAGTGCCTGAACCTACAACAGGTAAAGGTCCTGTGCAATAATGAGGCTTCGCCAGCTTTGAAAAATAGAAAAAAAATAATAATTATCTACATCAGTCAAAGCTGATACCTCAGCGACCGTTCTTCCGCTCAACGTATTATGACTATCATTGATTTCCCCCCTCGGTTGAATTTTGCCATCCGGGCCCACAAACGCGACAGATGTTGGGACACTAGTGAGAGGCCAAACGGGTGGTGACTATTACCATGTAACCTGAATCAAAAAAGAAGCGAAGTAGAAAGGCCGCCGTGCTGTGAAGTGGGCCACTTGCCAGACAGTGTGGGACATCCTGAATAGAACTGGCGTACAGGTTCATAAAATCATTTTTACGAAGTTATAAAACTCTGCAGCATCTTGTATCTAAACCACTGCCGGGCGGATTCTCCAACCGCTTGTAAATTTTTTTTATACTGCAGTTTTTTGTCCTACGTGAAGAGAACACCAAGTCATGGCGCCGTTGCGTGACCATGTGAACAGGAGGACACTTCCATTGGAGACCATTAAGGCACGTCCTTTTCTCTCAGCTTCTGCAGCTTTCAGGCTCTTGACTGAACAACAATTTGAAATAGCTCAAAACAAAGTATGAGTCTTTAAGATCCTTTTTTTTTCCCCCCGTAAGGAGAAAATATGTACTGTGAAGTAAAACGTCCTACAGGTAACTAAAGAGTTCAGTCTTTGCTGGCTTGGAGGTTGAAGAACCTGGCCAGTACTCAAACAGGGATGGAATATCACACCAATTAAAAATAAAGCATTTAAAAAAATAATAATAATAATTATAAGCAGTGTTAACACAATCGTTATTCACAATGTTATTAATATTATTGTTGATCTTATACCCTGTTTTTTTTCTTTCGAGAAGAATATCATCATTCATGATTGTATTTCTTTTGGTGTCGGGGGAGGACGAGGACAAGGGAGGAGAACAAAAGTTTAAGAGGAGTGTGTGGGGGGTGGGGGGGACAAGTCATCCGTGTTGCCACTCCATCAAGGCGACAATGTCTTCATGGAGCCCAGATGGGCCGCTCGCTCGCTAGCTCTGCCCGCCCGCCGATCTCGCAGTCTTCCCTCGTAAGCGCTCAGCGGGAGCTCTCGGGCTGCCGTCGAATCTCACCAGCGCTCACACTTCCCATATCAAATTAAGATGAGCGATAATGGCCGACCGCGGCTTCACCGGTGGATGAAATGCGAGGCTTGAGCTGAGTGCATTTTCCCAGTTTTGTTTTTCTAAACTGCGACTGGACATAAAAGTAGAGTAGCTTTGGCCATTTGTGAGAGAGGGGTCACCCCCCTCCCCCCCGTCTCACCAAAGGTGTCCTGATGTTTTGTGTTTACCAAGATTTGCTTGCAAAATATAGATTTTTCTATTACTCAAGTTTGCATCCTGTTTCTGACACCACGTTTGGCTCTCGCCTTGCTTATCTTAAATTCCAGTCTCAGTATGGGATAGAGATGCAGTGTGTGTGTGGACAGTGTCTTTAAAAACATCCCTGATCTCCTAACACACCTAACACAACTCTATTCCACGCCTAATCCCAAATCCAGTCTCGGTCTCTCACACGTCCGATTCGATACTGGAGAGTTTCTCGTAGACGTGGCCGTTGCTTCCGTTGAAGGGTCGCGGCGGGCCCACCCCCAGCATGGAGCCGTGGTGGTTCAGTCCACCAAGGCTGAGTTCTTTCGGGAACCGCGGGGGCACATTGGACATTGGCGCGGCGGGTGGGGGCAGATAAGACGTGGTGCTCAACTGGCTTCTGAAGTCACTTCGGCTGTTTTTGGCAACCTGTTGCTGCTGCTGTTGCTTTTTCATGTAATATTGTTTGGCTCCGTGCAGCAGACATTGATCGTCATCAAACGTGGGTATAAAGGGGTTCTGGTTTACCCGGTCCGGATAAAGCGATTTGGATAAAGAGAATGCCGCCCCGCCGCCACCTTCCATCAAAGACCTGTCCCTGTCTCTCATGTCTCTCTCTCCGACGGAGCGACGATGGAGGCCCTCGCCTCCTCGGAACAGGCCCCCGAATCGGCCGTCACCTCCATAAAACGAAGGGTCCCGGTCTCTTTCCCGTTCCCTCTCGGAACCCCCGTGACGCTCAAATATGTGCGCAAAGGGGCTCGTGCCCTCCATGTAGCGCTCCTTCTCCTTCAAGCTAACGCTTCGGGGAGGTGGTAGCATGCCTCCCATACCCGGAGCACCCATCCCACCAACTCCTCCCATCATGCTCCCCATGCCGCCCGAGTCGTCCTTCTGAAGGTCAACAAAGGCGTCATAGGAATGCTGCCGCCTGAGTGGCTTGCCGAATCCGCCGCCCTTCCTCCTCTGTTGGGCTTGCGATGGCGGCTGGGAGATTGGAGCCCCACCTTTCCCTCCACCAATCTGTTCCAAGAGGTGGTTGTTGTCCTCGCTGATGTCGTAGAGGTTTCCCGACTTTTTGCAGCCTTCGCAGCGCATACAGGTCGCAGAGCTCGGGCGGCTGCTTCCTCCGCCCCCCGAGGTGCCGCAGCTCATACCGTAGCCTCCTCCGTGCATGGACATCTGCTTCATTCCTCCTCCAGACCGACAGTTCCTGCACTCCCACTCTCCGCCCGCCAAGCCAGATCCACTGCCAGTTTTCGAGTCCGACTTTTTGGGTTTGCCCTTGAGGAAGTCCTCCACCGGAACCAGAGAAGTGCAAGTTGGTACTCCGCCGTCCCTATTCCCAGTGCCCTCAGTCAGATCGACATGTTCCCATTGAGGGACGCCCTCTTTTGGACGGAATTGGTCCAAATAAAAGTCCCTCACGCTTTCCTTTTCTCTGAACAGATAGTTTGCGTCATTATTCCCTCCTCGCTTCCGTTCCGATGGCAAAAGTGGGGGCGAGGCCGAGCGATGGTTGTGGTAGTGGTGGTGGCTTATGTGGTACGGCTTTCTCCTGTAGCCCAGCTCGATCTCATCCAGCTCACGTCTGGACTTGGCAGAGGCCGGCCTCTTTTTCAAGCTATCGCGGTATTGTTTGCGCTTCTTGGCATTTCCTTCCAGGTTCCCGTAGGTCACCGTGTGCGTGGAAATATCGGAGACATCCGATCGTACATTCCCGTCATCGTCCCCTCTCCCTCCGCAGTAAGTCGGACCGGGGATGTAAGTGGAACTGGAGGCTCCTCCCTTGAACGAAAACTTCCCGTACAAGTCAGGAAGACCGCTCTTAAATCCTTGTCCTGAGGGGGGAGTCTGTCCGGACAGAAGGTCAAACTTGCTCATGTTTCTGTGGGTCAGTGCCGAGCAGGGTTGGGTGGTGAAAATGGGCGGCGCCCCGCCTCCGAGGCTGTCGCAGTCAAACATGCCGCCCTCCAGGGAACTGGCGCTGCCCAAACTATGGGGCCTGTTGGGAGGTGGTCCACTGAGCCCAAGTGTGGAACCGTGATGGTGCAGGTAGTGGTCCTGGTACAGATTACTATCCTTCATGTGGACGTTACCAAACGTCCTCTCCACCTCACTGATGTAATCGCTGAACATGTTCTCATCCGGTAAGTACGGCGGCTTGCAGTCCGAGTGTCCCGCCAGGCTGCGTCTGTGTTCCGAGATGTCGTAAACGGAGGATTCGCGTCGAATGAAGTCCAGAGCGCTGTGCGGCGAGCCGTTCACCCCGGAGGCCATGTTCTTGGCCGTGCGTAGCAGGCGCAAGATGTTGGAATGAGTGTTGTTCATGGTCGCCGACGGCGAGTTCAACGCCGAGCTGCTTTTCTCTTCAATCTGCACGCCGTGAATACAGCTGTAGATACCCTGTGAGGGGAAAGAAGCGCCATTAGCGAGGGAAAGGAGACGGTGACAAAAAGAGAAACCGTTTCATTTGCCTCCGCTGATGCACCATACGAGCCAATGTACAGGAAAGCAAAGCAGGCTCGACAGATGGGACAGTAAGGGTACATATCAATTGCACGGAATGATTTTAGTCAGGACGAACATAAATAAAGCTTGGAAGAAAGTCCACGAGTAAAGCGGATACATCAGGCTGGAAGTCAAAGGTCACATGGCTTTTGAATGCTCTATTTTTTTTTCCCACTTATGTACGACCCTGCTTCAATCAGATAAATTTGAAAGTCAGACACTAACGTCTTTGCCTCACTAACAATCATTGCGAAGCTCGGTGTGAAAGCTCTTACGCACACAAATTGGCACCATTAGCGCACGCTAGCAAATGTCTGAGATGTTAATACGGATGAAATCAAATCTTTGAAATCACAGGTTTCATATGCGGCAGCTGCTCTTTGATAAAATGGACTACTTTGCTGCTGGCCCTTTTATTAAAGTAGCTGATTATTTGGGCAGGCTCGGCATATAGCAATAACAGTGTTTTTGTTTTTTTTTTCCTCTCGAGGGGATCACGGTAAAATCTATAAGTGATTAAGCTGGTACAGAGAGGCAGGAAATCAACAAATAACTAGCTGCTCCCTGTGTACGAGTGCATATAAAGTGCCGACAAGCACAAGATCATAATTTGCTTGATACACGATGCAAATGAAGGACGACAGGAAGGGAAAAAGGGAGTAATTAACAACCCTAATATATTTATTGTTCTAAATTCCCAAATCGATATTTTTCATTAATTTTCAGCAACGGTACAGGTTGGGGGCTCGAGGAACAGGTAGCCTGCGGGAACAGGCTAGAAAAGGCGCTAACCGACCATGAAGTCATGCGACGCCCGCCGAGGGTGACAGATGACTCATTTTCTCCACGCCCAAACTCAAATGTTAATTGCAGCAATAATAATAACATTTATTGGATTAAGCTGTGAAATGAGAAAAGCAGACGGGAAAAAAAAGAAAGAAAAGAGTCAAGTAAATAGAAGGGACACAATAGGTTGTGCAAAAATAAAAGATATAATTTCCACCGTCAGCTGTTTTACTAGGATTGCCATTTGCATATGCAAATAAATCGCTCAATGAATATGTTTCCATACAAATGATCTGGCTGCGTGTGGACTTTCATTTAGGTAGCAGCAGAAATGGAGGTAATTTGGGTCAAAAGAGAGCAATCAGTGAATGTTACGGGGAAACATAATGGCCCTCACATCGCGATTGTTCCCATAGAAGTGTTAATGCGGCAATCATAAAAACAAGTGCGCTGAACAGCCTGCGCGTGGAAATTTAATACAATGTCACCTGACATGTTCGCAGATGACATTTTATGTTCAGTCTACTAAAAAGTCGTGTCAGGCAGAAATGATTTGTTCAATGTTATTAAAGAGGATGTTAACAACATGAGTACAATTTAATGAGAAACAATTCAGCGTGAAATTCCGCAATTAAAAAAGGAGAACAGGAAATATTGTCGCTGCTAATTTAACTATACAGTGATACTTTTTTTTTTATATTGGTGAAATTTTCCCTTCAAAATATGGCACCATTTTAAAGAACAATTTATTGCAAAGAAATATTGTTACAAAACGAATCATCTATTTTCCTTACTTTCTTGCTGTTTCGTTGGACCCGTGGTTTAAAAACATAAATAACGAAATATGAGAAAGCGGGATTGTTTTTCTGCGGCCCCCGTGCCATAGCAGCATATCAACGAGAAGGAGCGAGCCGCCGCCGCTCGTGGACCCCTGCCGTAAATTATCCACGTGCGTTTTTAGCCTGCAGCACTTCACCTTCAGAGGCACGCAGTGAATTACAGCGCAGCCGTGTCAAAACTATTGGAATGCAAATCAAACACCTCGGGTGACTTTGCGATCGAGTAATCCACCTTCCACTGATTTTGCTTGAGTGATTCATTGATTTGGTCTCAATAGTTTGACAATATTTCATTTATGGGTACCAGAATGGTCTTAGTAAAAAAAAAAAAAAAAAAAAAGAAAGGTTCTATGAAGCCAATCAAATTTGAGGGGGCCTAAGGTAGAGCCCTGGGGATTAACTGGTGTAAAGATGCATCTATTTAAAGATGGGCTTGTTTGTATTGAGTGCACACTATATGGTAATTTGCTGACATTTTCTTGTCATTTTTTTTTGGGCTGAATAATGAATTAATAATGAATATTATGCTAACTTTTTTTGCATATCGCTCACACTTTCATTCCTGGGAATTTTCAAAGTTTGCCGAAGGATATATACAATTCCTTAACAGCGATGAGGATGAAAAGCCTTAATCTCACCCTGCTGACGGAAAAGACAAGGCCAGGGCGACCCGAGCAGACACCCATGAAGTAGAACCTCAGCTGCCAATAGAACCAGTGTTCGCAGATGAATGTGATGAGCGACAGTGCCATGGCGGCCCCCAGCATGTAGAAGACCCCCGCCATGTTGTCCACGTCCAGCTGGCTGGACATCACCTCATTCTTTTCGTGGTGGCAGATTCCCGTCAGCCACAGGGACTCCAGCTCCTCCATCTCACCTGGATGTGGTGAAACGATGAAGAGGGGAAAGAAGAAAATGGAGGGAGGGCAACAACAAGGAGAAAAGGGGGGGGGGGGGGGATCAAGATCAAACAGTCAGTTTGGACCATGGCGCAATGATAAGCGGGGAATAGTTTTATAATTCATGAGGGAATGTGTGCGTCCGTGTGTGTGTGTGTTTTAAGTGGCAAGCAGAAGGGATGTGATGCAATAACATGATGCCTGTTAGAGGACACCAGGGAAGAAGAGAATGATGCAACAGAAGAGGAGCGGGGGGGGGGGGGGGGGAAGATGGCAGGAATATTTGTCTAAATTCTAAACTAATATTCGCCTGCTTTCTGGATGACATAGGATTTAAATAAATAAATAGTCACATATTTTAAATAAATAAATACATAAATAAATAAATACACAAATAAATACCTATAGATAGATAAATAAATAAATACATAAATAAATAAATGTATTTATAAAGCCCGTAATCACAGAAACATCTCCACGTGTCTGATCTTTTTCTCGGCCAACAGGAGGGGAAGCAAGTGGGGGTGAGGCGTTGCAATGTCACATTGAAATCCAGAGCAGAGGGGAGACACGGCCGATTGGTTCTTGTCGTACTTTTGAAAGACATTGTTCAAACACACAAAAACAAGCTCGTAGTACAACAAAAGGGAAAAAAACAAAAAAACATTTGCCAGCTATTTTAAATAGTCAAGTGTGTCGCTCTTGTTTTAAGGTGATAAAAATAAAATCAATGCTCTTTTGTCATGTTGAAAGCGATGACCCAAATTCACACACACAAACAAACCTGGAAACCCAAACCCATGCAGGGTCGAAATACACCGGGAGCGATGCTGGCAACGCTAACTGGGACGCACGATAGCCGGCCCCGGAGGGTCTATGGTTCAGGAGCTGACATGATGGATGTTTTAGTGAATTTGGAAAAACCAAAAAAAATAATTTTAACTATTACTGACACCATTACGCAAACATCTTAAACCGTTTTTTTTTTTTTTCTTCAATTATCCTGATGGTCGGTCACTTTGCTGCAAGTCAATTTAATTTTTCCTCATCATCTTATATGGCCTCACCTTTACTTTTATTATCCATTGTGATAAAGAACATATTTCTTCCAAAGGGTTTGCAATATTAATGCGGATTTTATTATTCATTTTATTATTTCGATTTAGTTCACCAACCCGACATGTGTGTCTTTATAAAAGATTGTTTACTAAAAGACTTAGACACTTGTGAGCGGGTTCAATTTCCACTTTGTCTTTATGTACTCTGTGATTGACTGGCAACCTTTACAAGGTGCGGCTGGCCTTTTGCCTGAGGTCGGCTGGAATAGGCTACAGCTCTTTATGACCCGGTCCAAGCTAAGCAGTATAGTAAATGGATGGCTGCTAGGCTCCAAATATGGTTGTCCAATCCCCTGAAAGCAGGGACTGAACTCAACCCACAATTAAATCGAATTTTCTTCCCTTTAGTCATTTGAAATCAGAAACTATAATCCCCAAATGAGCAACCCCCGTCGAGTAGCAAAAAGATGTCGTCGGAAACCAAATAATACTGCGAGCTGTGTTTTGCGTGCAACCCAAAAACAACGCAGCAGTGGCGGGCAGACGACTATAAATCCGACGTAACCTCCGAGTTGTGCTGAGGGGAGACGATAAATCCGAAGAAGACGTTTGATGTGTGATCACAATGAGCTAACGCTATCTCGCTTTTGAAACATTTAGAGAGTATTGGCTTGCAGTCATTCCGAGGTGTTAGGAGGTTTAATTTCCCTCAAGAGCTGTCTGAATCCTTCCTTCCTTACGGGGTCCGCCATAATCGTCTTATTTGAAAATTCAATGTGAGCGGACCTTTCAATAAATCAGAGCCTCCACGTGAACAATCTGCTCCCTTCGCTTCTGATGTAAGGCGGATTGCCCTTGGTCCGCTCGGCGCATTGAGATGTGGAGAGAAAACAGATGAGCGCCGCCCCCCCCCCGCCGCGTCTCACCGTCTCCAAAGAGCTGCAGGATGGCCAGGTCCACGTGTCTCTTCCAGAGCGACTCCTTCTGGATGGCGATGCCGTAGCCGGTGGTGGCGAAGATGTAACCGCTGCCGATGGTCACCAGTTTGCAGCCCTCGTCTCTGCCGGCCATGTAATTCAGCACGGCGGCGTCGTAAATGAAAGCGTCTAGTTTGCTAATGAAAAAAGAAGCAGCCGGAAGAGAGATAGGGTTAGACTTAATTAGCACTTAGGAGCAAGACATCGCAGCTACAACATTCCAATTAACCTGCTAAATAGCACTAAGCTGGTGATAAGTGGAATAGACTTCCAGACAGTTTGCCGTGGCTGGAGCAGCACACAGTGGGGTGAGGAGAAAAAAAAAAAACATTAAGTACAAAATTAAAATGAAAAAGAGGGTGGCGGGTTAGGAATTTATCAACAATATGCTTAAATGGTCTGTAGAAATGGGAATAATGGGAACACAAGTGTGCACTTTGTAGAGATGGTCACAAAAGTAGGTACACCAAGATCTCACCCAGCTTTGAGGCTCTGAAGAGACTCCTTGACATTTCTCTGATGAAACTTGGTCATGTAGGAGTGCATCTCGGGATAGTTGTTCCTTATGTTTCTCTCCGTGCTCCCATTCGGGACCGTGCCGAACCGAAAGGGAGGCGAGAAGTCGTTGGGGCTTTGGAACTAAAGACGGAAAGCAGAACATGTGGAATTCTTCACGAGGAGCAAATGAGAAAGACGAAAATTAGACGGCCATCTTACCTTTTTGTCCGAGAGTCCCGTTACCTGGTCCACGTATTCCTCCTGGATCATGAAGGCAGCCAAGTTGGCAGTGTAGGAGGCCAGGAAGATGACAGCAAAGAAGGCCCACACTGATACCATGATCTTGCTGGTGGTACCTTTGGGGTTCTGCACCGGCACAGAGTTGTTGAAGACCAGACCCCACAGCAACCAGATGGCTTTGCCAATGGTGAAGGATGGACCGTGCGGCTCTGAGGTCAAATACAGCCAACATTTACGCTTATCTGATGTTCAGTCCCTCTATAAACATTAGTTTTCACACCAAAGTATGATACATCAATGTGATGTTTCCTAGCTTAATGCTAATAATGCGAAAAATAAAAATAATAGTAGGAAGTATAATAATAATAAATTATATTTATAACGCACTTTACATTCAGAGGAATTAATTAATTATATTAATTATATAAATAATTATTAGTTATTAATTAATGCTAATCATGCTAACAATAATAATAGAAATAATAGAAATAATGATAAAAATAATAATAATTGAATGTCTTCCTTCCACATTTTATAGTCTTTTACCAGTTTGTTATGTTTGCCAAGCCTCAACATTCAAATGTATTAAAAATAATTTTGTCCACAGTGTCCAGCGGCAGCATAATAATAAAAAAAAATAAAAAAATAAAAAATAAACTAGTAATTGAGTAGATAAAACGCAGGTACTGTAAGTCTGGTACAGTTCGCTACATTGTAGTCATCTGCATGAATTGAGTGACATGTCCATTTATTTGACACACTATCAACTCTATGGCGATTATGATCACGAATTGTGGCGTAATGAATAAACTATTTAATTAGTTCTGACTCATGAACTGAGAGCAGACTGTCTCCCTCTACTCATTATGGAGTGATATGGCAGTTGGATTGTAATGTCGGTGTGAGTAAGTGTGAACGCCAGCGTGTGTGTGTGTGTGTGAGAGGGAGAGAGAGAGAGAGAGAGAGGGGACATGACAAGGAGGCAGACAGTATCCGTGCCCTCCATGTGGGTTTGCATTGTGATGTTGTCCATGGACAAACAGACTTTGTTGTGCCAAATGTTCTCTTTTGTAAAGTTTGTGAGAGAGTCAGTTACATAAGTGGAGTGGAGACTATGAAATCTGCAGCCATTGATATCCACTATTGTTGTTTGGAGTCTTTTGTGTCCAAACTTCGATCTGTGTGATTGCAAACTCCTTTGGTGCAACATGCAGATAAAAAAAAAAAAAAAAACGGAGGCTCAGATAGAGGATGAGAACATCCTTACGTTCTGCTGAAGTTGGAATGGAAAGAAGAGCGAGACAGATGTCTAAATATAGCCATGTGAGGTGGCCTCGCGGCTTGGAAGATCTGACACCAAACTAGCCCCCCTTTCGCTGTCAGTGCGAAGAGGAATTTTTAAGCAGCATGGAAATGTATGCAAATAACTTGCAAATGGACCGTGTGGAGGTAAGAGCACTGACGCCGCGTTGAAAGCGGAGCACACAACACCTGTAAATGATGAAAAGGGCAAACGTGAAGGAGGAGGAAGAGAAGGGGGATGAAATAAGCAAGGGCTGCTGGTCTCCGTGTGGAGGCGGGCTTTGATATTTTTGCGCATGTCTGCAGCTCTCTGTACAAAATATATATAACAAAGATGGGTGGCAAAAAATGCAATGAATCACTTTATTACTTTTTATGTTAGTTGTTTTATTATTTATTTACTTATTTTATTTTAATGATGTTTTTTTTATTAATATTATTATATTTTTCATTTCATTTCATTTCATTTTTATACACTTTTTATGTTAATTGTTTTATTATTTATTTACTTATTTTATTTTAATGATGTTTGTTTTTATTAATATTATTATATTTTTTTATTTCATTTAATTTCATTTTTATACATTTTATTGACGCTACTGTATAGTAATTGACGGCCGCTAAAAATGAAACATTCAAAACACGCTAAGTGATGCAAGCCGGCACATCTTCTTTGTGCATTTACTGTGCATGTTGATTTTGGGGGCGGAGCCTCACCTCTGCCGTCAGCCAGACAGCGGTTGTAGCCCACGGGGCTGAAGTACTCAAAAATGAACACGGCAAATGCTGACACCAGCAAGAGCATCACGAACATCATCACCCACACATCCGCGCTGAAGGGCTCTGGAGGCCAAGCCGGCAAAAAGAGAGAGAGAGAAGAGGGGAAGATGAAGGGAGACGAGTGAGAGGATGGGTTGAGGCAGGCGGTTTGGACCCACAGTGATAAGAAAAAAAAGACACCAAAGGGAGGTCGTGGGGAGACAGAAATTTGAGGGGAGATGTTGAGAAATGAAGGGGAGAGTGTGAGGAAAAAAAGCGAAAAGGAGATAGGCGAGTACGGTGTGCCAGATTGAGAAAAGGAAGGACGAGTAGGAGAAATGAGTGGGAAGAAAAAAAGAGCAGAGTGCAAGAAGAACAACACATGAATAAACAGGAATATAATATTTGACTGAATGCATTGCTATGTCCGGTAGTTTGATGACAATATCCAGAACAGAGGAGAAAAATCTAAATAATATAATTGCTCACCTAAGAAGGCAGAAGGTGAAACGGTGCCGTTGCTACGGGAGACCATGACACTGATGCCGGTCTCGATGAATGGGACGGAGAAGTCGATGACCTCTGACCTTTCCTCGTTGATGGTCAAGGAACCGACGGCCATGTGGGCATTTTTTAACACCACCTGGACAATAGAGGATGGAGACTTTTTCTGTTCCGGATTTCAAACTTTATCGACCCGGGTGTATATTTTGCATTGGGGGGGAAAAAAGTCTCATGGCACATAAACAAAGAAAAATGTCACAACAAATGGATACACAGGTTAATTATGTAACCTCAGCTATCTAGTGGTAGAGCATTTAATGGTTTCTGCCTGTCACTACGCATCGCTGGCATAGATTTATCGCGTCAATTAAGCAGAATTGGATAATTTGCCGTGGCACACCTGATGATCTCTCTTGGCACATTACAGCAATGTGTCACGGCACGCTGGTTGCCATCAAACACATGAACGTCTGTATAAATTAGGTCCAGGTAAAGTGGAAAATGGGTGAGGACATTGGAAGGCATATGGATCAAAATGGTCAGCGGTGAGCTCAAGACTTCAGAAATTGCCTGTATAAAATATAAATCAGTTGTACTATAATAAAATCATCATGTACTAATAATTAACATTTTTTAATAATATATAAAAAAAATATATTGTTTTGATCTGTGGTGTCATTTAAAAAAATGATTTTAATATAAAAAATAAATTGTCTGTGGTGTCATTAAAAAAAAAAAAAAAAAATCATGCCTGTTGTCGACGCTTCTGTTATTACCCCTGGAGATGAAAGATGTTCAATGATGTAATATATCAGGGGTAACTATTAGGTTTTTAGAGCTTAGACCTTGCAATCAGAGCATAATAACAACCGTCTAGACATCGATCACCCCACTGATATCCAGCAACTGCACAGAGCGAGTCAGCTTTAAATAAATAAAAAAACAAACCTGGCTTCACCGCTAAAAATGAAGAAAAAAAAATGCAGTTGGTGCATAAAGTGTCATTTCTGAATCCAACATGTTTATTATTCTTTTTGCATCGGTTAAGATCTCCACTGCATCTTAATGAGAGCTGATTGGCCCTCGAAAATAGACCAATCAAATTGTTGTTCTTATTTTGGATCTCCTCAAATTGTTTGTCATGAAATATCTGTAATTATAGTAGAGGGAGTTGGACTCTCTTACTGCCTATCAGGGGAGGAGAGGAGGACAAAAGTAGGTTATCACATTAGGTCAGAACTGCATCCCAATCCCTGTGCTACTTCTCCGTAGCCCGCCCGCCAAAGGTAGTATATTTAGCCCCCAATTTGTGTTAAAGTGGCCTGAGACTATGGAGTTAATAAAGTGTGCACGAGTCAAAGCGCCAGCGTGTGCAAAGAGAGTTTGTGTGCTTGTGCATGAGTGAGTCACGACTGAACCTTTGTTCCCCACCTGTGAAGCGGACGCTCACAGGCAGAAAAACAATCGACTCGGCCGTAGCCGTCCCGGTCGACGCCGTTTGTGTGTGTGTAGCGGCGAGTGTGTATTTGCAGACTCATTTGTCGGGAGGAAGCGTCGACGCGCATGTCCACCTGTGTGCCTAAACGCGTGAACGTCACCCCAGGGGAGAAGTAGAAGGCCGTGCAGTAGTGTACTCACTTCCCCTCTCTCTCTTTCCATTTGCTCTCTCCATCTCCCTCCTACGACATGTTCTCTCCGTGTTATGAAAGTGACCCATGTGGGTGTTATTGAGAATGAGTGAGCAAGGATGGGAGTTTGTGCGAGCGTCTCAGCTGGTGTGTGGCCTAACTCATTATCTTATTGCCAAGAAGATTTTAGATGAAAAGTATGAATGGTAATGTAATCTTTGACACTTGCTGAAGTGAAGAAAAACTAGAAGCAATTATTGCACGCCTCCAACCACTCCCCCCCCCCCCCCACCCTTTCTCATTTTGATCTATTGTCTTATGAAAGTGTGACAAATTGTGTAAAAGGCCTGAAGTGATCTCGGAAAGTGTTGAAGAGCGTGCTGGGGCACGTCCCCAAATGTGTGCATGTGTGTGAGCAGCAGTCCAGATCTCAGTCCATTAAGAGTTTGAAATCTACTGTCATTTTGGCCACGTTCCAACTGGAGAAGGACAAAGATAGTCTACATCAGCCAGGGGATGCAACAGCATGGTGTGCATGTGGTAAAAAAAAAAAAAAAAAAAAGAATAAAAATAAATAATTTTTAAAATCTGCATAAATGCAAATTTGCCAGTGAAAACCTAAAGAGTCAACTGTGGTTATAAGTTGTAATATTACCATTCACCACTAGATGGCAGACATGGCTTAGGTGCGTTTATACCAGGTCTTATATTGCTCTACAAAAATATTTTTCTGTGGCTTTTTTTAATGATATTTAATGACTAATACTTCAATAATGATCAAGTTTATTTTTATGAAAAAAAAATACCCATTTTGATTAGCTGTTCATCAATAGTCACCATTTCAAACCGTTTGTTTTTAGATTAGGATAGTGCTTCTTATACATGCATTAGGAAAAATATAAGTTGCTCATCTCTGGCTTATACGCTTTTGTGTATGTGTGTGTGTGTGTGGAGGGGGGGAGAGCAAAATAGCGAGTTTGACAAATGGCGCCTCCTCCCGATCCTAATGACCATTTATCGGTGAGGCTGGGAAGAAGACAGCACATTATGACGCTTTTAGCAAGGGTGATGGCGTTTATTACAGGTGAGCACACTTATAGCTTGGTGCGCACTAAAGACAGCAGCCGGCCCGGCAGGGTAACTTAAATGGCTTTATATAATAGTCTAAATGGGTCACTTTAATATAAATTGATTAGCAGGGGGGGAATGGACACATTATCAACGGTGCCCGTAACTTGTGAAGGTTACGCAGACCTGTGGTGAGATACAGCTACGTTTTCAACCTGTGACCTTTGAGCTGCTATTGATCTGCTTACTTTTTCCTTCATTACCAAACGACAGCAAAAGTGCTGTAGCGGGTTGATGTACGAGAACTGACAGCGAGCTTTGACCGGGACCGGGGTCTATTATGGGATGTTAAGAACCCACTGACCGAATGGCTTTGGGCTGCTTAAAATTGAAGGTATGAAAACAAATTTCCATGAGGAAATTCATCCTTTTGACGGCAAAGCTAAATATAGAAGAGTTCATTTGGCCTTTGGGAAGAAAGGCAGACACTTTTTTTTTTCCTCTCACCTTCGCCCACACGGACATAATTGCAATTCTGGCCAGGTTTATTCAAACCAAAACAACGTCCGTACATTTTAGAGCAGGAAGGGCATTTTGGAATAAATAAATAAAAATCATCGCTGGAGCTTTTCTCATAAAGCTGGACTCAGATTGGAAAAAGAAAAAAAACTCCTTACCTCTCCCACCAGGCCGTTCCACGATCCATTAATCTTCTTGCCATGCTTGCCGTTGGTAACCAGATACAAGTCGTAAGTAAACTTGACCGACTTGGCGATCTTCTTTAAGATGTCAATGCAGAAACCTTTACAGCATCGCTTGATGTAAATCCCCGACTCCTTGGTCTGATTCCTGCATACGTCGATGAAATTAGAATGATTTCCATTGCCCTCAGGCAAAGGATGTTGTAATTAAACGGAGCGGAGTGGAGATTATTTAACCTAAACTAATTACAATTTTATATCAAAAGCGTTAAATAAGCTCGATGTGAGCAAATCATTCATTCGGGCGATAATTGCAGCATCTCACAATGTTTTGATTTGTTTGCGGCAGGGCACGGTGTTCCTCATGCAAGTCCCGCTCAGCGGGTCCACGTCCTCCACGATGACGAAAGGAGCCTCCTCCAGCGTCACGATGGACAGGTGGTCATCTTCCCTGGTTGCAATCCCACCGTAGAGTTCATAGCGAGGCCACACGTGGTACTTCATCGAAAGGGAGCCGTTCTCCCATTTGCCTACCTGTAGGGCGAAAAAATACAAAATGGCGATTTCAATTGAGAAGCAACGAATGCCGAGACAGAAAATGGATGGAGTGGGAGAGTCACATGACCGGCTGGCCATGGAGCTCATTCAGATGCAAACTGCTGCCTCCTCTGCGGAGGGAGGAGGGTCCAGCTGTACGGCTGAAGGAGCGGGCCAAGCCCTCGTGGCTCTCCTCCAACCAAGAGTCATCAATTAGTCCATTTCCCCAGTTGCCGGTCACATGACGGCACTCTGCTGATGCCAATTCCTTCAAGTGTACTTAGGGAGAAGGAACCGGCTTTAGAGCCTCCAATGGGAGGCCACGCAATGGGAATCGTAACAGGAACGACGGCACCGGGTTGTAGAGTCATCATTGCACTGCGGGGAACTTGGCATGATCTTCGCTGAACATGAGTCAGAGTAATATAGACAAAGACGCAGATGGGGCGCTGAACATGACTGGACAGTCTTCACACTCATTCAGAAGGTGCCAGAAAGGACGCTTGTAAGAGCTCGGAACTCATTAGGATCCACAAAAGCAGTTCAGATGGAAGTCAAGCTGAGAATTAAACATGAGTGAAAACGAAAGGGGGGGTTAGGGGGGGGGGGGGGCGAAGACAGCGGAGACAGAAGGGGAGACGCTCACCTTGTTCTCTGATCAGAGGACAGAATATAGATTGGAGGGGTAGAAGATGGAGAAATACAAAGAATAGAGAAGAGGAAGAGTCGTAGAAGTCAGCTATGAGGAGGAGGAGGAGGCGGGTCCATGCAGTAACTTTACAGGTGGCGTTTTGGGTTCATTTTAGAATGTGACAGTAACATCTGGATTCTCTCCATCAGTTAGACATTTTCCTTCATTGTTTTATGATTAGAACTCAATTTGCACAGCTCTAAGATTTGTCAGGGGCCCTTAAGTTGGTCATTACTTTTCTTTTTAAAACACCATGAAAATAAAAAATGAAATAAAAGTGACAGGGATGGGGGTTGCTAATTAGCAGCTTTGGCAAATATTCATTCAGAAGCTCCACTTGCCGCAGCGTGCTGCAGCGTGCTGCTCAAAGGCACCTTGACCAATCTGATCATATCTAATCAGTATGGCGCCTGGAAAGCTTTGGGCTTAAAACGCTTGAAAACTCCAAAACGTGATGATGAGCGAATCAGATCTTTGTCTCTGCATCAGTCGCTCCAATCGCTCACTTGCTGTCAATTTCCGTCTCGTAATTATAACACAGGAGCTTGTTAGTTTGTCTGATTGTTTGCTTTTGGAAAATTCAAAAGTCCACCACAAACTTACCCTGTCCCACTGTCTGTCCTTGTTGAGCAGAATGATGACCAGCTTGGGGTGCATCTGGTAGCCATCTTCACTGAACGACAAATTTCGGCCCTCAAACGTCACATTCATTAGGTACCTGAATGTAGAATTTATTATTATTATTTCATTAGGTACCTTAGTGTAAAAAAACAAATTTTAATATTATTATTATTCGAGTGTATTTTACAAACTCAACCGACAACTCATTCAGTGCCATTGACGGTTGTAGACGTCAACGATATAAACTGGGTTGGCAGTGAATGAGTTAATTAAAAAGCTGCATCCACAGTGGGAGAGTACAAAAAAAAAAAAGAAAAAAAAAACACTGCCAAGAGTGCGATATGCTGATAGAGAAGCAGCAGTCGCATCACACAAGGGGAAACAAATGTCAAGAACACAAAATGTGCCCAAAAAAACACACAAATTGATGGTTGTCACCCATTGCTACCCTTTATTTCTCTCCCGTTCTTTTTTTACCTGAATGCATCAGCAGGTTGCATTGCGTCACACGCCTCGTGATGTCACACTATTTACGTAAGCGTAAAAGCTAATCGCCATCCTGATTTCACACCCCGTTTGAAAAGCACAAGCCAGACGAGGATTTACTGTCCCACTTTGTACCGTGACAAGCTGAACTCAACTTGAGCTCGCTGGAGTTGAGGTCTGCTCAGGGACATCTGAATTGCACACAAACAAATAATTGTTTTTTTTTCAGTTTCTACGAACAAATCCGCAAATTAACAACAAAGAAATCCCTCACCGGAATGAAGAATGAATTTAAACGATTCCCTTGCGGTAAATGCGCATCTATGTCTGCTTCTGTCAGTGTGTGTGTTTGTGTGGCGGAGGAGCAGAAAGCCAGCATTGTTCCTGTCAGGTAAAATAATTTCACACACACTCATGTTGCGATTATAGTGAACGTGTGTGGGTGTGTGTAAGAGTGTGTACATGGGAAAATTTGTCAGGTGATCTCAAATCACACACAGCCACAAACACTCCTTTTGAAAGTGTGTCCTTACATGACAACCGGAATGTGCTCGAGCATGGAGTCGAAAACTCTAACGGTTCCTCGGAGAGATATAAACAGGCAAAAAAAAAAAAAAACACTCTTTCTGGATTCTTTCGCTCTTCACCCTTTACTCTCGGTCTCCTCTGTGACAGTTTCCATGGAAACGTTCTACCTCATAACCATGACTACCGTATATACTGTATGTAGATGAAATATGGACGAGAGGAGAAAAATCAATCCATCCATCCTACGTATCGAGATCAGATTTACAGACTGGAATGTTTTAGCCAATCATCCGGCAATTATGCTAATGCTAGCATATTTATTTGATTTCCTATATTAATAATTGATTTTTTCGACCGGGATAACGGCGTTCCGAGTGTCCTGCACATAGCCCCATCCCACAGAGCTTTGGCACCGGTACAAAGTGCATAGAATAAATCAGAGGCCATTTACAAAATGACTTGACGCCGTGGCCCCTTTAATCTCGACGGAGCGGGCGATTGGTACCAACCATCCTGCGCAAGGGGGGGTCGGTATTGTTTGCAATGGCATGTTTGCGAGCGCGTGTGCGTCCCACACCTCCCTGACAGCGGTAACACAAGCATATGTGTGTTGCCATGGTACCCACAACCACTGCGACTTCCGAGCCAATCTGCTGCGTCACTATGGTAACGGTAATCTCTCGGAGGGTGGGCGGGAACGAGACGGAGAGAGTGTGATGGGATTCAAAGGAAAATAAGGGGAAGAGGACTGCTTGTCACAATTTCAAGTGTCTTCTTCTTACATTATATTGTTGAGAAAAAATAATTATATATATATATATATAATATATTATTATTATAAATATATAATATATACACAAAAATCCCATTTCTAGTCAGTTTGGTTTAGTATGATTTTTTTTCAAGTTTGCATTTTCAAGTTATGAAAGGCATTGAAATGATAGGTTCCCTTTGTGAACCACTTTTTCTTTTGTCCCAAATTAATCTGGTCAGATCCCGCAGGTCCTGCTGCGTGTCATCATGCCTTGCTTAAAACTAGATGACAGAGGTTGCCATGGTAACGCTCAGTGTATTCCTTGGAGCGCAGCCTCCTCCCTTTGTGTTGTGACGTGAAATCGTAGCAAATGATATTGAGTTGGGCACCCACTAAATGCCACCATGTGCTGGCAACATCATCAATTGGAATGAAAAGAAGTGTCGTGTTGAGCCTGTGAGGAAATAGAAGAGCAGCGGCTCTCTGCACGTGTATTAAAAGTACAGCAAAGGCATTCAGGAAACAATTGATGCTCGTTTCCATTTACATGGAAGCACAAAAGATAAAAACACACAAACAGCCACTCACTCGACAAAATTCACGGGTTGACACAGATAACGTTTCAGCGCATGTCCTCATGTGAATAATGAAGGAGGAGTGTGAAATATTGATAAGTCGGTTTCAATAAATTAACCCCAGAATAAATTAGTCATGAATTACGCTCCTTAGCAATTACTGTGGCTCAATGTACTTATTAGATTTGCATAAAGGAGCCCATTGGAAAATGGGCCATTTGTCACTGTGGGGAAAAAAAAAATAGTAAAAATATATTTACACTGTAACATACTGTACCGTTACTGCATTCTGTGTTGCGTCGCGATAGATAGCTAGCTAGATAGCTAGATAGCTAGAAAAACGGTGGAGCACCATATGTGGATAGACAATACAGCTAAGTCATATATTCCTTATCCTCCGCAAAGAATGACTAACATTTGGGCAGGTGAGCTGAGATCTGAGGCGTTTCAGATACATTATACTGCCCCCAGGTGGCCAAGGGGGCACACCAGGAAGAGCAAAGCAATTGAAATTCAATTAACGGTGTTGCAAAAAACATTTGAGTCCTTTCAATTGTATCCTCCCAAAATAGTTCAATATTAACAATGATGGAGAGCTATTTTTCGTCGAAGTACTTAAACAGGGACATACAAAATGCGGGGTTAAGATAAGACGACAGGATACTCGGAAGCGGAATAAACCCAGAAGAGAGCAAAGTGGGAGGAAAACAGGAGATTACAATGAAAATAGAGAGCATTAAAAGACTAAAAATAAGCAGGAACACCCTGATCGAGTTCCAGTCAAGAGCAAAGGCTCGCACACACATCGACATGAACACACACACATACGCAGGTGCATATGGCACACACTCGTTGCGCAACTCAGTAGGGTTAGAACACAGTTTTACAAACACACACACCAAGTTCAAAAGGGTCTTCAGAAGCACTTGACACCTTTCCAAGTTCAAGCTCATTTGGAACGTGTCCACGGCATGCGAGGTCAGCGGCCCCGCTGTCAAACTCATGATCCCCTCGCTCGTGCATTGTCCGTTTCCGTCGCTGCCTCGTTCTGTTCTTATGCTCGCTTTGCTTCCTCGTGCTCCTCTTCTTCCCTCTGCTATCTTTTCTTGTCAGGATACCCCAGAGCTGCGTACTGTGGATTTTATTCACGTAGAGTTGTGACCTTCTCATAGTGTGCTGCGGTTTCTTTTTTTTTCGTCCTGCCCTGGTTGCTTCATTTTGATTATTTATGGATATAAAAGATCATGAATACTAAAACTAACTTAGCCAAAACATTGGGAATTACTTCACACTTGCCGGCTATTTTAGTCTAGTAAATAATAATAAGAAAAAACCCTGCATGATAGCTTATAACAATTTTTTTTTACAACTTTAAAATAAAAATGGGTTGACAAATTAAAAAAAAATAATAATAAATTTAAATTGAAAAAAAATGGTTGACAAATTTTCATTATTTTTAAAAGTATTCTGTCAATAGTTTAAGTTTTTTTACAATTTTTTTAATTCAAGTTCATCAATTTAAGACGTGGCGGGACAATAAGAAATTTGGACAGCACTCATTGGAAACATGTTTTGTTTGTTTCTAAACTCGCCCAATAGAGTACAAACCAGGTCAGTTTGAAAAGTCCAACCTTTGGCTGCAAATGTGAACGGAGCCATTTCAAAGTCATGCGTCACAGCTTGAAAGCAAAAATCGAACAGGTTTTGTTGACCCCGCGGTTCTCGTCGTGATGATTGCCTGCTCTCCCTGAACCGATGTGATTTCCCCGCAATTGAGCAAAAATATGTTCCACTAGAAACGGAGCGCGCGCTTTTATCGCTCAGATGCGGCTGCTCAGAATAACAAGAAAACAGGAAATAGACCGAGCGAGCGCTTTCTGAATCATGCTCTTTCTATTTCTACAGATTAATAACTACTCCTAATTAGTTTTTGAGAGTCAGAACAATTTCTAATCCAATTCCCATAGTTTGCCGATTAGTCTTCCTTTCAGCTGGCGGGTTCAATCAATTTTCCATGGTTTGTTTTCAGGACCTATTTCTTGCAGACACTCAGAGAATTAGTTATGACTGATAATCAGGCCCGTTTGAGCTACAGACGGCTAGCGAACGAAATAGAAGATCCAAAACCAAGTGGGGAAAGCAACCTGAACAGCAGCAATCTGGGAAAAGATGCTCTCGTTTGAAAAATGCGGCTAGCGATGCAAAAAATGCTCCCACAAGTCTTCTCCGATTATGTTGAAATAGGCTGATTGATTCGCATCCTTTTCATTCTGAAACCATTCAGCGACCTCGCTGTCCTGCACAGAAGCATTTATGCGTCTGCATTCATTTCTTTCACAGGAGAGTAAGGCTGCCTTTCATTGAGTCGTTTCTCGTTCAATGACCTAGCAACGAACCGTCATGGCCGCCCATGCTGGCGAGCGGCCGTTCACTTTCGACTTCATAGACCGCATCCGATTGATAATCTCTTAATGGAGCACTCGAAGACAAAGGTTATCGCCGCCTAAATTTGGTTACAGCAGCAAGGGGGCGAAGGATCTTAGCGCGGCTTGGGACTGATCTAATCAACGACAACGCTAAGTTGATTATAAGATTGCGCGTCCAAAGCACACATGCTAGCTGTGGAGCGGATGGAGAAGGAGAAAGCGCACCCGCTTACCGGCCACTAAGCACACTTGCAAAACATTAAGAGATCTTGTCCGCCACACCCCGATTTTTTGTTTTTGTTTATTATTATTATTAAAAGCTAACAGTGTTACTAGCATTAGCTTCTGATAGCTAGCATTTGTCTATGCAACACTTTTAAATAAGTGTCAAGCATAATTTGTAGGCTTTGTGCCATTTCTGAGTGAATATAAACAAAATAATCTGTAAGGGCACGCACTTTATGAGGTAAAATAGAAAAAAGGAATAGAGTTGAGGCATGTTGTCCGAGCGAGGTCATAATCCGTGCGTCGCCAAGTGCAGGTAAAAAAAAACACACTCAGCCTTCACTGATTTTCTTGACTAAAATAAAAACACACACACGGAGACACGGCGGGAGAAGACACGCGAGGTGATACCGCCCCTGGCCCGACCGACCGCGGATAATTCTGTGCCGAGCTCTGGAGCACAGCGTGACAGGGGTTTTTGTTTGCCCACTGAAACGCCATTGGGACCAATTAGGACGCAGGGAGAGGAAAGTACCGCCGAGCGTCGCGCTTCACAGCCGGTTCAAAAGGGCCGCCGCTGAGACGGACAGCTGAGGGGGGCGGGGTCGGATTTTGGCGGCAAGGCGCCTATGAAGGGAGGCTTTTGTGAGGGCAGGCTATTATTACATGGAGGGAGGATGATCACAGTATGCGGGAGGGGATTGAAGGTGTTTGGGTATGTGCACCGGCATCTCCTGCAACTTTTAGTGGTTTAGGGAGTGGAGGTTCGAGATCGAAACCGCCACTTTAATAGGAACGCCTGCATGGAATAATCCAGTATTATTGTGCATGTTTTTTTTTGTACTGTACTGACAGCTGCAGCCAATATTTCTATGCACTATTTAACTACATAGGCAAATAAACAAACAAAAAAAAGTTTGTTTCATTTATGTACAGGAACGGTGCAAATAGACAAAGCGTTTCTAAATCCCGCTCATTCCAAAGCTGCATTTTAATAACTACCCCCTAATTGGGTTTGGAGAGTCAGAATGATGTCTAATCCAATTCCCTCTCAATATTATACAAGGGGCAGCTTTACAATACAATGAAATGAAAGCACAATAAGAGACAAATAACTAAATGAACACCCCCATGATTAATTTTGCCAGAAGGGTTATGATTATGGTTTGTCATTTCTCCAAGGACATTCCTGTTCAATTACAATGAACTCCACCAAATGATGACGCCAACGAGGAAAAGAATATATTTCGATAAGGAAATCGAGCTTTGCTCACCTGAGGACTTCATTAGGGTTACCCGAGATGGGGGTCTTCTTGTCGGGAGCTCCGTGGCACTCGGACTTGATCAAGGTATGCGGTCCTCGGTCCATCATCATGGTGGACGTCGCCATGGTTATAATAGCCACGCCGTCACGGACGCGGGCCTCCAGGCCGTAGTCCCACTCGTCGTAGGACACGGACAGCAGCCCTTGATTGCAAGCAGAGAAAAAGAAGATCCAGAAGGCGCCAGATGGATTTATCTAAACAGAGCCAAAGTTAAGGAAAGATTGAAATCCGAAAGGTAAACAGTGCAAGATGACGAGCGAGGTGAGAGAGAAGAGGAGAGACGATTCTGCTTGACTGTACAGCGAGGACACGTTTTTGAATAGGCTCCAAGACTTTGTGCATCTATCACCTTGTTCTGTTTGTCCATCTGTCAGTCTGAAGCACTGTCGCTCTCTATTTGTTAGCCTTTGTATTGTCTCTGCGCCTGTTTATCCTGTTTATCTTCTCTCTGTGTGCCCGAATGCTGTTCTCTCTCTACAATCTGTCGTTTTGGGGAAGGGGAAAAAAAAAAAATGTCCATTTTTCCCTTTATATAACCTGCACGTCATCCATCGGCTATTAAAAGTGCCGCTTTCGTTTCTATGTAAACAAAAGTTATTTTGTTGACGTATGGCATTAATCTGAGATAATTGAAAGTCGCACAATGTGAGGGGTTGATTTATTTTGAAAATGAGCTCCATCTATTCGAATACACTGGGCATTTTGGGTAATGAGATCCATTGATACAATCTGCTGTTATTGACCCCGTATGATTAACTCATGACGGATCGCCGGCGGTAATTGATGAGACGGCGGCTTCTGCAAAACACTGATTTGAGCACGGCACATAGATCATGTTGAAATTAGCGATCATTTCGGACTGTCAGGATTGTGGAAGGTTAAGCGCAAAGATGTCTATTTTGTAAACATCCATCCCTTTTGTTTCGTTTTTCTACACAACTTGTCCTCATTAGGGCGGTGTGTTATTTAAGATGCTGAAGAAAAAGTTCAGTCAAGGTGGAAGTTACATTTTGACCAAACTTTAGATGGAAAAACATCCCTCAGTAGGTGTTATTTGGCTTTCTTGTGAAAAAAAAAGTAAAATGATCAATATCAATGACACCACAAATGCGGAAATTTCAAATAAGGTAAGTGAGAGGTAGGAGGATTGTCTCATTCTCAAATTCTCCACTGCACGCGCCCTCCTGACTTGTGGAGATAGCTTCTAAGTGGTCTTCTTGTTTGGGCTCACCTCAGGGATCGGGGTCACGGCGCTCTCAGCGAAGACGGCAGCGCCTTCAAAACAATTTATCAGGCTATCCGTCTCTCGGTTTGCCTTTTAATCTGCCCTGCTGGCTCTCCATCAGATTGTCCGCATCCGTGTGACAGTGTATGACCGCATGTCAGCCAGTGCAGTAGCATGTCAGCGTTCAGAAATAGACAGGCGGACTGCCAAAATGTCCCCCCCACTCCCTCCCTCATGGGGGGCTTCACTATTGACAGCTCTCTTCCTCCAGGACCGCGGCACTGTCGACACGTTTGCAACACACTTTTTACGAGATGTAAAATAAATTGCTTTACGTGCAAGGACCCAGGAAATAAGCGCACATCTCTGAGGGTACGTTTAAAAATGTCACAACACAAATATGTCGCAGGCCAGTGTGAAAGGAGGGCAGCAAAAATTGGCAACATTGCTTTTTTTTTTTCATAGCTAATTTGCATTTGTCAAATATTGGTTGCTTATATGATCTGAATGGAAGCAAAAAAAGATTCTAGATAACACTTAGATTTTTATATTAAAGACTAAATTACAGGATGAATCAAAAATATCTTATTCCTTATCTCGGCCAGGCTGGTTTGGAATTGGAACATTCTGCCGCTGCTGCTCTATATTGCTATAAATTGTACCCCCCCTGAATTCTCACGAGGGTTGACGCGTCCCTCCGAAGCACCCGCCCCGTGGCTGTGGTGTCCTTGATCAAGACATCAAAACCCTAAACTGCTCCCTGGTGTTACATAAGTCACTCCTTTCCCCCCCATCATGTGAAATTCAAGTATTCATGACAGTGAAAAACAAAACGATAGAAGCTACGAATTTATTTTTTTTGGTCTCCCTCTCTGCGTGATAGATATACTTTTTGTCATGTATACTGGTGCAGTCTGCATTTGATTTTTCATGCATTAAATGAGTAGCTAACATTTAGTCTTCTATCTGTCATAACGTCCCTTATGATTCATCTGGCAATATCTCAGTGTTAACTGAAAAATCACCCAGGCACCAAGCACATGAGCGGCTCGTGATTTTCTCGGTGGCTTCATAAATCAAGAGGGAACTTGTGGCATTTGCATAACTGATACGGTCATATATCCAATTTGATGAAGTGGAGGGAAGGGAGACAAACTCACTGATAGACATTTTTTAAGTTGCCTTTGGAGAGTTGAATGGAGGACGTGCTGCTAGCAAACAAAACACACAAATCAAGCTCGTCCAAAACATTTACAGTAAATCATGTGCAGAGGTACAAAGTTTGATTTTTTTTTTTTTAGTGTTCCAGAAACTGCAAGTGTGAAAAACATGACGCCGCCTCCTTGACTAAAGTCAGGCAACGTGTTTTAACACAGGAAAGACAAAGAATCCAACCTGTGAATCCCACTTGGTGCCAAACGAACTGAATGCTGGGAAATATTTGGTTGGGAAATAATAAAGTGTCTGATTGGCTAAATGAAGCAATTCAGTTTCATCTTATTCTAATAATATGCATAAGCTAAAGCAAAGACGCTCAGTGAGACAGGCAAAAAATAAAAAAAGTTCCATTCCGCATTCCGAAGGTCTGCACTAAATCAAATCCATTGGCGCTATTTTGTTTTTGAATTACGGAGGCGCTAAGGCACGACCAAGGTCGCCTGCTTCAATTCAAAATGTCTCCCCATGAAGGTTAACATCCCTTTCCAAAATGATGCTCTTCAAAATCTGGCATCTAATCATTATTGGGCTTAGAAGATCCAAAAAAAAATTCCCCGAAAGACTGCATTAAAATTTCCTACCTGTCGGGAACTCGGCAGGAACCACGTCAGTGTCTCCAGCGATGAGCGAGGGCACAATCCACGTGTAGCCATAACCGGTAATCCCGACCGAATGGCCCACCTCAAAAATAGTGTTGGCTTCTTCTTTTGTGCAGTACAAAAGAATAACGGGACTCTGGAGTTTCTTTAGCTGGTTCTGAATCTTGGAATCGCCGTCATCTACAGACATGTCAAGGAGTAAAACTTCTTCCAGTTCCCAGCCTACAAAACTGTTCTCGATGGTGCTTCGGATCTGGAGGGCGGGGAGCACAAAAATAATTGTTCAGATTGACCAAGCGGACCTGAATTACTGTTTTAACTACTGAATTTTTTTTCTGCCTCATTAGAGAGCAATGAAACATATTAAAAAAAAAAAAAAAAATCAGCAATGGACAATTAATTAGCATTTGTAATGATTTTACTAAAAGAGTGCTCATGGTTTATCCCGATTTTTATTTGTTATTATGGCTTGAAGACGGCGAGTGATAGAGAGACGGAGCTCATTCCACCGTTGAGGTAGCTGGAATAAATTCTTATCGACCCGGACAATCAATTTTGGAGCACTCCAGTGTGCCGTGATTTGGAGCCAATCCATGGAAGGGTGAGGATTTCAATTTCGGAATGCCGACTTAATTAACCGACTGGGAACTGTGAATGAATTGACTGGGTTCATTTTTATCTCCAGCGAGGCTAATATTTAACATTTCAGTGATGCTCCTAATGTCTTGTTCTGAGCCGCGTTACCTTGGTGACAAAGTCTTGGTAGCCCGGGTAATATGTGGTAACGATGGAGAAGATGTACCAGTCATACTCCTCCATGATGTTGAGCATGACTGACGCTTGCTGCTCGATGGAGGGGCCAAATTGAAAGAACATGGAGTCGTCATCCTGTAAATGAGAGCGGGACAAGGTTAGGGAGCAATATTTGGCCCCAAGCTTTGATTTACCGTCGTTGGCTTGACACAATGTATCCCGGTCAACATGTTTTAAATTAGTTGCCTTTTTTTTTCTGTTCACAGAGGACACCGGTGGCGGGAAACGATAGCGCTCACGATTTTTATTAGTTGCCTTTATGACTCCTTTAATTGGTTTGTACACGGGGTTGGCAAAGTTTTTTTTTTTTTTTTTTCCCCAGGGGACTTCAAAGTGCTGTTGCTGATCCCATCCATCATTTTCATCATTTAACGCCAGCACACGCCTGGAGAAAAAAAAAAAAATTTGAATATAGGTGTTAAATATGGAAGACCATGATCTTGATCTGCAAGGACACCTCATTTAAGAGAAGCTAAATAAAGACAAACGGGTTGAGAATCTTAAACGGTGAGATAATCACAGCCTTGTTGAAAGGAGATATTGATCAGCAGAAGTGGGGGGGGGGGGGAGGTCAAAGTCTCGACAAGACTGAGATGAGCTTGACCCTCAGATGTGAGCAAGGTCTAAATTTTCAGGAGACAGGAGCAGGCAAGTAGTGCAGATAATAACCAATTGCATGAACTGAAAAGATGCTGACACAGACAAAAAAACGATGCTTTTAAAATCTTGGCCGCCTGCTTTTTTTTTTTTAGTAGGACTTTAAAAAGTGGACATGTCCAAGAAACAGTATCTGTATGCTGACTCGATTCAACCGCTGAGATTTCCATGTGAGCAACTACTGAAGGGCTCTTTGTCTTTTTTAGGACCATCTTTGAGCTTCTCTTCACATCAAACGGGAATGTCCCCCTCCCTCTCGCACATAGCTTGATCCGCTACCTTGTTTCTGCATTAATGAGATCAGGGCGATGGCGTTGAGGTGGGAGCGTTGGATTTGAAGTGCATCTGGCAAACAATGCTGCTGATACACGTGATGGTGGAAACGTGTCGTTCTCGTGTGCCGTGCAAAACAAAGCGCCAAATGAGTCCGTGTTAGGAAAAAGCATGAAATAATGATGCTGATGTTAGAGTCGTGTCTCTTTGCTGACTACAATCCATTTACTCCTCAATTATTCTTTTTTTTTATCTTGCTCTGTCTTAATTATCCATCCAGAACCATACATAGCTTCTTTTTTTTTTGCTGCTGCTTTTCCATTTACACCAGTAGAAAGTTATGCCAGGGCAGAGTTATAATTGAATTTCCAGATCCAAATTGTTTCCTCTGGCTTGATTCATCTCTCTGTTTTACTATTCTTAAGAGCAGGATTAATCTACTGTCCAACATTTAGAGAGCCAAATTCCCATCAGCTTTTAAGAAAGACTATATCTAAGACCGATATTGGTGGGGCAAACAAGAAAATTGCTGACGTAAGCCGATTTGAGCGTAAGGAACCTTGAGGAAAATGAAGTGGTGCAAAACACCTCTTTGCTCATTTACAGCAACAATAATTAGGCTCTGGCCACATTAGCACCTCTTGTTGGCACAATGTGATCGATTAGCGAGTATTAAAATTCCCACAGGGGGTGAAGCGGGGCCAGCGAGTCACTCATCCGGATTCGGGAAAGGGGCCAGCGAGGCCTTGGATTCGCTTCCGAGTCGTCTCTTACGTCAGCACTGGCTTCAATGCGTGCAAAAAAAAACACTTCAGCCCACAAGTGGGATAAATGGCCAGTGGAGATATGAGTATATGAAAAGAGTGAACAGAAGAGAGTGAAGATAAAAGAGGGATCAAATTGTGAGAGGGAGGAATTAAATGAGAGAGAGACAGAGGATGGGAAATTGAGTTGTAGCAGGAGAAGGGAGGGCGGAGGTAGACGAGGTGTGATGCCTCCTGAGGGACGGACGGCGGCAGAGGACAATGTGACAATGGAATAAATAGACAGGAGGAGGCCAAGCTGGCACTCGGCTCTGATCCTGTGTGGCGCGACAGAGCAAGCCAGAAGTCAGGAGCGGCATGTGTGTGTGTGTGTGGGGGGGGGGGCTGGACAGGTAGGCTGAGAGAACAAAACGGAAGTAGAAATGCCGGTTGAAATGTGTGCAGGCTGCATTTCCTGACCACTGTTTGGCGGAGGTAATAAAGTTAATCCAACAAAATACTGTAATTTGAGTTTTTTTTCTGCATTGTGTCATACTGGGACGTCCATGATTTAAAAAAAAAAAAAAAAATTGGCTGCTGTGCCGTAATCTCTGGCCTGGAGCCTCCAAATGAGTGCACTCATATACTCCTTCTTTGGCTTGGAGGCGAGACAGTCAATAAGTTAGGTAATATTTCAATTACACACACACACACGAGAACATCACCGAGTGCTAAAAAAATAATCCTGCATCCAATTTGCTATGGATGCATGCACACACACACACACACACACAAAAATGCACATTGTAAAAATCTCAAAATAGTGAGGCACATGGCCTAACAAACATTTTTGTAAATAGAAGCTTTCTGCACAATTGATTTTGACTCCCATTTCCGAAGTAGCCATGCACAAAAAAAAAAAAACTTGCGATGACGCTGTGGGCTGCTGGGATTTTTATTTTTTTTTTTGGGGGGGCAACGCATATTTCTACCCTGTCTATAAAGGCGCTTTTGAACTTGAGAGAGGGGTGGGGGGGGGGCTGCTGGGTTACTGGCGCTGGTATTGACACTGCCTGATGGAGGAAGAGAGAGAGAGTGGGAGCGAAGTGAGACGGAGGCAGGGCGAGAGGTTGGACGGCTGGAAAAAGAGAGCTGAGTGGGAGGCGAGGTGGGAGAAAAGGGAGTGTGGGGGGGGGGGGGACAGCTGGCCTTCACTTGAATATAGTCAATTGAAAAGACAGCAAGCAGGAGAAACTTGCCACGGGCTCTTTCGCTCGCACACACTCATGGACGGAGTGGAGCTACACACACACGCGGTGCTAAAATGACGTATTGATGACGAGACCTTCCCATCCTTTCTGCCGCTCTTCTATCTCTACCTCAATTAAAAGCCGCTGCTCGTACCTTATCGTCCCTTTCCTTATCACCTTCTCCTCCTCATCCTCAGTCAAACATATACGCGCTTAATTAGCTCAGGCATTTATCACAGCATCGCCTAATTAACACTGACCCTATTCTAGGCCCTATTTTGAACCTTAATTTAAAGCTCAGAGACGGTCGTTGAATTTATTTGCCTCGCTCTAAAAGGAATGAGAAGGTGTCATGAAGAAGACAACAAGAAGAGGACGGTTTTGGTCCATGTCTTGACACGGTGGTCTAAATGTAACACGCAGATTATTTCTCAGTGGCCCATTTCGGCTCTAAGTTTAGCAGATGAGCCACTGAGGAGCATCTGCAGTCTTCTGCTCCTCCTGTTTGTGTCCCGGCTTTTTATTGAACCGTAATGGTGCGTGCTTTTTCAGGAAATGCATTGCTCGGTGAAGTGGCGGGCCGAGATGAGTCTTTGACATCCCGGGAGAAAACTCCATGCTCGCCTAGTTTTCCGTATCTCATTTTTAAAGTCGGGCCATGTTCCAGAAGCATTTTAAGGGAATCCGGATTACACAGGAGGTGCAGCCCACATTTGCTGGTATGGGATTTAATTTAATAAAGGAAACTGGATTCTTGAATAAGAGGCTGATACAAAAAAAAAAAAAAGATATGGTATTGGTTACTGGGACTCCATCTGTTATGTGTGATATTGGCTTGTGTCAAAATGATATCAGAGGTTTTGACTTTGATCAGATAAGGCTTCTCAGGCTAGCGCCGCGGTGTGTCGTTTCGTTCAGTGTCAAGTCGGTATGTCGAGTTTGAACACATTTCCCATGTTGTCACAATGCATTTACAACCCCCTGGCAAAAAAAAAAAAAAAAAAAAAAAAAAATGGAATCGCCAGTGGCAGATGAAGTTCATTCAGTTGTTGACATGACAACAAATTGAAGTCATTTCAAAAGGCAACTTTCTGGCTTTGAGGGGAAAAAAAATGGTGGAATCGATCATATCAGAGGAAACAATCACCTCACATATTTCCAAAATAAAAAATACCTGTGTATATTTGGAATCAAATCTGAGAAAGTCCTGTCACGTGAACCGATCAATCACAGCTTGTTCTCCTCTCCTCACCCACCATCTGAGCTCCATGAGGATACGCCACATCCACAAAGCAAGGGCCAAGCACGCATTTAACCTTACAAGCTCTTCCAGCCCCCTGGAAAGAAGCGAAGCATGGAAGCCAATGATCTCACGAGGGCAGGGAAAAGGAGCGAGAGAGTGAAAGGGAAATGGAGTGCGAGTGCTTTGTGTGTGCTTTTGCTCGCAACACGATAAAGGCTGGTTCTCAGTCACTGTCAGTGGAGAGACCACCCTAACCCTCCCTCCCCCGTCCCATCCCATCCCATCCAAAGCAAGGATGAGCTCCTCTATATCTTTGCGCTTCAGCCTCTGTGCAATTCTCCACATTTCGAATTACAGCCATTTCGCTGCCTCGGTGATATGTGGCTAAAAAAAAAAAAATGCTTCATATATTCCACAACGGCAGGTGTACAGAGGTAACGGCTCAGATAAAACAAACAGGAGGAGGAGGGGGGATTGTGTGTGGGGGGGGGGGGAAATAAATGAAGAGGGTAAAATTTAAGAGGGCTTAAGTGCTCCGCAGACCACCCCGCATTTACAATTCCCCCATCCAGCCGGATGAAAATTCAAATCTCTTTTATTGGCGTGACAGCGACAGGGCTGTCTGCGCCACGGCGCATGTCGGAAGACGCACAAAGACAATAAGACCGTGTGTATTCTCTCATCTTCTCCCACCTCGCTGCCTCGGCTTCATAAAAGCTGTACACGCACTCAAAGTCCATTACATGATCAACTGAGCTGGGGGAACATCCCAGGCCATTTTCGGACAAATGATCTACAGTCCGGAAAAGGCTAATATGTCAGCCAAAGGTAAGCAGAGCTGCATTGTGTTAGCTACAATGTCCATTTGATTTTAATGTACCCCTAAAGGTCGGGCCAATTATTGGAGAACATTTCCCAGAACCAAAACGGTCTAATGTCAAGGTTACCTTTGAGGATAACAACCCAAGTAACATGTATCATGTCACATCCAAAGGTTGAATCCATTCTCAAAAGGCTTTTGGGATCAGAAGAATCAAATTGCCAACATGTTACCACATATTGGTACTCAAAATTCAGAGCTGAGGATAATTAAGAGTCTTCAATTAGGCCCTGAGAGGGAAAACATGATCCACACCAAGATGAGATATTTTCAAACAAGCCATTCTTGGAAAAATGTGCTGATGGTTCCTCACCTTGCTGCCATTCTAAAAATCCTTGGGAATTTGTTAGATTTCTTGGGAGGACCACAAAAACAAAACTGGCATAATTAACACTGCATAAAATAATCTTTTGTGTATATTGTGACCAACATCCTTTTACGCCCGTTTGTAAAATCTTTCACCTCAGCAACCCTGAAAAAGATTTTTAATAGCTACTGGGCCAATCAGTGTAAATATTAAAATCTATATTAAATTAGAATATAATTAAATATATTAAAATATAATTAGGATAATTTTTTGTTATCCTAATTAATTCACACCTGACTTCATACACATGACAGCTGGTTTATTGACTGATTAACCCCATGGATGTAATTAATTTTGTATAAACAGAAGTGAGGCATTGTTTTCAACATTTGACAGCCTGCTCTGCTCCCCTTTATCTCCCCCACGTTGTGGCGGCACGTGCGTGCACACATTAATGAATGATTTACGACAGCAAAACACACACGCCGTTGCAGGTATGTATTCACACACACACACGCGTGTGCAAAACAACAGCTGCCACACTAATGCCAGTTTGGCATGAAAGCCTTTTAGATCTTCTCTGCTCTCTGTACAGTGTCAACCAACAGAAGCCCAACCCTGCACGCGCATAATATGCATGTTATTTACACCTGCTGTTTATCGAACATATTAGCGGCCATCTTTTGTGTTAAAAACGTCTCACGCATGCTTGCGCTTGAGCGTTGTCTTCCCTTTTAACTTGTCCTGATTGCTTTTCTTCTACTCCCACAAGATAAGATGATAGCTCCTATCCCTCACATCTCCAGTATTCCCGCATCCAAAGCTCTGAATTCTTGATTAAAACGTATTAATTTTGAAAAGGATGCTAAAAATAATTCCCAAAAAAAAGCTAATCAGCTTATCCAGGGGGGTCGGAGCTTTAAATCCGAAACGTAACAACAATAACATTATTTATAAGACGAAGGGGCGAAAAATGTTTTATAGTGATAAGTGGCACATTGTTTCTCAACTTGAGCGTAAAACGAGCGAGCACAGTTAAACTCGAGTCAGGACACATGTAAAGCCTTGCAGCGCTTCCAACGAGATGATTTAGATAAAGGCAGGCAGGCTAATGGAAGTACAGTCGCAGCATTGTGAGGCTTGTGCTTTGAATTATGGCAAGTTTGCGTGATGAGTTACTTGGCCTCAGAGAACGTTTTCAGGTTATGAGCGTTGGCAGCAGCCACAATCAATAGCTGAGGCTTGGGGAGCAGGACTATTTACTGAGAAGGTCGGTCGGCCTTCGCTTCACAAAATCAGGTCACACAAAAGGTAAGGCTGTTAACCCCAGTCATATGAAACGGAGAATAGCCTTGAGGGCGCGCAGAATTAAAAAAAAAACATGGATTGTAAATACAGAATGAATAAAGTGTTTTTTGGAGAGTGACCTATGTTTAGTTGAAATGAAGACGTTTGGTGACATCACAGCTGAGGTGAATGAGAATCATTTCAGTTAAAAAAAAAAGATAATTAAATAAATAATAAAAAATGAAAGATAAAATAATCCATTTTGATTTTTGGAATTTTCAAAGCAACACAAAAAACACACAACAAAGAGCGTGATCACATCAGTAACCAAACAGCAGGTGCAATGGTCCAAAAAACTACAACTGCTATTTACAGCTTTTGATGAATTGAAACAGATGAGACATGATGGATGCACACTAACGACATACTTTCTCACTGTAAATGGAAGCAACCTGATGGTTCTAAAAATTAACTACGTGTTAAAGACGAGCGTCTTGGTAATCAATGGGACTCCCGAGCATATATAATGTCACAAACAGCGTAAAAGTCACCTGATGTGAAACATCTCGACAAGCTCTTCTCAACCATAAATGATCACCTCCTCGGGATTCTCATTAGACTAAAGAGACGAGGTGCTCCATCACTGGCATTTCATTTCCAAGCCCGTCCTCTTCAGACTAATGTGCTCCACATGCATCATGAAGCATGACTTTGTGTTTGCTTTGTGTGACCCGTGCGGAGCAGGGGCCGCTCCTCCTCAATCAGGAGGAAGGTGGAAGGTAAACAGACGGCGGCGAGAAACGTGTCTGGCCAGGTGAAGAGGCCGTTTGACTTGTTGAATTGGTGCCACTTTTTGCCTCGCTTTACAATTTTCTTTTCAGGCTGTGTCGCTTCATGTGTGTTCTCTTTCAACCAATCTGCAGGGGCCGGCACATGTGTCACGACATTTTCTTGTCAGCTTGCACCTGCTTATTAAAAAAAAAAAAACTGCAGGATCACCAGCGGAGTTAAGGGGGGGTCTCTGGGGGCATTGGCTCCTTCCAGATGCCAGGCCAGATAGAGTTTGCAGAAGAATAAAAATTCTATTGGTGGATTCCCACCAAATAGCCTAACGCCGTGTGTCTACCTCCTTTTAGAAAACACAAAACGTCCCGTCTTGAATCCAAGTGTCATCCTTGCTAACCCCGTTTGACCAGAACCTTATCCAAAGCCATCTATCCGTTTTCTTTCAACTTAAAGCCGACCCTCTCGCTCCCGTAGCGTTCCTCATTGGATTAGCTCGATTCCTCAAATGGATTTGTCTCAGCATTTGGAATGAATATTTAAAGTGGAATTTCTAAACGTATTATGTTTCAAATGGATTATTAGACACAGTGCCCAGCTGGAATTCATGAAAGCGAGAGTTTAGCGTGTTGATCTTTTCATATTGCCGTGTCTCGTGCTTTAGCTTAAACACTGAATGCTTATTCTCTCGCTTTGTCTCTGGCCATTTGTCACTCTGTCCTACTTTTGAACCCAGTTATTCTATCTGTGTCCTCCCTCCAGACCCTCACTCTCCTTCTCTGTCTCGGAGCCAAGCCGCCCCCTTCGTAGCCCTTCTCGCAACCTCCTTCCCTTGTCCTGCTTCTCCATTTCCGCCCTCTCTCAATAAGTCTCTCTGCAATGTTAATTCAAATTGCCTGGTCGGGAGGACAGTACAGTTCCAATAAAGCCGGAAGCACTTAGAAGAACCTAATCAATCTCTCTTTTGCTTTCCCTTCCCGTTTTCTCATTCTCTGGCTTTTTTTCTCACCCTATTTGAAATTCCAGCGATACGAGGAGCAGGACTCTCTTGGCTTTTAATTTGCCATCTCGTCACTATGTTCTAATCAAGCCTTTCTCGGGCAAATATATCTTCCCCCGCTCTTCACTTAAATGCCTCGCCGCGGTTTCGAAGGCAGTTACGGGGCGGCGAGTCGGCCGTAATCGAGCACACCGTCGGCTTTGTCCAAAGTGAAAAGGTTTTTTTAAGCCCGAGACGTTTTGTGTTCTTTTCATTTAGCTGAAGAAGGAGAAGCTGTGAATTCCAATCTATGACTTCTATCAACCACACTGAAATCTTGTTGTTGCATTTACTCCGTTATATTTCATCAAGTGGCTGCAAATAAATAAAATTATCTGATATATTTGAAGTAGATAGTGGGAAAAAAATCCATCTGAATTTTGGTGGGACTACTTGAGGAAATAAAATTGAGTAAATTCCAGAAAAACTTTTTTCAGTGTAAACATCAACTTTTAGTGAACAAAACTCTAAATTATTTTTTTAGCTAATTAAGTGTTCGGACAAAAGTTTGTGCTCCATTAGTGGAAAGTCTTTCCTCCCTCACAGAATATTCGCCAGCCGCTGCCTTTTGGTCATGTACATGCGCAACTCTCCTTCGACATCAACTTCAGGCCAGTCATGTTTAACCGCGGACAGGTGGAGAGGACGAGACGAACGAGAGCGGAATGGCCAACGACTCCCGAGCTGCTTGAGAATACTTGGAGAGTGACAGGAAGCGAGAGTGAGGGTGAACATAGATAAGAGGCCGAGCGAAATACTTCTAATTCGCAGGGACAAGCTGTGTTTCCGTGGCAACGTGGTTTCAAGCGTAATAGCCCTGCTGAGGATGCCATTAGTGGAGAACAAAAAGAGAACGCTACTCGGCATTTATAGGAAGTGCGCACATAGATGGAAAAGTGGAAGGAAAAAAACAAAAGCAAAACATCCACCTGCATTTACATTTTGAAATTCACAATCCGGTACAATAATCAAAGCAGAACTTCAGTGTAGTTTTAAAATCCCGACAAATTCGACTTTAGAGGTTTTGTTTTCATTACTATGATGGCAGGATGTTTTAAACGACATGCTGTTCATGTCTGGAAAATGAAGCAGATAATATAAAGTGCACGCATGCTCTCCAAGGCGGGATATGAGACAGCATGTTGGTATTACTGTAGGCAGCAGGCATGTTGCTCGCGCTCTGTTTTGCTCCGGGCCATCGATGACAATAACCTACTTTCCACTGCAGGCCCCAAAAGTCAGACAGACTTAGTTTATAACAGTGAAACGTGTTTTTTATTCTTCTAAATCTACCGTATTTTCCGCACTATAAGGCACACCGGATTATAAGGCGCACCTTCAATAAATGGCCCATTTTAAAAATGTGTCCATATATAAGCTATATACATTTGGCCCGCGGGCCGGACCATGGACACACCTGCTGTAGTGGCTCAATATTGGTCCATATATAAGGCGCACCTGATTATAAGGCCCGCTGTCGGCTTTTGAGAAAATTGGAGGTTTTCGGGTGCGCCTTATAGTGCGGAAAATACGGTAGTCGAACATGTAATCACTAAAAGGTTTCACTAAAAAATTGTGACCTTTTCATCACTTCATAATGAACGACTAAAGTGACTTCTGTCTATTAGCATGTAGCATCAAATGCTAGGTCTCAAGCCTGTTAAACTTATCAGATTTTCCAGATGCAAATGAGTGTCGGTCCAGGACAATGAATGTCAGATAGCAAGGCTCTGCACAAACGTCGTTTGGGCTTCCGAAAAATCCCACAACGGCAAAGATTAGAATTCAGATGGAAAAGTCTGCCTGGGGGGGTTCAAAAGAGTTGAAGGTGAATCGCTTACAACCTCAACAAAGACTTGTAAGCTTGTGTCTAAATATTGCCCGGAACCAGACATGCATGTGTACTTTGTGGTCTAACAGTACTTCATGGTCTGAGTCACATGATGTGTGCGCCGTGTGGGTAGTATGGAAGCGAGCGAGAGAGAGACGGACGAACGGACGGAGGGATGTTTGTGGTAATTTAGGAGAACAAGTGAAAGGAGGGGCAACATTTAGATTCATCACAGGAGCTCACCTTGCCTCAACCCGCGTGATGTGAGAAAAAGGGGAGAGAAGCTGCAGCCAAGATTAAAAAAAAAAGAAAACAAGAGATGCAATGAGACAGAATGGGGTTGAGCCAAAAGATCTTTTCTGTGTTACAGTACTTTTTTTTTAAATACTTTTGTGGTTAAACACAATCTGAATGTATAAAGGGGGGGGTTAAATATCCTAAGTAAATATAACTGCAATTTGAGATATAAGTGATGAAAAAGGTACATGAAATAAATGGGACAGCAAAACATTGCGATATAGTGTCAGAAATCTGACATCAAACCAGCATCACGAGACCAAAGCACATCTCGCAAGCGCTCCGTTCAGTTAACATCTACTAATTAATTACATCATTTCATTGCTTTGCTTTTTATCTGCGTTGTTTTGACTCAGAGAGTCTGCTCACGGGGAGCGATTCGGTTAATGAAGGTCTTGGCAAATGCTGGCGTTGGGTCTTTGAGGGGAAAAGTTCAGCTATTCTGCTTGCAAGACGTGCAGATAGCGGCTGGCAAAAAAAAAAAGAAGGAAGCAACTGATATTTTCGGCGTGCTGTGGGACGAGAGGTGAAGGAGACCTTTTCGTGTGGTGAAAAAGGGGGAGAGTGGAAGTGCATGTCCACTGGGAGCCCAGAGACACAAGTGGCGGGGCTGGGATGAGAAAGATTGATGGAAAAGAAGCCAGGCAAGATTTAGACAGCACATCTTTGTGTGAAGAATAAACTCCTGCAAAATGTATTCCACTCTATTGTCTTCTAGTGGCACGTGAACGTGGCGGAGCAAGACGGAGAGCGAGCGAGTGTGTGGGTAGCGTGGGTGGGTAGGTGCTTGGCCAAGAGGGAATTAACACTTGCGCATCTGCTGCAAATCGCTCCGTCTGCTTCATGTACGCTGCCCCAACGTGAACCAGACCTTACCGGGAAGCCGGAGGAGATGGGAAAATGGCTTTGCTGTGGAAATGGCCAAGGAAAGACAATGCAGAAAAACAAGCCAAAGTGGGGAATTGAGGAAAAAAATAAATAGTGGACTAGACGGAAGAATTCAGATTTATACAGTATATACAGTGATTTTTTGTTATAATAATAATGATATTAATAATTTTCCTTTATACTGTACACACAAGTGCCTAAAAAAATAAGTGTAGGAAATTGTTTTGGTGTGTGATCAAATTTATTTCAGTCTAATTTTGTTATCTTGTATTTTCTATTTAGTCAATTTAGTTTTTTTCTCATCTCCAAAATAGCCACCGTCAATCAAGTGCAGGGGCGAACTCTCCTTCCGATATAAAGCAACGAGAGAAACAAAAGATTCGCTCCGAGTGCAAGTGATGGAATGGAGTGAAGAGGCGCTGTAAAAAAAGTTATGGGACGAGTTTCAAAGTGGCCACGTTCTAAATGACCAGAGTAAATTGAGACCAACGGGGTTAGAAAATAGGCCATATATATTAAGGACTCAAACTCCATTTTGCAAACTCTTTTTCCAGGAAAGGGGAAAACAGAGTGGGCTGTCACATTTTCGAAACCAGGACAGCACGAGCCTTGCAGCCAGCGAATAAAAAAGAATAATAATTCTTCAAAAATATGATAAATATATGATAAACAATACCTGCCTTACTTCCAAGTACTCAGTACTCGCGAAAGCAGCCGATACCAATGGCGGCTGATACCAATGATTGCAAAGAGAGATTATTTCATGTACTACGACACGAAAGAAAATCCAGAAATAACTTTTCTGAGCGTAAGGCGAAAGCACACAAAATGGACCGAACAAGCGGGTAATGGAGATAGGAAGCCGAAAGAATCGAGAGAGGGACATGAAACAAAAAGAAAGCGCCAAAGGAACGCTTATCACATACAGATGCGGTTAATTGTGTCTGTTGAAGCAAGTATGAGGCGGTGCCGAGCAGGAGACACATTATATTAAATGAGTTCAGTACCTCAGTGATTACCACAACAATCACTCCTATTATTGTAGGACATTAATTGGGGGAAAATAAGCATGTACACACCCGAGAGGAGGGGGGGGGGGGATTTTTGAAAATGAAATATTTACATTTGATTCTGCTTTTGATTCCTTTCCATCTATTCAATGTATACGTGTGTGTGGATGCATGCCAGCACATATTTGCACGCATGCATTTGTTATCCGTGTTACATTACATTTTCCTCCGGGTCATGGCGGTTGGCTGCGTTATCGTTTTTCTTAATTGCTGACGATCTTGCATTCAAAGCATATGAAGGAATGGATGCTATCTGTTTGCTCCAGCGGCAAGCTCTCCAGATGAGCCGGCTGTTGATACAAACGGGGTGGCCCTGGGGGTGATCAGCGACAACTACGGCTATTTGTACCGTTACAAAGCCATCCGTACCTTCTAGACAAGAAAATGGCTAAGCATGTTTTGCTAATATGAGTATTAGCCATAAGCTTTAGATGTGTTGATTGTTGACGCTGGTGCACACGGGCAATTAGCAAGACAAAATGCACAACGGTGCCGGAAACCACTACGGAGTTCCCAAGCATGCACCTCATCATTATTTTAGCCTATGAATGGATGAATAAATAAATAAATACATTTCAAAATATAAAATTTCAAAGTAAATTATGATATGGAACATTTGAATAGGCTGTTGATTTTTTTTTTTTATTCCAGCATGAAGCCTATTCAGCTTCATTAGACATGTAGTTACTCATATTTCGAATGTTCATTTTTCTCCTTGGAGATGGATGAGTCAAAACTATTAGACTAACTCACTTTGACTCTTCATCCCATGTTAAATATATATTTGATGGAAAGGTCTTGTACCATTCTCCATTTTTTTTTATTCTGCCCATCATAAAAATTTAAGTATTTTATTATCGTCTTTCCGTGTCGTGCCATGTCATTTCTCTTTTTGCATGTGGGATAAAATACAGTTTTGTCTTTTGCCAATTCCAATACGTGTTGGTATTCTTAGGATCAATAAGGCGGGAGCTGCGTCCTCAGTTTAAAAAATGTGCGCGTCCGAGTGGTTTTTAATTTAACCTCCCCTCTCAAAAATACTAATTTAGTTTCTTTTTGTGGTATCACAAAAACTTGGCATTTCAACAGGGGTGTGTAGACTTTTTATATCCACTGTATAGTTTTATTACTTACACCTGCATGACCACATTTTAAATTGTTCCTGTTCCATTTCATCCTCACTAGCAGCATTTCCCCCTTTTCTTTCTCTCTTCCTTCTGCCAATCCTCCTCTATCTTATTTACGCCAGCGCACCGTCTCAGCCCATTAGTCGGACACAAATCCGCTTGGAGACAAAGCCTTAATGCGGCCCTGTCTTAGTTTTCTCAAGTCCTGGTAATGCCAGGAGAAAGCTCTCATGAGAGGTGGACTCTGCTGGTGGCTGGGGATTTTCTTCTTTTTTTTTTTTTTTCCAACCTTTTCAACCAATCTTTTCCTACTGTCTGGTCAACTCAGACTGTATGGACTTAAAAAAGTTTCTATGATTGCAAATGCTAGTGTCGATTTGCCATGCGGTAGTTCAGTTTGTCTCTTTCAATAAATGACATTTTTCGCAGTGGAAGGTGACAAAAATGCAAGACTGTGTGTGCGTGAACAATAAAACGGCTGCAAATAGAAGAGGACTGTTCCATTTCATTTCTCTCCATAATTGTCTAATCAAACGGGGCAGAAGCACAAGCTTCGGTGGCACTCGATGACCTCGACTTGTCACTAAAGCTCGTGTGTGCTGGTACAACTGATGACCTGGACTTGATGGCACCAAAACGACAGGGAAGTGGCACGGTAGGTGGAAATGCAAAAAAAAAAAAAATATTTAAAATCACAGACCGACCAGCAGACTGCCGGCAGAAGGAGCAACACGACTCAGCATATTCCACTTAATATCTCAAGCAGATGGATTTGCGCAAGTATGAAAGGGATGAATATTTTGAGGAACGGGTTTAAAGTCACAATCCGGGCAGATTCAGATAAAGCATTCCCTTTTTTTTCTTTTTTTTTTATCCCCTTAGGCGAAGCCTAATAACTTGGCAAAGCTTTCTTCTCTGTTCTGGCGCAAGCTCCAGCTGATCGCATTATTAGCATCTTTGCTAGCAGTTGTTTGACTTAACCCGGACCTCATCCAGGCCTACTAAGAACAAAAGTCTGATCATTATTTTCTTCAAACAACAAATTGCGTCCTACCTTAGCAGCCATGATCATGGACGAACCCCCGCGAACGCCGAGGATGGGAATATGAGTCTGGGCCGAGATGAAGTCCAGGATCTGGGCGATGGCCTCCTGGTCCGTGTCATCTCCAAACACCACGCCTTGCAGCCAGTGCTCCGTCATTAAGTCACAGATGCTTTTAATGATGCTTTTAGGGTCCGTCTCATTCATGGTCAGGATCTCCACATTGGGCGCCATGTGGAGGAAGTCTTCTTTCTCCCGAGCTCCTGCCAGCGCCATCTCACTGGAGTTGCCCACCAGGACGACAGCGATGCTGAGGCCACGCATTCTGTTGGGAAGGGCCATATGGTGCGGAGGCGGAGGAGGGATGGGGATGTAGTGGCCGCCGCCGCCTCCTCCGCCTCCCTTCTCTCTCCGGGAGTGACAGGCAGGAGGCAGGTGAAGAAGGCAGAGCAGTAGGAGAAGGACACCAAGTGTGCGGCAGTGCGGCGATGAAGGCGGGGATGGACGGAGGTGGAGGACTCGCCTCCCTTGCTGCTGGACAACAGAGGTGCAGATCCCAGCGTGGATGCAAAGGGGCGAGGGGCAGCCGCTGATAGGCATGGTGGAGAAGAAGCGGGGGAGAAATACCTGGAGACACAAGAGAGGGACAAGGCATTGAGAAGAGAAAAAAAAATTCAAAATGGAAGAAAAAAAGTGAACCCATAAGGCATGCAACATTGATCGAGTAAAGTGGATTGCCGAGAGGCAACATGGCTTATGTGAATTAGTGCATGTCAACGGCTCTCCGCAGACCCGATGGGGAAGAGTGAAAGAAAAGAAAACCCTGTGAGGGGAGGGAAAAAAAACAGACAAAAAAAGAGGGATAGGAGAAACTGTCACACTTGGCGAACATGAATAGTTGATGAAACATGATACGATGATGCCATATAGTTTACATAGAAGCAGCTCAAGAATCAATATTTCATGTGGGAAATCTCTGAAGTGAAATTATGTTATGTATTTTGAAGTCATGAATTCTTCCAGTGAATAAAATACTATTATGTCATGGAATATGACAATTTAAAAAAACTACTCCAGATCCCCAAACAAATGAAAACTATGAACAGCGATGAACTGAAAAACTGATTATTAAAATTATGGAATTTTCCATAAGTGCTGGAATGTGGTCCCCATTAGCCGTCAAGCGCCGTAAAAATAGATGAAATAATATAAGTAATTAAAACGTGAGCCTGCTTACTTTTTTATTCTTAAACTTTATGCATCCTACCAGCATATTTATCACATGAGTAGGTGGGAAGATGTTTGCTGCAGCTATGTGGGCCGAGATACCCAGGACAGTAGTGGTGTAACTGTTTAGAAATGTGCATTTAAGAGGCAGATGGTTGGAACAAAGCACCCCCCAAAAAACAAACAAAACAAAAAAAACAATCAGGAAAAAATAAAAGCTGACAGCTAATGACACATAAATTGATAGACAGGATAAAGATAAAAAAAAAGGACAGAGAATGAGAGGAAGATAAAGGGACTTATATGCGGGGATGACAGAACAACTCCTTTAGGGAAAACTAATTGCCGGGGGTTCGTCAGCTCTAATTACAGGTCCCTGTGTTCATAGTCAACTGCACACGCCTCCCCAGGAAGGACGGAGAGGTGGGAGGGAAGGAATTATGGAGGAAAGTGACAGAAAGGGAGGAAGGCGCAGTGGGAGGAAAAACAGGGAGCGTAAAGCAACGAGGACCTTGGTGAGACACAAGGAAGATCAAAGTAAAGAGAAGAACACGCCGGGAAGAGGAGAGAGAGGAGAAAAAGAAGGAATTCAAGACAGATACGGAGGAGCGAGAGCGGAGAGAGAATCACACAGTGCAGGCGCTAGAGCTGGTGATGTCTTCTTTGAATCTGGACTTCTCTGGCAGCACTCTGTTTCCATGGCAACAATTAATAGAGAACTACATGTACTCGCATACAGGCACATTTGATGGACACGGAGATACATAACATATATTTTTCATGGAATTAATTTTCCGCAGGCCTCTAGATGAATTTTCACAGGACCCACTGATTTGTAACTATTTTTAATATGCACTAATATAGTCATTCATTTGAAATCAAGTTTCAGAGTTTTTTTAAATCTTTTTTTATTTTTTTTAAGTATAATCTGCGCGAGAACAATCAGTTGACACGACTTTCAGCGGGCATAGAGGGTACAAAATGCAATGACATGACAACAAAGTTGGCCTCAGCGCCAATGTGTGTACACAGATTAGCAAACAATCCTGTGAACACACAAGGGCCACAAAACACACCACTTTATACATATTTACCCGCCAACTAAAGTCACCGGTTTAGTTTGCCTGGTCACACACACACACACACACTTTGAGCAGGTCATACACTCACACTTTAATTATCCTCATTTATGAAGATTTTCATTTTAAGTAATTTCATCATTCTTCTGTCATTTCTTTATGCCAATTTGAGAAGAGACACTTATGTTTTTAAAGTCGCACCCTATCCAGGTTAAGGAAATAGTCAAAATGGTTAACTTGAAGTGTAGAACTCTTCAAGATAATATTAAAGCAAAGAGGGCTTATCTTGAAGAGCCAACAAGTCATCCACTGGAGTTCTATTCATTTTTTTTTTATGACCGCTTCGGCCTCTGATGCCACACAGATGCAACGGCCAATTAGGTAAGAACACGATGTTTCAGGTAGTTACTCAGACCAAACAGAAAGGAAAAAAAATATATAGCCACTAAGTGGGCCCAAATGAACAATGAACTGAGTCATTAATGAATGTCAAGGCCAAACACGGCTCATATTTTAGCAGTGGAAGGTGACAAAGCAGGTGATGTGAGGCCACAGCTCTGTAATTGGCGGCGCGCTAAAATTCCAATTTATGTCAGCTATAAATCACAAAATAATAGCCAGAAAAGAAACACATTCCTGCAGGTGTCCGGCTATTACAGCGCAGGTCATGAGTCAGACGCCACAAACGTGCCCATGCAACAATTTGTCAGTCAGCCAAACAAGCTTGACTCTTTTCACAGGTAGGGGTGGGGGGGGGGGGGTCGCCCGCTTCTGACTATAATATGTGTAAGTGAACAGTACTCTGTTCCTATAGCAACATCTACTGCTCTCACTGTAATAAATCCACCACAGGACAAGCTGCGGAATCGTTTGTGCGCTTGTGGACTACATGAATGTGCGTTAGTGTGTAGATGATGAATTTGGTTTGAAAGGTTTGCGAGCGGTGCCATGCAGCCGTAGCTCCCTAATGCATTTTTTAGAATTGACATTTACGTTTGTTTCCTTTTTTTTTTTTTTTTTTTGTGTGTCTCCTCAAATGAATGAAAAGCCATAAAAATAAGTAACCTTGGCTGTGATCTCTGCTATGTGATCGTTTTGTTATGGGAGTGATTTAACAGGAAAGACGTCACATGACAAATAAAAAAAAAAAAATGTCAGCGGGTCACTACGCCGCATACTGATTAGAAATGAGCCGGACGTCGGAAGAGCTGCTGGACCTGCACGAAACATGATCAAGCAAATTCTGGCTTGATGTGTGAACTCATTAAAAATTGCTCTGCTAAATATTCATGAAGCCTATCTGTGGAGGTGGAAGACGCGTGTTGTTCGGAAAGGAGCCACTCCAGCAGCCCCCACAGTGAATCAGAGCAGCCAGCCTTCACGCACACATTCACCGAGACTCCGGCACCAATCTACTTTCATTACGCTGTCTGGTTCCAAAAAAAAGGAGAGTACAACCAAGCTGCCATCACTCTCTTCCTTCCCAATTCCTTTCATTTGAATTCTATTTCGCCTCCACTTTATCATTTTGTCTTTTTGAACAAGGCTCCGTCTCATTTCTGCTACTTATCTCCCGCTCTTTCATCAACATGTACATGTTAAGTGTCAGGTTTGTCCATGGTGGTATTAGCATAAAAAGTGGAGGATGGTCATTTTTCATCGTGTTTGATAAGAGGACAGCGACACTCCATTCTGCATGCGGTGCTTCATTTGTGATTCCAATTGTCCTTTAATTGAAATAAGAATGTCATGCTGAGAGAATCATTTATCAAGATCTAGGAAGGAAGAAATAAGTTTGATGTCATGACGCACACTCGAGGTATATTTGCAGATGCTCATGGTTGTTATTATTCAAATAATTATGGCGCAGGGAAAGAAGTGAGGGTATTGTGGCTTCTGTTTGCACAGGGGCCATAATTAAGCCACTGCACTTATTCCCGACTTATTTTATAAATTGAGGCGCCGCATGCGTTTATAAATGGGCCCTCACCAGCCACAACATTATGAAGAACTATTATATGTACAATATTGAGTTCAAGAAATCGACATTAGCCAAGAAAATAATTTTGAGGAAATTATTCATCAGAGGAATATTCTTGAATTTAGATTTTGGAGTCATGTCAAATTGCATCGCTTCATACTCAAAGCTGTTCCTAAAATTTTGGTTACTTCTCCAGTTATAAGAGGGTGTGCACAATTGCGCAACCTCTTCACCTCTTGTTTTTATTTTTTATCATTTTTTATTTTAGATTTCTTTTTCCCATGGAACTGAACAGGTTAAACTTCACTTTAATAATACAAAACAATCATTTATATTGGTCTCACCACAAAAATCTGGCACTCAAAGAGGGGTGTGTAGACTTTTTATATCCACATGGAGAAATGTGAGCCAGGTGTTATAAACTGGGCACCATCAGAGGATTTTTTTTTTTTATATATATATAAAATAGAGCCCTTGAGAGCAGACCACAAAGTTCATGGTGTGCCCCGAGCAACATTTAGTTCCATTGTTTACACCTGAAGTGTAAAAAAAAAAATCTCATAAACGTTAACCTAAGAACCCTTTCAAAGACCCCGTTTACCAAAAGACTAATAGGGTTCTACTTCTTCTGACAGATGTTCAAAGCATCCAGGAACCTGCTCGATTCCCGACATGGCTGAACTAATTCTCTCTTCTCAATCTCTTTTTGTGAACAAGCTGACCTTCACTATGCCGCAGCGACCCACCAAAGATAGAGCAGCACTTCTTCCACTTCCTGTCACCTTGATAATATTTTACACAACCCCGCTTTACCAAACACTAAGTAACAACATCCTAAAGCCACTTTCCAAGATTACCGTACTTACGCCGCCCACTGCAGTATTTTATTTTACTTATGTGCAAGCTGGCCACTCTGACAAACAGCGGCTGCGGCCCGCCGAAGTGGAAAACCGAGCCGTCTGTGTAAAACTTTTTTTCTTGTAGGTGCCCATGCCTGCCTACCCAAGCTAGGGTGGGATTAAATGCGGGGGGGGACATCCATTTTAGACGTCATTATCCCTTTGGGGAGTCTCATCGTCATCTTGCCAGTCGAGGGAGAGTGGCTGCAACAACATCCGGGGCAAGCGAGAAAATTCCAAGCTCTAATAGCGAAGGCCGAGCCCCTGCGGCTTCTAATCACGGTCTGACTCGAGAATACCTGGGACTAATTGAAATGGGGTAAAATTAGCCAGGGAATTGATAGCTGAAAATGAAACTCATCAGTCAATATTCAGCCATGGCTTTCCTCTGGTGTGGCAGATCTAAGTTCGGGTTTTACTATATCACGAGTGTGCGGCATTACGTAACAATTGATGTAATATTGTGAACTTGCTGAATTAATAAGCGATTTAAGTCTGTTATATTTTTGGAATATTGCTTTGTTTGTATTCTCAGACACGGCAGTAGCGGATTAGGCCGTGTTCTGGCTGGAGTTGCGCCGCATCCCCAAAAGACGCCGACTCGGCCGCGAAGCGACGGCATTCAACTCTTCCGCAGAACATCACACAATAGTTGTTGTTCCTCGCTCCGAAACACTTCCAAAGCGACTAATCCAAAAAAGACGGCCGGGATCCCGGTGCCAAAAATAACATCTCGGAATGAGATTGAGGATAGATTATCGTGGTTCTAATCTGTGAAAAGCGGACGATAAAACACTTTTCGAGTGATTACGGATTGATTGTCACAAGGGTCTTCCTGCCCTGAGCCTTACCTGTGAACACGCAAAGTACACGCTATCCGTCATATGTGTGATCTGAGCGAGGTGGGGGCGAGCAAAGAGAAAATAAATAAAAAGCACGGGTGAGAAGGAAGAGGGCGAGGAGAGAGAGAGAGATGGATTTGGGTGCTAAAGCCACAAATCATTGACAAGATTAAGGGCCTCTTCAGGAGGTGGTGTAAATAGAAACATGTCCCTGGGAGAGAGACCAAACTTATCTTCCTCAGCGGCGTCAAAACATTTCTCAATCTGAAGGCTTGAATATATTTATGTCTGCCAGAGACGTGATATGCAAAAAGGAAGCGTTTGGAGTAGGGGGAGTACACACCCAGTGAGACAAGAACAAACTGTTTTGATTCTGTTATGACCTCAGGCTCGACTGAGGTGTGCCGACCAGGTTGTTGATCACGCATAACACTCTCTCGTCTTAGTCCCTCAGACGCAGAACCAGCGTGTTGCCAAACGGCTACGGGCGTTTTCATCTGTTCCGCAGCTGTCACGTCAAAAAGGCTCCAAATGATGTGCTCAGTCAATGAGCTAAGCTAATGAGCTAACTGTCCTTCGGGAGAAACGTTGGACAGCATACGGGCTCACCGGGAAGCAGAGAAAAAATGAATTCTGTGCCCGCTTGTTACTCAGTTGGTGGGGAATTCAATATCAAACGTGTCAAGCTTAGTTAAAACGGCCCCCTCATCGGGGATATTTGGAATTGTCATCGTACATAAAGGCTGCCAAAGCACAGTTTGGAGTGAAAGTCGATTTGCCACATCAAGACTTACATAATAACGTAACCTGCCGATAAATTCGACAAAAAAAAAAAAAAAAAAGGCAACACGCTTGGTGAACAAACAAGAACAACAGAGTACATTTGTTGCTATTCCGGCTGCTTATTATAAAACGTGTTCGGGTACATTTTGTCAAATGTGGCGGTTATAAATAAAATAAAATGCTTTGCTATAAACAGCTGTCTACATACGTCTTGATATTCCTTGAATTAAAAATTGCAACAAATGTCTTCCTAGCTTGGAGAAATAACAGAACACCTCGTACGCAATTAGCGCTTCAATTCCGCCACCATTTGAAGCCATGACGACATACTGAACGCTCATCAGTGCTATTTCAATGGAAAATCAAACTGCTCACAACAAGTAAATATGATTTGCTTATGAATAATCATGAGCATGCAAATACAACTCAATGACGGCATTGATTGTGGATGGGGGGAGCGAGGGTGATGTGCAAAAGATAATCTGACTAACTGAGGTCATGACTCCACCGGAGCTCGCTCTATGCCCGTCACCATGACGACGCGGAGGACTCCATTTACAGCGCCGCGGTCGTCGGAGTGAATCATTCTGCTAGCTTCAATTAGCGGGGCGTTATCATTCATGGGGTTGATTGTGCGGAGCCGTCAATTTGCATTCCGGTTCGTCCTTTCCACAACACACATTGGAACTTGCTACTGCAAAGCTCTTTCTCACAGTTTCGACCGCTAACAACACGTATCAGCAGTGATAATTAACAAAGTGGCAGCATGTAGCGGTACGTTTGGCTCCTCCTGGCTGTTTTGCGCAAAATAATGGTGTTGACCCCAATGGCGCCGCACTCTGGTTTTTCGGAGTTATTATATTTATGCAACCGCTAAGCTCTCTGGCGATTTCACAATACTGTCAACCTTCAGCAGCTGTGCATGGCCAAAGCCTGCTGTGAACATATTCCATTTCTGAAAATTGAACAGTGAAGGCGAGGGAGAAGCAGACAGAGCGAGTCAGAGAGGGGGGGGGGGGGGGCAGGAGAAGCGAGGCCTGTATATTTTATTCAGCGGCAGCCGAGTACAATTCATAATCAACGCGGGCTGATTCACAGTTTTAATTAAAAAGAAGCCTCGTAGTGCCGGTCTTGATTTATGAAGACCCCGCCACGAGCTCCTATCCGCCACAGAGCGAGTCAACAGGGGGGGGAAAGGGGGCGAGGACGGGAGCAGAAAGAACATGTAGCTTTTGCGTGGAGGGGGAAATGTCTCGTTTCTCACAGCGAGGTGGTTGCGGGAGTTGGCACGTAACTCAGTGTGAGTGTGTCAGAGTGTGCACCTAAGCATATGTGGGGGGGGGGGGGGGGGGGGTCTCCATTTGATGCTGACTAAATCCACTTATGGCTTCATTTTAATGTCAACAATGTTTGGAATGTTTATCAGAACATTTTGAAGAATTGTATGCATCTAATGCAATGGTCAAACTATTAAACTACTGAGTATGACCAGTGTGGTTGTAAAATTTAAAAAGTTTATACAGCAATAAAATACAACTATAAAAATAAAGAATGAAATTGACTTCCCCTTTGACAATTGAGCATTTATTTTCGTTTTTTGGCCAGTGAGTTTAAATACTGAGCGATTAGCTCCAGAAATAGTCCAATCCTGCATGAACATTTTATGATGCGTCACTTTGACCTGTGACTTGAGAGGGGAAAAAAAAGGAAGGAAAGGAGTACAGCATCTATATTGGCTTTAAAATATTATGACTTGCAAAAAAAAAAAAAGGCCAGCGCTGCAATTTGTTTTTTTTCCTGGACTGATGGAATTTACTTTGGTCTGACAGTAATGTTAAGTTCGTGTCTGCCACTGCCATTAGAGAATCCCTTGATACAGAAATATCTTAATTAAAAACAAGTGATTTAGTGCGTGCGTGCGTGCGTGCGTGGTCAGAGCGAGGGAAGAAAATATTGAAAGAACAAGCCCAAAAAAATAAATAAATTGAGGAGCAGCACTAAGTTGTGTGTAGCTAACACATGACTAACTCTCAGAAGTGAGAAAAAGCATGGGAGACTTGATATGGTCGTATGCTGTGCACACTTTGCAAGAACTAACACCTCTCGAGTAGCAGAAGGACACCGTCGTTCGTGTCTTAATGTGCCCCTCAAGGTTTGCCTACAGCAAAAACCAAATCAGCCGTTTGAGCAGCAAATCCCGATGTTGTCAGAGGTCAACTTGTGCCGACGGCTATTCTTGTACAATTCAAGCTACCTTAAAAAGGAACACATTGAAGGCGGAGTGTTGAAACATTTTACAATCTCTAAAAGATAATATAATAATAAAAAAATATTATTTTTTTTTTAGGTTTTTAATGTTCAAAGTAGATTGAGTTAGCTTGTGCATGAAATCCGCAACAGAAACTATGCTGAAATATAAATCAATAAAAATTAAATCCATAAAAATGAAATCAATAATTCATAAATAAATATAGAAATTAAGCTTTGCCTTGCCTGATGAGTCTGCTGAGTAACTAAAATTTGTCTCACAATCTCACAACCATATTGGCGGATAATGTACAGTATAGGAATGAGTCCATCACGTCAATCCAGAGAAATATTACAACACCTTTTATGCCAAAATATTCCCTATCAACATCCTGCTTCATTCTTATCTTGGATCAGGATTTGTCAATTCCCGCCAGCCACTTTCAAAAATATGAATCACCGTCCCACAAATTGAATTCTGTGCTGTATGTGTCATACCACAAAGCATGTAGCGCTCATGTTTGAAGGTTGACTGCCGCCCTCCCCACCATTGACTATTATGAGTCTATTAAAATGTGCTCAATGGAGCCTCTCACGGACTCATTGCTTTGTTTGCTATCACACAATCCAATTAGAAAATGCTCATGTTTTAACAATGTAGTCGTATAATGATAAAAAGCATAATTATCCCGCACTGTTTTGGTTAAATCAACTTCATTATTACGACGTGCTCGGGGGAGCGTCGTTGTTCGTCATTTTATAGTGGAAGAATTTAAAAGCGCTTGCATAATTGAGCTCGCTGACAAAAAAAGGAACACAACCTGAGCCAATAATATACAGGCTGTACGGGAAAACAGTCGTGGGCCAACTGAGATCAACTCATTCACCGCCAACCCGGTTCAACTCTTTGACGTCTATACCCGTCAATGGCACTGAACGTCAGCAAATAATTGCACGGGTATATTTCGGAACTGCTTTCACAGCTGAACAATCGGGCGCTTGGAATATTTCAAAGTTCTGAAAACGTGTGATTTTTCAAGAATCAATAGAGGATGCAAAGAAGACGAGTGGATTGGATGCCAAGACAAGGTTGAACAATTACACGAGCGCTGCATCCTCTCCCCTCAGCTGCGCTGCACTCTTTCATCAATCAGACTGACAAAATCTATTGACGTTGGATCTCCCTCCTGCTTTTTTGCAGCTACACAACATTTTACCGCTTTACTATGTACGCCGCAAAATGAAGCGATACTATTTATTTCCGTCCTGGTTTAATTATGTCGCAGCGGCGGGAACTACAAATCGTAGCTTTTGACAGTTGGTGGACCGAACCCCGCAGGGAAGCATTAGCTTCCCACTGGGGAATTCTTCCCTTCAACTCCTGATGGGTACGTTTTCCTTAACGCATTCCAATCAATAACTTTTGCATTACGTTCCTGGCCGAATCCCAGCTAGGTCTCGGGAAGAGAGGCCGAGAGGCCGAGAGGCCGAGAGCCCTCCGAGCGGAAGAGGCTGCGGAGTTTGCTCTGCTTGGTTGAGGCCGCCTTAGCAAAGTGAGCATTAGCCGTGACATTTGAACAGCAGCGGTGGCTTTCTGGCGTCCACCTCGTCTCGGCGAGCATTCGGGGATGGCTGAGGGTTCAATCACGTTTTCATCTTCGGCACGTTACCAAACAGCGTATGATGGAGAATACACTGATTTATTTGTCTAGTACGGCTTTTATAATAGTAAAGAACATACTGCTTAGTGGAGCTTAGATGAAGAGAAATGCATTTGAAGAGTACTTAGCAGGCACAGGCATTTATCAAACAGTGCATCTGAAATCCCTGGCTATGACACAATTGAATTTGATCAAAATTAAGAAGTGCCTCTGATCAATCAAATACAGTAGGAGCAGACAAACATGACGGGACCTGATGCTTCCTTCCTTCCTCCCTGCAGCGTTGGAAGACATGGCAGGAAAGCGCAGACGCCACCATGTTGAAAGTGCTACGCTCAGCTAAAGATTGACTCTGCGGGCTCTTTTCCATCTGACTTATGTTCCTGCTCATCTACTGGAGACAAGGATGAGTGACGCCCTATTGATCTGCCGTTTTGTGGCCCGATCGATACCACGCACGGAAAAAGCAAAAAAAAAATCCCTCCCCTGCTTGAAGGTCCAGCTCAAGCATGTAATCTTACTGTCCGGATTTAATTACTATGGAGTGATAGTGACACTTGATGATAAACAATCAGCAGATATTTAGTCGCCGCTGCTTATTCAATTACAAGATAATTGAACAGCCCGGATTGAACAAAATGAATTTGCTCTCCCCCAAAACTTTCTTTGAATACTTTTTAGATTCAATGAGATATGCCCACGCTGCTGTGCTCGCTATACTTTTTTTTTTTTCAGCAGCTCATGCACATCAGATGTTCTAACAAAGGGACAAGCACACTCAATCGCTGGGACCTCTTGTACTACCAAAAAACAACAGCCCTTGAATTACATTCAATTTACAAGGACGTGGCGGAAAAAGAGAGGAAAACAAGCTGATTTTCAAAAAAATTCCCTCCATATCGGCGCATTCAACATTAGAAATCCGCACTGGACTGAAGACAGTTCATCAAAGGATGACAAATACGTACAATAAATACTTAGCCCATGGTTGTCATTCCGTATAAAAATTGAGCATTAAAGGTATATTATTCAAACTGGATATGAATGGCGACGCATAATTTACTGTTAAGTGGATTCGGTGGAAAAATGAGTCGCGCGCTCGGTTAATGAAAGCAGTGACATGATAAAGAGTCGAAATCCTATTACTGTTTCAGAACAGAAACATTTTTAAACATCAGGGGTCACAAGACGACATTTGAACCGTTTCTTCGTAGCTGTGTCATATCTTCTACAATCGTTTATTCAAGTTTGGATTTGAAAATTTGACTGGGGTATGAATCATGTTAGGCTTGAATTAATAACACAAGATGTGTTACAAAGTTAGGCTAGTTCGGGACTAGCTTGCACGGGGTCCAAATCTGATTTTCCCTTATTGCATGTGAGTCAGCTAAGAATAATGGTGGCCTTTAGGCGAGCAAAATCTTTTTGGATCAAGCGCTCCATGTTGATAAGTCGAGAGCCGCAACCTGCATTTCAGCAGAAACAATTTGTAATAATAACCAAAGCACCTTCAAGGCATATAATGTGTAGCCTCAAATAAGATAGCGATTAAAAAGCTCCCAACTTTAGATTAAACAAAATAATGTTTGAAAATATATTTGAAGACCACCAGCCAATGTACCCTTGGGGTGCCCCCGAACCACAGTTTGAAAATCCCTGAACTAAAGTGGCCGTCTTAAAATCGTACTCATTCTGAACTCGACTACTTTATCAAAAGTATATTCACAATTGAGGCTTGTACGCTGTATTAATGTACTAATTACAAAGTTCTGATGATAGAATTGTTTCAGGCAAAAGGTCCAAGCTACAATAAGGTAACTCCACAGGGTGACGCTATTTGGACACAGACGCCACTAAATAGGCCCATAGCTCTAAAATCCCGCCATTAGTGCCACTTTTCTTTCCTCCCTCCGAGGAACGGGAACGCCTCCTTGATGCGATGCAACGACGCAGTTAATTCATCTATATGGTAATGTTTCATGATGTAAGCCGGTTGTAGGCGAGGTGCAACGTCAGCATTAGCCGATGGAGCTGTGTGACTTTCAGCTAATGACAGGAGGCCGAGGCGGAGGCACTTAGTTAACCCCCCCCCTTCCTTCCTTCTTCGGTCGGCCAAGGCGGACGATTAAGTAAGTAACAGGACAAAGTGTGTAACGGCCGTTTCTCTCTTTCGTGAATGAAAGAACAAACAGACGGCGAAAGACAACAACACATCGCCGCTCGACAAATCCTTTAACCGGTGGCTGAAGCGTCACGCAAACGAGGGTCGATAGGTGCTGGCGAAGGTGAAGTGGCATTGATCAAAGTGCACGCTGGGCTAAAAAGCCGGGATGAAAGCACTCCACCTTGAACCTTGAGCTGGAATCTTAAGCACACAGCGAGAAGCGACAAGGTCGCGGGACGAGGCCGCGACATCAAGATGCTTGGGTTTGGTCTTACCTTGCGTTTTGTGGGCCAAACTCTCATCCCCTCGTCTCAGAAGTAGCATGATGGTGCAGGCTGGGCCTCCTCTCTCCCTCTCATAGCCTCAGACTGAGGGAGGCTGCACTACAATGCACACAAGACAGGATTATTGATCACTGGCAAGTATATTAAAAGCTCAATGGAACACAGATGGAATAGAAAGAAAGATGGCATCCATAATGGATTGGAAAAATGTATTCGAATTAAGGCGGAACAATTATCTGGATTCATTTCAATGTCGTAGAATGACATTTTTTGATCGCTAAGGTATTTTTGTGCTTCATTTGAGTTGTTTGGCAAAATTTTGCGAAATTGTCGTCGTGAATTTTGAAAGACTGCAAGTCAAAGCATTTACTTTGTTTACAAATTCTAATTGAAGTCAATGAACTGATTTTCATATTAATTTGTGGTTCGTTTCCCTTTATTTTAGAGCTAGACTAAAATATTCAAGTGTAATAAATCGGATGTATCAAAAAAGTTATTTTTACTAAATGAACTAGAGCAACTCAACAACATGAAAACATGACGTAACATTATGACCGGTGAATATATTTGTTTTCATCATTAAGAGGCAATTAACTGAGCTCGGGACAATTTGTTATGTCATGTCACCGCAATTGTGAATTACTCTGCGAAGATGGAATCAGGGACACGTCTCATAAATTTGAATGATACCATCTGTCAACATCATCATCCAATTAATAGAAAGATGACTTTAATTAACTCCGAAAAGGATCAAAGATAACATTTAGAATAGAAAATTAAGTTGTTTTTCGCAACAGGGCTTTATGTGCACTTTCATTCATGATTAATTAAATGACACTTCATCTTATTAGTATGCAGGCTAAATATACATTTCCAAGTGAAAAAGAAATCAGAGTACATTTGGAATGACGTGATTGGTTTAGCTCGGAGAACTCACAGCAATTTAAGGGGGGAAAAGCAGCAATTTCAAGGAAAATGTACTCCACGGGAGCAGCTTCTCTTCTCCTCCTCGCTGCGGCAGCGTCGGGCTGACGTCTGCCAGTCTGCTCTTTTAAAAAAAAAAAAGGGGGGGGGGGGGGAACAAGAAGGACAGGAGGTTACCGGAGGGTCACAAACACTTTTCAAGAGCCTTTAGTGCCCGCTGCGACATTTGACCTGCCGCCTTTCACTTAGTATGACTTAAGAAAACATACGTCAATTTGAAAACAGTTCCCCCTTGTGTTATTTGCTTTAAAATAAAATAAGGCCACTTCTAGACAAGAAAAAAAATTCATCTGTTTAACTGCGTCTCCCTGTAGTAAGCTGTGTGTGGAAACTGGCAAAAAACTGCTGAGTGGACTCAAAAAAGCAAAACCAGTCCAATTGGGTAAATTCGACATTTTTTTGCTCCAGATGTTCAGTCGCATTAAATTGTCTCCGCTTTCATTGCCAACGACAAATAAGAGGCGCTTATCAAATCTGCTTATGCATGACCGACAAATGGAAGGACAACGTTAATGTGGATTGACGCCGTTTTCAGATGAGACAACTGGACCTGGCTGGCGCTCACCTACACAGGCTGCAGTCCCTGAATTTGGTATACAGGTAGTCTTCGGTTTTGGCCAGACATCTGAAGCTATTTTTCATGCCGACTACTCAAATGACTGCCTCCACCAAGGCTTTAATTCATCACCTGCAAAGTCAGTGGGTGGATGGACGATCTCAATAAAAAAAGTCTAAAAAAAAAAAAAAAAAAAAAAAAAAAAAGAGCATGACCCAGCATTAATTGGATACAATTGAATTTATATACATTATGACGCTATTCTTGCATATTGTTTATTTTTAGTCATTTTGTAAAATTAATTCTGAACCTCAGAGTTTTTTTTTTTTTGTTTTTTTTTTTTTTAACTCTCCATCCATGCCAACAGTATTGATTTAAGTTCCGAACAAAAGGCGGCTGAAGTCTCCATCGTTTTTGACTTTGTCTACATCTCCGAAAGTTGACGCTGTCATCCTATCGGTTATCTGGAATTTGAGTGCATGACAGTCAGCATTTTCTTGTGCAGACTGCACAGCTTCATTTTCTTATCACCGAGAAAGTTCTCTCTTCTTTGATCCGCCACATTGTGGTCGGAAATTACACATGATTAGCTTGAATTGAAAGTAGCCAGGCGGTAGAAGAACATCAATGGTACTGCACAAATACAAAAGGCGCATCTATGAAAAGGCACGCCAATAAATACGAGCAATTGTTGAGAAAAATCCATTCAGGATTCAAATCAAAATGATGACATGTTTGTCCTGATGAATGCAAACTAACAAAGCAAATCCAACCGAGCAATCTTGAAACTCATCTTTATTTTGCCAAAACCCGCAAGAATGCAGTCCATACTTGAAGAAATTATTCATTTACATATGTCAGTGAATATTAAACATGTCTGCGGGGTAACAGATTGTCCTTTTCATATTTAATAGATCGATGGGCCACACAAAAAGTCGCGCAACAGTTAAACGAAACACACGTACACAACACAAGCTATGAAAAGAGCAACGCAACTCATTTAAAACACCCAGACTCTTTTTGTCTCGTACAAATGCCGCGAATGATCTTAAATGTTACGATTACGCTCACTCGTCTTTTCTCACCAACAGCGTCTACGTCAATACAAGTCTTTTAATCAGCTCTGATGAATTATTGAGCAGCCCCTTTTTTTTTATATATATATATTAGATTATGACCTATATTCTGTCTGCTTGAACAGATCGTGCCAATAAAGTCCAGATTTAGTTTTGAAGTTGGCTTCTTGTCCCACATAAGCTTTAATCACTGAGCAAGACACATCCATGTCGCTCTGCAGATGTAATCATTCATTTAAGACGGCAAGTTCTTCTCAGGGTTTTCTTCTTTTTTCCACGCTGCCCCGCATAGCCAAGTGCTCAATTTGTGCCGGTTTAATTAAGGCTGATCTAGTACTCAGACCTCGACGTGTGATACGTCTCATAGGAAGAACACGGGGAGGAAAAGGAAGCAGCATGAGATTAGTATTCTCCTGCTGTCTCCCTTCTTGGCCTGTTTATCAATGAAGATCATGTCTATGAAAGCTCTTCAGGCACACTTGTTTTCCACATAACCTTCTTGAGCGCTTTTTAAACTCTCAACACTGCCGGGGGTATTAATCATGAAATGCTTTTTATTTCTACAACAACAAAGCTGAAAGTGTTCTATTGACAAATACTAGCATCATCTCGAACTATGTTTGTGAAAGGGAAAACAAGTTTAGCATTCGTACTACACAGTATAACAGCCCAAATCTAAGTTGTAAGAAAAAAAGATATATTTGGCCATAGCGTCACATTATTACAGATGCATGCCAGGCCAGTAGATGGCAGTGTGTCACTGAATCTTTTCCATGTGTTGGAGAATTTCAACATGAATGTCGGCCATTTTGTTTTTCTGTTTCCACAGAAACCTTATTCAAACAAACTTCAAAAGGGCATTGTCGATTAAATCATCATCCATAATAACATTTTCTCTTTTATAAGAGGGACATAAGATTCACATGCCAGTGAAAATGTCAGCAAAATAGCTTGAACCGCCATCCAAGTCTCTATTCTCGCTCATAGCCTTGAAAGGCTTGTTGAGCCGTGTGCCACAGAGGCGCAGCGGAGTTTGCGCTCCAAACGTCCATTTTGCATCGCAGCAGCTGTGACAAACAATTTGCTTCTCGATACCGCAGTCGGTTCAGTCACATGTGCACCTACAGAACCCAGGACAATGGATAATGATCCCAACGTTATGAGAGCAGGTCCCAGGTACGGCGGTCATAACCTTGACTGCAGACAAACACGCACGCACGCACGCAGTATAAATCCAAACCGATGTCAACGACAGGAGAGTTAATCAGAGAAAAGGGGTCAATCACGGCTGAACCTTTGATGGATGTTTGTGACTCTCTGTGTGGGTGTGTGTGTGTGTGTGTCTGTCAAAAGTAAGAGTGGGTGTGAAAGCACATTTTGCATCCGACACACTGAACATCTCATTCAACGGGATGCCGAGTTGCTCTCCCATTTTGCAAGCCGATAAAATGATTGCGTTGAGCTCATGCCCATGCATGACTATTTATGGATGTCATTTTATTAGGCATTGCGGCCAATTGGGAAAGCGGGATCACCAGCACGCAAAAAAAAAATGCTTTTGCTTGTATGAGTGAGGATAAGTGCTAATCAGGCGGATGGCAGGAAACAAACTGAATGTTTACATCCCTTGCTGCCCGTTACTCTTGCTATACTGCAGACGGAAACAAATCGAAAATAGAATGTGATTCAATTGCCTAACATTAAACAGGCATCTCTCACACACACGCAATTTATATGAATAATCTAAATATTTTTATGATAGTCATTATCCAAAAGACTGCAAGGTAAAATCAACATGAGTGAATTTCAAGCAATGTACTCACCTATTGGATAAAAATAATATAACTAATAAAAAAATAGTTGGTTGGAGCAATTAAAAGAATCAGTATTACATTATCAATTAAACAAAATATGCTGCTTGGGGTCTTCAGTCCATTAGTAAAATCCCACAAAGGGAAAAAAAGACAGAATATGTCAAAGCAGCTTCAGCCCATTAAGGAAAGAAAATCCCTTGTGTCAGATTTTTTTTTTTAACATTTGGAATTAGATATCCAGGATTTAGAAAGGTAATTCCACAGAAAGAAAGAAAAAGAGCTCCATCCAGAATACCCTTATGGGGGTAACAGTTTCCCACTTGTCATTATCTTCATGTAGTGGGCAGAGAAAACATTAAAGCTCCCCTAGAGAAATGGGAATACAAAAAAATGAAGTGAACAAAAAAAAAAAAGGAGTTGTGTGACTGTCGTCACTTTGCTATGCATCTGTTGGTTGTTTTGACTCGAACGCATAACTCAGACTCTCTCTCTCTCTCTCTCTCACGACACACTCAAAGAAAATAATCTTGGTTTTCAATTCACCACATTGACTAACCCCCCGCCCCAAAAAAATCAAACAATTTCATTAACCATCTGTTCGCTGTATAGCAGAAATACCCCTAAATAAATATAACTAAATTGCATCACAATTCTGCCAAGTGATAAAAGACAACGTATGCATGGTTGGACGTGACATTTTTTTAAGATGCTGGATGAGCAACTGAAATTGAAATGAATCAATATGTAGATCATATTGTGAGATGATGGATAGAAAGAAAAATGAATGTCAAGGGACTAAAAATAATAATAATTAAAAGGAAAAGAGGAGAAAAAAAATTCCTCGGCAAGATCAAGGCTTTTTTTTTTCCTTCTAGTCCATTGTCTTTCAAAGCTTGTGTCAGTCTGTCTGCGGGAACAAGTCAGTTGAGAGCGATATGAGATGGAACGTGGGTGTGTGTGAGGGGGGGGGGCAGGAAAGTGTTGAAACACAGATGACAGCCAAAGTGAACCTACAGAGCTTGTCTCAAAGTATCCATGCACACAGTTTGACCTTCACATGACTAACTAGTCTGCAAAGCTCATTTTATTTCCAAAAATGATGATCAGTCAATGATGGAAACGTCCTCCACTGAACAGATGTCTCTTATTGGGCATGGCGGGCGGCACATGGGAGGGAGGAAGCTGGGAGACATTTTCCATGTTTAATGAAGGCACAAGAGCAGACTTTTTTTTTTTTTTTTTGTGCAGTAACATAGAAATGACAATGCTGCCGGAATGTGGTTTGATGACGATGGGCAAGAGGAAAGCGGTCCTTGCTTGGGGTTGTAGTCAAACAGAACAAAAAAAATAATATATATATATAACAGAATGATATGGAGGCAATAATATGTCAAAGTGTGCATAGCAAATGCACGCGACAGACCTTCGGAAACATTGCTAGCACAAGAAAACGAGACTTGGTGACAGACACTAAACACCAAATAGACCTACCTATGGTTAGATTTAAGAACCGCCCAAAAAAGGATGCATAGGATGGAAGGAGGGTGGGGGGGGATAGGAGAAGGGGTAGAGAAAGGTATAAAAGTAACAAAGTAGAAAAAAGAGGGGAGCCGATTAAAATGTCTTCATGGTGGGGAAGGGAATTAGCACATTTGGCGGCTTCGAAAAGTAGCCAAAGTTATGAGTGGACAATGAGCGGCGTCGAGAGGAGGAGGAGGAGGAGGAGGCAGCGAGGGGAGGAGGGAGCGTGGGCTGCACAGGGAAAGAAAGGGCTGGAGGTGAAAGCAATTGAGAGAGGAGGAAGAATTAATGATGAGGGGGTAAAAGAAAGGATAAAAAAAATAATAGGGGGGGGGGACAATCCCCTTCCTCCTTCTTCTTTCCCGTCTCTCTCACCCTCCTTGTCTGGCTCATAAATAGAAAAAATTGTTGACCAGGTAAATGGCAAAATAGATGAGCAGACAGAGAAGTGAGAGAGCCAGCAAATGAACAGACAAAGCACCTCCCAGCAGCGCGATGAGGAAAAAAAAGAAGAGAAAGCGAAAGACAAAAGCAAATACTCCAGTGGCCTCCGTCGTCTCCAGTTTATGGGTGGAAGGGGGGCTTGGCGAGTTGTTCCCCTTCCCCTCCTGCCTTCTGCTCTCTTCTCTCGCTCTCCCCCAAAAAAGCTTCCCATCCAGATGAGGAAAAAGCAGGCACAGGTGTCCTCTGTCCCTCAACTCTGCTTGGACGTGGGCTGCCACTCGCACAGGTAAGACATTGTTGCAGCAGCAACACACAGTGTGAGGAGGGGAAAAAAGGCGTGCAGGGGGGGCTGCTGCTAGTCAAGCACTGAGGGAAAGATGTGAAGCTGGAATTGCTCTGTCTCCCTTCTCCCGCCCATCCCTGCGAAAAGATGGGAGGAAGGGAGGTTCGCTCGCTTGCTCGCTCGCTCACTCGCTCTCTGCATTAGTATTCATTGAAAGAGTGTGCGAGAAAGCGAGCAGAGGGGAGCCTGCAAATGTCGAGGAACCCAACTGGTGTTTGAAACGGACAGGAGAATGGCTCCCTCTAGTGGCCTTTGTCAGTACATATGCTCGAATAGGGTGGCAAGCGAATGGACCACTACTTTGCAGAGTTGGGAGATAGATGCAAGTTAAAAGTAAGATCCAAGGGTTGAACTTTAATTTGGCAAGCAAGTCAAGTCCAGTCATTTGGGTCATAAATCAAATTTTAAAAAATGGGGCTTTCTCACAGCATAAAGTGAAGTGATTAAAAAATTGTTTTCCACTGATTACAACAGACAGTATAAGTGGAAAGACCAACAACTTTATATTTAAAAAGAAATGACAAAAACGACATTCTAACAGTAAACAAGATTCGCAGGTTAGTTGCGAGTTATTTTGATTTTGCCAGGACTGATAATATATTTATCTTTGACAGAGATTATACCCCCCCCCCTCTTTACAATATAAACATTAATAAAATTACGAATATTTAAAAAAAAACGCATAAACATAGACCAACATGGTTTTGTATTGTTTTCTTTCATTTTTTTTTTAGAACTAGTAAGCTATAGGAAACATTGAAGACTTTCAGTGGTTTTGTTCGTCGCTTAAATGCAATGTGAATTCGCACAGCCCGACTTCGATAGTGTCCAAGAGTTTGTTGCGGCGAAAACGCAATTTCAACATACAACAAAAAAACAAATAGTGTAACTTTTGTGACAATAAGCAACAAAAAGCACGTATTCTGGAAAAATGCATTACCTTTCTCCGTCGAGGAAACGTAGAGGTCTGACAGCAAGCCAGGTGTTTCTGTGCCGCACATGAGTGCTCGATTGTGCGACGTTTGATTAAGTTGGTCTGGTTGGAGAGCGCAGACATCGCTCCCCGATCAAAACATTTCTCTAAAGATGGCAGCGTCTCCGTCTTCCTTGCGCGTCTACAGGGGAATTCTCAAAGAGTTGCGGGCCATGCAAGGGCAAAATTATAAGCAGTCGCTGGCGTATAACTACGTAACAGATCAATTTCGCAAAAATCAGGCAAGTTTTCTCTTTCCTGCGGTTCTACTTTGCCCAGCTAACTTTTCATAATTAGTACACGTTTAGTGGGTTTTTTCCTCTATTTGTTAAATGCGTTTTGCTATTTTAATAATATTTAAAACGCCATGTGTGTGTATGACCATATTCAAAGCATATGACTGCAGCGCAACCCAAGGGCATGCTAACTGCTAACAGCTAACATGGCAGCGCAGTACTGTGGATTCTTGACTGGACACTTTAGCACACATTGGCATCCAGTTTAGCAGAGACATCTCAATTTAATCGTTACTAGGATAACTGCACTTATTACATTCACGTTAGGTGAATTAAAACCCCCAAATTGTCTTTTTATTTAGTGTCTTGTAATTGACTTGAGACTAGTGCCAGCCTCCTGCTCACCTTTGACCCTAAAGGGGGAAAATGTACAAGTGGAAGGATTAATGGTACATTCAAACACAATGACGCTGCCCGTTGAAATGAAGCATTTAGATAGTTAAGCATATAGGCTTAAAGCTTAAATTATGAATGCTTGAACGAACAAGGCTCACCACGGTGGATGAATGCATGTGCAGTGATGCACAACGGCTGGGGGGGAAGACTCGAGCCTGTCAGTGTGTATTTGTTAAAACTCCAAAAATGGCCCACGGACATTATAATGTATACGCAAGATCATCGGGACTGGAGCAAATGCCTAATGTCAGCATCACTTGCTTTAGCAGATGAAGCAGAATATTGTCGACTCAGAAAAGCGTATCTGTTGTTAATGTCACTTAATTTGCCACATCCTAATGTCCTTTTCGTGTCAGTTGTAATGAATAAAAAGTGCCGGGGGTTTAAATGAATTCTCCTCTAGTGTAGGTGACAGGTGAGAGGCTTTGCCGTGCCCAGCAGGAGGCGCTCCATGCCTCCCAAACCTACCTGTGTCTGCTGGCAGCCTCCAGGAACCACCAAATCCTGCATAACCTCTACCATGGAAAGGGAGAGTGCAGCACTGAAGAGGCGGCGGGTCTGGTGGGGCTCAGGTTGCCGACTCAGCCAGGAGGCAAAGGCTGGGAGAAGTGAAGGCTGCACGGGGAGCGATGGAAGAATTGATGCCTCGTGAACAGCAACCTTCAAACGGACTATGTGTTATTCGAGAAGAGTAAAAGCTGTGGACTCTGCCTGTGTGGAAACATGTGGAGAAAGTGTTCTCAATAGATGTACCCAACAATGTATCTGCTTTAGTCCTGCAAATGTTTTTAAATATTCAAAAGCAGTGGCAGGCAACTATTCTACTTTCTCTATTAAACTATTCATTGCTTAATATTTGGTTACCTTTCTTTCGATTCCAAGGCATGATTAATGGTTATTATTTCAACCACCATTATAACATTCCGTTTCAAAATGGAAACTTTCTATTTGAGAATTCAAGTCACAACGCTACAAACATGTCATCAGTAACGTTGTCCCTCGCAGCTAACTGAGGCCGGTCCATTCATTGCTTTCTCACTTTGCCCACAGTGACACCAGTCACTGTTTTCCATTGCACTGTTTTTCCATTAATCTCCCTTTCTCTGCTGCCCCCCCCCCCCCACCCCTGCATCCCGCTGATGACTAACACTGCTTTCAAAGTCAATTTAAAAAGAATGCCCCCAAAGCCCAGCAAGTCACTGCGACACCGGGAGTAAGGCAAGCAACCCGTGCATTGGCCACATTCAAAACCTTTCGATGCATTGTGACAAACCAAAGGCTTGTGTCCCAATTAATCATGCACAAATAAACGGAGACGAAGATGGGGTTCTGTTTGTGACTCAGCACAGTTGTAAAAAAAACTGTATATATAAAGTAGAGCATAGAAATAACAAATATAGTTAATATTGCCCCATCCATTGCCTTGTTTTCTCTGCTTTGCTTATTCTGCATTTCGACACAGAGTGTGAATGCTTTTTCCAGTTTGTGTCTGTGTGTAAATGTAGAGCGAAAAGACAAGTGTGAGAAAGGCGGAGGCACCGAGAGTGGAGTCTCTCTCTCTCTCTCTCTCTCCCTCCCTCACTCAAAAAGAAAAAAAACACAGCGAGGCAGCGAGCATCTCTAACTTGTGGCGGCGGAAGGCGCACAGAAGGATGAGTTGATGAGGAGGCAGTAAGCCAAGAAGTGGCGTGCACGTTGAAGAACCAATTGGATACGTAAAACATTTGAGGTCGAGAGACATTAGGGTGACAAGAAGAAAGGGAGCGTCAAAGAGTGAGGTGCGACATGTTTGGAATGCTGAAAAATTCGCTTTTTGGAAACACTGAGGAGACGGAATATAAACTACTGAGCACAGAGACCAAGGTAAGAAAGGAATCTGCACATTTTCATCATGTAAACTATGAGACTAGAAGTAAATATAGATTCCCATCTGCCATGTTTGGTTAAAAAATATAGATTTAAATTATTCGATTGTATTTCTTATGCAAGCTAGACGTATGCACGTGAGCTACCTGAGCCCGTTTGTGGTCAACCTCCTGGCTCACATTATTCACATGTACTGAGCTCACACGGCCACTGCGATGACATCACAAGGAAGGTCCGCGACCTTTTCTTATCTCTGTCATCCTTGGCTTTATCATCTCCATACATTGAAGAGAATGCCATGGAAAGCGAGCGTTGGTGTGTTAACGCTGGCAATGCCCGGCAGCTACTTGTTGTCCATGTGGCTCTTTTGACTCACTATGCATCGCTACGAGTGCAAGGAGGCATGCATGCTTTGGTGATCATCTGTTGGGAGTTCTGAGGCCAGATTTAGGCTTTGGGGGATGCAAGGCTTATTTTAATAACTCACTCATGGGGTCGTCCACCTACATCCTTGGTTGACACTGACAGCAGCGCTACGGCTATTGGTAAGAGCGTCTGACGTTCTGTTGTTGTTTACGAACATTTGGTGGGGCTATGACAAAAGTTGTTAAATTGAACGAGCAAATCTCAAAAAATTGATTTTACAATCTTCCATCAAATCTCTAAACTGGACTCAAGTTGAAACAACTGATACGGAAATCAGAGCTTGTTACCGAAACCCTCGGACACCCATCTGACACCTTACATACTTAATTAAAACTGAGATGTACAGAGGAGCAACCTGGTCCAGATACGATGTAGACGTGATGTAATTAAAAGACTCGAGATAAATAACACAACACGGCCCGCAATTTACTCTTTCGCCGCCGTCAGTTTTACATTTAAACATTAGCTGCTGAATAAATCGCATTAGAATGACCTTTACATTCCTACACTTGCAACCTTGGACAAAAAGAAATTTCCTGCATGTATAATTATGCAATGAAGCCCCTCAAAACGTATTAAGGTCACAATTGCATAGCGGTGGAGCAGCGTGGCCACGCTTCGCATTAACCCCTGGAAATCACATGAAAAGACGCTGGCAACATGGTAACAGTGCGCTGGAGGCTGGGGGGGGGGGGCAAGTTGTGTTTTGCCTGCGTTATGTAACATTGTGTATCTCTGGCCTATTATAATGTGTAGCCTGACTGAAGCCACTGCGGCAGCAGGAGACATTAAATCACATCAGAGGAAAACGTGTTGTCCTCCGGATGGTTTTATCTGGGCCGCACTTGTTTGGCACAACCGCGTATGTGCAATTGTGCAGACACAAACATACAATATGTACACACGCTAAAAGCTTTGAAGGGCAACGGCCCTGTCACCCTCATGGCTGCACTCAGACCTAAATGTTATTCATTAAACTTGGGTTTTGGGTTGAGAAAAATTTTTTTGCACATTGATTTGGTTGAGTCACTAATGTCGAAATCCTTCCCCACTTCCAGGATGGCGTAAGCTTTGAGGTACGGCGTTACGACGCCGCAAAATACGCCGTTGTTTCCTCGGAGGGACGCACTTATGACCAGGTGACAGGCGAGCTGGTGAGGAAGCTCCTCATGTATATCGGTGGAAGCAACGAACAAGGTAGGAAGGACGTTTTACTTTTCAATTTCGATATACTATTATTCTTTTCTCGACAAGGTGAAGCCATGGGTACAGCAGCCCCGACCATCATCACCGTCTACCCTCGCAACGACGGCGTTCTGTCCCGTCGTCTGGTGGTTGCCATCCGCATTCCTACCGTCTACCAGCAATGCCCCCCAACACCTACGGACACGACCATTAAGGTTGAGGAGCGGCCCGGCATGACCGTCTATACACTGTGAGTTATATTTTTAGTCAGAACAAGCCACAGAATTCCACTACGGTAAAATCTTTTTTTTTTTCTGGCCACAGGCAATTTGGTGGCTTTGCAGGTGAGAGCGAGTTCCGAGCAGAGGCTTTGCGTTTGACACGCACCCTTGGCGAGACGGCGCCATTCCAGCGCAAGCAATACTTCTGTTGCAGTTACGACTCGCCGATCAAGCCCTACGGACGGCGCAATGAGGTGTGGTTTATACAGGAGGAGCCGTAGAAACTCGCTCGGCCATTCCGACCGCTTCACTGACACTCCATTCAACTGAGGAAAACAGACGATGTCACTTCAGTATTGTTCTTCGAAAGAAAACAAGTGTAGTATGTTTGTGAATCAAAAAATGTACTGTGACTTGTGTATTTGTGTGCATAGTAAAAGGGAAGACTAATGTCAAAAAAAAAAATGCATACCTTACTTCTGCTTAGCAGTAATGTAGCATTATTTGTTAGTTCCAAATTAGATTATTAGCTACTTTTTTTTGTTGTATAATTAGAGATGACTATTGGGAGCGCTGTATGACGCTCTGTGTATTTTTTCAGGTTGTAGTAAGAGCAACACAGAAATGCAGTTTATCGTCGCAAGCGATTTCCCATTCTTTAATTGGGAACTGGAAATGAAGTGGATGTTAAGCCATAAAGTTGTGTTTATAATGGTGCCGTAAATTTTTCGCCGTTTGTTTTGTGATCATTCGCAATGGCAATTTGAAGTTAAAACTGCAAACCATTTTTCATGTTGTTGTGCATTATTCATATTTATTTACATCCCTAAAAATATTACTGTGATACATCTGTCGTGCGGTTAAAACTGTAAGGGTTCAACTTGTCTGTCGGAAAATAATAAAAACTGTTGAAATAGTCGTATTTACAAGGCTTTTTTTTTTTTTTAACAGATTTGCTTTAAAGTGATTCTCTTGAAAAAATAACTGCCGAGGCTCAAGGAAATATTAGAATCAATAAATGACAAATTTAATAGATTTCAGTTAAAGAACTTTCAGCCAAGCATTATTCATTTATAGACATTATATGAGTAAAGCAAATTTCAAATCCACACTAAGAATATTTGTTAAGGGTGTGCAAAAACCTGTTAATATCAGCAACAACAAAAAAAAAATGGTTAGCCCTCAGGAGATTTGACGGGAGGCAAAACGCTGCTGTTCTCCAAATGATGAAACCTGGTAACCGCATACTGGCCTAATTACAAAGAAGGTTTCAGCTTGCCTTTGCATACATGAATGCAAGAGAGGCCAAGAGAACAACGTCACTCGAGTGAGCCCTGATTTTCCACTACGGCCGTTGTCAACCGGGAATATTGCACACTTAGTGTATGAAAATGTACATTTCAAAGGATACAAAAAAAAAAAGGAGCAATTTAGGTTATCTAGAAAATGCAATTGTTGCTGATCGTACGTAAGCTATTAGCAAAAGATGAATCAGGAAGTATTGACGGCCATCAACGCATGACTAAAGTCTATTCAACCCACTTCTGCTATTGTATATGAATAAACACTCCATTCAAAAACAGTATAGGAAATACACACTGTAAATGACACCACTGAAATACACTGATAATAAGTTCGGTTGTTAAAAGCGACACGAAGGAACTCCCAGAAAGTGTGTGGTGGTACAGCTCGGTCGTTTAAAAAAATAAATAAAATACATTCATCATCCCGCTGCCTCCTTTCAGCTTCAGACACTACTGTTTAGAACATGACAACAATTATTATATTAAGCAAAATAGCCACAGAGGGCTTTTTGACTGAGGGGAGGGGGGGAATTGTAAGCGATTAAATGTGGTCTTTTGTAATATGCCATATACCGTGGTCAGGGATCCACCAGAAGACAAGGAGGAAGTGTCCGTACCCGAGCCTCAGTTGTTTTTCTTTTCAGGAGAGTTTGGGTAAGGTGCATATGGAGGAGGCATCTCCTTTATCAATAAAATAAAATAAAATGCTATTAAAACAAAATAAAGTGACATGACTACTTCCACATTACTAGATGAAAAGTATGTTACCGTGGGCATGTAGACATTGTGTGGATCGCTGGGATTGTAGTACGCATTGCCTGCTGCTTCTGCGGCTTTGGCGTTACCTGGGCCTGAAATAAACATGAATCATAAAGGGAAGACAAAGAACCAAAACACAGCGTGAAGTCCCCGAGGATTTAGTCTTTCATGCAAGATCAGATGGCCAACACATGATATCTCAGCAGATGAATGAGGGGGGGGGAATGAAATAACAGCACATGAGAGATCATGAGTTGCTTTTTTTTCCGAGGTGGACTGATTTAAAGTGATTCACTTTGGGCCAGATGGATCACATCTGACGGGTGCAATGAAGCAGAAGAGGAAAACTCAAGAGAGGGGGTGGGGGTTCAAACCTGGAGGTGGTGGAGCTGTCCAGTTTTGCGGGGGCGCAGCCCAGTTTGGAGGTGGCCCTGGATACGGGGGAGGTGGGGCCATGTAGTCAGACCCGGTTGGGTATGGGTACATTCCTGGAATGCATGTCAACACATAAGGTCACAGACCTTGAGATGCCTTGAGGCAAAACAGCTGTTGTAAATCCAGCAAAGGCAAAAACCTCAACCCCAAAAAAGTGAATGTAAGGAATCCAAGGACATTTTTGCTTTTGTAATCGGTCATATTTTGGGAGAAAAAAAAAAAACAGCACCTGGAGCAGCTGCTGGGTAAGGGTAGCCCATGTTGCCAGGAGCAGCGGGAGGAGGCGGCGGCGGCTGCGGGTAGAAGCCGTTCTGCTGCGGAGCAGGCGCAAAAGGATAGCCTTGAGCGGCAGGTGGAGGCGGGCCGTAGCCGTTCATCATTCCAGGAGAAGGGTAGCCATGATATGACGCAGCACCATTCTGGGCCGGGGCTCCACGGGAAGCTGGAAGACAGTGTGGTAACACGTGTTTTGTAACGGCTTTTACCCGTAAGCTGTGGTAACTGCAAGAACGGAAAGTCATGGAGAAACCATTTGTGGCCAGTTTGAAGAGATGCTGGCCGAGCTCGATGGCTCCTCCGCTGGGAAATGACATCTTGAAATGAGCCTGACCCTCCCAGCCACCTGGTAATTACACAGTCAAACATATTTTAGATATAGAAATTGCATTTTTTTTTTTATTTCTAAAAAGCGCTAAAATTAAAACAGGATACCTACCGCCCGGCTCAGCTGACACTGTCCCTTTAATGTAGTTGGCAGCAAACACGGGCTGCTCGATGCTGCATCCCTTCATCAGATAATAGGGGAACATGGCAGAACCCAGGCAATCTTTTGTGTTACTGGACACAAACACCATCTAAGCCAGCGGGCGGTTAAAAAAAAAAAAACATAAGAGTAAGGTCAACTACATAATGGAAAGAACAGCTAAAGTACCAGCAAATGACTCATAGCATGTAATGTCGGTATTACCCTGTATGGTGTGAGGTACACAGTGCCCTTCTTGGTCCCCTTAAGAAGGTCTGATTTACTGCTGACATCGCTGAACGACAGCTCCACATTTTTACATTCCCTTAATACACTGGCGAGGAAGGAAAAAAGATTAAAATCAGAGTTTTTTTTCAACTCTTGTGCTTTCAAATGCCAGTCAGACGCACAAATTCTGAACCAGACAATTCCTGTTTTGAATCTGGTGTATTTTTCTACTTTTCCGAAGACGTCCAAAAACGTTTTTTATATATAATGAAACACAACTTGACTCCTGCTCCTAATGCCACTCACTAGGCCACGCCCCTTAAAGGCAGATATATTGTAACTTCACTTTATAAAACCAGATTATGTCTTTCTATTTATATTTTAATGTGGGGCCATTTGTTGTTAGTGAAAACGTGTTACAAAACAACTGTGTTTTGGGGAGGGGCTGGAACAGATTAATGGCTGTTCAAATAATTTCTGTCTAGATTTATTAACATAGCTTAATTATGAAACAATTTAAACTTGTAGGTCATGTTAGAACTCGATATGTATCGTAACTTACTTATTTATCTTCATATTATAATATTTGCCACTGTTTAGCCAAAGCTTTTCAAAGACAACTCTAAGTATGATGGAATTAAATTCTACGTCATTTAAGACTACAAATATTACTCACATTCCGAAATTAATATCTAAAAATTATGATATATTCGATTATAGCCAGTAGAGTGGCCGACAAGACACGATAATGTCAACATACTGGCTTCCTGTTTTGAAAGTTAGCTTATAGCGCGCCATTCTTTAATGAGCTAAACTACAGCGGAACCGTCACTATAGTACGCGAATTTGGCAAATCTGTTTTTAAAAACATTTTTAAAACATCACGTGGAAAACAGCCAGCGGCACAGCTGCGTCAGCTTAGTTGTGCTAAAGCTAAACTAGGCCACGATGCTGATGTTGATTACAAACTAAACAAGCCAACAAGGCTAATTTTTCCGTCAAATCGCAATGGCAAAAAAATGAAAAAAGGAAGTTTATCATACCTTTCTCCATTGTTGATCATCACTCCGCCATTTTGGGAGTGATTCCTATTTAACGCCATGGTCGTGTAGCTGTTGCGCTCGCTGGTGTTTGGTGGAGTTTGTTTGCGCTCCACTGACAAGAAACGCCACATACGTCACGAGTTACGCCACGACACCACCTGGGCATACGTCACTTCCTGTAAAATCAAAATAAAGGTAAGCGCTTCTGAGTCTCTGAAACGTTCTTGCTTAAACCTGAAGGCTGCAATAAAAATTTCATTTTGATTATAAAATGAACAGAAGATTGTGCAAATACGTACAGTAGTTTTTGTGCAATGATGTTTTAAATGTAGTTATTTAAAAATAGTTTATTGAAATTAACTCTAAATTGTTACATTATTGTAAATAACAATTTAAGATTAGATTAATAGTTTGAATAATTGTTTATTTTTTAAATGTAAATTATTAATTCTATATACTTTATATATATCTATATCTATATATATATGTATATATATAACTAATTGGTCAAATTCAAAAGAATGTAGATGTGTTTGTAAATGTTTTATTTTCATGAAATATTAGAAAAATTAGAATATATATATATATATATATATATATATATATATATATATATATATATATATATATATATATATATATATATATATATATATATATATATATATATATATATATATATATATATATATATATATATATATATATATATATATATATATTTATTTATAAAGAAATGTCAGCTGATCTATACACACTGGCCATGACTTCCCCCTTCCCCTTATATATATATATATAACTAATTGATCAAATTCAAAAGAATGTAGATGTGTTTGTAAATGTTTTATTTTCATGAAATATTTTCCTGACAAAATATTCATCAAATACATGGTCGTTTTTAACAATAATTTTAATATTGCCTCCGATTTGAGTCATTAATCCTTTGACGAAGGGTTGCTCGGGTTCCAGCTTCTAACCAATTAGACCTAATTGGATAGTCACATGATACCTACCTGTCTACTTCAACTAGCGATCCACCTAGTTAGATGTGGGCAATGCTAATGAAAGACTAAGTATTAACACTACACAGAGATGAATAGTCATTTTGTAACATTTTATTTGATTTCCATTGTTTTGACCTTCAACATTCAACTCCATCTGTGTATCGAAAAGGGCTCAACGCCAACTCGGAGGCAAAGTCTTGCCTTGCCCAGAGTCAGCTGTTCTCAGAGGGGAATTAAAGCTGTATTTGGCTCGCAGGTCATCGATAATATTCGCGTAAAAGGTGAGACTGCACCGTCAAATTGAGAACTATTACGATATACTCACTTAAAAGTTCTGATCGCTTTGCTCTTATGTCAGACAAGACGGGGGCAACATTCACAGTGCCCAAGTCTGAAAGCTTGTGTGGGGTCAAAATGGCCAGACACAACCAGAGCCTCATTTTCATCAGCACGTACGACAGCTGCTACGCTCAACTGAAGGTAAAAGAACATTTGAATAGTTCAATTCACAAAATGATATTCAACGTGAACCCTCAGGATAACAAAGTGGTCATCCCGCTGCAAGTGCAGCTGAGAGGAGATGATCGACTGTTCAATGTAAACATCAGCTGCCCTCTGACAAGGAGACCCAAGGGGAGTCCCCCACTCCCCCCAAAAAGTGCGTTACCTTGAGAGATAACTGTTCCAAACAACAGGTGTCTTAAAAACCATCTGTTCCAGAATTCCATGGAGAGTGTGCGATCCACAAAGACCTCCAAGTGAAATGTGGACACCAAAGAGTGTCTCCAGATTCCTGCGCCGATTATGGATGCTGCTACAATTCTGCAGATGCAACGTGCTACTATAGACTCAATTGTGAGTTTTTACAAATTGTGTGTGTATAAAGAACCAAATGTTTTTTTTTTTTATTTGGGCAATTCTTCCAGCCTGCTCTCTGGATGGACATTTTGTGTTTGCTGTGGAAGCCACCGCGATGGATCTGCCCATGCGCCCAAGAAGACTCCGAGTTAAGAATCAGCCACAATGCATCCCAGTGATCGCCACCCCACACGCTTCCGTCTTTAAGATTCACGTCATGGATTGCGGGGTTAAAGCAAAGGTCGTACGGATTCCTTGATACTAAACCTGTCAATCAAAACTCAATGACATAACTTACTGTAATTATTCTGCTACTCCACCTGCCTTTAGGTCAACGGAGATGTTGTCGTCTATGAGTTAGAGGTGGAGGAGCTGCCCGAGCCTAGGAGGACAAACCAATCATCATTCAAGTAATTCATATCACACAATTGCGTTTTTACTCAAGCCTGACCCATTTATTTTTTTCCAAGTCTCCAAGTTGATTGTGAATATGAAGCATCGGTGGCAAAGAGTGCAGTGTATCTGCATTCCTTCAACAAGGTGACCAACCCGCCACCTGTGGTTGGTCTGGGAACCATCAACGTGCAGATGAGAATTGCCACAGGTAATAAAACGCAAAGACTCCCTTTTAGCGTTGAAACTCAACAAAGCCTTTTGTTCATCTAGATGCGTCCTTCACATGTTTCATTCCCGAGGACCAGCTTCCACTGGCGTTGCCACTCCGTGAAGCTGTCTACGTGGAAATCTCTATTGCGCAACCGACGCCAGACAGCACACTTTCCCTGCACGTAAGGGATTGCTTCGCCTACCCGTCATCTCGACACTCTGTGTGGACGCTTCTTTATGATGGGTAAGGAATGAACAGAATTGGCAAATTGGAGCTGCTAGCCTAATCTTCTCCGCCTGGATAGATGTCCTAACCACCTGGATGAGTCCAGAGGTTCAGTCCCTGTGGACAACCAGGGTAAAACGCATTCTCGTTCCCAAGTCCGAAGATTTGACGTCAAGACTTTTGCCTTCTTTAAAAAAGGCCAGCTGAGTGTTGAAGAAGTAAGTTGGGGTGCGGGGGGGGGGACCTAACAGCTTCCTGACTCCCTTTTGGGTCTTTTTTTTTTCTCCTCAGATATACTTCTATTGTTGGGTGGAAATTTGCACACAGGATGTGGACTGTACACAACGCTGTGCCATCGTTTGTGAGTACTGTATATTATTGTTGGGGTTCAAAGACTGGGGGAGCGAGAAGGGCTTAAGGGTCAAACTAAAATGTTCTTACCCCCCCCCCCCTCACAGCATCTGAAGGTGAGAGACTCAGAAGAGAGGCTTCATCTGAAATGCATCCCACCCAGCTGGTCTCTTTGGGCCCTTTGCTACTGCGTCAAAATAGCACAAAAATTACGAGCGGTCCGTGTGTTCAGCAGAACAGTGGTAAGTCCAGCTCATGTCTCAACTGGTCAAGAAGATTTCAACTGGTCAAGAAGATTTGAATCGTTGATGGTTTACGATGCTGTCTCTTCCTCAGTGTGTACTGACACGGTATATGTTCTTGCTGGCATGGGGGCGATGACAACGCTGCTGCTGCTGGCGGTGGTGGTGATATCGTGTCTAAGCAACAGGAAGTGTCCCAAACAAAGGGCAACACAAGTTTCTGATGCTCAGGTTGAAGATGTGATCTCATAATAAACATTTCACGTAGCCCTCAGGAAATAGTCCCGTTTTCTACGGTTACATTACACCCATCAGCATTTAGTATCAGTTTATTTGGAGAAATTAGTAGCTACATTACAAATCAAAACTTTCCTTTATGGCATGAACCTATGACAAGTTATACATGACGAAGCTCAAGTAAATTATATACAAGTCAGATGCTTTAATATGGTCTGAACTTTCTTTGAGCCCTGAAGAGCGCTATTCTTTGTTTGTCCTCTTCGAACTTTTTCCTGAGTTCAGCAATATCTGAAACCAAAAACATCAACATGCCTTATTTTCAGAACAGACAAAAAAAATTCTCCCAGACTGAGGAATAATGGACACTTACGTTCTTTCTGTGTGTTTTTATGCTGCCAAGAGTAGAAGTTCAAGAGCTCCTTCCTCTTCTTCTTCCTCATTTCCTTCTGCAAGGTCCTTTTGTTGGCCGCCTCACTGTGGGGACGCGCTTTACTACCCTTTTGCCCCCTGCTGACTTTCACCCAGCCCTCCTCATCCTCTTTTTGTTTCTCCTCCTCCTCCTTCAGGCGCTCCGCTTCCTGGTCCAAATGAAAACAAATACATCAAGACCATGCAATGCGCTTGAAACATTCAAAGCTAATCCAACGTACCTCTTCTTTCGTCTTGTCAAAATTCTTCATGAACTCATCGACTACATTTTGAAGGATGTGCGGCGGAACGATGGAATCTTTGCACTGTTGGATCCATTCTGGGAAAGCCATACACAAGTCAAACTGAATTTAAAGCACAACAAAACACTCATTGTGGTGTTATTAATGTGGAAACTTGACTCACTTTGTATACCAGTCTTAACTGTACGCCCTGTTGAGCAGACCACCAAAGGCACATTGTAGGGATGCGACTTAGCTGCTGCAATACTGGAGGGACTTTTGAACACGATGTAACCAACTTTGAAACTCTGAATGCAGAGAGGAAAGGCATGAGAAGAATGGCATTGCAGAACAGAAATGACAAAAAAAAACTGTTACTCTACCTGTTTTTCAGCCGGTTTGAAGAATTTGGACAGTTTCGGTTCAGATTGGCGGAATGCGCCCGGGTGATCACCCAACTCCACGGATTTAACAGAGCCAAATTGTGAGAACAATTCATTGACGACTTTCTGAGTGACCAAAAAAAAAAAACACAACACCAATGTTTTTAGGTCATTTAAATTGCGCACACACATATCTACTTTTAAACTCAAGGAGTTCTCATTGAATAATGGTTGTTATTGTACCTCGGAGCAATATGGCGGTATGTTGAGGACAAACAACGTCCTGTCGAGTGGTCGGTGGGAACCTGTCTCTGACCGAACTTTGTGCTCCTTCACGTACAATTTGTGTTCAGATTTCATGTCTGCTTTAAACTTCAAGGGCAACACTGCAAAAAAAAAAAAGAGAAAGGCATATTATAAGCGACTAAACGTAAATCTACAGCGTTACCCCTAGCCGCGGATAGGCCCGCCAGGTTTGAGTAAAAATAACTTTATTGAGCTATAAATGTATTAATGAAATGACAAATATGCGTTCTTCCGTTGGCAATTTAAGGAAATCTACAAGTTATACAACACAAGTACTGTTTAAATACCTGCAAATCCTCCAGGAATAACACAAGCCTTGCCGTTGGCATGGCTGCGTCCGGAGGGTGCCATCTTGTTGTGACCTAGTATTTGCTCGTGAGTGAACGATTTGTTCATAAAGAACGACTCTTCTCAGTGAACGACTCACTTCCTGCAGTGTTTAGTTCTTTTTTCAGTTCATATTACAATTCGTTTGAACGAATCTTTTGAACAAACTGGTTCTAAAGAGTCAGTTCACGTAAAATAACTGGAATGCACATCACTATTGTGACCCTTCAAACCGGAAGTAAAACCAACATGTCACAATGACGTCCGTCGTGTATTTTAATTTGAAGGGGAAATGCGTTTCCTCACTCAATTTTATTATGAAATACAATCAACATAATCTAACGCAGTGCTTCTCAAATAGTGGGGCGCGCGGTGCTATTCCTGGGGGGGCGCGTGTGACCCTGGGGAACAGGCTTTTTTTTTGGCAGTACTAGAATAAAGTGTAATTGCGCGTTTACTACAGCAGGGGGCAGTGGCGCTCTCATTGTTACTTCTGTCACGTTTGCGACAAGCAACATTTTACGACTTACAAGACAAGTTAGGATAGTCACGGTGGGGAGGGGGGGCGCGAATAGTTTTCTTCTTGCCAGGGGGGGGGCGTAACAGAAAATAATTGAGAAGCACTGGTTTAAATAAAGGTTAACCTAAAAAAAAAAAAAAAAAAAAAGTGAACCCTGAACTTTGAACCCGCGGTGACCCCGCGGTGACCCCGTGGTGACCCCGTGGCCCCGCGGTGACCCCGTGGTGACCCCGTGGTGACCCCTGGGTGACCTTTGAACCCTGAACTTTCAACTCTAGTTAAAAATTGAAAATGTGCACATGACCCCGTGAACTTTGAACCGACCTTTGACCCCTGGGTGAACTTTGAACCGTAAACTTTGACCTTTGACCCCTAGCTAATTACGTTTTTTTTTTTTTTTTTTTTTTTTAAACCGGCATAGCAGAACGATCCATGGTCTTCAGATGCCGCGCTGTCGCCATCTCCTGGTCAGTTAGTGAAATGCTTTTGCTGATGTTTTTTTTTCTCTCAATTAAAACAAATCAATTAGCCAGTTGGTTTTCTTTATTTAATATCTATTATCAGATAAAACCAAATTGTGAATCAGTCACCTAGGCTATAGCAGAACAAACAATCCATGGTCTTCAGATGCCACGCTGTCGCCATCTCCTGGTCAGCTAGTGAAATGCTTTTGCTGTTTTCTTTTCCCTCTCAATTAAAACAAATCAATCAGCCAGCTTTCTTTATTTAATATCTGATATCAGACAAAACCAGATTTTGAATCAGTCACCTAGGCTATAGCAGAACAAACAATCCATGGTCTTCAGATGCCACGCTGTCGCCATCTCCTGGTCAGCTAGTGAAATGCTTTTGCTGTTTTTTTTCCCTCTCAATTAAAACAAATCAATCAGCCAGTTGGTTTTCTTTATTTAATCTCTGATATCAGACAAAACCAAATTGTGAATCAGTCACCTAGGCCAGTGCTTCTCAAATAGTGGGGCGCGCCCCCCTTGGGGGGCGCGGTGCTATTCCTGGGGGGGCGCGTGTGACCCTGGGGAACAGGCTTTTTTTTTGGCAGTACTAGAATAAAGTGTAATTGCGCGTTTACTACAGCAGGGGGCAGTGGCGCTCTCATTGTTACTTCTGTCACGTTTGCGACAGTGCAACGTTTTACGACTTACAAGACAAGTTAGGATAGTCACGGTGGGGAGGGGGGGCGCGAATAGTTTTCTTCTTGCTAGGGGGGGGCGTAACAGAAAATAATTGAGAAGCACTGATCTAACGTGACCAGCTCAAATAGGCAAATAATTTCTCAGGAAAGAAAAACAAGTCTTGGACAACCTTTTTACAAAGCTAGCTCTTTAATGACATTATAGGACAGTTTATGAGTTCTCTAATATTTTTCTAACTGGCAAATCAAAAAATTCAAAGTGATTTACAGTACAAAATATGTGTACTACGGGAGGGAACAAAAAATTAAAGCCAATCATCAAAATGATGAATGTCACACAATCAACAACAACAACAAAATCTGACTGGGTGAAACTAGTTTACGTACAAAGTAAACTTTGGAATTGGACCACCACGCTGGTTATTTTTTATTTAACCGTGTAAAAGACTCCTTTTATCAGGTATACATACAGCAAGGAAGGCAACCTATGCGTCCCGTGTAATAACATGAGTTTGGATTATTGTCTATTTTCTCTTGTGAACTGAAACTGAATGAACTGAGCACACAGGTACAGCTCAAAAACAATACTGTTATAGGAATCATGAATGGGTATGGGTGAAGTAAGCAAATTGGTGCTAATTTTTAATATTACACCACACACCAAATTAGTTGGCTTTGGGGAAAATTCACTTGTCCAACTATTCCATCTTAGCAGAACAGGGACTACCAGCAGACCGATAAAATACAGGATGCTGAATACAACTGAGTAGTTCTGAGTGTTGAATGTGTCAAATTGCTTTTCTACATGTGGTGTGTGTCTTGCTGTCCAGATGAACCCCACTGAGAATGCATCAATATGTTCAGAAACAGGTTTGGGCGACAACCTATATTTTGATGCGGAAGGCAGTGGCCTGTGAGCTGGGGGGCTCGGTGGTTGAGGAGGACTGCGCAGTGGACTTAAAGAGAGCTTTCAGGATTGTCTGGGGGTCCACCTCAGGAGTTGGCTGGGACGTTCTCTGGCTTGCAGAACGAGACAAGGCGGGAGGGAGACCATCTTTCTTGGCCACACTGCCAGCGCCCGGGGTGTCACTCAGTCGCCTGGGGAAAAAACAGGCGAATAATTTCATGTCAACTTTCCTAACTTACCCAGCAATAGTAAAATTCGAGTTAGTCATAGTAACATTCACCACTGTTAAAGAATTTCATAAAGCTCGCTTACAAGAGAATGGGCTGATCAGAAGTGATGACATTTCCCTGAATGTGAATATTACACTTCATGGGCTGACCTGTGTGTGAACAAGGAGGACAAAGAAAGGCGTGAATGGAAATGCTTGCTTTCCTGAATACAGCAAATGTAAACCACACAGTCCCTAAATATCATCACGTTTAATTCATTCAGAAAATCTTCACGCATTGATGGCGTTGTTTGTTCGGAGCACTCACCGTCCAGGCAGCGGTTGTTGTACTTTCTATACGCGCTAACAGCATCCTCTTTGCGGACAAACACTACTTCAGCGACGCCTACCTTCACCAGGCGTGCTCGCTTCAAGGCACCGCACACGCAGAACAGCTCCTGTAAACAAATCAATGTGTTTTGTTTAGGGGTCGGTAGCTATGATTTCGATACGAAGGGTGGAAAGTCTCTTTTGAACCATGTGTCTAAATGTAGCCTTGGATTTACTTACCACGATGTCTTCCTCACTGACTCGGGGATGTAAGTTATTCACTGTTATTTTGGTTCCTTCCAAAGGGCTGAAAATAGGCTGAAAAAAAGATGTCATTAAACCGGTCACAACTATGGCAGGAAGTCTTGCTTTCCTGTATAAAAATTCTGTAACCCGACATATTGTCTATTAACTGGTTACAAGTGTTTACCTGAGGGGGTGGAGGCGCTGAGCTGTGTTGAGCCGGGCTGTGCTGGAGAGTCCTCGAAACAGGCTTCAAGGCTGCAGCGGGAGGCCGAGGGGTTGTTGTACTAGCGGTGGGCCGGGTGGGGGCAATGGGGACAGGAGGGCGAGGGGCTGAGTAAGCATCATTTTTAACCACCTTGGTTATTGGGGCTGACATGGAAAATGGGGAGCCAACTGGGCCATCCTGTGAAATGATCACAATGAAAAAGTTGAAATAGGTGCGAGATGTAATAAGGAAATACGTCTGTATTGACGCAAGACATACTCTTACCCGTGACTGTAGCAAATTGTTGGAAGTAGTAATTTTGATTTGTTTATTTGGAGGGCCATCGTGATCATTTGAGTCCGGCTGCAGGACACAAATTAAAGTTATTTTTTTTACACTAACGTGGTAAAAATGAGACCATTGGAAACTGAAAATGTAATTTTTGTAATACCTGTGAGTGAAGACGCATTCCACCAAGAACTCCAACTGGGCGCTGCTGTAAAATGAGATTGGACAATGAATTTTAGTTTACTGGTTTAAAAAAAGAAAATCCGCAATACAGAAAGGCTTTCCGCTCACCTGGATGGTCTTGGTTATTTTTAGAGGCAGTAGAGCAGATGCCAGGGTTTGCGGCCCACTACTCATGCTCCTCTTAAGGCTCAACCTATCACGAGCATCTGTCATTCCCTTGTTAAGATGGCCGATGGCGCCATCCCTCCCACTCAGTCCGTGCACGTTTGGGCCAAACAGCCTTGTGTTCACACCTGCAAAGTGGTTGTTGGCTTGGATCTTCATCTGTGGCACGAGTGTGTGGCTCTGCAGTTGGTGTGTCGCCGCTGTCTTTTGGATGGCCTGTACAGGCACAGTGAACACATTCTGCTGCTGTTTGCGCGAGTTGATCATCTGACGGGCATCCTGCACTCCTGCTGTCGCTCCACCTCTGCCACGGATTTTAAAGCGAGCATCTTTCTGAACCAGCTTTTCTCTGGCATCTTTCAATGGAAATCCTGACAAAATATGGACAAAACACGTGACGTTAATAAATCGCGTGTAGAAGAGGATTCACACACACACATACAGGACTGTACCATCTTTATGTAATGAGGGTGAGCAATTTGGAAAATGAATGAATGAATGAATGAATGAATGAATGAATGAATGAATGAATGCTACTGTAACACTCTTACCCGGTCCTCCTCCTAGTCGTTGCCGAGCATCAGTCACGCCAATCCTTTGACGGGCATCAAAAGTCCGGCCAACCCCTCCTGCACCCCGTCCAAACATTGTTCTGGGATAGATGATGCGATACAATAGGTTAGCAATGCTGCAAATTGCCTTTGGATTATTACTCAAATCACACAGAACAAGGGTAACTAGTAAGACTAAGCTCGGTGGTCAACCCTTGGTAGTCGGTCAGTGGCGTTACTACTAGTGTAGCTCCGTATTGAGTAATCATTACTTAATGTAACGAATCCATTGGTATATTATCATAAGTAATACCTTGAATCGATTAAGTAAATCTGAATTGTCACGGCTAGACCACATGCTACTATCTAAAAAGTACGTAGCTGCTAAAATTAGCCAGTGTGCAAAAATAACAGGCGCACGACAAAACGTTACTATACACGCCATCAAAACAATGTATATACTTGACACATTTTAACGGACACCATTACAAACATTTATTGTGAATTGGGTGATAAGTAAACGAATTGCATTCCAAACTAAATGATTCCAACGTGAATGGCCTAACATCAAGCTAATGCTAATGCACGTATATTAGCACTCGACAAGCGCTCGCTGTAAGAGCATGAGCAAGCTATCACTAGTTCACGATTAGCCAGCAAGTTCCTGAATAAGCCTCGGTTCCCTGATAACGGTTTTAGTGCCAGAAAAGTATCAAAAACTACCAAACATCAACCACACATAAAGTAAATTAGCAGTCCTTTACCGTTTAACCGGCACCTTAACGTTTATTCCGCGTTGTCGTATCACTTCATCCAAAGACACGTCCGCCATTTTGCCAATCTGCAATCAACCGCGCATGCGCGATTAACAACGTTACGGAAAGCTTGTTGGTTCTTAAAGGTTTTTATGTTAAATGAACTCTAGTATATTCTTGTAGTAAAACGTCTATCGAATATAGGCCAAATAAAAACCAACACCCATTTTGAATAGATACAAGTAGTAAAAACTAGTTCACAAAATTAAGTAATACAAAAACCATACCTACAATCGGTTGTTCTTGAATCGTGGGTCAGTCCTGTTCCCCATGAGCCTTTGCGCATATCACAAGCATTAATTTCGCATAAACTGGCGACACTAATAACATAAATAACTGTAAAGATGCTGTGATTAAAACCAATAATGATATCGACTGTTATATTTAACATTACATATTAAAAAATATTTTCTGAACAGTTTAATTCAGTAAGCTATGTTGCCATTCTTACAACTTTGACTGTACATATATAGTCACTGTGTATATACACAAGCTGACGACCATCTATTGGTTATGCCTTAAACTGATGAGTAAGGAAAATAACGACGCGGGGTGACGCCCGTGTCCTCGTACAATTTGCGAGATGAATTTTTGAAAGGGGAAAGGTCCGCCCGTTGAGGTGACTTGCCTACTTTGCTTGATGCCTCGCAGGACATGGATCTTCCCTGCTCCCCCACACGGTTAAAGAAAATCTTCTAACATATAAAACATACCCTGGAAACTCAAATTTAAAGCATACAATCAATATACCATTCTGTACTCCTAAACTATGATAATGATAAAAACGATATATAATAATGTAATAAATCTACGACACACTATTTATTACTCTGCTGATGACTACCTCCGCTGAAATTGGCTACATCTTTAGTCAGAAAGATTGTTCATTTCTACCCCTAAATTTAAATTATTTACGAATATAATTGAATAAGAATCTGGATCATGACTAACTAGTCTTTTAGGCCATTACTTAAGGAGAGTGTTGTTATAAAATAACATCAACGGAGTGTAGCGTTTGTCCATTATAAACACACCTCACTTCCAATGTCTTGAAAAATCATGTCGACGATGAACTCCAACTCCCATGATGCAACTCGGCATGCACAGCTCCAAACGCAGCGGGGGTGGTGCGGTCCCTTGCTCCAGGCTCCAGCAGCTCATCACCGCCGTGCTGCAGATCCGCTCCAAGAGAAATGGCAGCAGCCTTGTCCCGTGCCCTAAAACTACCCGGTAAGATGCAAATAGCATGATATCAACATACAAAGTAGTGACGTATATTGTTATATATGATCTACATCATTGCCCAAAACACCGGGGAATCTGTCGCATGCAAATCCGTTTTTTTGACGTGTCACTTAATTTGCATTCTCCTGTCGCCTCTTGAACGTATCCGGACGTGTTTTTCTTTTTCTTTTTTAAATGTCATACATCGTACGCATGTATAGATTTATGGAAGTGCTCGCTAATTTTGCTTTGTAAGCATTTCTGCTACCTGCTAGCAGTCCGCTAGCTAGTAACCCCCCCAAGACCCCATTGTCCTATTGATCAGTTACCGTCAAGGTTCCTATAACAGATATATTTTAAAAAAGAAAAATTACTGACGTTATTACAGAGTAACAGTTTATCCCTGCAGATTTTTCTTCTGATTTATAGCGCTACATAAACAAAGAAACAAAATAAAAACGAATGTATTGTGCAACAATGTGCAAAGGATAACATGCTAAAATACGTCATGCTAATTTACTATTAGGAGCTTAAATACAATTTGAGGCAATTGTTATTTTGATAATTAACATTGTATGTTTAAAAGTGATTCATGTTTGTTCCTTCTTTTTTTTTACAATGAATTAAATTTGCATGTTAAAATGTTGATGTTTATTTTTCACAGTAAATTAAAACCGCAATTGAATTCACTGCACTTTATTTGTGTGTAATGTTTAACACTTCACATTGCGATTTGTAACGTTTAAGAGTATTTGGCGGCCTTTTGACAAAGTTACATATTTAATGGTGCAAGGATCGTTTCAAGTGTGGTAACCTTTGACACGAGTTGACGAGTTTTATTTTGGACAATATAATTTTGTGTGCGTGTGAAGGAAAAAAGGGCTCGGAGCTGGGAGAGTACGACCCACTCACCCAAGCAGACAGCGAGGACGAGAGCGAAGATGATGACCTGGTACTCAACTATCCCCGCAACGGTCTGGGCCGAGACTCATTCCATGGCGCCGGCGGCTCCACAAAGCTGCGGGGAAGTCGATCCGGGCGACTTGTGGTGGCCGGAGATTCGCCGCAGGAGGATGGGGACGACTGGAGAGAGCGACTCCCCAACAAATCCCAGCAGGGCAGGGACGATGTGAAAGGAGGGCAGTACTGGAGCCCGTCAAGGGAGGACAGGGAGCAGCTTGGGGGATCTGGACTGAGGATTCACGGGACGGATGAGGAAGCCAAGAGGCTGAAGAGGAAGAATGCTGTGCGGGCCTCCTTTTTTCTGGTGCCTCTAGTTTGCGCCATGCTTCTCGTGCTTCTTTGTGCATTCCTGATTCCTTGTCAGAAAGGAGCATTAGCAAAGAGGCCACAATGGGAGCGAGCACTTGGAGATGCTGGAGGTAACGGAACAATAGTTACTGTCCAGGAGAAAAAACAAATTGACAACTTATGTATGATCTTTTCTTCCATTTAGGTGTAACTCCACCTGCGCTGGCCGTATGGGATGTCGACGGCGATTCCGTGGATGACGTGCTGCTCAGTGTCACCGAGTGGACCAATGACACGCATCCCACACAAGGGAACAAAAGTAGGTTGAACCCTGAAAGGCTTTGACCTCTTATGGTGTACTTGTCCCCTCAACTGGAATGACTCGTCCTGTCGTGCTACCAGTTTACAGCGCCGTGGTCCTGTCCGGTGCTAATGGACAGCTCCTGTGGAGGAAAGTCATGTGGGAGCCAGTCATGTATATTCAGTGTGGTCTGCAGCTCAACACGAAACCATTACCTGTATGTCTCCTCATTGGGAAGTCTATCATCATGGCTGTGAATGGAACCACAGGTGAGAGACCTTGCCTGAAGAGTTATTGTAGATACAAAGAACGATAACTCCACGTTCTTCTTTGCTTACTTATCTCAGCATCTCAAAGCCGTTATGTATAAAGGCCAATGTAAGAGATTCCTTTGACTTCACAGGGAAGAACTTGTGGTCCACGCTGCTGAGGAACATTGAATCCCAAGCTGTGTTACTCCCAGATGTCCAAGGAGATTCCGTTCCGGATCTACTGATAGCCACCCTGCCTGCCAACGAGGTGGCAGCCATTTTCCACTTGACTTCCTTTCCACACTGGAGCTAGGATTTTTTTTTCCTTGGGGGGGTGGCCAATGATATCTACAGAGCAAAAATATATAATATAATTATATAATATATAATAATAATAAATAATAACTGTTGTTGCATGCACAGTGAATTCCTCCAGTTATTTGGAAACGCATGAATAATTTTGCTCTTTTCACTTTCAGGCTCTGGATCTCTCCCTGACTTTAATTTCTGGGCTGACTGGAGCGACACTCGGACAGTCTGTGTCATTCAACCTCACCGGACAAGGGAAACTGATTGGCCCTCTTCTGCATGAGACTCAACAAGGGGCACCTTACATCTTGTTTGGCCTAGGTAAATAAAGAATACTTGTGCAACAAGAATAGAACTTGACAGAAGTTGTAGATGTACCAGAACATCTGCATCTGTTTTCCTAGGTAATGTCGTGGCCATCTCACTGCGGGATATTTACATCCGTGCAACCAGCAAGTTACCGCTGACTCCCACACTAAGACAGAAGGATCCTGGCTGGGAGGGATTGAAGAAAACAAATTCCTCCTCCTCCTTCATACACATCTTCAGGTTGGCCTTAGCAACAACACACAGCTTGACATAGCAGAAAGCCTCCATAAGAGATTTAGGGGACAATCTCAGAAGCCACACATTTAAATAAAAATTCATTTGTGTTTTTCTTTGTAGAGGATCTGAGCGTGTGGAGTTCTTGCTGCCCCTGGTGGCCGGTTTTGGCACTTACCACAACAACCTGGACACGCTTTCCAACTTGAATTCCAGTAAGAGCGACTGGGTGTTGGTGTATGGCTTTAGCAAGATCTCGGTGCTGAGACAGAGGGATGCGCGCAAACAGTGGACCTTTAATTCCGCCCCCATACACAGGTACAATGGAAAATAATTTATTTGTAGTCTCAAATTTGTGACGTCACCTTAAATTATGTCTTTGTGCGTTACAGCCAACCAACTCCTGGACACTTTAATGATGACGGAATCCTCGATCTTTTCTTTCAGCACTCGGCAAATGGCATAATGAAGGTAATGTAATTATTATTTTTTTTAATGATTTAATCCTGCATGTTTGTTTACCTGATTTCTTGAATGACAGGCGCAGGTGATTGACGGGGCAAATGGCCGTCCTCTCTGGACGGCACAGTTCGTGTGCCCCCGTCTTGTTTTGGAAACGGCAGCGGTCTCCACTTCCACTGGCCTATCAGCTTTTGTCTTCTGGGCCAGCGAGCCAATCACTGCACAGAAGAATATCACCAAGGCAACTGTGAGTCTGCCAAGAGAACAAGCTTTGAGATGGCAACAATCCAAGTAGATTTAAATAACTACTATAAACACAATGTCAACATCGGGCACACCGGCGCAATCCAATAATAATAATGTTATCTTTGATATAATGATCATAAATGGGATATTTAGTGTTTATAACTTTGCACACAGGTGGCCCCGGGTGTTACGGCAGCAGAACCAGTCATCCGAAAGCTCTTCCTGTTGCACCCCGCCTATCCCACAATCCTGATGCAGTTGGCGACGACCACCGATACTGCAGTGGCTGCCGCAGGTAGAAGTCCAAAGTAGTCGACTCAGTCTTTGCTGTCATACTAAAGCTTCTCAAAATGGTGTACATGGTATGATTTATTTACCTTTCATTTTTTTCTGCCAGTGAGCTACGAAAAGCGGCAGAAAGATGCATCCTACATCACCGTATCCCCACGGCCGGCGCCCGACTCGGAGCCCGCCGCTCGGATAGTGAAGAGCATTCGACTCCGTGCGGCCATCGCCAAAGGACGGGTGGTCACATTAGGCGAGAGCTTGGAGACTGGGGTCACTGGTAAACTTGACACATCTGAGCTTGACAAGTTTTACAGACACCTGTTCTTCAAATATTAGGTAAGGGAAAGTTGTTTATTATCACAAGTCATTAACTGTTTTATTTGACCTGTTTTATGATGAGTATGTACAGTATCACCGTGCAAATAATGTAATGATGGTAGTTTATACAATATGCACCAGTGCTCATGAATATTATTGTTTTTAGTAACATGCTGCTTTTCTACCATGCTGGGACACAAGAAAGGGTACAACTGGTTAACTGCACTAAGAAGGGATTCATTTGAAGCTATTTACAGCTTGGCTAATTAATTGGAACTTCATTTCTCTTCTGTTAATTGAATGTGAAGTATTTCTCATTTTTAGTCATGTTATTTATAATTTGTTTCCTTAAATACTTGTGTATTTATTTGAATGGAATTTTACAAATGTTTTGTTGAATGCCTAATTGCTGACTTGATCACGGCGCTTTGTTTTAATGAAAGGAAGTGTAAATGCAGTAATTCGTTTTTAAATCTTTTTAATGGTCAGTGTTACATGATCTCAGATCGAATCTTTACAATCTCCTCAAATGATCATGTGGTAATTTTCACGTTGCTATGTGTAAAAAATTGATTGCTGTACAGTATTTATTAAGTTGATGTATTGTCTTATACTGTTTCTATTTTTTTGTTCTCACTTGGCTGCTCATGAGTACAATATCTTATTGTAAGCTGCAACTTCCTGTATTAAAAATGAGAAAATAAATTCTTTGTGCAACTGGGATGGGTTTTTTAAAAGTCAAAATACGGGTGTTTGTTGTGCCTATAAATTACCACTGGGTGGCGCTGTTCCCTCACCAGCTCCTCAACGTGGTTCCGCATTGCTGCCGTGTCGCATCCAAACGCTGCTTATCATGGCGTCGGCTCTTTGTCGACTTGGCCGGGTCTCGGCTGTCAGAAACGTCTTCGCCTCGCCGGCAAAGACTGTGACAGCGTGTCGAACGGCCGTGTGCTCCTCTTCCGGAGCCATTTTACCCAAGCCGAAGAAGGTGAGTGTTTATACCGCGTGTAGCCTCACTTCTGGTACTGGATGTTTCACCATTGAATGGGGAAACATTTCTCCCCTTCCATGTCGACTAACGTTAAATAACCAATTCATTTCTATGGCGGGGTGTGGGACACCGGGAAGCAGACCCCCTTCGGACTTTGGCGGATTGCGGCGGTAGTGGTTCCCTTCTTGTATGTGGGGACTCGAATCAGCAAGAACTTCGCTGAGCTTCTGGAGGAACACGACATCTTCGTCCCTGAGGACGATGATGACGACGACTGAGCGTGTCGACGAGCCAATCAAGAACAACACATTGGAGCCAGGTAAATGCTGCGTTCAATTACAACCCGTAAATAGCATAACCGAAACAATGTTTCCCAACCTTTCTGAAGTGACTGAATACATATAAAATATTTCCACATAATTCACTGTAATGTTTTTTCCTTTTTCTCTCAGATTTCATTTTGACACATCTACTGGGGACCAGTTACCTGAGAATTCCACTCCCCCTGTCAGGATTTTTTGTTTTGTTTTTTAACTGTCATTGAGCCTGAAAATGTCCTTGTGGTTTTTGTCTTTGCATGCAGTAGTAAAGTTTTTGATAATGTGCTCTATTTTTGTTTTAAGTAACAGTACAAGTGTGACTCTTCAGTATTTGCATTTTCATAAAAAACAATTTCTATTATAAAGTACACATGACAAACAATATTACAAAACAAATGGGTGACCGCTCTTAGCTTTTGGGATAAGAATTTAAAATTAGAATATTTCTCTTTAATGGCCCCTTTGATAGCTAATTCGGAAAACCTTGATCATTATTAACAGACACAAACACGCACGTGTGAATGTTACATTTGTATTTACAGTAAATGGATCTCCTGTCACAGTAGACAAGGGGGTCTAAGGTGAGGATGAGTTCAGGGTTCGTTAGCACGGTAAAATTTGGACAAGAAATCAGTGGCGCGTGGTTCCTCAGACTCGTGGAAATAACGCATTATATGTGTCTTCTGTTTCCATACGTGGATAGTCTCCTGGAGTTCCATTTTTCCCTGCAAGTGACATTAAATGCAGAAAGGGAACAACTAAAGTGTGGCCTATCCAGCATGGAATGAAATAAACCTCTATAAGTTACCTTAATGACCAACATGTCAATCAGACGGGGGTCAGTGACATGCTTGTTTTTGTCGAACATCTCCCTCACTTTGTCTCGGCCCTGTTGCGTGTTGATATCCAGCTGAAACGTCGTCACTGTTGAAACAAATGCAAAACTATGATACAGCAGCATCTTCATCCGCACTTTGCACATATTAAATATTAATATGATCGTTATTATGCATTGAATGCAGTGCCAACATGGCCCAAGTCTAACTGAAATGTTACAGTACTGTGGATGCTTGTGACTCTTCCAGTCTCCATTTTAGAAAAACCGACGTAGAAAGCGTGTTGATACGCAGACAATGTAGTGATAACATTTTTAAAACAACCTAATTATATATGCCTTCAACGAGAATTGTTTATTTGCTGCTTTAGCGGCGAAATGCTAGCTGACAGACACGACCTTGACACCTAAACCCTTTAAAACGGGACAGTCCAGAAACGACATACCTGTGTTAGGGACTTCTCGGTACCAGGCTCGGTACAGCTCCCGGACTCTGCGTTTCGCTTCGTCCAAATCTCTGCTAAAAATGGGCTTAACAACTTTGGCTGCACCAGCCGCAGTCCGGGTCGCAGCAGTGGACGCCATGACTGCTGCTGTTGAGATTTCCGGTGTTACTTACTCGACGGTGGTGTAGTAAGAAAGAGTTGCGCCGTCTAGCGGACAGGAGCCAATTTACACTTCAAAACGTTAACAATAGTGATAAGCTGAAAGTGCCACTGGAACCGTGAAATTTTAAATTCACACTTGAATGAGCTCAATATTAATTTGCAATGTAAATGTGTAAATTAAATGTGTCAAGGGAATGAATTGGGGATTTTGAAAAACCTTAAACATTAGGAATATTGCATTTTTGAAGGGGGGAAAAATGAACGCCCGGAAGGCAAGAATTTCTGGAACATGTTGAAGTTGGCTTGAACTGGTTGAAAAATGAGGAAGAAGTAGCAGGACAAAAAAAGTGCAAGGAATAAAATATAATAAAGTTTAAGATGTCACATAACCAAGCACATGTTTCCTGTTCATAACATACAAAAAAAACTAAGCTTTCATTTCAAAGCATATTTTTAAAAAGCTGTACAGCATAAAAAAAAAGTGAGATGACAGTAGCTCTGTATCACGTCATTCAACCGCCTCAAGTCACTAACAGACACATCAGGATCTATTGGCTCATCCATAGTTAAAAGCTGACATCAAATTACCTAAAATACCTGAAACTATACCGACAACTATTCCAGTTTTAATACAAAATGCACTCATACATGCTTTCACTCACTAGAGGCAGAAGCTTTAGGAAAAATGGCAAAGTGCAGTTGGTCATACGTGGTCCAGTGTAATGAAGCCAGTTGACAGCTCATCTGTGCTGCTGATTGGCGGAATGCTTGAAACAAAAAGGCACGATCACAGTCCGCTCCCAAACTTTGACTATATTCTCTCACGTGTTCATTCAGTCACATCCAAGAAGACGCGCCTGCAAAACAGCAAACGTAGTTTTAATTCTTAAATGGTCCAACCGCTGCAAAAACACAACGGGTATCGTTTGCTAGCATCTGAGAAGAAGTCAAACCTTTCACAACAGGGATTGTCAGCGAACTCTCAGTGGTCCATGCTGTTCCCCAGCCTTTGACCCTCCTGCAGTGCAGCCATGGCCAGCCTCAAGTGCTCCTTGAGACTCTGGATCTCCCGCTCACTCCGACCTTTAATTCCACTCAGCTCCTCATTGACCTCGGCGTATCGCTCGCTGGCCAGACGTTTCTCCTGGTTGTGAACGACGGACACTCAATTATCGGTGGATTTTCTTTTGCAAATTTGCACAACTTTTTTTATGCTCAGTCTACACAGAGCAGTAAAAGTTTGGTGACGTCTTGGTATCATGGGCCTTTGCTGAACGAGGAGATGCTGCCATCTTGTGGCATCTTGGTGTCAAGTAACTACTTGGAAGTTCAAGTATGTCATAACACGCACACACACGCAGTACCGTACCGTGTTAAGGAACTGCAGTTCATTCCTTAGACAGCTGATCTCCTTATGTAAGTACTCGATCTCCTTTTCTTTTACCCTGAGAAGTACCTGGAAAAGGAACAACACGGTGGTTTCCATTTCCTGCTCCAAAAGTCATGCCGCACAAGTAACATGATGAACACAAACGACAGATTAAATGTTAGGTTAGTCAGCCAATACAGGCTCGAGGCATTTAAAAGGGATTATTAAAAATATGTTATTGCAGTGAATGAGGGAGGAGCATGAGGAAGGTTTCTAAGTTGAACTTTCAGCAGCTTTCTTGCGGTTTACAACAATCCGCTTACAAAAGAGCGAGGCGGTGTCGTCACCTCATTGCCACAACTCGCGATGCAAACGCACAAATACTTCCTTTGCATACGAGGGGCACGTCGCCGTGTTTATTTTCTTTCAGCGTTGCCGTCAAAATACCGGATCTCACCTCTAGTTCACAAGATGTGTCTTTTTTGTTGTCCTTTGGACCACGATCGGAGTTGTTGCATCGTACGCGGATGAGCTCCTCTGCCAAACGGTCCTTTAAGTTCTGGAAAGAATATTTCTCCAAAATGAATTGGCATGAAAAGCATCGACATGATGTTTTTTGTGTGACTTACTTGGTTCTCCTTGCGGAGTTGCTCAAGGTCTCTCTCCTTTCGACTGAGTTCCCGCTCCCTTTCAGCATTGTTCTGTTGAGCTCGGTTCAGCTCCAGACACTTCTGAGAGTAGCGCTCCGACAGTCCGCCGAGTTCTCTCTGCAAGGCCTGACTCTCTTCCCTGCAGACGCGTCATCATGAGCATCGCTTTCATTTGGAGAGCGGCGATGCTGACAAAATCCATCTTACTGTTGTTGGCTGCGCAAGGTCGACGGATCGAGCAATCCGCTGCTTAGACGACTGACCTTCTCCACCTCTCTCTGGAGCTCCTCTTTGTGTTTCTTCTTGATTGCCTCCATTACTGGGGAGAAAACCAAACAAACATGATCTTCCCTCAACCAATTAAGTTATATTCGATTAAACATTTCACAAATGAGAAAAATGGATGGTTTGGTTGCGGAAACAAGAGTCGCAAAGAACCATTACGCAATCCGCCACTTTCAACGTTTCAGTGCGAGTCATCCCTTTTTAAAATTATAGCCTCCTAAAATGTATTTAAGCTGACCTCGTGACATATCTTGAATCTCCTCCAGCAGCAGCCTGCTTTTCTCCGTTCCTAACTCCGCCATCTGGCGGTCGTGCTGCTTCTGCAGCTCCGCCATCGCCTGCCGATGAGCGTGGTCCATGGCGGTCAGGCTGCGGCCGCACGGACCGTCGGGACCGCAGCCGCCCGCCACCCCTCTTCCGTCCCCTCCCCTTCCTCCACCCTGTAGTTGTTCAAGCTGAAGCCTCAGTGACGCCACCTGGAGAGAGAAACGACGACAGAGGTAAAGCGACACTCGGTCCGAACAATACGCTGCTCTGTGTTTAAGAAGCAACAACCTCAATTTTTTAACTTTCGCATGTTTGTTAGGCTGCCATTTTTGAAAAAGAGCAGCATGGTCTGTGTGTGCAGTGCGAATAAGAAAGATCATGCCAAAGAGACCACGCAAACGCACAGCAAGCAAAAGATGCAGTTGCAGCATTCCCAAGTCCACTTATTCTTTTTTCCGCCCCATCGTTTGTAATTCCATCTCCAAATTTTGAACTTATGGGGGAAAACCGCAAAAGCAAATGAAAGAATACTTGAAGTATTAAAAGGAGGAAAGTGGGAAATACTTCATCGAAATAGATGAAGATTAATTTGCATGTTTCTTTTGTGAGCAAATTAAACAAAACAAAAAACCTGTCCACACACTACCTCCCTCTGCAGCGCCTCATTGGCTGACTGGCTGGAAGGTCGTGACCCCACTGTCGGTTTCTCCTTCAAAGGCATCCGTTCAAACTCGGCCCATTTTTTCTCGATCTCGTCCTCCGTGCGTAGCTTTTGATTGACACCTCCGCTGGCGCTCTTCCGAGACAGGACAGCTTCCCACTGACAGCTCGTGGCGTCTCGAGTCTTGTCCTCCTGCCGTTGCTGGCCCTCCCCGACGGCTCTCTGATTGGCCTGCGCGTGGCTGGACGACGCAGGAACAGGAGACAGCTCGACGTAGTCGAACCTGCGCTGAGAGGGAGGAACCTCAGAGGAAACGTCGGCGTGCCGCGATGACGGTCTCCGGGGAGGCAGCTGTAGGCGTGAGTGGGAGTTTTCTTTGTCACTATTGCTATCAGGCAACCTGGTGGAGAATATTTGAAAAAAGAAAAAAAAGCCACATATTGAAGGTAACAAAATATATATATATATATTTTCTATTAATAACAATGCAGAAATTACTGTGTGATGTCTGGTGAGGTGCTGGGCCTGATGCATTTCTTTAAAACCTCAATCCAGTTCCTCCTGATTCCCGCTGTCATGGCAGAAAGAGTGATCATTGCCTCTCGTGTCTGTGGAATGACAGATGTAAACGCTCTAAGATGTTGCCACATTTTGATAACATGAACAAAAAAAAACAACAACAACAATCACCTGTATCTGAAAGCCATAGTTCTTCTCCACATCAAACTCAGACACCTTGACGCAAGATTTCAGATCAATTTCGCCATCTAAGTCATCTTTCTGTCAAGAACACCAAAGATCCCTTTTCAGTTCATTTTTCAACGCGGGTTTTACTTTTTAAATGAAGTTTATTTCGGCTTCAACTCTACTAAACGTACCTCTTCTGCACTGGAGTCTCTGTAGTACTTCAGCCCAGCATCAGTCAAAACAAACCAGTGCTTCTTCCACTGAATATAGAAATCTACATTTTAACATCTTTTTTTTTTTTTCCTCACTACTCAATGTCATGGAAAAGACTTGCTTTTATTTGTACCTCTCCACAATCATCCAGTTTAGACATCCATCCCTTCTTGAAGTTTAGGAGGTCGGGCTGTGGGGCAGAAAATACCAAAACAATGTCAGGCAGTTATTGCATTTGTGCTTGATGAATGTAACTTCCACTGAATATACAGTCAACACACTCTTGCTCAAATGTCGAAAAATGAGAAAATAATTCATATTTTTCCCCATGAATGTGACCTGAAGACCTTTTATATCCACTGTATGTAAAATGTTCACGTTCTAGTGCTGCACGACAAAGTTGCAACATTAGTCACAGGGGCGAAAAGTCACAGCGTAGTTCTCCAGACAAGGAAATCACTATCAGTGCAAGAGTGTCAGTCACTCTTGTCGTAACCCAGTGACAGATTGTTTTCAAACTAACCCCTAACCTAGTTCCAATAGTCATCCTGTTTCTGCTTTTTTTTTTTTAAACTACAAAAAAAAAACATGCAGAAGTTCATCGTGAGGTTTTGGTGAGGCTTTGCTTTAGATTAGACCAAATGTTTAGGGAAAGGAAAAGTTGAAAGCAAATAGGAACCAAGCCGAAAGTCAAACAAAAACAGGCATTCCATCAGAATCCCAGACCAGATTGTGTTTGACCTTTGAGGTTCCAATGTATCGGTAATATATTTTGGATTGTATCAGATTGTTGAACAGGGGTCTAACTGAGCTGATGTTTAATGTTTACAAGCATTTTGTCCAACTAATATTTTAAACAACTAATGTGTCGTATTAAAGAGGAGAGGGGGGGGGGGGGAGTGCCCCCGCCCCTAACCCCCAGATCAACGCCCATGGACGTACAAATTTACTGCGTTTTTTTTCTTTTTAAGTGCTTTATAACAAATTACAGTTAAGACAAAACAATAGGTGTTGTACATGATGGTTTCTACTTTACCTTGCATATTGTACAATGTATAATTACTTTATTATTGACAACGCGCCAATGCAGTTGCTAGCGTACACGAAAGCACGCAGCGGTTGACATATTTTGCTGTAAACAATCACATAACATAAATAAAGCGATCGGCACGTTTTTTAGACACTGGACTGGCATTCGAAATACAGAAAATCGGAGTTGGAAAGCATGATCGTGTTTGAACCGTTTTGAAAGCGTAAATAGCATAAAGCTACCAACTTAAAACACACCCTTGGACCGTGACAAACACGTTGCCCATTATGGCTCATTAAAGATGGCATGTAATAACATGTGTACGGGAAACGCAAAACAAGCATTTCAGAACCAAGTCATTGCCATTTGAACGGCTTCACTTGCAAAAGTGTCGATCTTTGAGGAAGGAAGAAAGGAAACACGTAGTTTTGAAGAGAAGAAAAAAAAAGACCAACTTACCGTCATGATAACAGGATCCGGTTAGGACGGGGTTGAACAACAACAAAGTACCGTTAACTCATGAAAAGTAAAAACTTATACTTCTCTTCTATCAGAACTCTCCATTTGACTTAATTAACGAGTGAATAAAGTAGCACAACTTTCTTTTACGGGACCAACGCTCCATTCACGGTCCCATCCAACGACAATCTCAAGCAAGACGCGAACTCCGGTAAACAGTTACTTTTGAAGGAAATGTGACGAAAGAGGAGAAAATATGCGGCGCGCAGTTGGACTGCAGCGACCCCACTAGTATTTTGGACTTGATGTTCACTTCCTGGGCGGCTCCGCTCGACTCTTTGAAGGAGAAAACGCAGCACCGGAGAGTCACTGCTAGCGCCTAGACATCTCTGGTTAGCCTGTTGCTGTAAATACGTCCTCACGTCGGCCATCTTTGATGTGGCATATCTGCAAATGTCAGCTAAACCAGCCATAGAGGGACAATCTACAGATTGCACAGAATAAATGCATTTTTGGCAAACGTAACTTTTAATCTTCTTTGCCCTGGGTGAAATTTCTCTCAGTGCTTCTTATTCTGTCACACTTTAAACCCAATTGGTCAAGGATAACGGTTTTAATTAAACTAAATGAATGTCATGGTTTTAATATTTTAGGACAGCAATTTGAAATCATTGTGCTGTGACAAAAGTGTGATATGAGGACTCATCAAATGTGCCGAACAAAATGATCAACGTTCCATATAGGCCTTGCCAGCATTTTAGTTGATATTTGAGAAGAGAAAAATAAGCAGCTTTAAGCAGCAAATAAATAAGCCATCTTCACTAACCCCTCCATGATTGCACATCCAATATGGTCTCAACATAGACATGCAATTAGCACCAAGGTGGTATCTAAGTATACATATCTAAGGTCCACACCACCTAAATCCGGGTCACCCAGCTTTGTCGCTGTTGGTTTCACTTAATGCAGCCCAGGAATTTCAACACATGCCCCAGCCAGCACACCACAAGTGACAAAGCTCAATCTGAAGAAATGCCCGTAGGCAATACGAGAGTCTCCAAAACAACTGCGCGGCCGGCAACAACAAGAGGGTGCAGAAGCAAGGCGCATCGACACAAAAATAAACATGATCTGTGAACACTGGGGAATATGATCTGATTATCAACAGAAAAAAAGGGGATGATTGTTGTTTATACTATCTGTATCACATACCTGCATCGGTGCTGATCTGTGATAAGAATCTTTCCAAGAACTGCCCTCATCTGGTGTAGGACTGCAAGACCTCTAAAAAAGTAGTAAGTCATAGTAAGGAAAAGTACCATTCGATAAATATTTATCCAAATACAATACACTATTCACAAACGATTAGGTTCATTCAAAAAGCACTACAACTTTTACAGATGAACTTTATTTGACCTTCTCCAAAAGCTATGAGCTCTTTCCTCCAGTCAGGCAACAGCGGAGCTAATTTCATAACTACTACCTGCAGCAAGTTTCTCCGCCCATGGAGGCACTCCCAGTTCTGCCATTTTCACGTGACAACCAGAGTCCGCACTACACGAAGCCGTATCGTAAACAACGCTGCTAGCATAGATTAGCATTAACACAGTTTGTGATTCACCAATCATCACGGTAACAAAAGCATGACTGTGCTCCGCATTTGCACAAAGTACAAATGCTTCCCAAAACTAGAGGACATACCTGTGAACCTACCTGCAACGAGAAGGAGGAGTGAGCTCGAGATAAATACCCACTGCCACCATAATACCCATCTCTGGTTGTAACCTCTTTGTCTTCCCACTCTCTGGAGGGATGCTTGCTCAGGGAGTGGCTGAAAACAGTACAATAGAGTTCAGATGAATCAATAAAATGTAGAGAAGAAGCTGCAAGAGTCCATTAGAACATCCGAAGAACATCTCATGGTGAATTGGTATCATTGGGTTCAGTTAAATCTAACCTGGCTGGTTTGAAGAGTTCCTGTCTTCTCGAGCGCTGAGGTTGCTCTATGTGATCATCTGTCGGATGGATCATTTTGACCTTGGGTAGATCAGCCAGGGTGGCATATTCCTCCTGGTTTCTTCCAGCAGATGCCACAGACTCGGAAGAATCTATGGAGCTCTGCGATAAGGTCTGACTTTGCATTTTCACCCGAGGTACAGGGGAAGGACTTCTTCGAGCATAATGAGGTCTTCTGTCATTAGGGGAGGCGTGGTGATTTTCGAGACCGTGTCTTTCTGTCCTAGACCGAGCACCGCCTGGACTTCTCGGAGTTTGCAAGGTGACAGAAGCGTTTCTGTTGATTTTTGCATTCTGCACGGTGGGAGAAGCGGCACGGGATAGCGAGGAGCTGCGGAGGGAGTGTGTCGATCCCCGCCATGATCGTGGAGAGCGATCGGCGGTAGATTTGGAATCACTGTAATTGTTTTGTGCCTGATATGAATGTTCTCCAGCGATGGCATTTCTGAGGAGAGAAAAGCCTGGAGGGTCATTGGTGGTATTTCTAGACGGGGAAGAGTTGCGGCTATTGTTATTATTTCTCTTTGGAGAACTGCTAAGTTTATTGTTACGAAAGGAGGTTTGGTGAGGGGTACCGTGAATTTGCTTCGACGGCAAAGAGTTATGACTGCCATAACCTTTAACGTCAGACTTGCGCAATCCAGACTGGGTTCGGCTTTCATAACTTCTCCTTGAAGGAGAGGAATGTCGACTTTCGCGATTAATCGAAGTACTGCTAGCTGTTTTTCGAAGTGGATACTGACCAGTTGTTTTGTAGGATCTTTTTTCAGAATGGCTATCAAAGATTTGGCTACTATTGCCTGTCTTGTTAAATTTGGGTTGACTCATTGTGTCATAAGTATATCGGGTTGGGGAGCTGCTTGAGTTTTCAAGATCTTGCCCATGAAGTCCATTCCGCAGGAGAGCCTGACTTTCAATATCGTAGCCTTCTCTTATGGGAGACCCGCAGCGTCCATGATGACTTCTTCCGTTCAGCGATGCCATTGATTCTGATTTACGAAGTCCAGATTGTTCCATTGAACTATAAGTTCTTCTTGAGGGTGAAGACCCACGACTTTCATGGCGAGTCTCCGAAAGTCTACGAGATGGAGCGTTTGTATGATTGTTGAATCTGTGTAATGAACTGACAATATTTTCAGTTTTGTGGAGTGATATTTTGCCAGAAGATGAGCTCCTGCTCTCAAGACCTCGACCACTCACTTCTGTTTTCCGTAAGGCACTCCGAAAATCAGAAACTGTACTCGATTGGGATTTGACCGAACCAGCAAAAGTTTTAAAGTTTCTCGGCAAAGTTCCAGAGTCTCCACGTCCTCCTTGTGATCCTTGCAAGGAGCCTCTCGATCGTGGCTCTCTACCTTGAGACCGCCCTCCATCATCAACGGTATGCCCTCTGTTAGCGGAAGGAAAGTCATTAACCCTCAATCGAGCGTTTCCACGTGCCAGGGAGGAAGAGCGAGAGTGCAGAGCTGAGCTTGTCCTCGAATATTCAAAGCGGCCAGATTGTTGGTAGGAAGAATTATAAGAAGCGTTTCCTCTACCGTAAGAACCGCTGAAACCTTTTCGTTCCACAGAAGCCAGAGACTCGGCTATTTTAAACGGAGTGGGACTGGGCGAACGAGCGCCGACCTGCGCTTCAACCTCAACGGCAATGTCGTAGGGGTCAGGTGGAGGGAATTCCACAGGAAGCTCTTCATCCAAAATCGGGGGTACCTGCCTTTCAGAGGCCAGACCAAGATTGGGGTTTCTGAAGGGGATGATATCTTTGGGCTCAACGTCTTTACTGTTAAAGACAGGATGGCCTCTCTCAAAATGACGGAATTGAGGGCTGTTATCACGGGGGGCACGGGCACCCGCCGCCCTCCCCAGAGAGAAGTAGCCGCTTTCCCGCTTCTCTCGTTCTTCTTTAAACCCTGGTGGGAAGGTGAAGTTAAAACAATGTGACAAAAGTAGAATCAAGGAGTGGTGACATATATTAGGTTACTGATGATTGCTCAGGGACACCTCAGGTAGTGGCGTCACAAGTATTGCTAGGTAAAGAACACCTTTGGCTGTAACAGGATACAGTCAGAGGCAGTAAGTCACATGGATATTCTCCAAAAAGAAAAAAAACAACAACTCTGGCCTCATGAATTTTGTATTTGAGAATTTGGGTTGTAATTGTAGGTCAGTGCTTGCTACTTGACCCTGGTGACCCTGACAGGACATCACTGACCTGCACGCCTGTTGAAGCTATCCCCGATGTGAGCTTCATCCATCCAGGCCCGAGAGGTCCTTCCATGAGGTGGCGGCTCAAGTCGAGGCATTCTCAATGATGGGTATTCATCCTCGGCACTGCCGGAGCCACTCAGCTCCTGGTAGTCACTCGGGTCAAGATGGCTGCTTGGAAGATGTTATAGAATGGATGGAGGTGGACATTAAAAGGAAAGATGAGCAAAGAAAACATGTTGATGGGAAATGATAAGATAAAAAAAACTACAGGATTTCAAAATAGTCACAGTAAATTCATTTTATTTAATTTAAACAAAAAGGACATTATCCATTTAACTATTCTAGATGATCATAACACCGGAAGTACATTATTTATTTACCTTAAAGTACCTAAAGTATACGTTATTTATTGACCTTATCGTACCTAACTATTCTAGATGATCATAACGCCAAAAGAACAACTTGAACTTCTACTGAGAATAAAAAAGAAATAAAATAAAATCACAAGTGACACGGTGAACTTCGAAATATGTAATCCAGTTTGAATTCTTACCTGTCGGCGCTGTCGTCGTCATCTCCGTCCCAGATATTCAGCTCACACTCCGGGCTCAGAATACGCAAAGAGCTCTCGACATGACCTGGACAACCTCGAGTGACATCACAATAGCTGCTCACCGGCGACAAACGGTCCGAATCCTCCTGATAGGATGATCGACATGGACCAATCGCAACTTTAGAGGAGACCACTTTTTCTTCAAATAAATTTACGATCACTTAATTTGGTATTCAAATAATACTGAAATCCGTCCGACAGGTTCTTGTCTCTTTCAACACTCCCTCACCTCCGACACACTCACATGGGCAGTCTGTTGTTCGATTAGGGTTACACCTCTGTAACTTGACTCAGCTTAAGGCCTTGATCATTCATTATTTACATTTTTTTCTTAGCGCAAACTCCCGTTTTAATTTTATCCTGACTTAGATACTCTCTTGTAGAATAGCAGACATGATATACTGCTGTACATATTAAATGGAGAATAGCAGCATATGATAAGACTATAAATAAGGTAACCAAAATATGATATATTACTTTTGGCTATATTATTGAAAATGGATGGATGGATATTTATATTATTTATTATATTTATATATATTATTTAGATTCTAGAATTATGTGGCTCGTGAGTTAAGTGAGACATTATGAAATATAATTTATTTTCTTTTCAAGTATCACATTGTTTGATTCTTTTCTTGTATGAGTAGTTTGTCTCAACACTCAGGATGACTTTTAACCTTCTATTTTGACCCCTACTTCGATTCTCTCTCATCAGGTCCGACTAATCCCATCAGTCATCAAAGATTCTGCCGAGCAACATACTGCACCTTCTTCCTGTCCTATCTCATCTTTCTCACCTTGCTGCTGGTGTCTTTTTCCTCAGCCTGAGAAGAGATCGGCGTTAAGAGCATTCCATTGCCCCGTCTAGTCAGAAGTTTGGCTCCGGTGACGGCGTCGAGAGTGGACGGAGCCGCTTCGGTGATGTCCCCAGCGTCGTGATGAAGGCGCCTTTGACGCAGGCAGTCGTGGCAGCGGGAGGGGTCGAAGATGTTGGGTTGAAACTTGGGGCATACGGGCTCGTCATCGGCGAGAGGCATGATTTTGGAATGTGAAATGTCATCGCATCCTGTGTTGAGAAAAACGTGATATTACAAACAGTATTCCGTTGTTTGATTTGTCCAGGTTATGATTAAATGATTCATCTTGGTGTCATTTTCTCAATAGCACAAACCACTGACATTTAAACAGGGGTGTGTAGACTTTCTATAGTCAGTGTATTTAACAATAGAAAAACACACAGCACACCACCAGACAAAAATGTTAAAATGGTTATTTGTACACCGAAATAACGACAATCAGGAAACAGGTTAATTGCCTAGTTATTTAACCGTTTGGTGATAACCAACCACCGAGAGTAAAAGTGAAACACAATCCAGCTAGGGCCGCTCTCAAAGCAGCACTGCCACCAAGTAGCTGCAAGGTCACTAAATTGCAGATATAAAATCCAGATATAAGAAACAGCAAAGAACATTTGCAAAAGCATTTACAAGAAAACAATGAGCCTTACCTAACAAGAGTAGCGTCTTGTTGCCTGACCACAAGTGCCCATTGACCCCCCAGCAAGCACATGGCTCATCCTCATGGTCTCTATAGTCCCCAACAGCACATCCTTCCTATTGGCTGAGGAGACAATGAGTGAAACAGAAGCATCCACGACAAGAGCTGGCGCCTCTTCAGTAGCGAGGTTAAGAGACTCAGGGGTCGGACCCGGCAGCCTGCAAAAGCCCCTTGTATTAAATATCACGGCTTTAGAAAGCAAAGTGAAACGTCTGTGCTGGTGGCAGGTGCCACGCGTAGGCTCGGGTTAGCGTAAATAAATAAACACGAGAAAGGAGGGGGGCTGAATATATACATTAAACTCACTGAGCCAAGATAAGAAGTGTGACAATGTTTGGGGTTAGCGGAAATATTAAGCTTTAATCAAACTACATTACATTAAGTGTATAAAAATAACACCATGTCAATATCTGATCTTTCAATCCCGTTGACCGTGCTTCTTTCCAGTCATGCGTCGTCTCTGCCACTTGCTGGTCTTCTTGGCACTGATTTTGCTTTCTGTGACTCTCTTGTCAGTCTTGTCCGTCTGCTGGCCTCGTCCTCCTCGTCCTCCCTGCTTTCGTTTTCTCTTTTTGCAGGTGAAGGCGTTGAGTGAGGATGTCAGCGAGCGGATCCTGCATCGTAGGAGGACGGATGGACAAAAGTGCTTAGAATGATTTAAATATATAGATTAGAGTATATAATGAGTAGAAGTCTACTTTTTGTTCAAGATTGGATTGCCAGCCTTTTTTGGCATTGTCATCAGTTTCTCCTCTTGCTCCCCATGATCATTTTCTTTAGGTTCCCCATTGACCTAAGAAGAAAACAAAAGACTTAATTTAAATGTTATGGCTGCCAGTCAAACTGACTTGATGCAAGTCGGTGTGTTGACCTTATTTGTTACTCGTTCAAGCAGGTGATTGTTGGTGAGGTCCAGATCACTGATGGTAGTCACGGTGACTGTGTGGTTCGGATGATCAAACTGAACAGACTCTGTTGTATTGGTGATCACATCTTCCAGATCATCTTCGCTTTCCTCTGCACAATAAACATCACGTTCAACAAATTGTGAAAAATGCATGTGCGCTTCTGACTCACCCAGCGCTTCTTGTCGCTCCTTCAGCATTTTGATATATTCCTTATGCCTCTGAAAGATAGTTATCAAAGTAACACCATTTTGTCTGAGTCAATAATAATATGGCCTCTTGCTTGCCACCTACCTCTTGTCTGACTCGGTTTTGTTCATCCTTGATCTTCTTGCGTATTTCTGCTATAGCTACTTTCCTCCTTTCCACCTTCCGCTTATGGAAACCAGTGAGATATTCCCTGACAGGAAGGAAGATGTATCAATACAATGAGTACAATTTACAAATCCAATATAAGAGTACTTTGAGATTTCTATGTAAGGTAAAGTGCGTTTCGAATAAAGTGTATTATAATAATAATAATTAATAATGCTCGCTTTAATTTGACACTAAGAGATACGTTCTTAGAAAATGTTTGTTTTGTTGTCACAATTTAGAGTGATGTACATTCACCATACTCGAGTTGTTTTACGTTTTCAAATAATAAGGAAATAATATAAAACATTCATAAAGGTTCAGAATTTATAGCGTGTACATGCTACTAGTGCATGCTAACACACAACTAGTGATGCTGTGGCACTAGCAAAAGAATAAATAATAGGGTACACTTACGCCCTCTCTTTGTCGTCAAACGTTACGACGCATTTATTTTCCCTCTTCTTAGATCCAGGCTTGAATTTCGCCTTGTTGGGGACATTACTGTTCTTTTTTCTGTTTTTCATTGTTGTGTATGCTTACTTTCCATGCGCATGTATGTGGGCTGTCTGACGACTTCCGGTGCTGACGGCGTGACTGCGAGGTCGCTAATTAGTTCCGACTGAAAACATGCGAAGAAAGATTTGTTCCTGCAACTGTAAATAGTACGTACCAATTAAAAAAAAAGAAATAAAATGTAAATAGTAAATACGTACAACAAAATGCAATGCATTCTAATTCCAATTGAACCAGGATATTTATTGGTCTAATTCATTGATCAGATATCTATTATTATTTTTATTATTATATCTGAATTGTGATGGAACAGCTAATTGTGGAAAAAGTTCTCCAATTACATAATAGGAAGAAATATAACAATGCTATATTCCTCCATATATGCAACACAGATAAGTAAGAGGGAATCAAATGTCGACTACTAATGGCGACCAAAATAGTGTCATTAATCTTCTGTTTTAAGCCGGCTATATATATCTTGCAGGGTAGGAACAAACAAGAACTTCCACCTCCATCACATTTTTTATTATCAAAACACCAAGATCAAAATAGTGAACAAGACTGAAATTTGGAAAGTAGAAAGGATATTGACAAAAAAATATGTAACATAACATCAGAAAAGCTGTAATAAACCTACCCTATCCATGGCATTGCTGTTCTTTGTGCAGCCAAGAAAGAGAATGATCTGCTCAGTTTGACCTGTAAGAGAATTTTCTGGAAGTTTGCTTCTCTACTCTATAAATCAAAAACAAACAGTAAGCTTTTACACGAATCTAAAATGCTTGTTCTATGTTTTAAATTCCTCACATTAAAATATAATACACACAAATTGTGTCTTTCCTCCCCTCCAGCAAAGGATTATTTTTAAAAAGGATATAATTAAATAAGACACAAAAGCAGGAATGACAGAAGCACCTTGTGCAAGGCAAAAACTACAAATTAAAACGCAAACAGCTTTAAACAATTTCTAACATGATTTTAAAATGTACGTGATATAGCAAAATAGTTCTGTTTAAAATAATGTTTTGCCTAAAAAAAAAATAAAAGAGACATCAGTCAAGATAAAACATTTCCACCGTCGCATTGTTCCACAAGCACATAATTTACATTAAACAAAGATTTGCATTTTTTTTTTTTTCTCCAACGTAATTACCTTCTGAACTTAACTCGGTAAAATAGTTTGACATTTGGAGCAAGGCAGCCATAACTGCTCCTCTGATCCAGCCATTAAAACCAACCAGACAGTAGCGATTGTCAATAATGTCTTCTTCAACGAGGGTTTGACGTTTAAATCTACTTTTAAAAGTTAGTCTATTTGTATTTACAACCGAAACACAAACTGTTCATATTTAATAATCATACATGCACTACAATATGCATGTATCAACATCCTGCATTCCCGGAGTCGCGACACCTTTGCGTGATGTACTGAAAGCTTGCACACTCTTACTTCCAATTCAGAATAACCGACCTTGTGCTGGGGTATTTTCTTTTTTTCCCCCCACAGTATAAACGGACTGCGATTGAGGTAGATATATAAAGCGACTCGACTTAAAATTCAGCATAAACCAGTCTGTCTTCATGTGTATGCATTTGACAGCCCTTAGAATGGAAGCTGGCAAACAGATTTAGAAATTGCAAAGTGGCATTGCACCTCTGCGAGTGCACCAATTTGAAGTTATTTATAAACAGGTCCCTTTTTCTTTGGAAGCCCCATTACACCTGATATTCCTGTTGCGCAATTTTAAATACGAGGCAGTGAGCCAACTTTGTGAATGACCAAAAGGTGGCGAGATTGTTCTAAAGCTGAGCACTGGAGAGATGATGATACAGGCTTAAAAATGTAGGACTGTAAGTTAATCAACAGAAGTGTGTGTTCAGGATGTAACCACGGTCGTGCCACCGCTCAGGCGCATCAGAATCTGTTGACAGTCTTGCAGGGAGCGCCGATCTCCTACCCGCTCCAGCGTGCGTTTGGCCTCGGCCAGCAGGTGGGCACGATGCCCGGGCGGGGTTAACAGAGGCATGGGCAGGTGGCCGCAGGCCAGCAGAATGGCGTGAGCCCGCTCCCTCTCACCTTCTGACGTTAAAATACAAAAGAGACATCAGCATTTTGTTAATTGCTTTTGTTTTGTTGTTTGTAAAATAAATCGCATTCCTTTTTTTTTTTTAGCTAAACAAGAGGAAAAGGCAAAGATATTCTTCACCTGCATTGGGGAGGCCGTTGGTCCTGCGTCGCAGATTGTGATCCAGCAGCTGGTGCGTCCTTGTGGGACTGGCTCCGGCCATCAGCCTCACCGTGGTCTCGTGGAGGAACATCTACAAGCAAAAGAGTCGGGGCTTAAATACACCTGGAGCCGAAAAAAGTCATGAAACAATATTGATGTCATTATTCTGAAGGTCTTGTCACCTTATGCTGGGCCTGTCTGGAGCACTGCGTGAGCTTTCGGAGCGCACTGAGGTCGTTTTGAAAACCAGCCAACTGCGAAGCAGATGCTGGACCCGGTTCCCCATTCGTGCTGCTTCCTCGCTGCCATAAACTGGTCCTCAAGGTCAGTAGAAGGTCGCATACCAAGAGCTCCATCGCCTTAGATGATAAAGACAATTCAGAACATTATTTAACGTCCTCCACTCCCTATTATTTTAAATCAATAAAAAAAAATGACAAAATGCATGTTCACTGTTTCACCATTTATGATGCAACTGTTTTATATATTTATTTTGTGGGCGGTTCAGGAGCAGCGTGCGGAGCTTGGAGGTCTCTGTAATGCACTGCAGGTCCATTGCACTTGGCTTGAAGATCATGCAATGCAACTACAATGCACCACAGCCACCTCCTGCCATCTCTATCGCGCTATAACGTCCACCTCAAGCAATTTAACTAGAAACCCCAAAGAAAAAAAAACTATTTATTTGTTCTTTACCTTGTTTAAGCCATCGCCGGGCTGCCCAAGCGGTACGGAGATGCTGGAGCGCAGGTAGCTGCTAGCTTGGTCACAACGGGACAGACAGGCTGATGTTCCTTCTCCCTTTACAGGTGACAGACTCATCTGAACTGACTTGCAGAGTGACTGCACAGCTTTGGGCAGAGGGTGGCTGGAACAGACAGGAGAAAGAGAAACAGTTCAAGTTAATCTGTCAGACACAGCAATTTGCCCCAAAAAAAAAAAAAAAAAGAGGGCAAAAGTAGTTGGTTGCAATCTGAACATTCTGGGAGCACTTGATGACACGGCACTTACTCAAGAGTGTGCCGTGTCCTTGGCATCCGCTCTGCTTCCACCAACAGAGACCTCACAGTGACATCATCGCCTTGAAGCCAATAGATGGTAGCCTTTAGGACCAACGCCCACCAACGACTCACTGGATCTCTCACTGCCAGACAAAACAAAGATTTCTTTTGATTCCATCTTAAGATTTTAGATGTCAATATTAAATTAATTGCACAATTTTTATAGCCCAAAAAAAAAAAAACTCTAAGAATTCCATGAAGGAAGTTCAATTCAGTTCAAAACTATCCCCAACAAGGAAGTGCGCTAAGTCAAACATAACCACACCTGATGTGATGGTGTGACTGGGAGGAGTTGAGAAGGGAGGAGCAGACGGCGAGTCCTCTGTGCATTTATTCAACTGTTGCAAAAAGTCAAGGGCACTGGAAAACTCTCTGCAAAAAGGAAGCAGACGAGGACATAGCTGAAACGTAATGTCATTGTTTCACACTCCAGTTGAATGAGTGCTGGCAGGGCTCCTGTCATACCCAGAGCTTTGTTTGTGTTTGCATGCTTCAAAGTCATTTTGAGGCTGGATGAGGGTGTGAACGGCTCTCTCCAACAACTTCCTGCAGAAACAACGGTGCAACTGGGCCACTGGGTCTCCTGGAAGGCAAACATTTACAGTTGGGCCGTTTCAAGTATGTCGGCATGTTTCGCTTTTCCCAACAATCAAGTTTGAAGGTCATTTGGACCTGGGTCTCTCTTCGACGTGAACACCCCATCGCTGCTCTCTGACTTCAATGACCAATCGCAGGTTAAAAAGAACTTCCTGGCCAATGGGTTGAAAAGCCAGCGCAGGCCGTCAGGAATGTGCTTTGCTTCGCATTGGTTTGCAAGGCTCTCGGCACAGCTCAGTAAGTAGCCCTGAGAAGAAGAAAAAAAAAAAGTTGTGTAAGTTAAAATCGATACGAGAATAATAAGGTTACGTACGGGCAAACAGGTGAGGTAGAGAGCAGGTAGAGTGCGCATGGCTGCGGCTGCCGTCACGTAGATCTCGGCGAGTTGAGCGGGGGCCATCTTTCCTTGGGCGCTCTCGCTGAGGTTGACAGCACTCAGAGATAGCGACAGGGCCCACCAGCTGCTTCGCTGAGGTAGCTTTCCTACAAATCACAAAACGTGCTCAATTAATTGTTCATTTTTATCGAGATCATCAATTCTTTGAACGATCATCCCAACACTTACCCGTGAGTTGCAGCTGGCTCAGACGATGGTATACCAAGGCGGCATCCTTCGCGCTTGTCCTCGCCTCGTCCCCCTCGTGTTTGCCTCGGATTTGGTGAACCAGCCACCCGAGAGGGGTTGGGCGATGTAAACAATAGCGAATCACGTTCCAGGTCAACGAGCAGACCAGATCCAGTTTGGTGGAAGGCAACGCTCTGGTCAAGATGGACAAGGAAGTCTCTAAACTTGTCAATGCTGCAGCATAATCTCCCTATGAGAGATGGGAATGAGATGACTGCAAGAGCAAAATAGGTTGGAACAGATCATAAAAGTACCAACTGCTTAGAACAACCGTAAAAAACAAAAACGGGACTTCGTTGGAAATGTACTCACTCTCTTGAGGTGAACATCAGCTTGCTTTCGGTGTCTCCAGAAGGACACCGACTTGGGGGAGTGAAGAGGCGTGACGGGTTCCCAGAGGTAGAGCACCCGTACGCAACCCCAAATTGCTCCCAGCCCACTCAGCATCCAAACCGTCACCCATGGCAACAGACAACGCAGCCAAGAGGCTAGGATTCAGAAAGAGAGAGCCCACACAGGGAGATAAATGTCAATCAGATTCCATCTTCATCACAAAAGCTAGCTTTTATTACCCAAATCTTGAGTGGGGCCCGGGAACCAGGATAGAGATCGAGAAGGTCCGTGGCCAGTAGAAAGACTCTCCGAGATCTCCGAATCCAACAAAGAGGGCAGCGGGTTCAGGGAGAGACAGAAGAAGGTCAGGGCACAGAGAAGCAGACGAGAGCCATCCATCACTCCGACAAAGTTAGGAGAGTCTGGCTCACACTTCATCTGGGATCAAAATAAAAGATTGACATAATGTTAAATAGACAATAGATGATAGAAAAAAAAAAAAAAAAAACGATGGCGCCAAACGCCGTGTACATCACCTGATCGTGATCCATTAAGGGGCTGCTGGGCTCAGAGTCCACATTGTAAGGAGAAAACTGTTGAGGGGAAATTGAGCCCAAGTCGGAGGCTGGAGGTGACATAATTGCAATTTCCTCTTTAGGCTCCATATCCTCAGACATTGTCACTGGCCCTGCGATAAACAAAGATGTTAATCAGAATGAATTTGCTATGTGCAGTTACCCATGTGTTACGCTTACTGTTCTTCTGGTTTGCCATCTTGAGAGTCAGATTCTCCTGTCGGAGTTTATGGTTGACCTGTTTCAGGTACTTAATGTAGTCAATGGCTTTACTCAACACTCCCGACTTATGCATCTGAAAGGAAAAATGGAAGGGGAAAACAAATTCATATTTGATTTGCAACATTTGCAATCTGGACCACTTGCGATACACTCTAATAATTCCCATTTGTTAAAAAAAATAATAATAATTCAAATCTCAAATCACTGACCTTGACGTCATTGCCGACAACCAAGTCTCTCAGCTCCACAATCTTGTCATTGATGGACGAGCGGTACCTCTTTTCAATGATGTTGTGGGTGGTCCTTCTCTCACCCTCCTTCACCACCCCTCCTTGGCACAGCCCCGCTGCAGTCAAAGCGCTTTGGTCTATGCCCGAGATGGTGCCGTTTGTGCAGTGAGAGGAGCCCAGGTGTTTGATTGTCAGCTTCTCTCCTCCTCCCAGAACAGAAGTCAGGAGGCTGCTGCCCATCAGCGTCTACAGACACAAAAGCGATTGCTCATGGCATTGCAAGTACTAATAGTCACTCGAATTCTGACGACTAAGGTGGTTCTAATTTAGATATTCTGGTTGTGTTGTAAAAGCACAAATTCATCTTTGGGGTGTATTACCGGCACTTGCAGCGTTGTGTTCTGGAGGGGCGTGGTCAATGTGGTGATCCCTCCTGGGTTTGCCATGGTGGATAGTACCAGGGAATCGGTCTTCAAAATTTGAGGCTGTTGAACCAGAACCTGTTGAAAAGTACAGAATTTGAAGAGTTGACGCGTCTCAATCATCAACTGATGACATGAATAGCAAAGTCGGTACCTGTTGCACTTGCTGCGGCACAGCGTGGACTGTAGTGGGCGCTGTAGAGAGAGTCTGAATGGTCTGACCATTTGTCAGAAGGCGCTGTTGAATTGTCACCGGTTGGAGTTGAGGTGTTGTCACAATGCTCTGCACTTGTGGTTGAAGTACTGGAAGAACATGAGACATGACTAATGAGTACCGGTGATTGGTCAAGAGCCAGATTGGAACTGACTCAATGAGAAGATTGCAACAACATGATGACAGGATTGTCTTCGTCACCTGGGAAACCAGGAGTCGGGCTCTGGTGGTAGATGACCGGGTTTTGGATGAAACGTGACTGCCCACCAGTGGTGGCAATCATCACCGTTTGGGCCGCAGGTGTCTGGATGGGTGTTGGGACCAAAGTGTGAACCGGGAATCGCTGGGTTTGCATCTGCAATGTATAAGGTGAGAAACAAATGATGAAACGATGTCATTTCTTTAAGGTGTTTATCAATAAACTAGTTTTCTGTAAAAAAAAAAAAAGTAATATTACATTTTATCAACAACAAAATGTGCTAGCAGACATTCTTCACTTGGCATGAGTGTAAGAAAATGTGTCAAACCTGAATGGTGGGTTGGGCCACCAGATGGGGTTGGATGGGGTGGACCACCTGAGGCCGCGGCTGAAGGGGCGGTGGAGTACGGGTCACCTGATGCTGTACTGTAGATGGTGTGGCTGTGGAGGGCGACTGAGCAGGGGAGATATTTGGGGGGAGGGAGCCAGACCTGGGCGACAATGTCGGGGGGGCAGAGGGACCAACGCCGGAGTTGTGGTAGGCAACCGGGTTTGATGCAGAGCCCGGGTTTTGATTGGCTGGTCGAGGGGTGGTGCTTAGAGTGTCCAGCTCCTCAAATAAGTCGGGATCAAGCTGGAGCATCTCTGAAGAGAAACATTTTGAGGATACATCAAGATAATTTATTGCATATATAGAAGATGTACAGGATGTTAGCATAAATTAATGACCCAAATGATCAATGCATAAAAATGTAAATTTATTTGACCATAAACTATTAGCATAAGGAAACTTTGCAAGTACTCTACCTATTGTGACAGTAACACTGGTAAGGACTTTGTATGTCCTTGAGTAAAAGTGAAAAGCATTACTCAATCGTGAAGGGTCTCTGTCGGTACACCTGAAGCGTGTCAAAGCTCTTTTTATGGCAGAAAGATAAGAGAAGAAATAGCAGCCAATGTTGCAGATCGACCTTGAGGGAGGCACACGTACATGCAGACGCAGCTTCTGCTTTTGGCCTTGAAAAAAATGATGTGCTGATGGCCCACAAAGACAAGCAGAGCTGTAAAAGTGAAATCTCAGTCTTGTTGTGGTGCTGATGTCGTTGAAACTCAATTGCTTCGTGAAGCTTTAAATGGAATTTTAATATATTATATAGGAAATATTGGGATGCGCAACAACTGTTTCCGTTGACTCCCCCGAAATATACCAGGATACGACTTGTGGGCCCGATTGCGTAACCCTATTTCTAATGCAGCTACAAGGAAATGAAATTATTGTCCATCCTTGTGCACTGAGAAAAATAACCATTCGTATGAATGTCAATACTGTCAATAACTGTTTTATTTTTCTCCAGCTGACGAAATCTTATGAGGAAATAATCACGGGCAGTCCAACCTGCCAAAATAAACCACCCGGAACAACAACAGAAAAAAAAGCATAGCAGTCTGGGGTGCGAACACACGGTAACTTTTAGGATCAAACATGACCTCATGGTTGAAATCCTGCCAAAAACTACATCGAGTCATTGTCATAAATAAGCATAGAGTATTTTGTCAGAGTGGAAAAGGGGTACAGCCTTTATGGCGACCGAGCAGAATTGAACCGTTCATACCAACAATTCAGCGTTTGCCACCATTTATTCAACTTGGACACTCAAGCAAAAGATTTTCATGTTATTGCAGATGAACACATTTATGCTGACAGATACACAAAGCCAGGCATGAGTGCACCTCAATAGGGGGGAAATTGTTGGGCAGTAGCCCCCAGATGCCGCAGACAATGAGGATGGGTGTTGTGGCCTTCTTAGTGAAAAGAAAGAAGGTTATGCAACTGTAGTCCCAGAGAGAGTAATAAGGGAGCGGGACAAGCGCATACATGCGTGTAAAATGGTTCAACGAAACAAGTCTCAAACTTGATTGAAAAACCAGATTTTGATCATTTTATGCTCTTAAAGATATGTTGAACTTCAGTGCATCTATGCTCATTTCAGTTCGGCTATCTAACCCTGAATTACACTGATGAGATTAAAAAAAAAAAAAAGTTGTTTGAACATAATGATGTTTAATTATAAAATGTTTACTTTTTGTTTGATTCGTTTTACAGTTAACTTGACTTATTTGCAGAAGTGTGCAAAGTGAGTCTTTTCTTCAAAGTGATCTTATGGGATAGTGTTTTATTTCTCGGAATAACGTAAAATGTGTTTTATTAAGTTTACATTTATATTACGTTTAAATGCGTTAAAAGCGTGTGTGTGGAGGGTGTAAAACTGCACGTGGAACTGGAATTAATGCCATGATAAATGGGGGTTCACTGACATCCATTGAAGTGGTCAAGTATCTTCAATCATCAATACATTTGAATGACAACATGCCTAATACTGAATGGCAGCTCATTGATTACCTTGCTAGAAATGACAATAAAACTAAGCCCGTTTTCTCTATTTATTAGACTGCAATAAATGACAGACGCGCTTCTTACGCTGCTCCAGACTCGCAAATGCTTACCAGACTGAGGGGAAACTGGAAGAATAAAGCCAAATAAACACAAACACGGTTTTCAGTGACATGACAACTCACCATAAATGTCCCCTACTGTTAATCCATTTCCAAATTCCGCTAAAGGCTCCATTGGTGGCATGTACTCTCCACAGTCCATCCTTGACCGCCGTCACCGAGTCGCCTCGGATAAAACAGGACTGTCGGGTACAAATGTCTAAGTACGCAGGGCTCTCGTAATTAGTTATTGTACTCACAAGTGAAAGTTGGACAACACCAGTGCCTCAAAAGAGGCAGCGGTCTACCCGGCTATACTCATTTAAAATGATATTTCCTGAAGACGACGCCATGTTGTTTTGGCGTTACGTCATTCACAAATAGACGCGGTGGTTTAAAACGGGCTCAGATTGGTCCAAAACAACGTGTTGTTGTCAGCAGACCAGACAGGATTGACCAATGACAAGACCGTATTCTTCATGGCCTGATAGTACGTCATCAGATACTCATGCGTTATTTCAACAAACCCCGCCTCTAACACGCCCTCCCGAGGAGGAGTAGGGAACCGCACTTGGCAAATGTAACACATTGATAAAATGCTTATGTCCCATAAATAGAAATTAAAAATAGAAGCGGGACACCTGAATAATTTCCGTCTCCCGCCTACCGATGACATGATGAGTTCAATAAGTTTCATCATTTAAAACATGAACCTTAGATGGTGTAGCTTGGATTCCCTTGTATAGACAGAATACCAGAGGATCAGACGTCTTGAAAAGTGCATTTACCGTTTTTTTCCATGTATAATGCGCCCCCATGTATAATACGCACCCTAAAAATGTCATGATGCTGGAAAAAAGCCTGTACCCATGTATAATACGCACCCAAATTCTGACTCCTACTTAAGTCCGTGAACGTAAAATTATTTCAGAAAAAAGATCATCTTTGGGAACAACCGGATGTTATTCTGTCGGTCAGTATCACTGTGCATGCGCTAGCAACCTCAATAGCGAAGAAATGTTTCGGATTTGTGTAGGGTACAGTGTGACAGCAAACAAGCAGGTGATCGAGCAGGCGTCTGATACGAGAGCATTGTGTTCGTATGGAGCGTGTTTGAAGTGAACAGCAGAGAAGAAAGCGCATCTGTAATGGCGGCCTCCGTATCATATCAGGATTTAAAAAAAAAAAAAAAACTTTTTTTTTTTTTTTTTTTTTTTTTTTTTTTGTACCCATGTATAATGCGCACCCCAGATTTTAGGACAATAAATTAGTTAAATTTTGCGCATTATACATGGAAAAAAACGGTATTTGTTTGTTTGTCATCATACAGTCCATCACAAATAAGGGATGAATATTTTTACTAAACAAGTGGGGATAAAGCGGTACAGAAAATGGATGGATTACAGTAATAACCTAAACCTACTTGAAAATAAGAACAAAAATGCAGACATTTCATTAGTTACTTCACAAACAAAATGAATAATTTGATAACAGATTATTTTATGAAGCCCAAAAGTATTTATCATCTTCCACATTTTTAACACACCATTTTCTAAAATCAAGGCAATTTTCATATTTCAAAAAAGCAATGTAGAAAAATATGTATTGTATTTTGTATTGTATTGTATTTTAAACCCTAACCAATCTGGCACAATGACAAAATCATAAATTCCCCCATAGCTAATCATTGGTTATCAGAGTACAGTGAAGAAACTAGACTTAAAATAATTTGGCTCCATCTTTTCTGCAATAGTTTGTGTTAGAATAATTAGTTTTGCTGAAGCGCTGGTCGGCCTGAAACCGAAGGTCACATATCTTCGCTCAAGTCAGCATATGTGCCGGAGTCATTTGGGGAGTCCTTATACTCCCTTCCTTGTCTTATCTGTGAGAGGCCCTCACTAGTTAGAAACAGAACATCTTTGTTCTTTGTTAGTTCAAGAGAAGTCCTTTCTCTGTTAATTGCTTTTGTCCGAGACAGTTTTTAGTTATCCCATATTTACTCAATGTTTGTTTACGTGGACTTCATGCAAGTTATTTATTTAACATCTATTTAACGTTTGTTGGAGTGTATGCACGAGAGGTATCTGATTATTTACTCATTATTATTATTGTATGAAATGTAGCAAGAAAGTCTAGAGCAGGGGTGGGCAAACTTTTTGACTCGCGGGCCGAACTGGGTTCTAAATTTGGACCGGAGGGCCGAACCAGGAGCAGATGGACGTAGGCTTTGTGTGAAGTCATATAAGCGACCTGCAAAGGTCATTGCATAAAAGATTTTGGCCTTTAGTAGGTAGTAAAGCATGGATATTCCAAACAAGTTTTTTGAAAACAAACACATTTATTAACAGCATTAAAAAAAAAAAAAAAAAATTCACAAAAAAACTGCTATCAGTGATTCTCATAAAATACGACACTGTTATTATGAATAACAGTCTCCATCACTTCAGTGCCTGCAGGTCAGATTAATGAAAGATGTTTATCTTCACATCAAACGGCAAACATTCTGACCAAATATTCTTGAATTCTTGAAGAATCGGTGAAAGCATACATCCAAATAAAGTAATCAAAACAGCAACACGGTGAGGGGTATCTGAAAATCAGAGCAGAGTTTTAACTCACAAACACCTGGTAACAGAGGTGAGGAAACGGGAAACACTTCCTCAAAGTAAGCCTTAAGAACTTTACAGGTTAAGATTAGTCGCAAATAGGTGGTGCATCAATGTCCTTGAGCATCCTGCATTGTTTGAAAATGAGAATGGTCGCTAGTTTCAATCCCTGCTATGTGTACAAATCATATTCAAAATGCATTTTTTTACAATAAACTTGAGAGCCTCCCGTTCATTTTCAGTGGGAATAGTGTTGTTGGTCTCCCTTTTTTGCTAGTACGTCATAGACGAGGTTGCCAACCATCTTAAGAACAGACTCTGCATTCCTGGGGTCACGGATCGGCCAAGGCCATGCGGCACACAACATTATTAGCTAGTTGAACAGCGTTGCTACATTCACACTCTCCCCTCCCTTTAGTGTAGCAACGCCTCTTGTAACCAGGGCAACCCAATATAAAAAGAGGAGAAGACAACCAGTATTCTTTTGCTCGCGAGGAGAATTAGGTAGAGGGCCCAGTTCACACACCTCCACCAATTCTGACCTGCCCTACCGTCATCTCCTCTTTTTATATTGGGTGCATGACTTTTTTGAGTCTTTGGTTTTATCTACAACCGCTTTCACAGCGGGAGATAACACTCCTGCAACCTTCGTAATCCCAACCACTGCATCTGCAACAGTATTTCCGGCTGCAGCAGCACCAGTCCCAGCACTCAGAGCCGCCCCTGTGCCCAAGGAAGCCCCCAAACCTGCGGAAGCCGCGAGAGCAACACCTCCGACACGACCAACCTGCACAAGAGTATCCACAACTCCCTCTTTCACACTCTCTGCTTCGTAGCCAGCAATGATTCCCATTCCACCGCCGACAAGTCCCCCAGCAGCTGCCCCGATAGCCAAAGCGGTATTTCCCGAGGCTGCGGCAACTATGCCGCTCACAGCTCCGGCGGCACACGCTCCGGTAAGCTCAGCAGCAGCGAGGCCAACGGCACCCCCCACAACACATGCCGAGAAGCCAGCTATCAAGGGGACAGCGACGCCAAAGGCGACCCCGACTGCCAGGCCTACAGCGCCGGCAGCCACTATGCGCTTCAATATAACCATCAACTTTGGAGAGGGAGCAACCTTTCGCAGGATTTTCCTCAAGGCGCGAGTCAATTTACCCTCGGGTTTCTGATCTTGCCTCAGCTTCCTGATGCTTTGAGGAGCAGGCTGACTTTCTTCATTGTTAGTCTCCAATTCCATTTCCTGGTTCCTTTTCTGCTCTTCCCTTATCGCTGCCTCTGCCTCTTTAAACATAGCGTTCGTGTAAAACTCTGTTTTGCTCTCCTTCACCATCTTGTCGACCTTCAACATGAGTTCTTGAACCTGCGTCGCATTACCGTAGTTTTCCTTATTGTTAAACACGTGGTACCTGCCCCCGCATTTGTCAATGAGCTCTCTAAGACAATCAGGACTCTCTTTCAGGTATTCATCAAACTCCAAGCCTTGAAGATCATCTCCCTTGGTAAAGAGAACTATTGTGTGGTATTTGACAGCGTCATCTCCAAATATGTTGGCCAGATGGTTGACAGCCTGGGCCTCGTGATCTGTGTAACGTCCAATGGGCACCACCAAGAGAAAAGCATGGAGCCCAGGAGAGGTATAGTACAGACACTTGGCCATTTCTGTATAAATCTCCTCCTCACTGAGGTGAGTGTCCCCAAAGCCTGGCATGTCAACCACCGTAATCTTCCTCATTCTCTTCTGGTCATCATCAAAAGCACGATCAATGCTCCCAGACTGGCATTTCCGGGTCACTGAGCTGGCACTCAACTTTGCCTCGAACTCTACTTCGCCAAAAACGGTGTTCCCTGATGAGCTCTTGCCAGATCCTGTGTTCCCAACCAGAACCAGCCTGATTTCTTCAAGTTCTGCGATGCCCATCATGTCAACTGGCTCGTGCCGTTCTGCACTCCGTGATGGCAAAGCTGCACAAAACGTGTTAAAAGTCATTAATATCCAGAATGAACTTGCTCATTGTAAATGTTAGCATGCGACAACATGCACAATTTGTGTCACAAATTTGGATCCAGCAGTATAGTGTACAGATATCGTATAATTACAATTAAAGTTTTAACCATCCCATGTTAGACATTATAAATTGATTTCTTCAAGTATTTCTTAATACATTTCAGGAAATAGGAGATTACTGCACTTTGAGGGAAGTAAAAAAAGTCGCGCTTACACAAGTGGTCACGTAAAAAAGGTTTAGCGAGCTTCCTCCCAGCTTGTCACTTCCGGACCCCGGTTGAAGTTTACTACAATATTCACACAATTAAACAAATGAGAATTAAACATTGTACAGGTTGGGAATGAATTAGCATATAGGTAATTAATTGGAGTAGTAAAACAGAGCACATATAAATAACCCCAAACTTTTTATATATAATCTTTTCTCTACTCTGTGGAAACAATGATTGGAGTTTAGTGTTTTTTTTCCTATGTGCACCAGCCAAGCACCACGCCTTGTCCTTCGTGAACCCCATTCTTCAAAGGTCAAACGTTACAAATAAATCCGCAAAGTAGCAGATTCGTGAAAGGTGAAGCGCAAAGTGGCGAGAAATAGAAATACCGAAAGGACGTAGCAACTAGCAATCTGTCGAAAGACTCAGCAAGCTATCAAAATCAAGGTACATCATCACAAATCGTTTCAAATACTTTACCCAGGTCTTGCTACGTCGACCTATGCCAGTAGTTAACAGTGCTTGCAGATCGTTTGAAGTGCTGCAAAAATGGCAGGTGATCTACTTATATGGCGATATAGGAAGAAGCATTAAGAGTTCAGGAAGTTCAGCAACCACTTGGGTAGGAAACCAGAAAACATAAGAACAGCAAAGCAGAGCAGCAAGCACATATTCGTAGTAATAACGTGGTAAAGCATTCGTCGTAATATTGAAATAAAGAAAGAAAAAGAGAACGCATGATAACATATATATACATTTTTCCAACAGTAAAAAAAAATAAAAAAAATAAAAAGTACGTGGTCCACCCCTCGACACACATTGGCTGACAAACAGGCACATTGACCCTTCCCCACCCAAACAAGCTTAGACTTAGAACTGTCACTTTTTAATTCCATTTCATCCTAAATAAATGGCTTGTTCATTCTGTGGTGACAATGTCCATCCTTGACCGCCTTCACCGAGTCGCCTCGGATAAAACAGGACTGTCGGGTGCAAATGTCTAAGTACGCAGGCCTCTCGTAATTAGTTATTGTATTATTGTATAGACCAGACAGGATTGACCAATGACAAGACCGCATTCTTCATGGCCTGATACTACGTCATCAGATACTCATGCGTTATTTCAACAAACCCCGCCTCTAACACGCCCTCCCGAGGAGGAGTAGGGAACCGCACTTGGCAAATGTAACACATTGATAAAATGCTTATGTCCCATAAATAGAAATTAAAAATAGAAGCGGGACACCTGAATAATTTCCGTCTCCCACCTACCGATGACATGATGAGTTCAATAAGTTTCATCAGTTAAAACATGAACCTTAGATGTTGTAGCTTGGATTCCCTTGTATAGACAGAATACTAGAGGATCAGACGTCTTGAAAAGTGCATTTATTTGTTTGTTTGTTTGGGATCATAAAGTCAATTTCAAATAAGGGATGAATATTTTCATTAAACAAGTGGGGATAAAGCGGTACAGAAAATAGATGGATTACAGTAATAAGCAAAACCTTCTTGAAAATAAGAACAAAATTGCAGACATTTCATTAGTTACTTTACAAACAAAATGAATCATTTGATAACAGATTATTTTATAAAGCCCAAAAGTATTTATCATCTTCCAGATTTTTTTTGGCCACATTTATAACACGCCATTTTCTAAAATCAAGGCAATTTTCATATTTCAAAAAAGCAATGTAGAAAAATATAAAGTGTATTATTTTAAACCCTAACCAATCTGGCACAATGAGAAAAACATAAATGCCCCCATATTTAATCATTGGTTATCAGAGTAGTGAAGAAACTAGACTTAAAATAATTTGGCTGCATCTTGTTAGGATACGGATTTTAGCTATTGATCTGACTCCAAATTGTGATCAACACTTAACACAAGAATTACTATGTTCTAATCCACACACTGGCGCACCTAACAATTTTGCGAGTTCGTTCTGTCAAAGAGAAGACCAGTAGATCAATCAGACCGAATTTACCAATTGTTTAATCCTGACAAAGCAAGCTAATACAGGCGCCTGGGTCTTGGGTCCTTAACACAAAAACCCGTGTGCCTTCGTGACCAGAAAAGACGACACATTCTTCCGGGTTGCCCAGTTTTAAAGAAACACAATATGAATATTCAAATATGCAGAAGATTGTGTGGTGATTGGTCGCTGGTCGATGGTCATCTCCTCCTCGTTTGGGTTTTCCCCTGCTCAGCACAGGTGTCTGGACCACAAAGACGAGTTGTTTTTCGCGTTCCCATCGGCCTTGTTATATGCTCCCTTCCTGGACCTCCTGTTCCACAATACTTTGAAGAGAACAAATTCATGTAGCCTGCACATTCCTTTCCACTTATTAAGCGACCACACTACTACTAAAAATTATATTGATATGATTATATGTGTCTAACGCAGCTAATGTGTCTAATCAAATGTGTTTGCAAACTGCCGAAAGTACATTTCCCTTTAATCTATTCTGTAATAGTTTGTGTTACACCTCTTAAGAGGAGTTTTTTTGTGTCTTCTTATGAGGTGTAATAACGCTTTTCCAACCTTCAAAATCCCACGCATTGCATCTGCAACAATATGTCCGGCTGCAGATGCAACCGCGAGAGCAACATCTACGACACTACCAACCTGCACAAGAGTATTCAAAACTCCCTCGTTCACACTCTTTGCTTTGTAGCCAGCAAAGCCTCCTATTCCACCGCCGACAAATCCCCCAGCAGCTGCCCCGACAGCGATGCCAACGGCACCCACCCCAACTGTAAAGGGGACAGTGACGCCAAGGGCGACCCCGAGTCCCAGGCCTACAGCGGCGGCAACTGCTATGCGCTTCCTTTTCTGCGCTTCCCTTATCGCCTCTGCCGCTTTAAACATAGCGTTAGTGTATAACTCTGTTTTGCTCTCCTTCACCATCTTGTCGACCTTCAACATGAGTTCTTGAACCTGCGTCGCATTACCGTAGTTTTCCTTATTGTTAAACACGTGGTACCTGCCCCCGCATTTGTCAATGACCTCTCTAAGACCATCAGGACTCTCTTTTAGGAATTCATCAAACTCCAAGCCTTTAACATCATCTCCCTTGGTAAAGAGAACTATTGTGTGGTATTTGACAGCGTCATCTCCAAATATGTTGGCCAGATGTTTGACAGCCTGGGCCTCGTGATCCATTTTACGTCCAATGGGCACCACCAAGAGAAAAGCATGGAGCCCAGGAGTGGTATGGTCCAGACACTTGGCCATTTCTGTATAAATCTCCTCCTCACTGAGGTGAGTGTCCCCAAAGCCTGGCATGTCAACCACCGTAATCTTCCTCATTCTCTTCTGGTCATCATCAAAAGCATGATCAATGCTCACAGACTGGCATTTCTTGGTCACTGAGCTGGCACTCGCCTTTGCCAGGAACTTTTTTTGGCCCAAAATGGTGTTCCCTGATGAGCTCTTTCCAGATCCTGTGTTCCCAACGAGAACCAGCCTGATTTCTTCCAGCTCTGTGATGCCCATCATGTCAACTGGCTCGTGCTGTTCTGCACTCTGTGATGGCAAAGCTGCACAAAACGTGTTAAAAGTCATTAATATCCGGAATGAACTTGCTCATTGTAAATGTTAGCATGCGACAACATGCACAATTTGTGTCACAAATTTGGATCCAGCAGTATAGTGTACAGATATCATATAATTACAATTAAAGTTTTAACCATCCCATGTTAGACATTATAAATTGATTTCTTCAAGTATTTCTTAATACATTTCAGGAAATAGGAGATTACTGCACTTTGAGGGAAGTAAAAAAAGTCTCGCTTACACAAGTGGTCACGTAAAAAAGGTTTAGCGAGCTTCCTCCAAGCTTGTCACTTCCGGACCCCGGTTGAAGTTTACTACAATATTCACACAATTAAACAAATGAGAATTAAACATTGTACAGGTTGGGAATAAATTAGCATATAGGTAATTAATTGGAGTAGTAAAACAGAGCACATATAAATAACCCCAAACTTTTTATATATAATCTTTTCTCTACTCTGTGGAAACAATGATTGGAGTTTAGTGTTTTTTTTCCTATGTGCACCAGCCAAGCACCACGCCTTGTCCTTCGTGAACCCCATTCTTCAAAGATCAAACGTTATAAATAAATCCGCAAAGTAGCAGATTCGTGAAAGGTGAAGCGCAAAGTGGCGAGAAATAGAAATACCGAAAGGGAAACGAGCCACCTTAGGACGTAGCAACTAGCATTATGTCGAAAGACTCAGCAAGCTATCAAAATCAAGGTACATCATCACAAATCGTTTCAAATATTTTACCCAGGTCTTGCTACGTCGACACTGCTTGCAGGTCGTTTGAAGTGCTGCAAAAATGGCAGGTGATCTACTTATATAGGAAGAGATTGTGAGGGGCGGTGACAGCCACTCGACCATTGATAGATGATTGATAGACACAATGCCGTTACAGGGCATTGTTTTCTCTGCAGCTGCATTCCGCCGACCCAGATGTAACCTCGCACCTTTTCTGGGGTAAAACATAAGAACAGCAAAGCAGAGCAGCAAGCACACATTCGTAGTAATAACGCGGTAAAGCATTCGTCGTAATATTGAAATAAAGAAAGAAAAAGAGAACGCATGATAACATCGGATAAAACAGGACTGTCGGGTGCAAAGGTCTAAGTACGCAGGCCTCTCGTAATTAGTTATTGTATTATTGTATAGACCAGACAGGATTGACCAATGACAAGACCGCATTCTTCATGGCCTGATACTACGTCATCAGATACTCATGCGTTATCAGGGCTCGAAACTAACGATTGCCCGATTGCCCGGGGCAAGTAGCGATGGCAGACGGGCAAGTAGAATTTTTCCTCACTTGCCCGAACTTGCCCTGCCATAATACCATGTTTTCAAGCTGTAAAAAGACGATTTTGTGCATAATTTCTCGCAACTTCTGCCGCTTCTGGTCCGACATTTTGTTTTCTAGGGAGCGGTTAGTTTCTCGTGTAAGTCTGCAATACATTGATAACGGCAAAGCGCTTCGTAATTAAATGCATGCTCCCTCACCCGTCCCTGGCTCTTCTGCGCCTGCGCACCAGCAGAGCTTGTTTCCGTGTCGGGCAAGTGAAAATCCACTCCAAAAAAATTCGGGCAAGTAAAATTTTGTTTCGGGCAAGTAAAATTTTCTCCAACTTGCCCGAGGGCAACTTGGGCAAAAAATAAGCTTCGAGCCCTGCAAACCCCGCCTCTAACACGTCCCCCCGAGGAGGATTGGGAACCGCACTTGGCAAATGTATCACATTGATAAAATGCTTATGTCCCCTAAATAGAAATTAAAAATAGATGCGGGACACCTGAATAATTTCCGTCACCCGCCTACCGATGACATGATGAGTTCAATAAGTTTCATCATTTAAAACATGAACCTTAGATGTTGTAGCTTGGATTCCCTTGTATAGACAGAATACTAGAGGATCAGACATCTTGAAAAGTGCATTTATTTGTTTGTTTGGCATCATACAGTCCATCACAAATAAGGGATGAATATTTTTATTAAACAAGTGGGGATAAAGCGGTACAGAAAATAGATGGATTACAGTAATAAGCAAAACCTACTTGAAAATAAGAACAAAAATGCAGAAATTTCATTAGTTACTTTACAAACAAAATGAATCATTTGATAACAGATTATTTTATCATCTTCCAGATTTTTTTTGGCCACATTTATAACACACCATTTTCTAAAACCAAGGCAATTTTCATATTTCAAAAAAGCAATGTAGAAAAATATAAAGTGTATTATTTTAAACCCTAACCAATCTGGCACAATGAGAAAAACATAAATGCCCCCATATTTAATCATTGGTTATCAGAGTACTGTGAAGAAACTAGACTTAAAATAATTTGGCTGCATCTTTTGTGCAATAGTTTGACAATATTTTAGTGTTAACGCTTTAGTGTTCATCTTTTGCATGACACCTCATAAGTAGACTTTTGTGAGTCTTTGGTTTTATCTACAACTACTTTCACGACAACAGTGGCAGGTAAGAACGCTCCTGCAACCTTCGCAATCGCAACCACTGCATCTGCAACAGTATTTCCGGCTGCAGCAGCAGCAGGGGCAACTTGCACAGTGTCCTGAACTACATGTGCCCCTGTTGCAGCATAAGAAGTTGTGCCTGTTCCTGCAGCCAAAGTTCCAGCTGAGGTTGGGCGATTTTGCGCTGCCAACGGAGCTAAACCAATGTTGGCTGCACCTGCACCAGTCCCAGCACTCAGAGCCACCCCTGTGCCCAAGGAAGCCCCCACAACTACGGAAGCCGCGAGAGCAACAACTCCGACACTACCAACCTGCACAAGAGTATCCGAAACTCCCTCTTTCACACTCTCAGCTTCGGAGCCAGCAATGATTCCCATTCCACCGCCGACAAGTCCCCCAGCAGTTGCCCCGATAGCCAAAGCGGTACTTCCCTTGGCTGCGGCAACTACGGCGCTCACAGCTCCGGCGGCAGACGCTCCGGTAAGCTTAGCAGCAGCGAGGCCAACGGCACTCCCCGCAAGATGTGCCGAGAAGGCAGCTGTCAAGGGGACAGCGACGCCAAAGGCGACCCCGACTGCCAGGCCTACAGTGCCGGCAGCCACTATGCGGTTCGTTTTCTGCGCTTCCCTTATCGCCTCTGCCGCTTTAAACATAGCGTTAGTGTAAAACTCTGTTTGGCTCTCCTTCACCATCTTGTCGACCTTCAACATGAGTTCTTGAACCTGCGTCGCATTACCGTAGTTTTCCTTATTGTTAAACACGTGGTACCTGCCCCCGCATTTGTCAATGAGCTCTCTAAGACCCTCAGGACTCTCTTTTAGGTATTCATCAAACTCCGAGCCTTGAAGATCATCTCCCTTGGTAAAGAGAACTATTGTGTGGTATTTGACAGCGTCATCTCCAAATATTTTGGCCAGATGGTTGACAGCCTGGGCCTCGTAATCTGTGTAACGTCCAATGGGCACCACCAAGAGAAAAGCATGGGGCCCAGGAGCGATATGGTACAGACAACTGGCAATTTCTGTATGAATCTCCTTCTCACTGAGGTGAGTGTCCCCAAAGCCTGGCATGTCAACCACCGTAATCTTCCTCATTCTCATCTGGTCATCATCAAAAGCACGATCAATGCTCCCAGCCTGGCATTTCTTGGTCACTGAGCTGGCACTCAACTTTGCCAGGAACTCTTTTTGGCCCAAAATGGTGTTCCCTGATGAGCTCTTGCCAGATCCTGTGTTCCCAACCAGAACCAGCCTGATTTCTTCCAGCTCTGTGATGCCCATCATGTCAACTGGCTCGTGCTGTTCTGCACTCTGTGATGGCAAAGCTGCACAAAACGTGTTAAAAGTCATTAATATCTGGAATGAACCTGCTCATTGTAAATGTTAGCATGCGACAACATGCACAATTTGTGTCACAAATTTGGATCCAGCAGTATAGTGTACAGATATCATATAATTACAATTAAAGTTTTAACCATCCCATGTTAGACATTATAAATTGATTTCTTCAAGTATTTCTTAATACATTTCAGGAAATAGGAGATTACTGCACTTTGAGGGAAATAAAAAAAAGTCTCGCTCACACAAGTCGTCACGGAAAAAATGTTTAGCGAGCTTCCTCCAGGCGTGGCACTTCCGGACCCCGGTTGAAGTCGACTACAATATTCACACAATTAAACAAATGAGAATTAAACATTGTACAGGTTGGGAATAAATTAGCATATAGGTAATTAATTGTAGTAGTAAAACAGAGCACATATAAATAACCCCAAACTTTTTATATATAATCTTTTCTCTACTCTGTGGAGTTGGAGTTTAGTGTTTTTTTTCCTATGTGCACCAGCCAAGCACCACGCCTTGTCCTTTGTGAACCCCATTCTTCAAAGATCAAACGTTATAATCCGCAAAGTAGAAGATTCGTGAAAGGTGAAGCGAGAAATAGAAATACCGAAAGGGAAACGAGCCACCATAGGACGTAGCAACTAGCATTATGTGGAAAGACGCAACAAGCTATCAAAATCAAGATACATAATCACAAATCGTTTCAATCGTACTTTACCCAGGTCTTGCCACGTCGACATATGCCAGTAGTTAACACTGCTTGCAGGTCGTTTGAGGTGAGACTGACCTTGTTTGCATCACCCACTTCTTTTAATGCGTAGTCGTGGTAAAAAAAAAATAAAAAATAAAAATAAAAATGGGTGGTCCACACCTCGACACACATTGGCTGACAAACAGGCACATTGACCCTTCCCCACCCAAACAAGCTTAGACTTAGAACTGTCACTTTTTTTTTAATTCCATTTCATCCTAAATAAATGGCTTGTTCATTCTGTGGTGACAATATGCCTTCATCGGGCAAAACAGAGATACACATTCTAAGGAGATTCGAATCTAATGCATGAGTTTGAATGTTTACATTAGTATTGTAGGAAAGGTACAGGTAATGTAGATTACAGTTATTCAGATGTGCATTTGATCACAAAAGTAGTTTTGGTTACCTAATTCAGCTAGATAATGGGTGGGGGTGGGGGGACATTTTTGCAAACACAGGCTTGTTCTAGCCTTTCACAGTCTACATTGGATCTCACCCTGCTGAGAATATAAATACATCAATAATCAGCATGTTTTTGTTGTGTTTTTGTGCTCTCGCCAGCAAGTCCAGCAGCAAGTGCACAACCAAACACCTGAACATTTGATCACTCAGCTGTTTTTTTTTTCCCCCTTTCATATTTTTTTTCTTTTTAGCAGGAAAGTAATGTTGTGGCTGGTGTGCATATTTTAACAGTCAGAATGATATAAATCCAAAATGGAAAATTAATACTGTGCAGACAGCATACTCAGAGAAAAGGTGTGGCATTGTTTGGCCATTGGTTTCTTGTAAAACAAAAGTGAAAGTATCTTCATTGGTTTCTTGTAAAACAAAACTGAAAGTGTCATACGGATTTAAAATAGACAGTCAATCTAGACAAAACAGCACAATCTGGTGGAAAGCTTTGAAGTCAATAACATACACGAACCTAATTCCAAAACACATATTTAAACCTTATTGTAACCTTAAATGCTTGATGATAATCTCATAATAAATCAGTCAAAGAGTACAGCGATTCTGAACCCCCCCACCCAAAAATACCTTTTTTTTTTTTAAACATCACGTCGATGTTTTGTATGATCTTCCTCGATACACGTCTTTCGTGACGGCCACTTTTCTTACTCTGTAATCAGAGTCTGCGAGGTAAACCTTCTTGAATTGCTTGTTCCCTTCTTGTTTCTCCCTCTTCACTAAGCCTTGTTGAGGTACGTTGCTATAGCTCGCCGCGGGAGCGAGATATGCGAGGGCCTTTTCGGATTTCTTTCCTCTTCTCCTCCTTCCTCCTCCTCTTCTCTTCCTCCCTCAGGATCTTCTGGAAGGCCTCCGCAGTGTGAAGGACCTGAGGCCGGAAGAATGAGACGCCTCAGATAAATTCCAGCGTATAGCAGTCAAGTAAAAACATATTTGTATATATTGGACGGTCTCTTGTTTTATTTTATTTTTTTAACAGCAATTTGCCGGCCTCTCCAGCAGAGGGCGCTCTTATCTAAACGCACTGTATGAATAAGAATTAGTAGTTGACGTTTTACTTACATCATCTCTTTCTGTCCGGTAAGGGTTGATAAAGTCTGGAGATTTTTCGATTATTCCCAGTTCCTGCGACATCTATGAGATGGGAGGAGCAAGAAAGTACAGAGGAAAGCATAGTTCAAATAAAAGAAATAAAAAGAAAGATATATTAGCGTTATCAGACTCATTCATTCATTCATTCATTCATTTTCTATACAGCTAATTCATTTCAAGGTCGTGGGTGGGTACCGACAACTCTGCCAAATTCAAAACAAAACCTCACTTCATGCTGCAATTAAAAATAAATATCTAATAATAATTTGGTCATCTTACCAGTGAAAGGACATGTTGATGGGCTCCTCCTGTGAAAACTCCAGTCTGGTTACAAAAATTAAGCCCCCAGCGAAGCAGTCCACTCCAGTCAGCGTTCCGATCAAAATAATGGTGAACAATGCGAGGAAAGCGCAGCGCCACGTCGCCAAAAAATGCTGTGTTTTCCACGATGTGGGAATAAGCTGGAGAGAGTCATTGCAAGCGGGTTAATCGGAAGAAATAATCGAGCCGCTGACAAAACGCTCAGAGTAAAGTGATCGATGAAAGGGTGTGAAATGCAGACTTTTGCACGGTAAGACGCTAACACCGTGATGGCCAGCATAAATCAAACGGGATTGGTGATATTTGAGCTGTTGGCGGTCGCTCGCTCTGATGGAGGAGCAAAAAGGGCAAGACTGACAGAGGCGAGAAACCATATGTCCTTCGAATTAACTGCTGCTTGAAACGGTGAAATCAATAAATATGAATAAATGGGATAAATGATCAAAAAACAAAGCGTCAAACCTTCTTTGATTTTATCATCCAGAGGGAACGGGTCATTGGGCTGCATGTTGGCTGAGACCAGGATTTCTCTGGAGTCTTCCAAAACCTGAGAAAGAATATTTCCATGACATTTTTTGTTGACATTGCTGAAGAATGTAATATTGGGATTAGCGGTCTTTGATTCCGTTTGGACAAGGTTAGCAAGGTATCAGTTTTTCACATGTCCGAGTGGTTGGGTCAGTGTCCAATTGAAAGTAGCAAATGCTGAGGAACAACTAATTAATTCGGAAAGAGAAAACATGTCATGAAGATAGAAGGTCATAGTTTCCTTTATATGGTAACGTTTTCTGACTCAAGTTCAGTTAATGCGAGTTAGTGCGAGTACTTCCAATATGTCCGTCGCTGTCACGCATTACCTTAAAAAGGCCTTTCAGCATGATGTCGATTATCTTATATTGCTGGTTAATATCGTTCAGTTCCACCAGATTCTTCAGTGCGTTGAGCTGATCTTTTCTTTTTGTCTCAAACAAGCGCTTATCTAGTGAGGGAAGTTCAGGAAGAACACCTGGGGTCAAATCAAATACTTTGCGACCTTTGGAAAACAGGCAAAACATGCAAAGAAGGATACAGAGCTCAAAGTTGCTGTCGTGTTTCGCTCTGTGGGCGTCAGTGTCTCCCGAGGTGAGGGAGGCGAGCGCCGCCGCCAGGAACGTCACACACACACTCCACATGGTCAGTAAGGAGGCGGCAAAAACCTGCGTGGACATGTCAAAGCAGAAACCGGATCAAGTCAATATGGAACACCAGGGGGTACTTCTTTATAATCCCCCAAAACATTTTGAACTTTTTGCTTCTTATATTGCCCTCGCTTCTCCCTCTCCGCCAGTCCAATTGTTTCGCCGTCCACGGCAGTCGATTTTGATGTTCGGCTGGTACGTTTTCCCTCCCTCAGAGGCTTTTTGGAAGGGAGGGCAAGAAGATAAATAACTAAAAATAGAGCCTCATCAAATCAAGATTTTATGAGGGCAAAATCCTGACGAAAACAAGAGCAGAAAAAAGAAGCTGAAGAGGAAGAGGCTGGCTGGATTATAATTCACATTGCACGTGAATAATTTAGCAAGGGCGCAATTGATGCACGGTGAGAAGGTCAGATGGAGGTGACTGGGGTGGGCCGAGAGCACCACCTTGTGAAGGGGATTAAGGTAATATTTCTTTGCAGGGACGGAGTGAAAATAAGATGTGGAAATTATAGAAAGCAAGAGCGAGATAGCTGAGAAGTAACAAGAGCACCAGGCCATTGTACGAACGGGAAAGTATACAGAGAAGACTCGGCTAACAAGGAGTTTAAAATGGACCCGTATTTCATACTCATTGAATAACGATGATAGGAATGAAATATTTATCATGAAATGTAATGACTTTTTTTTAGTGTATAAAATTAGCATAAATAGAAGAGAATGGAAAAAAAATAATAATGAGAAATATTTCATTTCAAGTGCGTTAGGAAGGAGTTGGTTTCAATGATACCGAAGAGCTGGTGACGACATTTTTTAAATATCCCAAAGTGGTGCTTGTGAACTTGAACATGACCAAATAATCGCCAGGAAGAGAAAGACCTGCCTCTTTTTTTAGATGTTCAGCAGCTGGCTGCATTATTTGAGATTCCTGAGCGACTCGGGCAGAAGGTTTGTGTAGTTGTACGACAGATGGTTACAGGCCAGATTGTTATCGCCGATGGCACTCAAAACAGCCATAAAGTAGTTTTTTGCTAGCAAAGTTTAGTAACGCAATTACCCGAAGCAAGTATTTGAGATTGGATCGTTGGCAGTCAGCTGTTTTTATCTCTATAGTCTCCCTTACTCATCATATAACTCAATATAAGGAATATTAAAATTTCCAATGGTATAAAAATCACCTAACATCAACATGTAAAACTCAAGTTGAAAATTAAATCAACCCCTATTTTAAAACACACAAATAACACCACCTATTGATCACTGAGCTGGGGCTTTAGTCAATGTCAATGGAATGATCAGATTTGGATCAGAACATTTTACGTCTACTAATCAGAGGGAATCAATTATTTCAGCGTAACACAACATTTGAATGGAAATAAATGAGTTTTTTAAGTTGCCCTGCCAGAGCAAGTGCAAATTGGTGGGTTGATTACAATTATGCCTTCACATACTAATTTTGACAGATTACAAGTAAACAGAATTGCAACTGAATTGAATCACATCCGAAAAATAGGTGTTCATTGTGCTAGATTCTCTTCTCACCTTGTTGAACTTATGCTTCAGCTGCTGCTGCTGCTCCAACTCAGTGTGTGTACCTTCAAGGCCAGTGGAGTGTGCTCAAGTCCAGGCGATGACAATCTCCTGAGGTGCAGAAGCTTAGGTTAAATATCTATTAAGTGGAATTCAGAAATGGAAATTTTCTTATAAAAAAAAAAAGGTAGGCGGGTTACACACTGCTCAAATATAATGTGTGAAATCCCTGTGATTTCAAAACATCCATCCAGTATCTAAAGATGCAATGCCACCCTGCTACTGCTTCCTCGCAGTGGTTTAAAACTAGAAAAATAATTAAGTGTGGGAGGCAGCCAAACGCTCCACATCCATTTAAAGACACGTAAGTGAGCCTGGAGGTGTTTGTGAGTGAGTGAGCTTCTCAATGTGGGATAGGCGCCAATGTTGATCAGACGGCTGGACAAGCTCGAATCCCCATAAGGTCTTTAATGCCTCTGTGAGCAAGTTTCATCTTCAAGAAATGACATCAGTGACATCCTCTTTCCATGCATCCGCAGTACTACAGCCATTCAATCATATGGACCGATGAGTGTAAATAATGCAATTATGACATCCACTTCTTACTTATTTCAAGCTGTCCTAAGTATCTGCACAAATGTATTCATGTCAAAACGAATGGAATAGTTTACAAATGATCGGACCTCTTAACCAGTACAGATGATCAGACCGATAAATGAAACTCGCTGATCACTCACCGCGTTGAACTGCTTCTTTTTTTGAATCTCTATCCGCACTAATCTTGAATTTCAGCACGCCGAAGTGCTTGGCTGGACAGTCACTTCATCCACGAAGATCCTCAAGTGGAAAAAAAACACACGCACACACTTGGCTGCAGTGGTTCATTTACATACGGACAGCGCTTGCCGCTGCTCCACTCGACTGATGCCACGATCGCACCAGCAGGCTTCCCTCCGGAGAATGACAGCAAACGGACACTCAGCTCAGGTGATGGTTTCGTTCCGGAGTGGTTATAAGGAGACACCGCCAAGGATACGTTCCTTTTCCGGCTACTTCCGCTGAATTATTGAAAACATTATACCAAAATAAAAGCCTGTATTTTGGTATACTATTGCTGAAATTACTCGTATTTTTTTCTAAAAGAAATGACACTGCTTTAGTAGTGGAACGTTGGCTTTTCGAAATCTATAATTTGAGAAGAGGTTATTTTACAAATTACAATTAGATTTTGGTCTGACAGTCCCCCATTGGTTCCCATTTCATTTATAGTACATGGTAAAATAATTAAACACATAATTAACTATAATAGCGTTGCAAACAGCTTGCCTGATGGGTTTCATTTAAGAGATTGGCGCTTCTGTAAAGTAATTGTCTTTTTCTCTTCGCAACAATAAAAACAGACATTTAATTCATAACAGTTTCAGAGAATGCCAGTGAAATGCAGGTAATAAACAGCTCTTACTTTCATTTCGGGTGATGACTAACGTGTCTGTTTAATTCAACTTTTTTTTAACAATCTCCAAAATGTACTTTGTAATAAACAAATAGACACCCTAGTTATTTTTTTTTTTGTCCAAACGCTATTGGAGCATGTGACTTGAGAACTGAATTTGCAATTCACCTCGCCATAGAAAAATAATGATGGACAAATCCTTTCCAAATGTGTCACTTTTCTAAAGTGCTTTCACTGTTCACTGTGAAGTCAGACAAACAGATGGACACGCTACCAAAACGTCTGAAAAGAAAAAAGTGTTAAGGGAGAATAAAGTGGTAGAGTACTGTCATGTAGCTTTGACAGATGGGAGCTTGTTTTGAAGTCTCGCCTTTTATAGTATTGTAGACCCAAAATTACGGCACAAGCTCCATCGTCTGAAAATGTTCCAGTGAGGAGTCTTGAATCAAATGTTCCTTTCAGCAGACATACTAGACTAAATTATGGAACATTTTCCATCTGGTCTGTGTGTGATAAAGACAGAGTCTACACAAAAGATTACGTGAGTCTACAAGTACAATACTGACAGTTATTGGAAAAACAATAATAACGCTGCCCACACACTTTCAAAGAACTGAAGAGTTCAAACTACGGTAGCACTTTGTTGAATAAAATTAATAAAAGTGCCCACAGCATCACAATATTTGCTGGATGTGACTTGTAATTCACATATAGTGTGTGTGTGCATAATTAAGGATACAGGATGTTGCAGGGCAAACTCTCAAAGGTCGGCAGTGAGTCCAGGGCCTCGATCACACTCCTTACTCTCTGCTTGTGTTCCTCTGCGAGTGGAGGCAGAAAGACACCACTCTCTATCTGAATCAGAGAATGGAGATAAGCAATTTGATTGAAAGTAAATGACAAGCGCTTAGAGAGAACAATTACAGTATAACAAGATATGTAGTGATGGCAAAGAACAGAGAGGAGTGGGATGTGAAATTATTTGACCAGCATGACAAAAGTCACGCAAAGGAAGATTACAAAAGTTAATTGCATTTTTTTTTTTAATTGTAAAAAAAAAAAAAAAAAGAGGATAAGGGGTTTATAAAACGAATGGATTGAGTAGGACCAGAACAAGTGGCTTGACAAGCACATGGGCTGTCTCAAGGAGCTTGAGTCGGCTAATTTTCAAAGGCGTGTTGAGATATTTCCGATGAGTGTTTTAATTACGCATTAAGTGCCACTATCCGATCACTGTGTTCTCATAAGACGGCGGCAGCAGATGGAAATAAAGAGTGACTCTTAGTGTGTCGTAGTTGACACATATTATTAGCATTATATAAACATAATAAACCCCATTATATAAATAACATTGAAGTAAAAAAATATATATTGCCATTGAAAAGAAAAGTTTGGACACTTCTGAAATAAGGTATTCACACTTTGGTGCCTATGCATAAAGTAGAAATCATGTACTTGCAAGCATGCACGCACACACTCAGGTATGCTTATGGACTCAAGGACAGGAGGTAAAATATGACTATTGCACCAGTTATCTGACAAGTGCAGGTAAGTTCCTCGCGAAATGAGATTTCACTCGAAAATACTGGCAGACAACTGTGCGTGAGATTGGGTGGGAGCAGAGGTGACGACAGAGCCAAACTTATATCAAGAGGAGAGCGTGTCGCGCTGAAAGCTGTCTCGTCGTGCAAATGAGTTCACCTAGTCCCTGATTTGCAGACACACACGCTCTGGCAGAAGCTGTCATTCTGTCGCTCCACCTGTTCTGACCCATTTGTGTTCCGTACGATGCACATCTGAGACCTTAATAATAAAATGTTTCCTCTGTAGATGACTAAAACAATTCCAACAAGGAGCTTGCACTCCATTGACTTTTAGTTTGACTATCATCGTGGTTTGCTGAATTATTTAGCGACAATTTTAAAACATTTCTGGTTGTGCTTGGAAGCATCTTCATTGCAGTCATGTTCATTGTTCAATAATTCAGCATATTGGGAAAGAACCATGATAGAAGGTGTGGCGAGCAAAATAATGTGGATGTGAATAACGGACGGTCAAAAAAGTTATGGTAATTTTATTCAAACATTACAGAGCCTTGTTTTTAAAGTGTAATAATGAATGTTTCATTAGTGCAGGCAGTGCCAGAATTGGTCTGTTTTTGACCTTCAACTTGATTTAAATGAAGGCCCTCACTCCACCTCCAAATGGAATGTTATGTAGAAAACAATGAGGGTGACTTGGGTCTTAGTTTTGAGTCCATCAATGTGTATTTGTATAGTTTGCGCTCACTACATGGATATGGATACCTGTGTGAGGAGTAGCCTGAGGGCTTGTGCTGCTTCCTGGCCGAGCTTCTTAACCCCTGTCTTCTCCACTGCATCCATCACCTTGAGCAGGTCAGGCTCCCACTGTACCACCAGATTGCCGTGCCGAATAAACTAGACGGAAAAAAAACACACACATACTCCACATATTTCAACATGAAGGAAAAAATAATAAAAATTAGAATAAATGAAGGTGTGGGCTGTGTGCAACATCTCACAAGTGCGATGACCCTGAGAACGGCTGGGTGCAGGAGGAAGCTCTCATCCGAGCTATGCAGGCAGTGAAGGAGAAATCCACTCCATGGCTGACAAACCTCATAATTGGCTAAAACACAACACATGAATAACTCTAGAATAAAAGTTGAGCATTTTTTGATCATTTAATAGTAAATACAATAATGTGTAAATATGTTTAGTTTGCTTTTAAATATTATGAAGGGGTGACAGAGCCTTTAACTTTTTATTACGCAACAGCATCTCCCGAATATTGAAATCACACCTTAATGAATTTACAAAATATTTTGTTGTAGTGGTGGGTGGAAATCGTTAAATATTGATGTTTGGCAAAACGTTCCTGGCCTATTTTGTGTTTATTGCAACATACCTGCTTTTGTCAGCTTTGATTTACGAGCAGGAAGAATACTTCCAGCTTACATTAAGGCTGTCTTTTCTTTCCCAATGGTCAGAAAAATATTTCTATGCGGTCTCTCTCTCTCTCTCTGACTGCAAAAATGGAAGTCAACTGTCTGGGGGTAGACTAAATAGGGACGAGTACAATATAGTGAAAGGGCAGAGCTGACACGAGATATTATTTTATGAATACAAATGATACCAGTCTGAGGGCTCTTCCTCTGAAGGAAGCCAAGCACGGAACTTAGGCAGTTGACTGAGGCTCTCAGCAGCAGCTCATTTTTCTGAAGTGGGCAAGGAGAGAAGTCGTTATGCCTCTCGGGAGAAGAAGAATTATGTTACGCTATTTAAAAAACAAAACAAAAGAAACATCTTGATGCCTGACAAAAACATGAATACTATATTTAAATATGGCTATATGACATAATGGAAGCCTAAACAGAGCACCGAGATGAATGTTTTCTTCTAAAGTACTCAAGTAGGCCAGGCAGATATAATCAAAGTACTCAGGAGCAAGAAGAGTAGGAAGGGATGACAATGCAAAAGGGAATGAGGATAGAGGTAAAGTAGAGGACAAGAAGGTGAATAGAAGAAGTTTTTTTTTTTTTTGTCCTTCTACCAAACTAGGGCAAGCATTTCCAGCAAGACTGAAAGATTTACAACCTGTGATACGCAACAAAAATAAACAGTAAAGTATTCAGACAGGCATACAAATGATACGCTCTACCCAATCTCCCGCTGAGGTCATACAACCTGTAAAATAAGTCCGCTGAGAGCAATTAAGAGGCACTCAGCCCCTCGGGAGCCAAGAGGGAATAATGCGGCATCTTCAGGTTCCAGGGGGGCGTGGCCAACTAAGCCTGGGGAAGTGGTCACACGCACCAATGCGGAGGTCAAGTCAACATCGAGTAAGGCCTGCAGCAATCTCAAGTAGCTGACTGGAAAAGAAAAAAAAAGGAGGAAAAGGGGGGAAAAAAGGTGAATGGCTGGGGGGAAGAAAAGATTACAAGGAGCTTTTAAAATCGATGAATCAGTTGTGACTCTTTTGTGTCTTTGTTGACGTTGTTCCATAACATCTTCAACAATTATTTTCATTCCCATGATTTGGGTTTTAATTCTTATTTTAATGCCTTCTGTTTCTTTCAAACTGTAATTGCTTGATTCTTTTCACTCGACCGACAGACAGGCAGGGAATATTGAAAAGATAAAATTGGAGAGTAAAATTCACTGAGGTTCTTTCAGACAATACAGCATATTCTGAGCAGTAATTGATTTTGATGTGAGGCCATTTTGAAAGAAAATAATATAGTTGCAGTTTCTTTGGCTAATTGTTTTGTAACAGGTCGAAATAACACAACGGGAAACAACAAAATTCGAAGCAGCAAAGAGGGCATTACCACGAATCTGAAAGATGCAGTCTTTAAAAATGGCCATTTTGCTCTCATACTTTTTTTTTTTAGATTTTGAATTTGTTACCTAGCAAGAGAGTGTCTGTATTCCTTTTCTGAATGAGTATTCGCTGCACTGCAGTGCCCAGGCTCCAACTGAGGCTTTTGTGAACCTTATATAAATGGAGAGAGACAGAAAAAAAAAAAAGTGTAGAGTAACTGGCTCGGTTTGCAATAAGAGTCCGTTTTATCCTCGGCTCCAAGGAAGCTGTGAGGTGACAGCAAAATGCGTTGAACGCGGCAGCCGTCCAGTTTTGTCTTTGGAATTGAAGCTGTGCGCGTTAACAATGTGTCTTGCCCTTGATTCGGTGAATTGGCGGCCAGACATAGTGATGAGGAGCAACAACGTGTACCTGGATGGAGTGCTCGTGCTGCAAAGTGATGAGGGAGGATAGGAGGAGATGACTGCAGCACAGCAGGCCTGAGGAAGGAGCAGCTGAAGAGAAGACGGATGGCGCAGAGGATGAGGAGAGGATTATCTGAAGCTGCTCTATCACGCCACAGTTGGAGAGGAGCATGGAGACAGCTGGGGAGGAGAAGGTGCCGCATCGTGTGTCAGCATGTGCGTGTGTGGTTGCCCGTCACAGGCCTGTCACTTTTTGTGTGACTTTAATCATCCCCCCCTCAAAAAAAAAAAAAAAAAAACCCACCCACACAAAGCTGGTAAAACCAACACACGACTTGTGACCAACATAGACCTAGATTTTTTATTTAATTACATTTTTTTAATACTTTATTTTGGCCTAATCAATCCCATTTTTTGTCCTAGTGGGGTTTGGAACTTTTTTATACTATTTATACCCCTGAGTTTTGAAAAAAATTGCTGAATTAATTCATGAATGAATCCTATTGAATTGTAGATTTTGGTTGATGTTTTTTTTTGAGGGGGGGGGGGGGGAGAATAAATTTGAGAAAGACAGCGTGTCAAACCTTTGCTAGTGCAGTGTGGAGGAGAGAGACTCAAGCAGCAGTACAGGTAGCTCAAGGCAGGCAGAAGACTCTCCATGTTGGACTGATGCAGTCTACCTGCAATATTACTCACTTACACACACACATGCTAAATCAGGTCTGCTGGTTCTGCCAATGGTCAAAGAAGTTCATTCAAAAATGACAAGTTGGATGATGTGCGATAAGAAAATAGTCCGACCTGCCAGCAGAGCTGTTTTAACCTCACCGTGGTAGAACAGCTTGAAGTGAACTTCGTCCGTCTTGCTGCAGTGTAGGGAAGGCGGGGTGCTGGCGCGAGTTACGCAAAGCAGCCTGAGCAACAGTGGGAGCGAGTTAACTGCGAGAGGAACAGGGGGAGAAAAAGAAAAAAACACTTTTCATGCTGGTTGCTGTATTTTCAGGCTTGTACATTTGAAAGCAAAGAGATTTTAATTGATAGAGAAATCATGTTTTTTTTATCTTTACGTTGTGGTTATTTATGTGCGATGATTTAAAAAATACACGTTGCCTACCTTCTTCAACATGTTTCTGTCCTTGTACATGGCTCTCCACACTGAGTTTCTGCAACGCCTGAAGCAGAGCAGGCTTCAGACTGGTACACAAGTCTGCTTCAAAGTCACTTTGACCATCCAAGAGAGCCATCAGAACTGACATAGCTCGCTCTGCAAGTGAGACCTCCCTGGTGCAAACTATGTTCTGGACAAAAAAAAACAGAATATGCAACTTCATCTTTCCTTGATCTTGACAATGTTGTTTGACCTTGACCAATCAGCTCCAATGATTGAATAGCATCTCAACTTTTAGAGCACGATGGCATCGTTGTTACAAAATGACACTCCACAACACAATAGTTTACTATTTCCAAAAGTCATCAATCCTCTCTCAGTTTTATACCGAACTTCTATCCCCAAAATATTTCTGGTCCGTGTGTATCTTTATCTCACCAGGAGGAGCAGGATGACAGATGGGTATTTCTTTAACACAGACAGTAGCTCCACAATCTCTGCGGCAGGTTGCTGTTCTTCTGTCTGCACAAAAAAAAAAAAAACACTTAGATGAGTCTAAGAAGCTAGAATGGATCTAATTCTGAGGGAATAAACCAAATGCTCTTCACCACAGCCAAGTCTGAATCTGTGGACTGTGTTTGTCTGGTCAACCAAAATTCCAAGACCAGGGCCCCGTATTTGTCTTTAAGCAGCGGATGGCCACAAATGAAGTGGAGGACGGCAGGATGGTGGATGTAAAGGGATGAGAAATTTTGACAGGAGGAGAGGGCCTTGTCGATACACACCAAAGGAGCCTAGAATGAGAAAAAAAGACCTCTGTATGAATAAAAAAAGTACAAAAATAAAGAAATAAAGAAAAAATACTAAAATAAAAAAGTAAATAAATAAAACGAATCTATAATGTGATATTATGTAAAGTTAGCTACCCCATCAAGTGTGGCGCTTCCATCCTGTGTCATCGCTAGCAGGTAAAGCGAAGACTGCAGGACCAAGGTAGGCAGGGTGCCGCTGCCTTCCTCTTGCACTGAATGCAAGAGCCACAAGACACTGGAAAACACAATCTGGTCCGGGAGGAGCCTAGTTCATACGTGCAACACAAAGCAGAAGAGACAAGCGCTTCTAGATACATAAAGGTCAACCTTAGGGCAGCAGAACGCTGATTCAGGACTGACCCAAAAGAAAAAGAGGAAAGAAACCCACACAATTAGCTTTTCAACATTACAATTCTACGAGAGTGTCTGGTGCCGGATCTTTGTTTCTAATCTGTGTGTACCTGTCGCCTTGGCGAAGAGCGAGGTGGAGTATAATCACCAGACAGTATTGAGTGGCTCTCGGGCCTTTATAATCACACAGCTGGAGCCCCGGGGACTCGCGCAGCAGAGTGGGCCAGTCTGAGAGCCGGCAGCACAGAGAGGAAAGATTGTATTGCAGGAGTGTTTCTATTTCGTCTGCATCTGGGAGGGGGGGTGAGAATAGAAATGCATTGGAATCAAGGCGAGAAGTATTCGCAAACTTTATGTTCCTCATAAAGTTAAAAATTTTTTTTTTACTTCGTTGAAAAATTAATAAAGGCAATAAAAACATGTTATGTAAAAAAGGGGCTGGCCACTGCAATATGGAATCTAAAAGAGAATAGCAGAGGCTGGAATTTAAGAGTTGGGAATTAAAAAAAAGTTATGATGAAATTGCAGAAAACAACTATAGGGGCATTTGTATAAATGTCTAAAAAATGTATCAGGCCTCTAAAATGAGAAACGAAAAGTCACTTAGAATAATAAAAACAGATAATCGATAAAAACAAATTATGGAAAGGTGTTTGAGCAAGATATCGACAGAGAAGTAAAGGCTCACAAACTAAATCAGGGAACAGCGAGGTGGCTTGCGCTCTGCATTTTTGGATCTGCTTACCCTGCTGGGAGGCGCCAGAAGCAGAGACCGACTGGGAGAGCAAACACACACTGAGTTTCTGCAGGAAATCACAGCAAGCTGCGTTCAAATGTGTGTTTCTGGAAAAAAAATAGGCAAGTATGGAAATGTTGGAGAGTGCAGTAAATACGATTCAGAAGAAAACATTGTTCAGTTGACTGGATTTTGACAAACAGACATAAAAAGGTGTATAGAATCAAAAACAGGGATGTAGTCAATGTTTTCCAACAGAGAGAAATACAAAGGATCAACTTTCTGAGACACGGTTGTTTAGCTCACAAAGACACACATTCACACACAAATCCATCTTGCTGTTTGAGTGTATCCTCTTAGGTGATCCAGTTACAGTGTACCTGTTTGCCGCACAGAAAATCCCTTTGTGCTCCAAAGCCAGCTTGTAGAAACCAGAGGATGCTGAAAGGAGGAAAAAGGAGGAAACAGTAAGTAGGGTGAAGACAGACAAGCAGAATTAGAGAAAGCAAACAGCGGAAGAATAACAATTTCTTTTGGGCTGTTTTACAATTTAGCTATGTTTACATGGACAATGTTCGAATTAAAATTCTTAATTAAAATTATGATTTTTGTAGGCAAGTCTGAAAAAAAAAAAAAAAAAGCGCAAAAATGTTACTTACCCAACTTATTTGCAAAGGCTGGCATGACAGATGGAAGAAGGGTGAATTGCCAAGACAAGACTGAGTAGAAAATCTCTAATATCTGAGGATTGGGTGCACATTCACACACCCTCTACACACACAAACACACAAATCAAAATGAAAGTACTTGATTGTGATGCAGTTGGGAAGAGAAGTGATGGAACAGATGTTTGCAACTTGGTGCTGACACTCACAATGACGGTGGGGATCCAGACGGAGTCACAATACTGCAGCAAGCATTGGCATAGAGACACTACCGAGTCAGGTCCATGGCTCTCCTTCAACGGAGCTGTGAAAGAGTTCTCCTTTAAAACGGGATCTGATGCACACTCCTCAGCCAATCTAGCGTGGATAGATAAACATACAAAACCTACTCCATCAGTTTTGATGATTCTACCTCGATATAGAACTTAATGTACGTATATTGAAACCTCATGGCTGACCTGCAAGCAGTCTGAAAACAGAGCAGGGACTGGAGTAGATATTTTTCCGACCAAGACTCCAGGCTGTTGTGCTCTGGCTTCTTCAGACTCACCTGATCATGATAATGACTGAAAAACTAAAGGATCAATGGAGACATGACAATTTATCAGAAGGGTGAAATATGACTCATGCGTGTTTTCTATATTTGATTTTAAGGATATTGCATTTGACTATACTCACTCGACTTCGCTGATCACTCGAGGCAGGTATGGGAAGCTCCGCGAATCTGTTTGTGATGGCCCTCAGTATTCCTTGTAACGCCTCGTATTGGACTGGGATGGACTGGTGGTTCAATCTGGAAAGGTTTTAATCAAGGGTTGAATATAAATATTAAATACAAAGTGATTGAGGGCTCCATTCTTCCATTTTTTTTTTTTTTTTAACGCGAGCTGGCTCATATTGTGTCTATAAACAAGTTCTATCAAGGATGAGCTGAGAGTTTGTTGGACTAACCATTATTTTTAGCAGACTGTTTTACAAACTATAATGGATCCAATTTTACGTGTACCAATCCTGAAGGTTATTGTGAAGAGCTTTTTGCAAGCGTCCTTGAGGTTATCATTTGTGTGCCTGTCATTCTTGCCTGTACCTAAAAAGGGCGGAGGAGGCGCTGGCAGCTTGTATGGCCACTCTCAAGCACGGAGAAGAGAGTCCACAAAGCACAGCTTCTGAAACTGCCACAAATGCCGGAGGACTGAGGAAGAGGCGCACATTTGTGGGCTGCCTGCACACAATTTAAAATTTGTAAATTCTCAACAATACGCAAAACACAGAGGTGGGTATTACGTAATAAATAGGGCCACTATTGACATTCCAAATATTGACGTTTTTTTTCACTGTTACATTATGCAGCAACAAAAACTATTGTCTCACTGATGCCGCAATAGTGGTCTGCCTTTCAACTTTGCGTACACAAACACACAGTCACACAAACTGTATAGTCATCCCTGCCCTAACCTAGCCGTCACTTAAAACGACTTTAACGACTTAAGCTTTGCTTTTAAAACTGTGACTGGGACATTTTGCTTGTTCGGCATTTTCTGCTTTACACTATGTCACACAACGTAAAGGACAACTTTCTTTAAGAGATCGTTTTGTAATTTGTGAGCGAGAAATTGGAATCATCCAATTCAAATTCTATCAGTCTTGCAAAAATGTGACTGTGTGCTGATATACAGCCAGCTTCATTTTAATCGAATTAAACTTCCGCGTGCAAATGATAGGGTGCTCGAAATACTTTCAAACCTGATCTTTTTATCCATCACGGGTGTAGTGCAGTCATTTCCAAACTATTTTTGTGACTGAGCAGTCCCACCTTTCCAGTATTTTGGTGAGGAGGAAAAGTCCTTGCTTCAGCACATCCACATTGGTCAGCTGCATTGCCTGCTTCAGACTGCGTACCAGGGATTCAATACCTAAAATCAAAAAAATCTGTTCAATGCCAGGGCACAGCATCTAATGAAATGCAGAATAAAATAAAAAAAAAAAAAATTTGAATATATCACAGCTACCAAACAATAGCAGTATTATAACTTGAAGCGTCCTCACCATAAACTGAGTGGCACTGGGAGAAGAATTGTGGGTCTTCAATTAGTAACGCCAAACAGTTGTAGGAAGACCACAGCAGCACCTCACTATTTGTATCCGCCAGGCGGTCAAAGAGAAACTCTGTAGGAGGGAGGAAGGTTCAGACAAACAATTCTGAGGGACAAAATAAATACCAATCTCTGACACAGAGAACTATTAAGTCAACACTAGGGGGTTTGAATTTAAAGAGAATGAGTAGAGACGCTTTCAATGGCCAGTTGGGTGTGTTCACTCCCAAAACGACGCAAACGCCCCTTTTCTAAGTACTAAAATACCAAAAGAAAGAAAACTCATCAAATTAGACTTTGCTTTCCAGGACACTTCCGCTGGGCACAAAAATAGGAACCAATAACAACAGAGATGAACCACTTGGATGTGTTCATGCCCACGACGGCGCAAACTGCCTTCTTTTAAAATGCACAAGCTTTCACAGGTCCACAAATACAGCAAAACCTGGTCCAGCCCACATACACTAGACTCACACTGGAAACAAAAACAAAGCCCCAAGTGTATCTGGTGTATGTACCTTACCTGGTATGTCAGCTTCGATAAAAGGACCACTGTACTGAGTGGGAGAATGAACAAGAATAGATGCGATACACTTTGCACTGGTCGCCCGCAATATATTATCACCACTCAACAGCAACTGCAAATAGAGAATAGGCTCTGTTAGAAATCAACAAGCACATCAAGACACAGAAAAGGTTTGCATGAGATGAGGTAGAAATGACTAACTGTGTCAAAGTTAGCTATTAGGATCATGAGCATGGAAAAGTATCAAATTAGATCATAAAACTTTTCATTTTTTAATCTCTCACGTCAATGTTAGCAAGTAGGTTTCCGAATATTTGTTTGAATGATTGATTGGATTTACAGGTAGATTATTAAATTTGTTGTACGAATAATACAAGTGTGTTCTGCTATGTGATTCAACACAAGATATGCTAAACCAACATTGATTTCCCAGACATGAAGCAAAAATATTTATCCAGAGCTGAACCCCTTGATTCCCTTTGCAAAAACACATTAATCCAGGATTAGCCATTCTCAAAATCCAAATACAAGTTGAGGTCATGCAGGCAGGATGTTTGGACAGCGACCTTTTTCAGGATGAGAGGGAGATGGCAGTGGTCCGGAATCTGTTGCTCTTGGTTTTGACTGCTGGAAATGATGTTGCCATTCTGGCTGCACATGAACTGATCACCGGCGTTGCTCATAAGAACCGAAACGGCCTCTCCCCACTGAACTAAAATCCACAGTAGAGCTATGAAATAGAAAATATGGTGTGAAAACACTTCATGACATCGATGAAATATTATACAAGTTGATCTATTATAAAAAAAAAAAACAGTCTCTGTACAGCAACATGTTAGCCTAACAATCCCTGGCTGAGGATGATAAAATATTGAACAAATGCAATATGCTCATATATGAATAAAATATAGTGGTTTAATATACAGTGTAGTGTTGAGGTCATCATAAAAATAGAGCACATTAAAAGTTTATATAAATCCCACAAGTCTCATGTGGAGGGTTAAATACTAGCAACTGAGTGGATGAGTGCTGTAGGGTGTATATAATATAGGCTAATCTTCATTTAAATAAATGTCAAGGTGTAATACTCATAGTACATTTCCACAAAAACCCTGAAAACTCATTAAGTATTAGATTATTTAAATGGAATCACAGTCTGTCATCTTATAAAAATGTAACAAATGAAATTCTGTTTTGACGTGTGAATAGAATAAGAAGGAGAAAATGTTCTGGAACGGTCTCAAACATACAATCATGAAAATCATCCTTTTCTAACTCCTGAATGATGCCATTGTCAAACTGGCCATGACCGTAGACTGTGGCTAGCATATTCTAAGCTCGAAGATATAATAGAATAAATCTTTATGAGGATACTAGTCATTTGGATTTATTTTACTTTTTTATCAATTTAAGTCCCTATAACTTACAACTAGCTGAAATTATAATGACCGTCTTTAACACGCTTTCTTATCCATCAAATGAATGCGATCTCAATGTTTTTGCTCACCAATGCAATTGTTGATGAGCTGAGGGCAAGTGGCATTGACAAAGGTCTGTCGCAACAGGATACAGATTCGATCCCGAATGGTGACCGGTAGTGACTGAGCTGTTGAGCCTCCGGAGCTCCCCAACAACTTGAGCCAAACATACACAACTGAAGCCTTCACCTCTTCATCCGGATACAGCAAAATCGAGCAGAGTCGCTCAAGTAAGGCCACTGGATGGGACATAGATGTGAGTAAATATATCTTGGGCGATAAATTGCACACATAAATAACCAAAGAATTGCAACAGTGGCTCGAATCGTTCGGGGGAATACTGTAATCGCTCATATAAATTGGGAAAACAATGAAAGGAAAAGTCGGCCTGTGCTGTCTACCCTCTCAAATCAATAAGGTTTAGTTCGGTTCAAGCACCACATACATTCTTTTTTTTGCGACATAGCATTAACACTAACAACATAACTTTGAACTTCTTTACAGGAAAACGAAGGTTGTCTTGTTAAAGCGATTTAACGATTAGCCATATCCCTGATTTATAGAATGTACTTTGCTAACAGTCAGCTAGTAAAAGCCTGAGTTCAAATAAACAAGGCTGGGGTTGACTTGAGCAGGAAAAAAAAAGAGGTTTGTACGTCCATAAAGCTCAAGTAATACCACATAAATCATAGCAATAAGTTGTAGATAGAGCAGCTGGTAGAAGGAAATGCAGGAGGATCAAGTGTTTAACTCCGTGGCAGCGATTGCGGCGGAAAATTGGAGGAGAAACTCGACCGAGGGAAGCGTCGACTAAGTAGGCGAGTCGAGCGAAAGCCAGGCTGCTCTGCGAAGCAGATCGAGAGCCAAGCGAGGGCTTCCGGACATGTTTGATTAAACCAACCAATATGCGGCAGCCAAAATGAGATTCAGAGGGAAGATTTGGAAGCGCAAAGAACATTAGGAGAAAATAGACAGAGGTGCCAAAGGTTGCGCTGCTGTTTGCCAAGAGATACTATAATTCCAAAACTGGTTTGGAGGCAATCATTTTGTGGAATGACCTTCCCCCTTGCTCTGTATTAAATGATTTGAACTGTGTTTACAAATCAGAGTAAGATATGAATTGGATAGGTGGAAAGGCGGACGGCAAGAGTGATAGTGTGACTTCTTCTGTGTTCGTGTTGTCAGTGCGGGGTTGTTGTCGTTAGTGATAACAACCCCACTGAGGTGCGTTGAGTGACAGGCCACGGAGAGAGAAGGAGTCAATAAGGGTAGCCCGCATCTCGCATCAGCATCGGGCGCCTCGCTACTATTTGCTTCCAAGTGAAGCTTGTAGAACCCGCCAAGATGCTCCATCAGGGTGAAAACATTGCACAGATAGAAGGGAAGAAGTCAAATATTTGTCTTTTCTGATCTTATGTTAGCGAGCTCACCATATTGAGTCACCAGGATGAGGGCCACACTGGGAAGTGTTTCTATTAAGCTCCCTAAGAAGTTGAACACTGGCAAGAAGCTCTTCACGTTCAGTTGGTCGATCACCTAGAGCGGCAATAGAAACCATAAAACCACATAACGCGGCAAGAAATCGATATAAAGATAGACATGGTCTGAGTATTCAAATCAATACCGAGTTTTGAACGACTTATCGGTGTGTCATCGGAAAATAATACTGCCTCATTTTCCAGGAACCTGCATTCTGTCTGTTTCTAATCATGCAAATTTCTGATGAGATGAGTTTTGTATTTCTGTCATCAACTTTTCCACCAGTAGTGTCAGATATAATTCTTCCCTCCCCCAAAAGGTTACATAGAACGGCGAGACATGCATGAGTCGTGTTTACTAAACAATTGTGCGAGTTGGTTGCAAAAGTGGCATGTGTACATAAGGAGATTTTACCCACTCGAAATCTAAAAGTGGCTTTCTTACCTGTTTGTTTATTTGATCCAAAATGTAATGTAGCGGCAGCTCACTCTGCAGCTCCACTAGCAACAGAACTAGAACTGAACAAGATGTACACACAATCACTTATGCTAGCATAACAAGTCATTTACGTAAATAATGTGTCCCTTATTTGGTCCATATATAAGGCGCACCGGATTATGAGGCGCGCTGTCGGCTTTTGAGAAAATTTTAGGTTTTTAGGTGCGCCTTATAGTCTGGAAGATACGGTACTCTAACATACTAATAAACGCTGATTGAGACAATGATGATCATGAAGAAAACGTAGCACCAATTAAACAGCGATGTAAAAAAGTTTGATCATATTTGGTCTTTACCTTGATCCACTTTTTCCAGAGTGGCTGAGTCCACCATCGAGTGAAGCATCCCTGCGGATAGAACAATGATGCTAGGTTTGATTTAACCTCTGTGCAGTGATATTGCTTACCCAGAAGAGAGTCGATAAAATGTATGGTGACTTGGTGGTCTTGCTGGAGCAATTGTCTCAGAGCCCCAGGAGAACACTTCAACAACCCACTGACAGCGGACAAAGCATAAGCCTTTCTGACCGACTGTGGAAAAACAGAGCAAGGAATGGAGAAGTCAAATATCACAAAGCGGTTGGGATCAATTATTACCGATAAAAATATTAGTCAGAAAAAGATTTGTTTGATAACCAGGAGAGGAACATTTATTTTCAAAATTTATGGTGAGTTTTATTGAAGTTTATAGCATTTCAACAGATTGTTGCTAAATCTTGTCACAATGCTATTTTTCAAAAACAACAAAATGTAATACGACTCACGGAAATCTCATCACTTTCCAGCATTTCAATCACGCAAGCCATGCAGAGAAGCAGGCCCCCTCCATCTGCAGGCCCCAGGCGCCCACTCCATCTTGGGTCATGCCTGAAGTGAATCTTGTCATATATTATCTCCTTGCTTGCCATTTTGGTGCTATCACATTCTAAATCACATACAGAAACAAAACACAACATGAGCTTGAAAATAATTGTTGCAATTTCAGCAGGGATATAAGTGACAAAAACTGCTCGTACATGTAAATTAGGTTCTTGAAAATAAAGTATCATTTTTGTTGTTGTTGTGAAAGCTTCTTTCCATCACAAGAAAAATATGCAACCTCTCTGAATGCATTGTTATTGTGCGGGAAGTGTCAGCAGATAATGTGGGACTATTTCAAAACTCTATATGAGACTATATTTATTGTGCTTGAACAGAGTAGATGCATCAGCCTGTGGCTATGGTGATAGAAATAAGTTATGAGGCCAACAAAGCCTGCAGCTATCATGCAAACAAACGTGCAAAGTTACGTGGAATCGATGTGAGCCACTTCCTGTTGCGCAACACGTCTTTCATCTCTTTCCAGCCACCCTCAATACATCTTGTCACGCAAACCCCGCATTTTTTTGGCTGCATTGTTTCCACCGACGATTGATTGTATTTTTTTGTTTAACGTCGATATTTCCGATTCAAATTGCGAACGATAAATAAACAATAATTACACAATCTGACGTTTAACACAGAGTAGCTGACATCAAGTGGGTCGGAGGAGGGCCAGCCGGCCCATCGGAGAGGAGGGTCATAGGAGTGTGCTCTCACCACTGAAATGCATCAGGTGCATCTCACCCACAGAGCGGGAAAGTACTGAATTCGCGTCAGTGGATTATATCTGATCTAAAGATGGTTATTACTAAAAAAAGGATCACACCGAGAGAGCAATTTGGAATATAAATGATGAGAAGGTAAGTGTGGCAATTCAATCTTTTGTGCATTTTCAATTATTACTTGTTTTCTTTTTTTCTCTCTCTCTTTTCAAAGTTTATATTATTTATTTATATTATATTTATTTCAAAAAAAAAAAAGGAACGCAATGAAAAACACCCTGCTTCTGCTATGTGTGAACGGGAAATAATCTAATGACATCCAATATGATAAATCATCAAGTTCACTTTACATGATTAATCTCCTCAAATTTCATTCATATATTCTTTCTTACATAACATCAAATAATGCATGCGGGAATGAATTATAAAGATGAAAAACAGCCCATCTAACATGTAAGCCACAGCGAAGACGGAAAAGATACAAACGTCTGTCACCACATGCTGAGACACAACGGTCCTTCACATGCAAAACCACAAAAGCCTCATGATACATATTTGTCAAGAGTCATTGCTCTTTTTTTTTTTTTTTTCGAAGTAGACAGGCTGCGATACTGAAGCACAATATGCTTCCATCTTTTTTTCCCAGATGCTTTTGCCTTCACTTATCTGTAATGCCTCAAAGCTATTCCCCCGCTCTCACTTGCCTCATCAGCACTTTCGAGCTGATGTCATGCATAATAAATAAACGGAGGTAATTATACCAATAACACTGGTTGTTGTTATCGCCCTTTGCTGTCACATGCCCACATACTGGCAGTTGCTGGTACTGTCTACCGTGGGGGCTTCACGGGGGCGAGAACCTTCATATTCTGTCCTCGGATTACACTAACCCAGATGAGATTTTACACAAGAGAAACAAACTCAAATGAATTAATTCAAATGATTAAAATCATATGAATGACAAGTGTGACTATTAATGACTAAAAAAAAGTGTAATGATTCAAAACAATGTATTCTTTTCTATTCATGATGTATATTATCTCTCCAAATACTTTTTCGATTGGAATATTGCTACAATATGTACCTGACATTATTTGATTGAGGACTTCTTCATACGCAATACGGTTGACTTGAGCGCGATGCGCTCGTTTACTTTGTGAGCTAATGTGATTTTGGGCGAAATTGATTTTGTGATTGATGATTCCGAGGCTGACTGCATATTCTCATTTGTATTCTTCCTCTTTTTATTTCTTACCCCTTTTCCACGCACTTGCACTTTTGTTGTTCTCCCCAAGATTCTTTTTCTCACTTGTACTCACTTCTTCACCCTCACGTCCTTTAATGGGGGTCCTGACAACACCATTCTCAACTATGAACTAAAAATTGATCTGTCACTCAGCCATCTTCCCACACTCTATCTTTCTGTTCCCCTTCTCCTCCTCTTTTGTCATGTCTGTATCCATGAGGAACCCACCCCATCGCCGGCGCTCTTTTAGTCCCGTCTCACCCAAGCGGATCTATAGAAACCTGTCGGTCCGGTTAAGGGGAGGAGAGTCATCTGTCGACGAGAGACCTGACGCACCCAAGAACTTTGGAAAATCTGCTGATGTGGTAGGATTTATTCTATGGCCATCGTTCAAAAACTTTTCACCTTACCTCGTCACCTACATACCTCACCATCTTCCATTAGTACACGACCTTGTGGGATGCGGTGGAGAACGAAGACACATTGGCAGTACAAAGTCTTCTGTCCCGAATCCACAATAGCTATGGAGGCGGAGGAGGTGGTGGTGGAGGAGGAGGGGGAGGAATCCTGTGGGAGAGAGGAGAAAAGAAAGACAGAGACTGGGTGAAAGAACGGGAGAGGGGGGTGAACAGAGTGAGCGAACAGGGTCTTGTTCCTCTGGATGTGGCCGCCCTGACCCATAATTCACCTCTGCTCCACGTTCTGGTAAAGGCTGGAGCTAGGCAGAATCCCACTTGTAAGTACATGATTCAATATCTTCATGGCGAAATCCCAAACTAGCATAAATTCAAATGAAAAAGAATCTGTACTTGATGTTCTCCTTGCTAGTATGCAGACCGGAAGAATGGGCACTTAAGCTTGATGATCTCGTGACGTTGGCGAAAGAGAAGGTGGATGAGAGGAAGGAGGAGTTGTTGAAGAAGGCCGGAGCAGGTGCTCATGCACAGGCTGATGTCCACAGACAAGTCAGACTCTGGAGCCTCAGATTGCAACTTTACTGCCGCATGAAGGAGAATTTCCACCACACAGGTCAGTTAGTGGTCCGCTGAGCATTTTAGGCATTATATATTTTTCTCTTTCATATTATGAAATTCCTTGGCCAGAATAACAATTTCTAAAATTCAAAATATTTTTTTTTCCCCCCCTGACTCTCGTTAAAAAAATATTCAAGATAGTGAAACCTGATCCAACTGCAGAATTTTCCTGGAGGCTATTGCTGACGTTACCGTAATAATATTGTGGGTTGTTTAATCATAGCAATCCCCCAATAGACCATCTTATGCAGTGCCAATTAATATTCAGGACCTTATTTTTGGCTCGAGGTGCTGAGTCTACTTGGCCGGAGTCCATGAAGCTCCCAGTGGTGTGTTGTTGTTTTTTAAGCTTGAACAATACGTCCTATTTTGTTGAGTAGACATTTGAACAACAGGGTCAACAATTTAACAAGCACTATTTTAATAAGAACACCCCGAAAAGAATTTTAATACTGCCCATTTAAAACTTGAAATTGTCTTGTTTCAAATATTTGATCCAGAACTGCCACATCCTCCTTCTCAAGTTTCCATTGTGGTGACCAGCACATCTTCTCTGTTTGTGGCAATCAAAGAGGTCGAAGGTGACAACGTGGGGCTCATCACCTGCTACAAGGGTAAGGTATTTGAAAAAAGAAAAATAATTAGAATAATAAGAATAATCTGTTTTGGCTTGGCAGTGGAATGGAGCACTTCAGCAAGCTTCAAGCGCATCCTTGGCTCAGCCCAAGTTACAGAGACCAAAAATCCCTCCTACACGATCCGGGGACTCAATACTGTAAGATATCAAATCTCTAATTGGTAATAATTGCGTGTAATAATTTGGAGTTTATTCCAATGCAGGGAGTGCATTATTTTGTCAGAGCGAGCGCCTACAATGTGAAAGGATGGGGCCCGACTCAGTGTTCCACTCCAGTCAGTGGCGCTCCCTCCAGTAAGTATGTTTAACCTTGATGAACATTTAAAAAAAATAAAAATAAAAAAAGGCTCGATTCGCTATCAGTCTTGATTTAACAGATCAATTCATAGCGGGTAGATGAGTGAATTATTTAAAATGCAGAGGCTTAAAAGATGTTGCTGTGAGCTTTGTGGCATTGCTGCTGGGAGATTGAATTCATCCTTGGCAATCATTTTCCCCTCCTACTGAGAATATATGACACAAAGTGATAAATAATTTGGTTAAATCCTCATCTAGCAAAAAGTTACAGTGGATATAAAAAGTCTTCACACCCCTGTCCAAATGCAGCATTTTCATTTTTACTTCCTCTCTCATTTTTTCTTTTTTAAACATTTAAATCATGTTGTACTTTTTTGTTGCTTATAGGTTGGAGAGAGTGCGATGGTGTGAAGTCCCAATACAGAAACCATGAAGCCCTAGTAAGGAAGCTTCTGGAAGATGCCGGAGAACCTCAGAACAGAGGATACTACAAAGGTAAGCTTAACACATATTTGCGGGTACTTTTTAGAAATTGTGCCAGTCACTCCCATCTGTGCTATTTTACAGAGAACCCGATATCCCAAAGTCCCAGCAAGCGTCTCTCGATGTCTCGAGGCATCAAACAACTGTTCCATTCTGCAACCAAGTTTGTTCGTCTCTTACAGAGGTAACCCAAGAATTGATCAATAATGCAGAGATGAAGAAAAAAAAAAAAAAACTGTTCTGGTAATACTGAGAGAGTTGAATCAAATATTGCATTGAGATTTTTTTGCTGAGTCACTTTGGGTACATTCATCAAGACTGGCGGTTGTCATGACGACAGACTCACTAAACCACAATTGGGGACCTCATGAGGTTCATCAATGCTTGATCAGCCTGCAGAATTTCCGATATAGCCGTCACTTTCTAGATTATTCTCTAATTTTAGGGGCGCGTACTTGGCAACTGTGTTTTACCACAAGGAGAACATCTTGGTGACAGCTGAAGATCAACTCCCACTGGTGGAGTTCCAGTGCTGCTCAACCACTCTCGCTCACAACTTTGTTTGGTTTTCCAAGGTGAACTCACCCATCACTCACAATATTACGACCACAGACACAACTTGATGAGAAATATAAATTAGCTAGCACTATCAAAAATATTCAGTCAGTTTTCTGACAAAAAAAAAATTGTAAATCATATTTTGTTATTTTATCTGTGTGTTCGGAGATGGAAAACTCCTGCATCCACATTTTTAGGTTTATTTTCACCACCCACTCACAAAGTTCCATGGGAATTGATGTGTGTGTGTTTTGTGCAAGCATTCTGACTAATTAACAAACAAAGCCAACTCACCTTAAGAGTGTGAAATAAAGTTCAGTTTTGATTGCACTTTCAGAGAGGGATTCATTTAAACATGTGTTTAATTTTGCGTTGCAAGTGCAGTGCTGTGAAACGGTTTAATCGAGAGCTGTTTAGATTAAGTAATTAAAGACTGCAGATTGCAACCGCAAGATGTATTCTTAAATATATGACTCTGTGTCATGCAAAACCAACCGTTGCTCTTTTAACTGCCTCACGCTAATGTTGTGGGCTCGTCAATATACATTCTTTCTCATCAATTATTCAATATGTACGTTATTCAACGCCGTGCACAAACTGCAATCTCGGAATGCCATCTATTTTCTACAGTTATCCTGTGCGTGGCAGCAAGTGCCTCGGCTCCAGCAAGCGCTCTCCTCGGCTCATTCGTCTCCCTCGTCCCTCCTACAGAGCAGGCACAATATTTTAAAAGCCGTCTCGCAACTGCAGGTGGGAAGTTTAATGGCTAACGCTGTAGAATAAGAAGAATTCAAATAGGTTGATTGCTATTTTAATTGCTTATGAGCCCATCTTCTGATCACAGCCTCACTTCACTACCCTTGGCTATTCTCTCTTTCGTGCTAATTAATTCCCAATAGTAACGTACGATATTTTCACGCTCATCTTCGGCGCTCCTCTTTGCTTTCGCAGTCTTCATTGGGGACGATGGACCTTGGCCAAGTGTATTATGAACCACTCAAAGACCGACAAGGCAACATTTTACTTGTGACATTAAAGGAATTCCCAAATGCTAGCAGGTGAGAACAGCATTTGGAGATAGCATAAATGTTGAGGCACTTTTGTTGAGCTGTAATATGAAATACGTCGAAGACTATAAAGCTGCGTATCGTAGTAATGCTCAGATATTATACTTTGAGTAGAGTTACGCAATCAGGGTGCGGTTACCTTTAATACAATGAAGTTTTTGGTTTTCGTTCATTCAAGCCCTCCTGAGCCTCCACTGCAATGGATGCCCCTGGCTCGCCTGGAGAAAAACCGGAGCAGAGCTCCTCTGCTGCCTGAACCCACCGCTATGGATATGCTGTATGCAGACCTGAGGGTGAGGCTTGTTTGGCTAAAAAAAAAAAAGAAAGAAAGAAATGAAGAATGTGACAGAGACAGACTAACAATTCATCCTGTAAATATTCATATTCAGCCTTTGGCTATTCCAAGTTAAAAAAAAAAAAAAAAAAAAAGAGCTATATTTAATTTTTTAAACAGCATTTTCTTTTCATCCCATTTGTCAGGTGAACAGAAATATTCCAACTTGTAGAATTGAGCAATGTTTTTCACAAACTGATTCGGCATGATCCCTCAAGGGGGAAATTCAACTCACACACTACTGAAATTGTTAGTGTAATCTTAATATAATGATTATGTGTTTTGTTTACAAAATTGGGCCCTCTAAGTCAAAAAAGAAGGTTCTACACTTTTTAAGATGCGGTGTGGTGACGGTGCCTTGCTCAAGGGCACTTAGCAAGCAGATTAGCGCCTCTCCAACGACGGCCATTTTTGTCCACTAAAACGCTGTTCGCCTAGCTCCAGTTTTATAGATAAGCTAAAAAAAAAAGATTAACACTGGAAAAGAGGCTATAAAACTCACTTAGCTAAAAGAAATCAAGAGAATTCACAGAAGAGCACAATATTTACCTTTGAATAAAAAGTGCACACAAATCTCAACACGTTCTTTCGGTGCGTCAATTAACTGTGTCCCTTGACAACATATACATGCGGAACAAAAATAACTTCAATCATGTTTTAACCTACTGAAAATAAAAATATAACTTATTTAACACCATATAATGTTTTTCTTTATTGTTCTTTCCAACCAAATCAAAACTTAAAATTAATGCAGCAATTAAATGAGAGTTGCCTTTGACGCCAGCTCCAAAACTCTTGAATTCACCCAATAATTTATCTCCATTTTGTTCCCAGGAGAAGTTAAACTACCACAGGCACAGCAATCAGTGGGCCAAATCGGGTCTGTATGTGGGCATACTGAAACTATGGAGCTCAGTGGAGCAAATCAGAGTTCTGGTTCCTCAAAGACTGCCCAATTTACTTTGTTACTCAAGGGTCAGACACAATGCCCACGTCACCAGGTAAAACTCATTAAATTATGATTGTGAATTCATCATTTTATAATCAAATGCTCTCAAGATTATAATAGACCAAGCTGGTGTTATTGGAGAGTCAGGTGTTTGTAAAAAGATCCTGCTAAATATGCTCTGGTAATTCATTATCACTAATTTTGTTGATACATAATTTGTTATCGACTTAAGGGCCTCTGCAACTTTTCATTCATTTCATAATAACTTTTTGTGTTTGTAATAGAGAAGAGTGGGCGTGGCTCCAGAGTAATGTTTATGAAACGACCAGTGATGGTGTTCAGAACCTTCTGGGTACCATGGATGACACTTTGGTGGAAAATAACAGTCTGGTGGAGTTTATCAGAGCCCTGAGAGCAGCAGTCTCACATCTTCTGACAAAGCTCAACATCCCCCTCTACAGGGTAAACAATCCATCCATTTTAACCTTTGACCTTTAACATGAGATTGATAGACCCATAGAACTCACAAGTGATTATTAGAATGTAGTTTGGAGTGTTTTTTTTGTAGATACGAGTATGGCTTTATGTGTCTGACAGGCTTATCAGTACGGCATATATACCAGAGAGTTGCTGCAGTTAGGTGACAAAGTGTCCATGCTGCTCCTTCTCCCTCCAAGTGAAGACTTTAGCTCCAGCTACTGGCCTCTATTAGGAACCAAAGAGCCCGGCCTGACCATGCCTCTCCAGATTTTTGAGCTGGGTGGGTTCAAAAGCCAACTTGACGGATCCTTGAGAACTAAAGAGAATTATCTTGTGGCTTTTTTCCATCTCTCCCTATATCTAGTTCACTTCTGGACCTACGAGCGGGACTTTGTGTCCCAGTATTGCCAGGCCTGGGTGAAGCTGGAGCTGGACACTCACCTGGCTCAGCAGGCTCTGCGAGAGGCGCTTGACACGAAGGAAGTGCAAGTGGCTCGTGAACGTCTGAACCATGTTACTGAGCTTTCCCGTGTAAGATTTTTTCTTATTCAGGAAAAATATCTAATGTTAAAGAATTGTCAATAATAATAATAATAATAATAATAATAATAATAATAATAATAATAATAATAATAATAATAATAATAATAATATAATAATAATAATAATAATAATAATAACAGAGAAATATCCAATGTTAAAGAATTGCCAATAATAATCATAATAATAATCAGCATTTCTTACCTTTTTCTTATCAGCGTCTGGAAGTGGTATGGCGAGATGCCCGCTGGATCATGGACTGTCTGCAGTGCGTTCGGTCCAAGCAATGGGTGGGAGCGGTGCCACTTGGGTTGGTGATGGGCGGAGACCCGCCGCCATGCCCCGACGCTGAAGAAGAAGATGAAAGATTGACCGCCAGACTGACATGGCCCTTTCGGTTACAATCAAAAAAGGCCACCACAGGTAAAAACAAAAGTGGATGTGTAACTAAAAGAACAGATTTCTCAAATTTCTTTGTATTTATTTCCAGAACCTTTAGCCAGCATGGCTCCACCAAATGTTGTCACGGCCGAAGTCTCCTCTGCAGCAGGAAATCTGGTTGCCGTTGAGGTCACGCCGGTTTTAACGGAAGGCGTTGCAAAGGGAGGGTACCCAGTAGACATCAGTCAGGATATGACAAACATCGGCCAGTCAGAATTGGGATGTGCAAGCACTTTAATTGGATCCGGACTGGAGTCTCCAGTTGTTGGACCATTGGAAGTCGGGTTTGCAGCTTTGGATTCGCCCGATCCCTTCAATGCGACAGAGATCTTTCCCTCCAGCATCTCCGAGGTCATCCATCCAATGGAGATGGCGGAGTTGGTGGATATTTTGCCCACACTGAGTCTTATTGAAGAGGAGACCCCAAGTTGTCCTTCTGCATCATCGGTGATGGATATGATTCAAAGCTTCGGACTGGGGATGGATGATAAGGGGAGCTGTTTTGAGTCAGGAAATTCACATTTGATGGATGCTGAGCAAATCCTGGGTCCAAATAGAAGCTCCAGTGTGAAAGACACAAACGTGCCCAGCTCACACACAACAGGATGTAATTTAGAAAGTCTCCCAGAAGATAGCATATCTCTGCAGGTTCCCAGTATGGGACTGAAATTTCCAGCGAGGAACCAGGTAGAATGGGATAGACCATTTAACAGCTCCTCCTGATAAAAAAAAAAAAAAAAAAAAAAAAGGCTGCAAGGACTGGAATCATTTATGCAGCTGCAGGTCAGCTGATTTATCACATCAACATTTTGGATCTATCACAGCACATATTAATATTAACTAGAGTGAAAATTTCATAGGCAATAAAACCTCTTCTAGGGTACACATTAGAAAAATAAGTTATGTTGCCTTCATGCACATTTTCTCCTAATTATACCATTTTGCTGTTTCGTCTAAAATGAAAAAAACAAAATAATAGAAGGAAGCAAATCCAAATCTTGACTTACTTGACACTCAAAACTTGAGTGATGCAACCATTTACTGTCAAATGATGACATTAAAAACCAATTATGTTTTCTAAAATGTATTTACTCATACTGCATAAACATTTTTGGAAATGTTTTGAAATGTGAGTTTGATATTTGTAACGTGTTGCAAACCATCTTTTTTTTTTTGCACATTATTGAGCTTCAATGATTGTTTGCTATGTTATTTTTCCTTACAGCCGCTCCTTTCAGAGGTTGTGGAATAAATTAATAGTTTAATTATATTTATTTCATTGGTGATCATTGCGGCGGTGCAGAGCAAAGTGTGGTAGCAACTTTATGTCAAGATTGAGCCATTTACAGTATTAGACTGCCCCCTTGTGGCCTTAGTAAGACACTACAGCCATGAAATCAAACTTGGATGCGACGGATGCACTGCAGTATAGTGAAGCCAAAAATCATTAGGACGCAGGCGATATTTTTGTTTTGTGTGTACCATTCTAGTAATCCAGTCTGTTGGTTATACTAGTAATCTATTTGGAGTTTATCTGTTAGCATGTCAGAAACTGCTGCGTCATCTGGAGGTATGTCGCGTGCGAATTGCACGATCTTATTATCATCACGCGAGCAACTGATCTTAATGTTTCTCTAAATTATGAAAAAATATATTGTATTAATAATATAATATTGTAAGTTTTACTACCTGCCAAGTCAGACGCCAGCACTTGACATTAAATGTTGCCCTTGAAAAAAATATTCATTTCAATTTAACATGGGCAAGTGGGATTTATTATATTATTGTTTTGGTTCTTGTATTGGCTCCAACTCTATTTTGCGAGTGATTCTGTGGCTAGTGATATATGATGTTACTTTTTGCTGCAGCCTGTGAAGCATCTCGGTCCACATCAGATGGTGAGCTAAGGATTGCTCTTCTAGGAAAGACAGGATCAGGAAGGAGCTCCTCAGGCAACACCATCCTGTGTAGGCCGGCCTTCAGTGTTGATGTCTCCTCCTGTTCCGTCACCACGCGTTGCATGAAGGAGACTGGGACAGTAGACGGAAGGAGCATCTCTGTGATTGACACGCCGGGGTTCTTCCACACACATCTGTCCACTCAGGAGGTTATTCGAGAAGTGGGACGGTGTGTGGTCCTGTCTTCTCATGGTCCCCATGTATTCTTGGTGACCCTTCAACCTGGCAGGTTCACCCAAGAAGAAAGAGATGTCCTGGAGTGGATCAAGGCGACATTTGGACCTGGAGTCACAAGGTTTACTTTGGTGCTATTCACGTGGGGAGACCAGTTGCATGGAAAACGTGTTGAAGACTTCCTGGAGCAGAATGATGAGCTGTCTGCGTTTGTCAGCAGCTGCCATGGAGGCTTTCACGTGTTTGACAACAGCGAGCAGAATACGACCTCGCGCTCACAACAAGTGGAGCAACTCTTGAGGAAGATCGACAAGCTTGTGGACGGCAACGGAGGCTGTTGCTATAGCAACGACATGTTCAAGGAGGCCGAGAATGCCATCCGAGACACCCGGGAGAAGATGCTGCAACAAAGACGACAAAGGTGGATGAATATTGAGGATGACCCAACAGAGCAGCAAGAGCCGGAGATAGAAAAGAGGAGGAGGAAGGAGGATGAGGAGGTCAGGCGGAGAGCAGAGAGGCTCTTCTGGTGCGAGCTGTTGACTGCGATTGGAACGGGTGCAGCAGAAGGGGCCGGGATTGTCGAGACAGAGGGGGACAAAGGCAAAGCTCTCAAGAAGGTCAAGGTGGTGGAGAAGGCGGCGGCGGCTCTGGTCACCTCGCCGTTCTCCATTAGTTCAGCTGCAAAAGTGGTGGGAGGTGCTGTGAGAGAAGGAAGTAAGGTGCTCTACAAGCATCGCAAAACGTTTCTACGCTGAAGAATTCCAGATCAGGCTCGGGAACTAAAACACATCAAGGTCATGAAAGAAATGATTACGTAATATCAAAACAACTGGAGTGTTGACAGATCACAATAAAGGCCATGTTAATAAATGATGTGCGATTTAATTTAGGGAGAAAAACATTTAAAGTGACACCAAAAAAAATGGCTAAAATGATAACTTGCATTGGATTGAATTTCCATTTATAAATGCGTTTCATTTTTGGCTTCATGCAAAAAAAAAAAAATGGTTAGCCCTTTTACACCCTACTTAAAAAATACATTAACCTGAAAAAAAGTAAAAGAGGAAAAATACAAAAATGTCACATCATTAGAAATAAAGGGAAAGGTAAAATATTAAAAAGGTAAAGAGGGAGTGTCTAAAAATCCCAAGGCACTTTGAGCTCCATACTGAGTACATTTTTACATCAAATATAATATTGCTGACTAAAAGATTTTAAAACAGTAACCATTTCAAACTATGAGCGCTCGTGTAGATTTTAGACAACTTTGAGAGCCCGGTTCATATTCCAAAAACTGTATTCATTTGTCTTTGCGGACTCAATTATTAAATAAAATCTATTCAAATAGTGTTGTAAAGTTGCCCAAATTTGGGCTGTGTGTAAAAACATACATTTTCACTGTCATGTTTACATCCTACCTTATGTATACATACATATCAAGTAAGATAAGAAGTACCAGCCAGGTAGGAATTACATTTCAAGAAAAGCACTTGTTTGCTTGACGGAATGTCGTCTCATCTATCCCAGAGTTATGATGTAATTTTTTTTTGGGGGGGGGGGGGGGTCCTCTGTGCTTCATCTGGTGACTAGACAGGCATTGGCAGGGTCATTTTCCCTCTCCCTCTTAGTACTGCAGAGAAAATTCAAAACAAAGATTTAATTTAAAAAAAAAAAGAAAGAGACCAATGATTTGGTCTAATTTCAAAATGCAAGCATTATTAGGTTTGTTATGCAAAGTATTTCACAGTGCATTTTTGTTTTTATCTCTGTGACTGCAAACTAGTTCAACCTGTACTAATTAGTGGCTGCTACAACCACTTGTGCTGAGTGAAACATTATACTCAGGGATGGGTAAGTACTGATACCACATAATCGGTACCGTTTCAGTAACTAGCTGAGGTGATCCATATTTTTAGAATTTCAAAACAGCTGTATTAAATAAAAGTTGCGATCATGCTGTCGGAAAAAAAAATCATGTAATTGCTCAGAAAGTTTTAGCTTACCTTTTGTGACATAAAGGTAGAAGAAGTCACAGTAGAAAATGGTCTGCACCACTCCAGCCACCACGGCGATATGATCAAAGAAGCCCTCGGTGTGGTAGCGCCAAACCCAATTGCCGATGTAAAGGGCTCTGTACAGGCCGAGGAAGAACAAATAATGGGTGGTGATGGACTCAGCCTCGCCCGTCTTGGAGATCATGAAGAGCTGCGGCATTATGGCCACAGATTCCAAGAAGATCGAGAAGGTCCAAAGGACCTGGGTAGGAAAAAAAAGAAACGTCACTCAGACTCAAAGGAATCTCACAATACAATAAAAGCTTGTTTACCTCCAAGGGTGTGAAGGCGTAGTTCTCCAGTAAGGAAAGACCAATAACCGGCACCAACAGGAACTCCACGCGGAACGAGTCATTCTCAGAGTCGTAAGTGTTTCTGAAGCGCATGTAGATCATGTAGACGGTGGCGTAGGACAGCGCCAGAAACACCACCTTTTCATGACAATAATGGCAATGGAATGATGAGGTCAGGTGCCAAGTAGTTCTTGCAATGGAATTTTTTTTTAATTGTTTTTAAGTTACCTTCATAACTGTGTTGTAAGGAGAAATGAACATGGTGAATAAGTCGAGGTATCTGGTGGTGAAGACAAGCGCAAACAGCACCTGAGACTTCCCGGAGATGCCTATAAACAAAAATAATAAGAGTGGTTAAATTATTGCACATAAAGGATGTTTTAGAAAAATCAAAAATGCAATGAAACATTTCCAGGGGATTTCTTGAAACTATTAAATGCACAACTTACATAGTGGATAAAATTCACAAAAGGATATTTTGTTTAACTTCTGCTGCAGCCACTGAGACAATGAAAAGATAAATTCCACAGAGAGCATCCTGGTTGAGATCTAATGATCTAATGAGTACTGGATCAATGAGCACGTGCATTCTAAAAATTAGTTTTTAGGTTTATTGAGATATTTCAGCGGAAATCGTATTATTAGTGTGGCCATTTATAAAGAGCAGCGTAATAAAAAAAAAAGGAGAACACTTTTGCTACCTGCCACGTAGCTTCCACTCTTAGCCATAGTATTAAAATACCCCGATTAAAATTTATATCAGCGATATTGCACGATGTTCGTACATTTAATGTTAATATACGAACTCACTTTAAATCAATACACCAAAGGCTGCACAATGTAATAAAGCGCAAAGTTGCACGACACAAAAAATCCCACCTACCTGCACATGATCTGGATTTATAAATCTTTATTAACAGGATGATGATGGCCAACAGATGAGATACATCACCAGCCAGACGAAACGCGTTCATTTTGTTCACGTTTCCTTTTCAGTGACACCTCGAATTAAATTAAATAACTTTGATCAAATGCAATTTGAAGGCGAGCTTGAGGGGGAAAAAAATGCTACAAAAGCATGCCAAACGCGCTGCTCGTTGTTAACCCAACCGGTTGTTTCATAAACAAAATCAAAACATACAAAGATTACAAAGTGCTCCCACTAAAAGTAGTTGCAAGAGGAGGTGACGTGGCTGACAGTTCACGCAGCATTTACGCGTCATTTTTATTAATTGCGTTGGTATAATAAAGCGCTTCCGGTCTGTATTTTCAAACTAAAAGTGTAGTCAACTTACCGTAAATCGATAGTTGGTCGTAATCAAATCCGTTATTATAATGTAGTATAAAAATATTTTAGTTCGGTTTTTCCTTTTATAAATACCAATTTATTTTCAATCAAAATGAAATTTTATATAATTAAAAATCTAAACCTATTTTAACTATGATCAGAACTTGAACATGACGCAGTTATGTTCTTCTACCTCAGTGATCCATAATAAAACAAATTGATAACCAAAGAAGACAGGGGGCATCAAATGTACTTTAGACAGGACAGACAGTGGACAAATCTGACGCCAGGACTAAGACATGGCAAGTAATCTGTCACCCAGGCCTGATTAACTTCTATTTATACATACAGAGTCAGGTCTCCCCATCATCCTTCTCATCCATCTCATATTGTTGATATCGGCACAATGTGTTGATCTCCGAGCATCCTTGGAAATCCCTTTCCAGGTTCTCCTCTATCTTCATGTTTTGAGTTCACCACGATGTTGAAGCTATTTACAGTTCACATATCTCCTGCCACCCACTTGTTCCTCCTTTTGAAATATGAAAATATCACTCCCACATCCTCACTCGGAGGTGATGGTGTTAAAAAAAAAAAAATATTCCAATCAACGCTTGATGGGATTAAGTTGTGGTTGGAGTCAAGCAGGTTGAGGATTGTATATATGCATCTGGAAATAAAATTGCAAAATGTATTCATTTGATCTGTATGAATGCACTCATAATAAATATATGTAATCCAACACTTGCATTTCTAAACCAGTTTTTTTTTTTTTTTTATTCCCACATCAACCAAAGTATCACTCAAAATCCACCTATGATGTGCGGTTCAAAATCATCGTGCTCATTGTAGAATAATCACGAGTATGAGTGAGTGAGTGAGTGAGTGAGTGGGAGCCCATTGCAGCGAAAGCACAAAGGCAGCAGAGAATTAAAGCTGCACATTTTAAAAGCAGACAGTTTCTGTGAAGGAGGTTATTTAATATGATTTGGTGTTTACAGATTTTATAGTGTATAATATCTTTTTCCACATTGCACGTACACAAAACATGATGCATACTTGTGTTTTTACATCAACACATTTGGAGCCCCCATCACCATTTTTAGTTCACATCATCATCATCATCTCTCTTCCTCACCCCCCTCCCATCACGTATCGTCCATGCTGTGTCGAAGGTAGATTGACACAGCAGTTACGGGAGAGTGCTCAGTGGCAGGGTTACACAAGTCATAAAGGAGGACAATAAGGGATTAAAAGGAAAGAATGATGAAGAATTATTCAAGAGGAAGTCAGCAAAAGAAAGTGAAAGAGAGGAAGGAGGAATAGAAGCATTGACAGCACTTTGAGAAGAAAACTTTCAGGGAATTTCAATTACGACAATAGTAGGGTGAGTATGTTTTTCATCATAGTCACACTTTGGAAATTGCAATTAGATCATTTATCTGTTTAATTCAGGAATGTTTGTTGGCACTTAAACCTGAAGTTGTAGTTTTGTATTATAATAAAAGAAAAATAAAAGAAAGAAAACTAGCTTGTCATGAAAAGTCCTCAGCAAGTATGACTTGGTCAATCTCGCTTTGGCATTAGGGAGGTGACATCATAGGAAAGTAGTAAAATAAAAATGATAGAGTCTCGTTTTCTTCTTCAAATATATAGTATACATAAAAATAAATCTATTACAGCGTGACTCAACTACTAAGAAATAAGTAAAAATGCCAGTGTTGATTTCGACATTTTTTTTTTGTAAAGCATTTATCATTTAATTATCAATGCATGTACAGTCATCCTTATAGATGACTCTGGTAATCGAATTAAATGCATCTGAGATGACAAAGGATATGATGGAGGGTGGAATGATAACACATCTAGGAAGTGGCTAGCAGTCGCTCACTAATTGCTGTGAGTCAAGTCTATAATCATTTTTGATCATAAATTTTTGTGTTGATCAAGGTAAAGTTTTTTTTTTTCTTCTTTCCAGTGCAGTGTTATGGTATATCTCATTTTATTGGGTCCACAATGCTCCTTGTGACAAGATAATCTTGTCTCAGATGTCTGTAAAACACGGCCAGGGTCGAACGAGGATTAAGTCTAAATCCACTTTTTTTTTTTTCTTTTTAATCGGCAATGATATAAGAATGGCGTGGGAAAAAATCAGATTAGAAAATCAACAAGTATCCCGGAAGTAACAAATATGCCTTGATTGATGTCATTCTTTTTTTTTTTTTCTTCGTGACTATTGTTTGTGCTCATTGGCTTCTGTTCTTCTCCAGTGTTTTTCTTAAAGGCCCAAGTATTGCCTGCATGTTGGACGCCTGATCTGTGGGAGTCATCAGACTCTGGCCTCCCACCCAAAAACCTCAAATGAGGGATTATTGTTGCCATGGGAACAAGTAGGTCCCACAAGGTGATGGAGGCAGTCTTCTGTGTGGGACTCCTGGATTGGTTCAGTTTGGACGTAGATGAATCCAGACAAGAGCGATGATGCCGTATCAGGCAGGCATCTATTCTGTTGCCAAAGTAATTGGACACGGATACAGCGTGAGTCAGGAGCAGCTCAGGAATATTTAGAGCAAGCGGATCGTCACAAAGGTTAAGGCCATTCTGTCCTGTCCTACACAGAGTTCTCCTCCCCATCCTGCAGCCACACAGCATGTTATGAGATTAATGGCACCTCATTTTCTGATCATGAAAAAAATTTCTATGTATGCCTCAATATGAGTTTACTGTATCTCTCTCTCTCTCTTTTTTTTTTTTTTTTTTTTAAATTTGGTTCCTGATTCAATTCCTGGCAAGAAAATTGATTATTATATATCGGTAGATATTACTCTCAATTAAAATCAATGAATCCAGAGGGCTTTGGAATGATTAAATGGAGTGTGTGATATTTGATAAATAAAATAAAATTAATTAAATTAAAATGTAAAAATAATTAAATTAAAACGTTTTTTTAATTAAAATAAATAAAAAAATAATTTAATTAAAATAAATAAAAAATATTAAACAGCTACTGGCATTGACAAAAGTGTTGTGAACATTGGGGCACATGACAAATTGTATCGAACAAAATAAGAACTCATTTATGACTATTCATTGAGGTCAAATATTATTTATGTTGCCACGCAACCACTGTTGTATTGAATCCCCCAAAACTAGTTGCTGGCATAAATGTCAAGTCTCCCACATCCTTCCACACCAAACTCATCAAAGCGTGCTTCTATTGATTCAACTCCAAATGGACTATGACTCAGACACATACATATAATCCCATAAACGGACATGACAGTAATCCCTCCCATAAACTCAACTCACCTTCCCAAATTATAATCCACTTAATGTTCACCTATCTACAAAATGCCAGTGACGTAGCAATAAAAGTTCCTAAAAAACAATCAGTGCCAATTATAAAGCCAAACTATGCGACTAAATTGTTTATATATTTATAAATAACATTAATCTTGCCATCCTTTGCCTCGCAGGTACAGCGTTGTATCAAACAACATAGAAGAGTGTGGAAAGATCTGCAACTTGGACCTCAAGAACAATCACACTTCCTCCGACGTCCACTCGCACTCGGCCTGTGACAAGAAAATAGACAGCGGGAGGAGGCGTTCGGAAGCCTCCGCTGGGGGACCACCAGGGATGAACAACTACAACGGGAAAGTTCTGACAAGAGGCTCCGGCCAAGCACGGAGCCGCTTTGTAAAAAAAAACGGACAATGTAATGTTGTCTTCACGAACATGGAGGAAAAGCGGCAGCGTTACCTAGCGGATATTTTCACCACCTGTGTGGACATCCGCTGGAGATACCTGATGTTTGTATTCTGCACCAGTTTTTTGATCTCCTGGCTTTTCTTCGGCATCATTTTTTACAGCGTCTCCTTCTCCCACGGGGACTTTGAGGAGCATCTTATGGTGAAAGGGGAGGGGATAGAGGTGAGTGGGTCGTACAGTACGCCCAATTCCGGACAAACTACAGCAGGTCAGACAAGAAGAATGCCTTGCATCCTTCATGTCCAGGGATTTGTCGGCGCTCTTTTGTTTTCCATGGAAACGCAGACCACCATCGGCTACGGTTGGCGCTGCGTCACCGAGGAATGTCCCTTGGCTGTCATAACGGTCGTCGTTCAATCCATCCTGGGTTGCATCATTGACTCCTTCATGATTGGCACCATCATGGCGAAGATGGCACGGCCCAAGAAGAGAAACCAAACGCTTGTGTTCTCCAAAAATGCTGTCGTTGCTCTTCGTGATGGTAAGCTGTGCCTCATGTGGAGAGTGGGGAACCTACGTAAGAGCCACATCGTGGAAGCTCACGTCCGGGCGCAGCTTATTCGTTCCTACGTTACGGCGGAAGGAGAATTCATCCCGATGGAGCAGATGGACCTCAACGTGGGTTACGATGAAGGCACGGACAGGTTGTTTCTGGTGTCCCCGCTGGTTATCGTCCACGAGATAGACAAAGACAGTCCCTTGTATACGATCAGCCGAGTCGATCTGGAGACTGATGATTTTGAAATTGTCGTGATCTTGGAAGGAATGGTGGAAGCCACAGCCATGACCACCCAGTTTCGTAGTTCTTACATATCCAAGGAGATCTTCTGGGGCCACAGGTTCGAGCCTGTCATTTATGAGGACCGCAACTGCTACAAGGTGGATTACGCACGCTTCGACTCCACGTACGAGGTGTCGTCGACACCCAACTTCAGCGCCAAAGAGCTGGACGAGACCGCGAGTCGCAATGTTTCTCCTATCTCGGCGTGTATGTCTTCAAAAAGTTTGATCCCTTGTTCGGTCAGTACCTTCTGCTATGAGAACGAGGTAGCGCTGAGCTGCGGGGAAGAAGAAGAAGACATCTTTGACTCCTGTCAGATTGGAGGGAAAGAAAGAGTAGAGGAGAGAAGGACTTCTGTGGACTTCCAGAATATTTTTAAAGACACAAGCACCGTGACATCCGGCAGTCACAATCTCATGTGTGTTCTGGACATGGACAATAATCAGATGGAGTTTGACATCCTCCAGAAAACCATTCCACTCGATCCAGTCACCTATAAGAACGAGCCAGACATTTGAAGAGCTCAGAGAAGATGCGCATTGAACTCATTCACTGCCAACCCAGGTAATATCTTTGACGTCTAGAATCGTCAATGGTACTGAATGAGTTCTACTGTTTAGCAGTTTAGCGAAATCGTGTACTCAAATATATACACCAAAATAGACTCCCGTGGTCACACTTTGGAATGATGTCAGCCATGATGTAAAGTCATTGTAACAAAAGGGATGAAGTCAAGTTAATATGTACAATGTAATGTTTCTTCAAGAAGTATTTTGTTGTTGTTGCTCTAACACGTTCCTGCTTTGTACATGTTCCAATCGCACATAAAATAAGATTACTAAGAAACCCAAGCACTTTATAAAAATAAAAAAATGATGTTTTCATTTCATGTCATGTCGTAAATAAATCTTTCAATTGTCCTTGCTGTTGCTTTCTTTGCCACTAGATGTCAGTGCAGTTATTTAAAGTACAGAGCCCAATTAAAACGAACATAAACGTGAATTACTAAAAGGTGCTTTGAAAGAAAACAACCAATATTTACTTAATGTGTGTGTTTATACGAGTTTAGATTTTTTTCTTTGTTCATTTAACGGGATCTACCAAATACGACATTAAGTAGCTGTTGGATGAGGATTGTGCAAAGTACTTTCACATTTGTAGAACAGAACCAAAAGCAGGTCAGGGTAAAGGCTGGAGGCCCAACATGAATCCTGGCTCAACAGAGTTGCAGCAGTATTAAATATTGAGCACATTGAAAATAAATAGCAGCTGTGGAAAAGTTTAAGAAGAGGAAGGCTTGGAAAGAAAGAGAGTGACCAGAAGATGTCCACTTATGGAAGGAATGAATGAGCGAGAGAGAGGTCATATGATAGAGACAGTTTGACCCTGGAGGAAATTTGTTCCTTTGTGAATTTTTTTTCTCTCAAAATCAGATGTTTTGAAACCGGTCACTCTTCCTTACTTCCTATGACTGCATTATTTTTTTCTCAATCAGAATATAAAAAAAAACATCAACCTGTTTTATCTCCACCATGCTACGTGTCAAAGCGATGAGGTTCCCATGCACCAGCGCCAAATTGGACATTTGAGTCTCATGAGTAGAGGAAGTGCATATCTGCCGGTGTCAAACATGAAAGGCGAGAACAAGGGAGGAAGGGGCCAGTTGCGCAGGAACAGCCCTGGAGGCTATCAGCTTTTCATTAACGGGTCACTGAGTGAATGAAAGTCATGGGTGGAATGGTCAAATAGGAGAAGCTGGCCCGGGTCACATCGATGGTTATTGGGGTGATCCGGGGGCGGGTCCATATTGTGTATTGTCCTTCAAGGGAGCAACAGTGAGTCTTTGTGCCAGACATTTTTAAGTATGCTAATTATGGGATCTTTGTCTTCTATTTTTGCACTCTAACATTCAAACTTATTTTTTTGCAAAACATGTGATGTGAATAAGTCACACTGCAGTTATTGCAAGCATCCAAATTGCAACTCAATTCACTTTTATTTCTTTTAAATCTACCCCGTTCCGATGTTATCTTTTAACTTGTGTGTCCAAAACACCCCTGGAACTCAACACTTTTGTCGTATATTCATGTTTTGGTATCAAATAAAAAAATAAGGAAAGAATTGGCTCTACTGTTTTATATTTTCAAGCTTGTCGTTTCCTTTTTATTTTCACTTTTCTTGTCTTGATTGAAAATCTTGATCGGTCTAGTTTAGAAATCAGCTGCTTTGCCATCCTTCCATGCTTTAATTCTTTTGCTTTAATTCTGATGATAGATCCAACCAGAGGGGAATTCACAACCTCGGTCACAGTCAATGTCGGCATTGTGCTGACATTTAGGGAAAGAAAACACCACAGAAAAGACTGCTTCTGTCCGTCCGTCCGTCCATCCACTATACATTCCCTGTTTCTTCCATTTTCAGGAAACCCAACATAAAACATCAGAAACCATTCAAATTGCATTTCCACAGAGCGGAAGCCATTTTTAGGACTTAGATTAGTCAATCATTTGTTAAGAAGAAAAAAAACAGACCCACGTGGGGACTGAGAAGATCTATGAAAGAAAAAAAAATATGAAAATGACCAAATTTGGACATAGGACGTTTCCGCCTGATGCTTGCATTTGTCACTGATGTTTGTTTCAGAACTGCTAATAATGGACTGACTGTCTTGAAATTGTTCAGTTTTGAAACATCCATGTTTATTTGTGTGTCAACAAATATGGAGACCTAATAAAAGATTTTCTTCATGTTCTCCAAATGTTTTGTGGGTCAGACCATTTTAGTGGTTTATTTACAATTCCAAGTAAAAGATTTGGGATTTAGACCAGGACAACAAAATTCTTTACGATATTTATGCAAGCATGTGTGTGTGTGTCAGCCTGAAGAAGCAGCTGTGGGCCTTGCATTTGAACTCTGGCTCACATGGGCAAAGCGAGGCAGAGCCGCAGGGTGAGAAGGATCTGGGAGAGGGGGAGAGTCACCCGACAAATTCACCGTCTCCTTCTCCTCTTTCATGCCCCTCTCTCAGTATCCAACAACAAACTCTTTCATTCAGGCATCTTTGCAGCCAGCCACCCGCAGACCCTCGAGGTCCCCTACCCATTCACGCTGGTTAATTCAATGATCCGTGAAAAACTCATGATTAGAAAGTGACCTTTTTTTCTTCATACAGATTCTTTTCCATATCTTATGCCAAGATGCATCTTTTGACTTCCTCTTCTGGATCAAATATTTAACTTAACAAATCAAAACATGGTTCCATCTCATGAAGTAAAGATATTTAATTATTAGTGTGGTCAAGACCAAACTTTTGTTTCAAAGAACCTTTTGTCACATTATCGCAAGCCAAGGGTTGAATACTTAAGCAGTTTCTGAAAATGGAACATTTTTTACAAGGCACATCATGCCTTGCCTGTCCAAAAGGACAAAATGCAGAAACATCTCCAACAAAGCATCCCATTGTTTGCAGCCAAATTCTTGCACAACATTTTCAGAATTTTCTTGCTAATGACTCAAATCGACTCTCCGCTAGATTCACAATATTCAGTCACATCATCCTACAGAGATGCCATCCACTCCATGTTTAATGCATATGAGTTTAGATGTAAAAGATATTAAGCCTTTGCAAATTCAAAATGGCGGACGAAAGCAGGACGAATGTAATCCTGATCACACTCTAAAAAATTTAATTAATTACACATTGCTTAGGAGAGCAACACGATCACGTCAGTAGCCCCGCAGCCGTGTTCTGAAAATAAGCGTTCGTTTAAAGATGATTTAGGCCGCAATTCGAATTTAACTAGGGTCAACGCAAATCCCTTTTACACACTTTAATACGGCGTGAAGAAGAACATCGGTGAAGCGCCACGGGGGCATTCAGGGAGCTTTAAGAGCTTCGGGTTGCATTTTGGCCAGAGAGTGTGGCCCAAATGGAATCATGTACTGTACAACAAAGCCTTTGTTGTAAATAAATACTTAATAATGGACTGTACATAATTTGTTATTCCTTTGACGTACTTCTACTAGGAGTGACATCAGTCAATATCTCTCCATCCATCCCTCCCTCCCTCCCTCCAAAGGCCAGACTCTAACCTTCCACTTCTGAACTGCAAGGCGGACGTACTAACCAGCGCGCCGCCCGTATCGCGGATTTAAATGCATGAAATGTTTTGTGTTATAACAACGAGGCTATGAAACGTTGCACAATGTGTCTCTTTGGTGTGTGTTTGTTTTTTGGTTGGGAGCTGGACAGCACGCGTTTTAAGCAAACAGTCTCGCCATGTGAATAAAGGAGGAAGGAGAAGATGAGGACATTTGGTTGCAAACACTGGCGCTGTTCTTTCCGAACAAAGACTCCCGCTGTACCCGGCATGCGACACTTTTTGCCCCAAACTAAAACGGTCACACTTTTTCTGTCTTGGTTTGTTGAATACAGGAACGTTAAACCTTGATCTTTGAGTCAGTTGATTTTTTTTTTTTAAAGTGTAAACATTTAATTATGGCATTTATATTGGCTTTCTGGTCAGAAATAAAAAAACAAAATTTTCTTCCTCATGCATTTTGAAATATACTCTCAAATTTTTTTTTTACATATTTATCAGTGGAGCACATTTATATATCCATATTTATTTATATATGTGGCCTTCAGTAGTACTGATTAAAAAAGGTGCTCCCCCTCTCCCCTCCAGCATTTAAGTTGTCCATCCCTGATGTAAACAAAAGTGTGAGCAAATTCCTGAACTCTACAATACGTAACGTGCATTGTCCATTTCACGCAAGAGTCCAATTTGTTTCAAGAACTTTACCTCAATTGAAGAGGGAGAGGGGAAAAAGTTTCAACCAATCATATGGCAGTTCTATCCCAGCGAGTTGCTGTTACTTTAAGACCTATCCGCCCTTGTTTTATTCTACTATTTTTTTCTTGTCTGGCCTCATACAAGGAGCCGTTTAAGACGGGTCGCAGTCACACAGAGCTTGCATTCATAGCCTGGCACAGCGAGCGAGCGAGCGAGGGGGCTGGGGAAGCCTGCAGTGTCACCGTGGTGGAAAGGAACTGGAGGATTCTCCTGCACAAGCCACCGGCAACTTTTCCTTAGTACTGAAGTAAGACGTTCTCTATATTCCTGATATCCCTGCTCTCAATCTGTCTTTTGCCAATTTGATCAAAAAGACACGAGTCTGAATTTGAACAGGTCACACTAGCTGACATTTGGATAATTACAATTCTAATGTCAACCTGCTTGACAATTTAAAAATCATTTAAGAGGTTAGGTTATTATATTCATTTTCTTTTTTTGCCCTAGAGCAAAAACTTTTATTTAAGGCTGCTGATGTCAGAAATGTGTTGAAGTACAAAAACAAAAAAAATGGCAGCACTTTTTGGTTAAATTGGATTTGATGTTAGAGTTTTGAGGAATTCTTTGTGATTTGAATGTGTTTCGATAAAGTTGTTACTTGTTGATACCGATAGTAAGATTGATCAAAGGTGAGTTTGTCTAATTGGAGAAGTGGCAAATTATGGGCAAAGTATTGGCAAATTTCCAGAATTCATAATTATGTAATTTACTGTGTGCACTGGATAAAAAGTAAATAAAGTACAAGAGTGCATTGTAAACTGTTTTATTCTCATGTTTCATAAGAAATAGCCTAAATATGGTTTAGTAATATCAATTCAGATAGCAATAGGGCACAAAACCTATTTGGAATTTTGGGCCAATGTTTAATTTATTTATTTATTCATCTATTTAGGTTTTTTTTTTTTAGATTATTTTTACACCTTGCAAGCACCAACCATTTGAGTGGCTCGGGTAAAATAGGTCAAGCAAATAAGCTACCTGCAAAAGATATCCTCAAGGAGACCTTATTTGGAAAAAATCATTTTTATTTTTGGGGGAAAAAGTAAATTGAATATTTTGGTGGTCTCCCAATGGCATGTTAAGTTGACGACTTCTTTTATAATGCGGGCTGGAATTCAATATTCACTGCAATTTACCTTGGCAAACAAACCATCGAGTTGTATGTTGCCGATTCACGGCCCATTAGCTGATGTGGGTGTAAAATTGAGACAGGGTGTTGACTTGACGGACAAAACAAGGCCACATTTTTGCTACCTCTAATAAACGCGATCCTGTGCAACAAGCACTCTGTGTCAAATCACACCATGAGGTTTATATTTCCGCAACCAGGCCATGTTTATCCAAGAAGTGCAATGTAAATCCCAGGTCTGTGCTATTGCCGCCTCAAATCCTTCCAACGCTTTCTCTCCTGGGAGCTTAGATGAACTGCCAAATATTTAACGGGCGGTAGTTTATTTTGGCGGGGTGGCTGATGCCCGCAGACGGAAACCAACGTGGGGCAATTTTTCAATTAATTGCAATTAAAAAAATGAATTGTTGAACTGTAAGAATTGTAAGCAACATTCTGAAGTTGTGCCGTTTCAGGTCCGCCGTTGGAATTCCATCGCCTGAGTCGCAGAGGAGAGAGACACGGGGGCGTCATCGGATAGGTGGGCGAGTTTGGTGCTGATTGCTGTTCTTTAGCAGGTAAACTGGGGTCTAAGGTGCGCGCTGAGCCGCCTATGATACCAACCACACGGATGGAAAGAACTTTGATGTTCAACCCTCATCGAGTTTTACAACGGAGGCTGAGAGTAGAGACAGATTGGCAGTTTATATTATAATTCAACAGAGGTCAGAAGTGAAGATCAGACACATCAACATCAGTGCAGAAGAGTAGGGACCAAACAGTAGGCAGCCAACAGTTTTAGGGAAAAAAAAAAAAGAGTCAAGCGAGCATCTTCATGAAGATGTCCAGAGAGGAGCAGAGCTTGTCAGATGTCGAGCTCAGCCCCGGCAGGTCGGACGACAGCCGATCACCCGGTCATTCGTCCGGCGCCGGCGGGGATGAGTCGCCCCTCCACGGGCAGCAGCTGCTAGAGGTTCTGGATGACGGCACGAGGGGACACCCCCCGGGTAAATCCGACGATGAGGATGAGCGATTCCCGGCGGGGATCCGTAAGGCGGTCAGTCAGGTGCTCAACTGCTACGACTGGACATTGGTGCCCATGCCCGTGCGGGTGAACAACGGCAACAAGGGCAAGCCGCACGTCAAGAGACCCATGAACGCCTTCATGGTGTGGGCGCAGGCGGCGCGGAGGAAACTGGCAGACCAACACCCGCATCTGCATAACGCCGAGCTCAGCAAGACCCTGGGGAAGCTTTGGAGGTGAGATGGTGTCGTCGTCGCTGCTCAGGTTGTTGTAGGTTGACGTGGCCTTCGATCGAAAGCATCGTCCACATCTGTTCCTTTTCACCCAAGGCTTCTCAATGAGAGCGATAAGCGACCGTTCATCGAGGAAGCGGAGAGGTTGAGAAAGCAGCACAAGAAGGACTACCCCGACTACAAATATCAGCCTCGACGCCGCAAGAACGGAAAGACTGGTTCCGGATCAGGGAGTGACGCAGAAGGCCATATGGAGGGTGAGATCAAGCATAGACAATCCATCTACAAGGGCCTTCATCTGGATGTGGTCTACACAGGGGGGGCTGGGTCCCCTCTGGCAGATGGGCATCCCCCTCATGCTGCAGGTGGGCTGCCGGCTCCCTTGACCCACCTCACGAGTATGCCCTTGATATTATTAGCGGTTCGGATGAATATCTTCTTGTAACGTGGCTTTGTGACTTCACAAAGTTTTAACGTGGTCTGTCCTGTGTGTTCAGGTCACAGCCACAGTCCTCCTACACCACCAACCACACCCAAGACAGAATTTCAGTCTGGGAGGGCAGGGGATGGAAAAAGGGAGGCTTTGGGAAATGGGGTTCTCCGTGGCCCAACGGGAGCCGAGGGTAGTTCAGGTGCCGCAGGGTCCGGAAAGCCTAACATCGACTTTGGCAATGTGGACATCGGTGAGATAAGCAACGACGTGATGGCCACCATGGAGCCTTTTGATGTCAAGGAGTTTGACCAGTACCTTCCCCCCAATGGCCATCCAGGAATCGGGCAGAGTGCTGGTTCAGGAACAGCGACGCCCATAACCACGGCGTCTCATTACACCTACGGGATCTCCTCCGCTCTGGCGGCGGCCAGTGGACACTCCGCCGCCTGGCAGCCGCAACAACATCACGGCTCCCCTCTGAGCTCAGACCCGTCCAAGACCCAGATCAAGAGCGAGGCCTTTTCAGAGGCGGCAGGAGCCGGTTCTCACGTCACCTACACCTCTCTAAGCCTCCCTCACTATAGCACTGCCTTCCCCTCGCTGGCAGCCAGGGCTCAGTTTGCCGAGTACGCCGACCAGCAGGCCTCAGGGTCGTACTACGCTCACTCTGGCCAGGCGCCGAGCTTATACTCGGCCTTTTCTTACATGGGGCCCACCCAACGGCCCCTGTACACTACGATCAGCGACCCATCCGGTGTGTCACAGTCACACAGCCCCACACACTGGGAGCAGCCCGCCTACACTACACTGTCGCGACCATGACAGATAACCAAACCAGAGGGCGCCGGTGCCGGCCCGGCCCCCACGCCCGACCCGACGAGCTGCAGCCGTTTTGGTGAATGCGGTCTGGGCGGAGGGGAGTGGGCTGGCACCGGGGGAGCCGGCTGGGGAGACAGGAGGGGAGAAAGCCCATACTGTTCTCGCCCGGTTGCGGAAATGCAGTCAGAGGTGAAGGCTGAGTTTGGAGCGTGGTGTTTTGACCATTTGATGCAATGAGGTTTGAAATTTAAAATCTCCAGCGCTCCAAACGACACATTTAGATCACGAACGATGGCTTTCTGCGTGGATGTGAGCGAGCAGAATCACAGCTCATTCCAAGAAAGAACGTATTAAACCCTGAGCAATCATTCAATGTATTTTTTTATTTGTTTTATTGAGGAGAGCTCAAGATTTTTGCTGGTCCGTTCACATCTCAGGCACGATTGAGATATATCGCAATTTGTCTTGATTCAGCAAAACAATATGCTAACACTGACTTTTTATTAGGCACATTTGTTCCTATCACTCTGTTTCTTTATATATATATTTTTAAAAACGAATCTGCATATGGGAGGAGAGGGGTTGCCATGAAGTATCATATCATTTTTTATTTTTTTTTATGAAGTCAACTTCTCACGTTTTTGTCAACATTTCCACACATGAGCAAATTGTAAAATCACCAAAGTTTTGAAACCAAAATGTAACAAGGAAACTAACATCATCAAGGTATCGCCCAATAAGATACCTAAATATCGTAAAATCTGATCTTGCAAATTGGTACGTAAAAGATCATGTCAAATTTACATTTAATTTCAGTCATGTAAAAACAACAAAGAATATTTATACTTTATACTTTATAATTTGTTTCAACATTATACTCTTCTGCCTTTATTATTGCCACTGAAAGTCTGTTCCACTGTGAATTGTCACATGATTGTGCATGAGTTCCGATCAACGGCAATTTTGACGAAAATTGCCTCATGCAGAGATCGGCTTTCACAAAGTTGTATTTTCATAACATTTAATTGCTACCATGCCTTATCTTTCATTCTTGCTTTTTACTCATGAAATTCAAATGTAACACATTATATTTTGTCACAATTATTATTCCTTATTATGTTATTCATCTCAAATGTACTTTTATCTTCACTTATCCTACATATAAAAAGCTGGAAAACATGAAATGACATTTTAAAATCACTTTTACTATTTTAATCCAATTGCATGCAGCTTTGCTCTCCTTTAAATTTAATGTACATCACCATAATTTTGTGTTTACGGTAATGCTGTAATCTTCTTTTTTTTCCTGTTTTATTTACTTTTGCTGTTACTTGATGTTTCTTCCAGTTGTGTGTGACAATTGCACACCAACAGCAGAAGCTTAAACATGCGAGGATGATTATTTGCACTCATTTAAAATAAAACTTTGCCTTACAAGAAGCTTGTTATTTTTTTCCCCTTCAATTGAACACACTCAAGGCTCCAGATAGAACATATATATATTTAAAGTGGCTTCATCTGAAGGCCAATGATGGATCTAAATGGTGGATAATCTTTTAATTAATCACTTTATCAGCCTCATTACACAACATTTGCATTTTTTTTTTATATATTGCGTTTGAATGTGAATTTTTGTGTGAGTAGCAGCTTGACTCCTAATTCCCAGTATTTAATCGGCTGGGTAAAAACAAAGCAGGCTATTGAAGGGGAACTGGTGAGGGGGGGTGGGGGGCGTGCCCATAGCTGCAAGGCCAGTCGCTTCACCAGGATACAAAGAGACTCTCATACTGCCCTGGCGTAGACCCCTTTTACCAGACCCCACTTGTGCCGTCCTCATCTAGAGCATTTGCACCCCCTTCCCCATTAAAAAAATGCAAGCACCCTAATGGGATTAAAAGCATTCCCAAATAAAGAATGTTTACCAGGGAAAGGAGCAGTATTTAAAGTGGCAGGACAATTTGCGGCTGCTATATAAGACTATATTCTAAGTTATGGTGCTACTTATCGTGGAAGCTCTTTTCTATTTTCCTTCCGCCTGAAGTTAGCTTTGGAAATCACAAGTCATCCTTTTGAGGTGAGCTATCTATTCTTGCATCAGTAAAATGATGATCAATAAATGGCTGTCAAGAGAGAACAAGTTGCAATGCCCGGAGTTGAAAAGAAAGTTCAGTTGCTTTAAATGCACAGGGGATTTTGTTCTTGTTTATGTGGTTGAAAAAAAAGTCCAACCTGGTGACACTTAGATGAAAAACAAACGATTTTGAGCAAAGACAAGTTGACAAATATTTATAACTGGCTGCTGGACAAGGGGACAGATTGTAACGACTTATAAAAGAAGCCAATCCAGTTTTCACCAGATACAAATACTTTTCAAAATGCCTCACAACTCCACCTTTGTCGATCAAAGAGCAGAAAACTTCAAAACTTGTCATATTTTAAAAGCACAAAAACAAGACATCAAAACGAAAAAGCACAGTGCTACGGCTTGTTCTAAAATCACCGTCCCACAAGGAAAGAAACGCGTGACCACCGAATGAGCAAATGGAAAGAAGACTAATGACAAATGTGGCTCGGCAGCCAATGGCGTGCAGTTGAGAGATTAAAAGATATTAGCAAGATCCTCAGCTGCGGGCGACCTGATGGTGTCCTTACTGTGGTTGGTGCAGCTGATTGTCACATGGCCATGAAAGCAGCCCACAGTTCCCCTTAGGCACCTTCTCTTATCAAAAGACTTACATATGAAATCATCACAAGTAGCATAAAAAAAGATTCATTGTGGAAATCATTGCAAATAAGATCAGAGCAAAAGTTCCCCATTGGTGTCGTTTGATCGCTAATTTTCTTTAGAATTGTACTGACACGCAAATAGTTACAGTGGATGTTTCAACGGGGGGGTGCAGACTTTTCCTCCAAAACAAAGCAACATCCACTGACCTAGTTACTGCTGACAACCTATTTTCCCCCCCAAAACAATACAGAGACTGCTTTGTGCGTGTGTTTTCACGGGAAAGAAAAGTTTGGAGGCGTGAAGATTCAACCCTCATTTCCCCAAAATTGACATTTAAATAATGCACAACATGGATTGTGAAAATATTCCATTTGGAAATTTCAGATGACAAATTAGGTCGTGGAGGTCTTGTAAAAAGTTGTCCGTAACTCCTCATGACCATGTCAACAGCTCAAGGCGTATTTGGGCAGCACAACATGGAATTGTACTAACACTAACGATCGAAAAGCATCGTTTTGTTAGAATGTCAGCATCTTTCTTGATGTGTGACGGAATTCATTTGATTGACGTGAAGAAGAACACTTGTTTCTTAAAAAGCTGTTTGGAAGTCTGTGTTGTTAGTACAGTACAACAAGTACAAGTACTTGAAAACAGGTTTATTCAAAACATAAAACTGCAATTTCACATTTGGGCAAAATAACATTTAAAAAATACAGGCTTTATTCTCTAAAAGAAACAGTACGGTACTTTCCCCAATTTGAAGAACATCCTCCAAATGTGATTTTAACAGACGATACAATGGATTCAATTCAATATAAGTGGCGAGAGAGGACGCTTCTTTGATACATTTACACAGAGTTGCTCGAGAGTTAGAATGAACAAAGACAACAGCACCTCCAGTGGGCATTTGCTGGTAGAAGGAAGGCTGGCTTGCAAATGACTTAATCATTAATGATGAGCTCATCGCAGCCCCAGTCTTCATAACTCCCATCTGGAAGGTATCGGCGGATGATGAGGGGGATCTTTCCGCACCTAGTGAAGGAGACGAGGTGGTTGTGAATGTCATCAATTTGGGGCACGTTTAATCCATTGCTCAGATTATTAGTATTAGTTATAAACTGCCAACTAATATCATGCAGATTATCTGTCACTTAGGGTTTTACTATTATGGTAGATTTATGTTGGAATATAAATTTTACATATATTTATCTATTATTACCAACATAGCGTACTGCTGCTTTTTTTTAAACTACAAAGGAGCACAAATACAAGCAATACTTACTTGAGCTCTTTCATGGCAATTTGTAAGGGGTCCGTTTCTCCTTCCAGTTCCACCATGACGGGTGCGCACATCCTGTTAAGAGCCCTATTAGGTTCCCGCGAGTATCCGGAGAACATGCAAACTCCACATAAGATGCCTTGAGGCAAGATTTCAACTCAGAGCGGACATGCTAACCCCTTTTGAATAGATACGTCAATGAAGACAGGTTCAAACTTTTGATTGGTAGTGCATGTAGTACTGACATTTAAAAGCATTTTATAACATTTGAGAAAATTGCAATTGTGTATTGTGCGCATTCAAGCCAAAACACTTACGCTATCTGGAGAGCTCTTGTTCCCAAAACTCTGGCTCGCTCATATTTTGTCATGTATGATGTCGTTATCCTCTTCTGGTTGGCCTGCTGGCCCTCGCCGGCTGGTACGATTTGTACATTCTCTTGATCTTCCTGTTAAAAAGAGACAAGAAAAGAAAGTTTCAGATTTATGGCTGAAAATGGTATCTTGGCAGAACGTCAAAAAGAAGATGGACACTTTAAGTAATGTTATGATAAAGCCTTAACTCACATCTTCCGGGTTTTCCAAGTCATCTAATTCTTCATCCTCTTCGGCATCATCAAAATCTCCGTCATCGAAACTGTAAAATTGTGAGAAGTTATTAATCTTAACAGGGGGGGAAAAAGACTTAACTATTGCAGTCAGACATGTTTTGTGGTTAGGTTACAAGGCAGCTGGACGACTAGCACACATTTCCTTCAAATATATCCCATAAGTGAAGCACTGAATGCAACTTTTTAAGTTACTTACTTATCTTCGTTGTCCGACATATCCTGCTGAGAAGTCTAAATGCACTAAATGAATTATTTCAATGATTTTATCCCCCTGCTATGTTTGTTGTATACAAGCTCATGCACGAGTATGATAAACGATTCACTTCCGGTTCTTGTGTGTATCACAAAATAGATCCGGACTAACAGAGTATAAAATAATGGTTCCATTTGTTTAGTTTGTTTCATTCGACAACCAGAGCAACAATGTTATCATCAACATTGCCAGTATTCTTATAAGAGCCGACAAATATTGTTTTAAACGGTAAAATGTGCATTTAAGTTGTTATATTACAGCACAGTATAATTCTGTGGTTTGTAAACAGCGACGTCTAGCGGATCTTTTGTGTCACCACAATAATATAGTGGGTTTTTTTTGCAAATTAATATCGTATATGAAACTTGCGAATTTTAACGTACATATTAAATCATTTTCTTACACAAAAACATATTTAAGAAATTCTGAACATCGTGGAAAATTTATTAATGTCAGAAGTGGATTCAATCTAAACATTGACACAGTATACAGAAACACACTTTTCAGAATATAAACTCCTCTCTAATTTCGACACTAAAAACAATTTTTTGTCTTTTGTTATCCATATACTATTACCCAAATTGTAACATACAACATCGTTGTAGTTGCTCAGAATTTCCTTCTATGAACTGAAATATATTTTTTTTAAAATTAAACATTCAAATGTATTGAGGTGCAAGCCTCCATCTGTATCTGCAGTAAAACATGCGTACTGTGACTGCATTTCAAAAAAATAAATACATATACAGCATATACATATCGTTAGCCTAATGGCATAATTTCTTACATCAAGGGTAAATGACAACAGTACAGTACAATGGAGCGTCAATGTGTACAAGCATAACTCAATTTGGTGTCTGAAGTTGTCCTCAGTTTTATTCTTCTACAGTCTGGACAGAACTTCAGCTGTTTTTGTCCACAGAGTTTGTGCTGCGCTCGCTTTTCCGGTTCATCTTAAAAACCTTTGAGGGCTTGAATTTTCCTTTTGACTTCTTCAGCTCTTTCAAATCTTCTTTCTGGAGCTCTGACGAGACCCAAGAAAAAAAAGAATCCACACAAGTCATCATTTCCAACACACTATGCAAACATCTGAATAAATCGAGATCATTGTATATCCTCACCTTGGTTCTTGTTTACTTCCGAAAGTACATCTTCTTCTCGCTCCCTAATTGGAAAACGAAGCTGCATTACTACGACATCAAAATCGATTCTGGAATCATTTATTCTCAATGCACCTCTTCCTATCTTGATCTAAAATGCTGACGATCTGGTTCCTCTGCTCGATGATGCCAAGCAGCTCGGCCATCAGGCTTTGCTCTTGACTTCGATCTTCTCGACTCCACACGCTCTCTGAACATCCAGTATAAAAGAACCATTGCGTGTAACATACACATCCAAATTGAATCTCAACAAATGGTTGCACAAACTCACCCGGTTTATTGAGGAGACGTCTAAGCTCATACTCAACATCTGCTTGCCTTTCTTCCAAACTTTGCTGCTTAGTCCTACCACAGAATCAGTTCAATGTGATTATCTGGATTTATTTATTTGAAATACACACAGCAGTGCAAACACTTGCATTCCTACAATACTTTAGCTCCTTACAAATAAACCAGCTCAGTATCTCGTCGCATCAGAATTTGCCTTTCATGGGTAAGAGAAAGCCATTCGGTCACGAGACGTTCTTCCTCTTCATCTAAAATGAAATGGAAATATAAGTGTTTTGTTGATGTTTTATGTTAATTTTTGGTTGAAAATAAAATGCTTGGTGAACCATTCTGGCACTCTCTGATACTTCTCTCCAATTCTACGCCTTTTTCCTCCAATGCCTCCAGCTGTTTTGTCACTTGGCTTTTTTCCACCTGCAGATCTGCAGCAGAAGCGTACTGGTCTGGCTGCACCTGCCGAACGACAAATAATAGCCAGCGTTCTTTTCATAATAAACCACTTAATTGACGTGTAATCCAAATTAGTTATCAATCAGCATCATACCTTCCTTTTAACAAGCGGGAAGCCGTGTCCGGGGGCAGCGGCTCGTCCAGATGTGAGGGCCTGGCATGTTTTGGATTTGGGTATTTCTGCTTTTGCATCATAATGGTCCTTCTCTACGAAAACCTACGTAAAAAAAAAAAAATAATTGTACATACACTTACAACTATTGCATACAAATGACTTAAATATGAACCCACATCTTTAAGAAAAAGATTCATTTCCATACCTTATTTGATTTATTGTCCTCCGTCACCCCAAAAGGCAATTTAGTAGATTTAACAGCTGGCACAGAAAGACTTCTTGTCAAAACAGGACTAGGATTTTTTTTTTGTGTGACATTAGCGCTCGTTAAATCGAAGCAACCAAGTTGAGCGGTGTGTCCACCATGAGCGTCTTTAGGCTGTAACTCCGTTTTGACGGCATCTTCCTCATCCAGGTCCTCACCGAAAGGATTGGGAGGAGGGACTCTCGGTCTGTACCAGTACACCTGTCCGTTTGGACCACGTTTGGCATGCGTGGGGGGTCCCGGGGACTGAACAGGAGGTAGTTGTGTCCAAGGTCCGGGATGGATGATGCCCAACCATGGATGGTTGGTTTTCACTGGATTTTTCGAACTCATCCTAAGTACGATTAAGAAAGCGATGATGAGTGTTTGAGATTTATTTAAGTACAAAGAAAGAAATGTCAGCTGACTTACATTTGTGATGAAAAAGGAGAAGAGTGACTTTGGGCGATCTGTTGAGGTGCCACCTGTTTACTCTCTGCAGGTACTTGTGCATAAGGCGAGGACGACTTTGGCGTCGCTTCAATTTTTTTCTCGTCCTTCCGCTCAGCACTATTGGTTGTCTCCTCGACGTTTTCTGGGAATTGCGTCATGATTGAAGCAAGAATTCAACCAACATTACATTTGCTGAGTTTGTTTCAGGTGTTTTTTTTGTTGTTGCATTCATTTCAATAAGTGGAAATTGTGTTCACATTTATCAGCCCTAAAAAAAATAAAATAAAAATAGTCGAATAAACGTCTTTACCTGAGGTGCTGCTCGCTGTTTGGGAAAGTTGAGTCCCGGCTGCAAGGACAGAAACCGACTCCTCTTTGGAAGCCAGCTGTTTACTTTCTCCGGTCACTTGCAGTGACGAGAATTCCGAGGGCTCGTCAGTTTTTGTCTCTTCCGTTCTTGCCAAAAGCGATAGCGAACCATCGTTGCCATCGCTTCCCTCGTCGACGTATCCCGGAGCAGGTTGAGGAGACGTTTCCCTTGACATGCTACTCTGCCTTTCCGATGACTCATATTGTACTGTTTGCTCGATCTGCGGTGGTTTATAAAGCAGTCTGTCATGTGACCTTGTTGTCTCAGAATACTGAGGAACGTTGATGAGCGTCAATCCGTCAAGAGACAGGCACTCTTCCTGTACCTCAAAGTTGTTATCTGTTATGTGATCAGAGCAGATGAAACAACCAGTCTTCTTTTCTGGAACGTAAAAGCCTGCTGCAAGGGTGCCATGGCACACTTTGCATCTGAAAGAAATACAACTTGGTCATGTGACACATTTTCAGAAATGTTAGTGATATTTGAGTAGGAGTACCTGAAACAACTGCGATGCCAGATCTCGCCTCGGATCACTCGTCTCTGAATGAGATGAACGGGTTTCGTACAAAAGCGACATGCATTGTGGAGACTTTTGTTCGAATAACCATCGTCTTTGCTGGAGGGCGAAGAACCCGAATGCTGGTGGAAAAAGAAATTGGAAATACAAAATTGGCTCTTTCTTTCATATGTTGGATGATTGACTCTTTTATCACCTTGTTTGATGAAGTGATGTGTGATGATGACTTCAAACTGGAAGGACCTGCTGCAAAGTCAAGATAGAAAATGGAAATGATGAATAAAGATCACAGGAGGAAAAACTTGTTGAGCGCAACCCGACTGCATGTAAATGGAATGAGTGAAGAGGAAATTGCAAATGAAGGTCACAGTTGTTGATTTGAAATCTGAAGACGACTTCAAATCAAAATAAAAAGTGTCAAACAGAGAAGGAGATGCTTCTATACTTACCGTGAGATAGCCCGCTGAAATAGTTGTAAAATTGGGAAAGGTAAGTGATGACGCTCAAATAGTCAGGCACCTCGGTGGCAAGCATATCTTTGGGGACCAGGAAAGCGGGGATGCCCAGTTTTGTCTCTGCAACCTCAAAGGCCTGAAACCAGTGCATGGAAAGACACCAAACCAAATGACATGTTTTTTTGCATAATAATGTGCAACTGCTTGTAAATCCCTGCTGTGCAAGATTACACGTTTGTTCAAAGGGACACGTTTCTATTGTGTGCAACCGACTCACCAGTTGGTTGTTTTCGTAAATATTAACTCTGGAGAGGAAGCTGAAATCTCTGGATCAAGATGAATGAAACAAGACAATAACATTATTTAGAGTAGGAAATGTCAACACAAAAAACATGCCTGTTAAAATAACATAACAAATGAGCTGACTTTATTTTGACTACAGTAATCCACTTTACTTTAAAAGGAAGATGGCTACGAGTGAGATTAAGTTGTTCTGAAGAGATTAGGCCCACTGTCAGATGTAGATTAAACAGCATGCTACAACAAATGTAGGGGTTTTTTTTGTGCACACCATGCAGCCAACTTCAGCCCTGCACAAATAAAGAAAACAAAACTACTTACATGAGATCCGGGCGGTGTTTGTGGATGATTGCACAAAACGCAAGTCCATCTCGGAACGAGGTGGATAAATTGGTGATCTCCACTTGTGGGTAGGTGGTGCAGGTTTGAACACACCATTTGAGCAAGGCTTTCCTCGGTGCCATCGTGTCATGGGTGGCACTGGACTTCATCACGAGGGTTGGGTCAGCGTGACATCCATCAACACAGCAACGTGGAGGCGAAAGGCAAGCGAGTTCGAAGGCTACATTTAGCACGCCGTGTCAAATGTCAATATTGCGTCTACATTTTAAAACAAGATTAGGTGAAGTTCGGTTAATAATAATTTTCCGCATGAGAAAAAAACTGCACGGAAGTTGACAAAAGTCGATCTAGTCGGCGAGGATTCAGTCATAGAAGTCACTTCGCATCCCAAACCAAAATAAATCGTTGAATTGTGGCGAAATCGCAGGTCTATTTGATCGCAGAGGTCCTCAAATGTTATTTAAAAAAAAAAATCCCCTCGCTGCATGTCCATCCATCTTGCTGTGCACGACACAAGGTAATCAATAGCTGCCACTAGGGGGAGACAAAACGCTGTCGCGAGATTTTCCTAAACCCACTTTGCACAACTTTTTCGCGTTTGTTTTCTTTTAAGTGTTTATTTCGAACATGTATAGCTCCTCCTCTTCCCTGCTCATCTCCAGACTACTTAAAATATTTATGTATATTTTTAACTGATTCATGCTCGGACGTAGTTGAAGATATGTACAGTTTAAATGTAATGCAATATTCCGGAATCAGTACAGCTCGTTGTAATTAAAGACCTAATAAATATCTTTGAAATAATGGAAAAAGTCAAACCGTAAAATAAAAGCTTGACACACTTGCAGCCACAAAATATCTGACTGAAAATAATGTAATTAAATAAGATTTTTAGAATCACGACTGTGTCAAATTTCTGGTACAGTGACGTCATTTTGACAGCGCATGTTCAACATGGAGTGATGGCCACCCCAATTATGATTAACGCATTGTATCCTAAATAGTAAACTCGCGTAAACCCCCAAAACATCATAATCTGTCAAAAATAAAACGAATGCTTTATTGTTGTTTCATATTAGCTCCGCCTATCCGCGCATTGTACGTGCCTTTACGTAGCTCGTCACAAGGCAGACCAGACGACTTAAAGCTTGCTGTGATGGCTGCTCCTCCCGATTCGGAGAGTTTGGAGTCTCGCATCAGTGAGTTTTTGTTCTTAAATAGGCGCGCTTTATTGTCAGATGGTTACCGAACATACATAATAGAATATCGGCGTGCTAAGTGTGAGGTGTCAATGTTGTTTAAGTGGCTAGCGAAGGCGGTTCCGTGCCACACAGGAAGCTAACCTAGCTCGACAGCTACCTGTACTTGGCAGCTGTCAACACAGCACAAACTAACGTACTGTCAGCTTCAAGGATTGATTTTTTTTTTTAGTAGTGAACGTCAGGGACTCTCGTTTTCAGTATTGCGTCTTCCCTTGAGTATTATTGCTGTTCACCCGGAAGAAAGTTCTGGAATTGACCGAAATATCGTCGAGACCACACCGTGCAGGCTAGCTAACATTGACGTCCAATGTATCTTGAGGTTGGCCGTTTGCTTTTCGAAGCAAATACCGAAATCAATGCTTTGCAGTCTTTGTTTAGCTACGCCGATATTTTTGCATTAGGAAAAGAAATCTCACGACACACCACTAAACAAAATTGGCACAGGTTATTTATACACTTTATACACACATTTAATTGTGCGGAGGTTGATTGAGGGGTGCTGGATTTGTGGAATTTTGAATTAACGCACAGAGCAGATATTGTATAAAAGATCATCTAGAGGAGCCTCGTAAGAAAGTGCATGTAAGGACCCAAGATGTGTCCTGTAGGAGATGACTGCGAGCTGCTTCATAGAGCACCCCTAAACGACTCTGGAACAGTTGGCGAGCAAAGACACATTATTTACAGTAAATAACTTCAATACCAATTAAATGTCATTGATTTTTTTTGTTTTTTTGTAGCAGCACGCCAGATCTCATCACAAATAATCCGATTGTCCACGTCTTGCAAAGCATTCCCTAACTATCTCATGATCGCAACTATTTTACCGAGTTGGCATCTTTTGCTCTGCAACTTAATGTAATAGTAATAATGTGGAAAATGAAGCTTTTCATCCACATCTTCTTTCCTGACTGTTGAATATTTCAGACAGAGCAACCAATCCACTGAATAGGGAGACCGACTGGAGCAGCATCAATGCCTTCTGTGAACAGCTCAATAATGATTTGGAGGGGTAAGAGCCAGATATATGCAAATTAGATCATTTTTACCAATTCCACTTTTTTAGTTAGTCTGAAAAGATCCATTATAAACCCTGAATGAGTGAAATTGGTGTTGTGTTGCAGGCCTCAGCTGGCTACCAGGTTGTTGGCCCACAAGATCCAATCTCCACAGGAGTGGGAGGCCATGCAGGCTCTTGTGGTAAACAAACCGTTTAGGTCACAATTGGCTGAAATGGTATTGATGCTTTTTGTTTACATTGGCCTCTTTTGGAACTTTCTGCAAGAGGGTGACAAGAGTTTTGGGTGTTGCGCTTTTATCACGGCATCCTAGTCTTTCCCATATAGTGGATCCGGTTTATCTAGCTGCCTATTACTGATGTGGCAACTTGATATGCTTGTTTTTCCAACTTACTCTGCTTATCATCTAAGGCTACACTGCATTGTAGCCCAAATCTTTTTTTTTTTTTTGCAACGCATGTAAATGAGAGCACTGATTAAATTAGCGTTTTATCAGTGAATCTGCACCATTGATCAGTCTGTCAGGCTTTTTTTTAACGATTTCACTCCATCTCTGTTAGCGCTTATTCCAATGCAATACATCAATCCTTCTTCACCAGGTTCTGGAGTCGTGTATGAAAAACTGTGGGAAACGCTTTCACAGTGAAGTAGGCAAGTTCCGCTTTCTCAATGAGCTCATCAAAGTGGTTTCGCCAAAGGTAGGATATTCTCATGTGCACATTCCTGCATCGTTTTCTTTCCCCCCCTGCAGTCCATGTGACATGAGATATGTTGTTGTCCTCACACAGTACCTGGGTTCGCGCTCACCGGAGCCAGTGAAGAAGAAAGTCTTGGAGTTGATCTACAGCTGGACGTTAGGCTTGCCCGATGAGTCCAAAATCATAGACGCCTATCAGATGCTAAAGAAACAAGGTTGGAAGTGCATGGAAAGCCATTTGGCATTAACTCATATGATCTTTGTCCTACCTAGTTGAACAGTGCAGCAAGTTGAATAATTGTCTTATCAGTAATGTTTTTTTTTTTTTTTAACAAAGAGGCTAGCTACAATTAAATACGAATTCAACAGCATTGGGGGGGAAAATAATTCAGATTTTTTTCCTTCTTCATTTAAAGGTATTATCAAACAAGATCCACAACTGCCTCCTGATAAACTACCCAATCATCCACCACCCAGACCAAAAAATGCTGTATTTGAAGATGAAGAAAAGTCTAAAGTAAGAAATATACACATCAAGACTTCTCACCCACTTGCTTCCTTTTAACGGTCCTCGTACTTTGACAGATGTTGTCTCGCCTGCTGAACAGCTCGCATCCCGAAGACTTGAAGGCCGCCAATAAGCTCATCAAGGAAATGGTCCAAGAGGTAACCCCAAGGCCAAAGCAGCAATGAAAATCCATTCGGTCTTTACAATCAACCTGTGCACACAAAAGATACATTCAGTCCTTTTGAACTTATCGTAGGATCAGAGACGAACAGAGAAGGTGACCAAGCGGGTGGGGGCCATCCAGGAGGTCAAGGAGAGCATCACTTTGCTGACTCAGCTTCTGCAGGACTACGATGCCAACACTACAAATCAGAGTAACGCTGAGCTCATACAGGTGAGGGCCAAAGAGCGTCTCTTCTCATTTTGATTGGAAAGATGAAAACCAATTTTGATCACGTTTGTATTATTCTTACAGGACCTTTACCAGCGCTGCGAAAAAATGCGACCCACACTATTCAGATTGGCAAGCGATACGGAGGATAACGATGAAGCTTTAGGTGAGCACTACCATCATCAAAACCAGTAAACCACATTTTGTTTTGTGTAACCCGTCTCAAAATGTTGCGCCGATTGTCGTCTTGCGCGACCTTTTCCAAGGTTCCACAGGTTGCGTCTTCAGCTATTACAAACAGTCGACTCGAAGTTGTTTCGCCTACCTTGGACATTTATTCTTCCACTAGAATCCTAAAATAAACTCAATGATTGCACATTAACTTTAAGAAAAAAAAAAAAAGACATCTTAAGTAGATCAGTCATTTATTAATAGGACTTGAATCTCAACTCCATCATCTGGTTATTGATTGACATTGTCTGCATGTCCAAAGGCACGGCGATACTACATTTGCGTAAATGGGCTTTCAGATCAGAGCCTGGAAAGCAGTACTAGCAATTAGCAGTAATTGATCTAAAGCAACGCGGCGTCCTCTAGTCCAAAGCCTATTGTGGCCCTAACAACATAAGCCACAAAGCCGTTTCTCAATTGCAGTCGGGATCTTTTGTGCTCCCTATCAGCACAGTGATGACATTTAAAGGGCGTCTTTTCTGGGCTTTCCGCAGCGGAGATCTTGCAGGCCAACGACAGCCTGACCCATGTCATCAATTTGTACAAGCAGCAGGTGAAAGGGGAGATTGTGAACAGCAACAATGCATTAAACGCACAAAAGCAGACAGGTTGGTGAAGCACTGCTAGGTGATTGGCCATGAACACATTCAGATTTTTTTTTTTTTCTTTCTACTTCATAGTGGGGACAGCACTGCTGGATCTGTCTGGCTTGGACACATCGCCCCAGTCGCCCCCATCCTTCCCAGAAGTCCCTACTCCAACCGACAGCCTCAATGCAACCTCGCAGGAAACCGGCATCTCCCTACTTGATGATGAGCTCATGTCGCTTGGTAACCCTAATTATTCCTATTTTTTTAATCTGGCTATAAAGTAGTCAAACATTTTGTCATGTTGGTATTGTCCCACTCAGGTTTAAGTGAAGGAACACACACCTCCAACCCTCCCTCCCAGCCCGAGGACTCCACAGCTTGGGACTCCTTCCAGGTACGTGGCACAAAAGAACTTTAAATATGTTGATCTTTCCTTGTATTGATGTCCATTTCTCCTTCAAGTCATCCGACAGTATCGATGCAGACACCCCAGCGGCACCTAGTCTTCTCCTGAGTCCGGAACCTTCCTCCCACTCGCACCCAGTCTCTCCCGCCTCTGCTCCCAAAGGCTCAGTCCTGGATGAACTCGATTTATTAGGAAAGACCCTGCTGCAGCAATCTCTTCCTCCCGAAGGCCTACAGTTCAAATGGTAAAAGAAATACATTTGGGGTAAATAAATAATTGTCTTTTTTGTCAGATCTTTTGGTACTGTGCTGCAATACTGACCTTTGAGGTTTTCTTCAATAATTCCGTATTGACACCAGTGAATGTGACGGTAACCAGTCTGTGTCTGCATGTAGGGACAAACAGCAGGTCAAACCAACTCTGAGAGATCTACAGAGCAAGTCGGGGTCTACTATTCCCCCCAACCGCATCCCGCTCTTCAGCTCAGACCGCCCCGCGCTGCCCCTCCCCTCCGAGGCCACCACGTTTGACATGTCCCCCGCATGCCCAGAGACTGCATCTGCTGAGCTTTCCCTGGCTGATGTCTTTGTGCCTCTCGAATCCATTAAACCTAGTAAGTAGACTTGCTTTTTTTTTTTTCCCCCCAACAACAATTCAATTGCTGATATAATCATGGATGGATTCGCCTACCAGGTAGTCTGCTGCCTGTGACTGTCTTCGATGGACACAGCCTGCGGGTCCTTTGCCACTTTGCCCGTGATTCGCCGCCATCTCGCCCCGACGTGCAGGTGGCCATCATCTCCATGCTGTCCTCCGCTCCCGTGCCTGTCACCAACATAAACATAAACATCTCTGCTCAGAAGGTCGGAGAGGATGTTTTCATTTTCCCCATTATTGTCAACGTGATGTCACATTGTTGTTCTACTTGTGCAGTCAATGGGAGTAAAGTTGCAGCCACCATCTGGAAGCGATTTGCCACCGTTCAATCCCATCCTTCCTACTGCTGCTGTCACACAGATCATGCTACTGGCAAACCCAAGCAAGGTACACCCAAGTTTTAACTCCTTCAAACTCTTAAGAGATATGAATATGTCTTAAAAATGCTTTTAAATGCTGATTTCTAAAGAATGGAAAAGAATGGGGAAAAAATATACTTTCTTTTGGTAGGCTTCATGTTTGTATAGCAACAAAACACAAATTCTGCAGGCCTTGCAAAATCTATGTTTAACATCTTCTTCCCGTTTGTGCGCTTTAGGAGAAAGTTCAACTGCAGTACACATTGAGCTTCACCTTGGGCGACCAGGTGCACAACAAGAGTGGCAGTCTTGAAAACTGGCCTGCTTCAGACACTTGGGGGAACCTATAGCGGCCGGCAAAGTCCAACCTGACAGACTCTTGTCCGCCAAACTCAGCTACACTCCGTACCTATTCGAAATTTTTGTTTGCCCCTCCCACTTCTGCTCATGCTCTCTGTGTGCTTTGCTTTAACTGACTTGTTAATACCGCCTCTTTTTTCCCCCCCTTCTTCTCTCTCTTCCCCCAAATCTTTTAAAGACTGCTACAAATGAAGAACCGACATTCACTACTGCATGCGCATATGTGCTTCGGGTCGTTGGCCTTGAGCACAACGTTTGACTTTGTAGATTTGGTCCTCACTTGTGCATGCTCTGCTGTCATGACGCGTGCCAAGACGGAAAGGACATATGCGTTACCTCTTAGTTTGTCAAACCAAAAACTGCTGAATCATCACTTATGTCTCTCATCAATGGGGACTTTTCCTTGTTTGTGTCATGAAAGAAAAAAAAAAGTACTGTGACATTGTGTATTCTGCCATATGTGCCTCTTTCTCAGTTCTGTTTAACTTTTAGCACATTTGTTCTGTAATACATCATTTGTTTCAACAAGTTGCAGTGTATCATATTTTAATACTTTTTTTTTTTTTTTTAAATAGGATCTTTGTTAAATCGTGATCATGGCTCTTCCTATATCACCAATACATGAGTAAAGTAAAATTGAAAATGCATGAAATGGATTGCTAGACAAATTGCAACCTAGAGCTTGTTGTCCATCTTGTTCATTTGAGCTCTGCAGTCTTGAGTCCTTCCCTCACGTTCTGCTCCCTCCTCCTTAGAGCGACTGCTTTGTAAATACCAATGTACATTTGACCTGTGCAAAAGCATAAACAGTGCTAAGATATGAAGGAGTAATAAAGGTTTTGGTGGAGGTGGGGGTTAATTTAAACACTGGTGCAGTAGGGTTGTGTTCTTGTCATTTGAATTCATACTTTGCAGGCTTGGCATGCTTACAGAAGCTCAATTATCAACCGTATTACATTATAGTTAACATTATGATCTTGGTTGTCAATTTTGTGCTCTCATTTAAGGACATAAAAATCTACTTTTAAATTGGATGCAAGTAGTCTCCAAAATGAGTGTCATGATTGCGAATACACAATATACAGATTGGCCACTAGAGGGCAGTATACAACATACATAAAGACACCAGACGACTTTTGACAACTTAATGAGTTGTTTTTTGCAGTAATTACGACTATGGATTCTTTGCAATGGCTAGTCTGTGGAGTTTTATATATATATATATATATATATATATATATATATATATATATATATATATATATAATATAAAGCGAGAAGTTGTGCAAAATTGTGTGACAATTAAACAAGCTGTTTTTGAGTAGCTTTAAGCTTCACATAAATCCAACAAAATTCTCAAAATGAACAGACACATTTTTCTTTCCCTCTTCCCCAAGATCAAGTGTTCAACCACACCCATTTTCAAATTCTTAATTAAAATGGGTCATGCACCAACATGATAATAAAATACAAAGTCCACAAACAAAATAATTTACAATAGCGTTTTTTCCACTTACTATGCATGTTGCTTAGTGCAACTTCTGGCATTCCTTGCCTTGAACGATCCTCTTCAAATCTGGCTTGTATTCCGTTGTTGCAACTTGAAGCAATTTCTTTTTATTGGATGTCTGATACCATTCGTTTGAGTTTGTCGTTTTTTTTGTGTGTTTTTCTGCCTGAAATTTCAAAGTGTCCAACTTGCGCTTGCAAAAGTCAGTCCCTTTAGGAAAGTCCTTATCGATGTTAGCGTGGAGTGAGTTGAGTCCTGTGGTCATCTTCATATTTCCGTTTAACTGTGCATTACCCCCCCACCCCCCACCCCCGGCCGCCATTTTGAAAGCGAAATTACAATTAGTACTAATTGTTTCCTCGAATGGATTTGCCCCTCCTGCATTGTGGAATTTCACCTCATGCGCATGCGCGTTTGACGAAAATACCATATTGAACTCGAGAAGCGAACACGCCCAAAAAAATAAAAAAAATAAAAAATACAATATCACACCTCTGTTGACCTCTTTATTCTTGACACATAATTTGCATATAACAAATTGTGTTAATCTAAATAATAACAACAAAACGTTGCTGGCCGGTTTAACTTATTTTCAATTCTTATGCCTAATAGGATAATCAAATAGATAAGGTCAAAATGGTCCTGCCCCCATCCTCAGAAGTACTGTGTGGGGTTTTGTTTGTTACACAGCTCCACATGCACATGCGAGGTGATTCCCGGGTAAACGCTCTGCATGGGCATCATGACGCCCAGACGCTGACCCTTGCTCACGCTTCCTGAAGTCCTGTCAGGCTCCACGTAAAACAGCTTGACGCAAAGACCTGCAAGTGTTGTCAGTAGTTGGAAGTGACAAAGTAGTTGCTAGTTCATTTTCTGACAATGCTTCATTTTTACTGACCTTCGCCACTTATTACGAGGCCGCGGTCGATGGCGGCCTTAGTGGGATCATTGTAGACAACGAGTCCCCTCGTGATAGTGAGGTCAAATGGAGCGTAGATCTCTGAGCCGTCATTACAAATGATGTCCAAACCTTGGTGAGTCCTGCTTCCCCTGGAACGCGCGCACACACATCAACAAGTCAAAAAGTCAACTCCCGTCTGCCCGACATGTGTCCAGCCACCTTACCGTGGGGCCCCATAGTGGCCGGCACCCAAAGGATCTGATAACCTCGGGTTGTTGTTGGGATTCCCCTGACATAGCTGGCCAAAGGTCACTCCTTCACACACACACACCAGAGCTACACACAAATATATATACAGGTTAGAACGAAATGGGACGGATGAAGATTTTGAGAATGTTCTCACCCAGCAGAGCTGCCAACAGAGCCACGTTCTTCATCATCTTCATCGCAATGACTCCTGCCGGGCTCTACGACAGCTTTTATCGACATGGATAAAGACAGCCCGCCTCTCAAATACGACATTTCGTAAATTCCACCTGGCAACAAGTTGTTATGTCAATAAATTGCACATGCAAGCACACAGTGAATCTTGACCATTTTGCATTCTGCACATTTGCCCCAGTGTCAAAGTTCTTGTTGAGCAAGACTGGAAAGTCTGATCAGTTATCACATTCACGCACAAAAAATGTCGACAAAATATTCAAGTTCAATTTATGAAAGACCTTAGTGTGAATTAACTTTTCATTTGTTTGCAAGTTTACTCATGGGAAGTTGTATGAAATTGATTTTGTTGACCCCCAAAATCCTTGATAAAGATGACGCCCGGGAGTACCACAGCCCATAATTTGTTTTTGTTGTCTTTTTTTTACCTTTTTAAATGTTTTCGAGGGTCATACATACTTGGAGATTGCCCGCAATGTCATTTTACAAAAGGTTGTTGGCAATGGTTGTGGAAAAAGTGAGGGGGATTTGAGTTAGAGGGTCTACCACTGTTAATATTTTTGTAAACATGCAAAGACACGATTACATTTACAGGTAAAATAAAAGTAGAATTTCCTGATGAGTCATACAGCGAGAAAAGTATTTGCAGAGGAGGTGTACGCGAGTTGGGCAGAACGTGCCTCGCTCCCATAAATTTCCAAACCTTCAAATGAAACCTATTTGCTCATTTAGACGAAAGCAAACACACCAAATGCCAAGTCAAAGCTAGGCGGTGGTGGCACACATCTTAGCTGTTATTTGGATAGGGTGAAAGTGGATATATATATATATTTTTTTTTTTTAAAACCGCCTTTGGTTAGGAGAAATAATCATATTTTCATTATTCTGCAAATTCACATACAAACACTCCTGTCTTAGGATAGACACAGACAGCCAGAAGTCTATTTTGATCATTGGATATTTCCTTTGGAAGGAAATAGACAAGTAATTAGATATGCTTCTTTAATGCATGAAGTTTCTAACAATCTAAATCCCCAGCTACCTTGTATTCACAGAAAACCATTTTGGTACAAACGTGTTCAAAAGCTTCGGTCAAAACTACTCACTACTACAGTTAAAATACAGCCATATGACAACAGTATATTATGTATATACAAAATATACTTTCTGATTCATTAGGTACAATTACAAAAAAAGAATTCTGCGAAACCTTGCCGTCATCAGATAATGATAAATTTGTGCTGAACAGGCAAATAAGCTTTCTGTTCGGGTTGTCGACAAACTCACCCCAAAAAAAATTTCAAATAGTATGTGACACTGTAAGAACTAAATCTAAGATTAAATCTCTCCAATCATTGATTTAATAAATCTTGTCTAGTCAGACGTCGCTGTTCTATTGGTCGATATTTTTGCTTCCTTTGCAGCGGAGACCTATTTCTCTTTTTGTACCTAATTAATCAGCAAGTGAAGCGGCCAGGCCGACGACGATCATGTGCCAGGTGGTGGAGGCTGAGCAAACTCAAAGGGAGCGTGCCCCATCAGGCCCATCACAGGTTGGGGCAGGAGTAATTGCTGGGCCATGAGAGGCTGGGGAACTGACAAGGGGGGTGGGACTGGCCCCATTTCGCCTGCCACTGCTGAGGAGCCCACCACGGGACAGCTATACTGGCCTGTACTACTACTGCTGTTGTTAATGCTATCTTTCTGGTATGAGCTGCTGCTGCTGGTGGAGACATAGCTGCGCCCTCCATTCCTGCTGCTGCGATCTCTGTAAGACGAGGATGAAGAGGAGTCGCCGTCCCGGCTGCTTGAGCCTCGACTGTCACGGGCGTCACGGGAGTCGCGGTCGTCACGGCTGTAGCTGCTGCTCCCGCGGGCGCTGCTGCTGCTGCTGCTGCTGCCGCCTCCCCCGACCGAGCGCATTCGACGCTCACACTCGTCTTGGTACATCAAGTTGGGATTGTCGGAAGAGGAACCGACTCGGAAACGGGAACGGCCACCTCGGAGAAGGCAGGGATATGACTCTTATTACGGTTAGAGAATAAATAAAGAAATAAACAAAGGAATAAAAAAAAAAAAAAGAACACATAATAAATAAATAGATATGAATAAATAGATAAACAAATATATAAATGAACAAAAAATATTTGATGTGAAAATAAACAAATATATGAATTAACACATAAAGAAATGGACAAATATAAAGTGAACTCACAACTAAATCAAATATTCTACCATCCCTCACCTCCGCCTCCTCCGCCGCCACGTCCGGTGTCGACCAGCTGCAGCAGTTTGGGATTGATAGCCTGTCTGGCCTCCTCAAGAACCCGGATCAGATCACGAGCCTGGCGGAGGTTACTCGGAGTAAAGAAAGTGTACGCCGTGCCTTTGTTGTTGCTGCGGGCCGTGCGTCCGATCCGATGGATGTAGTCTTCCGAGGAATTGGGGTAGTCATAGTTGATGACAAACTTGACATCCTCCACATCTTTTGGGGCAGTGATAAAGGGTTGAATGGGGTCAGAAGGGGGAAAACAAAAATAGTAGTCAGAACAAACTAATACGCGGGTTGAACATTGCAAAGTTTGGAGAAAGTCACACTTATTTCTATCCACTTACCGGCTATTTTTGTACAGCATACAATTAATATGAGTCAAGACTGTGACAACTATATAAAATGACAAACAAATAAAGCTTTTTTTGGTTTCACTTGACCCCCTTTTAAAGTTTGTAAATAGGTTATAAAGGGGCCCTGTAGGTCACCGCAACTACAACTACAACGCAGAATGGCTTTAGAAGTCTATCGGCACTAAAATGGCAAAGGGCGGGGGCTGAAGTTGGGCTCTAAAAATCAATGAAAGCAAATAACAGTCAAGAGGTTGAAAGAGTGGATGAAGATGCTTAAGCGGTTGAACTGACGTGTGGAAGGAGAATTAGGGGAACAAACAATTACAGAGGTGACTCCTCCAGGCCAGGACTCCTGCCAGCCAGGACCAGACATGACGCCCGCAGAGGGAGAGGCCGGCCGCCACAGCCAGTGGTGGTGTGTTTGGTGGTGGTGGTGGTGGTGGTGGTGGTGACGGCGATGGCGGGGGGGGCCTGGGGGGGTGTCAGAGGCTGAATCGTTGGGGGGCGGCGCGCAGCCTGCAGCACAGCCGTCCATGGGCGACTCTGGCTCCGATCCACCCTCAGCTCCCGGTGGATGAGTCGCTCTTCCCGTGACGCACCACAGTGTTTCTTAGTGTCGGTGGCACCAATTGAGAGCTGATTGTTCTGATACAGACACGCTTGGTTGACGCGCGCGGCTCCTCCAATCAGTGTGGTGCGCCACTTGGACGATGGCGTGGCTGAGGGGAGCCCACCCTGACAGCCCAGCAGCCCCCCATGCTCGCCCCTCCTGCCGTGCCCCCTCCCCGGTCAGCCAGGCGGTCGGTCGTCCTGGCAAGGCCGGGAGAGAGCATCGTGTGCTTTGTGGGCTCGGCGGCGGCGGCGGCTGTGCCGGACTGATTAATCGGGCCGTCTCTCTCCCAAGTCGGCTTTCGATTAGTCATGCCTAGGTCCGGCTGCAGGCTCCCGAGGGCCTGTGTACTTCTAGTTGGCAGAAGAGAGACTTGGAAACAAACAAAGGAAAGAAAATGAAAAGAAAACAAATGAACATAGAATTAGGTTCACGCTTGATCTGCATGGCTAGCCTTACCTCTTACATACATTTTGATATAGCTCACGTTCAACTTTAAAGGGCTTGGCTTCACTAAAAACATGATTTGCTTCATAGATCTGCACACTGATCTGAGAAGCAACGCATCGTTTCTTTGGCAAAGAGGAGCGTTCTGTATATTAGCACCTTACTCTTACCTAAACAAATCAAACGGTTGTGGAGAGTGCAAGGGACATTTTAACACTCGGGACATACCCAAACCACGGGAAGCCACATCGGTAGCGATGAGGATTGGAGCTTTGCCACTGCGGAACTCTAGAAACACAAAGAAAAAATCAATTTGGGTTATTGTGATATAAATAAAACAAAGTGTTTCGTGTACCTGTCAACACCCAGTCTCTCTCCGGCTGGCTCTTGTCACCATGAATGCACATCGCCGGCCACCTAGGAAAAAGAAACAGTGATGCCATGTCACAGATAGCTCCTCAGACTCTTAAAACATCTTCCTGGGCTCACCCATCACGTCTCATCCTACGTGTGAGGTCATCACATCGCTTCTTGGTCTCCACAAAGATGATTGTCTTGTTCTCTTTCTCAGCCATAATCTCTTCCATCAGCTGTATTAACCTGAAAAGGAACCAATGTGATTTAAAAATAACACGCAAGCGGGTCTGCAAATGCGAGCGGGTTTCTTACTTGTTGTCTTTTTCACTATCCATGCACACGTCAACTATTTGAAGGATGTTGTGGTTCGCACTGAGCTCAAGCGCGCCCACATTTATCTGCACGTAGTCTTTGAGGAAGTCTTCGGCCAGTTGACGGACCTCTTTTGGCCAGGTGGCGCTCCACATCAGCGTCTGTCGATCCGGCTAGACGTGTGCAAATACGGTTACGGGTCATAAGAATGTCAACTTCCAACATCAGGCTGGACAATGCTATGCTGTTACCCTGATCTGGTCGACAATTTTGCGAATTTGAGGTTCGAATCCCATATCCAGCATCCGATCAGCTTCATCCAGAACTAAATACGTGCAACGTCGCAGGTTGGTCTTCCCCGCCTCAAGAAAGTCAATCAGGCGACCCGGAGTGGCGATGCAGATTTCAACTCCTGGGAGGAGAGAAGAGAGAAATAAAATACTTCAGCTGCAAAGTGTGGTGAATTTAGAAAGGCCCTAGTCTATAAATTCATACCCGACAATACCGAAGAACAATATTCAAGGGTCAATAATGTGTACCTCTCTCCAGATCTCGGATCTGCGGTCCTTTGGGAGCACCCCCGTACACACAAGTGGTTTTAATGCGGGATGATTTTCCATAGTCGTGCGCCACCTGCTGGACCTGCTGTGCCAGTTCCCTTGTGGGGGCCAGAACCAAGCACTGGAGAGGATAAAAACAATCGCAGTGTTTCTCAAGCCATATTCAAACATGCTTAGAATCATTTTCATGCCAATTATTGTGGTTGGAATACTCAGCAATAAGAATATTCTGCTTCTCTTTACGTACAATGGGTCCATCTCCACGCTCCAGATAGGGCTGATGGTTGATGTGCACAATACCTGGCAGCAGATACTGTGGATGGACAAAGGGGAAATGAGATGACGAACAGCATCAACGTTAATGACCGTGAAGACTTACCGACAGAGTCTTCCCAGAACCAGTCTGTGCGATTCCAACCATGTCCCTCCCACTGAGGGCTAGAGGGAATCCTTGAGACTGAATTGCTGTGGGCTCCTTGAAATTTTGCTGCGTCAAGACATCCATCACATATTCTAAAAGGAAAAAGAAATCAACCGCATTTGTTTTGTGTATTAGGGTTCAGGTTGGCAGATGCTTACGAGGAAACTTTGCTTGATGGAATCCGGTGACAGGCTTTGGGCAGCCTGAACCTCGAATAGTTATTTCTTTCTTAGTTCTGTACTCCTCGACGTCATACTGTGTGGGGGGGGGGGGGGGGGGGGGGAATAACAGTCTCGATTAATTTCACAACCTCAAGTTGTAAGTTAAAAGAATGCATTAAAAGAAAACATACCTGACTCGTGCGTTGTACTTCCGGATGCTCGGTGTAAAAGTTCTTCTCGAATTTGGGGAGTTCATCCAGGTCCCATCTTTTCTTCCGTAAACGTTCACCTGGACTGCCGAATTTTTTGATCGATGATGAGCTGCTTCTGCTGGAGCCGAAACGAGGGCTTCTGTAACGTGATAACAAAACCACTTTATTGATGAGTATTAGATTCGGCCATGAAACCGAAATGAGTGCTTTCGTAGAGCTAATCTCAAACATGGGATGTCTATAAACAAGAGCTACAATTAGCTTGCAGGCTAACATGGTTTTATTGTCAAATCTCACCCCCTGTCACGACCACGGTCTCGGTCTCCGTAAGAACCTCTCATTTTGAAGATTTTGCTCCCTAAGGAAATAAAGAGATTGTCTAGATTTCGTAGGCTTTTCCCGAGTTAGCTTTTTTCGGGGTTTCTGAAAGAAGCTACAAATACAAACCAACGCGAGTTCTGGTTCGGACAAAAGATGAGCAACGTGTAACGCTGGTTGTATTCAACTATGGCGTCGTTTAAAAAAAGCTTAGTTTTGGTAAACAAAAAAATAAACGAAGTAGCGTATCTTTAGTGATAGTGAAGACGTTTAGACTGCTGTTCAAGTGAAGATAACAGCTATGTTGTTAGCTTAGCAATTCGGCTGGGTACATAGGCCACGTTGATTGGTTGGTTGCTGGCCAGCCCCGCCCCCAGAATATTGATTGACATATTTCTTATTCTCTACGTAGCTGTTATTGTTTGCGTCATATTTTTAACACCTTAATCCTAAAACAATGTTAGTTTGGTCTAAAAACGATTAACTACTGATTCTGTCTAAATCTTTATTTCCCTTTCAACACTAACAAAATCCAACAGCATAAAAGTATATACGTATCACCAAGAATATACAGATCAAATGTATACAACAGAAAGACAACAGGAATGTATAAAAATTAAAATAGCAAAACATAGCACTATATAAAGCAATTTAAGTCATCATGAAATGTTTTGTCAGTGCGTCGACTCGTATTCACAACATTCTTTTCTTACTGGAATGTGTCCTAATGTAATACAGCCGATTGAAATATGGGATCTTAACATTGTATGAAAATGATTTAAGAGCACCAAGATTCATTAAAAGTCTGGATAAATGATGTATTAATCATTTTAGACACGGCGTTGAAATGCAACTGGGATAGTCGTCACAGCTTTTTGCATCCACTGATCATGGCCTCAGTATTAGTTTTGAATTAGGATGCACACTTTGGCTCTTATTTCGGTCCCTAAATTCAATGCACTGTTTTGCATTTGCCACAACGCACAACCCTTACTTCGAGGCAACATTGGGGGTTTACTCCACCATCAAACATTTACCATCACAACCACAAACGTGTACTGGCTGCTGCAAAGACACAAATTTAAAAGCATCTTATTGATGAAAATATACTCAATGTTTCTGTCTTGAAATAATAACCGTGCTAATATGGGTTAGTTCCGACTGCCTCTTAACATGAGGCTCATCCATTTCCCTTTTTTTCCCCCCGCACACTATCGCTGCATCCTAAAAGCAAGAATTCCATTATAGAAACAAGTGATTACAATTTTCAATATCTTCGTCTATCTGTGTGTTATGACGGACCTATTGACTCAATGTTACCTTAAAAGGTTGGGGCCAAGGCTGGTTGGAGCTGCAATACATGCAATGACCTTAATTGTGGGATTACAATCCAGTGCACACCACATCTGGGCCGTGCTGCATATTCAGTAATCTGCGTGGGCGTTGTCCTTCTGTCAGTCTTCCTGGCTCACTAAAATCTCTCCTAAATCACATCCCTTGGTGAGTCACAAATATTAGCAGGCCGTCAGGTTCAGTCACGTCATGAGATTGTTATAATGCCATTTCTGGAAAAAGAAATAACTAATGGCTTATGTGGGATCATTTTTATAAATAAACATAAAGCCTTGACCCACTTGAAAAAAAAAAAAAGAAATCGGTCAGTGTTAATTATTATTTGGAGCACATTTTCCTCATCTCACTATTTGGCAAGGTTTCCGGCACAAATTCAAATCGAGATTCAATATGGCAAAACCACAAGTCAGAAAATGATGGCACTTTTGTAGCTCCAGCTCAGTAGCTGTTATTTAAAGTGCAGTTATCAGAGAAGCCATATAGCAAATCAAACACAATTTGCAAATCCAAATTACGGGCTCTAATGGCCTCTATGACATTGGCATCAAGAATAAAAGTCACAATTGTACCATCTAACAAACATATAGATAGAACTCCAACTCTATATATAATATTCTCAATCCTCTCCATGCTCTCTCATAAGCCACACATATAGCTCAGCAAAACAATGCTAACCTTTGAGTTGTCTGCCATGGCTTTTGAAATAAGAGCTACAAGAGTAAAGGGAAACTCCAGAGGACCTTGATGGAGTCTCAGAACTCGTCGTCGGAGCTGAGCAGCAGGGTCTTCTCATTGTCCCCTCTGGTGCTGACGTTACTGTGGCTGCGAGAGAGAGCTGGGCCTCCGCCTCGCTCCAGTGTGGACTGCTGGGTGTACTGCTGATAAGCCGGCGAGAAGTTATGGATGGCGTCTTGCACCATGTCGCCCGGGTTCATGGTCTCCTTCAGGCTGCTGGAGATACTCTTCATTGGTGCGCAGCGGCCTGGAGGGGAGGAAAGATGAAATGAATGAAATGAAGTCAAACCAAAATGGAGGCGCTCACATTGTTTTGGTTTATGGTATTTCGCCGATCACATTGTGGCGAGCGACGATTAAAGCGCGCGTGTGTGTGTGACAAAAATGAATGTCTCACATGCATGCAAAAAGCTGTTAGCAGGACAGAGATCCCTTTATTTGTGCGCTGCCGAACAACCAGTTGGCACCATGTGGCCTGACAAACATAGGCGATGGAAACAAAGCCAAGGTCACACCTACCGTATTGTCCATAGTTTGGAAATGAGCCTTGAAATGCAGCAGAGCAAGGAAGAAAAAGGACAAAGGTGAAATATTGAAGTCAGAAACAGCAAGGAGAGACAGAAGAGGAGACGTAAAGTAGACTCACAGTTTGAAGGAACGATGAACTTTTACACACAAAACCAACTTACCATAAGAATCCAGTCTTTTGTCCATATAGACCTTGTAAGTGAAGGCGTGACGAAGTGCGACGGCAGCGAAGAACATTTCAATGCAGATGATGAAGTTCTGGTAACCAGCAGCTACGGTTCCCTCCCCCACAGAAAAGTCAGCGGAATTTATCTGAGGAATGGCGCCGCACTTCTCAAGGATGGCCAGCAGCATTCCTGAATCGAACGGAGACGGTTCAGGATTCCGACGCACGAGCTGGTCCAGTTGCCGTCTTACCTTGCCAGAAGGACAGAAAGATGACAGACTTGACCATGAAGAACTTGAGCACGGGGCTGTAGGGGACAAGGAGCTCTCTTGTGGCAAAGTAGAAGAGGAAGAGTGCATAGAGGGAGAGGCTGACTGAGATGTTGTAGATGATGGTCACGTACAAGTAGCCACTTGCCACACTGGAAGAAAAAGCACACCAAAAAGAAAAAAAAGAAATCATTTGGCTGCACGGTAAAGCTGATCAAATGAGCCCAGTTAGCTGTGAATGGTAAACATACTTGAAATCGCCATCTTTGTATTTTCCAAAGGCCTGAAGAATGACAGTGATGATGGCCATTAGTGGTTTGACCACGCAGAACTGCAGAGTGGCCTGAGGGGGGAGCGAGAGAAAGTCAAAGTCTATGCAGAGTCATTGGAAAGAATGGCGAGTGAGACCAATTTGTACCTGTTTGCAGAACCTGAGGAAGCCGATGGAGTAGGTCTTACCCCACAGGCAGCAGGTCCCATACACACAACTTGACCTGTGACGTGAAAGGTCAAGGTTGCACGGATCAAACATTGGCGGACGGACACGCAACTGCACGTTGTTCATGAGACTTACTCGATGGCTTTCCCTCTGATTTCAGCCATGATAGCACTCTCGCCTCCCAGATACTCATAACACAGACTGAGGAAGTTATAGATGACGAAGGCTGAAAACAAGAAAACAAAAACGCAGAACATTTTTTACGACTTCACAGGCAGAGATTCCACACCATGACCGCAGTTAATTGGAGCTGAAAACAACGAGGCATGACATAACCGCCAAGTTGCGTAAGAACCCAAATTCTGCAAGTATGCATACAAACTCCTGAGAAAGTCGATAGACTAGATTAGCTTACTTTTTTTTTTTTCTCGCTTCACTGTCCTACATTGGATATACTGAGTTTTGTGCAGTTGCTAGGAAACAGGTTAGCCCTTTCCTGTAATCTTCAACAGGCCACAACCATGAAGCCTTTTGCAAATGGACTGTGCAGTAAACGCCATTTATCACTGGGAAAGCACTAACCCTAACCCTTACACTTTCTCGGATGGACACCATTCACTTATCTCCGTGGCGACTATCGGCGAGTACGACATCATATTATCCGGCCGGATAGCAGAATGAATCCGTTTATCAGCTCAAGGCACAGTGTTCCGCCGGCTCACCTTCGTAGCAGTCTCTAACCGTGTCAAAGTAGACGTAGTACTCCTCGTTGGTGAAGAACAGAAGGCTGAGCCAGGAGTCAAAGGCGTAGATGGGGACAATGAAGAGAATCCTCACGATGTGCCTCTGCTCGTTTGGAGAGCTGTAGTAACGTAGGTGCATGTAAATCTGCAGGGGCAAACAAATACATTGAAGTCACACACTTTTTAATTGCATCCAAGCTACAGTAACGCCAATTGCCTTTAGAACAGGGGTCACTGCGAAATGCCAACGGCAAATATTTGCTGAAGTTGAATAATGGCGCCGTGTTGATGTGAAAGTTGTGCGCTCTGTGTGCGCTTTCGTCGCTTCCATTCAAATGAGCGGAAGCAGCTATCGACTTTCCGAGACGGTAAACAGACCTTTGGTTACAAAAAACAGACAAACTGACAATTGACCACAGTAACACTACACTGCTCTCACGGAGCCTTCTTTGGGCCTGCAGATGGACCTACTCAACGACAATGGGACGCTTGCTGGCTGCTTTGTATTCATCTATTGATGACGTCACATCATTTGTTAGCATTAAGCTAGCCAACTTTTATCAGATGAAATCATCGTGATTGTTTGTCCGATCAATACTATACTTGGAGTGTTTTTTTTTACCTGGTGACAGGTGATCAGGAGCGCTGTCCAAACAAAAAAACCTGAAATTGTTTGGGCGGTAGAAGTCATGAGGAAAAAGGGCTGCTCCGGGGTGACCACTGGGGTTTCTGGTACCCAGGAGGAGTTGGAGCTCTGTGGGGGCATGGTGGCAGGAGCCCTGGGTGCAAGGCCTGCTGGAGAATCATTCGCCAGCCTCTCTGACAAAGGTATGTCCCGTCTCCAAAGCTGACTCATCTGTTTGAAAGAAGGAAGTAGAAAGGGATATTTTAGGCAAGACAATCAAGATGACATCTTCAGAAATATTTCCACGTGGGACAGTAATGATGGACAATGTTAGTTCTGACTGATGTTATCGCTTTCACTTATGCTGAATTGTAGACACACAAATTGCTCCACCTTCATCTACGTCAGTTTCATTTCAGGAAAACAATGATCTAATCAGTGACGGAGAAAAATGCTGTTTCCCCGTCCTCTCGGTACCAGGTTGGCATACAACATGAATAACAATGACTCACATTGCATATGGAACACCTCCAATTCATACTTGCTATTTCTAATTGCGTTACAAATGAGTCATGTTGGACCTAAGGAGTATTTGAATATTTGTTTTGTGTCCATTGTTAAGCTCTTGCAATATTACTAGAGCAAAATCTGTTATTGCAGTCGTGAATTCACGAATGACAGTTAGCAAACTCACACATTCATTTATTTTTTTCCCCATTAAATGCTGATGTGGTTCCTGTCTGCATGTGGTCACCTTCAGCCCAATAAACGTGATCAAGTATACATTTTTATTATGAGATGCGTTGGGTACTTACCTCCTCTGCAGTTGTCTGGTCAGCGGAACCACTTTGTGTCCGAACAACAAATTAGCTCATGTCTCGAGTCGATTACGCACTTCTTGGGCATAACCAGCGAAACGGTGGCATTCCGTCGACCTGTGAATTTAACCTTTGCACTGCTGCTCTAAACCAATTAGCTAAAACAATTGTTAGCTCGCGTTAGCTTGCCTTCCGAGTCGTGTATTAGCTTGTTTTACATGTAAATTCAGAGGAAGAGAAACACCACGAGGTTTTGACAAATCCTATACTGAGAACACCAACATATAACGACAACTATCTTGTAATTTCTTTTCGAAGTCAAATATGCCTGTGCCGTTCGTTTATCACCACCGGATGCTGCCAAGCAAACATCAGTTCTGGCGCATGCGCAGTGTTTTATTTTTGCCACCGTGCCACGTAATTATTGCAATTATTTTTTAAAAATGTATATATTAACTTTATTCTAGTGGAAGACATTAAATCTACTCATTACAGATGATAAATTCCACAAGATTGTGAGATTCAGTTTTATTACTTCATAAAATATACACAAATACTGTTGTAAATAAAGTGTTAAAGAACTGTACAAGATATCAGTACACAATACATAAAGTGAAATTCTGTCACTTTAACCAATTTCTTAATCCCCCCCAACACACGCACACATATACAACAGTTACACTGCCACTGGGTCATGGCGCCCTGTACAAAAGTAAATTACACACAGTACCAAGCTATTTACATATCCCTGCAATGATGTCAGTTAGTTTCATCTTAATGACATCATCAAAATTGCAGAGGTTTAAAAACTAAAAAAAAAAAAAAAAAAAAAAGTGACATCAAGCACTGGATTTAATCTGCAGGGGGAATTATACAAAGCCCTGTATTTTAAAAGGTGATCTGACAGCATTTGAAGGGAAGAAAAAGAGAAACCAAGACAAACATGGCACAAGTGACTTCCGGTCACAAACTGAAAGATACATTTTTAAAAATAACAGTTGAACATAAATAGGTAAAAGAAAAACAATCCAAAAGACTCAAAATGACCTTTGAACTCTTTTGGGGGGAGGGGGGGGGGGGATCAGTCGAACTCTCACTAGCAAAAACGTTGAAACACGCACCGTGACCCAGCTGGCAGAGCAACATTGATGTCCAAAATGTAGTACTTTAAATACTAAAACGTTTTAACTCATCCCATTAATTTGTGTTTCTCTACTTTACATCTTAAAACAGAAAACACATTTTGGCTTTTACGTCAAAATTTAAAAAAAAAAAAAATATTTACAGTGATGTAAACATAAAAGAGAAATGGATGCCCGTCCCTACCCAAATCATACCTAATGGGGTCTGCCAACTCCCCTATTTTGTCTACAGGTAGAAATAATAATTAAAAAAAAAACATTTAACAGTAAGAATGATCATAAAAATTGCAGCCATATTTGTTGGTTACAACAGAATGCAACGGTGTCTGGTCATTTCTTGAGGATGCCTTTGGAGTGTTACTTTTTTTTTTTCCCCCCCAACAACTATTGTGACAGATAACTTGCATTTAAGAGAATAGAGTACACAAGTGACAAGAAAGAAATCGATACGGGATCATCTGAATGGTTTGCTATTCGGCGGCCAATAACTTACGGAAGATGAGATCTAGGACGAGCAAGCAACTCGCAGGAAACGGAAATCGGAGCTGAAACGAGACTTTTAAAACCTCTTCTATCATTCTTACGCTTACCATCCCTGACTTCCCTTTTCAACTATCCCCTGAAGAAGGGCTTAAATCTCCACTAAGACTAAATAAAAATAAAAAAAAACAGGGAGTTGACTTTTGCAACAAAACATGCTAACGCCCGTCATCCTTTTACTTCTGTTTTCAAAAGTTCTTCTCATTCGACAGACAGAAAGCTTGTTGGGGGAAATCACAAGCAACCATGATGTAGCACTGTCACTTTTTGCATCGGCATGATGAAGAGCCAGGGTTCCGCCAAGGTTTCATAAAAGACTGGATGCTGGCTACTATAAAAAGTACTTCCCTGGACCCTGTTGGAATTTGCTGTACCTTTCCAAAGATCCATGTGTCCATTGGCATCAATCTTTTGTTGGAGTAGAAATGCAGGAAAGGAGCAGAGCAACACAAAGTAGCCCTGCAACAAAAAGAATTCATCACGTGTATCAAATCGTGCGCTTCTCCAATCATCACACAAATCATCATGAAGAACTGACCTGTCACTTTCATGTTCATGCAGAGCCAAGGAGATTTTATTTGCCCATGTGCTCAAATGGCACGCTCACCTGCGCAGAGAGTAAACATTTGACTCAAGAGAAATACAGTCGCTTCCGGTGAAGGGAGAATTGCGAGAGTGTGGTTCGAGTACTGCATCTTCTCACCTGTGACGTGGAAATCCTGGATTGGTCGTGACGGGCTGTAAGGTCAGAGGACGACACATTAGCCGGAGCCCCCCGGTGGAGCCGCATGCTCACCTTCCTTTCCCTCTCTGCGCGAGAAATGGCACGAGGTGATGTGTTTCCTGAAATAAAGGATTGTTTAATGCAAGCTGGAAACATCAGTTGGAGACGTTGGGAATTCAAGGTCCGACTCACCGGACTGTTGGACACGTGATGCAGGGTTGGAGATGGCCTGGTCTGGTCCGTTTCTGACCCGGTTAGCGGGTCCTGGGTTGGGACCGGGGGGGAGACCTCGTGCTGCAGAGCCCCTGGGAGCAACACCGATCCGATCGTCCCTCTCATCGCCGGTCCTCCTCTCCCGGTCTCCGTCTTCGGTCGTCCGGGTGGCCCCCTGAAAGCCAAGACCAGAGCATGTTTTGAAGAATTTTTTTTTTTTTTTTTTTTATAAACTAAAAACATCCACGAGCTCAACTTACAAATTTGAGCATATTCCAGTCAAAGACATAATCATAGGAGAAGCCCTGCCGGTGGAAGAGATTTCTGAAGAGCTGTCGCAGGTAGGAGTAATCTGGCTTGTCATCAAATCGGAGCGATCGGCAAAAATTCAGGTATGTGGAGAACTCCGCTGTCGAGAGAACAAAAATAAAACGGACGTAGTATGCTTTGAGGTTCTTTTGGTTCAATGTAAAACGATAGAAGGAAAAAAAAAATCATCACTTACAAGGGTATCCTCTGCAAAGGACTTCGATGGGCGTTGACATTTTCTTCTCACTGATCCGTTCATACTTCTGTCTCTTGGTAGCAGCCTTCAGGCCTTGCCAGGGCAAAGACCCCAGGTTGAAATACATGAGGACGTAACCGAGGGACTCCAAGTCATCGCGTCTGGATTGCTCTGGGGAAAAAAAGTTTCAAAGACTTAAGAGCTGCACTAAGAAATGTTTTTGTCCATTAGCAACTTCGGCGCTAAATTGTGTTAAGAGCCAGATGTCACGCAATCTTTAATAAATTGAGAAGAATGCATGTCAACAACAAGACTGAAGGAGCATTCAATCGAGTTGATGTGCTGCTTACCAATTCCGAGATGCGTGTTGATAGACGCATAGCGTGCTGTGCCCGTCAGGTTCTTGTTCTCCCTGTAGGGGATGTGCTGGTGTGTGCGGGCATCTCGGTACTTTTTGGCCAGACCGAAGTCAATGATGTACACAAGATTGCCCTTCTTGCCAAGCCCCATCAAGAAGTTGTCTGGTTTGACATCTCGGTGAATGAAATTCTTGGAGTGGATGTACTCGATGCGGCTTATCTAAAGATGGGCGAGAGAAGGAAAGGGACAAATTGTCAAATGCAAAAAAACAAACAAACAACACATAACAACTTCTTTTTTTTTTTTTAGTCCTACCATTTGGTCTGCCAAAAGCAGGACGGTCTTTAGGCTGAACTTTCGGGAGCAGAAGTTGAAAAGATCTTCAAGACTGGGACCAAGAAGCTCCATCACCATCACATTGTAGTCTCCCTCTGCACCACACCACTTTATCGATGGAATTCCCACTAGAATGAACAAATACGCATTGTTAGCATAAATTGGTTCCAACGCAATGTTTTTAGAATCTTTTATTTTTTTCGGAAAGACATTTACCAACAGTGGTCGCTTAAAACCATACTTCTGGCCACATTTAGTAGTAACCGTCCCTAAAAATTTCAAAACAACTTGATGCTATTGTCGAGTAAACAAGAGATTTCATGGAACTCTATTTGTGGTCGCTCAGAGCTCAGTTGCAGAGTGGAAACAATTCCCGTCTGTCAAAAATAAAACGCTGTTCTTCATACGTGATCATCTTTCTTAATATAGCTTTACTATAATAGTGAAAAGCAAAAAGAGTCACCTCGGCCGCACGCTCAAGTCAAATCATAAGGATGCAAATTACTTTTCAACTGTTTTTTTGGCCAACGTAAGCTCATAAATGGGAATCTGGTGACAGCTAGGGGGAAAAAGAAAAAAGAAAAAAAGGTGGGTTTTGTTTGTACCTCCTCCTTGCATCATCTTGTAGAACTTGCTCTCAATGTGCAACTGTGGATGTTTGGTCTTCACACATTCAAGTTTGATGGCTACCTCCTCACCAGTGGCAATGTTGGCACCTGAAGGGATCCAAAGAAGCAACGTTAGCTACAACCAAGTAGGAAAACAAACTATCGCTGAACCTGAATCAAGGCATGGAATGTATGGAAAAAAAAAAAAAAAAAAAAAAAAGCATCCTTTTCTACTTACCAAGGTAAATGTCGCCAAAGGAACCGCTACCTATTTTCCGCCCGAGCCGATATTTGTTCCCCACTCTGAGCTCCATGATTGCAAGCAGTCACTGTGATTAAAAAAAAAAATTAGAGCTGATGAGAAGAAAAAGAACAAGCAAGAGAACTTTGACCTCGGTTATCCAAATTTGAAAAAGGAACACGAGTGGCGCTACGCAACAAAGTAGTGGAAACAAACAAGTGAACGAGTGGAACGCATCAATACGAGCAGAATTAGTATGAGAACTGAGCCGGATGAGTAGATCAGCAAACAGCTGTCTGCCCTCCAGTCCTGCACGAATAGATTTGTAGGGAAGCTGGGCGGGGTTGGGGGGGGGGGGGGGTGCAGTGAGATCAGCAAAAACAAGGGCGGGGGGAAAAAGAAACAACAAAACGTGGGCTCGGCAGAATTTGCAGTTGCCAATTGGAAGAGAAGTTTGGAGGGGGGGGGCAACAGAATGAAAACTTGGCACGGAAGAAAAAAACGTGGCCCTGCATGCGACGCTCGAGCAAGATCATCATTTTTGCAGAACTTTTTCAGAACCAGGCCGCATTCTGCAGCCACTGTGATCCGCTTCTGCACAACGCACCTTGGCGACGTGACGGAAACAACAAACCCGTGCCGTATATAGAAAGTGGTAGAGTGTGTTGACTTGTTCCAAATTTGCCACTGCAGCACATTCAAAAATACACTTCCAGTCAGCCTCTGGACTTTACAACGACCTATTGACAAACGAGCAAGGCCGGGAAATTGATTTGGAGTCACCATCTATAGACAGATAATCTTCAAGATTAACAATTGTGTTTTGGCGGCTTGTAACCGGCGGAGGTATCGTTTTGAGTCTCAATTATGACGACCATCACAACTGATCATCAACACCAGATGATGAGACATTTAAAAATGGAGGCCACAAAAAGACCCCCCCCCCCCCCCTTGCTAAAGAAAGCCAACCTGGCTTTGTTGAGGTGATGGATTTCGGTTCATAAAGGGTTCGGTTTCAATACGTTGCAAGAGCGTCTCGTGTTATCTGATTTAGCGAGGAACATTTTTCGCAAAGTGAAACAGTAAGTGCCATCATTTAGTTACATGGTAGAGGATCAGTGACACACACTTTGGCATAGCTCGCTTGAGATCAGCTCTAGTTTATTATTTAATTATACTTAATTATAAAAACAAAATAGGGCATTAATAACTCCGGTAATGCAAGATTGATATTTCTATTTTCAAGGACAATTGACACTGCAGATGTCATTTGACAAGTCGTGGAACAGGTTTCTTGACAGGGTCCATTGTGGCTATTATTAAATTTAATATTTGTTTACAAAAATGATCGACCAAACTTTTAACATTACATAAGAACATTCAATTGATAAAAGTTGTGTGGCTAAATGGATACTTTAAAAAAAAAATTAAATTGTATGGTGAGTTATAGTCCTCCCACCCCTGGATTAGTGATATGCGAGGTTTACTTAGTTGCACCAGACGGAACTTTTTTATTTTAATTTCAGATTTCTCTGTATTAATCTTTTTTTAAAGGGGGGGTCAGCTATTGTGGTAAACCTCAACAGGACAATAGCCAAGTTACATTTTAGTTCCTATTAACAGGCCACTCTAGTTGAGGGAGATCCTGCAAACAAATTCTCAAATGCGAAATCAACAAGAGGTTCTAGTGGTTTGTCTGGTGATCTTTAAGTAGAAAAGCTTTACCAAAAAAAGAAAGGGGGGGAGAAAAAAAAAATCAAGTGTCACAGCCCTAAAGCCAAAGGATTTCACAATCATGAACGAAAACCTGTACTGCAACGCCTCTCACTCAGCTGTCATTCCAATCACAACTTAGATTACAAACTCGACAACCAATTCTTGTCATAGAAAATACATGTCAATTGCTAAACGCTAGCTAAGAGTTAGTTACTATGTTAGCGATTTTACAACCGATTTTACGAATCATAACGTTTTGGTGACAAACGTCAACAGCTTGCTCCAGGTGTCAAGAGACATGTAGAAAAATGTATATAAATGGTTGAAAATGACTTTTAATAACGAACAATAGGTGTCAATCCACCGTTAGCTATGAGAAGTAAGCTAGCGTTACTTAGTGGTGGGTTAGCCAAAACCTTGATACGTAACAATTGCACCATCTCGTCAACATTAGCGTTACACATTAAACGTCAAGTGATTATTTCAACGTTTTATATTTGACATCTAAACCGCACCCATTCCTCCACCAGACTGGTCTAGGTTGATAGACATGGCCATCTACGTGCCCCCTCCCCCCTATGCTGCTAAGCCGTGAAGAGTGGACTCTGATTCGGCCAAAAGCGGGCCCCTTTTCCCCCCTGGTTTCTCCGGTTCTGGAAGCCTCCACTTACCCGATATTAGATTCGTCTGAAAGGTGGTTTTCTAAAGATGGTGTCCAGGTAGCTGTCAGGCGGGTAGGGGCCTTGGTCGAGGAGGATTGGAGCGGATTCTAACGGCTCTCATTCCCCCAGCTCACGGCTCTGTCGTCGGTTGCACTCCCTGTTGATAGTCCCCGAGAAGCTCCAGTGGCACTCGCGGCCGTCCTCCCGCCTCCCCGTTACTTAAGCGTTGATGATGTCATCCTCCCGACGTCAAGGCACGGGTTTTTAAGGAACAACGCACACGTTTGACCTCTTTATACACGAATGGATGCACAACTACTAGTTTTTCACTCGATTAAGTAGTTTACAGTCGGGTGACGTAGGTTGTTAAATAGGATTTGCTTTTGGAAGGATCATAGTACACGTAGAAGGGGACAGATGGACCGCCCCCCCCCCCCCGTGCTTAATCAATGAATTAACGTCAGTCACTGAGGTGTAATTTGCAAGGTCAATATAGAAAATATATATAAATAAATATATAATATATAAAAGGAATTTAAAAAAAGAAGAAGAATTGAACCTCCAATGCACGTTTAAAACAAGCCAATACTTTATTAATATTGTTCTCATTAGTTTAAATATGTTTTCCTTTGTAAAATCTCGAAACAAAACAAAAAAAAAAACCACTGAACAGGAGTGTTAAAGCCTGTCTTAATTTAAAACAAATACACGTCATCAGAACATTACAAACATATGGTAACTCTGCATTTGTAAACAAACCAAACCACCCGTCCCACCCCCTCCGCACAGTTTGATAAGATTTGGCATTTCCATTTTATTTTATGTTATCCCCCCCCCCCCCTACGCATATGCCTTGACCTGTTTGTCTCATTAAAACGTTTTATCTTGAATTATTGCAGTTTGGACAAGAAAAATCTAACTCCACTAACAACCACTTCTAATAAGTGAAAAAAAAAAAAAGCATTAGTGCCAATATTCTTAACACAGTCAGCAGTACAACGAACACAAAACAATTTGTATAGACCTTCTGTATAGTAAGCAGCCTTGCCTGCATTTCGGACAGGCAGTAACATGCACACACACACACACACACACTCACACACAAATTAACAGTGGTGGTTTAATCCACGTACTTGGTCTCAGTCCCACTCACACGTGTCCATCGTGCGGCAAATACTGTATCCACACGTGGAGAAATGCAACAAAGCCTCAATTGAACATTTATCACTGCAACAGTAACCAACATATTCAAGAGATAATAACAAGAGTGCGCAAGGTAAAACAGTAGGAGGTCCGCATTTTGAAAACAAAAACAATATTTTCACAATTCCAAAAAATTAAAGCCTTACTATAAACTGGAAAAATATCAACAAACTTGACATACGCAGTAAGATGCAGTTCTGCTGATTGCATGGGTTTGAATTCGTGTCATTTTGTTTTTGTTTTGTGTGTGAAAACAAATTGCACTTCTCACATGAGTTTGAAGTTTTCTTATACGACGAAAAGGTAATGCTGTGTACGGCGCCCTTCTCTCAAAAGGTGCATCTGAATTTTGGTGTATGAATGTAAAGTCTTCCATTTTTACTAAGCACAAATACAGTCGAGTCTTTCAGACTTACCATTCGTATTCAGTTTTCAAGTCTAAGCAGTTGAAATCTTCATCTGTGGAAAAAAAGGCTGTATACAACTAACAGTCCCTGCGTTTATTTATATATATATATATATAGAGATATATATATAATAGCTTAAGTCTGGCCACGAGAATGTGTGTAAGCATGTCTCACATTTCTTCTTTATGCGTGAGCACGTTGATATGCAAACAATGTATATGCATATGCACATGTGTGTGTGTGTGTGGAACATTAATATATGCATATCTGTAAATGTGTTGATGTGCTATCGTAAATACATCACGTTATCCCAGTGTATGCAGAATCAGTGTGTCCAAACCTACGACAGGGGGAAGAAGGCTCTTCAGATCGAATCGGCTCCACCGCCGCCCAGCAAATCGTCTGGCAGCAAAGCAGCAGGACTGTCCATTTGGTGCCTCTCCTCCATTTGCGGTGCCCCCCACAGACTGCCGCCGTGGTATCCCGCAGCCATGCCGCCCCAAAGTCCGGACCTCCCACATTCTGCTCCACCGACACTGCCCACCCCTCCTGCTCCATTGGCGCTCCACTGGGAAAAAATCCCCAACCCGGGTCCTTGGGCTGAGGTTTCGGAACAGCTACTTGTACCGTCGAGGCCCTGCCAACCAGAACTCGGGGACAACACGCCGCTCGGACCTACGGCGCCGCTTTCCGCCCCGCCGCCGCTTCCGTCTCCACCCGAGATGCTGCTCGCTACTGCCCCGTCGCTTCTTGGAGAGCTGGCCTCGCTTTGGGTCACGGCGGCGCTGGTTCCGGGTGAAGCCTGCGTACCGGCAGATGCCGCCCCTCCCGTGCCGGTCGCATCGGCGCCCGCGGCCTGGCAATGTGCAAAATAGTGAGCAACTTCTTCCTCACTCAGGAACTCTGCCAGGATTGTGGTGTTGCCCAGTACACACCTATAGAAAGAAAGGAGATACGAGTCATTTAACCATCAGAATCCTTTTCTGAATGACCTTTAAATGATTCCCCATTATACACAATTATGACTCATTTGTCACAGTAATGCTTCTAACGGGATTTCTTCTTTTTTTAAACATTCTGCTGTTGGCTACTGCGACCAGCAACATTTTCAATATTTACGTTATGTTCGAGACAAAAATATTTTGGGGATGACAGATTGCATTAGCGTTGGCTCAACCTACATGTGTAATGCACCCTGGGCCTTGGCTGCCTCATGACGGCTGCTGTAGCGAATGAGAGCATTGCCCTGGGTAAGGCCAAGGTGAAAGGTCAGAAGGGGACCATGCTGCATGCAGATCGTCTTAAGCGTGGAGCCATCGATCTACGGGGGGAAAAAAGAATACGAGTGAAGTCTGTAAACCTGATTGAGGTATGCACAAAGAGAGAAATATGTGCGCAAAGATGATCATAATCATAACAATATGTCCGACGTCACAATCCAAGCAGCTGTCTGGTCTTGTTTGGAAATGGAGATGAATGAAAGACGGGGGTTTAACATGTTCTGACTCAACAAGGATTCATCATTTTGGTCTTTGGAATGAATTTTTGATCCCCCTTACTTGCGGTGTCAGATTGCTCAACAGCAACCAGGAACTGCCTCTCGATGCCACACCATCACTCCAAGCTGTGCCTACAAAAAAAAAAAGGCAAATATGTGAACACGACATATCTGAATAACGAATTTATCTTCGCTTCCAGGCTCGCCTCAAATTACAGTACCTGGCCCAAATCTTGAGTCTTGCTTAACACCACCGCCCCCGCCCCAGCCCCGGGCTATCCGTGGGCCTACACTTCCCCAAGGAGAGGGCGTTCCTTGCTTCTGATTGGTTAAGCCGGGAGGGGGGCGTGGCAGCTGCGAGCCGTTGCGATTGGCCTTCCACCACTTACTTTGTCCGATGGGATCGGGGGGCCAACTGGACTTGTATTCCGAGTACTTTGCTGCGGAGAAAAGGAAGGGGTGGCGTGGAAAATAGGATGTCAGATGTTGTATTGCATAACCTCAACACCAATAAGCAAAAAACAGAAAATATTCCATTTACCTGTACTGTGTGCTTTACTGAGCGGGTTATCTGAGGCACTGTAGGGCCAGGCACCATGTGAAGGCAGTGAGGTGTTGAGGGCAGGATTTGGCCCTGTTCAAATCAATCAGAGAGCATTGATACGTTGCAGTTAGGACGGCGAACGGTGAAAACAGGCAGTAGGCTTCAACTCCCGGAGAATGGTGGATTTTAGTGTAAAGCGTCGTATTAGGCCGTTTAAGGAGGGATCAAGACTTCCAACCAGACTTGAGAAAGATTGTCATTTTAAGACCTTGTAATCTACTCCCTCCTTTCAGTACGCACGTGTAGCTTTGCTCGACTCGTTTCTCGCCGTACCTATGTTATCTCGCAATAACTGATGGTCGGAATCGGTGAGGGTTGGGGGTCCCGGAGAGCCGAGGACACTACTGGAGGTCATGTAGGGGTCGGAATCAGAGTCGGCGCTGTTTTGCATTCCGTTCCAGGGGACACCCGGCTGGAACTCTATCATCATAGAAGGAAAAGAAGATTTATTCATTCATGCTGCCACTCGTTTCATCCATGTAAAACTTACTCACCTGGTGGCCAACTGGATGTGGAAGGCTTGTTCCCCATTTTACTCCCGGGGGTACGCTGCCAGTTTTCTGAGGAGCCTTGAGAGAGAAAACCCAAAAAGAGTCTCTTACTGGACGTAAAGTGAGCCTCCACTCACCTTTCGTGCAATTGTTAAAAATGTGTTCAAGAAATAAAGACAGGCAAATAATACTGTGGCTTGATAGCATTTTTGATTCAGACTATTTTTCATTCAATATGGTTCATTAAAATACACCGTCAATGAGGATGAGCTAAAACCAGATTGAGGTGGTAAAAATTCAGCGACAAACCATCTGTTGACCTACCATTTTTGAGTAGCGTCGAGTCAGGGGGAGACGGAGCTGGGGAATGTCCCTCCATCATCCATTTGAAGCGAGACTGCTGCCCTCCAATGTCCTTCATCCCCCCCATCATGGGACTGCCGAGTTCCAATCCGGACAGGTTACCACTTGGTGGAAATCCTGAAAACCCCAAAAATATATATATATTTAGCGGCATATTTACCTAAAAAGAAAACGAGCAAGAAATGATCTACTCAATTGCATGTCGCGCTCACCAGAGTACATCCCTTGCATTTTGGAATGCGGGTCTGATCCGGGAGGCGGATACGAATCAACCATCGGCTGTTTGGAAAGACTTCCTCCAAGGTGGGAGGGGGATAATTTGGAGCTCCCCGCTGCAACTCCACCGTGCTGATGTCGTTGCTGCTGGAGAATTGCCACGATCCTTGCGAGCTGAGAATCAGAGAAATGCTGAATGAAAAAAAGGGATCGTTACTGCAGTTAGTAGGCGAGAGGTAAATGTCGTCTAATCATTCACCTGCTGTGGATCCGGCTGCTGTCGGAGCGGCTGCGGCTGAGGGAACTTTCGCTGGTTTTGCAGAAGCTGCTGCTGCTGTTGTTGTTGCTGCTGTTGTTGGAGCAAGAGCTGACAAGCCTGTGGGGTTTACAAGCGGATTAAGTGAGATAGTATATGGAGGCTTCATAGAAGAACATTTAAAATGTAGTCGTGTACCAGATGGAACTGCTGCACGTGGGGGTAGATGTTGCTAAGCGCAGCTAATTGTTGTGGGGAAAGCTGAGGAGGGAACACTCCTCCAGCAACACCCCCGCCGGCTCCACCGACAGAACCGACACCTCCTACTCCTCCAACCACACTGGCACCAGGAGACGGCATCTGCTTCAGCACAGAGCCCGGCACCTGCACATCACGGTGAAGGCAACAAGAGCGTGAGAAAACACAAAGTTGAATCGAAAGATCTTCCGTGATTCCTTCACTCGTAACTAAGAAGACCAGACATGATGGACCTGAGCGGACAGGAATGGATGAGGCACTTGAGCTCGAAGCCCTGGAGATGGGTTCATAGGATGCAAGCCAGGTTGGTGTATCCCTCGGGCCTGATGCATCGCTCCACCACTGCCAACGTACATTCCATGGCTACTCATCTGCAGAATCAAAACAGTGTATCAATAACGACGGTGATGGATTCAAAGAATTATCGCATCACTCTACAGGTTCAACATCTCATGAAAGGACCAAGACGTAGTGACCCGAAGATGTCGTCAATGTCAAACCCTGCCGATGACCTTTACGAAACAAGTATTCGTACTTTTTCACCGTAGGCGCCCACGTCAACAGGACCCATGTCTTTGGAATTGGACGTGCGATAACCTCCTCCGCTTCTTCCTCCTCTCCGGATGTCCCCGTTGTAGTCGCTCATCCCTCTCTTGTCTCCTTCCATCTTCTTATCGACGCCGGGGTCTTCACTCTGAGAATGAACAATGATGAAAACAAATTGAGAGAGGGACACGATGGTGATCAATGCTTTGACGACACTTTTTTTTTTTTTGCATTTGCAAAGAAAGAAAAAAAATAATATTACCAGAGGACCCATGTTGGAAAACTGCCGTGACATTGGATTTAGCCAGCTGTCTCCACTTCCACCCTTTGGGAAGAACATTATCGTCAGTCATATAACATAACAAAATAATAACTGATACCTCAATATTCTAATATAATCGAATATTAAGAGAAAAGAGCTACTTGCAAGCTCAAATTTGACTAACCTTCACGTTCCCTCTCCTTCCGCCATGACTCCAGCCTCCAGCGTTATAGGAGGAACTACTTCCTTGGGAGCTGGCGCTATTCCAGATCCCTACGCCGCTGTCATCTTCCTCTTCCCAGCTCGGATGACGGGAGGCCGCTACGGAGCCTTCTGCCTTTGCACCCCAGGTCTCCATCGGCTTGGTACCTTCAATCAAACCAAATGAACAGTTAATACATTCAATTTAGCGATAAAAGACTGACAACTCCTAATGATAATACGTGATCATCTTTTGCTTACCTTTACCGGGGTTAGGCGACAGGTTGCCCCAGCTGGAGATTTTAGGATCATCGGAGTCACCCCATCTTGTCGACGAATCTGAAGTCTGGTTCCAAGGCCCTGACCCATTCGCGACAGATTGTGTGCCCCCTCCCCACATTCCTGGACCTGCAGATGGATGAAAATGAATATTGAAATTTGATGGACAATATAACAAGTCAAGTTATAATGCTTACCAACTGCGACATTTGCGGAGTTGTTTTGCAAGCCCTGCTGTCGTCTGGGCGCCTGCTGACCGTGGCTTTCGCCGGACGAGCCTCGATTTCTGTCCCACAAGTTCACATTTTTGCCACTGTACTTGGTGGGATTTCCCCAGGCTGAAGTCCCGTCATCAATTTCCATTTTGTGACTCACGGACTGAGGCGAGGGCTCCTCCCAGCCGCTGGGTTCCACAGCGTCATCCCCAGAAATCTGGGGAATCGGGCCGGATACCCAGCCCGAACTTTGGTTCTGATTCTTGGGTGGTGGACCCCCACCCACACTTCCCACGTTCTGTCGGTTGTCCCAACCTCCTTGTAGACTTCCTCCTGGTGCGTGGTGTCCCTGTGACTGGTGCTGCTGATTTGGGCTTTTCATTGCGGCGACTTGGTTGCTTGGTGACGGTGCCGCCGTGTGGTGCTTGGAACCCCCCCAGTCGTGCGAGGCTTTAACCGCATCTCCCCCTCCCCATCCTCCCCGCTGAGATGCATTTTCATCCTGGTTACCCCAAGAGGATCCATCATCAGAGCTGCTCACACCTCTGTTGCGTCCATCTCCCCAGCCACCTCCAGGTTTGGACTCACTCTGGCCCCAGTCACCCCAACCAGCTCCTTTACCTCTTTCAGTTCCCTTCCACCCCCCTGGCCCTTTATCTTCTGAGCCTACAGGCCACCTGCTGCTCTGTTCTCCTTTATCCCTCCAATTTCCGCCTCGATGGTCCCCCCAGTGGTGCTCTTCACCCCATCCTTTGCCCTGGTTCTCAGGTGGAGGATCACCCCAACTTACCGCGGCGTTTCCTTGACCGCCGTCCATATCTGATATTCTCGGCTTCTGTATAATCTCATCAGACATGCGAGAACCACAGTTAACTTGTGAAGCGCCACCATCCCATGAGTCCCTCGCAGGAGCAAGGTCACAGCTGACACTATCGGCGTGGCCGCTGACCGACTCGTTGTCAGGATTTACCCTGGAGAGGTTCCCGGAACTGCGACTATTGCTGTGCATGGCTCCAGATGACAATGTGGAAGATGAGAGCATTTTTTCCGTTTGATTTGCAACCGCATGAGTGGTGTTGAGATCCCAGGCCACATTCTGACGAATCTGAGTCTGGCCCCAACCCGTGTTGGACAGAACCCTGGGATCCAGGTCAGATCGGTTGAGCATGCCGAGTAAGGCCACTTCCGTATCGGAGGTCTGGTTGGACGGCGCACGTCCTCCATCCGTTTTCGGCTCATTACCGCTCCCTTCTCCGACAGTTTCTGTCCCACCTGCGCTCGAGGAAGCTGGAGCTTCACTACCAGTGCCTTGCGGCCTTGCGACCGGTTGTGCCGCACTTTCTCTCCCTTTTTGATTGTCCCAAGCATTTTCCATTGTTGCAAACTTTGGTGAGGCCGATTCTGGCAAAGCTCCAGCCTTGCTGCTCCCACAAGCTCCCGTTGCGATCGCTAAGTCATTTGAACCTAAACATTCCTCCTTGTTTCCACGCTCCACTTCTGAGCTCCCTTCTTTCCACACTCCCTGAGATACCGTTTCGATATTTGCGCCGACGTCGCTCCTTGCCCACCCTGTATTGTCACCCTGGTTACCCAATCCCCCTAAATTTGGGTCCTGTTCATGGATCCCGCTTTCTCCACCACCCCATTGATCTTCCTGTGAAGCACCTGTTCTTGGAGCAGAGGTCAGTGCAGTCAAAGATTTTAAAGAGGAAGACAACGGACCAGACTTATTCACGCTCCCTTCTTCTGCATCAGACTCTCTTTTGTCATCATCTTCTCCATTTGGCCCCGGTCCAACTCGCGGTGCTCCTTCACCTGGGTTTCCCGAGGGATGTTGTTGTTCTGAACTCGTGTCTAATTCTGCCGTCTCTGTGTGCTCGTGAGGGAGAGAGGAGACGCTGACAGGAAGTGGAGACAAATGTGGAGAAGAAGCTGAAGTCGATGAAGTCTTCCCCTCCACGAGGGTTGGCCAGGCAGAAGGGTTCACGTTGGGGTTTAAAATGGCACCTGGGAGATTGCTGTTGCCATCTGCGGGACTCTCTTGAGGTCCAGGAAGCAGATGGGCGACTTTGGAATTATAAAATGCTGCTGATCCCAATCCTGCCTCCGCCCGGCCGGAAGTGGAGGAGCTCCACGTGACGCCGCCAGTCTGAACACATTCATTTTGTGACGCAAAAGAGGAAAGAGGAGAAGAAAAAGGTGGGGAGGGATTGTCAACTTTCCCTGCACTTCCTTCAACTGCTCCTCCTATCTGCTGGAGGTTCTTCTCATGACACGAGGCACTACTGTTTTTGTTACCAGGGTTACCGTCTTGCTCCTGCCCCCCTGCTCCAGATCCTTCCGAACTTAATTTAGCTGTGCCCTGGATGCTAGGCCAGCTGTCCAGATCAGTCCCATCCACGATGATCTTGTCACAACCCTGAGAGGAGGGCAGGCTGAAGGATCCTGCCCCCCATGTGGAATTTGCATAAATTGCATTGGTAGAAGATGAAGATGGCGAGAGAGCAGTGACACATGGTGAGGATGTCGCGTCGGGTGGTGAAGGAGAGGATGAACCCAAATCTAGAAGAAAAACATTTTGCGGAAGTTCATCTTTGGTTGGTTAAGCATCACATCAATTATTTTATGGAGACTGTTTATTTTGGGGATATTTTTTTTTTTTTTTAAATTACCTGTATCTGTATTTGCATTGGAGTTGTCTGCTTCTTTTGAGGAAAGAGGTGACGTGGCACCCCAGGCACTCCCAACCCCACCAGTGCTTTCATCTCCTCCACCTCCCCCGAGCAGCATGGAGGACAGAGGAGGCTGCCCTCTCTTCAGTAGCACTTTGTGGTCCTGCTGGCAGCGAAATCGCGGCGGAACCTCTCGGGACATGTATCGCTGCTGCTGGGAAGTTTGGTTTGCAGAAAGTGAGGAGGAGGAGGAGGGCTGTCCGTTGGCCAAAGCAGTCCGCTGTTTTGCATTGTTCCCGCCACCAGGAGGAACTGGTGCAGAAAGCACAGGGGCACTAGAACTTTGTGGGGAGGGGTCAACAGGGCCAGGGCTGGGGGAGACTGAGGCAGGGCTGGTGGGTTGCTGGGAACAGGAGGGCTTGGTTGATTCTGGCACTGGAACAATAAAGAGTACTTTGGCTCAAGTCAGTGTCAAAGTATAAATGGGCACAATGCCTTTGGCAATGTTCACCGTGATCTCTTTTGTGATTGCTTTCCACCGGACTAACTTGTTCTATTGTTGTCTTTTCCGCAGCAGGTCATAAACTTGCAAAGTTGTTGTTTGGATTACAGACGCTAGATTGGAAAATTGGTTTCTTATGTAGATGGCTAAACTGTGTTTGTAATACAACAATCACAAAATCATCCTGACAAATTGCCAGGCCTCGTGAATGAATGAATAGCATATTTGTAGAAAATAAATATTAAACCCTTTGGAGGTATTATGATAGAGTGAATAAACTTTTAGAATTCGATTTACCTTTGACGTTCAGTTCTGGGACCTACAAAAAAAAAAAGGAAATGGTTTAAGGTAAAGAAACACAAAAAGATGAGCAATGAAAAACGATTGACCTTCGGAGAGGTTTCCTTTTTCTTTTTGTCGTCTTTCTTCTTTTTCTTGTCTTCCATTAACTGCGCTTCCCTTTCCAGATGCTCCTGTCTGTGAAGAGAACATAGTACACATAGCCACAAAATAAATCATTGAATATCTACGAATGATTAAGTCTTGCAATGAAAACATTTTTGTTCTCAACTTGAAAATGCAATCCTTGAGAACCACACATGCAATGAAGAATCCTGCGATAGAAATTCAAACCAGCAACGTCCAGATCATGTATGGTCCTTACGACCAATATATTAGAACAAACACAAATATCTAAACACGTCCACACGTTCTTGTCCAATGTAACGTTGGATACTCGGGGCCACCACTGCCCGCTGCCTGCACGCATTGACAGGAAGAGCCCTGGGGGCAATGAGGGGGTCATGACCGTCATCGACGCCCGACAGATCCAGTCAGCACGTCAATAAACCCGTTACTCAAACTGTGCACCCATTTTGACCTCACTTACACACAGAATAAATTCGGCCACAAAATACAAGCCAAAAAAATCCATTTAAAGATGACTATCCAGAGGATTTGATCGCCAATATTACAACATGGCACTTATTAATAACTGTTTATGATACACTTGGGTACCGCGTTACAACGCAGTCGAAGCAGACTCCAAAATGCCTTTGACCTGCGTAACCGCAGAGGTAACAACGACCACACAAACGACAAAAGATGCAGAAATATATTTAGATTAGGTAAAAAAAATGACTTACCTCGGGAATCACATGGGAATAAAGTGAGTCCCGTGCAAAATATGCTCGCAGACCTACGGGCTAGCTAGGTAAGCTAGTTTAGCAAGCTAGTTCTTCGAGGCTTTCAAGGCTAAGTTGAATAAGAAATGACATCACCAAAACGTGAATTGTAGGAAGGCAGGTATCCTTTTTGTACGACTGTAGTTTTCAGGCTGTAAACAGAACACACATAAGAACCACCAGGTGAGTGACAGACGCTGTAAGATCTGTTAGTTTACTATCGGCCATTTTGCTTCTGTGTGGACTGTGACGGTTTAGCCAAGCAGCATAACATTTCACTGGCTGGTTGTTGATCACCGAGGGGAGGAGAGATTGTCGTGCTGATAGCGTCCACTAGAGGGAGATGGTAAAATTGAGGTAAACAACCACGGCAACTCTTTGGGAGAAAAAAACAAAACAATTTAGATTTTTTTTTAAATTATATTTTAGGTCAAGGGACTCCAAAATCCAAGAGTGTACATTTTTAATTACATAAAAAATAGCAAAGCAATGCACAAATTATTACAAGAATAATACCCTATAAATAAGAGTACGTCTGTTTTTATTTTTATTTCAGTACAGTCCGACTGATAATTTGCTTCTGGACGAAAATTACATGTTAGTCAATAAATAACCAGTTTTATGTTTCTGTACCTAGTTAGAATGAAGGTTTTTAAATTCTCAAGTACCTTTTTGGGGTGAACAGAGATGTGATGTGCACAGATACATAAAAAGGCAGCACTGCTGAACCTCTAAAAAGTTCTGAAAAAAACTGAAAATTTTGAGAAAATATTGCAATTGAGCATCGCACAAACAATAAGATCAATTATGTGTGTAACTTTTTGGGCTTCTCCTGTCAAGAGTTGCCATCCAGAGTCCAATACAAATAAAACACAAACTCTATTTGTGCAACTATGTACCTTTTGTTAGTAGCTGTAAAGTAAATAAAACATGGTACTATGAGAGCAAGTACCGCTATGTACATAATCCATCCCTGCTCAAGTTGACACATCCTAGGTAAAAACATTCTGCAAGTGTCTAACAGCAGGCTCCTAAAATGTTTTTGTTTTCATTTCTGTTAGGTGATTTGCAGAGATGTTTTTTTTCTAAATTGAATTATGTGCCTCCTTGGCTCATTAAAAGTTGGGAAACACTGGTCTCCATTACTGAAGCCTATCGAGCTCAACCCAAGCTACTGACATCTGCTGACTGATGATGGCATTGCGTATAGCTGAGAGCAGCTCTTCTGTGCAGCTCCATGTGCTGGGCTCCAATGTGCAGTAGAGCAGGGGCAGAGTCTCCAACTGCAACAGTTCCGCCTGGCACATCTCCTCCATCGCACTGTCGTCCCCACACCGTGGAAAAAACTTTCTGTTGGCAAAGCATATTAGTGGATCATGCATAACATTTCAAATAACCACACATTCAAACGAGTGAATGGACTCTCACCTGAGCTTCTTGTGTTTTTTGCTCTTTGGCAGGATGTGGATGACAATCGGATATATGCCTTGTCTCAGCAAACCCTCAACACATGACAGCCCGAGCTCCAACAAACAGTGTTTGTCCTAAAACGGGCATAAAAGATGTGAATTTGAATCAACTCTGGCATTTCGTGTTTTTTTTTTTACTTTACAACAGACATAGTAGTAAAAGTAGCTGGGAGCTGTGATGCAATAAATATTGTTGTTGGCAATCCGAGAAAGAATGTTTTGCATCACCTGGGTGATGACCTCCTGTATGGACTTTAGCCGTACGCCCAAAGCTGCCTCTGGAGCCTGGGAATCCAGCAAAAATATTTTCTTGTCCCTTCTTTCAGAGTCCAGGATCATCTCTACAAATTACAGGATAGAAATAGGTGACCATACTGCAGTTTAAAAATAAAGCAAACTAGTGTGTAGAAGAGTACAATGCAGTTTGGAGATAAGGTGCACTTGAGTGCCAGTGCTTAAAATTCTAATATTTTGCCCATACCTGGTGCACAGGTGTTGTATTGTAATACAGATTCAACAGGCTGCAGCATTCTCTCTATGAGGCCACGGGACAGGATGGATGGTGAGAAGATGACGGGCCGCTTGGGTTCAACCTTTACTGGCTGCACTAGGCTGTAAGGGATCAAATGCTCCTCTTGGCCTGACTCAACACACATATGTTTTGAGAAAATGCATAGAAAAAAAGAGATTTGGATTTGTCATTTTGGACCCTTACGTTTGTTCAGTGTGTAAAGAACCTGCTGTGTTGCTCCTATCCCGCGGAATTTGGGGTCCGCTGCCTTTACCAGACGAACTCGACCGAAGGATTTCTTCATGAACTACATACAGAATGTGGCGATAAATGAATAAATATTAGAAATCCACCTTGCAATATAAATATGCAAATAACTAATCCTCACCTTCTTTTTGAAGTCTTTCTGCCCCACGGACATTTTGCGTAACTTGACAAGTAACAGCTGTTGTGCCCTTAAATGAAAAATAGTGTCAAATAATTTAGCATGCAATGTAATTATGCTTTTATGCAATTATTAGCTTGATGAAATATGTACATGGCCCACCTATTATAGTTGGGCATGTTTCCTGCCTGCAGAGTGTTGGCTGTGCGAGGATCCACCAGGGAACAGCGCCAATGATATTTGCCATTGTACCTTGTGTCTGTCACATGTATGATGTCATCACAGGACACACCTAGGGACGATGGGTCTCCGAGAGGCCCGATATCGAGATTGACCCGCACATAAAACGAGTCGGCGCCCTTGAAAGTTGGCAAAGAAATCTGAGAGCACAGCTTGGCATACGCTGAGGACAAGAAGCAATGGGAAAGCTCAGTCTCAGCAGATTTATTGCATCAATGGGTTTTCTTTCTGTGTGCAAACTGACTCACCCTCTGGGTTGCTCTGGTGTTTGAGTGAGGTCGGTTCAGTCCACCATTGCAGAGAAAAGTGTGCTACTTCGGCTGTGCACTGGCTGAGCTGAACATTTCCTCCACCGAAAAGAACATTCTCAAGCTGAATAAGGAAAAACGTATTACTGAATATCACGCTCAAGTCATATTACTTTTTTTAGTACACTTTAATATTCTTGGGAACCATGAGTTGGTGTTTAATGACCCTGAACATTTTCTCCAACTTTATCATGTTGGAAAATCCTTGCAATGATCATGGAACATTTTCCAGAGCGGCAACATACTGACACATTCGTACCTCCAGGAGCTCACTTCCCTCCTTCAGCCCACATTGTTCCGCTACTGAACCAGCTTGAACATGGCTGACAAAGATTCCTGTTTGGTTTCCACCAATTATTGTAATGTCTTCAGCCAGACTGGCTTTCCCATGCTTTGGCTTCATAGGAGGGCTTGAAGATGGAGAGATGGGTGGTATCCTAAAAAAAAAAAAAAAAAAAAGTCACAGGCTCGCATCATAATCATTTTGACCAAAAAGGGAGCAGTTTTATCAAGTTTGTTATTATGGAGAATGACAACTACCTTGGACCGCTGGGATTGTGTCGATGAGCGTTAACAGCAGGTAGATTGACCAGGTCGGGTGGGAACAAATGAGAATGGAGGGAGTTCCAGGAATCCCAAAGAGAGGGTTCATCATTTTCACCTGAAACACAATTTCCATCCACTCAAAGCTTGCTGAAGATATGAGTGCTCATTCAAATGATGTCTAATTAACAATACCTGCAATATTGTCATTCTCATCACTGCCCCAGGAATCCAAGTCGAACCTTTTCAAAAGGCAAATAAAGAGAATTGACTGAACACCTGTTGCGCTTGTTGAATGATGCAGACTAAGAAAAAAAACTGACTCTGTATTGAATCTTCGGTTGATGGAGTTCTTACAAGGAGGAAATGGGAATGTTGAGAGGCGATTTATCTCCTTCTCATCTTCTGTCTGAGGATGCAGATGTTGATCACTATATTTGCATTGCCCTTCTGTCTATCCCTATAATCTGTGAGCCATGTCATACGTACCGGTGACAGTGGATTCTCTTCAGAGTTGGAATGAGAATCTAGAAATGAGCACAAACGATATTCAAGTAAGTAAACCATTGGGAGAAACTTGAGCTTGTGAGTAAAAAATAAATAAAAATAACCTACCCTCTGAATTGTCATTGGCTTGCCCTCTGGACGGCGCCTGTTGTAGATAAGAAAAAAGAAGTAGCCCAATTATGACCTCAAACTAAGCGAGCAGCTCTCTTGCCTGTACTAACACGTCAAACATTGCTAAGGAGGACGAGCCCGCAATGTTTTCATGTTCTCCTAAAAGAATGCCGTCCTTATTATAGTTCATAACAAACCTAACGTGTTTGCTACTAAAACCTTTCCGTCACGTGTTAAAGGGGCATTTTATCGTTCAACGCTCGTATCTCAAAATATATTTTCACAGTAATAATAATAATAATAATAATAATAATAAATTATATTTATAACGCACTTTACATTTGGGGGAATCTCAAAGTGCTACATGGCAGATAAAAAACAAGAAAAACACAAACTGGCCCCAGTTTGTCAGTAACAAACAGAAAGAAAAAAAACAAACATTTGATGACCTTTCGTAACTGAAGATGGGTGCCATTAACAGGAAGGCTCAGGTCCAGGTCGACGGAGCAACAGGGTCCGTAGCACTGGTCTTCGCTGCACAGAGACAGATGGGACTGGAGAACAGTACAAAGAAATCATGTGTTATATAATACTTGGCAGCGCTTCAAGCATTCCTATCTTTTTTACTTGCTTTAGAATTTTTTTTTTTTTTTTACTTTGTCTGTGCCCTTGGGGACATGCCACAAAGAACAAAGCAAACACGCTGGCACAAACAGACCATACAGGTTCAATAATAACAATAATCTCTCCAGTAACCATATAGTCTAGTCCAGTTACGACTCAGTTAAGTATTTTGACAACCTTCGCAGCGACAGGTACCTTTAATTTCCGACACAATTTTGACAGGCTTCGCTTTCATCATTTGGGTTCATGAAGCGTTGACTTACACAGTGCAGACAGGAGCCGCTCTGCTCCGTTTGTTCCCTTCTCTTTTCACTCTCTCGCTCCAACTCCCGCTGCTGCTGCTCCATGTTGGCCTGCAGCTCTGCGATGCGTTTTCGCAAACGATTCTTGTCCAATAGGCAGTCGGTGTACTCTAACTGTAGGCTGTCGCGACTCCGCAAGGCCTGATGGAAAAATGGAAGACGGTGTGAATTGCAATACTAGTGTTGGGATGTCGAGACTAATAATTCCTAACCTGGTCCCTCTCCTTTTCAAGTTCCATGATCTGGTTAAAGTAGGACATACTCCTCTTCTGCTCCGTCTCCCAGTCCAGCTGAAGAGTCCTCACCTTCAGCTGGAGTTGCTCACATTGCGATTCCAGCTGCAAATATCGTTCGAAAGCACATCTATTCAAGAGCTCCCACCATCAACTTGTTCATTTATAAAGATCCGAAAGAAAATATTCACCTTGTCCCTGTGCTCCTCGGTGCTTTGTATCTCCCCCTGTAGTCTCGTGATGAAGTTGCAGAGCTCCTGTCTCTTCTCCGCAGCCTCCCTGCGATCTTGCCGCAGGATATCCACCAAAGCCTGAAGGGAATGAACATTAGAAATGAAAAAAAAAAAAAATCTGAAATGTCTGTGAGATGCACGGCAAACATACGATGACTCCAGTATCAGAAACTGGATCCTTCATCTGACTTCCTGCGTTTTGTGGTTTCGGAACGTCAATACGGTAGGACGGCTTTTCTGGTAACGCTGGTGGGCAACCAGGTCCTCCTTTAGACAACAAGCTCTTCTTTGGTTGAATTGGATTTCCTTCTGGATTTGCGATTTGATGCTCTGTTTCCGTTAACCTGGACTTCAACTCTTCAACCTGTACGGTGACACAACGCAGAAACGAACAATGACCACATTGAGTGGTTTCCGCTTTTGAGTAGTAGAATGGAAAATTCCACAGTATTTTGCTGTTCCCACTGTCTCACTTGCTTGAGCAGTTCTTTCTCTCGTATGGAGGCTTTGCCTTGCTCTTCTAGGGCCCTGGAGTACTTCACAGACTGTTCCAGGTGTCTGTCCTTTAGCTTGCCCAGCTCTCGACTGGCCGACTCCCAGTCTTGACGTAACCTGGATGAAGTCAAGTATTACATTTTGACTGAGAAGCATGCGCACAGTCACCGAGAAAAAAAAAATATGATGGAAGAACCTCTCGAGCTGGAGTCTGTCGTGGCGTAACTCCTGAGTTTTACGTTCAGCGCGGCTACGGTCATCTTCGGCTACCCGACAACGTTGGGATAAGCGGCGTTCGCACATGCGACTGTTTCGAAGCTGCACTCTCAGTTTCCGAACTTCCAGCAGAAGGAACTGAGTCAAACCCTCCGGACCTTCCTCATCTGTGAGAGCATTTGTTTGTATTATGTGACATTAAAAATGGGATGCAGACTTTAGATATGGATTTTTTTTTTTTTTTTACCCAAAATAAGAGAGCAGCGCTGTGTTGGCTGCTCTCCAGTCAGCTGTGTGTATTGCTCTGGATGGTAAAACTCCAGTGACTCCATAAAGGCCTGAAGACCTCGCGGACCTTGGCCACGTAGAATGTCCAGCAAACGACCTGTGCCAATTCATGAAAAAAAAAAAATCGTGTGAGCTATTTAATTTCATGTTATGTTTACGACTTGAGGTTCAACTCACCGGCCTTGGAGATACGCAGAGGGTACTGAATGGAGTTGAGCACCTCATCTTCATCCTGTTCATCAATAACTTTACACTGGCGCAGATATGGGGTGAGTTTGGCCGGGTTGAGGATGCGGGTCAGCTTGTGTCGCACTCCTTCCACACGATCCCACAGCTCCTCGCAGTGCTCCTCTGACCATGAAGGCAAAGGTCTGTTTTCTTCCTGAGTAATTTGCCCTTCCTCCGCCCAACCTGTGATGCCTGCGTCAAATCGTAAAATAAATCCGAACGATGACATTTTTGAGGAACATCATTTGGAAAAGCATTAGTCTCATTCCAAATTACATACAGACTTTATCTTGGTGGTTTCACTTCTCCTTTCTTTGAAATTTTGGCTTCTTATTGTGAGAACGATACATATATAGGATGTTTTGTCTGATTACACTTACACTGGTCTTCACTATCTTGTTTCCAAATATATAACATACTTTACAGTTTATACATGTCGTACAAATTGTTTTCTTTCTCTGTTGTATTGAATAAATGACTATGGAATGCAGAACTATGTCCATTAGTGAGTTAAATGTTAAAAATAAGTCTATTGGGAGCCCTGTTGTGACTCATCGTGGGGAGTTGGGAGAATTAAGATGCGTGTTTCAGATCTGACAACTACAATGTGAGCCAACAGGCAGGCTGAGACTCGCCTACTTGCTCCGGAATCTCAGCCACTAATAAACAGTCTAGTGAAATATTGTCCTTGTGTAATTTGCACCAAACACCTCAAATGAGTACTTACTGCAAATCAAATATTCACATTACAGTGACTTAGTGGCTGCAGAAAGAGTTCACGATTGTATTATTGCAACGTAATTGCAAATTGGAACCATAACGTGTTCGATGGCTTGAGTGGTGTATAAATAAAAACATGTGTGGGGATGTGAGAATCAACACGAAAAACAAAAATGTGTGGCGACATGAATCACTGACTGTTAAAATGACAAATGAGGTCAGTTAGACGTAGAGTTGTAAAATCATACGGAAGGGACTTTTATTTTGCCTCGTCTCAGTCCAATGTTCAAGCTCACAACCTCATTCGTTTTTATATGGCACTGTGTTGTACTAGACTGAAATCTCATTTTGTCATAGACACGTGCCTTTTAATTTAACCTCCAGAATTTAGTTTGATCAGTTTCTAGGGGAGGATGTCATATGTTTCATCATATTTTTCATTTAACACTCGTTTTAATGTATAAATATGTGAAAGGAAACTATGTGTAGTATTAAGCAAAACAGAGAAGTGTCATAACAAAAACGACTTCAACCCTCTTGTTATGTTCATTTCTCAAAAAGTAATTGCAACATACTGTGATTTCAGTCGTTTGTGTTATAAAAAACAAATCATTGGTTTGTAAATAAATTTCCATAAAAGCAAATATGCTACGAATTGAACTGCATGACAAACTAGTTTGTTAATTACAATAAACAAACTTATCATAATAAATATAAACTAAAAGTTTTAGTTTGTGGACTTACCGCTCATGTTGCCAAGCGTCTTGTTGACGTCCAGAATCCAGACTGCATTCAAGACCTCCCATTCATAACCGGAGGTGAGTCAGGGGAGACACAAAACACATGACAGTAAGTCTGTGAGTGTTAAGAGTGTGTCCCGAATGAGTCATGAGCAAGCCGGAGGTTCTTATCTTAATCGTGTCTGGCTTGCTGTGTCAATATTGTGCCGCTAGACGGCGCTGTTTACCAACGTTTGTACAAACAAAACACAACAAACATGTTTTCTTTTTTTAAATCAGGTCAGCAAAAATGACAGGAGTTATTCCCAATATAAATTTTACAATAACTATTCATATTGGTAAAAATACTAAATGTAAAAAAAAATCAACTAAAATACCCTAAAAAATTTAATGTTGATCTCATTTTTTCAGGATTAGACAAAACAGTTCTGAATGCCAGTAATTAAGTATTTCTATTTTCCACCACTGAATGTTACCAATGTACAAAATTGAATTAATCTGTAGAAGGAAATAAAGTTTTGCCATAGCAAGGTGGGAATATCTTCAACAAATCGAGTCATAACATTGTGACTCACCCTTGGAGCTGCCCCACTTCGCAGGTAAGTTTCTCCAAACCCTTTTCTCAATGTAATCATCAAAACACGATGACACACAGTTTCAGTTTATAGACTTGTGGAGGTTGTACGGTACTCCAAAATGCAGCAATTGAAGAAATGTGTCTCATCCCAAAATGTCATGAAACAGGGTGAACATGAGCCACTGTGGAAAAACCAAAGCTGTTTGGATATTGGCTGTCATTTTGAGTGGGTGGAATTTTCAGAGTGTAGAATGGCCTGGGCTTGAGGGTAGGTTTGAAATGTCTAGGAAAAGTGTTCAAGAGGAGCCGAGAATTACGAGCTTCTTGGGAGAAGAATGTGTCTCGTTCTTGGCAGAGTGACAAAGCTGGCAGGCCACCCTGATTTTTTCATTTTTTTTTTCTCCCCCCCAACTGTCTGTGAGTGTGTTTGCGGTCTCAGTGCTGATGCTGATGCTGCACGATTAAAACAAGACACCATACTTAGGAACCCGCATTGGACACCCGATCACCCAGAAGATGGCTCCATGAGGAGGAATAAATAAATAAAGCTGACGTTTTCAAGTTGAAGAAGATTTGGAAATAATATCGGTCTGCCTGCTTGAATGAATCCCTGAAATAAATCAAAATTCTCACCTATAAGCTTTTCTCCTGGATTGAGTCGGCCTTTGTTTTCTTCCTTTGACGGCTTGACGTGAAGATGGGCTGCTTGCCGGCCGGCTGGCCGCATTGGTCGAGCATTCCTGTTGTCTCTAAGGTGACAGCAAGACAGAGGCACTATTGACAGCAGCCCTGGACCTCGCAGTCTTTTCACACTGGAATGTCATTACAAGCTTGCTCACACCGAAATAGATCTTGGCACAACCCGTGTATATTTCTTTGTATTTTTTTTTTACTTAAGCACAGATGAGATGCAAATGACCTATTTGATTTCTAAATGCCGTCACATATGACTATGCACAATTCAAAAGCCACGACAGAATGTTCTTTTTTTTTCTTTTTGAGTATGTTCCATTTGAATCCAGCCGACCCTTCCACAGCTTCTTCTATGACTCAAGCACATAGTGTGTGCTTTGTGTGTCTTTTTTGCTTTCAGAAAACAGAAGCATGGTGACATGAGGCGAGTGATTTCTTTTTTTTTTTTTCATGGGTCAGTGTAGCAGTGAGACATTCATCGTAGAACCAACTGGAGGGACGCAAATTATTTGGTATAAATAAAAGATCATAATCTAAAAACTACATTTAGAAATGTCGTTAACCAGATTCATTCATACACACGTATGAACTCACGTTGCCACGCTGCCTTTACTTTCCGTGTGAGATCTGAGGCGAAGTTGGAATTACAGGGTGCAGCCGTCTAAAAGTGAACTCCACCACAATTTTGAACAGGACACCAACCGCTGCAGATAAATTTCCAGACACACAAACAGTTTAAAAATGCATTTTTTTCCCCACCATGGTTACCTCCAAAAAATGACATAAAATAAACAGTACGGTGGGAAAGACATAGATTGGATTGATTGGAAGCTACTAAATCAATAACTATTCCATCAATGTAATGAGAAGATGCCATTTGTGACCTGACACCAAATGTTTCAAAACAAACAAACAAGCAGCAGCATTGAGTTGACGAAAACAAAGCTTTGGGTGTAATTGTCTTTTTGAATCGTTTTGTTGTGACCCAGAAAACGCTCCGGTCCAAAAAAATGACAATGCTCTATTGTTTCTGAGCCAAGTCTAAGCTTCCGGCGTCCACACATAACATCCAAAGCTATCCAAACTAAATATGGGAGGGGTCCCCATCTTTCAAATAATGTACTCCTAAAATCAATCTTACCACAAACAGTCATCATCATCCAATTATTCTGTCTCATTATGTGATTGTCGCCAGACTTGCATCTGGATTCCCGAAGTGGAAACAAATAAAAGTGATGAAGAGTGATGCTGTCATTAGTAAAACGCCTCCCCCCCCCTCCCTCCTGAATTTCAGAAGCGAGGTTCAGTGTATGTCAGGAGTTCTCGCTTCTTGGCATCCTGTATGATTTGTGAGAGACATTTCCTGTGAAAACTTTCTATCTCAGACGCTTTAAGTCTCTGCCTGTCTCTTTAGCTTCGTCTTTTAGCCTCTTTGGAAACGATAGCAATGTTGGAAGACTGCTTTTTTTCCAAGCACCGGTCAAATCTGCATGAAACACACACACACCATTGTAGCACGCACATAAAAGAGCGTATAAATCCCATGAGTGTTGATAGCTGGAGAAAAAAAAAAGAGCGATGACACTGATGGGAGTTTTCAAAGAGATCAATGTCACGCGACTGAATGAAGGTCAAGGGTGACAACATTCCAAACGAGTACAGGCCGCTGTGTCCATCAAAGAAATCATTTTATAAAACGTGCAAAAATGCACTAGTTTGTCAGAGTGGATGTTGTGCTCACAAAAATGTTAAAAAGTGAAATCAACTTTCACAATCATCTTCCTCCCCACCCCTTACTACTCTTGCTCCGCCCCCTCTTCCTCTCCATCGCTCTCTTTCCACTTGCCACCAGCATTGCCAGCGTGCAGCTGCCCTGCACTGATGCAAACTTTCATGGCCGGACGGAAATAAAGACGAAATTGTGGAGAGGACAGTGAAACCTTTTGTTTAACGGTAAGACAATGCTGGAAATTAATGCATGCAAGATGTTTTCAAAATGATTTAGTTTCAACTCCTGTTGGCAATGCAAGATTGATTGGTAGATTATTGCGCAACAAGTCTGTTCTGCAAAGCAATTTTACATGCAAGTGCTAAAAGGGCAAAACGAATTTAATACCACACTTCCAAATCAAGCTCGAGTGACTTAATTGGGTCAGTAAAGGTTGAGTGAATGCATGGGCATCAATTACCCAGACTAATTTGACAGTCGCATTCCACGACACAACCACTTTGAGGTTTCATGAACTACACCTCGCTGTGGATGTTTGCTTGGTGGGCGTCTAGAGAAGCATTCGCTTAAATGTGCTTTGTTCAAACGCTGTATGTGTTTGCACTTCACTGGGATTTCAGTTCTGTTGACAAAAGGCCCCTGTTAAAAAAAAAAAAAAAAAACTTTGAATGACTGATTGATGGCAAGGATTAAACTAATCATGAAGATTGATAAGGGTACTTAACTTCCTCTTGTTATGCATTGCATATTTTTTTCCCCCCTTCAAAAAGTCAACTTGACACAATGACATCATCATATGTCAGGTTTCAGTGACCTTTCTCAGTTCATGAAGAATTCACGTCTGCAGTAACCTTAGAGAATAAAATCTAGTCGGCCAGGAAATGCTTTTGCCACGTTGATTCTTGTGCCGGTCATATTTTGGATCCACCACGCGTAATGATCAGGGTTATTCTGACCTCAACCATATTTAGCTAGTGCTGCCCTGCAAAAAAGGACAAGCCAGTCTCAGGACACACATTTGATGTCTGAGCCACCGAGACTAAACTTTGCTGTGAAGTCATTTCCTGCTCCACTATTGAGCACAATGATACCACATGTAAGATTTAAACAGTACATGTGCATGTGGTAGGCGGAGTGACAAGAGACCGAAAGATCGGTTAGCCGCTACACAATCTGAAATGTCCTCTTTGGACTGTTCCAAAACTTTTTTTTCCTCAACATCTCCGGATGCTTTTATCTGATGGCCTCGATAGATGACATCCGGGCCTGCTTATTTTTTTGCGTAATCAATCACGGCGTTTACGCGAAACAAGATTGTCGATGGAAGTCCGCAATTATAAATTAACGATGAATTTGTTTGTCTATCTTGTTTATCTGCATGGCCTTAATCGCACGTGGATCAGACGTAGGCAATCCATTTAACTTCTCATCTGTAGAATTGTCCACATCCTTCTAACCATGCTGTCACGTTTGTAACATCTTCTCTATTATCCATTTGGAAATTTGGCCCAAAACGAGAGATTAGTTGTCGATTTAAAAATAGTAATCCAAGGATCAAGCAAGAGTGGCATCTTGCTCAAGGTGTTACATCACGATTTGGAAGTGGCAGCACCTTCATCTCGACTGAATTAATCCAATACTGTGACCTCGAGCAGTCACGTGATCACGGCTTACAACTCTGGTGTACTCGAACGAAAACACGCCCACACGTATAAACACTCTAAAAGCGGGCCCTAATTTCAACAAATACTTCAGCATGGAAACGTTCTTTTTTTTTTTTTCATCACAGGAGCAGGAAAATTCTAAATTCTTGACACATGTTGCATCCTCGGACAACAGGATGAAAATGTTCCCAGCATTGATTTCGACCATCTGCTTGACAGGCGGTGCGTGTTTTCGATTAGTTTGTAAATCTGCTCCCTCTGTTTATGTTCCCTTTGCTCGGCTGACTGAAAACAGAAACCTTGTAGTACCTGGAAGCTATCAGAGAAGTAAGTGGATTGAAGACGCCAGAGAGCAAGTGAGGGAGTCACAGTCGGGGGTAGACAGAAGGGATTAGAAACTAATCCAACGCACGGACAATCCCGAAGAAGCCTTATCTTTCTTTTTTTTCCCGCTAGGGAGACTCAAACAGAACAGTTACCAGATTGTCGCTTTTTTTAAATGACCCCCCTGCTGACTTTTTTTCTTCTTCTCAAAAGGCCTGGCGTTCTTGGGTGAAGGAGTTCCAGGAAAGAGCAGACAAAGAGACTTGGTGACAGGACGGTGCCACACACGGATAAACCTCTTCAGCAGCAGATGATGCATGACGCTGGGATCCACCCTGCCTTACACAAGATTCTCTCAGGAAGTGAAGATCTTTCCAACACAAAGGACCCTCTGCCAGTAAGCTACAAGACCTCGGGCGAAAAGAATGACTTTCTTGAAAACAGCCTTGTACTGTTATTTTAGAAGATTCTGAACCAAGTCAAATGTAATTCTCACAATATTCATTTGATTTTTCTCTCTCTCTCTTTCCACAGTGGCGCAAACCTGGAATTCCGAACTAACTCTTCTTTAATAAGACTTTTGGATACAAAATTAAAAAGAAACTTACTCCGTCATGAGTCTCGGAAAACTTCCAGGGATTAAAGGCCTCGTGTCTGCAGGCTCTCAGGAGAGACGTCGTTTCAAGAGCGACCTCTCGGTGGACATGATCAGCCCGCCGCTGGGCGACTTCCGACACACCATGCACGTGGGCCGCGGCGGAGACGTGTTTGGTGACACTTCTTTCCTCAGCAACTACGGAGGCGTCAAAGAGCCGGGGAGCCCCGACTCGGCAAACAGCTCCAAGTCTACGGGCTTCTTCACACGTACCTTCAGGCACATCCGGAAGAATTCTGGGCCACGGGGGGAACCTCGGAACTCTTCATCCCCGCCGCCTGACATCTCACCCATCATCAAGAACGCCGTTTCGCTGCCCCAACTCAACATTGATCCTCCCAATGGTCGCCTGCCGAGGCTCCCGAATTCCATCAGCGCGACAGATAGCGCCATCTGCACATATGGTGAGATCATGTTGTGGTGCGCCTCTTGCTGCTCAGTCTCCAGCAGAGCAAACAACGTGAAGCGCTGCCTACAAAAACAGGACAATAAGTGTCAGCACAGATCCAGAAAGGCACTCAAATTGGCTTCCTTTCAATGTCATTCCCACAATCCTCCGGGACAACCAGAAAACAGGTGGCCTTGTCCTCCTGACTCATCACCGAGGCAACACCTGGACAGTTTTAGCCTTGTTACACAACCATGCGGAAAAACCGCATGCTTTAAAACCAGTGCGTTATAATCTATGTCTAAGTGGGACTGTGGAATTCTGCGTTCACAACATGACCCTGCTATTCATTTGGAATGCTAACCAATGGGAGATGTGCATGCAGCTGGACGCCGATAGTCGACTGGAAATCCCCGTTCTTTTCCAAGATTAATCATGAACCACTTCAAGAGAATTTTTTTCCAGCTTACTTGTGTGGTTTCGACCGAGGGATGATGATGATGACGTGTTGTTTACAACTTTAGCAGTATATCTATTAATATTTGTGACATCATTTTTGTTATTTTAAATATATTTTAAATATAATATAGTTGTGTTATGAAATGTTGAGATCTTTAAATGTTTTTTTTTGTGTGTGCGCAGGTATTCAATCTGGATTTGTCACTCTGCCTCGCTTCTCTCGCCACGACAGACCGTTTCTAGACGGAGAGCACAGAGTGTCTATGCGAGAACGAAACGGTAAACCCGTGACCCGTTCGGACTCCCTCACCTCCTTCACGTTGGATCTCGGCCCCTCCCTGATGTCCGAGGTTCTGGGCTTGTTTGACAACCCCAGCTACCTCCAGGAGGTCAGCAAGGTTGTCGCAGCGGAGGAGGAAGAGAAAAATGACGAGGAGGATGATAGATCTCTAACAGAGACATTTGTGAGTTCGAGCAACTCGTCAGTGCGCGGCGGATCATCGAGAAGGAACGTGAACAGTAAGGAGAATTCTTCTAGCAGCAGCTGGACAGAGGAGGACAGGAGATCAGTTGCGTCATCCTCCAAATCTCCTCCAAGGTCTCCCCCCATAAAAGAAGCTGCCATGGAGTCAGAGCAATTCCAGAGGGCAGCTGATGTGCTGTCTCGACATTATGGAGGAGGACCCGTCACAAGGCTGAGTCCTCCTCTCTCCAAAACACCATATGCGTTTTCTGAAGAGGAAGAAGAAATCAAAGTGTAGATCAGGATGAGGAATACCACTCTGTAGTAATCTTGCTGCCACCATTTTATACAATTTATTTAAGTTATTGTAATAGCACATCTGGTTTAGAGATTTAGCTTTCATAGTCCAACCCAGCGGCGCCTGGAAAGCGGACTTTAAACCGATGATGATGATGATGATGATGATGATAGTGAAAGGAATGAAAAGGGATTTACACGATTCACTTTTTTAGTAGTAAATGGTTAAATGTGAGCAATTTATTCCCCAGATGTCTAACCACATTATTTGAATTGTGTTGTCATTTACTGTTATAATGCAAGTAAAAAAGCAATTTGTTGTTAATAAAGTTTCTTACGAAATATCTGCTTACTGGTTTAGTAAATGACTGCTTCCCTTTTATCCAATAGTAAACTGTATTAATCCCCGGGTTATGTGGACGGTAATATTTTCTAATGTGAATAAATCATTTACATTTATAGCCAGCACAGCAACTGTCTGCTGAATATTTGTGAGGAACATTTGAGAATATTGGTAGTTGATCTTGCTCAATTCTGAGTGTTTGTAATGTAAATCAACACTTCAAAAAACAAAGACAGAAAAACAAGAGAAGTAGTGCATCTCATATTTTAATGTCAATAAAACGAATAGACTGGTGCTTTCATTAGAGCTTTGCATAAATGGTTTTGTCCAAACCAATCTAGTCTGAATTCATTGAAATTAAGGGACATTTTTGTAGTTTGGAGCTAGCCTGCCATCTGCTGTTGAGTTAGTAATGTGGGGAAAATATTTCACAATGCGTGGATGAATACAAGTTGAATTTTCATACATTCATTTCCATGACAACAAAAAGTGAGATTTCTTACATCTTAACAGAATTTGATGCAAGAGATTTTGAAGTCTCCTGTGATCCTGACATAGTTGATGACCGCCATGTCAACACGGTTAGGAAACTGGATTTGATGTCCGTCGGGAAGATCTAGTTCAAACATCTCACCAGTGATCTTCAACACAATCTGTAAATGAAAAGATTCTGAACAAGTTAACCAATTGCATGAAAACTTTTTCAAATACATCCTGGCAAATTTGCTGAAACGTTCCTGCCATGACATCAGAGCCCACCTTAACATGTGTGCCTCTTTGCAGGGGGTTGTGTATTTCCCTTTTCTCATCGCCCCAGCAACCAGCAATCTTTGAGTTGCACACAATAACTGCTCCATCTGTGTCATCATGGAATCGCGGGTTGAAATGCAAAGCCAGGTCTTCTGAATCATGACCGAGGTCAATCTGGAATCTGAGTGGATTTGAAATGACAAATAACTTCTGAGCGATGTTGATTAGACAACGTTTGTCATGCTAGCAACTTAGTCGAGTACACACATTATTGTGGCTTTTACCTTTGAGCATCATGCAAAATTTCTCCCTTTATCTTCAGCTCAGCACCAACTTCTAGGTTAGCATCGTTTACTTCAAGTTTCTAAAAAAACAAGAGTGAGATAGTTTCAACAAGACAAAATATAATTATATTGAAAGTAAAAGAATGCAGGATGAAAAAACCTTACCATGCTCATTCTGGGTGTTGGTTAAGCCTCTTAGGTACTGAGAACTGATGACTCCCCTGCAAAACAAAAATGTAGCTGAGGTCTCACTTCTGTTTATGCACATGCGCAACGAGACCTAGCAATGATTAAGTTATTCTAATCAGTCAGGTTTCTCAAAGGAAACATAGTATATCATTACTCGAGATTAGAAAAGGTCAAACAAACACCAAAAATCACTCAATACTCGTGAACTTAACCAGCCCACTAAATGTTCTACAGTTCCAGTTGGGCCAAAATTAGTCGTCTCCATCAGCTATAACCAGTCATGTTATTCTTTCAATACTTTACCGCCCTCTAGTGGTTACAAAAATGTAAAACTAAAAGTCGTAAGCTTTTTGACGTTTTAATAATTTGCCCTGACATTTTTGCATGATACGTTCAAATAGTAATTATATATAAAAAAATAATCCACTATTGTTGATTAATATGTCTTAATTCATTGATAAATTATGACGCGGAAGAAACAGGAATTTTATGACTGACTTCCTCTACACGCTGGAAATGACGTCAGTAAGTAAACAGCGGTGCTGTCATTGGGACATAAAAATATTACCAACCAAACGGAACAATTTAATAAACGCCGCTTTGACATCTTTGCATAGCAAGGCATGGTCCAGGAACTGACGTAGATTCCGCTGAAGGTTTGTCGTTTTACTGAGAAAACGAAATGATCTGTCGCGCGACTACTCGCTAGCAGCTTATTAGCCACGGTTAGCCATTTTCATGGACTTGGCTACGTCATCCGAAGGGAAATCAGATTTCTTGATGGTTATTAAATACTGCATGCATATTCATGCTCTTAATTTTTTATACAACCACTTGTCAGCTGTGGCGATCGACTTGCTGCAGTGTCATCTCTTTTATAACCGGGATTTAATTACAATTAATAATGAACAAGCTGCAAAAGGATATTTGTGTTTTAAAATGTGCTTATAGTAGTTTTTAATACTTTTTCAACAATTTCTTTTCATCAACAGTTTTTTCAAGGACAGCTGTGAGACTGCTATGTTCTCAGACATGGACTTTGAATTAGAGGAGGATAAATTGTGAGTTCACCATCTTTTCTGTTATATTCATTGTATTTGGAAATAAGTATCACAAAGCCCAGTTGTACACATTAATGCACAATCTTTGTTCCAAGGTTTTGTGTGAACTTCCCAGGCTTTCAAACTAATTATTTTGCATGCTGCACTTTAACAGCATTAAATTCTCTCTGCCACAGAGGGATACCAACAGTACCAGGGACTGTGTGTCTGAAAAAAGATGCAAATAATCTTATTGGGATCAGCATCGGTGGTGGGGCACAATATTGTCCTTGTCTCTACATCGTTCAGGTAGGTGCAGTTCAATAAGACTCATAATTCATGTGATTCTTTTTTTTTTAAATACAAAAACATTTGCGTGTACTGGTACCTTCTCCGAAATGTTTCCTCTGGCTTCTCAGGTGTTTGACAACACACCGGCAGCTCTGGAAGGGATGCTTGCAGCAGGCGATGAAATCACTGGCGTCAATGGCAAACCGGTGAAGGGAAAGACAAAGGTGGAAGTGGCCAAGATGATTCAAGCTGTGGAGGTACATTATACGACAGCACTGCCATTGACATATATGTCACAATAGATTACATACAGTACAATTATTATATGTCAAATGAGGTAGAAGAGATTACTTACAATTTTGAGTCCAGCTTTCACTCGGTGTGACTTCAGAGAAGATGGACTTGACTGTTTTGCTATGCAGTGTGCCTCATCCCAATATGTGCAGAGTTGCTGTGTTGTTTTTTCCGTCCATTGTTAGTGCGCGGGGAATTTCATGACTTCCTGCAAACTGGGATAAAGATGGCTTTAGTGGGTGAAATAAAGGATTACCATATCCCAGTTGTGGCCCGTTCAATGCAAATATTTCTGCTTATTTTTAGAATCATAAACAATTGCAGGAGAGCCCGGTGGTAGACATTTTTTTTTCTAATCGCAACGATTTCTTTTCAATCATATTCATCATGCTGATGCCACAAACGATTTATATAACTCGTTTATTTGGTTGTTATCTGATTTGTCAGGGTGAGGCAATAATCCACTATAACAAGTTGCAAGCAGACCCAAAACAGGGAAAATCTCTGGACATAGGTTTGTGACACACTTTGTTTCATTTAGAAATCTGATTCCATATCTTACCTAAAAGCACACGTTTCATTATTTCAGTTTTGAAAAAAGTCAAACATCGGCTGGTGGAGAACATGAGCTCCGGCACTGCAGATGCTCTTGGCCTGAGTCGAGCTATTTTATGCAACGGTAGGACTTTAAACTCAAATCTAAATGCTGATGTTTTAAACAATTAATCGATTAAACATTGCTTATATATTCAATTTGCAGATGGACTTGTTAAAAGACTGGAAGAACTCGAGAAAACAGCAGAGCTTTACAAAGGTAAAGAAGTTTGAAGTTACATTTGGTCCAATAGTGTTTTAAATCCTTTTTGGTTTCCTGCAGGTCTGATGGAGCACACCAAGCGACTCCTCAGAGCCTTTTTTGAGCTTTCACAAACTCACAGAGGTAAAAAAACGCAATGGAAAATGATCCACTTGAGCATTTACATCGTCTAACGCATCGATTGCTTCGACTCGCAGCGTTCGGAGATGTTTTTTCCGTCATCGGCGTGCGAGAGCCCCAAGCCGCGGCCAGCGAAGCGTTTGTTAAATTTGCCGACGCTCACCGCAGCATCGAGAAGTACGGCATTCAGTTGCTGAAGACTATCAAGCCTGTGAGTTTTTGCATCTGGTCTTTAAGTCCTATTCATTGCTGTAACAACGAGTTATGTATGTGCGGTACAGATGCTTCACGATTTGAACACCTACCTTCACAAGGCCATACCAGACACAAAGCTCACGATCCGCAAGTACCTGGATGTCAAGTTTGAATATTTGGTAAGGACTGCTATGCTAGCCAAAGCGGCTCGCGGTCAATTGACAAATATTTTTGTCTTGCAGTCGTACTGCTTAAAGGTGAAGGAAATGGACGATGAAGAATACACCAGCATTGTAAGTTGCGGTTTCAGTTGAGAAACAGAGAAATTCTTTGGTCATTCCATAAACGTTCCTTCCAACAGGCAATGGGAGAACCACTGTATCGTGTATGCACCGGGAACTACGAGTATCGTTTGGTGCTGCGTTGCCGGCAGGAGGCTCGTGCACGCTTTGCCAAGATGAGAAAAGATGTCCTGGAGAAGATAGAACTTTTGGATCAGAAACATGGTTTGTTGCAGTTTTTCATCTCATACACCCCCATATTAATTTCCATCTTAACGATGATTTAATATTCTTACAAGTCACAATGATCCGAAAGCAAGGCAGCTTACAGAGTGTCTGCTCATCTCTTTTACAAAATGTGTAGGAATGCTAGTGACCCATTGACTGCCTTCACTGAACATCTATTGTGCTCCACTTGATCACATTACCGTTGGTTTGGCCTATTTTAGGACAATGGTTTTGTCTGACCTCGTCATTTAGTCAAACAGAAACTATGCCCCCGACCAAAGATTAATTGAATCGTCTCTCCCGTCTTTGTCTCGTTTAGTGCAAGACATAGTTTTCCAGCTCCAGCGCTTCGTGTCAGGTATGTCGCGCTACTACGACGAGTGCTACGCCGTGCTGAAGGAGGCCGACGTGTTCCCCATTGAGGTGGACCTCTCCCGTACAACCATCAACTACAGCAGCCAGTCATTGGCCTACACTGATGAGGAGGAGGAGGAGGTGGATTGTGCGGGAGGAGCGGAGGAGGGCATCCAGGCAGAGAATGGAAGCGAGAAACTCATTGATGATGAATGAATGACTGTTTGGTGTTATGGTGGACATGAAGAAGTCAGTCCATGCTATTGACATAGTTATTTGCAGAAGGGAGAATAGGAGCGGGTCAAGACTAGCTACTGTTCTAGTACTTTCTATTTTCTTTTAATGTTATTGTGTTTTTTTTAAAATACTTTGTTCTCTGCCCATCACTTTGTTGCTGAATTAGTTTGACACAATTTGAATGTTATGCAAGTGTAGGATTTCTTTAATTTGAGTTGTGCCTTCTTATTTAATTATGTGTCAATGTGGCGGGTCTGTACTCTGGGTCAGTGATGTTTCCTCGTGATTGTTACCTTTTTATTTCCTACCAAGTTGGACCAACAGATGTGGTGCCATAGCTGTTTTACCTCTCCGTTTTTGTTTTGTAACATTTTCTTGGCCCGTTATAAACTGCTCGACAAGGGATCCTTTCTTACAAAGCTTCATAGCCAAGGTCTGTCTGTTACCGTGATAAAACTCGAAACACTATTTGTAAATATGAACGTTAAAGGGAAATATTGCTACATTTTAACTTTGGCTGTTATATTTATTCTTTTGAACCTGCTGCCAAATATACTAATTCTATGGAAATAATATATTGCTTGGGTCATCTCATGTGAACCAGAAACATGATTAGCATTAATGTTTTTTTTGTTTTTGTATTAGCTATAGTGCTTTGGAATAAACTAGTTTTCTGGAATTTTCATTTTGGTGAGTGGCCTTTTATCCGATGACATATAGAAAGCGCTATCAGTTGCCCCAGTGGCCTAATGGATAAGGCACTGGCCTCCTAAGCCAGGGATTGTGGGTTCGAGTCCCATCTGGGGTGAACGTCAATATTTTCAAATAAGCAATATTGTCTGGTACAAGTAAATGTTTCACTGCCATCATACATAGCAGTACTTCCTTGAACAAGATGCTAATGTGACTCATCCTTCAATCACGAGTCCACATGTAATCCTTTCCTTTACCACTAGGTGTCTCCTTGCTATCCACATTTCGGTCTACCAGTCCTGCCTTACTTAACAGTTTGCACTTCTCCCTCGCTCCTTCTCAGTGGCAGCTGGCTGTTTTCTGTAATGCTCACCGCTTGACTTTGTGGAACTATGTTTTTAAATAGTTTGTGTGTTTTTCTGTTACTCGATGCGGCGTTGACTGCCTACTCTGCAGCCGGGGGTAAGTAGGTCATACAAATCATGCTTTGAACTTTGTGCGTCAAATAACTCATGTACAGGTATTTGAGTAACCAGTATGTGTACGTGTTGTAACCAGTTAGTTGCAGGCTTTTAAAACTACCTACAAAGAGGCTACTTAAAAATACACACATACAAATTGTAAGTTTAAATGAAGATTGTTTGTGTTCCTATTATTGAAGCCCTTTAGTTTGTTAGTTTCAGCTCTCATGACTTGACCTTTTTTTTGGTGTCTCATCCAGATTTCACAAAAGCTACAGTGTACTGGGACGACCAACAAAAGACGGTCTTGCTGAAAGACGGGGTCCTAGATATAAATGGGGACGCATATGGCTTCTTGAATGACACCTTGTCCAGTACAGGCTGGAGTGTTCTTGAGATCCGAGCTGGTTACGGAGAAACGTCAGAGGCTGACGAGGTCACCTTTTTCCTGGCGGGGTACCTAGAGGGCTTTCTCACTGCGCAGTAAGTACGGAATGACCCCGCGTTCCTACATATTATCGTTCCTTGAAATCCAACTTGTTGATCATCTCTGTCCTTTGTGAGATCAGAAGCTTTATAAAGATCACTTTCGAGTCGGATATTTTGAAATGAACTAAAATCACTCGTCAGACTTTGACTCATTTCTTGTCCAGACAGATGATAGATCACTACACTAACATATACCCTCGGCTCATCCATGATCCTGATATCTTGGGTCAGGTCCAGAACTTCATGAAGTGAGTCTGCAGTTATAACTACTGAACCACAATATCCTTTCAGATGTACTGTTAGTCATGTGACTTTAGAGTAATTTGGGTGTTGTCTTAAAGCTGTGAGCAACATGTGACTCTGTTTGGTCTTCAAGGCAGCAGGACTCTTGGACCAGACTACAAGTGAAAACGAACAAGGATTCTGATCCTCTGTGGAGACATGCAGGCTTCGTTGTGGCCCAGGTGGACGGTCTGCAAGCTGGAGTTGCAGAATGGGCCAAGAGACAAGGGAAAAAGGTGTTCTGTTTTTTGCAGTGGATGATCACGCATTCAAATCGAAGTGGGAATTATTAGCGACTTCCTTGCCAACTATAAAGGAAGTAGAAACGCTGATCTGAATAAAAATGGACAAGTCCTTGCTTACAGTTTTGGGGAAGTTTAGCCTTTGCGTGTCCTTTACTTTGTTGAACTCTGTTTTCTAAAGCTGACTATCTGCTGTCATTCCCACAGCCATTGTCCCTGTTTGCTGTTCAGTTCCTGAACGCTGTCGGAGACCTGCTGGATCTGATCCCGGCCTTGGGTCCCACCCCTACTAAACCGGCACACTTGAAACTTCCGGGGATGGGACACTGCTCGGCACTCATAAAGGTCTGGAATCAATTGGGATGAAGCATCTAAATCTTTCGAAAATGTTTTTTGGGGGGGGATCCAAAAAGAAGCCATTGTTCTGGGAGAAAAATCAGGTATAGGGCATGCCTACTCCACACAGAAACTTGAGTTTTGAAATCTTCAATCCCTCTTATCAGATGCTCCCAGGCTTTGAGAACCTCTTCTTTGCTCACTCCAGCTGGTACACATACGCAGCCACCATGCGGATCTACAAACATTGGGATTTCCACATTGCTGACCCCAACACAGCCACTGGCAAACTATCCTTCAGCAGCTACCCTGGTAGGCATGAGGAATCCTCAAGTACTCTTGAGAGAATCACTGTCAAAACAGCCAAGATGTAGTTGCTTATCATTCACCATGACAGGTCTGAATGCCTTTCTCAGGATTTCTGGTGTCCCTGGATGACTTCTACCTCTTGGGAAGTGGTCTCATGATGACCCAGACCACCAACAATGTCTTCAACACATCCCTCTTTAAATTCGTCACCCCCAAAAGCCTGCTGGCCTGGCAGAGGGTTCGACTTGCTCACAGTTTGGCTCATACAGGAGAGGAGTGGGCCAACATCTTCTCTCAGTACAACTCCGGTGAGTGGACAAAGCATGACATATGGAAACCAAACTTTAACGGGACAACAGGTCGAGAAACCAGATGGGTATACCTGGACATAACACTGTCGTCACATTGTTGCAGGTACATATAACAACCAGTACATGGTGTTAGACCGAAGCAAAGTGAAACTGGGCCACAGTATTAGTGATGGTGCTCTGACTGTGGTGGAGCAGATTCCTGGGCTGGTGGAGCATTCTGACCAGACACAAGCACTGCGCAGAGGTAAGAACAGTCCAGCTTGACTCTTTATTCTCAGTTTGGCATTTGTAGTCTTGATCGGCTTTTGTTTACCACGGCAGGTTACTGGCCGTCCTACAACGTGCCCTTCCACCAGAACATCTACAACTTGAGTGGGTATGAGCTGATGCAGCAGGAATTTGGAGAAGACTTCTCTTATGACCTCTGCTCAAGAGCGAAGATCTTCCGCCGAGACCAAGCTAATGTCAAGGACCTGGACTCTTTAAAGTACATCATGAGATTCAATGGTGGGTTTTTGTCTCACACTGACGGCGCAGCAGTTGATTTATAGGTAGAAGAGCCAGGAAGAAAATATGCAGACCTGATGGCTCTTGTGTCCTACAGTCATGCCCAGCTACACATGTTGCTTCTGGTCCATTAGGATCTCTGAGAGGATGAAGGCAGAACAAGTTCACAAACGTGATCTTGTTTAGCGTCCCGGGAGTCCAGATGTCAAAGAACTTGACTACAGATGTCAGCACCGTAGGATTGTAGTCTTTAAGTCCCGTAATGTGTGGCTTCTTGGGAACAGGAAACGTAGTGGGGGTCTTGAAGCAGACATGTCTCCAGTGAAGGTCTGCACAAGGACCGGTTTGTTCGCACTAAAACTTAATGTTTTGTAGTTGGTGATTTGCCAAAATCCTCTCCAGCAGCCGCAGAGCTGTTTGAAGAGTCTCTCTGAATACACAAGCTTAGCATTTCTCACCTTTCTTCTAAACCGGTATTTTGCCTCCTCTGTCTTCCTCGATGCAAGTATTTGACTGAAATTGTCTTTTTTTTTTTCAGACTACAAGAATGACCCATATTCTAAAGGTGACCCTTGCAAGTCCATATGTTGTCGTAACGACCTGAAGACCAAAGAGCCTTCACCGAGCGGATGCTATGACACCAAGGTAGAATGCTTATAGATGATCAAATCCACCTCATCAGCTAATTTTTCCGTATTGTGGTTTATTTAGGTCACAGATTTCCAAATGGCGGGAGAGTTCAGTGCAGAAGCAGTGAACGGGCCGACGACACAAGATGGACTCCCGCCGTTCGTGTGGGATAATTTCAGCAACATCAGCCACCAGGGTCTGCCACAGTACTACAATTTCACCTTTGTCACTATGAAGCCCCGCCTCTTCCAGCCTTAACTATTATACAAGTAAGGAAACCTGGTGCTTTTAAAAGGCATTTCAAATGAATGCGCCGAATAGCAATTATGACTATGATTTTTTTTTAAGAGAGGATACAACTTAATGCAATGATTGTTATTAAATAAAATTATACTATGAAAGATTGTACAATACTTGTTCGGATTTAACTTTTCTTTCGGAGACACCACCTGTACCTTGTTTCTGTTTCCTAACACGTACAGTGAGGTTTTTTTTTTGAGTGATTTGAGTTTTGCTCCTTTACTTCAATGTGTCTCACACAATGCAAACATGTCTCAGGGTGAAGTTAAGTCTGGATATTTTATGCCTTTCACTTTTTGCATCTGTAATGACAATGCACTAAGACTCAGTCTAAGCCTTGCGTGTGCTCAATCATTGTTGTTTTCATAATGGATGATACCATCCGTGATCCCACGATCAACTCTCAGGGCTTTGCTGGATCAATTTCTAAGCATGTTTCAGGGTTGTGAAATTTAAAATACCACTGTCAGCTTTAGCTATGAAGCAGTGATGCACATTTATGGCATTTGATGAATAAAGTTTTAAAGTTGTTTGCTGTCCTGTCTTATTTCTACTACATAAATGACTTACTGTACCGCAACAATTTCTACTTTTAATTGAATGTATTAATGCACTACCGTTGCTGTATTAATGTGAGAGATTGACAGGATAGCGAGTCATGTTGAAGTGGAAAAGTTTTATAAATTCTTTGTATGAATGTTTTGATCGCTCCTTGACTTCGTGCGACGTCTATGCTGTGCCAGATCTACTGTCTTCATTTAATCTACAATGTAAGGTGTGTTCAAGTAAAATAGTGAGCTGTTTGGCCCTAGGGACCCGTGTACGTAATTTACCCCTTCCTGTGAAAAGGAGGAACTGAAACGTCTGCAAGGCACTCTGTTTTATTTTCATATAAAAGTGGCTGCCTTCTATGAGGTCTCACAGTTTTTCTCTTCCCATTAGTAAAAAAAAAAAAAATACTCCTATTGCAGCTATGACCAAGAATTGTCCTCTTGGCAAAAAATGGGACAACGTTGTCAATGATTGTATAAGTTTAAAGGTGTTGGAAACCGGACCTGAACCTCCAACAGGTGAGAAACACAGTTATGTGCCTCTTACGTTGTTATCATACCGTTGCCTCTAATATTCGTCCTAAAACAACACAAAAATGATATTGAACTGTGATTTTTGCTTTTTAGCATTGACTAACATGTCCTTTCATTCTGTTCTGTATTCCCCATAGAGGTGATGCCAGTTTTTGTTCAAAGCACATCAGCCCCACCAATTTCTCTGATTCCAATACTGTGGATTGTGCTGGTTCTGATCACTCTGGGGTCCATTATGGCTTTGGCTCTCTGGTTCATCATATACAGACGTCAGAGGAGACCCAGTAGAACCTCAGGTACATGCGGAACTCGATTGTTGTGATACGGTAGAAACTTCCAGATTTTTCATTCTGTTGACTGACTTTAAATTTGCTATTCAGTAATCACACATCGATGGTATCAGAGACAAGGTCTTAACATTTAAGCTTAAGATTTAACATTTGACACTTACTTGACTTGTAGACAGGTCAGTAAACTCACCTGCCAAAAGTCTTCATTGACTCTCAAATCCAGTTCCACTCGATTATCTATTCATCACAGTAATAAAAAATACCGTTAGCACACAGAAGGATAAAAGCTAGAGCTAGTTAGCATTAACGGCCATGCGACGGCCAGCTAATGCTATCAATTAGCTCCTGATTAGCACATGAGGCTAACTCACCACGATGTGTTGAAAAGTAGTCAGAACTTCGGCACACAGTCTCCAACAATGTTCCCGCTGATGTACGAGTCTTTCCTGACACGTATTTTAATATTTTAATGCGTTTTAATCATTTAATTTCGGTTTAATGCGTTCGGCGGGTTTTTGGTGTAGCGGCTTTCAATCAAGTCTTTTTGAAGGGTGTGGTCTCATTTCTTACTAATCTTGTCAATTTCTCTCGATATAAGAGATCGGGCTAATAGGTAAGTCTCATTTCTACTTAAGTGCACTTCTAGTGTCTTTTAAATGTCTGTGAAAGCCAAATAAAATTAAAATAAAATACACAACTATAATATCGGCAGTATTTTTATCATTTAATTAAACTATAAAAAAGTAACCAATTTTTTTAATGGGTTACATACATATCAAATGTTTTTTCTAGGGAAGAAATTTGCCATTAACTTTGTAAAATTGAAAAAAAAAAATACTATATTGGGATGTATAGGCCTTTCTTTAAAAAATACCTATCATTATTGTTTGGGCAAAATTTTATACTAGTAGTGTCAGTACTTACTACTCAAGAATTGAGTACTTTAGTACTTCATTGCATATGTTTTCTATTATGTTGAGCTTGCAAATTTGTATGATCAGGGTACAGTCGTCTCAGGGGTATTATGAAGGAAGTGGGCGAGCGGGTGTAAGGTGTGACGCTTATGCTCGTTGCGAGAAACTGTGGTTTCTGTTCTTCTCTCGGGCAACCCATGGGTTGGCCCCATTCTTATGTCATGACAGAGAAACTCGGTGAAGTGTTAGTTATTATGTAAATTAGTTGACTTTTTTTCATTTTGCGCTTGATGGGTTTGTAGACCCACCAGAAACCTATAAAGCAATTAAAATTTATATTGTCCACAATATGTATATGAAATTACTCCAAGCATATTCACTCAAGCTTATTTGTTGTTCTCATTTATTTCATTGCAGAAGAAGTGGAGTCTGAACCTGAGCATCCCCAAAAAATAGAGCCGCCCGTTGAAAGTCACTTGTCCCCTTCAGCATCACCAGCCTTTTCAGCCTGTGCCCACCTATACCACCAGGGACCCCACAACACCTCAAAATGGGACGACGACTTTGTCAATTGCAGGGGGACCTCAAAATGTCAGAAGGGAACTCGCGGAGAGGAAACAGACCATGCTGAGGAGATTGGAGTGCTGCTACTATGCAATGCCATGAGAGAGCACAGACTTCCACTTCCTGCCACAGAACTTGGTGGCACGGCATTGGTTACAACCAAAACTATGTAGATTCTATTTCAACTTCATACATCTTTCTCGCTGGGATTCTGTTGCAATCACATTAACTGCCACAGTAGGCATCCAGAAATTGACCGATTCTGTTAGTGGCATCTTTAAACATGACATTATGTTTAAGTGCCCGACAATTCTGCCTAGCAACAGCGTGGATACGCTGCTTAACCCGGTTGATGAATTCAGTTTAATTTGCGACATTTAAAAATAAAACCCAACGGATTTTCATCCTTTCTGCAATTTATAACATTGCAAATAGATCACATAGAATGTTTGGTGCCTTATCAATATCTGTGATAGAAGAATATCACCGATAAGAGGTCACTACCGCATAACAAAAGTGCACTTAACCCTTCTTTGTGTGTTTGGAGTTTTAGGAAGAAGTTTTGCTTTTGACTCATGTGGCTGTGAATATTTAAATATACAACACTTGCATCTTTCAGAACCTGTTAATGAATACTAGGAAATACTAAAGTCAAGTATTTTGCACACAAGTGATTATTCCATCCCTTTGTCGAATGCTCAATCCGTGCAGACAATGTGGTGCAAATACAAAACATATTAGCGCATCACTTATTAGATTAGCATCCCCATGTTGTGTTCTTTAAATAAAGGCAGTGTTCATATCATGTCAGGTCAAATTCCATCCTTGCTCTTTTTAGAAGGTTGCTGCTAGGCGGCAGTTGGAAGAGAAGAACAAACATGATGCGAAAATAACGACTTGTCAATGCAACAGCATAGTGCGAGTCTCAGTTTCCACATACCTGGGTGAGTCACTGCTACTCTCTCCTGTCCAGGAGTGTTCATTGAAATTGCTGCAGATTATGGCTGGTAGTAATCTATAATCACAGATAAGTACTGGGGTTATCAGTGACAGCTAGGTGGAAATATTCCGGGGAACTTTCCCCGGGCAGACTGCCGCTAGTTTCTCTCCGTCTGGTGACCAAGGTTTTCCTCTTTTCGAAACTCTCTCTGCCTTTTCCACGCTTTTCCAGGCTGGATACGATCATGTCGGCCAGGTCCTGCTGCAGTCGCTGGATGTTCTCCCTGAGACCAACATGGATTGCTGCAGATTTCTTTTTTTGTCGGGAAGATTGGTTGACTTACGCTGTTGGTGGTGTAGGTAGATTGTATTTGCCTCCGGTCACTCCAGTTAACCAGTAAGTCATCTCCTTGCCTTTCCCCTGTGGGTCAGTAATGGACACCCAACAGTTGCTATTTTGCAATTCAGGTTTGGATGAAGAAGCAGGTCAAAGTGCATCCAGCTCACCTTCAGATACGTCTCTCCTCTTTGCTCATACTGAAATTGACAATCAGTCCTCTGCAGAATGTTGATGGTGGACTGACTTACATGGATTCTCAGCGCTGGAACATGGGGATTACACATTAAACCAAGTGCTTACTGCAGGGTAGATGTTTGTGCGCAGTTTCTTACGCAGGCCCGTGGACTCCATTCGTGATGCCGTGTTGACTGTATCTCCAAATAGACAATAGCGGGGCATTTTGTTCCCCACCACTCCAGCAGCACAGGGACCTCCACAAACACAATGAACTTATTTTAAGTAGGTTATTATATTATTTTTATTCATTTTTTTGATATTTGCTTTTAATATTTTTAATACATTATATTATATTATATTATATTATATTATATTATATTATATTATATTATATTATATTATATTATATTATATTATATTATATTATATTATATTATATTATATTATATTATATTATATTTTTAATGTCCAAATATTTTTTCTGGTGCCCTCTTTTACCTGAATGCACGCCAATCCGTATCCACAAAGGAATGCCCGGCAAGTGCTGCAGCTCAAACGTCCCAACAAATGACAAGATGTCCAGTGCCATGTGTGCAATGTCCACGGCATGCCTGTCGCCGTTGCGTTTTGGCAGACCCGATGCGACCATGTACGCATCGCCAATTGTCTCGACCTGAAAACAAATATCATCAGCGTCCTGGTTGAAGACGAAATCGAGATGAAAGAGTGGAGATGCCACCTTGTAGACGTCATGGTGGTCGAGGACGCTGTCAAAGTTCTTGTAGATCTCATTGAGCATGTCCACCACCTCCATGGGTGTGCTGTAGTGGCAAAGTGTGGTGAATCCGACAATGTCGCTAAAATACACCGTCACTTCTTCGTAGAGCTCCGGCTCCACTATGCCTGTCTCCTTCAGTGACCTCACCACTGGGCTGAGAAGAAAAAATATGGAGACTCATCAAAAATGCTCTTCCACTCCAACATTTCAGGTACTAAACCCACCCGGGAAGTAGCATGAAGTTAAGACGGTCCGCTCTGTCCCTCTCAGCCTTGTATAAAGCTGTCCTCTCCTCCACCAGATTCTCCAAAGTCCTCGAGTACATCTGGAGACGGCGGATCAGGTTGTCCATGTATGTCTCGGTGGCTTGATTGTGCAAATTGCTGCGACAACAAAAAAACATCTTAGCAATATTCGGTTTGCAAACATCTCATCTGAAGGTCGAGAAGATTTTGCGACATACCTGAAAATCTTACCCAGCGTTAACTCGATTTTCTTAAAATCTGGCCTCCGTTCAGGATCTTCATCCCAGCAGTTGTTCATCAACATGTACAACTTGCGTAACACACGGAAGCAGACGAGATGAGATCTTATCAGCTTGATCGATACGCCTTTCCTCATTCTCAATTTATTTCTCTCACCTCAGTTTCTTTCTCTGACACTCCATCAAAGTTGAGTTCTGGTCTGAACACACGCATCCCGTTAGGATACTGCACCCTGTAAATCTTCTCTGATGGATGAGATAACATTGAATTTACACACATATCTATTCATTAACTAATCACTAATCAATACCTGCACGACTCAAATAGTATTGAGTATAAAACGGAGGCTGCCTCAGAATGATTTCATGTGCGATGATGCCATAGCTGTAGACATCTCCTTTTTGAGATACACCATCTTTACGGAGATGTTCCGGCGCTGTCCATACATCTGAAGGGGGAGGAATTAATGACAGCACAATATTACAATGAAAAAAAAAAATTCTCCCGCTTACCTCTGCCTGGCCTCAAAAGTGTATGACAGCCAAAATCGGTGATTTTCACCACCATGCGGTTGTCAACCACACAGTTGGTGGATTTGAGGCGCCCGTGGACTGCAATGTTACTGGAGTGGAGATAAGACATGCCCTGGTGCAGGTAGGTGAGAGGTCCATTTTAAATATGTTTAAAAAAAAAAGAATTCAAAAAACACATTCAATTCATTACCTTTGCGATATCATACATGACTGATATTTTAAACTCCATATCCATGAACGTTTCATCTGGGTAGGAAATTCTGTCATTCAGAATGTACTGGAAGGATAAAAAAAATAATAATTAAAAGTGTGTCAGCCATAGTAATCGACAATAAAATGATTGTGTACTATGGAAAAAGATAGACGCCATCATATGTCATAATAAAAGTAATAAATCACAGGTATTGCACAAACGTGTCCAATTCGGTTTGGCTGCTATTTGGGATGTGTGTGTGTGTTTTATTTGGAATCATTTCCTCACCCTGAGGGATCCCCTGGAGCACAGCTCAAACATCCCAAACACGGCATACTCAAACTTCACCGTGCCGTAGAACTTGGTCAAGTTGTAGTAATCGATACGCAGCAGCTTGAATCAAAACATATAAAAGGGAAGGTAAAAATTCTGTATCTTATTATTACATTGTGTGGAATGTCTTACAGTGTTAAGCTCAATCTTCTGCTCGTCTGTGAAGTCTCCATCGGTTTGTTTGAGCTCTTTTAAGATGACGGGCTAAAAATGCAAGAGTCAAAAGCTGTTAATATTTTCGCTTCCCATTCTTTATGGATGTTTTTTTTTTTTAAACCTTTTTATCATAGCGGCCACGACGTGAGTAGAACGTGCTATCCTTCCTCTTATCTTCATCAATCTGTTCCAAACAGGTAGAGATGATTACAGCAGCTTGGTGCCATTACGGTAATAAATACCGACTTGTTTCTTCTATGCATTTCTAATCTCAAATTCTGCGGACTTTTACCTTTAGGGAGACCTCCTTCTCATCCAGTGGACCAATCAGGTGAGGGTTGATGTGAGACCACCTTTTTTGCATTGGACGTTGTTTTCTGTTCTGCCTAGCGTGAATTGGAATCAAATTAAGTTGGATCATGTGTGTTTGCACACACACACACACACGTAAACACTTCCTACCTGTAGAAGATGAGCGCGACGACGGTCACCACGACGACACTCAGGCTCAGAACGATCACAATCACAGTCTGCGTGGTCAAGACTACAAACAAACGTACAAAAAGCTCATGTCCGAAGTAGGCAAATAAATCCCCCAAAAATAAATAAATAAATAGATAGATAGATAGATAGATAGATAGATAGATAGATAGATAGATAGATAGATAGATAGATAGATAGATAGATAGATAGATAGATAGATAGATAGATAGATAGATAGATAGATAGATAGATAGATAGATAGATAGATAGATAGATAGATAGATAGATAGATAGATAGATAGATAGATAGATAGATAGATAGATAGATAGATAGATAGATAGATAGATAGATAGATAGATAGATAGATAGATAGATAGATAGATAGATAGATAGATAGATAGATAGATAGATAGATAGATAGATAGATAGATAGATAGATAGATAGATAGATAGATAGATAGATAGATAGATAGATAGATAGATAGATAGATAGATAGATAGATAGATAGATAGATAGATAGATAGATAGATAGATAGATAGATAGATAGATAGATAGATAGATAGATAGATAGATAGATAGATAGATAGATAGATAGATAGATAGATAGATAGATAGATAGATAGATAGATAGATAGATAGATAGATAGATAGATAGATAGATAGATAGATAGATAGATAGATAGATAGATAGATAGATAGATAGATAGATAGATAGATAGATAGATAGATAGATAGATAGATAGATAGATAGATAGATAGATAGATAGATAGATAGATAGATAGATAGATAGATAGATAGATAGATAGATAGATAGATAGATAGATAGATAGATAGATAGATAGATAGATAGATAGATAGATAGATAGATAGATAGATAGATAGATAGATAGATAGATAGATAGATAGATAGATAGATAGATAGATAGATAGATAGATAGATAGATAGATAGATAGATAGATAGATAGATAGATAGATAGATAGATAGATAGATAGATAGATAGATAGATAGATAGATAGATAGATAGATAGATAGATAGATAGATAGATAGATAGATAGATAGATAGATAGATAGATAGATAGATAGATAGATAGATAGATAGATAGATAGATAGATAGATAGATAGATAGATAGATAGATAGATAGATAGATAGATAGATAGATAGATAGATAGATAGATAGATAGATAGATAGATAGATAGATAGATAGATAGATAGATAGATAGATAGATAGATAGATAGATAGATAGATAGATAGATAGATAGATAGATAGATAGATAGATAGATAGATAGATAAATAAATAAAATGTGTTAACTGTGGAAATGAACAGGAATTCATAAGAATAATGGTCAATTGGTTACAATACGGAAGATAAATGATATTTTATTTCTATTGATGTTTCAATCGATTATTTTTCAACTCTTTTCTTTGTCAGAGAACTCCATGTGTTTCTGAAGTGAGTCAGATTTCAAGATTATTAAAAAAGGTGTACCCCAAGGGTCAACTTTAGTCCCCTTATATTTCCTCGAATGCGTCAATTTTCAATTTGTGTGTGTATATCTACCGTCGGAATTTTCCGGTATATCTTGAGGCAAACGATTTCCTTTCCAAGCCAGAGCAGGATGATGGGCCACATCGATAGTTTCATTCCTCGACGTGTCAAACACTAGCAGAGTCTCATACTGCGGAAGAAATAACATTTGTGACATTCGGACTCTCCGAAAACGATGAAAGATGCTGCGGGTCATCTCACCTTGCCGGTTAGAGTGGATGTGTAAATCATGGTGAAGTTAACGTCTCTGTCACCGTACTTGTCCAAGACATAATGGCCTGCCATACCTGCATGCAGCAAATTTACACTTCACGAAACTGACCAACGTGTCAATGCCAAAATCCAGACATACCATAAAAGGAAGCATTCCCGAATGGATTATCGCTAAGCGGGACGTCATTAACTCCTGTGCGACTGGTGTTATTCTTCTGACTGAGCATCCTCTCCCTGAGGACTTTACCAAACAGTAAAGCGGCGTCGTGATAGCCAGCCACATAGTCATTAATCTGCCGTTGAAAGAGAGAAAAAGTTCAACGTTTTCCTAAATTCCATTTAAAGTCCAGCTCACCGTGTCGTTAAAAGGTAAAGTCGATCCGTAGTCGTAGTTTCTCTGCGGGAGAGTGACGACCAGGACGTTACGCATGGCCTGATTGGATGTCGTGTTGACATAATACTCAGGACTGGATGAGAAGAAAAGAGGGCCTTAACTGTTAATTAAAATGATCAAATGGACTATAGCTGTGTTGAGAAGCTTACTTGTAAATATCCATGAGAATGAACATGATATCTGGCTGAATCGGGCCCACTTTGGACTTTATTCGAATGATGTCATCAGGACGGCCACAAATGATGAAAACTGAAATGAATATAGAGGTTGCATCATTAGAGCAAAAAATAAATTCGATTCTAATTGAATCAAAGCACTTTTTGCCTTTTGTTGATTGATTTGGTCTAATATAGAGCTGTTAGTTAGTGATACTGATACCAAGTATCGATACTATGAAATAAAAAAAGGGTCACCCACTGTTACTGTGTCGTCGGTTATCTATGAGAGCTTCCTTTAAGTCGTTCTCGGAACGTAGCATTTCTCTTTTGATTTTCGTAGCAAAGTTGGCGGAAGGAGCTTCCAGTCCATTGGTATACCTTCAAACAAAGTAAGGGAACGACAAGAAGGAGATGAGAACAGCAACGGCAAAGAACCGAGCGATGATGTCATCATGGCTCACCAGAAGCAATCCTCTGTCGCGTTATCGCTGGACTTCTTATATACGTAAACATGCTGCCATTCATCCTTGAATGGCAACTCCTCCTTCAGAAAGTGGTAGAACATATCCGAGATCTTGCGTGCCGGCGGCAAAATCCGAGTCAATTTCGGCTTGTAGTCGCAAGAGAGGCCGAAGCTCCCGGCGGAAATGACGGGCGTGCTTAGGGTCAGGCCAACTTCATCACTGAAGCGCCAGGGATGCACATCAGTGGGTTACAACTTGAAAGCGTGATGATGATAGAGGAGCAAAGTCATACTCACTCCACTAACTGGAAGGTAGCGTACGTGCACGAAGGCCCCAGCATGACACAACCGACGTCACCATTATTCTGTAGAGTCAAAGTGAAGTGGATCTTTCTGACTCATCACCAAATAAATATATAAATATGTATATATTATATACAGTCATGTAAAGAAAAAATATGTTGATGCACACTCACGTGTAGCATCTTGAGTATGGCCACGCCTTCGCAAGTGCTGCTGCCACAGCCTTGCCGGTTGTACAGGGTCGTGTTGAAGCCGTGGTAGTTAGCTGTCAAAGCGAAGCTTAAATCTGGACACATGGAAGAGAAGATTTACGAAGGTATAACATTTATTTATTATCATTTTTAGATGTCCATATATTTTGCTATGTGGGATTATTTTTTTCCTTATCATTTTACCAACAGTATCAGCACAGAAAGATTTCTGCTTTTCTTTGCATAGCAACAATGCAAGCCAATAGGAGCGCGAGAAAAAAAATATAAACATTCAAACCCTACTATGTTTAATATTCTCCTTCCTGTCCTCTTCAATGGCTCGCGCCACCGCCGCCTCCACGAAGGGCCGACTCCACCCGTACGTGTTGTCTTCCAGCAGCACAACGTTCATAGCGAATCGACGTTTGGACGCCAGACAGTCGTCCAGCATCTTGTTGCCCATCACCGCCATGACCAACATTCCCAGGTAAGGTAAACTATTCAAACCTCTCATCTTATACCTCATTCTAGTCATTTTTTTTGTCTTGCCACAGTTCCTACATCTCCCCCCCTCAAAAAAAATCACTTCTTTTCAGAGTTGAGCACCTCCTGAGATTGCTTCAATCCAAAGCGAAGAGGTGAAAAAAAAATCTGTTGATTCACACTCCTTCATCCAAGCGCGTGAAAAAAAAAAATCAGCTTTTTCCTGAGATTTTGTAAAGACAATGCGGAAGACCGCCACCCTGCCGCTGCTTCGCCGGTGAAAGCTTGAGAGCAATAATCCTCCTGCTTGCTGTGTGCTTGCGCTATCAGTCCTCCCTCCGTGCGTTAATGAACAACTGATAGTCACAACACCATCCAGGCCAAGGCAAGCCGGCCGTTGAAGACTCCCACACTCCATTAGGGCCAACACTAAACCACCCCAGTATTATTTTAATTATACGCTGACCTTTCCGACCTGGAAATCTTCACAATGGATGTGACGGAGGAGCGCTAATAATTGATTGGTTTAATTAACATGACTGGTTAAATATTCTTTTCTTATTGGAGTGAATGGTGAATACAAAAGGTGACTTACTGTTTGTCAGTGTTCTGAAGTTTTGTTTTTTTCACTCAAGGGAGAGGGACTGTATGGTGAAAGGGACAAAGGTAACGACAGGTTATAAATACAGGGCTGGTGTGGAGCTGATAAACAGTGTATGCTATAAAAGTAGGGCAGATTAAGCCTGTAAAAGACCAAACCACTTATGAACCGCTGTAACCACAGTTAAAAGACCTGAGAGACATTTTTGGGGGGTTTTAGTTCATTTTGTTTTTTGAAAATTCAGTTTGTTTTTTATCAGCAGGTTCAATTTTTTTTATTCTTTGTCTAATCTAAATAAAAACATGCTCTCAAGTTCTATTTTCTATGTTGTTTTGTTTTTATCAAATTTGGTGTTGCATATAATGGACAGTAAAATTTGGTTGTCATTTTTTACTTTTACAGTAAATGTGTCAAATCAGTGCTTCTAATTTTAGGATTTTTTTTTTCTGTACTTTTCCATCTTAAGTACATAATATGAATATTTATTCCCACTTCTGGCTTTATTACATCCGTTACCAATACCAAACAGCACAAAAACAACATACCACAGTTGAGTCCATCGTCAATATTTCCATTGAAAGCTTCTTGCTCTCCAGCATCATAACTCAGCTTCCTGTTGAAGTGCCACCTTGCTGGTCGTAAAGCTCCTGAGCAAACATATATGACGTTGTAATATTTAGGTTGGCGGGGACCAAACAGCCATTTAGACCCATTTCATGTGAGGAGGTCTTCCACCTCCAAGCCGCCCCTGGCATATTATCAAGGAGAGGAAACATTGACATATTAAAAGGAACATATTGTGTCCTCACAGTTGTGTTTCATGGTAACCACATGAAATGAAAACATGCTAGAATATTTTTTTTTTTCCGGAGGTTCTTGCAAAACAAATCGACCACATTAATAATATTTACATGCTCTTCATCGTTTACTTATATTTATTAGTGTGCATAATATGTTGATGGATTCATTAACAAGGGTCACAACCGGAAAGCAATGCAATGTATGTCTTATCGTTTTAAGTTGTGCACGTACGAAGCTAAATGAGACGACATTGAGGTCAGACTTTGATGTGATGGCTTCAGAAGCTAATGATTAGTTTCTTTATGGCACCTCATGCAATTAAAGGCATCAATTCGCAGGCCATTAATAAATCAGGCAAATTGTTGACCTCCATGACGACAAACTCACTCACTTGTATGAAATGACTTGGTGAAATTAAGTTCACACGGATGCGCAGCATGAATTCACATGTCAGTGACGTCACGTGGCCAATTTTGCACCCAAATGAGGTCACACTTATTAACACCGTGGCACTATCTCTTCTTTTGAACCACACGTTTACTTCTGATTTATGATTGCTGATAAAACGCCCAAGTGATTCATATTTACCAGACACTTGCACAATCTAGCTGTTCTAGATAAATCAATGTTTACAAAGATAATAGCTTAGTTTTGTGTGAGACAATCATTCATTTATCTGTTTACGATTGGAGTGGTCGAACTGTTCCTGATTGGTTAATTGACCTATTTTGCGACTAATTTTAAATTGTACTCAATAGTTAAATGGTTTGCAATACTTACAGCATCAGGGGCTTCAACTGGGGCTTCAGTATATTGCTTAATGGGCCACCTCAAACCAACAAGCTCTGAGTTGGAAGGAAACAACTACCACCTCCGCCTTGCCACTGATGGGTTGAGATTTGATGCATCGCGCATGCGTAATTCATTACACGAAGCGTCAATTATGTCTTGGTTTCTGTTAAGATTCCTTACAGAGAAATATAATCACTGTTTGTTACAAATCTGGACAAACCATTGAATGTTATTAGTGTAGAAATAACGTTAATGATATTAATTTGTCTTTTTTTTATTAGAATGTCCGTTTTCCAGAGCGTTTTAAGAGATTCTTTCTCTCTCCAATGTCGCTCTCTGGTGGAAAATGTGACTCACTGAAAACAAGATAAAACGAGTTTCATGGATTAAAGGTCTGCGCTGCCACCGTCATTTTGGACTGTTATTATAATTACAGAAATCCAGATTAAAATAAAGCAGATTAAGTGATTATTTTAGCAATTAAATTAATCCCAGCTAATACTGGCCAATGTATTTAATCTTTTCATTATTATGTTATCTATGTAATATTTATATTATTATGTTACCTGTATAATATGTATATTAAACATACTATATAATCACATTATTTTTTATTACACTAGATCCGTTTGATTGACAAGCAAGTCACCCTCCAAACCCCGCCTACTCGCTGACGTCACTAACCGGCCATCGTGACCATGATTGGCTGCCAACGGAGCTTGACATTGGGAAAAGAAACCCGACCCGTTTGTCAAGATATGTTTTGGAAGGTGTGAGATCTAAAAACGTATCAGCACCGTGGACCTAAAAGGAAAGACAAGAATATGCGGCAGTTTGATGAACAAACGAAACCTTTTTAAAACGGAGGAGTCCAGTTCATGGGGTGACTGATTGACTGATGCATTCATTTTCAAGACTGCAGATCTATCTCGGAATCTTTTTATTAATGTTGGTGCACGTGTTCTCGAGCAAGAGTGGAAGCAAAACAGCTGGAATTTAAAGAGAAGACAAGAAAACCAGCAGGTCGGCATGTCTGCAGACAGAACTATCCTATGCCTGTTTGATGTGGATGGTACTCTGACGCCACCGAGAGAGGTGAGCGTCTTAGACAAATACTCTCATATAAGCAAAAGCTAACATCTTATATAAAGTATTTCCATTCATCCATCGATTGAGTGATTTTTTTTTTCCATCTTTGCACTGAGTAATGCATTTTAATTTGCAGAAAATAGACCCAGAGCTGGATGAGTTCTTCCAAAAATTAAGAAGGAAAGTCAAAATTGGCATTATCAGTGCGTCAGATTATTCCAAAATTGCGGAACAACTCGGCGAAGGAGATGACGGTGAGTCAATTGATCCAATTAAGGAATTAGGATATATATATTTTTTTCAATGTACGCCATGATTGATATGCAAATGACAACTAAGTGTGCAACGCTGCAATTACTGCTTATCATAAATCTACCAAGTAAATCATATTTATCCACCTTTTTCTCCTCTTTTGCAGTCATACACAAATTTGACTACGTGTTTGTTGAAAATGGCACCGTGCAGTACAAAAATGGCAAACTCCACTCAAAGCAGGTAAGTGACAATGGTGGGAAGTAATTCATGACAATTATGCACTTCTTTTTTTACATACCTGTGCTGTACTTTTATTTAAAAACAGATATTTACTTCTTACCTTAAAATGAGCGTGCTGCTTCACAGGCAATCCAGAATCATATCGGGGAAGAGCTGCTGCAGGACCTCATTAACTTCTGCTTAGGCTACCTGGGGCTCATCAAACTGCCAAAGAAAAGGTTAATCATCCAAAAATTGGGTTATTGTTTTTTTGGCGCTTCTGTGGAAGGTTCTGAACAATTTCCAATGCCTCTCTATCGACAGGGGAACGTTCATTGAGTTCAGGAATGGAATGCTCAACATTTCCCCCATCGGTCGGAACTGCACATTCGAGGAACGAATTGAATTCTCTGAAATTGATAAGGTAAAAAAAAAAAAAAAAACGGTTATTGTTATTCATGAGACTGGGGAGCGAGTCATACATTTCTGTTGGTTCTATGAAAACCTGATAGTGATCCTTTGTGACTGCTGTTTGTGAAGTATGAAACTTTACGGAGACAAAACTAGTCCGTTAATATTTAGTAGCTAAACAAACTGGTTTGTGATTCAGTAAACGTGTTTAATCACGTAAGGGGAGTTTGAACATTGTTGCACTTTCGGGACAGTTGTCTTGGCTGCACATTGACGGGTCGCTCAAGCTGACCGAAAATTAACCCCCTCAGCTTCTTTCTAAAATTCACACTAGTATTCTTTAGCAGTTGTGATGAACATATTTGAGGAGTTCCATTAATTCCATTACATTTTCTGTGCAGCAACAATGTTTTTCCCTTTCACAGAAAGAAAGAATTCAGGAGAAATTTGTTGCTGCCCTGAAGGAGGAATTTGCCGGAAAGGGACTGCGGTTCACTCGAGGTGAGAAATGTTGGTTTGTATGAGAACATAATGTGTAAGTTATTATAGCAATGATTTATGATTATATTAGTATTAAAAAAAATCTTTATGTATTCTCATTCATCCAGATCGTTCTGGTTGTCTTTAAAGTATGGTGCAGTGGAGTTTAAAAAAAAAAAAAAAAAAACACTTCTATAGGGTCTTGCTAAAATGTTTGCCTCAAGCTATAGTCAGAATGAATTTTCACTCTCCCCTGCATTAGAGGCTGAAAGCAAAAAGCATTAGCGCCAACTGCCGTAAATAGTATGGCAGATGATGGACATGTGAGGAGGCGTGTGAGGGAAAACAGCCTTCTGATTGGCTGCTTGCCGTACAGTTGCTGCCTTTATCACTTTCAATGCGGCTGAAAGAAAAGGCGTATTTAGGTTAGAAGGGAAGATGGGGGGGTGGGGCCTAATTATATAGGTCAACAAAGGTTATGGAAAAATAAATGGAATGAGTTTATATGAGTTAAATTCATTTTGGATATTATTGCTTTCATCGGTGACCTGGTTCCCAAAACACTCTGGTGGTGTTTGGACACCACGTTGACTTGATGGCCGCAGCGTTTGCTGGTCTGCTAACAAAGTCACTGAACTGTGAGGAAAAAAACAGGTTTGTCCGCTGATTGAAAAAGCCTCCATCAAGGGCAAGAGTCATTTGGCAGCATATGGCTAATGGTTTTGTTTTGACACGTTTGTGTAAAAAAAAAAAAAAACTGGATTTACTCCATCCTCCTTTGTTCTTTATTTGCAGGATTATTTCTTCATTCTTTTGTACAATCGAAGATTATGCAAGCGAGTACCCAAATATTGACCTTTGCTTTGTGCTCTTAGGTGGTCTCATCAGTTTTGACGTGTTTCCCGAAGGCTGGGACAAGAGGTTATGTCTGGATTTGCTAGCGAGCGAAGGCCTGGATGCCATCTACTTCTTCGGCAATGAGACGTCAGATGTACGTTTGTCAAATTTGTATCCTCTATTTTCACTTTAGACAAGTCAAGTGTAAAGCAATGTCGTCCTCAAATAACCTGTAATCCATCCGAGGACCTTTTGTTCCTTCAATATATGTCGAGTGCTAAGTGCTAATTATTTGAGGTCATGCCAAATAGTTAATAGTTGTTTTGGAGGCAGGCCAGGTCGTAAATATTGGATTGAAGAAAAAGAAAAAAGTGAGAGTAAATAATCTGTTGAGATGCCGATGTCATGCAGTGAAAGGTTAAAGGTCAGATGAAAAGTGGCTGTGTCTCAACAAGACCTAATCAGGCTGCACTAATCATCCCTCATTGCTTTTTGTGTCTCTTTTCCTCAGGGAGGAAACGATTATGAAATTTTTAACGACCCGCGTACCATCGGCTACACGGTCGACTCGCCGAGAGACACTGCCATCCGATGTCGGCAGCTTTTCTTCGATGAGCCGTCGTGTGAATCCTGATGTTATATATTTTTTTTTTCATGGCCTACTCTGCAGAGTATTTTTTATGCCTGCTGAAAATCAACCAGTGGATCGCAACGGGTTGGTTGTAAACTACTAAAAATGATTTTCTCCAAGTTGTTTTTTAAAATATCTACAGTATAACCCTAAATAGGGTGTAAAAGACAATGTCTTTTTTTTTCTCCGCCATTGTCAAAACGTTCCAGGTTTATTCATGTCTCCGAGGTGCATATCATTTCTAGATTTTATCTGCTTTTATCAAGTTTATATTAGGTATTAGTGAATTTGAACTTTTACAGTGAATGAAGCTTCTGTGATAACGTGACCATGCTAATTTCACGAATGTCCATGTTAAATCCGATGTCTGCATCAGCCCTGTTTTAAACATATTAAACTTGAAAGTGATGACAAGGTGTATGTAGCCTACACTGTAAATCATGAATCTGGTTTTATTCATTCAATGTATCGCTAATAAATCATTTTGACAGAAATTGACATTGCTGAGTAGATTTTACTATTGGATTATTGACATGGGAAAATATGTATTGCTCAGCAAGACTTCTCAAGTGGAAAAACAGACACAAACTGAATCGTCAAATGGTTTCTTGTAATTCCATGGCTCAGTAGAAGCCCCCACCAAAGGAAACATAACTTGGAGGTGCCGAATAAATAATCCAAATTCTATGTTGACAGTGAGACACACAGAAATGCTAAAGAGGTCGTAGTACCACAATACAGTTGAACTGATCACAACCTGAAATTCTACAGTACAACAAACAGTTCTGTGACTAGAAAGTCAAGGAGTCGACTATCATACAAACTAAGCATACACAAAACACACACGGACTATTTGAATGAGTTCACGGCTCCGTACACAAAATGATTTCAAACACAACAGCAAAACAAGCGGAGCCTTATTTCTCACTTAACTCGGCGTGAAGTTTCACCATTTGGGATATTTTGGTATTTCCCGCAACCAAAGATTTAACAGTTAAATCATCAAAAAGAGTAAACAAGACAGTAAAATAACATTTGATATGCATGCTTCAGTCCTCCAGAACGACTCCTGACCAAAACTACCACATTAATCTACTTTTTCCTGTGCTCGAATTTTTTTTCTTCCCCTCAAGCAAAACTAAACATTCACGTTCCTCTTCCAATGACCTTCGCTTTACGTAAGAACCAGGAAGAATATTTAGTGCCCTATTTTGCACCGTAACGATCAGAAAATGGAGTACCGAACTAAAGGATTGTTTTTTGGCACCTTAAGTCTTTTATCATTCGCTACCTTTGTTTGCGGGTCTTGCGCGATCAACCCAAATCAAATGTTTGAACCCGTCATAGTTAGCGGAAGAGCGGTAGCTATTAAGTCAAACGGCAAAGGGAACATGCGCTTGATATACGTTTTTTCAGTCCGTCCATCTACAACCCTGTACATCCACGATCCGAACCTAAGAACTGATGATCTGCCCGGACCAGGTCTCGTGTTTGGTGCCTGGGTTCAGATGAATTATCCTCACCTCCACCGCCTGCACCTTCAGGTTCTTGGGGGGGACTCTGCACACTTTGTAGGTGACCTCGTCGCCTTCAACGGGAACATATTCCCCGTCGATGCTGAAACGGAAAACAGATACGGGTCGACAAATATTATCAGAAGTACTTTAATAGACTTTACATGCATATCTGGATCCAAATGATTTTTTTTGGTGCACCAGCTTGACAAAATATATTTGAGTAAATCCAACATAGCAATTTTCTTCAGTGCAGAAGATTGATGGAGCTTAAACTGGATAAACATTCAACAACTTTCATTTCATCACATCTCAACCGTCACTCACTCGGAGATGTGAACAAAGACGTCTTCGCCGCCACGGCTCGGCCGGATGAATCCGTGTCCTTGGGATCTTGAGAAGTTCTTACAAACGCCCTTGAACACCGGACCTGAGTGAGCTCGGACCGTGCTGCGTGAAACAAAGAAGCGGAGGCGGGGGAATTCAAATTTTGTGTAGTGGCGGCTACGACTGATTCAAAGGCAGAAAGAGAAATGAAAGCGAAACCAGAGAATGTCAGCTCTTCCTCATTGTGTCGAAACAACACAACAGAAGGGGAGATGACTCAATAACAATATTCCACGCAGAAAAAGAACTTACGCCGAGTATGTGCGAGTACGTTTGGTCGGCAGCGGGCTGGGAAGTTCCCTGGGTAGCGCCTGCTCTCCCCTTTCCTCCCAAACTCGACTCCCCTCCCTAAGGAACGGGAAGGAGACGCTGAGCGGGGCGTCGGGGGATCGAAGCGGGGTCGCCGAGGGTGACGTGAGGTTGGGGTCAGTCATGCTGAGTTCGATCGGAGGAAGACGAGGGGGATGCTGCAGTCTGCTGCTGAACACAGCTGTCTCCTGTGAGGCCTCCTTCAGTATGGAACACGAGCTCAGCAAGTTATCCGGGTCAGCACTGTCACTTCGTGTCTATCACACATGCTGTGTGGAAGAACAACACGAGGAAGTGAAGCACATTTAGTGACGATGGAGAGGCGAGCTGAGAGAAGCAGTCGTTGTAGTGATACACAATATTGAAACCACATATTTGGAAATAGAGATATAACTGGTTCAAACATTTGGATGTAGAATAGGAATTAAAATTGCAACTGCATTGTGCTATAATGATTAATGTGATTTAAGATGATTCATTGCATCGCTCTCGTGTCACGCCCACTCGTGTGTGTGATACTGGCAGGTGACGTCACAACAGCTGCAGGAGGCGACCACCGAATGACGTAGGTACCCTAATTCCCAAATGACTATAGAAATCGCATCTTTTTTTTTTTTTTTTTTAGAAGTACCAAAAATAGTACAAATAATCAGAGGCACAATGGCACGAGAGCGAACCGGAAAGATGAATAACAAGCCAACGAATGCACTAAAATGCATCAAATCCACAATATAAAATATTTGCATAATCTCGCTTCTATAAAACTCGAGCAGTCAAGTATGGATGGAATAAAAAGAACCACTGCTGATGATCAATTTAAGATTATCAGAAGCCACGTTGCTCAATTAAAAGACAATATTTGAAAGCGATTTCCCAAAACAATCTGTCCCCATCCCAAAACAAAGCGGACGGTCGCCACCATGCACCATGAAGATGAATGTTACTTACAGCGCGGTTCCAACCAGCTAGTTGGACGGTCGGCTGGCTCACTGTGTCAAACGTGTGAGTTGAATTGATGCGTAGCATTATATAAGGAGCAAATCAAATAAATAATGGGGAAAACCTAACGTGACGGCGGGCGGGCGGGCGTGCGCAGCTGACGGTGGTTTCCGATGCCGTGATGCCAGAGTGCGCATGCGCGTCGCGCTCCACCCTGCAAGCGGATGAGATGCGTTGAAAGTGGGCTTCGCTGGAGCGGAAAGTTCACTTTTGCACAGCTTTTCCGTGACGGAACCACGCGATGATAAGTGGAGAGAAATTTTGGATATTAATCGGCACAATTTCGGGAGTTGATGTTTTATAATAAATTGCAGTGGCGTGTGGTGCGATGGGATTTGGAGCTTCAATGATGACAGAGGCCATCAATGCATACAAATAAACAAAATACAAATACCAGGGAGAATGGAGTCATATGAAAGTCATCCTCTTTATCTGATTTTTTTTTTGGATGCACCATGACCTAGTTTTGCCACCCACCCACCCAATGGTCTCACAGGGGTCACATGAAACATATTACATATATTTATGTCCTTTAAAAGCTTGTCTCTAATCCCTTGTGGGCTCCTGTCACCACACAATGTAACAAATCACAATCGCACTGATGACAAGCCCTTCACATTATTTGATATTATGTTGATATGTCTGTGTATTTAATAAAACATCATAGAAATAAAATATTAAAGGATGTTTAATTCACCACTTGAGTTGTTCCTCTTTTTGACATCTTAAAGTAAACAGCCCACAGATGACATTTTCATCGCAAAAAAATCATCTTTACATCATCCTTTTAGTTATGGTGAAGAAATCATTATACTTATTTGACTTGATTGAATTAATCCACTTTTTTCATTGATTAGGGAAGTGCTTCCCAATGTGAAATAAAATAAGTAAAAGATGATACTTAGGAATCATTCTGCATTAAATATATGCCATGATGGTCTTTAAGGTGAGTCTTTTCACCAATGTCCATATTTCAAGTATGCAAGTGCAGCAGAAGGACTCAGTCAAAGTCAAAAATCATGTTTAGATCCAACCAAAAGTCTTGCAGAGCAGTGATGATGGTCCAAATAATTTCCTCTCCCTGCTAATTGTTCCACCATGACAGCAGCCCCAGGCCTGGCTCACAAATGGTCCCCTAAGACAAGAAACGAGAGTAGGTCAGTCTTTTTTCTCATGGTATGCTATTCGAAATAGTTTAACACACACTAATTACCCACATTAAGCGCATTTAAATATGTTGGTGGTTTGTATACATGCAGCAGTAGCAGAGCTTACTATTATGGTATATGGCGCCTCTTTCTTCTCGCTGGTTTCTTGTGGAGGTGGTGGCGTCGGCTGGCCAGGTTGGGCGGGTGCGTCATCAGTCGTCGGGCCCGTCGGTGACGTATCCACAAAAATCTCATCGGCCACTCGAAAACGGATTTCCTCTCCCTTGTCCATGTAGAGGTCGTGCGCTCCTTCATCTGTCTCATATTCCCAAAGCCAGACTTGCTCGGCTTCGTCGCTTGAGGTTGTAGCTAAGGAAGCCAACGCTATAAAGTAGAATCACTTCATATGAAAATGTCACAAAAGTCAATTTTATGCAATATTTGAGAGGATACAATTTAGTGGGTTGCTGAAGAGACTCTGGCGGGATGAGAATGTCATCAAAGAAGCCCATGGTCACTGCGAAATGGAAACGGAGGTGAGAAGATCTATTTTGCATTCAATAATGGAAGCAGGACACGAGGACTTCAAATGAAGAAGTGAGATTACCATGAACGCCCTCCTGACTGCAATACTTGATTTTGCCGACCAGTATCTCGTCCAGAAAGGGGTGAAAAACAACATACCTGAAATGAACTGACAGCAAAAAGGGAATGGAGGTCAAATCGTTTCGAGGAATTTTTGTACCTTTATACATCTTATGTTGCAAGGCGTGACGGTGTCTTCGTAATGAAATGTAATTTATTTTAGACTATCCCATTATACCTTTAGTGTGTGATGCACCATCCCCTGGCAATATGTATGAATCTTCCAGTTTGGTGATATCATACAAGCAGATGCAGAGGCCGACATTGTAGACCACCTAAAGTTGAAAAAGAAAAAAAAAGAGCAGATGAGCCTCTCGTTATATTATGTCAGATAAATATTAACGACTCACCTTGTTAGCCAGCTTTTTATTCAACTCCTCGGACACAGCCTCGTTGACCTGTCTGTGAAAGTTCCACGGAGGGATCCTGACTGTGTCCATCATCTCCACCAACACGAACATGGTGCAGGCTCGAGCACATGCAACTCAAAATATAACGCGGTGTACAGGAAGAACGTTTTCGTCTCATCTATCAAACACATCTAATAAAAGCATGTCTAAAACGTAAAGTTGCCGTTGGATGCATCGGCGACATGCTGCTACCGTACCGTGTGGCTTTTTTTTACGACAGTGTTAAAAGGGTTACGGCCTGTCGTAATGCGATTTAAAGGGACAGAGATGTTTTTTTTTTCTAAGCCTTATGTACACTAGTATTGATATTTGTCTATTATAGCATTTACAGATGTAAACATTTTAAAATAACACTAATACTTCGTAAAATAATCGTAATAAACCCATTTTTGAAATACTTTCATGCACAATCAGGTGAATTTAAGTTGGGAGTTGCCGCAATTTTGTATGTGTTTTACAACAAAGACTCCAACAGCCAAATTAAATTGATTATTTTATCACAGTAATTATTAGCATTGGCTACATAAAATAATTATACAATGGAGATGGCACACATTTTTCACGAGTTAGATCAGGCTCAATTATCAAATGAAGAGCTGTGGAAAACAATCATATTGAAATTGCATCACATTGTATGGAAGTTGTCATTTGATTATTTTTGTTAAGCAGACCAAAACAAGAGGATCAATGGGCATTTGAGCACAGGTTCATTGATAAACAATATTGTGACAAGTTGCTTTACAATAGGAGAAATAATACATTCTCAAGATATTTAATAGACTAGTAGCCTACATTAACTAACTTTCACTTAATATATATTTATTCTGTTATTTATGTACACACTTCTATACATAGTGCAGCAAGATAGCACATCATTTACACCAAACTGTGACATTTAAGCACATTTATGGAGCTCTCATCATTGTATTAAAAAAAACATGATCTCTGCAAAAGTACAAGAAGAAGACAAATACAAAAATAACCTCACAGGTTCTGCACTGTAAATATGGGATAGCTAATGATTACATTGTTGAAGAATTCATGTATGATGAGTGAATTAAGTCACGATCTATCAGGTGCAAAATAATTACACAACATAGATGCATTATTAAGGGCTAGATGGTATACAGGCATTTGGGAAATATTGGAGTAGCTAGAGTGTTGGCTAGTGTAACAAATCTTTCTGGAGGATCAACTTCCAAATTCTTTCAATGACAAATCAATGACAATATGTCATGTTTCAGACATGCAAAATGAACAAATAAACACAGGGGGGAAAAGAATAAAGAGTTAATGCTAAGAATAGTAGCAGCATGTTTATAGGAAATAGGAAAAACGGCCACATCATAATAATGATTTGTGATGTTCAAAAAAATAATAATAATCAAGGTTCACATGCACTAAAGCAAACTGTGTGCGTGACTCAAATATGGAGTGCAGCCATGAAATAGATGATTTTGCTAAGCTTCTCACACTAAAGTCAGCTGTGCTCATTTTATTTGACTCTGTATTGTGCAATCCAATCAGTGGCTGTGTGCGCTTTTCATCTGTCCAGCGACTTTGTGTTTGTGTGAATGTGCTCTTACTAAAATGGACCACAGATGTGGTTATCATAAAGTGTTCACACCATATCTACCTTCACCTCTTCCCTTCTTCACCCATACTAAAGCCCTTCGGTGGCCACGCTAAGCCTCGCCTTTCATCCTCAACCAATTACTGGAGCGTCTTCATCCTGTTGAGAGCGGAACCAGCTTTGAACCACTCGATTTGCGTCTCATTGAAAGTGTGGTTTAGGGAGATGGACTCCTGGCTGCCGTCGCCATGTTTGATCACCGCTGTCAGCGGCTAGAGGAGGAAAACAGATCATTAATGACTCGTGCGGATATGCGGCAAACGCAATTCTAAACATATTGACAGGAATGACATGGCTGTTTGATGGGTGGCTTACCTTGCCGGGAGCAAAGGATTTCAGGCCGGTGATCGAAATGTGGTCGTCGGGGCGAATTTTGTCATAGTCGCTCGCGTTGGCGAATGTTAGTGGCAGCAAACCTTGCTTCTTCAGGTTGGTCTCTGTCATAAAAAAAAAACAACAACAATAAAACTTGCAGAGAAGGAGATACAAGTGAAGGACCTTGAAAAAGAATCAATTCGGCATTTACTCTCACGACAGATTAAGTCGTCTGGAATCTTACCGTGGATCCTCGCAAAGCTTTTGACGATGATAGCCCGTCCCCCCAAGTGTCGAGGCTCCAGGGCAGCATGTTCTCTGCTGGATCCTTCGCCGTAGTTTTCATCTCCAACGACCACCCAGTTGACTCCATTGGCCTGGATTACACAGTTAAAGACTGAAGTTAAACACTCAATTGAAACAGCAAATAAAACCTGAGATATAAAGAGTGAATTTCAATTCACGGCGTGAAATGGCGACATTGGAAACTTACCTTGTAGTGGCGAGCCACATCCGGTACTCCGTCATACTCTCCGGTGAGATAGTTCTTGACTTTGTTGACCGCGTCGTTCTCTGTGTTAACGGCACCAATGAGCATGTTGTTAGAGATGTTGTCGAGGTGACCGCGGAATTTTAGCCAGGGCCCGGCGGCGCTGATGTGATCCGTGGTACACTTCCCCTTCACCTAAAAAGATTCAGATGAGAAGACAGTCGTATTAAGGAAGTGGAAGCAGCTCATGAATTCGAAAGAGGTGAAGAAAAGATTTTCATTTCACCTTGATAAGGACCTTCATGTCTTCCAGGTCTCCTCCATGCCACTTATCAAAGGGCTCCAGTAGCTGCAGGCGATTGCTGGAAGGGTTTACATCCACCTACAAAATGAGACCTTCCTTATTGTTTTCCAGCTTTTCTTTCAAAATACAAACTAGGTAATTGTATTATTATGTGCCAACTACTTTATGTACATACTCAAAGCTAATGAACTGACCTTAACAGAGCCGCCTTCAGCCGGAGGATGCTGGTAGGTGTCTTGGCCAGGGTCAAAGTCTCTGGAGGGGAGCTCGTCACCACACGGGGGCTCCAACTTAAATTTCTCGCCGTTAGGAGCGGTCAAATAGTCCGTCTCTGGGTTGAAGTTAAGGGTTCCGGCCAGAGCCATCGCGGTGACAATCTATAATGAAGAGAGCTAGTTTTAATGCTAAGCATTTTTTCAATTAAAAGTGATCAGGATGCACTAGTGCCAAAAGTTCTTAAATGTTTTATTTGCTCATGCTAATACGAGCTACTCCGCCATATATTTACCTGCAGCAATGCTTACCTCAGGGGAGGTGACAAAAGCATGTGTGGCGGGATTAGCATCATTTCGACCAGTGAAATTTCTGTTGTAGGAAGTGACAATAGTGTTCTTCTCGCCTTTTTTCACATCCTGCCTGTTGACAGGAAACATACATGTTAGCATCGAGGACTATTTGACATTCAGTAGTTCTTTCAGGTTGTTGGAATCAAACCGATCCCAAAAAAAGATATTCGATTCATTTACATCAGTATATCGCTTGTACCTGTCCCATTGACCGATGCAAGGTCCACATGCATTGGCGAGTACAATCCCCCCAACATCACTCAAGATCTTGGCCTGGATGAAAGAACATGAATTGGAAATTTGTAAACGCTTCCTGGTTTTTCTTCACACAAACCCCATTTCTTTTTGTAAGGTTCTGACTCACATATCCGTCCCTCTCAATGGTAGCCCGAATCTGTTCAGAACCAGGGGTGACTGTGAACTGAGCCTTGCACTTCATCCCTTTATCCAAGGCCTGCTTGGCAAGCGAGGCGGCTCTGCCCATGTCCTCATAGCTGGAGTTTGTGCAGCTACCAATCAGACCTGTAGTTTTAAAATCACAGCCCACATTAGGTCCACATCCGATCCAATAGAAAAGTTACTCATTCAGAATGCAGTGGGGGCAGAACCGAAATGACACTGACTGTTTTTACGCTTATGATGTAACTATTAGCTATACATCATTGCAACGCTAGTGAAAGGAGTTGAAAGGAGAACCCTGAGCTTCCTGATTCAGCAGTAATGTGATCATTGCAGGTCAATAACAGCGGCAAAAAAAGAAAGCAATATCCCACTTCACGAAACAAAGCATTACCAAAAAAAAAAAAAAAAGCTTACCAACTTTAACCTCGAGGGGCCAGCCGTTCTTCTGAGCAGTGGCGCCGATGTCAGACACAGGGTGGGCCAAGTCCGGGGTGAAAGGCCCGTTGATGTGAGGCTTCAACTGTTAGGAGAGTTAAACAATGAATTAAAGACAAGACAATCATGACACAGGTATTTTTGCAACAGTCACGTGACATCGTAAAATCTGAGAGACTTTAACAATATACGGCACCTCACTCAGGTTAATCTCGACGGTCTGGTCGTATTCGCAACCGTTATCTGGAACCAAGTCATCTTTGAACTTTTCAGACAGAGAGGCAATCTCTATGGAAGGGACACAGAAGAATCATGACTGATTGAATACTGACGAAACATCACAAGGCTGTCAAAATAGCGAACCTGCACGACCAGTTTTCTCAAGGTAAGTCTTCATGCGATGGTTGTAGGGGAAAAGCGAGGTGGTCGCGCCAATCTCAGCACCCATGTTGCAGATGGTGGCCATACCTGGTAAGTAAAAGGATCACCTCAATCTTACAAGAAAGCACTAATCTGTAAACATACATCTTACCTGTACAAGAAATGGAGTCAACTCCTGGCCCATGATACTCTACAATGGCACCAGTGCCGCCCTTTACAGTCAGTATGCCAGCCACCTTCAAGATGACATCCTTTGGAGATGTCCACCCTGACAGGGAGCCCGTTAGCTTCACTCCAATCACCTTCAACCAAAACAGGACCAGGTTGAGACGATAAAAGTAGACATTGGGTCCAAAATGATGGCAAGAACTCACTTTGGGGCACTTGAGCTCCCAAGGGATTCCAGCCATGACATCCACAGCATCAGCTCCACCGACGCCGATGCAGACACAACCCAGACCACCACCATTGGGAGTATGTGAGTCTGTACCGATCAGCATCACCCCAGGATATGCATAGTTCTCCAAAATGATCTGCACAAAACAAGAGACATTTAATTTCTACATTCCCTTTCCCTGGTGGTATCCAAAGCACTTTGGGCTTTTGCTTTGTGAGCTCAATGAGCCAAGGAAAACCTATGTCATGTACCTGATGAATGATTCCTGAACCTGGTTTCCAGAAGCCTACTCCGTATTTGGCACCAGCAGTTGCCAGGAAGTTATAAACTTCCTGGTTTATATCCTGTGTCAGAATAGTGAGGTATTATAGAATGGTAATGTTAAACTTGCTGGACGTTGGGGTTTGGGTTACCCCACCTTAGCCCTCTGTAGGTCCTGAGCCCCTCCGATCTGAGCCTCAATCAGATGATCACAGTGGATAGTGGACGGCACCGCTACCTTGGGAAGACCACTGCTGATGAACTGGAGCATGGCCATTTGAGCTGTAGCATCCTGCATAGCCACACGGTCCGGACGCAAGCGCAGGTAAGTGCGACCGCGCTCAATCTCCTGCCCTGCCGGATCATCCAAATGACCGTACACAATCTTCTCAGACAGCGTCAGAGGTCTGTTGAGTCTAATGGAAGGGGTGGACGGATTACGAATGCATCATAGGTGCAGAAAAATGGAGCTAGAAAGGAGCTGACCTCTTTCTCACAATGTTGATGTTCTGATGCAGCTGCTCATAGTTAATGCTGGAACCCGGCTCAAAGCGGCTCATTGCCACTTTGGCCTCGGCGCTGAGGGCAGCAGACACATGCAATCGCCTTGCACCGCTTCCAAGGGCCAGCTGCACCAAGATGAACAAAATAAGATTCCAGGATATGACGTGACTTTTATTATACAGTTTAGGAATAGACAATTACACAGTAACTCAATAAAAGAATGGAAGGCAATGAAATGATTAAACAGTGAGAGCACTGTCTGAAATTAAGGGGTAGATTAATAAAAAGATGCCCCATGGTTCAAATCTAACAGTTTAGTCACAGAACCTTTTTGAGTGCAACCAAGACCTAAAATAAATAAATGTGTTAAACATTGTCCCGTTTTTTTCCATTTTGCTTGTAAAACAAGTGAAACAATGACGTTAGTCACTTCTATAGACTTATGTGACACACGGCCCAAAAAGCTGCAGCACCAGCAGCTCTATAGATTGTTTAACCTTGCTGTCACCTTGCAAAACTAAAGTCGGATTTCGGGTGAATGTACAATTTACTTTACTCATTTGGATAACATGACGTGGTTTAATATTAGTTCACGTCAAACCGCAGGCTGTGTATACCCGCAACACGATGACATGCGTCACACCTTCGAGTCATCCAGGGACACTGTGACCTGCCTAGCAACGATTCAATAATGTGCACTCTAATATGCATTTTACTTGCTATAAATGAACCGTAAACAAATATTAGTGGACTCCAATCCATCAACCAATCTGTTTTTCTATATATATCGTATTTAGAAAGACAGCTCATATCTGTGAGAAGACAAAAAAATAATGTTTTTACCCGCAACCGAGTGACAGTGAAACAGTAGGACGCCATTTTGTTTTGTACGTATGAGTGTCGCACTGTTGTGACGTCATTCAACTTTAGCCCCGTTATTTACGTTCACAATGACAAGCCATGACGCCAAAACATGTATCTTTTATTTATCTATTTTTTTGTGGTTTACATTGTATAATATTCTGTTGGATTCTCCTGATAATAATGTTACTGAATCCCAAATTGCTAAATTATGCTTCCACTCATGTTGTCATAAAAACAATGGCAGTCTGTTGTTGTTGATTATAACATCTCATATGAAAAGCAATTTTAATAACCTTAGAATGTTTCTTGCAAATTTCAATATTCACAAATGTAAATTTGCAGTCAAACACATTTTTAAAAATGTTTTGAAGGAATTAGATTTAGTTTGCATGCTAGGACCTAGAAAGCAAAATACAATTTGTGAATCATTCCAATTGAACATGGAGGATAAAAGACATGTTTTTGTTTTATGATTCATTTCGTACAAAGCAAGATGTCATGGTAGCTTGTCCCATTCGAGTAAAATATTCAAAGCAAAGTGTAGCTTGTCACTTCCAACGACGACATCATTATTTATTTCTAAAGAACGTCATTTCCCACAAGCCCTTGTTTAAAAGAAATGTCGCGTTTGCTGTTTTGAATGGATAAGGCAGCCCAATAATTTGTGGGCCCGCCCCTCTTTCAACCAATAGACACTCTGTTGCCATCACCGCTTATATTTTTAGCAAACGCTCAGCGCTCCGAGAAACTACAAATATCCCTCCGCGCTATTTGCTGGGTTCACTTTGTGAACTATAGTATAAAAAGACATCTTTTTTAAATTTATTTTTATACTGAGTCATGTTTTAAAGATCGTTAAATGATACTACATCGTGAAAACGTGATTTATTTCTTCTATTTTCCTCTTTTACCTATTATTATTATTATATAATATTCAAGCGCTGCATGTATCATTGATGCAGACAACGCTTAAAAAAATAGGAATTTAAAAAGAACAGAAAAGAGGCCATTACATCCGAGAGAAAATAGTTCCTGTCGTCACGGGGGTGTAGGCGAGTCACTGTATAAATACGTCGGCTTGTCCGAGCGTAAAGTTTCCCCGGACCCTCCATTCAACTGTCAACTGCAGTCTGGCAAGCGATGCAAAACGAATAACTGTTGCAAGGTGAAATATGGACTCAACGCTGTGATCTCCCAAAAAGATCACGAAGATTGCATTCAAATTCGAAGCCAAGGAAAGGCCGGTAAGTTCTAGCAAAAGGTTCATTTGAATTTGTCTCTATATATGCTTGGTCATTTTGTCGCTCCATCCAAATGCTTTGGCTCCGATCCGCCTACAATTTATGCTTTTACAAGAATGACAGGTTTTTATTTTCTCAATGTCTCTGTTTATGTTAGCTTCGCCTCTTAAAGCTGCAACTGTCATGTGTATTAATCATGCCTGCCGGGGTTAAACAATTATTTACTCTCATCTTCATTGCTTGATGGATATGAAATTTAATCAACTGGCTGTTCGCATCTCAATTACAATTAGTCTCATTATTTGCTTATGATATTTTGCTTTTGCTCCGCTCAGTCCTGTCGCATGTCAATGACGCTAGATTCTCCAATCCCAGTCTCTCCGATTCAGTTAAATTGGCTCGAGGCTTTAAAACGGTAAACAATCATGTGAAATAATGTCCAAACAGGAATTTACGCTCTACAATATAATGCCATTTTAAAATGTGACGTCTTTAGACTTAAGGTATTAATGGTTATTTTTATTGGCTGTCAGTGCGTCAGTGTTTTTCTTTTTGCAGCTCTGCACTAACATTATACTGAGGGGTGCTTCTGTTTAGTACATGAGTTAAAAAAAAAAAAAAATTAATCACGGCCCTCCTTATGATGCAGTGCAGTTGGACACCACTGCAAACTACACCCATAATAATAAACATGTTCAATCAATACCTCTCAAACAATGTTAGTTTGAACTAACCCTTTCTTAAGGCTGAATGTTGCATTGATCTCATCGGATTGTGTTAATTATATCGGGCTCTCCTTTTAAAATATGGTGGTTTGTCTCTTTGAAATCACATTAGGCACTGAGAAGACCAGCAGTCACGTAGCTGAGATTTCACAGCTCAGTAGCACATGTTTGAAGCTCCATGTAAACAATACAGTGCATCCTGATTGCTCGCTCAGCCTGCAGTAATCGTGCTGTTAAAAAAAAAAAAAAAAAAAAATCTTAAAAGCATCACTGGTGAAAAATAAACTGAAAATAAATAAGGGGCAATCTATGAGATTTATTTGGTGCCAATCTATTTTTTCTGATTTGACTTATTGTTAATGTATCTTATTTAGGTAGTTGATTCATACTGAAAACAATGCATAGTACAAAATAGGTCCCTATTTATAGCCCCGCTCCAACCAACCCCCATCTTATCCTCTCAATGTCACCTTTTTCCCCCCCCCCCCACGTAGAACTAAAAATGTAAATCTCCTGTTCACCTCCTCAAACGCCGCAATCCGCCATGTGCGGCTTTTATCCGTTGCAAATCTGGAATTGTCTTTTAATCAAGATTCATCTTTCAAAGATAAAGAATTCCCATCTGGTCAGGGAAGTTGATGTGAGAGGATTGTTTTGTCCATGGAAGGAAGGGAGGGAGGGGAGGAGAGGGTTGTGTGCATTGCATGATGGGAAATGATGTTCTATAATGGACAAGCTGCCATTTTACAATCCTTCCTCGAACGGGCGTCTTGTGATGCTGCTTTTTCATTTTTAATATGACAGTGACTTAGCGCAGGGATGAATGGGCTGGAGCATTAAGCAGGAGGAGCTCCATGGGATCAGATTCGGATTATGAAGGATTTATGAGGCCAACATCGCATCTGTCGCATCCATCAGTACATCCTGTGCTCGTCTAAATCCAAATTATAAAACGGTGAATTCCTATTTATGTACGTTGACTCCGACAGATGTTGTTACTTTACTAATGTGATGTGGTTCTGAATCATCTAAAATCGGAGAGCTTCTGAAAAGATATGATAAATATAAAGAAGGTAAATAAGGTCCATTAAGAATGATAGGTTGCGAAATAGCACAAAATGGCAACACGAATTAGCAGCAATATTTACAAATGACAAAATCTCCCTCGATCCGATCCTTGTGAAGTACCAACGTTTGTTCTCCTTTTCATCCCTGCAGCACTGAAGTTCCCTTCACTTGAGACGTCGACAAACAACCTGCTGTCCCTGCCTCCGAGGTGCCGTTTCAAAATGGTGACTCTAAAGTCACACAGTGTACAGTAAGACAGAGGAAGAGTCAAGGACATTCGGCTTTTGCATCACCGTTAGAAAGAACGCTTCATCTCACACGCTAAGAGTACAGTCATGCATCTCGAGGTGAAGGTCGCCCTTAACTTCATCGTGTCCTATTTGTACAATAAGCTACCTCGGCGTCGGGCCGACCTCTTCGGAGAGGAGCTGGAGCGTATCCTGGTGTCTCGCTTCGAGGGCCACTGGTATCCCGAGGCTCCTCTTCGGGGTTCTGCGTTCCGCTGTTTGCACCTGGGAGCCCCGAGAGACCCGGTTGTGGAGCTGGCCGCCAAGAGAAGCGGCTTGGATACGGAGGAGGTGCGAGCAAACGTCCCCGCCGAGCTCAGCGTGTGGATCGACCCCTACGAGGTGTCCTACCAGATTGGGGAGAAGGGGACGGTTAAAGTGTTGTACCTGGAGGACCCACCGGGCCTCAGCTGCGATGGCGAGCGACCCGAAGGGGTCATGAGAGAAGTCAAAGGAGACTCTGAGTTGGATGAAGCCAAGAGTTTGGGCTTCAATCCAGACGCTCAGGTGTTTGTTCCGATCGGAAGCCAATTATCTCCTTCCCTTATGGCGCCGCTCTCCAGTTCTCCCACGCCGCCGTCTGTCCATCCCGGCCCCGCCCTCTTCAACTACCCCACCTGCAGCTCGCCCGCCGACCCGGCCGGCCACTCGTCCAACACGTCCACCCCTCCCCCCTACCTCGCCGCTCAGCAAGCCGCCCCCTCGCTCCCCGCCGCCCGCCCTCAACCGATCACCTTCACCACCGCCGCTTTCGCCGCCACGAAATTCGGCTCCACCAAAATGAAAAAGTGCAGCGTGGCCGGGTCGGCGGGCGCCTCCAACGTCGTCGTCGGGGTCCCGCCTGTCCAGAGGATGCTCTCCCACTCGCCCACCGCCATGCTGGCTCCGGAGATGCTGAAGCACAAGTCGCTCTCGCTCTCCATGCACTCGCTTGTGGCTCCCATCCCCAGTCAGCTGTCCCCCAACGCCAAAGAGTTTGTCTACCCGGGATCCCAGAGCCCCCTTTACTTCGACGCGGACCCCCAGCCCATGCAAGCTAGCCGATTCCAACCCCCCCACAGCATGGGCACCCACCCGACCTTTGACCCTTTCTCCAGCCCTCCCCCATCTCAGAGCGTGGGCATCTTGGGCACCAACGGCGAGATCTCCTACATGGAGAAACCTCAATTTGTTGAGGGTTTAGGGAGCTACAACCTGCAATATCCAAGCCAGTCCTTCCAGCCTGTCGTGTTGGCCAACTAAGTCTTTCTTTGGCAAGAACTGGCCCAGGTATATTTTTTTCTTTTTTTCTAACACCTAATACTAATGCAAGCTAACACTTAGTTTTCCTACAGATTTAATCACGTAGCTTTCCTACAGAGATTTCAAGGTACTCATTATCTCATGGTAATTTTTTTTGGTGGTCATCACATGGTCTGCTTCGAATTCATCATTCCCATTGTTATTCCTACTGGACATGAACTACTACTGTAAAGCTCCAGTTTGCACGTCACACTGTGGAGAAAAAAAAAAAAAGGATCTAGCCAAGTATTGCACTTTGCTCCGCAATCTGTTCAGTGCTGACAATTCGGGGGGGAGGAAGAAGGTGAGGTGCTCGCATGTGTTGTGATCTGGAAAAAAAAAATATCACGTGACGGCCGCCTTTGCACGCTGACATCACAGCAGTAAATACAGAAACGGCTTTATCATCAGCGAGAGAACACGTCCGTGGAATGTTTTGGCGATGGAACGAGCATAATAGAAGGATGATGTAATTCATCTGTCGGGGGGGAAATTGCAGCGGGGAAGGTCGCCGAAACCTCTGTGAGGGAAAGGAAGCGTCGCATCTTAAAAAGGACGCCGCTCACGTGCACATGCCTGCAGTCGTGCGTGTGCAAGCATACATGTAGATTTGCACACGCATTCACTGTCATCCGTGTGTGAAGGTGAACAAGCTTGAAGGGGGGGGGGGGGGGGTTTGTTATCCAGCTGTAAAAAAAAAGAAGATATTTTGATAAATGGCTCGGAGTGACTTTGGGGATGTAGCCATGTTTTTCCTCCAGCGAGAGGGTCGCTTTGTCTCGGTGGCGTCCGGTGTGTGTTGACATTTTTTTTAAAACCCAAAACACGTTGCTGGTGAGCTTAAATGGGATTGAAGCGAAAGGCTAACACTGTTGTGCCCCTCCTTGAAATGCTTCAGTGCGGAGGGAGAGCAGGGAAAAGGTGAGGCTGCTTTTTGTCTCCAGGTTGTCAAGCGGACATCCGTGAATGTTGGAAATTGATGGCTGGCATCTGTTGCTATTTTAAGATGGTGGCACTTTTTCCAGTCTAATGTTTGTTATGACAAAATGGGCAATTTGAGCACTTTATTAAGCGGAGCTCTACTCTCATCCATTTTTTTTTTTTTAAAAAGCATTCCACTGTCATTCGAAAAAGATGCAAGTACTTCAAAAATTGATTGGAAATGTCCATTTAATGTTTTTCTTGACCGAGATATGTATTCGTGTTTTGTACCTAAGGACCCTTAACTGTTTTTTTTCCCTTTCACCACCCTTTTGGATTATGTGAAGGGAAATATGGATTTTTTTCTTCTTCCTGTAATTAAAAAAAAAAAAAAGACCCGATAGTATATTTTTGTTTTTTGCAAAATTAACTATCAAGTGACAGTCCAAGAAAAATGTAAATATAAAATTCTTATGTTCAGATTTGTTTAGTTTCTTACATGCTGAATTTATTTTTGCAGAAATCAACCTGGATATATGCAAACTGATTAAATAAATTAAATAAATACAGGTATTACAATTATGTACAGAGTCCAATATCGAATGTGGATTGTACCAAAAGTCAAAAGACGGGTAAATGTATTAAAGCCGGGGGGTTTGAAGATCTGAATGTTGACAAAAGATGGTTCATATCACCACCATAACTCCAATCTGAAAACTTTGAACACCTTAACTACCATTGACGGATATAGACGTCAGATATCCATTTGAACTGGGCTGGTAGTGAATGATTAAAATTCATGTGATTAAAATTGACATTCTTCTCCCCTTTTGTGTGACCCTATGGTCTCCATGATATAGCCATATCCCAGTTAGTCATTACTTAGACCCTTCCTCACCCTTGTCAAGTGAAAAGACCCTGATGTGGGTTTCTACCTCTCATCTCCCCTGAATAGGAAGGATGAAGGAAATGAATGTTGTACTCTTAGTCAGCCCCGGTTGAGATGGCCTGCAGAAGCCCAACTTGGATTCCTGCATATTTTATGGCGCTTAAAAGAACTCCAAATAGGGTGTGCGTATAAAATTTAGAACAACTGCAAAGCGTGTGCAGGAATTGAGCTATTTGACATGCACCCCAAACTTTTAAGTGCAGGCTACAATCGGGGTTGAAGTGAAATAAGAATTTTGTATTCTGATGTTCTTTGCTTATAATGTGTTTTATTTTGCACTTTGTAATATTTCATTGTTAGAAGAGTTTATTTTCTATGTGACATTTAACATTAAAGTATATAATTGAAAAGATGTATAGTTTTTTTCTTTTTCTGGCTGTATTTTTATGATTTTTCTTCCCCCCCCCCCCCTCTCCTATTTTGTATCCGACCTTGTAGATGTTTAACAAATCTTTCACGAATGAAATGCAATGACCTGTTTTCTTGGAATGGGGCATTACTACTACAGTTTCTTATTGTATCAGATTTCTTTTTTAAGTTTGTAATAAAAAGACCAGTAAGCATGGAAAATAACCGTCTCATTGGTATTGTTTTGAAATAACAAATGAAGCCCCCCCCCCACTCGTCTTTCCTAGCACCAAAATACTCGAGTGACGCATCCAAGTATTGCAGTAAACAAACTTCAGTGATGTTTGATCAATAATTCAAAGCAAAGATGAAATTCTCCGATGGCGAGGAACCAGATTGCGCACCACCCACCTCACAGCAGGAGACATCCCAGTAGATATTGCTGCAGATTTCATCATCGTTTGTACGCGTGTTGGGAGGGGGGGGGGTCGAGGGGGGGCGTCAACCAGCTGTAATGTTGCCTCGCCCTTTCTATAGTAACGTGTTGAGACATTCATCATGCGTGACTGGCCTCATCCTTGACTCTCCTCAACATCTCCCTCTTGTCTTCCTTCATCCATCTTTTTGCTCCACCTCAGCATTTCCTTTTCCGTCCTTAAGCCTCGCCCTCTTTAGTAGCCAGCTCCTCCTTTGCATCTTTCCTTTCATTCTCTTTGAGGGCTGTTGCTGTTACGCAACACTGCTCCCCTGTGCGTGGATGTGATCATTACGCAATAGCTCCTACTCTTCTGGAATAGTGATGAGCAGAAGGGAGGGAGGGAAAAGGCGTGCAGCATCCAAACAAAAACACCGTGCGTGTGTGTTCACGTGCGGATGGTAATAAACGTGAGATCACGGTGTGACAACACACAAGCAGCCTGGTGCTGTCTGATGATGACAAGTCAAGGTCAAACTGAGCCAATTTGTCTTTATAATGTTGATTTATTTGTTTTTTTCTGAATGCATGATGCACGATACAGAATTATGTATCCATACATGATTAGGACAATACAAAAACACCCAACAGAATTTTTTTTTTTTAATAGAAAGTTTTGCAAAACACCCCAAAGAAAATCCTGATATTATTAGATATTTTTTTATATTATAATTGTAGCTGCTTCAAATAGCTGATAAATGATGGCAAGAAGTAAAACAGGGCGTTTTTTACTTTCAAATATACATTACTGTTACCAACAAAGAAAACTTTTCATATCATTTGTGCTTGGAAATATGTTTTACACCAGGGAGCATATATTGTATGCATGCATGCATGTAAAACAATGTTTTACTTTGTGTTGTGCAGCAAATAAAAATACAGTAGACACAAATAAAACGAGAGCTTGCACGGATTTAATTTATACTAAATGGTGCCAGTGCAGCATTATTCGACCACACATGCAATTTGCTCTCTCTCTTTTTTAGCATTATTGGAGCAGATGAATAGAATAGAATCTGGAAAATATTTGAGCATATATCTGTTATCTTCTGTATATTTTCAATTTCTTACTTCGCATAAAACTGCTACAATACACACTGAGCAACACCATTAATGAATCTAATAGATTATTTTGGTCAAAATTAAACCGGACACTTTGAATTTAATAATAAATACAGTACAATACAGTGCATATTTTTATTGAATGTCAATGGAAATTAAGATTGAAATTAGAAAAAAAAAATCTCTTTCTACATCCCTTTTGAAATTGAAACGATCAAGAAAACACGTAAGCACCAACTGATCCGGTAAATAAATCTACATATAGATTAATTTGCAGTTCATAGGAAATAATCCACACAGTGATCAAAAGATGCCTTTTTTTTTTTTTTTTAGCTGATGTTTTGCCCCAATAGGAAACTCAAGCGAACCATACTCGGATGGTTGGCATTATTATGCGGGTCATAACATCAGACTCCAGATGCTCTGCATTAATATGCCCATCATGAAGCACGTCTGCTCTTTAGTGAAGGTTTACCGACATAAGTACACTTGGTGTAAAATCGTCAAGACGTTGATAGAAGACAAATTACACTGGGTTTCATGCATTTACGATCCTAGAATACAAAGGATCAAAGTGGAAGCACAAAAAGACTTTTGGGGGGGGGGGGGGTTCCTTTTCCAAATAACATCATGGTAATTTTACACATCACGGAAATCAAACAAGCAATATATAACAGGGTATTATTGCCACATTTATTGGCGCACAAGCCGACCTATTACCAAAAATAAAAAAGAACACACGCCCGAGTCTTGTAACAGTCTGTGAGGTACTTACTAATTAAAACAGGCAGCCAGTCTAGCAAGCCATAAAAAAATGGACATTTTGCCAAATAGACCTACATGCTGCATTTACCGTGTACTCCCTACTTCAACCATTTCAAAACCGTGAAGCGGTCGATGAGGTACAGAACCCTGCACATACTGTATTTATATCTTGAATTGAGATCGAGAATCCCATGATATAAATTTGTTTTTAAAAACAAACACAGTTAACCCATTGGAGTCCCTGCTTAGCCATTGGTTTGATTTTCCCTCAAAGAGATATAAAGAATTTGACATCACAATCAACGGATGCATTATTACCATTAGAATAAATACAGCACTCATTGACTATTTGGCAAATATAAGGAATAGCATTGGATTATAAAGACACCAGTCAAAATCCCTGTTTTAGGATACAAAGACCTCCAGGCTATTTTTTTTTTTTATTTTATTTACAGAGTTTAAGAGCCTGTCGGGAAGTCGCAATTCATTTTTTTTTAAGAACCCCTCGCCATCACCACACTACCTAAATGCAGTTGAGGGCTACTAGCGCCCTCTACCTGCAGAGTGTAGTAAAATAAACATCCTTGCGTACATACCCCTCCACAAAAGGGAGGGCCACTGATACCTTTAAACCGATACTAAAAAAAACCCAACACTTTATTTGTGTAAAGGTCAGATTTTTAATCAAACCTTTTGAGCCTCGGGATTTGAAATGACTACGGGGACGTCATGCATTTTCTTTTCTTTTTTTTTTTTTTTTTTTTCTTTAAAATTAAGCTACCGTCTCTCCCACAGTGATTATAAGGTACCTTCAACCACAAGGGCCTTCTTAGAAAAAGTGCAACAAGGGATTACACATTGGAGAAGACTATACATGTTGTGTGTGTATGTTACTTGACAAAAGAACTAAACAGATTCTCCGCGGCCATTCCTCCACCACCTGAGGTTATCCGCTTTCTTTCCTTCCAGATCCTGATTTGGACTCTATTCTTTTTCTGTCTTAGCATCTAGGAAGGAATAAAGAGACAAAAATCTACGTGCGACACAAGGAAAGGCGAGGGGGCGCCGTTGTAAATTCACAACTGATGGCACTCATGCTTTGGTCCGCTAAAGGAAGTACTATGCAGTGATTTAAGGAAAAAAAAAATATCGATATTTTTTTGACTCTGTATCATCTGCTTGCCATTTTCATATTTCCTGACTTCCTCGAAAGCATCTCGAGACCAACCGTATTTTCTGTGTGTCTCTCTCTATGGGAGTGTTGCCGCCTTCCTCTGGGTGAAGGAGCCAGGCGCTCTCCACAGACCTTCCTTCCCATGACCACCGCTGCCAGTCTAGCCCCCCCAAGTGTGCATCAGACACTCCGGCGCCAGGATCGGACCCGCGACTGGAGCTCGACACAGTGACCGGAGGTCAGCAAGAGTGCAAATTTGGATTTCCCTTGTGTGTTTGTGTCTGTGTTGAATTCTGCGGGTTAGGAAGTTCTGCTTTTGTCGGATTGATGATTCGATATATATATATTTTTTACCAGGTCTTTACAGCAGACCATACTTGGCCTCATAGCGGGCAACTATGTTCTTGCAGCGACCGCAGTCTTTCCGCATTTCGGCCACTTGCTGTCGAAGGGCTGCGTTTTCCCGCTCCAGGAAGGAGGCACGCACCGTAATCTGGTTCTCTTTGAGGCGCCGGGCATCGCGGGATCGTTTGGCGGCCAGGTTGTTCTTCTTCCTCCTGGACCAATATTTGTCATCCTGAGCAAAAATAAGAATGAAGAGTTATATTTTCTGGCTCACATTTAATCCATTTAGCAAAGGGCTGAAAAAATTTTTTTTTTTTTTTTTTAATCGCGATTAGAATAATAAATAATTCAATTATTTAATTATTAATCGACTACATGTCGATTGGAATGCAATTCATTTCAGTATTATAGAGCTCGATTTTGGACCAAACATGCTCGCGAGTGAGTCAGCATACCTTCTGTTCGTTGGGAACAAACACTTTCTTGGCTTTCTTGATCATGGGCTGCGGCTTGAGCTCCTCGTCAGAGAACTTGTGTTTGCGTGGGTTGAACAGCTCTCCCCCCGGTACACTGGAAAGGACCAGGTCGGTCGGATCGGGCTGAAAGTTGACATCCACCTCGATGTCGTCCGGGTTGACGGGAGACGGCGTGTTACGCTGTCCACTCCCTGTCATAGATCAGAGAAGATCATTGAAATACTTTGCCTGTACTAGCTGGTCGATTGGAATATAACGATAGGTTTCAAATTATATATAATGTCCGTCTGAGGGAAACCAGAACTCTGAAAATTGTGGAAAAAAAAATGACACACTTGGACTATATGAATGCTAGTTTCTTACCAGGATTCTTTTTGCTGACTTCCACAGCTTTTTCCTCTTCTTTTGCTTCCAGAGGCAAAGATTCCTCTTCCTGATCCTGATCCTCATCTTCGTCATCATCATCATCCTCCTCCTCATCATCCTCTTCCAATTTGGCGGGCAGTAGCGTGGTGACAGTTAGCGCTTCCTCCGGCTCTGAGGCGACCGTCGTGGTGTCGGGAGCAGGCGGAGGAGACGTGGATGCAGACATTGTCGTGGCGCTGGGAGCCCCCGTAACCTTGAGGGCGCTTTTGCCTTTGCCTTCAGCCGGAGTCAGCGTTTTCTGCAGCTCCTCATCCTCCAGACTTGCAGGGATCCCGTTCTCCAATAGGAACTCATCCAGGTCCATGTACTCCAGATGAAAGGTCTCTCCATCGTAAGGAATGGTCTTCTCCCAAATGGCTGGGGTCAAGGAGGCTGACACGCCTCCGGCGCTGCCCCCACTGCTTCCCCTTGAAGCCCCACCAACGCTGGCTGCAGCAACCCCGCCTCCCTGCACATTGTCAGCTGAGCTCAGTTTCTCCTTCTCCAGCTCTGAATTGAACACAAGAGGAAACAGAAGTTCATTTCATCGTCAAATAGGGCGTGGATGAGCACACTTCCTAATTGTGATGGGGATAAAGGGTGTCAATGACAGTGACAAGTGGGTGGGGTGGGGGGGTTCAGTAAATAATACAATACAATGACAGGATCTTGTACGGTCTACACATGCACCAAAATTAAAATTCAGAACAAGAAATGAGCAACATGCGAGCCACCATAATCGGGTTGCGTTTAGGGCGCAATAACAGTGTGGGAACGCAGAATACTGCACTTGGAACTTTGTGTTCTTTTCGATTTTCGAGTAGCACCGAACGACCAATCCACATTCCCCAACACATTTTGATACTGCGGTCTTACCATCGTCGCCTTCCTCCAGAATGTTTGGAGGAGGGATGTCCATAATCTTCTTTATAACAAACGGGAAAGACTTCTGCTTAGCTTCTGGACCGACGGTTGAGTCGGGCTGAAGCGCGACATCCACCTCTGCTTTACCGCGCATTGTTCGCCACCGTATTTGAAAAATTAGATATTAAAAGGACACTGGATCACCGTCCAAATTCTGCGACGTTTAAATCCACCCGTCGACAAAAGAACACCGATGTGCGGAACCTAGACTGCTCCCCTTTGTGTTGTCCGTACCCATGCAGAGCGCGTGTTGGATATTCATGAGGCGAAAGCCGCGCCCATTTGAGGCATAGTAGAAGCTGATTGGTCGTTTATTTTACCATGTGATAGTACTCTCTATGTGGGACACGCAGTTCTTTTTTTTCATTTTAGTTTTTTTTTATTTATAGAGACAAATTTCGTTTCTTTTAAACACGACTTCAACCGCAAATGTGTTTGAAAAAAAAACAGTAAGTTATTCATATCAAACGCAAATCGTCACAACGCTGAAATAACACGTCGGATATTTTTGCAATATGGCCACAAAACCAACCCGCGGCTATATGACAACTTCTCATTTGCACAATGTTGCTAACCAGACATAAAAAGGTTGAAAAGCACCGTTCGTGGGTTGCAGACTCGCCTGCAAACGAGTCGCGAGAACACTCGTGGCAAAACACGTGCCCCCGCCCTCGCCCGCGAACGTGCGAGTACACTGTGGAGGGGGCGTGGCCGCGTGCTGTTCCCCGCGTGCTGCTCCACACGTGCGGCAAACTGACGTTCGTGTCAGTGGAAGATACGCATTTTTTTTTTTTTTTAAGTGGAATTTATTTACAAAATTGAAATAAATGAATAAAAATGATCAATATAATAGACTAACCCATTTTTACTATAATACGTATAGGTCCACAAGTAAAGGTTTTGTACTGCGCGGTTATGACGCCTATGATTCGGGTGACCGAGTTTTTTATTTTAAATCGATTTTTTATTTATTTAACAGCTCAGCGTTTCACTATATCACGTTTTGGTGACCACTATATTTTTTTAAACATTTTATTATTATGGCTAATGATTTTTTATTAGGTACATAAAATTTAATTGTGGGTAATGTGAAAACAAGGTAATTGCGCTGTCAATACTGCCCTCTAGTGGGCATTCTTATAACGAACTAATATATTACAAATATTTTTTTTAAATCCATGAACTACAGCGTATTCTGATTTTCCACTTCAAAGAAAACATTTTAATCAGCATGATTATTATTTATTAGTAAAGCTAATCTCAATAATCTCGTTTTCAAACAGTTTCAAACCGTTTCAAATCATTTCCAGGAAGAGGAAAATGCTTGACGCCACTCCAACTCTCCTCAGTTACTATAAATAGTATAATTTGTCTATAAAATTGGAATTCTATCCTAATTAACACGTTCCTTGGGGGTCACACGCCCCCTCGCCGGCATCCCACCGCGCATCCCCAGGGGGACCAGCCTGACTGTTTGAAAAGACTGTAGTCATGAAACCAAGACTGACTAGAAATGGACAATATGGTGGTAGCATGCACAAAACACCCTTAAAATCCACATATAGTAATTTGGAATATTTCGAGGCCGAAGTTATCAACACAATCGCATGAGTTCATTGACCATATGACATACGCACAAAGCAATTCTTTTTTGGGCCAAGCTCCGAATGCAGCCAAATATCAGGTACAACAAACTACGTTGAAGAAGACGTGATGAAAAATGAGTCAAATATTCTTACCAACATCATCAAAATCTGGGAAAGAGAAGGGATAGTCAGCCAAGGATCTGATGAGATCAGGAACTTCCCCCCTTTCTCCAAGGATGTGATTTAAGGTTGACATCTTGAAGGATGACGAGAAAAACGGCGAGTCTCTTGGTCGGTGCTCTCGAACAAGACTTTGGAATAACTTTCAAGCAGCTCAAGTCACTCACATCACGGGGACGCCTGCATGTGCCCAAACAACTTGCTTCGGAATAATCCCGCCCTTTTTTGCGGATGGCGCGAAACAATTGAGGGAAATACCCGCCAGTCTGAATTTTTAGCCAATCATGAAGCAAGGGGGTGGGGCAAAACGAGAACAACAACACTGCTTCAGCACATGTTTCACACTCGGGCACATTTGCAACACGCACCGCTGCACGTGGAAGAGGTTGCTGCGTGGGTGGGAGGTACACATGCGCCACCTACCGGCCACTATTATCACTACGTGACAAATTAGGATATTGTATGTGATGCATAGTTTATCCAAAGTTAAAGAGCTTTTCAGTAGCTTTGGTTTTATTTAACAAAAATCGGAATGCACAGGATACAAACTTTAATTCATCCACAATAAGATGAAACAGTGAACTACAGGTTTTAAAACAACACAACCCTATTATTCAGAAAATCTTAGCAGATGTAAACAAAAGTGGAAATAAACTTCATCATGCCACTTATCAAATTACAAGATGACATTGTCTGCATAGAATTATTTTCTTTTGTGTAGAGTTGTATGACTATGCTGTGCAGGATTTTGTCATTAATTTTTATTGGGGCAATTTCACGAGCAATAGAGGAAAAAACAACAACACAAAACAAAGCAGTCAGGACAAAAAAAAAAGTACATTTCTGTTCTTTTGTAATTCTTAGTGTTGAAGTAGAAAGTTGTACTGGCCGTAGTCATAATCATCAGGCATGATGAGAAGGTCTTCCCTGGCTTTGTCCAATTTGCGCCGCAGGAAATTCCGTCTCTCAATCCACTCCTGCAACTCCTCACGACTGTGGGCAAAGTCACAACTGGCACCTTCAGGGCAGTCAGCTTCGGACCTAACACGCCGCAGAAAACACAAACCAAAATATCCACCGTGTTTTCATATTAAAGATGTTGGCCGGGTGAAGACACGACTTACTTGGTGCAGAGCTGGAAGGACACACCGGGGAAGCGGTGGGTCCATTTCAAAGCCTCGTCTTCTCCTTCACAACTGAACAGGCGCTCCTTGTGCTTGGCGGAGGAGATGTGTTGCTGCCATTGTCGCTCGCCGTTACTGTGCTTGCCACACAGAGGACAGTAGATGCCGCACTGAAATGTAGACAGCAAGTTCTGGATGTAGTTCATCATCAAATCGCAAGTATGTAATAATAAAGCGGACCCACCATTGCTTCCGGATTATCTGTCGGCATGACAATGTCTTTTTCTTGGGCGGGCACGGTTTTGTCTGCTTGGCAATTTTGTGCGCTTAATGTCAGCCACATTTTGTATATCTGCAGCATGTCGATGACTGCAAAGGGACAGACCACTCATCGATTAGGAAACAGTTCCAAAGTTTTTGTTTGTTTCAATAACTCGCCATTTTGAGTCTTCATATACATCCACATCTCTTTTTCTTCTGGGCTGTGGGCAAAGGAGCACTTGTCAGCGTAGTCACATTTCTTCTTTGCCAAGATTTGTTTGCACAACTGCAAATACATACAAAAAAGGGAACAAATCGGAGTAAACAACGTTTGGGCGCACAACTGCAAATAATTTAAAAAAAGTGAATAAATCACTGAAACAAATCGGAGTGAACAACTTCTAAACTCACTTGATATTGTGCAGGAAAGTATTTGGTTGGAAGCGGTCTGGCAGGGACCCATTTATTTTGATCCAAGGACTTCACCATGAGCGTGTTTTGCTCTCTCATCCACCTGGGAGTGTTCATTGGTTTGTACGTGAAAAGAAAAGGGAGTGTGAGCAATTGAATGTTGAAATACTGTCGAAAACAAAAGGACTAAAAATAGCGGTGAGACGTCAGAACAAGCGAGGCTTTCCTTTTCTGTTGGTGAAAATGATATCGTAAGCTTCATTTACCAATCAGAACCTAAATGATCATTTTTGTTCCACAAAATTGGATGACATTAAAATAAATATTTTTATTATGTAATGTACAGATTTGACTTTTTCTAGAATTGTACCATGACGGTGGTTGTTCTAAGAGATTATTTAGGTCAATTTAAGTTCTCGCTGAAGACCCAAGCCCATCTTTTTACTTACGGGTGCTTGGCCTTGTTGGAGCAATACTTGAGATGTACGTCTGGCGTACTTATGTGGCCGTCTTGGAAGCAGCTTGCACAGATAAACTTCATCTTCATGTTCAAACTTTTGCCTTTTAGTATTTCCACACCGTTTGTAGCAGCAGCAGCAGCAGCAGTAGCCTGCTTAAAAATAAGGGATAAAAATATAATTGTAGCTAGTTTTCTATCTAAACAGTGTTTAGTTGTTAGTGTAGTTAAGTAGTTTATTTATGCAATATTCACGGGAAATAAATTGATGAAATATGAGGGGGGAAACAGTGGCAATAGCAAAATGGAGGATGGCGCATGAGCAAACTGCAACCGACTATGAAAACAAAAATCTTCCTCATCCATGGTCACATTTAAAAAAAAAAAAGTTTGCCAATATTGATGATATTATGTGCAAAATAAAAATAAACGGCCTTACTCGACTTGATCTCAATGATCTTTCGTTTCCGGCATTCTGCTCCTCTTTATCATATTTTGCCGAGACTTTAACAATCTCATCAGCAGTGATACCTAGAAACAAGCACACGTCAAAAAGACTAATTCACTAATTGAAAGAAACTAAATGGAAATGTCCCCCAAAGATAATACAAATGATTGATACAATATTTTAATTTCTTTAGTGGATGTTTGAATCTTATTACCCATTGGCTTATATTCTTCCACTTGGGAAACAAAATGATCTTTTTAAAAAAAGGGCTAAAATAAATGTGCCATTCTTCACAAGCATGTCATCAAATCTGTTCCAGTGCCGCTAACTTCATTAATGGCACTGATGAAAACATGGAAAACATTAATGCGATGTTGATGAAGAAATGATAAATGTCCGGATAGAATATCCAACAGCACATTTCCTCACCTGTGTCCCTCTGCACCTTCCAGGTTTGCAGCTCGATGACGGAATGAGCGTTATGACACTTGTCCTCCCCGAGGCATCCGTCATGTGACTTTTGGCTGCACAGTTTAAAGTGGGCCAGTATATTAAATGGACGCACTTTTCTGTAGTTGCACTGAGTGGTCCTCACTTCAAACGCTAAACACCTGACGGGCACAAAGTCGATCAAATGAAAATTTGAATCAATATTTAAGTGTCTGTTGTGTACTCACTTGTTAGCATCGAAGGAGTGGTGGACGTGCACGTTTGAGCACACTGTGTGATTGTCTCGGCAGCGCCTACTGATAATCCGAGGTTTGCTGTCATAGCACTCCTGCAAACCGGAAGATCCAAATTAACAACTACAAAAATTCTAGATTCTGATCGCCATCCTGACCTGACAGAGGAAGCTGAAATTGCCCTTGTGTTCCTGTCGAAGGCGTATGATGCTGTTCACGGGGTCTATGTCGGTAACAGCCGATGGTCCGAAAAGCAGGTTTCTGTCCAGGGTTCCTTTCCTTTCCTCGGTCCAAACGTCAATTTCCAGCTGGTTGTAGGCATAGTTGCATTTTTCCCCAAACTTACAGATACCAAGATCTCCATACTTTGGCTGGTCTATATAGAAAAGAAACTCTGTCTACTTTACAACTCAAATTTAGTCGTTGGTTTTCGATAAAGTCAAAAGGACAAAATGTATTTTTACGTTTGCAGAGGAGAAAAGGCCCCGTGATGAACGTCCATGTCGGTGGCTGTCGCACTCTGGTCCATTCCGAAGGTAAAGCCGTCTTTCGTCTACACAGGAGAATGTCTCGCTTACAGTTGTGGCCTGGCTCGGGCTTGTAAATGAAGGAGTGAACCCCTTGACCTGAAAACATTTTTTTTTTAAATTATAATTAATATTTTGGACAACATAGAAAGTATTAAACTACCTTCGTGAGGAATGCAATTCCGACAGGCCTGCGTGAAGTCGTGAGTGGCCCACAGAGGGTTTGAGACTGAAGTTTGTGTCGCTAAAGGGGAGAGAAAGAACATGGAGAACGCAAAATATTTTCACATATCATCGTGATAAAGTTTCCTGTGATAAACATTTGACCTCTCATTTATTGAAGTCAAAACAAAATGCGCCCTCTAAATATCTCCATCTTGAAGAATAAATGATTCCATCTGCACCTTAGCCAATAATAATTTTTGAATGGGTTATAATTACCAGAAGAGCTGAAATTGCTGAGTGAGTCCAGGTTTGTTCCCTTGGGCGGGCGTACGGGCACAGAATTTCTTGCGGGAAACGAGTCCAAGGAATCGAGCGAGTCCAGTTGAGCGGATGGGTCACAGGTGAGCCTCGCAGGTTGATATTTATCAAGCAAGTCATCAAAAGAGTTATCTAATTCTTTCAGGTTTGTTTTGGGTTGAGTGGCTTTTGGCGCTACGCCGCAAGCCGTTGCCATCAAGAGGTCATCTAGGGAATCTAGTGACTTCAAACGCATATCATCTCCACCTCCAGGGAGGTTATCAGAGGAATGCGGACCCTGTGGAGCTGATAGGTCATCAAGGGCATCTAGTGAGTTGTGACCACCGAAGGAAAGGGAGCTCTTGGGGTTAAATTGAGTCATGGAAGAGCAAAAGAAGGCTGGGGGGAGCTGAGGCCTTGAGGCAGGAAGCAAAAAAGTTCTTTGCCCGCTGGGAGGTGAGGCTACTTTCGGATTGTGGACCTAGAAGAGGAAAGAAAACAAATTCTGCATGATCTACACTAGTTGCAGGGCTGCTAAATTGATTCATCGTGTGCTTCTCACAATCCTAGCAATTACCTCAGCAGGTAAATGTTCATTGGGGACACAATCAAGGAGGTTGTCCAGGTCATCTCCTAACAGCTCACAGTCCTCCAAAGCGTCTTGCCTGTCCAAGTCTGAGATGGCAGACTGTTGCATGTCATTTGCGTTGCGAAGGGCAACGCATTGAGCCACGCTAGGAAAACTGACTAAGGAGACACGGGTACAAAAATTGCATTCAGGATCTCCATGTTGGTGAAAATAGCCGTTGCTGCTACTCACCTGGTGCAATTCTACTCAAAGGGTTTTGAACATTTCCGACATTATAAGACACCTAGGCATGAGAAACACATTAAAATGATATTGAGAAATATCTAAGACACAATGAAAAAACCTTCAAAAAAAATGTTTTTGGTCTTGTCACTCCTGTTCCCTAATGTGTATTTTACATTTGCAAATTAACCTATTAGCAGAGAGGAAACCGACAAAAGATTGAGGTTGTACCTTGTAGCTTTCAGGATCTGGATATGGGACTGAAGACCTGAAAACAATGCAAAGAAATTTGAAAAAAAAAAAAATAGCCTGAAAATAAAGTTTGCAGTCTGAGCACACTGGTAGTTTATTGACAAAAACACACAAGATCATTCTTTTTGTATTAAATCTGAATTTAGAGACACACTAACTGATAGGTTATATTGATTTTGTGTATGAACATTCCTAATGAAGATATGTATTTAAAAAACTAAAAGTAAAATCTTACTGTATGAAATTCAGAGCTTCTTGTATTTCTTTCTTGCGTTTCTGCCTTTGCGAGTCCATTCTTACTCCCTGTGAGAATGGGGGAGAAAATTAAAAATGTAGGCGTTCCTAGTTTTTCAATATTAACGTTTTAAGCGATATTTGGGGCAATTTTGTGATGAAACATGGCGCCACCGCCTAGCGGAACTTAGAAAGCACCTACCTTCTTTAAGTGAGGAAGTTCATTGATGAGCAAACAAAATGGTGTGATCGACGAGCAGGGGGAGCAAGGGGAATGACTTCCAGAGGCAAATATATTAAATTAGTGCACGATTTATCACGACTACTCCTCGCAAATATGATAATCCAGACTGTTAGGTTTCTGATCGCTTACTTTCGATTTCTCTTGAAGTCCAAATCACATGACGTCAGCTAACTCCCCAGCAAGGTAAATCGCTATTGGAACAAACGTCGTATGGCTCACTCTGATTTAATCTGGACCGGTCGTCAGTCAATCGTAGAACAATTTACGCTGTCAAATGATGATTCCAGAATTTTCAGAGGAGATTATGTGGTTTGAGTCTGAATTTTGCTGGTCTGTACTGAGAATAATTGTTTTTTGGAGCTTAAGAATGGAACGTGAACGCGTCAGTGTAGGCTAATGGAACTACAACTCCCTTGTCCACCAAATGAGTCGTAAAGCAGTTTGTTGTGGTGCTGAATTGTCGTTTGAACGTCAGGAACGAGCGGGAGCTTGAATTAGACAGCATTCATTGACATCTGCAGTGCCCGGGTATTGTTTTTATTCATATAATTATCATAATAACATATTCGGTTTTGTGTTTGACTATTCTTAAGTCGCTGTAGTACATAACTGTAGGTTGTCTGCGGCGTGCTGTTGAACGACACGAGGGGCCGAAACACACTTACCACGTTACAACTGTCAATAATTAACTTCACTGTTATCGTACACTTCGCACAAAAATATATTTTTTAAATATTGAGTCAAATGCTTTCTTTCGGAATTTCCACCGATTGGTGCAATTTGATAGCAACTGTATATCTCCTTGATAAGGTTTGTAGTCGAAGTTAGCATCAGGTGGCTAATGCTAGACCTAGCGAGCCTGTTGCAAATAACATCATGAATAATCAATACTGTACATAACGATAAGAATTACACAGATCTGATATGCTGAATTGGATCAGCGGATATTTTAGGCCAATGATCAGTTGAATGTCATAATTTGCTGATCGATGTTATTGATCAGAGTGTCATGGAGTTTTTGTTTTTTCCCAGGTACCTTAATGGCGACAGACATTGTTTCCCAGTTGGCCGACTCCCTGGCCAAAGCTAAAGTTGAAGAAGGGGAGCTGAGTTACAAAGGCCAGGGAAGAAAGCTGGATGATTCGAAATCAGGTGCGAGATGGTGCAGTTTCCATTCATTCAGCCAAGGAAAGAATGATAGAAACACATTTTGTCCTACTTTCTTTTCCCCCGTCTAAACCGTTTTTTAAATTCTAGTTGAAGAGATTGTGAAGGAGATCGAGAACTTTGAAGGTCTCCAAGCTCTACGATTGGAAGGAAACACTGTGGGTGTTGAGGCAGCAAAAGCCATCGCCAAGGCCCTTGAGACAAAGAGCCTGTTCAAGGTTTCAGCAATATACTTTTGATTTCTTTCATTTTCATGTCATTTGGATTTCTTTTATATCTCACTGAGGGTGATGCAAGAAAAAAAAAAAGCAATAAGTTAAAAACAAAACTTGTTTCTTTCAGTGCTGTTACTGGAGTGACATGTTTACTGGCCGTCTCCGCTCTGAGATCCCACCTGCTCTGGTAACAACATTATCCTAACTGGTTGTTCTTTAAATGTTCTCTTCACATCACTTATAGGATCTTAATCTTTTTCTCTCAAAGAATTCGCTGGGTGACGCTCTAATGCTAGCAGGTGCCAAGCTGACCGTTTTAGATCTAAGTGACAACGCCTTCGGCCCAGACGGGGTGAAGGGGATTGAGCGGTTGCTCAAAAGCTCTTCCTGCTACACTCTTCAGGAACTACGACTCAACAACTGCGGCATGGGTATTGGAGGGGGAAAGGTAAATCCTCCTCAATCGAGGCATATTTTAAATGTATTGCATTTCCCGTAGGTTGATTGTGGTATACTTGGATAGTGCTCCAGTCTAGACGATAAAAAGTTGTTGTGCACTTGTCAGATATTAGCTGCTTCGCTGATTGAGTGCCATAAAAAGTCCAGTGCAGAAGGTCCGCCGCTCAGCCTGAAAGTGTTCATCGCCGGGAGGAATCGTCTGGAGAATGACGGCGCCACTGCCCTCGCTCAAGCGTTCCAGGTAGAGAAGTCAAACAACCAATTGGACGATTTACGATTCCGTCCATTTGTTCTTCCCTGTTGTATAAGCGTCTAATATGTGTTTTCAGTTAATGGGCAGCCTGGAGGAGATCCACATGCCCCAAAATGGCATCAATCACCCCGGTGTAAAAGCCCTGGCGACGGCTGTTCAGCACAATCCAAACCTGCGCACCCTCAATCTCAATGACAACACCTTCACTGAGAAAGGCGCCATTGCCATGGCTCAGGTATGATTAGTAATATTGCAGGGCTTGCTGGAATCATTAACCAAGATATACTTTTATTATATGACAGCAGCTTGCAAGCTTTAAATGTAGTCAACAGCAATATCCAATTTAAGAACATAAATTAAGAAAAAATATGCATCGGACATGATAGTGTTGACTAAGATTATTTTGTTTCTGTCTTAATACTTTTTTCTGTCATTCACAGGCCTTGAAACATTTAAGAAGCATCCAGGTGATCAATTTTGGAGACTGTTTGGTGCGCCCAGTTGGAGCCGCAGCAATCGCTGGAACGGTTTCAGAAGGACTCCCCATCTTGAAGGTGAGTGTTCATTGTGTCTGTTGTATATTACAATTTATTAGGCTGGCATGATCCAATAAACTTCATCTCCTCTCTCACCAACCAAATACTCGGTTACAATAAACAGGAACTTAATCTGTCATTCGGAGAGATAACCGAAGATGCTGCACTGGCTGTGGCCCATGCTGTCAAGAACAAGAATCAGATGGAAAAACTGGATTTAAATGGTAAAAAAAAAAAAAAGAAAAAGTCTATGCCTCTGCTGTGACTACATATAACACGCTCAACCTCGTGTTTGGCAGGAAACTGTCTGGGAGAGGAAGGCTGCAAAGTTCTGAGAGATTTCATGGAAGACAGCAACATGGCCGAGCTTCTGGCGTCGCTCAGGTAACGTTCAAGTTCATTTATATTTGTGTTTATAACAGAATTTTGTTGATTATCAAAATTGTTTTTTTTTTTTAGTGATGACGAGGGTGAACCCGGAGACGATGATGACGAGGATGATGATGATGGCGATGACGACGACGAGGATGACGAGGAGGTGGATGAAGAGGAGGAAGAAGAGGATGAGGAAGATGAGGAGGAAGAGGAGGAAGAAGAGGATCAAGATTCAAACGTTGGCAGCAAGGTAAGTCGGATCAGCAAGTTGAATAATACAGATAGGCTTAATCTTTTTTATTTTTCCCCGCTTAAATAAATATTAGCCTAACGTTTTTTTGTTTTTGTTTTTAACCGTCTTGGCCTTTCCAGTTTTCCACACCCCCATCAGCACAACGACCGCCCAATGTCTCGTCCTTTCTCAGTTTTCCGTCGCCGGATAAACTGCTCAGACTGGGGTCCAAAAGAGCAGCACTGATTGAACAGCAGGTACACTAGTTGATAATACAAGAGAAGGCTTACCTATATTATCTATTGTCAACATTTTTCTTTCTTTGACACTTTACAAAGTTCATAGTGGAAATGAACTATATGGTGTTTTTAGAAAGAAGGATGACCCTGATTCCTTTTTCCTGTCTTTGCGGCCAGGTGGATGTGTCCGACGCAAGAAAAACAGCCGAAGCCTTTCTCAAAATTGCATCTGTGTACAAGGAGGACAATAGTGAAGTCAAGAGTGCAGTCTTGGAAAGTGTTGGTGAGATTTCTTTTTTTTTTGTGGAATACAAAGATCGCCTGTCTCCCCCGTGTAACCTTCCGGGCTCTTTTTTTTTTTTTTGTACTGTATCCATAAAAGCTAATCCCTCTTTTTCTTTTTACAGATGCCCTTTTGAGGAAAGCCTTTTCTTCTATCCAAGGCTACAACTTTGTATCCTCTTTGCTAGTGTTGCTGGGGCTTATTAAGGTGAGCCGAATCGGATTCCATCGACCTGTGTCCTTTTCAGTTTCTATACCAAATCCTTTTCTCTCCGTCCGCTCCTGTGGTCATCTCAGAGTGAAGACAAGGTGAAGCCTGTGCTGGTGGTCGGCGGTCACCTGCAGGCCTTGGAGCACGCTGTTCGTCAGGATTACTTCCCCAAAGAGAGTGTGGCTGTGCTGGAGGCCTTCATGTCCCGGTAAGGGCGTGACAGAATGAGCCAATCAGCAGGCAGCTTCCAGGTATAAACCATCGCTCAATACTCACCAGGAACAATGGTGACACTTCACATTGATGTATTCTTATTCTTGATCAATGAATTTCCTGCAACTAGGACAAAGGAAGGTAGGTCACTGTGATTTCACCTAATTTGGTGAAATGACAACTACGGTACCATTAAGATAATGTTTTGAAGCCCATCATGCATGATTGGCCATTTTAAGAGTTGCCTGACTATATCAGTGCATCCAGATGACAATTTTTCTCGTCGCCAGAAACAACAAGGCTTTGGAGTCCTGCGGCTCTTCTCGATACAAGCTTCAGTCCACCTTGCAGACGACACGCACAGAGAGCTGAGGAACCTGGGTGAACACAAATAACGCACAAACAACACATTTGCTCACATTTTAATCAAAGGGGCATCATTCTCATTTAAATAATTCTCATTCTCATTTTTGGGGAAGATCTGTTTGCTTGAGCATGCAGTGTTTTGTTACATGACATCTTTGTAACCGCTGGTGTGTTTAAAAATACAAATTGGGACTGCCAGGCAGGTGACACTCGTCCACTGGCTACACAACACATTATATTGTACTATGTATGTAAATGCAAATAGTAGTTTTTGGTTTTGTATGTATTTGCTTTTTTTTTTTTTCTATTTTGCAGCTGTAATGTGCTGTGAATGACGTATTAAATGTATTGTAAAGTCAAGGTAAACTACGAAAGGGATGTCTTTTTTTGACTAGAGTCACAAGCTGTTATGGCTTTGCGTTGTTAAAATAAATTGTGTTGATTTTAACTTGTTTTGTGCTTTATTTAGGTCAGTTTCCATTTATAGGGTACACACACATGAGCTGGAATTAAATTTTAGAGTATTTTGTTAAGTTAAGGATCCTCAATCCATTTGACTAGTCATGCTTGGTTGCAGCGTCTCAGCCTTTTAACTAGTCAGAAAATGTAAAACCAAGGTGTTAATTTGCAGTTGGGGGTGCAGGGATCAGGGGTCACAAGAGGAAGAATTTACCAAAGACTCGTTCATCCATTGGACTCCACAGACTCCGGTGAACACGCTGGACGTGGGATTTTGAAGTCGCTGGCAGATTCATTGAGATTTTCTCGTTTTTCTTTTTCTTTTCATTTTATGTCAACTTCTTTATGAAGGTAAGATATTTTGTTGTTTCAAGTTCTTGAATATTTAGAGGTGTGACACGTGTAAAGAAGTCTTTTTTTTTTTTTTTTTTAGCTTATCAATTTAAAAAGTATTGCTTTTATTTAGTTAGGTGGATGGTAGCAGTTAACCAACACTACTCTGTCAGCATGATAGTTTTGATAATCAGTATACAATTTAATATTTTTGAAACTACCTTATCTTACAGCCAACATTGTAACCGAAATCCTCATTTGACAATTTGATTTTCCTTGCACAGATGCTTGTCCTCCCTGCTGCCGTTTTATTGGGGACTTTTGCAATCATATCAAATGTGGAGGCTGGGAAGTGTCCTCGGGTGTGCAATTGCGACAGCGCCAAGCTCACGGTGGCTTGCGTCGGCAAGAACCTTACTGAGGTTCCCCCGACTATTGACGAGGTGAGAAATGAATGTCTACCACCTTTCTTCAACCTCACACTTCTACTCTTCTGCCAAGGAAGCTTTTGCACACAGTTTGCATCTATGGTCTGGTAAAAAAGAAAAATGTACACATCTATGATTATAGATCACAGTCAAACTGGACCTGAGGAATAACAACCTCCAAATGCTCCAAAGGGGAGGATTTGTTCGCACACCTTACCTCACCCACCTCAACCTACAGCGATGCAACATTGTCAAAGTGAAGGAGGGAGCTTTCCGCATGCTGGGCCGTGTGGTCTTCCTTAACCTGGCCTACAACAAAATTGACATCCTATATCAGGTTAGAAACCAATACATCCAAAAGGGTTGTGCTATTTCTAATAAATCTTCCCTCCACACTGGCCTCTGTAGGAATCTTTTGACGGCCTCTCGTCTTTGAAGGAGCTTCATCTGGACCACAACCAAGTTGAGGAGATCCAACCTGGAGCTTTCTTGCAGCTTGGCTCATTAAACATGTTGGCTCTCACTCATAACCAGCTGGTGTACATCCCCAATATGGCTTTTCAGGTACTCGGAAGCCCAAGAAGATGACGATGAATGCATTTTGATTTATTTAAAATGATGCTATTATGACTCGAGCATCAAAAATAAAGGAGTCAATTTTCATCTGTGTCTCACAGGGCCTGCAACACATCAAGTGGCTTCGTCTCAGCCATAACGCCATCAACAACTTGGCTCCCGAGGCATTTGCCAGCTTGTTCATTCTGACCCGCCTCAATCTGGACCATAATGAGCTTCAGTTCTTCCCCACTCAGGCTATGACCAGGTACCGATTTTTTTTTTTTTTTTTAATATAAAGCCATAATATATTAGTACTTAGTGACTCCTCAGAAATACTCCTAAAAGAGCCCCCAAAAAATCTTAATGTATAAGACTTGCTGGTAAAAACGTGTTGACTATCTTCTGTAGACTCAAGGAGGTCACACACCTGGACATGAGCCACAACCGCATGATCTACCTCGGCGAAGAGTCTGTTTCCATGGCCAAGCTCACACACTTGTACCTCAACCACATGTCCCTCCAAGACCTCTCCGAGCAGGCCTTGTCCCAGGCTCCTGTGCTCTCCTACTTGGACCTGAGTCACAACCAGCTTCGTTACTTGGAGCCTCTCGTGGGCCCCAAGAACCTTGCAAGTCTCAACCTCACTGGTACGTAGCATAATTACACTCGAAGCCTGCTGAGTGTTTACACTTTTTTTTTTTTAAGCCAACCCCATCTACTGTAGCTGCTACATGAGGCCTCTAAAAAACTGGGCGAGTGTTGGGGGTGTCAAGCTGCTGGGAACTTGTGCAGGACCACCTCACCTGTCCGACGAGCCTCTCCGAGCCGTGGCGGCGGCGGACATGCGTTGCCGCAGCAGGGGAGACCCACTGAAGGATGAATTTGAGGAGGAAGTGGTCACCATTAGCATCCCACCAACAGTCAAACCCAAACAGAACGTCAAGTGTCCGCTTAACTGTGACTGTCACGTGAGTTCGGATCCTTTTGTGGACAATGAGAGTTGTCTACTGTACTGCAGTAATTTTAATTTTGCCATTTAAGGCTATAAAAAAATTTTTCAACCTCTTCTAGATTGAAGCACAACATGCTACATGTGAGAACCGAGGTCACCACAAAGTACCTCGAGGCTTCCCTGCAAAAACTCAACTACTGGACCTTCGCAGTAACCACTTCCACAATATTCCCGCCAACAGTTTCCCAGCCACCAGCCAAGTTCTTTCCCTTCACCTGGAATTCTGTAAAATTCGCGAAATCGAAGGTGGAGCGTTCCGAGGAATGAAACAATTGTTTTATTTGTATCTTTCTGACAATGACCTCACATCGTTGGGGCCTGAAACTTTCACTGGAGCCCCGGCGCTCAGTTATCTTTACCTGGAGGGGAATCGTTTGGCAAAGTTTCCTGGTTCAGGTGAGTGGACAAGAAAGACTGACTGGAATTAATAAAAGTAAAACTCTATTTGTTTTTGTTTTTTTCCTCCTACAGCTTTGCGACTCTTACCAAATCTATTTGCATTACACCTGGAACGCAATGCCATTTCAAAACTGGAACCCAAAGGTCTGCTGACCTCAGTAACTCCAAAACTGAGGGAGCTTTACTTAACCAATAACACCATACGCACTATTGCCAAAAGTGCTTTGGACTCTGCCTTTCTTGGAAAACTTCACCTGGATTCAAATAAGCTGACCACCGTTCCAACTGATGCTCTATCCAAAGCCGTTAGTCTGGAGGAACTCAACCTATCTCAAAATCGGATTCTCTCAGTGGGACCAAATGCATTTCGGCCCATATCACAAAGTCTGAAGAGGCTATACATGGATCAGATGAGCACTGAGAAGGTATGAAACGGTACCAATTTGTACGTTGGACCAATCTAGTGATGCACATCCCTGTCTGATGTGCAGATGTCTCGGGAGGCTCTGGCTGGGCTTGGCCCAAGACTGAAGGCTCTCACGTTGAGAGGAAACAAGCTCAAGGAGATTCCTGACTTAGTCTATCTCACTGGCCTGGAGGTGGTTGATCTTCAAGATAACCCTCTGATGTGTGATTGTACTTTGCTGCCGCTGCGCAAGTCAGTGAATACATGCAATTTCTCTTTTAATTCATGTAATACAAACAGAAGACAGTCAAACACAATTTACTTGAATTGTTTCTTTGTGTCTGCACCAGGTGGATGGAGGTGGCAGCTACTTGTGGCTTCCCTCCCAAGCTAAAAGGGCAAAAGGTCAAGGATCTGGAGCTATTCAAGTCCTGTCCGGAAAACAGATCCAAGTCAGACAGAAAGCATGTTGTTGTGGCGCCTGCTTATGCAAAAAGCAAGAAACCCAAACTAAACCTTGTGAAAGTTTCTGGAGTCAAGACTAAACTCGGAAGGGACAAGACAAAACCACCAAAGCTAACAAAGAAAAAGCCTCAAATGAAGCCTGTTGTGGCAGCAGTGACCAAAAAGAAGAAAGTGACAAAAACATAAAATCTTTTCTGCAATGGCCGAATTAGTGACAATGTGTAAAAATCATTTATTATTGTAAAAATAAATGTGCTGTGCTGCTATGGAATGCAGTGTTTGCTTGTGGAAGAAATAAACACAAAACACAGGGATGTTGAAGTTTTTTTGTTCCTTATGGATGTCACAAGTATGGGGCAAAGCAGTACGTGTACCTAAATGAAAGCTTAAAATTCCCCAATTTTAACATTTCCTTGAACATCAAAAACAAAAATGACGGGAAAATTTGCTTTGGCCCAGTAAAATAACAGTCTTATTGCTAATAACACCGCCGGCCATTCATATGGTTCCATGGTGTAATGGTTAGCACTCTGGACTCTGAATCCAGCGATCCGAGTTCAAATCTCGGTGGAACCTAAATTTTCTTTCTCCACGCTAGTCACTTTGATTTTGAAATTTCTTCTCCAAAATATATTTTTTTTGTTCAAAAAGTTATTCTTACATAACAAGTCCGCAACAATATACACGTACTATTGAAAATCGTTGCTTTGTAACAATGAATGACGTTTGAAAACGTGACTTTCTCTGCTTTACGGTTGATCCTACACCGGAAGTAGCTTCTCGCTGATTCACGTTCACCCTTAACTTGTGAAATTCAACATGGCAGCGGCGATGGATGTTGATGCACCTAGCTGTTCCAGTAGCGGAGCAAGTAAGAAGCGATTTGAAGTTAAGAAGGTATGGCTTTCTAGATAATTGAGCTCCTTGCGTGGGAATAAACGCGACAGCTTTTTCCAAGATCAACACGCCAGCTAGTTAGCATCAATTAGCGTGCTAAATTGCTAACGTTGTAGCACTGCGGCTTAGTTAGCTTGATATTAGCTTCCCTAAAGCGGTGGAAACTTATTTTTCTTATATATATATATACTTGCTGTTTGGTCATGTGCAACTATAGGGAGATTTTAAGTACCTTATCGAGCTGAACGTGACAATTCAATTCAGCGTCCATTAAAGCAATCAATTGAAGCAAAGTGCATAATTATAACAATAGAAATGAAAACCTAATAAAAACGTCATTCCTTCCTAAACAAAACCAGTCTGTGACGTGTGAACAATCATGCAGCAGTCTTTTATAATCCTTATGTCGACCGATGTTAAATATAGTTTTGTTTCCCTTTCTAGTGGAATGCCGTGGCTCTATGGGCTTGGGACATTGTTGTGGATAACTGTGCAATTTGTCGAAACCACATCATGGATCTTTGTAAGTTTACGTGCTGTCTAAAAGATGTTTATTACAACAGATTGAACCCATGTAACATTTTGAACTAGTGGCCATTCAAAAATCTCAAGTGATTTGCTTAAAGGGGGTAAAGCTGCCCCTATTGTCATTGTAGGAGTTTAAATTTGTAAAGCATGTGTGATTTGTTTCTCCATTAGGTATAGAGTGCCAGGCCAACCAAGCTTCTGCCACGTCTGAGGAGTGTACAGTAGCCTGGGGTGTCTGCAATGTGAGTTGGGTTATTGGAACGGAAGAATCTTGAGGCGAATGCAGTGCAAGTTGTGTCTTATGAAAAGCTACGCTTTAATGTCGATAAATGTTTTCATTTGTTATTGTCATCCATAGCACGCCTTCCACTTTCACTGTATTTCCCGCTGGCTCAAAACAAGACAGGTGTGTCCTCTGGACAACAGAGAGTGGGAGTTCCAGAAGTGAGTGAATTCGTGATTTTAAGTTTTCTCATTGCTTAAATTGTTGGTGAGTTGGTCATGATGTCCTCTTTTTTTTTTCTAGGTATGGACACTAGTTGGAGAACTTTAGCTTTTGCCCACAGTGCTTCTTTTCCCATCCAACTTGTTGTAAGCAAAGTTGTTTGTGTACATTTTTTGTTTTGTTTCAAATAAACAGTAATATTAATGGCGGAGCAGATTTCAGTCAAACTATTTTTGGGGGGGATGGGTAAATCTGTGATCATTTAAGCATCAAATAGCCTTTAATCTAATTAAATGATAAAGTATAAAGTCAAGTCTAGTGCCTTTTACAAACAAGCTTTATTAATCAATTTCCCCAAATGGCTCAGACACCTTTTTTTAACAGAACAGAACAGAACAAAAGAAACTGATTAGGTTCCAAAATGTAGAACTGTAGAAATGGGTTAATGAGGGCGGGGGAGATCCCAGAATGCAAATGCGAGAAACATCAACTTTGTGTTTAAGAGCCAGATCATTTAAGTCAATACACTCCAGACAGCACTCTGGTTGCTCTTAGTACTGATTAAATAGCTTTGATTTAAATTCACCCTCGGCTCCTCTAAATAAACACTCCGATTAGGTTACCGCCTGGGAACACTTGATATGCGCACCATAGATTTACTGAAAAGCCCTCAAAAGATTGCAGCGGCAAACAAAATCTTCATTTCATCTCTGTTCCGCTCTCATCTATGGCTGAGGTGCGGCGCCCCCAAACTTGGAGCTCAGCTTGGTGACGAGCGCCATGACCTTGGGGTTGTTTTGGTACTTTGCGATGTTAGCTGGGTTCTGTGCCACATCCTGGAAGGCAGCCATCACCTCTGGGTCCTGAAAACATGGTCACAACTTTGTCACATCTTCTCAACATGGCTACTGGCCAAAAGTCAACATCTTTGATTGAAGGGAGCAGTGAGTCACCTGCATGGCGGTGAGCAACTCGGGATCTTGCAGGAGGTCGTTCAGGCCGGGCATGCCGCCGGCTCCGCCTGGGAATCCGCCAGGGAATCCACCAGGGAATCCTGCACCACCTGCTTCAAATCACACCCAGTAAGTATGTACACTATAGGATTCACCAAGAGCGACATATGTTGAGTTAAATCGTTACTGTACTATAAAGCATGCATTAACTTGAATACAATTTCTAAACTAATCTGAATGCACAAATTAAAATCGAAGATTTTTTCCCACCTGGGAAGAATCCTGCTCCTGCTCCACCTGCCCCTCCTCTGGCGTCCTCTTCCTGTAGGGGCGGTGAAATATATTGCTTTTCTTTTGGCACTAGATCGTTTCGTTAATGATTTGTCTGCCAACAGTCCATTCGCAAACTCATCACATAAAATTGATTCAGATCATGTTAAAACATTTTGACACCTATGAACCATTTGAAATTATGAGGAACAAATCTATAGATTTGCTTCTATTTTATATTTTAGCAAATAACTCACCTTCTGGGCCTTAGCGTGCTCCTCCCTTGCTTTCTTTATCCGCTCTTGCTTCTCCTTTATCTCTCTCTCCTCCCTCTTGCGTTCATATTTGCGCCTGTGCTCGATGATTCGGTTAGCCTGAAAAGTAATATTGGGAAAGGCGGAAGTTGTCAAAATGGGAATCGAATACTTACTTTCCGGGTTTAAAAATTCTACCGAACCTTTGGTTGGACTTCCTTAAGCAGTGCATCGGCATCCTCGTCATAATCCAGTTTACATGCTGTGGCCAGATCGCGGGCGGCGTCCTCCCAGTGGCCCAGCATCCTGTGGGAGACATCACAATCTCATTGTAGACTGTAAAAATCATTTAGAAGAGAAAAAAAAAAAAAAAAGTGTGACGGAGGGAAAAAGTACTTGTGAGCTTTCCCCCTCCACTTGTACGGCTGCGCTGAGTCTGGGTTGATCTCGATGGCTCGGTCACAGTCTCTGATGGCCGCGTTGGGTTTCTGCATCTTAACGTAAACACTAAAACAAAGGACAGGCCATAAATACCATCCCTGGGGAATGACTCCCAACTTTGGCATGTTGGTAAGATCACCTTGCCCTCTTTGCATACAAGATGGCCAAACAAGGATTCAGTTGGATGGCCTCGGTGAAAAGCTCCAACGCTTTCGGAAGATCTCCTACAAGAAACGAGAACAACCAAAGCAGAGATCTCAGTATAGATGTCAGTAAGTTATGCAAAGCACAGGTGATAACCCTCACCTCCTCCAAGAGCATCAATGGCTTCCATCTTCTTGTCATTGGCCTTTTCCATCATCTCTTCCGTCACCTGAGTGAATGCCCACACGCATAGTTAATTTTAATGAATGAAATAAATTAGTTTGTGAGAATATCTGTCAAGGACCTCAATATTATCCGGATCTCCCATTTCCTGTGGTTCATCCATGTCTGGTTCAATGACGCCCTCAAGATCTATTTCTGGAAAAAGCAAGGGACATTGCTTACTGTGAACCGAAACTAACCCAGAAAAACGAACAGCAAGATAACCGGTACCTATTTCACTCTCCTCGCTCTCAGATGGAACAGCAGGCTCAGGCTGAGTTGGAGGCGCTTTAGATGTTTGAGGAGGACCACAGGGACACTCACCCTAAAAGCCACAAACTATTAGACCACAACTATGAACTCCAATCAATGTTCTCATTTTTATTTTTTAGTAAAACCTTCAGTATTCAAAACAAATAGCTGCTCTTATCTACTGAACCCCTTTGCAGATCTGAATGCCTGCCATGTATCCAGTTGAAAAAAAACAAAAGTAACAAAACTGACTAAGAACATTAGGGGAAATGAAAACTGAAAGGAATTCATGCATTACCTGGCAGTGACTCTTGGGGGAGGCTTGAGAAGGTATCTTTGCACCCATGCTGCAGAGTGGACAACATTCTTGTGAGCCATATTAAATTCGTTTCAAAACACATCAGTGCCAACTAGGGGTGTAACGATACATCGATACACATCGATTAATCGATATAATGCTCTACGATTTATTGGCATCGATGCTAAAGGTAAACATCGATTTATATCGCCGTGTTTGACCTCGGACATTAGACGCGACTTTATTTTGAAATCCAGTTCATTGTTGCTTGCTTCCTCTTTCCGGGAGCAGGGAGCAGGGAGCAGTGCGCGGCGTTGCTGCACATGAAAGGGGAGTCGACAACTAGTACGCGGCTCCTGGGCTGGTGCTATGGCTCGTGTCCAAAAAGACGAGGAAATTGGCTCCCCTTTAGGCTTCAAGTCATTCTTTGGAAGCACTTTGGATTCCAAAGAAAAGATGGCTCAACGGACAAGACACGTGCAGTTTGTAAATCCTGCCATGCGGTGATCAAATATTCAGGGAGCACAAATCTCGCCGCACATTTAAAGAAAAAACACCACATCAAAGTTCAGTGTTAAAGTAAGCAATTTGTATACTACAATACTCTTGTAATTTCCTAAATAAAGAGTTTGCAGTACTTTGTTGATTTTGCGTATGAATTGTTATAAATCAGGATATTGTTCTATATTTTTTATTAAAAAAAAAAAAAAAAAATCGATCGTAGAGCACTATATCGCGATATATCGTGAATGAATCGCAGCAGGCTTTAAGATATCGGCAAATATCGTATCGTAGTTCTTTATATCGATATTATATCGTATCGTGACAAAACCCGCGATTTACACCCCTAGTGCCAACTGCTAAAATAATTGCATCAGTATTTTTTTCCACAACTGGCCTGCTAGAACCTGAATGGCAAAAGGGCTAGTTCCCTCCATAAAACTGCATACTTGCAGGCTGAAACTATCTTTTCAACAAACTCATGCAGGTCTATCAAGTTTTTCAAGTTGCCTCGATCTAGTGGGCACGTGGTGATTTTATTTTTTTATTTGTACCATTGTTTTCTTTGGATTTTAGTAACACATAAGACAGAATAAAATAAGACCGCAACCCATAAAGCGAACTGCAGTTTGCAGTCACCTCTGCAACCAGGTCCGGAAGAAAGCCATCTCGGGAAGTTGCAGGATGGCGGGATTGGACTCGCATAGTTGCACGAAGCCCTTCAACTCTGCCACTTTTTGAGACTCCATGCTTCTCTGTCACGTCCAACACGCACTGCGTGGCATCATAAAAACAAACCACTCAAGATGTTTAAGGTTTAATAACAATGTCCCTTTACCGTTACGTAGCTTAGCTGTTACAACATGCTAACGTGAACGTTTATTTATTTATGTCCGCATACCTTTTGTGAGAAATGTATCGAAATGAACACGATCACCAAACAAACAGAACGAAGCAGTTTTAACCCCGGATCGCAAATAATAATGGCAATAAGGCAAGACAGAAGTTTCGAGAGACAAGAACCATATTTGACGCAAGATCCTGTATGCTGTTCTGTTAGCTTGCTGCAATATTGACCACTTATTAATTTAAAGACAAACACAATTAATATCAATGCAATGAGGGTAATAGAAAAGGAAATAGTCGTACCTGTGCAAGGACTCGCAGAATGAACACAGAAGATGAGAAAGCGGAGAGCAGTTGTCGATATTTATCGTTGCAAATCTGCTTCCTTGGCGCAGGCGTTTTCTGTCTTTTCATTCAGGCACTAAATCAGACACCCCACAATAATTTCTGCTTGTCCTGATTTTTGTCTTGCGGGAGTGACGACCCAAGCAACTAAAACAGAATCATAATTCACCTAATTCATTTTATCGGATTGAGAAAGCACAGCCACGATAAATGTGTCCTGGTAGAACACGTTAGTTTTATCGAGAACAGTGGATGCCGCTTTGAATCAGCCACAAGTCAGGCATTCTGGCTCGAGCAACCGTAAGATAAAACGCAGGGTTTAACTTTCATTATATGTGTTAGCAACCCGGCTAGTAAGGTTGCTATCAGATGACTCTGTAATTTGCATTGTGTAGAACAATTCAACTTTGTGAATTGTTTGCTTTAACAACTTTTGTGTTTCTCAACACTGTATAAATGGCCATGTGTCCGTGACCTGTGTCGTCGAGAGGCAGCGACGATGATGTCCTCCGGAGGCAGTGTGCTCCTCAGAGCTGCTGTCACACTACTACCCAAACCCAGTTGGAGCCGAGGTGAACTTAATTATTTCCCCCTAAAAGTTTAACAAACAAATCTGAAAGGAAACCCTTACATTCTTTTCAACTTCAGTCTGTAAACAACAGTCCATAAGTAGTATAAGAGTGTCCCTCAAGTCTGGACACACGACGGAGATAAACGCAGATTTTCAAGAAATAAAATTTGCAACAGCTTTTTTAATTCAAGTGGAATACTAACAAATAATTCAATTCAATTCCCAGCACATGTGATGCAGTTTAATATGCTTAGCAAGATTCTTGTGAACATGATGCAATAATTTGACATTGCTGTCATTGTCTATCTACACAACAGTAAGTAAATACATTAGTGTTGGACTTAAATTAAATCTATCTCTGTTATTTATATCTATCCATTATCCCGGGCCCAAGGACCCCATGAGTAGCTGACGGGCCTCTTCTATAGCACACCAGTGATGGAACATTTAAATTCTGATTCCGATTGACTTTAATCAATATAAAATAACTATAAGGTGTTCTGTCCCTCCTTTTAGGATGTTTGTGGTGTCCATGCAGGAACATTTCTGTGAAACCAGGAGACCTGAAACCAAAGACGGTTCCCGCTCGCTACCTCGGCCAGCCAAGTCCTTTCACTCATCCGCACCTCATCAAACATGGTGACAATCACACAACCACTCGTAGTAAACTCATACATACTAAGTGGTATTATGGAAATCAGCAATACTGCAATCTAGCAACAAATATGTGGTTTTATTTCCGTTCAGTTTGTCGGTTGTGCTATTTGATTCTCAGGTGAAGTGACACCTGGCCTGAGCCAAACCGAATATGAACTCCGTCGCCACAGGCTGGCCTCACTCATCGAGGCCCACTCGGATAAACTCGGACCGTCTGCATCGTCCGGCACTCACGTGCTCGTTATTTTGTCCCATCCGACCCGCTACATGACTAATGACATACCGTATCCTTTCCACCAGAACCAGGTGGGCTCGCATTCTCAGTAATGTACAGTAGAACCTATAAAGTCCAAAGTTTGTCATCCTTTTGACATTCAACCCCTTGCAAAACTTTGCCCAGGATTTCCTCTACCTGTGTGGCATCTTGGAGCCTGACAGTGCTTTGGTCCTCCACGGGAAAGGACGACCAGACCAGGCCATTTTGTTTGTTCCTCGCAGAGACCCAGGCAGGGAGCTGTGGGATGGCCCGCGATCAGGGTTGGATGGAGCTGCTGCTTTGACTGGCATAGAGAGGGTTCATAGCACAGAAGAACTCGGTCTGGTGCTCAAAGCCCTTAAAGGTAAGTCGAGTGTGAAGATGTTGTTACACTTACACATTTCCATCGTCTCGAGTTTTCTTTCAAGAGAATGATCGATGGAATTGCAGTAGTAAAATAATACTAAAATATTTTGTTTACCACTGTAGGCTGAAAGTGCACTTGCCAACTGTAGGGGGAGCTCTGAACCAAAATGATAAATCTACCGTATTATCAACTAAATGAAGTGAAGGTGCTGATTTTTAATGATCCTGGAAAACTCCTTTCTACTGCCAGGCTCCACCCTGTGGTACGATCATTCTCATCCAGCCAACTCTCGACTCCACCAAGCACATGTCCATCCCGTCTTGCAGGCCGGGCCAATGCCACGCCCCCTAAGTCCACTCATTCATTCACTCAGGGCTTTTAAGAGTTCAGCGGAGGTGGCCCTCATGCAAGAAGCAGGTCGCATCACAGCGCAGGTTGGTGTCTAATTAAATGCAAATATGAATTGTAGTTGTGGGACGTGTCATAATTAGTCATTTCTTATGGTGTCCCACTTTTTATTCAGTTTCACTTCAATGCAATTTGCCTTTCAGGCTTTTAGGCGGACCATGGCTCTATCTCACGGGGAAGTGGATGAATCCGTACTCTTCGCTAAGGTAGCTCGGTAAACAAAAGCATTTTCGTTTAACGCTATGAGCTGTTAAGTCAGTAATGTAGCGATAAACAAGTTGATTGGAAAAGAGTTCCTCGCAATGTTGAAAAAATTCAAGGTTATCATTTCTCATTTAAATTGCAGTTTGATTTTGAGAACCGGGTCCATGGTGCAAATTTCCTGGCCTATCCGCCTGTGGTTGCCGGAGGGAATCGTGCCAATACTCTGCACTACATCAACAACAACCAAATCATTAAGGTAAACAGTGGAAACTTGCCATGCAGAGATGGTTGAAAAATGTCTGATGTGGCTTTCATTCACTCGGTGTGTCTTGATGCATTATAAATGAGGCCCCCAAGCTAATGCCAGCGAAAATGAGTAAAAAAAAAGAAACCTCGGAAAAGCTTCTTTGCAAAAAAGACAAGCAGATGACTCTAATATACTGTTAGCAAAATGAAATGATGAGACCAAATGAAGAGAAAAATCAAGACAAGACTGCGTTTGTGTTAGAGTGATTCGTATTCATTATGCACTTTATTATGTTTCATTATGTGTGCATGTATAATTCCTTGCATGGCGCTGTTCCCTCGCCGCTTAAAAAGATTGCAAATTGTATGAGTCAACTTTGTTACTCTTCCTCAGGATGGTGAAATGGTGCTCCTTGATGGCGGCTGTGAATATTTCGGTTATGTCAGTGATGTGACCCGAACGTGGCCAGTAAATGGAAAGTAAGTTGATCATCCCAAATAAAAAATAAAAATAAACATTTTGCCGTCGGTGACATTGCATTCTGCCTCCCCCCCCCCAACTCCCTTGTGCCAGATTTAGCGCTCCGCAGGCAGAACTTTACGAAGCCGTCCTGGAGGTCCAGCTCTCCTGTTTATCTCTGTGTTCGCCAGGTGTCAGTCTCGACCATATTTACAGCACCATGCTGGCCATGTTGGCAAGACAGCTCAAGCGTCTTGGCATCGTCAAGTACGTCGGTACCAGCGATGCTGATCTATTAAAGGTCAGGAAGATGTCACTTGTTAAAACTAATTTTCCATTTTAAAATATTCTTTGTTATCCTCTTCCCAGGCTGCAAGGCGGTACTGCCCTCATCATGTTGGACATTACTTGGGCATGGACGTCCATGACACTCCAGAACTGTCCCGCTCACAACCTTTACAGTCTGGAATGACCATCACCATAGAACCAGGTGACAATAGGAACTTCCTAGATTTTCTTTGAGATACCTAACAATTTAACCTACTTTGTGTTAGTTCTATGATTTAAAGTCACGCTTCTATTAAAGCTCTTGAAGTATCTGCTTTCATGTTCTCTCTTATCACAGGGTTGTATATTGGCGAGGAAAATGAGCAGGCCCCAAAGTGTTTCCGCGGCATGGGGATCAGGATCGAGGATGACGTACTGATCCGGGACAAGGGTGGGCCCTTAATTCTATCTGCTGATGCTCCAAAGACCATTGGTGATGTAGAGCGGGCCTGTGCCCAAAGGTAGGGCAGGAGGAGATGATGGTAGGCATTGAATTTTTGGACAGGGAGACTATATTTATATACAAGATATTCAAGCTTTTAACCATGTGAAATCTACTGCATTGTTTTGTCATGTCTTCCCATGAATCCTGCATTGTTGCACACACTTGTCAGAAAACTGCATGGTTGCTATAATTTCATAACTCATTCTAATCTACAGTGATTCACATGAAATGTGTAACGTGAACGTGTTAGGTGCTGCTAGGTAATCAAAATCAAAGGCCTGCAAGGGTAATAAGTGTTTTGCCAGATCTATTTTTTTAAGAAAATGATCTACATGTGTGTTTAAAAATGCTCTGGTGTCTCAAATAAAAAAAGTAGTTATGTTTTTTGTTTTTCCCCGTTGTGTCAAAGTATCAAAATGGATGTTGTGTTGACACTTTTGAACATTTTCTTCTTTTTTTTTTACACTTTTAACTTGACTAATGGCGCTTTATGTTTGAGCGTCGACCGAGCGTTTCCGGAGAATCCCGAACACATTCGAAGACTTCCTCCCACCATCCTCCCCTTCACGCCTAATGTTGCCGTACCTCCATCCCTCCCCCCGCATCAGAGGAGTAGAAACAACAAGCCGCCATTTTGTTTGTGCGGACTGACCGTCCGAGCGGAGGAGATAACCGAGGGAAGGAGTGACTCTGGCGACCGGTGACAGCCGCTCTGACAACCGCCGGCTGGAAAACAACCTGGCCAAATCCCGTCCGTGTTACACAGGGAGAAAAAGACGTCCCCGGGAAAGAGAAGGCGGCCGTGGCGAGGAAGCGGGAGTCGGTGATATATATATTTATATATGAGAAGGAAATACTCTGAAAAAATCCAAGGAAGGGGGTGTTTCGTGGAGCGAAGACGCGGAAGAGGGCTACATATCATAACGCACGGGGGAATTTGCGAAAAAAACAAAAAAAAACGGCTGCAGGAAAACATGAAAAATAATAATGCCTGCGTCGCGGAGGAAGGAAAGAGCCCACATAGACAATTATATAAATAAATTGGTGCCGGGCAGAAGGGAGAGGTGGAAAGAGAGACAAATTTAAAAAGAGGAGAAATTGTTAGGAGCAACGCAAAAGCGGAGCATTCTCCATCACAAAGAGTCAATGAGTTTTTTTAAGCCCCAAGTATTTCATGATCGTGATAGCGACGAGGACCTTTTTGCTTCAGAAATAGCGATCATTTACTTGAGCGAATCAATGTTTGTGACATCTCCGCAGCTCTCCTCCGGCTTCAGTTCCCCCCCCAGGATCTTGTAGTGGACAGGCAAAAACATCACCGAGTGCAGTGAGTGGCAATATAGATTTCTCCGGTTTTGCTTTTAAGCGTTTCTAACGAGAGTTAAACGATGGGAGATGCTCACCTCGCGCACAGATAAATGATCGTCTGTAAAAATCAAACGAGGCTAATTGGATCAATCTGACTGGTCGCTCATCGCCAATTAGCACCTTAGTTACCCTCCGAACTGTGCTAGCCACGAATAAAGTCTGGTTCAGAATCGCTTGCACCGTTTGTGATTTTTGCCAAGTTTCTTTTTGGTGTCGTTGCCCTTCGCCTGCATGCTGCAATAGGCACGATCGCGCCGAGGGGTTGCAAACCAGCAGATGTGCAATATGAGCCCGTTCTTGTGGAACCCAGTGCCTTGCATGATTCAAACACTCAAGTGCACAGATCAATCTCACGCATGACCATTTTAGTTTTCTCTGAGCGGACACTATTCTTATACGTCCTTGTGCAGCATTGTTCCCCTTCTTCGGGAGCAGCACTCCAAACCATTTCGCAACGCACCAGTTGATTGCCTTTTGAGAATTGGGAAATCTTGCCGCGATGTATGTCCAGCTGAGTGAAATTGGAAACGCAACTGAGGATTCACCCAGTGTTGCATGAGGAAAAACCTCGCTGGCAAAAGTGCTTATCGGGATTCCCGTTGGACTCCTCACCGGAGCGTTTCAAGCAGAACTACCGGATTGCTCCGCCACCATGGCGGATAAGACTTAGCAAGCGACGGAGGAAGGATCCTGGGACAATTGTGCGCAGCCCAGGCTACGTGCGCTTGTCAGCGGACCGCACGCCGACTCCACCTTCCCACCTCCTTCTGTTCAAATCTGCGAAGAAACAAACTATCCGCCAGGGGAGGGGGGCTGATCTCTGTACACAGGAATAAACCGAGAAGGAGAGCGGTGGAACAATTCAACATAGCCGTCTTCTCCCCTCCCGTCCCCCAAGCGGTGGGGGGACGATCGGAAGCAATTCGGATTAGAAAGCACAAATAAGGGGAACACGATTGCCCTTTGTGGATCTCGAACTTTTTTTCCTTTTTTGAATTTGTCAAAAATATGGCCGATAATGTCCTGGAGTCCGGCCCGCCTTCAGCCAAGAGGCCAAAGCTGTCCTCTCCAGCGCTCTCCGTGTCTGCAAGTGATGGAAACGGTATGTAGAGATTTCGTATCCATTTTGTTTGCGAGGAGACAATAACTTGAAAGTGTGCGTTTATTACTTTCTCATCTTGCAAACCTTGCAGAGTTGCACGAATTGATCGGACACAGATATAAACAACTTGTTCAGGGTGTGAGTGTGTTTCTTAGTCGATTTTAGGGGAAAGTGTGTTGCTAGAGAGCAAAGGCAAAGTGCAGCTGGCGGCACGATCAACTTTCTCCGAGTGATGTTTTGAAGCGTTAGCATCGGTGCGCTAACTAAGCTAGCGAGTGCGAGATCCACCTCCAAACAATGGGAGAGTAGAAGCACTCCAAATTGCCGTCAAAGTTCACTTTTTGCTTTAAAAGTGAACAAAAACGACGGACGTGACCAGGCGGGGATATGAAAAATATCACAATCGAAAAAAAAAACCGTGAACATACAAAACGCAGTTTATGAAACTGGTTTTTGGAGAAAGTGACGCTACAAGAATGGGCTAGCCGACGAGCTTGTTTTAAAAAAGAACTACTAGAGCCACCGGCCGGCTAGCTAAAAACATTGGCGTAGAATTGATCGATCAGCAGAACCACGCTTTTCCGTTGTAGCAATCACTACTGTTGGTCAAAGCTAGAGTAAATTTGGGATCCCTTAAATGTCCTCGACGTGTATTTTAGCTGCCATTACACTCGGGCTTAAGTGAACAATTGTAACGCAGCTAACCATTGTTCAATACTTGATTGAAGTTATGCGAAGCGTTCAAATCAATCACAAAATGTCGTCTTTTTTTTTAAATATGGCGCCGCGTTCTAAAGGAATTGTCGAGCATTTCCAAATTGTCCCATGTAAGTCGTAAGGCCAAGTGGTTTTCACTTTTGTTTTAGCGACAATGCCCCTTCTGCTTCTCCCTCCATTGTCTGCCAGCGCAGCGACAATGCTCCACTCCTTCCCCAAATAATCGATCGACACTTTTCTAAGCCATTTGCAATCCTCTCAATTTAATTGTGCTTTGAAATATTTTGAAATCAAATTATTCCACTATTTGACACGTAGACGTAATCAACTTTACGTCTGTTTAGACTTACTACGGAATAACTATACTTTTTGGACTTGTGGACCATATTAGCTATAATAATGCATCGATACTAAAACACAAGTTTTTCGCAATTTCAATTGATTGGGATCATTTCTACAACTTTTCTTACTCTTACAAAATAAAGTCACTTTTGCCACAAACTTTCCTCTAGTCTCCTATAAATTACATCTCTAAATAATCTGTACTTTAAAATCAACCGCGGTTTGATTTGCATCGTGAAAATTGAACTGAATTGATTTGGTGATATAATTACTCAAATAATGATTTTGTTTTTAAATACTTTAAATGATTTCAGTTTCTCGCCTGCTCTACTTTTGTGTAAGAGGAGAACCAATTTGTATAAACTTTTTCCTGTGGACTCTCACATTCATTCATTAGTTTTGAGCCACCATTCATAAAATAAAATATATAAGTAAAAATTCTCCTAATTCAATAAGCGATGAGGCAGAGACGGTCCAGAATTTGAAAATAATTAGTAATGAATATAAACATGTTTTCCCAAATGTGAGTCACCTCTATGCCACATGGAATATGAAATATTTATTTGATTGGTTTTCCGTTTAATCAGTCTGTCTTTATTTTACCGGCTTGTAATTTGTGACTTTGTTACTTGTAGATTTTGGTTCACTTTTTGACCTCGAGCACGACCTCCCGGACGAGCTCATCAGCTCCTCGGACCTGGGTCTGACCAATGGAGGAGACATCAACCAACTCCATACAAGTCTCGGAGGCATTGGTTTGGGAAGCCAGGATGCTGCTGCGAAACACAAACAGTTGTCCGAACTTTTGCGTACTGGTGGACCATCGCAGCAGGGTGGCCCCACTTCCAACAGTGCCGGACCAGGGGCTTCCATGGGCATACTGGGAGGTGTCAGCATCTCCCCCGGTGCACCTCAAGGCATGCCCCCTCAAGGCCAGCAGCAACAAACCGGACTAATGCAGCAGGTTGGGATGGTTGGAGGCTGGATGGGTGCCCAGAGAAGCACCAATGGACAGCAACAGCAAGGCTTGATGGCGGGTCACGTGATGAACGGCTCGTCGAGGATGGCTTACCCTGGCGGTGCTGGCATGGGTAACAGCAGTAATCTTCTAGCCGAAACACTACAGCAGCAGCAAGGTCAGCAAATGGGGTCCGGGGGTCAACCAGGGATACGACCGCAGCAACCAGGAGCACTGAACAAGGTAAGGGAACCGAAACATGAATGCCACGTACTTTAGTTCTTGGGAAAATGTTCACATTTCAAGATGTTGGTCGCAAGTCTGTGGTATGTCGGGGATGTGGTTTAGTTTGACTCCCATTGGCCCGTTGACCACTGTGCATCTCAATTTCCCACGGGTTGGAACATAAATCTGGAAATGAAAGTTATCAGAAGAACTTTAGGTGTGACAACAGTCAGCTCCATTTTTTTTTTCTGCAATTTCAATATGTTTAAATGCCGAAGAAACTTTCTGACCTTTGATTTAAAACGAGAATGATTCCCCTATTACTCGAATCCTTCATGGATTAGTTTTCCCATCTTTCCGATATCTGAGTTGTCTCCTCGCCTCCCACAGATGAATATGATTGCCAATGCGGGCCCCTATGGTGGTCCCTATGGTCCGTCTGCTGGCCAAGGGCTGTCTGGAGCAGGGCTGAGCCCACAACTCCAGAATAAAGCCGGAATGGCCAACAACATGGCCGGCCAGTTTAACATGGAAAAGAAGGTGACATCGGGTCAAGGCATGCCTGGAATGGTAAGAAGTATTTTTTTAAATTGATATCCTGGTCCAAGACGTGCATGCTTGATTGATCTGGCGGGCCCTTTTGAATTGTCTCTAAATATGAACAGTTGTTTGCCCCGATGTGTCAACCCTGAGATTGACAGTCGAGTGTGTTACCTCACCTCGAGAAAAGATGCACACTACTCAAACGCTCAGACAATTCGATTAAAGCTGAAAAGTGTATCATGATCCTGTCGGGTCAGAAAAAAAAAAGGGTGAATTTAATTACACTGTCAGGATTCGGTGATGGATTATATGCACGTCTTCATCCATGGAGGATATGCTTTGATTAAATCATTTGTAGTGTGTGAGGTGTTGGGGAGGAGAGGTTGCTTTTCATCAAAGTGAAGAAATGACCTGCTTGTTCTATCTCTTATTTCAAGATGCCTCAGCAGCAGCAACCTCCAGGCATCGCCAGCGTATCAGTCAGTGGAGCAGCAGCAGCAGCAGCGGCGGTGGGAGCGGCTCAGGTTGGACTGGGTGCTGTAGGGGCTGGTCCCTGCACAGCGCCCCCTACAGCAGACCCGGAGAAGCGTAAGCTTATTCAACAGCAGCTAGTCCTCTTGCTCCATGCGCACAAGTGCCAGCGAAGGGAGCAAGCAAACGGGGAAGTGAGGCAGTGCAACCTGCCTCATTGTCGCACCATGAAGAACGTACTTAACCACATGACTCATTGCCAGGCTGGCAAGTCCTGCCAGGGTGAGTTGATTGGAGCCAGTTGATCCTGAATTGTCAACCTTAAACTTTTTTTTTTTTTTTTGTCCTAGTGGCGCACTGTGCCTCATCAAGACAGATCATCTCTCATTGGAAGAATTGCACGCGGCAGGACTGTCCCGTGTGCCTGCCTTTGAAAAACGCTGGAGACAAGAGAAACCAGCAGTGTGAGTAGACGGACAGCACACGTGTATATTTTTGTTTCTCCAATCTCACCTTTTGTCCCCTTTTCATTTTTTTCCCCCCCTTCGCCACAGCTCTTGTCAGTAGTGCAGGACTCGGTTTGGTGAACTCTTTAGGTTCAGGAGTACCGGGTGGGCAGTCCAATAGCCCAAACTTGACCCCGCCCAATCAGATCGACCCCAGCTCTATAGAGAGGGCCTACGCTGCGCTTGGTCTTACCTATCAGGGCAACCAGATGCAACCACAGTCATCCCAACCCCAGAGCAACTTGCCAAACCAGGGGATACAAGGGCAAGCCGGATTGCGCAATCTGAATGTCATGGGTTAGTTCTGTTTATAACATTTTTCACATATTGTGCGACCTTGACTTGCGAGTAAATTGAGTTAACTCAAAGGCAAATTCTTTCAAAATTTCTACCCAGGAGGAAACTCAATGGGAGTGAATGGCGGAGTGCAGAGCCCGAACCACCAAGCGCCCCTGCTGCCAGACGCCATGTTGCAAAACAGTTTAAATGCACAGAGGTAAGGCGACTTGACATCGGCATCTTAAATCAAACCGCTTTTGCTTAATATACCAAATGTTGTCTTTGTTCGATTCCCCTCGGGACTTCACCATAGTTTAATGAATGATGGTGTGGGGAACCTTGGATCCATGCCTACTGCGGCTCCTCCTTCTGCAGCCATGAGGAAGTCTTGGCATGAAGACATCACGCAAGACCTGCGTAACCACCTCGTACACAAACTGTGAGTCTTCAGACCATTTAATCCATTTGTTGTCCATTCATTTTCCCCACCTCTCACTGGGTTGTACTTTTCTTTGGAAACCCACACATTTTCATTTCATATTAGATGATCAAAATATTTTCGACACTATCTGCCTGGTGTCACTTTTAGTTTTATTTTCTTTCAATTTGACTTCATTTTTTTTTTTTATGAACAGCGTACAAGCCATCTTTCCTACTCCTGACCCAGCTGCTCTGAAGGACCGGCGGATGGAAAATTTGGTGGCGTATGCTCGGAAAGTAGAGGGGGACATGTACGAGTCGGCTAACAGTCGGGTAAATACCAACAAACTTGTGTCCAATGAGCAAAACAAAAAAAAATCGTCATCAATTATTATTGATGCATCACTGGGTTGTAACATTCTCACGACTTTTCTCAAGGCGGAGTACTACCACCTCCTGGCAGAGAAGATCTACAAGATCCAAAAGGAGCTTGAGGAAAAGAGGAGGACACGTCTCCAAAAGCAGGCAATGGTCCCGGGGCAACCTAGCTTGGCCTCCTCAGGCTTCCCACAGGGGCCTCTCAGCCTGGGCCAGCCTCCCATGCCCCCTGGGCAACCTCCAAGTAAGGATACATAGCATTTTTACAATCCAATGTTGTTACTGATGTTTTCATCGTGTCAGATGGTCCTCACGCCGATCCATCCATGATTCGACCAGGAGGACCGAATCAGATGGCAAACAGGATGCAGAACCCAGCAGGTGTGTCTCTTCAACTTCCTGTTGAAACATTTCAAAGCATCTATGGACGTTGATGTATAGATGATCAAAAGATGATCTGACTCTAACATGCCAGCATATCTGCTTTTATTTATTTAGGAATGAACCAATTTGGCCAGCTGGGGATGCAGTCAGTGGGTCAAAGGTCGACACCGCCGCACACACTCAGTTCTCCGATGAACCAGGTCGGTATCCTGCATCTAGAATTTCAATGTCACATTTTAAGTAAATTATAAAATACACAAAAAGAAGTAGAGTGACAAATTCGACCTGTTCCATAAGGCAAAAACATAAGATGACATTTTATATTTAACTAAAATTTTCTTGGTGTTGTTTTTAGATGGGTATGGGATCCACAAGGATGGGTCAACCAAATGCCACGCAGTTACAGAACCAGTACCTCCCATCAGGCCAATTTCCCGGCTCCAGTCCTAGTCTTGGTTCTGGTCCTGTTGGTGTGAACCAGCCAGGATCACAAACTGCTGTGCCGCTGGTAAACATTCCTGGCCCCGAGATCATGAGATAGTAAACAAGAGAATCAAAGTCCTGAAATCATCCTGACCCTCTTCATCATCTTTGCAGAACCAGATGTCAACCCCGCCGTCGCTACCAGCCGGCAGCCCTTCAGCTCAGTCTGCTACCCCTGCCCCGGTCTCTGCACCCTCTGGTGGCTCTATGGGGGGGGCCGCCAATGTCTGTGGTGCAGGACCTCTGCCCAACATGCCTCCGTCCTCCACGTCAAATCAGCCCAACGCATTTCCTCACTGCCCACCCATCCGTACAAACTCCCCATCACCAGCGCGCAGCTTAACGCCTCAACCTCATCAGACGACGCCCACGTTACCTCGTTCTCAGACGCCGCAGCCGCAGACCCCGAGTACGCCCCAGCTGCCCCCTCAGAATCAACAGCAAGCGACTCAGCAAGGGCAGGTGGGGGGCTCTGAGAAGGTTCATCAGCTTCCACAGCAGACGCTTGGGGGGTCTACTACCTCAGGCCCCCAGGCAGCTCAGGCTTCTTTGGTGCCTACCCAGAATGCGCATGTGCCACTACAGCTGCCGCCAACGCCAGTGAGTACATTTCTGCCCCCCCTCCATTATTTGTCATCATTAGACCATCTCACCCTTTTTCTTTTTGGTCATTTTCTTTTCAGCAGCTGTCCCCTAAGCTCCCCGTAACAACGGACGGTCAGGTGTCTTCACCAGCCTCGGTCAGCAGCAGCGCTGATCCAAGTTCCCAGCTTGCCCACCAGGACGGTTCCACTCCCATCCAAGAGCATATCAAAATGGAAGTGAAGAAACAGGAGGAAGAAGAGGAAGAATCAGATGAAACCCAAGGAGAGGGCAAGTCTCTGGGCAAGACGGGCAAAGTTGAGCCTGACGAGAAAGCGGAGGAGAAGCATGAGGTAAAACTGTCGAATATATATATATATATTTTTTTAGCCATCGGTTTCTTACAGAGAAGAATAAATCATATCTCTATCCCAGATAAAGAAGGAGAATTTATCAGAAAATGGGTGTGAAGCGGAGGCCATGGATACATCTTCGTCCTCTGCGTCTTCCTCAGTGAAAACTGGGGAAGACAAAAAGCCAGAAGTGAAAAAAGAGCCCAAAGAGCAAGACGAGGCATCTGCAGGCTCCCCAGCCAACACTCAGAGCAAGAAGAAAAGTAAATTTCACAGTTCTTCTTTTCTTCCCCCCACTCTGCTGACAGACAGCAACAATTAATTCCATAAAAAAAAGAGAAATAATTGATTCTTAAATGCATTGTGGATATAGCCGCTGCTCTTTGTTCTCCTTCCAGTCTTTAAGCCAGAGGAGCTCCGTCAGGCTCTGATGCCCACCCTGGAGGCTTTGTACCGGCAGGACCCCGAGTCCCTCCCTTTCCGTCAGCCGGTGGACCCCCAGTTACTGGGAATACCCGTACGTATTCGAACTAGTAACAAAACTAACCTGGTAAGGGACTGCACTGGCTGCCATTTTGCTTCAACTCCTCTAAAAATGTAGTTTTTTTTTTTTGGTCATAATTTTCATCTTCTATCATTCCCCCCCATTGCTATCGAGTGTGTTTTATTGGCATAATTTGACCACAATGCCTTCACGCTTTCATTTCTGTTGCATGTCAAAGGTCAAGAAAACGAGATTTGGCTGTGACAAATATCTACGCCTCTGTAAATCAAAGCAATTACTCTTATGAACATTTGATTAATCCAAGCAAAAATTACGTGATGACTACAGTTACGTCGGAAACTAGTAGTTTTTAGTTGATACAATTTAACATGTTCCGAGCCTCCACTGAAGAAATGGTTTAAAGACAGTCAGCTTTCATAACACATTGGTTGATATGAAAGTCTTTTTTTAACGTTCATAAGCCAATTGCTTTTGTTTATCACATTTGATTCATTTCCCATTTCCAAAGTAGCCTTTCGTCAATCATTTGTGTGTTCCATCGCTTGCTTTCTAGTTCAGTTCCTCACCAGTAGCAGTGCGTTAGTAGGCAGTGTGTAGAGGCGGGGCACTAATTGATCATATTGACATTGTGTGTGTGCCTGAACCTGTCGGAAATTGTTTCATGTGAAATTGAGAAATATTCATTAGCAGGCACGACTGGATGACTTGAAACTGCCTCTCGAGTTCCATTTCAGTATTTCTTTTCAAATTAGTCTAATAGTAAAATTAGGAATGCATATCAATTGTCCAACAGGAACAAAATTTCCAAACGTCTATATTTGCCTCACCTCGGCGCAGTTGGCTTGACTTACCCCCCTTGATTTCACGCTGCTGGCGCTTTTAATCCCGTCCGCCATGTTGCTTAAAAAACGTAAAGCTTTTTGCCGTTTGCTCCGATCGGTCGGTTCTGAGTTTTGCACCCCGTTAACTTTAAGCAGCTGGGGCTCTGAGCCAGCTACTTTTTGAACAGAAGGATGCATGGAAAAAAAAAAAAAAAAAAATCCTTCTTCTGCAACCAACTTTTGCTATCAAGTCCGAATGAGCAGACTCATGGCTCTCAGCTGGTCCCAGTTCCCGACATAGGCATAGATGTATAGTCCAAGGTGCAAAGCGAAGATCTCGAGGGCCGAAGTTGTCATGTCTCTCTGTTTGCACACAAACCTTCTTTTCTGCAGTGCTCAACAACATTGTCCCCCCTGCACCCTCTTCTCTCCCTACTCTGGTCCAACTTCAATGCCCGACGTCGCTGATGATGGCGTTCTCGATCCCCATCTCCCCTCATCTCGGCCTCTTGGACATGCTCTCTCTTCTCACCCTCAATTTCTACCCCCCCTCCCTGATTTTTGAATCCGGACGACGCCTTTTCCGACCCAGGACTACTTTGACATCGTGAAGAACCCCATGGACCTGTCTACAGTCAAGCGGAAACTGGACACGGGGCAGTACCAAGAGCCGTGGCAGTATGTGGAAGATATCTGGCTGATGTTCAACAACGCCTGGTTGTACAACCGCAAGACATCCCGAGTGTACAAGTACTGCTCCAAGCTGGCCGAGGTCTTTGAGACTGAGATCGATCCTGTCATGCAGGGTCTCGGATATTGCTGTGGAAGGAAGGTGAGCAGACACAATTAAAAAAAAAAAATCACCCCAAAAATGTTTATGCACTGATAAATATGGGTGCCAATTTTTTTTTTTTTGTCTTTCTTGCTCTAGTTTGAGTTTTCCCCCCAAACTCTTTGCTGCTATGGAAAACAATTATGCACCATCCAGCGTGATGCTGCTTATTTTAGCTACCAGAACAGGTAAGGGCTGTCTGCTCATCGGACACACCTCCAAATAATATTTTAACAATGGAATTTTAAAACGGCTTTCCACACTACTAGTCAAATCAGCTCAACTTGTTTTTGTATTTTGCACACTAATAATACTTTCTGCCCTTTAGTATTATTGACGTGGTGGTACAATAACAAACGAGTTTTAATTTGGCCTCACCCTTGCCTCCATCTTCATCGTTAACCATTTAGATTTTCATTGTGTTGTCATTCATAAAGTGGGGCTCCTGATTGGTTGGTTACTAATTTGGCTTAGCATTTGTCAATAGTTGACCACTTGAATGAAGCAGCGGGGGCGGTAATTTTGCTCACCTGCCCGAGAGAGGGTTCCCACTTTATAAATAAACAAAGGATGATGGGTCTTTTTGTTGCTCAAGCGGAATATTTCTTCTCATCCACCCTCATGTTTTGGAGACTGAGCCCTCATGTTGCTGTAAAGTTGTTGTTTATCACTGAACGTCTGACGCTAATCTTTGCTTTGCCTTGGCTCTCTGTCCTCTGTTGGTTGTTGTCCACACTGTTCCTTCACCCCCCCTCCTCCTCCTCCCCAAAACGTCATTGTCCCTTTCTGTAACGATTTATTCCACGTCTTTTTTTTTTTTTAAATATTCATTTTGACCCCCTCCTCCCCTTCTCTCTCTCCCTCCCTTTTTTTAACGCTTGTGATGTCTGCATTGGCCTGCTTTGGTGTGACCAATCATCCACTCCAAAATTTACGCTCAAACTCAAAACCCCTGCCCACACAACCCTTCTGCATCACGATTGGCTGCTGGCGACGACCTTCCTTGCCCTCTGCCTCCTCCTGTGTGTACGCCCCCCGGCCTGCCCCGCCCTGCCCTGATTGGCGGCTGCTTCTCCGCGCCCTCTCTGTGATTGGCTGTGCTGATGGCGAACGGTGTAGTTCACCAAAATATGGGCTTCTTGCTGACAGGTACCACTTCTGTGAGAAGTGTTTCAACGAAATCCAGGGCGAGAGCGTCTCCCTGGGCGATGACCCTTCGCAGCCTCAAACGTGAGTTTCTCTCCTCAATTGTTTTTTTGTGAGGAACTTTGAATATTTGCTCAAGATGATTCTCACCGTCGGGTTTTCTGGTCTCTCCGGCAGGTCCATCAACAAAGACCAATTCCAGCGAAAAAAGAACGACACTCTTGATCCTGAGTTGTAAGTCCCTGTGTAACCTTTTAGAATTTCTGCAGATTTTTCATTCTATTCATAATAAATATTTCATAGCTAGTGGTAAAAAAGGATGAATTTTCATGGCGCTCCTAACTGATGCTATATTGTCCTCCATCTTTGCTCAGGCTTGTGGAATGTGGCGACTGCGGTCGTAAAATGCACCAGATCTGTGTTCTGCATCATGAAACCATTTGGCCCTCAGGGTGAGCAAATCTTATTTACGTGAATAATTAAATAACCCCGATTCTTGGATTTTGCATTTGTAAAACATTTTTTTTTTTTACCTCCTTCAATACAGCTTTGTCTGTAACAACTGTCTGAAGATGGCCAATAAGACACGGAAAGAGAACAAATATGCAGCTAAAAGTAAGGTTGAGAGAATTTCTAGTTGGAGAGAATTTGATCTAAATGAAAGTGCCGTTGTTTTCCAGGGCTTCCTCAGACCAAGCTGGGGAGCTTTCTGGAGTCGCGAGTGAACGATTACATCAAACGACAGAATTACATCGAGGCTGGCGAGGTCACCATTCGAGTGGTCCATGTCTCCGACAAGGTGGTTGAGGTCAAACCGGGCATGAAGTCCAGGTAGGATTGCACAAATGAACCCAGCTAGTCCCGTTGAGAGTTGTGTGAGAGAAAGCCAATGTAGAGAAAAAAAATAATGTTTTGCTCATCTTGGTCCCATTTTATTTTCATTTCCCAGGTTTGTGGACAGTGGAGAAATGTCCGAGTCCTTCCCATACCGGATGAAAGCCTTATTTGCATTTGAGGACATTGACGGAGCAGATGTGTGTTTTTTTGGAATGCACGTTCAAGAGTACGGCTCTGACTGCCCGCCCCCCAACCAGAGACGGGTGTATATCTCGTACCTGGACAGCGTTCACTTCTTCAAACCTCGACATCTCAGGACCCATGTCTATCATGAAATCTTACTTGGTTACCTGGAGTATGCGAAAAGGCTCGGGTAAGTCCAAACTGGATTCATTCAAGCATATTCTCAATGAGTAAATGTTCTCATGTCTTGCTTTAGGTACACAACAGGTCATATCTGGGCGTGTCCTCCAAGTGAGGGCGACGATTACATTTTCCATTGCCACCCGCCGGATCAGAAGATCCCCAAGCCCAAAAGGCTACAAGAGTGGTACAAGAGAATGCTGGACAAGGCGGTGTCTGAGCGCATAGTCCATGATTACAAGGTAAGACTTTTTATCTATCAATCTCAGTTACGATGAGCCCAAATGAAAAGATTAAATATGACAATTCCCCCCCCCCCCCCCCCCTCCCCCAGGATATCTTCAAACAGGCCACAGAGGACCGCCTGACCAGCGCGAAGGAGCTTCCGTACTTTGAGGGAGACTTCTGGCCCAACGTCCTGGAGGAGAGCATCAAGGAGCTGGAGCAGGAAGAGGAGGAGAGGAAGAGGGAGGAAAACAGTACCTGCAACGAGAGTACTGATGTAAGCGTAGGTCACGTGACGCAGCCAACACGTTTGTTTCCGACGAATGGCAATGATGGACTCGAATGTTCCCTAGGCCACGAAAGGAGACAGCAAAAATGCCAAAAAGAAGAACAATAAAAAGACCAGCAAGAACAAGAGCAGCATGAGCCGAGCCAACAAGAAGAAGCCGGGAATGCCCAACGTGTCCAATGACTTGTCCCAAAAACTCTATGCCACCATGGAGAAACATAAAGAGGTTTGCGCTACTGAATAATTTTTTCGTCTTGAATCCCTTTCGATCATTTTTCCTCTTTTAATTCTTTAGGTCTTCTTTGTCATCCGGCTCATCGCTGGCCCTACTGCCAACTCACTGCCCCCCATCAGTGACCCTGACTCCCTGATGGCCTGTGACCTAATGGATGGCCGTGACGCTTTCCTAACGTTGGCCAGGGACAAGCATCTGGAGTTCAGCTCTCTCAGGCGCTCCATGTGGAGTTCCATGTGTATGTTGGTGGAGCTCCATAACCAGAGCCAGGACCGGTTTGTCTACACTTGCAATGAGTGTAAGCACCACGTGGAGACGCGCTTCCATTGCACTGTTTGCGAGGTAAGAATTGTCATCATTCATGATTTGTATTCTTTATTCGATCCTTCTGAAATTCTGCTCATCACCATACTCTTCTCCATGTCTTCTTCAGGACTACGACTTGTGCATCACCTGCTATAACGCTAAAGGCCACGAGCACAAAATGGACAAGTTGGGACTTGGGCTGGATGACGACAGCAACAACCAAGCGGCGGCGTCCACCCAGAGTCCAGGAGACTCTCGGCGTCTGAGCATCCAGCGGTGCATCCAGTCGCTGGTCCACGCGTGCCAGTGCCGCAACGCCAACTGCTCGCTGCCGTCGTGCCAGAAGATGAAGCGTGTTGTTCAGCACACCAAAAGCTGCAAGCGCAAGACCAACGGCGGCTGTCCCATTTGCAAGCAGCTCATCGCTTTGTGCTGCTACCATGCCAAACACTGCCAGGAGAACAAATGTCCCGTTCCCTTCTGCCTCAACATAAAGCAAAAGCTCCGTCAGCAGCAACTCCAGCACCGGCTGCAACAGGCGCAGATGTTAAGACGGAGGATGGCCAGCATGCAGAGGGTGGGACAAGCCGCTGGGGCTCAACCAGGAGGGCCCGTTATGGGACTGCCGTCACCGGGCACGAATGGCATCACTGCGCCCAGCACGCCGACATCTGTGGGGACTCAACCTCCAACTCCTCAGACGCCGACTCAGACCATGCCCACCGCTCCGCAACAAGGATTGGGTCCAGGCCCCGGAGGTCAGCAAGTTCCTCAACCGAGTGGCATGCCTCTGCAGCAGCAACAGCTTCACCACCAGTTTCAGCAGATGCCAGGTGGAGGCAATGGGGGCATAATGAGCTCCCCTCAACATCAGCACCAGATGCTCTCGCAGGTCCAGCAGCAGCAGCAGCAGCAAGGTGGAGGAGGAAGCAACCATCAGGAACTCCACCAGCACTCCAACAACATGCCTGTGTTTGCTAGCAGGGCCCCAGGTTCTTCTCCCCTCCACCATTCCCAAGGGAAACCGGTTCTGGGATCTGCGACACCGCCTCGGCAACAACCCGGTTGCCCCGTCATGGTCGGGAATGTCGGGGCTCAACCTCTCAATCAGCTCCAAGGCCAGCCCGCTCTTCCACAGCAGCAGCAGCCTTCCGGCCCTCCGCCGGCCGCGGTCGAGATCGCATTGAAGATCCAGAGGGTCGCCGACGCCCAGAGGAAGATGGCTCTGCAGAGACAAGTGGCCGCGGGCCTGCTGCCTCCTCACCCCCACCAAGGGCAACAGATGGCTGTGGGACACCCAGGGCCTGGAGGGGCAGGAGGACCCCAGGTCATGCCACCTCAAAGCCAAGCCGCAATGCAGTCAGCTCGAGCCCACATGGAGCAGCAGCAGCAGCAGCAGCAGAGCGCTTCGGCTGGGATGATGGTTGGCACCGGTGGGCCCATGCTACAACATCAGCAGCAACAGCAAGGCAACGTTCCGCAGGGCCAGATCCCAGCTCAGGTTCAACTTCAGCAGCAGAGGATGGGCACTCCACTTCAAAACCCACAGCAGCAGCAACAACAATGGACAGGCCAGGGGATGCCACCCCAGCAGAGGCAGGCTCTGATGAACCAGATGGGGCATCAGGTTTTGATGGTAGCGCAGCAGCAGCAACAGCAGCAGCAACAACAACAGCAGCAGCAACAATTGCAGCAGCAGCAACTACAGCAGCAGCAGCAGCAGCAGCAGCAACAACAGCAACAACAACAACAGCAACAACAACAACAACAACAGCAGCAAGCTCAGAGCTCTACTGCCATGATGAATATGACGCAACAACAACAACAGCAGCAGGCGCAGCAGCAGCAGCAGCAAGGTGCCGCTGGAGCGATGCTCGCAGGAGCTGGGCCAGGAGCTGGCGCGGGTGGCAACATCACCCAGGCCGCCCTGCAGGATCTTTTACGCACTCTCCGCTCGCCCAGCTCGCCACTCCAGCAGCAACAAGTCCTCAACATCCTGCGCTCCAACCCTCAACTCATGGCTGCTTTTATCAAACAGAGGGCCTCGAAGTACAAAGGGGGCCCGGGAGGTCCCGGACCTACCGGGGGTCCTGTCGCTAATGTGATGGCGGGAGGGGGGCCGCAGGCGAACATGAATGCGACGGGCCAATCGGCGATGCATATGGGGGGCCAAGGAGGGGCCAATATGGCTACTATGGCTCAGCTACAGCAGCAGCAGCAGCAACAGCAAATTCAACAACAGCAGCAAATTCAACAACAGCAGCAAATTCAACAACAGCAGCAAATTCAACAACAACAGCAGCAAATTCAACAACAACAACAGCAAATTCAACAACAACAGCAAATCCAACAACAACAGCAAATTCAACAGCAGCAGCAGCAGCAGCAGCAGAGACCAGTCCTTGGTGGTCTGCAGCAGCAGCAGCAAATTGCAGCTCTCCAGCAGCAACAAGCTGCCGGAAGAGGTCTGCAGGGCCAGGGGCCACAAATGGCCAATCTGAACAATCCCCAATTTCGAGAGCTGCTCATGAGGAGACATCTTCAACAACAACAACAACTGCAGCAACAACAACAACAGCAGCAGCAGCAACAACAACAACAACAGCAGCAACAACAACAACAGCAGCAGCAGCAACCGCATCAACATCAACAGCAGATGGGGCTCAATCACGCTCAGTTTCAGCAGCCCCAGCCCCCACCGGGCCAGGGTTACATGGGCCAGCCTGGGATGCAGCCCCCAGTGGGACAGGGCCCCTCGGGAGGTCCTCAGCAGCCCGGAGGTCCCCCTAGCCAGCAGAGTCCGGGGTACCCCAGCTCGGCCCAGCAACAAGTCGCAGCTGCACTGCAGCAGCGGCTACAGCACCACCACCTCCAGATACAGCAGCAGAACGCCGTGACGGGCTTGCCCGGTGGCGATTCGGGGCCCGGTGGCGGCGTGGGACCCCCGCAGCCGCCCCAGGGTCCTCAGACGGCTCAAAACGGCCCCTCGTCCTCTCAGGCCCTCCTTCAGCAGGCCCTCCACCAGAGGCTGCTGCAACAACAGCAGCAACATCTCGGCACCGGGGGCTCGCCGGCGCAGCACAGCAATCCCATGAGCCCCCAGCAGCCCCCCCAGATGGCCCAGTCCCCCCACCCTCACCTGCAGGGTCAGACGCTGGCCAACCAGGTGCGCTCTCCCCAGCCGTCACCCAGACCCCAGTCGCAGCCACCGCACTCCAGCCCATCGCCGCGCATGCAGCCGCAGCCGTCCCCTCATCACATATCACCCCAGATGCAGACGGGCTCCCCTCACCCGGCCCACCTGAACCAGCACCACCCAGGCATGGTGGTCCCCCAGCAGCAGCCTTCGTCCCAGCAGCAGCAGCAGCAGCAGCAACAGAACTCTATGGAACAATTTGGCTCGGAGCAGAGTGCCATGTTATCTCAGCTGAGTGGGATGGCGGCTCTACATGGGCAGGGGGGCAACAGTCAGGACCCACTGGGCCAGAACATCAATCACAACCCTTTAGACATCATGTAGGAATTCTACTTCATGTGTCATGTCGAGCTTTGGAAAAGAAAAACAAAGCTCTGATCCTTCGCACAAACTGCACTCATCCAGGACAGTGTTATCTATCTATCTCTTTTTTTTTTTCTTTTTTTTTTAACTTAGCCTTTCTTTTCTTTTTTTTTTTTTTATATACACGTATAATTAAATGTTATTTAAAACGTTTTCAATACAGATGCATTGAGCTGAACTTCCTATGGGAGATGAACAATAAATCAAGCAGTCATTAAATAAATTAGAGTAAATGAATTGTAAGTTATTGCTGTTTAATATATTTTTTGCCAATTGTGGATAAAGGGGGGGGCGGATGTGCCGCACCCCCGCGTCTTGCAGAATACAGTGCGTGAAAGGTAATATTTTTGGAGGGTTAAGGGGGAAATGCCTTTTTAAGAAATGTTTTTAAGTATTCAAGAATTAGAGGAAGTGATATAATGCAAATAATCTTTTTTTTTTCCTTTTTTTAATTATTCGATTGTTTACCACCATTCAGTCTGTTTATTTTGCAGAGTGAAATTTGTATTATTTTTATTATTATTATTCATGTCAATCCAAACATGATGCATATCTTCTTTTTTTTTAATGTTTGGCTTTGCTTTATTTATTGTCTTCTTTTGTGGTGGGGGCGTGATGTACCTTGAGACTGCGCCGCATTTCCTATAGAAATCTATTTTTGTTATTGAAGGGGGTTAACGGATCTTTTTTTTTTCTTTTCACTTTTCATGTATTTAGTTGTATGTGCGAAAAAAATTCAGATGTCAGTGTTTTCTTGCAGTTTGTCAACAGTCTGCTGCTGTGAGTTTGACAAGTCGAGAGGACACGTTGTAACGGACATCCGCCATGCTGGAAGGGAACGTTCCCTCGCAAACATGCAGGCCCTCTCCCTCGAATGTGTGCGCGCTCCCTCCTTAAAAGACACTCAGCGTGGGAGACTTGGGGAGGGGGGCTGCATACCTGTGTGCCTGTAATCTATCGAGTACATCGGCTGGGATGCGAAACGTGAGCGTGATGGGCTCTTTGTATTTTTCTTTTTTTTTTGTTGTTGTTTCTTACAATTCTCCAGTTGGAGTCAAAAGGAGAATATCGATCCAAATGAACTGCGTTGCACAGAAAAGAGGAGAATGCAGGAGATATGAACAGTCATTCTCCATCTTTCTGCCTCGTCCCAGTTGCTGCTTCCCTTGGACTCCCCCCCCCCCCCCTCCTCCTCCTCCTCCTCCCCCCTCCCCTTCCCCAATTGCCTCTGCCAGGGGGAGAGTTGCTCTTTCCCAAAGTCCATCCTCTATCTTTCTGCTAAGAACTTTGGGAGTTTATTTAATATTTTTTACTGTACAAAGGAAAAACTGTGGACTCAAATACTGTTTTTATAATAAAATGAAAATGAACATTAGTGATGTAATTTGTGTATACTTATTTCATCAAAATATAGGTCATCAGCTTTAGTATTTGTTTTTCTCATGTCACTTTATTCATTTAATTCATAATATATTACATAAAAATGACAAAAAAGACTTAGGTTGAAAAGGATATCAGTTTATTCATATAAGAAAATACAAAGAATTGTGCATTTTTACAATCATCCCCAAAACAGTGATGTAACATATCCAGAACTGTTTGTCTCACCATCCAAAACGAGACACCAGCTTGCTCTGATCATCCAGATCTTTCTGAACTTTCTTCCTCATGTAGAAGATGGGGCAGTCACGGCTGAGGAGCACAACGTGACGCTTGAGTTAACAAACGACCCAAGCGGCGCTCGCGCGTACCACAACGCACCTGGTGCAGAGGACTTCTTCATGAAGGGAGCCTTGGCAGCGCTGACACTGAGTCCACAGTCTGGAAAAACGCTCCTCCAGGGTGTTTAAATGGAAAATCTGCAAGTTTGAACCCAATTCATGAAAACTGAACACATGAGTGAGTTGGGCTGTGCTGACCAACCTCTTTCTGGTACAGTTCCGACTCCTTCCTCTTACAAAAATCGCACACAGCAGCTGCAAAAGAGACAAGAGGTAACTAAGCGCTACACCATTGTGCCATATAAAGCTCCTCGAGATAAGTCTAATGCACGCACTGTCAGTTTTCAGGACAGCCTTGCAGCCAATGCAAGTGCTCCTCTTCTGCGCGAACGCCATCAGGCCGCCCACCTTCGACGTCAACACTGTCTTACAGCGCGTGTGGTCGCCCTCTGGAATAAACGTAAGTGATCTTTTTCATTCAACTGAGCAGCATCTAAATAGTACACAAAAAAAAAGGCGAGAAAAATCACTGACTGAGGAGGACGCTCTCTGCTTTGGTCTCTCCCAAAATGGGCTCAAATATTCTCAGCAAGGGCTTGGATAGTTGTTGGTCCAGGTAGTGTTGTGTGTCAATGGGGATGTTGTTTTCCAGTACATAGATGGGGTCCTAGCATAAAAAAAGAAAATGTCACCAGCGTAAATACAGAGCAAGTATGAGGGAACATTTTTTACTGGGGGGGACAAACCTCTGACTTCATGTATGCTGCGGCTCCTTTGGCAGCCTTGATGATGACGTAAGGAACTCGGTCTCCCAGGTTAGGGGCGCTTCCTGCGTCTCGCTTCTTCATTCTGACAATTATGCACAAATTGACTTTTTTTTATTGATTGGATGTAAATAGTTAGGAGCAAAACGCTAGTCAATAGCAAATTTGAATCAGAGATGATGTGTCTATATTTTACAAGGAGTATATTATTCACTATATAATATAATAATAATTGGTGTCCCTGGAGCCCTTTGCATTTTAAGGAAAGCATATTGGGGGGGAAAAAAAAAGCAAAACACACCTCTCAGCTAGCTCCACATGCGCCTGCTTGCCAGCGTACTCCTGCGCCGTTCGGGTCAGCTCCTTGGTGATGACCAGCTGGCTTATGTCGATGCGGTTGCACAGCAGGTCAGAGATCACCTCTTTGGCATGCGTCACTGCACCCTGGGGATCCCTAAAGACATAACACCACTGTTAACACTTGCCTATTCATTTACAAACAAAAAAATTATTATTTCCTCAGGAGGTGTCAGTGTTTTAGGGCAGTGGTCCCCAACCACTGGGCCGCGGACCGGTACCGGGCCGCTAAGCTGCACAGAATTTTTTATTTTATTGACGATCAACTAATTCACGTGAGATGGTACCCCAGTCAAGCCTGCAAAGCTAGCAAAAATGAGTAAAAAATTATTTTGAAAAATGTTTTAAACAAATGGGCGTTTCTCTCCCAATTACATCCGTCGGTGCACCTGTGTCTCTTGACAGGTTAATTCCGGTCGAGACGCTCGTCACGGTCACGTGACGTCACGCCGGTCGAGCCCGCGAAGCAAGCAAAAATGAGCAAGAGCAGAGATGTTTGGAAAGCTTCTTCGGAAAGGTGGAAAAAAGCCCAAGAAGAAGAAGCTACGACTTCTAAGAAAAGCTGCATTTTCTGGAGTCCTACTTAAAATATGGATTTATAGGTGACTGACGAGCCAAGCCCACTCTGCAAATGTGGCGGGGACAAGCTAGCTAACGAGGCATTGAAGCCTTCCAAACTGCTTCGGCACATGGAGACCAAGCATCCTGCATTCGAAGACAAACCACTTCGGGTGTCATTGTCTTCAATTACGCCTAGATGGGACCGGCTCGTTTCTGACAAACAAGCTCAGTGCTCCCACTAATTCAACGTCATGGTGAGTTTGACTTTTATGTGGTTTATACTATGGCATTTTATTTCATCGTATTGATATATATTTATTATAAATGTATTATTTATTAAAATAGTCCGTGGCGCAAAAAAGTTGGGGACCACTGTTAGGGAGCACACCTGTCTATGAGGATTTTCTGCAGGCAAGTGTTAATAAGGTTGGCCACAAGGGGGCAGTTGTCTCTACGGACTGTTTCAATGCCTTTGCAATCCATCTTGTCGTGAACATCTGCTTTGGAGGAGAAATAGAGGCCGGCGTAGCGCTTCTTGTTGATCAGCAAGTAGGGGAAGTACACCTGGAGAGATTATCAATAACACTTCATTTCAAGACCACAACTGTTTTGGTCCAAACTTGGAATGGAATGAAAAGATGGGCCTCAAGAATCTATTCCAGCACACGAGGGAGCAAAATCATTGATAGTTTACCTTCTCAAATTCCAATTTGATGGGGGCAACGAAATGGGAAGACACCCATTCTGCAGCCTCTCTCCCGACGTTCATGGCCTCCTGCACCGTGGCGACACCGAGCTTCACCATGACAGAGTCCGTATCTCCATAGATGACCTTTGAAGTAGAAAATGTCAAATTCGACAAGATCATCTGACAGTGGAAATCAAAGTGTAGGAAATTAGCGGATCCAAATGTTCCTCACCTTGGCATCGCCTTGGTAACCATTGGAAATGGTGTACTTGGACTCCACCAACTGTTTGGTTTCCTCAATCATCTGTCTTCCAAACCCTGTCACACTCTACATGTGGAAAAAAAACAACAACTTTCATTTCCTCTTTTAGTCAACATTAAAGTTTGGCGTGAGGCAGTAAAGTGACTTTCTAAGCGCTGGTTTAGTCAGAATCCAAAACAGGATATTAATGTTACTAGCTAATAAGTTCCATATTTAATTTTCAAAAGCCATTCCAGTGAAGTTTTCTTTTGTCCCTACTCATTGCTTTGCTAAAACAGACATATTGTTATTATTATTTTCCCATTCCTTGCCTCCACTTAATCTTTGCTCATTGTGACCACATGCTTCGACAACATTTGAAGAATATAATTGTGACTAACGCTCAGGGACTACTTTCCACACTTACCTGGGAGATCTCCAGGCAGGGCAGCTTGCCCACCTGAGCCCCCGTGAATCCATAGACCGAGTTTGCACTGATTTTGAGGGCCAGCTGCCGACCATCCAGCACCTGCTTCTTAAAAGGGTCCGTTTCTTTCTTCAGCTCTGCTTTAGCCCTATGGACAGACAGAGCAGGAATCAGGATGGCAGGTTTTGTTTTACATTTATGCCCCAAGAGTCCAAAATCAAACCTCTTTCTGGCTGACAGCAAGTGCTCCAGAATCTCGGGCAGTAGGCCTTTCCTCACAGAACTCTTCACAAAGTGATCACCAGTGGGTGTCTTGATGAAGTCTGCTGGTGACAACCTAAAATTTCCAAAACCGCCAATGAGTCTTCATCTGCATCATACTATTTCTGGAGGACTTTTTTTTTTTTAACAAACCCACCCCAATTTATCAGCGGCACCTTTCTGCAGCAAGGTGGTGTAGCACAGATTGTGAGCCATCATGATGGACGGATACAAGGAGGAAAAATCCAAGGTGGCGATGGGAACGCTGTAATAGCTGAATAACAGCCGGCCGGCAAATACAGAATCAAACGAGTGCGCTTGAAACGACACCAGTAGTGGCGAGCGACGTACCCTTTCTCTGGCTCAATAACAGTTGCTCCAGTGTAATCTTCTCCTCCCTGTGGCTTCACCACGGGCATCACCAGGTTCTGCTTGGCGGCCTAAACACAAATATACCGATTAGACGGGGATGACTTCATGATTCTGCAGATAAATGCATCTCTCACATGTCGCAGTAGCTGCGAGACAACTTTGATCTGCTGGCCTCTGGACAGCAGGTAGGTCAGAGGCACTCCGGTCACTCTGGCCATTTCCATGTAATTGATCACGCACATCAGCTTCTGAAGTAACCGCAGCGGCAGATAGGCGTCTTTCAGGCAATACACGGCCAAACGTCGCCGGGTCTGTTCGTTGCCGTTCTGAGGCGGGTTGGAAACATTTCGAGTGAGCATAATTGTTCGACGTGGTTGACAGATTAAAAGTGTGTGTTACCTGGAGATCGGTGATGATGGAGTGCTGCACATCCTCCTTCTGTTCTTGCAGAAAGTGGAAACTCACAGCGTTCAGTGTGTAGGAGCGCAGTTTGTAGTCCCTGAGAAGAACCTGACAAACAAACGGAACAGTGAGAGTCCAATTTATTTATTTTTTTAATTAATGGACTGACAGCAGAGAACGCTCCGTGCTGACCTGCAGCAGATCAAACTGAACTCGGCCCTCCATGTTGATGATCTTGTTCTCTCTGCGGCCCATCTGTTTGCTCTGGAAGTTGAGGTCTCGCAACACCGACTTGCTCCTTCTCACACGGCCCAAATATGGAAACAGATCGACCTGCTCAACCAAAGAGGCCATTAGAAAACGCTGAAGTATTCATGAAGACTAAATGATGCGTCAAACCTTTAAAGTAGCAGCTCTGTTCAACAAGTAAGGGAAATCAAAGTTTTGGATGTTGTAGCCGGTGACGATGTCTGCGTCGACTGTTCGGAGGAATTCAGCCCAGCTCTGCTCGGACACAAAAATATCACATCGAGACAATCGAAAGAAAAAAAATGAAATGTTGCGTAACGATGCCGGTGTTTACCTGCAGAAGCTGCTTCTCTTGAGTGAAGCACAAAATCTGAGAGCCCACAATGCTGGAGCAGGACTGCAGCGTGAAGACCGTACGGATGAAGGGCTCCGTCTCGCCCTGACGCTGCACCATGGACGCAATCTGAATCACCGGGTCTTTGTCAGCTTCTGGGAAGATCCCTGTGGGAATGAACGGAAAAAGAATTATGCAAAATTATTGAAACAAATAGCCTATATAACTGACAGATAATTTTTTATTTTTTTTTTTACAAATAATTACACGTGCCTTTTCTTCCAGCGCATTCAATGTCGAAGCTGAGGACTCGGAGCGGCGCGATCCTTTGCCACTCCCCTTCTGCTGGGTGACTTATCAGGTCAGTCCACGCCACATCCACCTCGTACTGACACAAGGATTCCTAAAATAAAGCCCAAAATTAAATTAGCCGATCACAGCCATCTCAAAAAGCCCCTACCTTGCCCGGCTGCTTGGAATCCATGTCCACTGCACTTTTTTCCTCGCGGACTCTGTATCGGCCTTTGGGAAGTTCGATCCAGCAGCATCCGACCACATCGCAGTCCACCATGAATCTGGCAACACAAAATACTCATGAGGATTATGCATTCGAATAAATCATTGTTTACACCGGGGCACTGTGCTGTCCCAATGTAAACAAACGTAACGTAAAACCACACCTTATTTCAAAATCGATGTTGGCCTCAAAGGATTGGAAACACTGGATGGGGAAAGGTCCAAACTTCAAGCCCTGTTCCAGCAATCGCTTGGCGGGGGCGATGAGACGAGGCATGGCCATGGTTATCCGCAAGAAATCCACGCTTTTGCTGCCGTGGTAACCGTACATATCTGGCGAGAGCGATCACAAGAATGAAGGCTGACGGTCGTTACAAAATTCATCTATTTGGGTTCGCCATGATCAAATTAATCTGCTTGCTCTTCACATCCTCACTTTCTTTGCGGGTGATGTCCACAGCCAGCACGGTGACCGAGATGTTGTCTTTGTTGGAGCGCATGTCCTTCAACACGGCGCTGTTGAGTTCTCGTTTGAAGTCGCCCAAGTAATTTGGTGTGAACCCTTTGCATAAGGAGCAGAGGGGACATTTTAGAATGGCTTGCATTCACCGACATGCACACGGTAAAAAAAAAAAAAAAAAGGGATTCACCATTCGGGGCCGGGACGTAGAAGTAAGGTGCAAACCCGTGAACGTGACAACACACGCTGTTTCCACTGTCCGTCACTCCAAACATTCGAATGATGGGGACTCTTCCAAATGACTGACCGGGCATGCCTTTTATGGTCGTTCCTGAAAACAAAAAACACTCTTAGATTTACAGCGCACCCTCACGGAATAAAATGGTTAAGTGTACCTAAATAATGGTCCAGATCAATCTGTTGAAACACCAAAGAATCAGAGGATGGGTCGAGCGAAGGAGCATGAGGTCTATGCCAGCGAGGATTAAGGTCTGTCGAAAAAAGGTCACCTGCCACACAAAAACGGTTAGGGCGGTTAATTCAACAACATACCGAATTAAACTTTCAATTCCGACGCTTCCTACATACCAACGGGGATAACGTCATGCCCGGCATCCCCCTCCAACTCCTCTGAATCCATGTCCACATCATCAAACATGGCTAATTCCTCCTCAAAGTGCGAGGGACTGTCCTCCTGTTCGCTGGCCATCTTGTTGCGTTTGGCTTGGGAAATGCCACCCGTGAAAGGTCCACCATTGCGCTTTTTATATTCCATGACTACAACTGAGAAACAAAAACACACTTATCTCAACACTGGCTTGGTCGTCAAGGTTAACAAAATGCTATTCCAATGAAATATGAATAGTTATTTTATTCATAGCAGACTTTAAAAACATCAGAGTTATTGATTACATGGCAGTGCATTTCAAACATTATGCATACCTATGTGTATTCTTCCAAACATTGATGAAGAGTTTAAGGGTTGTTTATTATCAAGGTATTAATTTGCCACATAATCTGGCAAAAATCAAAATGTAATGAAAGACCACTAACACATGATCTGTTGATTCATAAGCTCCTCAATGGACGAGCAGTACAGAACCCGTGGTTAAATCATTTGTCAGTTTATTGCTGTTACATTCTTCTAATCAATAGTTCAATTGATGTTACCATAAAATGTTGATCAACGGAAGCTATTCGTGCGTTGCATGTTTCAGTTCGAAATTACAACAGTGTGCTACAGTGATAAGCTAAGTGACAATCGCATCAGTATTGCTCGATCGCTGATTTGATTTACATTTACAAACGTTTCGGTGGTAATGAAGAGATCGGCCGTGTTTCTGACAGAATGTAGTAGAAATGATGAAAGTTAGCTTACTTTTTTTTCCCCAAAGACGGCCTGATCTGACAACGACTCCCGCCACTCTTTAATTTCGCGCAGAAAGCGCGCAAGACCACTTCCGGTTACTGGCCCGTCCCATTCAGCGAACGAAAAGGAAATTGCGTCATAAGTAGGCGGGGTCTCGAGTTCGACAATATAATTTCTGTGAAGCACACAGCACAGTACAGTAAGTACCCCCTAAAACTCTAACCCACTTGTAAATTCCGATTAAATATTTTCAATTTTTTAAATGTGTTTAACGTGGTTAGGTAATCTTCTTCCCTCTTGCTGTCGAACTCTCAAACGCAAACCACAGCCGACAGCGCCGCCTAGCAGCACTTTCTCAATCGTCTCTGCTAAACCGGAAGTCAATATAGGCTCTGTCGAGCCAACATCCGCAAACAAAGAGGCAACATGGTGCTGGAAAAGAAGAGCTCGGCTCGCGTGGAGGCAGGCCAGCGGAGGGTTCTTGATGATGCCACCCGACTAAGGAGGCTGAGTCGGCAACTCGAGGCTTTGGAGAAAGACAACTTCCAGGACGATCCCCTGAGTTCGCTACCCCCGGCAGGTTTGACCGCTCGGCTACCCGCCTTCAGTGAAACAGAGGAACCCGAGAAGAAGAAGAGGAAGACGCGAGGCGACCACTTCAAGATGCGCTTCAGGAAAAACTTCACGGCGCTTCTCGAGGAGGAGAATTTGGCGGATAAACCTGAGCCCAATTACCTCTCGGCGCTGGCTCCTCCCTCGTCGCTTCCACCACGCCATTTCTGCTGTGTGTGCGGCTTCCCGTCAAACTACACTTGCACGACCTGCGGGGGGCGCTATTGCTGCGTCAAGTGCTTGACGACACACCGTGAAACCAGATGTCTCAAGTGGACGCTGTGACGGACGCTACCTGGTTGCCGTGGCAACACAGTCATTCACGTTGTCAAGAGGAAAGCAACAATTCCCCACTTACTTGCTAATTCATATCTTCCCTCACTTTTTTGGGGAGGCTGGACTCAAGGAAGTACATTTCAATGCAGCTCAGCTGATATGCTTTGTGTTATTTCCAATTACTGTAAAAAATTATCTTGAGCCATAATCGTGTGTTGAGTGATTATTTCTTCCTGAGTTCCCAGAAAAAAATCATGGCCAATAATCATAATGGAAAATCTATATTTGTATTGTCAATTTTATTTCTCAATGCTCAGTGAAAATGTGCTGTCAATGTTATGCGAGTCTCTTTAACTACTGTGCAGCTTTAAGGGTACCGCCTACTTTCCTTTACGTCACATACGGAGGCGGAGTCAAATCAAGTTCATGAATAATGTATAAGAACAAGAGGCATTCACGGACCTTTTTTACGGTCGTATCACACAGTACGCACGTAACGCACGCACCATCCCTGACGTGAGCCTCCAAATGCACGTAGCCAATGTGCGTGGATGACATTTAGCAAACGCTACCGCCCCCTTTTCCCACTGTTTTCCCCTTCAGATTGACTGCGACAGCTGGCAATGTGTGGCCTGACCACTTGAAGTTCAAGCCGAAGGGTGAGTCTGCAAAGCTCTTTCTTATTTACAAATGTGCAAGAGTGAAATGCTTCCTCATCTGACGCCGGTGTGCTTCAAAATCGCAGTGTCCTTTGCGTGGGTTGAAAAAAGCGATGGTGGTGACGTTGAACTCCTTCAAAGACGCTCATAAACGTGCATACGTGCATGTCAACGCTGACATGGTTGATGATGGAGTTCGTGTTCTGTGCAAGCGTTGCTAGATTTCATTTTTTTCTTGCTTGAGGCCTGATGTTTCCTGGAATGAAACTAGTGGACAACAAGTGGACAAGGGCATGATGATGACGACGATGAAGATGATGATAATGGTGCTTTGGCAGGGGTTCCGTTGAACGTCTCAGAGGCGCTATATCCTATGCACTCTAGTTTTGCTGATTTACTAAATTGTCACTCGGGTAGTACTTTCAACCTGACAGAAAACCATACTAATGCTGCAACTAGCAATTTTGATCATTGATTAATAGAGCAATCCGATGACACCCCCCCCCCCCCCCCTTAAAAAAAAACTTTCATGGAGGACTACAGAAATACAAAAAATAGATATTCACCGTTAAGAAGCTAAAATCCTTGCATTTGTGCTATTTTCATAAAAAAGATCAATTTGATAATCAAATTAATCAATGCACCTCTAGAAACAATTTTGTCCTTGGAAAGGTTCCAATCAAATGTTGCCCTATATGTTGGCGTCAACAAAGCCCCATCACCTTTTAAATATCTCAACATGCCCCCTTCTAATGTGACTCTAAAAAGAGTGGCAAAATCTATTTAAGGTTGTAACGGATCATGTGCAACAACTAGACAACATAGAGCCTGTTTGCTCAGTGTCACCTTTGTTTAGTGCTGTCAGCCAACTCCATGGCGGTCTGTTATCAGCTCCAAAAGTTAACCATACCCAATGGTTTATGACAAACATGTCAGGTATTTCACATTTGATGTTGTGTCATTAAAAGTAAATTATGTTAATACTTGAGCCAGTATTTTGTGGGACTTGTTTGACATCTGCGGCTTTTTTTTTTTTTTTTACCGTTTGTTCCTCAGGTTGCACCATTTGTGCAAGCAGGAACTAAACACAAAGCTGTTCTAACTCTTAGTGGCATGAATTCAACCTCCCCTAAATGAGATTCCTTCATGATAAGACAACAACAATGCAGCTAATGCATCATTTTATTTTGCTATTTTTATATTTGGAGTGTCGAACTCGGTGATTGATAGCTTTTCTATGGTTGTTAAAACTCTATTGAGGTGGGGGGGTTGGAGCACACTGTGTGTTTGTTTTTGCAGTTTTGCTCTATATACAATCTAAGCTGGTCAAAGGGCTTCTTCTGGCTGCCTTCCCAAGTGGCTGTATAAAAGCCTCACGCCCAAACATGCACAGAGAATAGTGGCCCAAAATTGCGCAATTAACTAGGGGGGGAGGGGGGCAGAATGTAGTTGAGCTTTTACCTTTATTTTTATTTATTTTATAAACCTAACTAACAGAAGAGTCTTTATATTTTGAATCCACAAATGAAATATCCATTACTTCAAAGGCTTTGTAGCAAACAAAAATAACCACGTCGTGTGACCCAAGCGCAAAACTGCCGAAGAAGAGCAAACCAACATTAACCCCAAGATCGCATTTGCAAAGATTTCCATCGGACTCTTTCACCTGTGTAACGCTGCAGTAAAGGGAAGTCAAGTTCAGCAGCCATGTGTCACAACAGCCACTAGTCCAGTTAAGCCACTATACCCCTTTGCAATACTATTATGGCTCTACCCACATTTACTAACTCATGAATAATTCACTTCAAATGAACTGGCAATCCCAATTGTATTTTTCGTGCCATTCAGTTACCGTGAATGGTTATTTGTTTATATCTGTCCCGTGATTGGCTGGCATCCTTTTCAGAGGGGGGTACCCGGGCCTCTCGCCCAAATTCAGCAGAGGGTAGATTCCAGCTTACCCATGACCCCTGGGAGGGTACAGAAGATCTAGGAATGGCTGGCTGAACGTCGACTAAGCATTTACTAATAATGGCACAGTAGTGTCTCACGATAGATAAATGAACAGAAAATAGAATAGTGTGTCTATCAGCTTATGTCGAGAAAATTTCATATTTTTTTTAATGAGACTCTGTGATAAGATCAATAGCTTTGAATGGATACACAATGTCCTATACACACTGCCAATTATTCACTGAGTGGAGAACTTAAATTGTTTCTCGCAAGTACTGAAGTAAAATCATCAGTGACAGTTGATTTAAACCCTCGAGGGCAACAAGACTTTTTGTTGAAGGAGTCATTATCTCTTGACAAATACTTTCATAACAAACTTAGTCAATCTTGATTTGAGCAATCCCTATTTGCTTGCCAGGGTGAGCTGGTGCAAGAAGATACTGGTAGTTATCGATGGGCGTTACAGTTTGTCTAAAGGTGTAGAGAAAGAAACTATGAGTAGTTAGGTGTTCAATATTGATCATATTTACATCATTAAATGAAGCAGCCCAGTGGAGTATTGTACTTATGGAGAAATACAGATACTTGTGTTTAGAAAAAACCCTAAAAGGAGAAATATTGATTCATCTGTCATTAAGAGAAATGAAAAAAAAATACAGACTCTAAAATATACTCAAGTATAAATATGTCAATTTAATACCTATTTTGATAACATAGGCCAACTGAAAAAAAATCTTAAAAATAAAAATGTTGCATAAGGCTCATACTGAGCAGGGGAAAAAAAGTCACACAGACAAGGAATTTTTTTAGCCTATTTTGATAATGCAAACATCTGAATTCAAATGGAAGGAGAAAAAGTTAAATGTCATCAGAAAAATAAATACTCAACAAATTTTTAATCTGGACTCTTGCGATTTTAATTCTTCTATTGAGTGCCGCTAGACTGGCACAAAAAAAAAAAAAAATCAAATTATCTGTGACCTTTATGTCTTCACAGTATGCCGCTGGCTCGCAGCTTGTCCGTCACGTCCCTTCCCGGGCTGGAGGAGTGGGATGAGGATTTTGATTTGGAGAACGCTGTACTTTTTGAAATAGCTTGGGAGGTTGCAAACAAAGGTACGTGTGTGGCATGATTGTCGCTAAACTCACTCCACTCACAATCTGGGTGACATTTTGTGCAGTCGGAGGAATCTACACAGTCATCCAAACCAAAGCCCGTCTGACGTCAGAGGAATGGGGGGAGAACTATTTCCTGGTGGGTCCTTACGTGGAGAGCAACGTGCGCACACAGGTGGAGCTCATCGAGCCCACAAATCCTGCGCTCAAGAGAACCATTGACAAGATGAACTCCAGCGGGTGTAAGGTGAAGTACAGCCAAACACATGCCAAAGTTAGAACTAAATGTCCCACTAGGCCCGCTCACTGTTACTATTCAAGCCTTCGGTACCAGATCATGCTTCTAAAATCCCGTGACATTTCCTCGTAAAGGTTAGAGGCTATATGAAATACCTTTGACTGGAACACACGTGCAGAAGACATGCAAAGATCATAAACTTTTTTTTTTTTTCACACTGTGCAGCTGTAGGCGGCGGCTTCATTTTAAAGGGATATTTTTAAACGAGCCCATGTTGTAGCACTTGGCAGTTGAAATTGACTCCCAGGACAAAATAAGAGTCCGGTTATATTCTAAATGCTGTTTGAGAATCGAAATTTGAATCACAATCATCTCTGTTGGCCAAGTATGGAAAAACCGACAAGGAATTTGTCTTCATTAGTTTGAGGTAGAACAATTATAACAAACAATTATAACAACAAAATATTTTGTCCAGTCAAGGGGAGGAAAAGAAAAAAAAAAAAACGTTCTTTTCGGCAGGTGTACTTTGGTCGCTGGCTCATCGAGGGGAGCCCCTATGTGGTTCTCATCGATGTGGCCTTCACCGCTTGGTCTCTGGACACGTGGAAGAGTGAACTGTGGGAGCTCTGCGACATCGGGGTTCCGTGGTTCGACCGCGAGGCCAACGACGCCGTGCTATTTGGCTTCCTGACCGCTTGGCTCCTAGGAGAGGTCAGAACGTCCACATTTTAAAATGGTACAATCTGTATCATCTCAACGTCGTTCTATCTGACCTTCATCTACAGTACACGGCCCAGTGCGAAGAGACTCCTCACGTGGTGGCCCATTTCCACGAGTGGCTGGCCGGCTTGGGCTTGGTGTTGTGTCGACATAGGCAGTTGTCCATAGCGACCATCTTCACCACTCACGCCACGCTCCTGGGACGCTACCTGTGCGCCGGAAATGTCGACTTCTACAACAAACTTTCCGAGGTTTGTGTTTTGAGTGAGTTCACTTGTGTTTGAAGCAGTTGCTAATCACCAATATGAAATAAAAAGAGGTTAAGAAAAATGGACTAATATTTGTGTGTGTTTCTCAGTTCAACGTGGATAAGGAAGCAGGCGACAGACAAATCTACCATCGCTATTGTTTGGAGCGAGCGGCCGCCCACTGTGCACACGTTTTCACCACCGTGTCCCAGATCACGGCCATCGAGGCGGAAAACCTGCTCAAAAGGAAACCAGGTGTGGCAAAAACCTAGCACAGTTCTTTGACGTTGTAATTTCCCAGCGGTCCTAAATGCAGCATTAATTGCTTTATGGAACGGTTTCCTCACAGATATCGTCACTCCCAATGGACTCAACGTGAAGAAGTTCTCAGCAGTCCATGAGTTTCAGAACCTCCACGCGCAGAGCAAGAATCGGATTCAGGAGTTTGTCAGGGGACACTTTTATGGGTCGGAAACTTAACCTATCTCAAAAATTCTCGGCAGTAAGTTATTTTTCTGGGTTTTATATTGCCGATATTTGTCATGACCATCAGGCACCTTGACTTCAACCTGGATAAGTGTTTGTTCCTCTTCATCGCTGGAAGATATGAATTCTCCAACAAAGGAGCTGACATATTCTTAGAGGCCTTGGCCAGACTCAACTATCTGCTTAGAGTAAGTGCATTTGGTGTATTGTAAATATGTAAATGTGCATTTTTTTTTTCTATTATTATTTTTTATTTTTTTGCAGGTCAATCACAGCGATGTGACCGTCATTGCATTTTTCATCATGCCGGCTCGGACAAACAACTTCAATGTGGAGACCTTAAAGGGTCAAGCGGTCAGGAAGCAACTTTGGTGAGGCTGCACTTTTTTACATGGAGTGTATGGACATAAGTATTGGGACACCGGGCCATAATTCTGGATGTACTTTTTACAATAATCCTACTTTTATTTTTAATGACTGACAGGGATACTGCTCACACAGTGAAGGAGCGCTTCGGAAAGAAACTTTACGAGTCTCTCCTAGTGTAAGTTCTTTCATATCTTCCCGTCTTGTAATAAATGTTCCATATTGAATGAGACAAAAGTCATTTCTCCCATTGTTATTAGTGGACAGCTGCCTGATGTGTCAAAGATGTTGGACAAAGAAGACTTCACCATGATGAAGCGAGCCATCTTTGCTACTCAAAGACAATGCCAGCCTCCGGTGTGCACTCATAACATGCTGGAGGACAACGGCGACCCCATTCTGAACTCTGTGCGCCGTATCGGCCTTTTTAACAGCTCCGTTGACCGTGTTAAGGTGCGTTTAGATGACCACAATCTCAAAGGCAATATTCTGTTTTCATTGAGTCGCTCAGTCAAATTTCTTTCCATCCAGATTATCTTCCATCCCGAGTTCCTGTCGTGCACTTCTCCTCTGCTTCCGATGGATTATGAGGAATTCGTAAGAGGTTGCCACCTGGGCGTCTTCCCCTCTTATTATGAACCGTGGGGCTACACGCCAGGTTTGATCCGTGCGTGCTGGAATGGAAATGAAAAAGTCAACGCGGACTGAAGTGTGTGTCGTTTCCAGCCGAGTGCACCGTCATGGGAATCCCGTCCATTTCAACAAACCTGTCTGGCTTTGGTTGTTTCATGGAGGAACACATAGCGGATCCTTCAGCATACGGTGGCTTTCTATTTGGCCTAAAATCAAAATACTCCTTCTGACACCTTTGACCTTTTGCAGGGATCTACATCCTGGACCGGCGGTTCCGAGGGGTGGACGAGTCGTGCAATCAGCTCACCTCCTTCCTGTTCCAGTTCTGCAAGCAGAGCCGACGCCAAAGGATCATCCAGAGGAACCGCACGGAGCGTCTCAGTGACCTCCTGGACTGGAGATACCTCGGCAGGGTATGACTTTCGTTTGATTCCTTTTCTTCTTTTGGAAACCAATGCGATATTTTTCGATTGCATCAGTATTATGTAGCCGCACGTCACATGGCCCTGGCGAAAGCCTTCCCTGACACCTTCCTGTACGAACCTCACGACCCCACCTCAGTAAGTTAACCCCTATGTTTAATTGATCTCTGAAGAAAAGCTCATCCTAAATCCTTTGATCAAACTTCTACCCCCCCAGACGTCAGGTTTCCGTTATCCCCGGCCCGCCTCCGTGCCACCTTCTCCTTCCCTCTCCCGCCATTCCTCCCCCCACCACAGCGACGCGGAGGACGAGGAGGATGACGACGAACGCTACGACGAAGATCTGGAGGCGGAAAAGGACCGAGTGAACATTCGCCAGCCCTTCACCATGCCGTTCAAAAACAAGATTTCTGCTGCTAACAAGCCCAACGGGAACGGCAACGGAGTCGCAAGTGAGAAAAACTGACACACGGAAACACGCCCGAACATGTTGAATGACGCTTGTGAGATTTTGGATAACGGATGATGGCCACATATTTAGCGAGCTAATCATATAAACAATTGAAATGGATCTGTCTTCCCAGCCAAATATATAAAAACGTACCAAGTCCATTTAAATCCTTTCAGTCACACCAGCAGTGCTACAAGTGGTTTTGTTTTGAAGTATAACCAGCGCATCACAAAGGGAAAAGTCAAAACTGCTGTATTTACTAACACTGAATTAGGATAAAACATTTTTTTTTTTTTTATAGAGCAGGAAAATAAACAATCAAATCCTCCTTTTTACCGTTTTATCATTTTCTACTTTCCGTATAGGAAGAAAAATAGCATCATTTGCTGTAAGTATCCCAATTCCACTGTTTCGCAGTCAATAGTAGCATTTTTTTTTGTCTTTCAAATGCCTTATTTCTTTAAAAAAGAAACCGTTAAAAAAAACACCAGTACATTACACACTCAATGCTGCCAAAATATTCCTCTTGTTTTTGCGTTTTAATTTTACTCCCAAGCCTTAACAGGTTTTTTCTTTTCTTATTACTGTGAACCACCTCACATGCACACTGCACATGTATCAGCTTGTGTAATTGACGAGTATTTATGACAGCGGTAGGGAAAAAAATATATGTGAACGTGTCTTGGTGATTGCAACTGTTTGCACGTGTGAGATGAGCCTTGAATAGGAGCTAGAAAATGGAAGATGTATGTCCCTGTGAGAGTTTTATCATTTCTTCCCATCTTGCACAATTCAACTTATAATAAAGACGACCTGTCTAAGGTTTACAAATGACAACTGCTTTCTGCTTACATGTGATTTATTGGGCCACAAGCATGTCCACCGTTCACCTTCTAGAATAATCTTCCATCAGATACTTCAGCATAAATAAACTCGACCCCCGTGACCTTTGCAGACTGCAAAGAAAAGATTAAAAAAAAGTCCGTTTTTAAATAATCACTTTTGTCTCCGCAAATTCTCAGTCATCCAAATCCGCAAAGTGTGGAATTGATCCAAAAGGAAAAGTTTGAAACTCACCAATTAGACTATTCCAAAACGAGTTGTATGTTGCACTACCGGTTACGGCGCCAAGTTGGGCGGGATTCCTTCTCACTGTGTGCACTGAGAAACCGTCAGGCCCTGTCACGTGCACCTCCACTAGATGATAATCACTCAACCTGGCCCGAGGAAAAAGCGTGATCACATTAATCGACATGCCTGGTTACCTTTGTCATAAAAATAACTCACGCCGTGTCGGCCACAATTTCCCCCTGAACACCGTTAAAACCGAGCGTCCCTGCAGCCACTGCCGCTGCCGCCATGGTGTTGACATTGTTGGGAGCGAGCGGACATAGCTCCGCCACAGAGCCTGTGAATAAAACCCGCCTCCCCTGTTCCTCTGCCCACTCTGAGAGCACATCTCCAGTCAGACGGAAGCAGGATGGATGCTTGGACATCCTTATGAATAAAGCCTGCAAGCAGAGAATGATGAGCTCATTTAGTTAACTGTAAACTCCTGTATGAATTTTACCTGCAAGGTCCCGCTATCGTTCAACTTCTGGATGTCTTGACCTCCCCATAAGGCGCCACTTGGGACGTAGAGGGTTCGTCCATATTTTTGGGCCGCCTGACGAAGTTTTGTATTCAGGTCATGATCAGCGAGGGCCGAGGGGGAACCAACCTACAGGAAGTAGGAACACACTTAAGTTAAATCGCCTAATTTGACCTACTTTTAGTTAACTGAACGATCTCACCATAAAATGTGAGTGGGACAGGAAGCGGACACCGAATTCTTTCACGACCTGAGGATGGCACACCTCCACAATGACATCACATTCCCTGAAGAACATTTATGAAACGAAAGTTAGATGACGCATCGAGTGTCTGACAATGACATTGACGTTCTAATCAAATATTCATGTTGGCACCTTTCTGCGAAGGATGACAGATTATCCAATACAAGTTCATCCGGGACTAAACGTTCCAGTTTTTCAGGATTTCGGTTCCAAACAAAAGCCAAAGTTAAGCCTACAGCGGCGCCATCTTTGATGATTCTCTCCAGCAAGTACTCTCCTACAAAGTGAAACAAGCAATAGTCGTTTTCTCAGATTTGTGTTCAAGGAGCTTCATGAAGGTATCTGGTAGTGAGTTTTCATGCCGTAAAAAGGAATTTCACACCGAGATGTCCAAATCCTACAATTCCAATTCGCAGGGGAGAGGAATGCGTTGCCATTTTTTCCACGCAGTGGACACAAATAGCTTCGGAAAATTCACCTGCACGTATAAACACGTGTAAGTATTAACTTCATATCAGAACTCCCACAATCAGTGTTATGGCTCCACTTACCGATAATCCCACACCTTTCTTGTGTCTCCCAGTCCGAATCAAGCAACTCTGACAATGGAATCATGGGAGAGCGCATAGTACAAGGTTTGACCACAGAAGCCAAAGTTAATCATTATTAGTTCTTCAGCAATTGGATTGGTATAATCACTCTTGAAACTATTGTATTGTAAAGTATGACCAACTTATTTTTGATTCTCAGATTTTCAGACATTGTCAAAAGTTTGCTACAAAAATGCAAAATACTGAAAATAATATGATAATTAATAATTAAATTAATAATTAATTAAATTATGATAATTAAAATATGGGTCTGTTATGTTGAACACAAAGATGTTGCATCGTAAATTAATAGCAATTCCCTCGATGCAATTAATTGCCCCAATATTCAGAGCAACACAATCACTTCTCAACTTTTCAAATCAAAACTAGAGCAATGCACTAATTTGAACGTAAACCCAACTAAGCAACAACAATTTCGCACTCTCACGGAAGTGCTGTATTTTAATGACGTGTGATTGGTGAAAAACAAAGGAGAGATTAAAATCAGTCAATTCTTTCTTTCTCTGCATCGCCACCTAGCGTATAAAGTAAGCAATGCAAATGAATGCAGGAAAACAAAAAACATTCAAGGTGAGTCTGTATGAGAAGCAAGAACATCAGTAGTGCTTGGCATAATAACTAAAAAAACTGACAATTTTACCGAACCAGCCTCACCAACTTTGCATTATGTTTTGATGCGTTCCTCTTGGATAGGTCAAAGGTCAAGTTCCCTGTCACAATGACTCAAAACAAGGAGAAGGTTGATAATGTGGTGTAATCACAAAGCAAGGATCAGTCTAAAGTTCATGGCTCAGTAGACAGCAGCAGATTTCATTTTCACAGGGAACAGCAGAACAAGTAGGAGCTTTTTATTTTTAATATATATCCTTTCATTTATTTATTTTTGTCAGGCAGCGGAACAGGAGTTGGAGCTCAGTGGACAACATGGACATCCTTGAGACGCATGCCTATGACAGACGGCAGAAAAGAAACACGGTATTGTCTAATTTACATCAATTTGAATCATTCTTAATATTGTGATATATCTAATCTTTGTTCCTCTTTCTTTCAGTCCTGTGCTCTGCTCCTGTCTTTGATGCCTTTCTTTTTGGCCTCAGCCATGTACTTCTATCTGTGGACTCCACACTTCCCAGCGTCCATCACGCTGGCGGCTGTCAAATCGGCGCCGACGCTCCTGCTGGCTGCGGCAGTGCTGAGCTGGAATGGAGGTCAGAGTGTACTGGGTGTGGTGGGAGGACTTGTCTTCTCAGCTGTGGGCGACTGCTGCCTGGTATGGCCGGAGCTTTTCCTTCATGGTAAGAAACACGTCAGGGATTTTTTGCATGTTAAATTTTATTGACAGAATTAATAACGTCACGGGAACATAGGATAAAATATGTGATGTGTTTTAGGAATGGCTGCCTTTGCTTTGGCCCATCTTCTCTACTCGTTCGCCTTCCTTTCATCTCGTTACGAGGCGTCTTCTTCCTCCTCGTGGACCGGCCTACTATATCTGATCCTGGTTGTGATCGCAGGAGGTTTCTACACATATTTGTTTCCGTTTTTACGAAAGGACCCCAACTCAGACCTTTTAGTTCCCGCTGTGGGGGGATACGTTGTCGTAATCACACTGATGGGAATATTAGCCACCAGAACCCGTCGCGGATTTACACTGTTGGGAAGTTTGATTTTTATTGTGTCTGACCTTTTGTTGGCGATGCAACAGTTTAAGGTGACGGCGCCCGCGCAACATGGTAACACTGTTGTTATGGTGACATATTACTTAGCACAGCTACTAATTAGTGTTGGGGATATGAAGGCAGTGGAGATCAAAAATGACTTTGCAAAATGGAAGAGGTCCTAGCTAGTTTATTAGCATTATTATAAATGAGCAAATGGCTTTGAAATAATTTTACTGCCATATTTAATATGACAATGTAATATCCATATTTAAGTGAAAGTTGTCAAGATGAACATGTATAAAAATACCCATTTTGACATTTTAATATACAGTGTCTGAGTCTTCCTCAATGAATTTAAAAGTTCTTACACATGTACTGACATTGATGACAATTTGAAAGTTTTTTTTTTTACATTCTATTTGAAATGCATGACCCCAAAACTGCTATTATTTATAACATGTTAAATGACATGCAAGAAACAAACAGAATTCATCTGAGGTCAGCGGTCCATTCCGTGGTCGTCTGACTGGTGTCCACAAAAACAAGCCGTCTTTAGGCGCTCACAGAATTCCAGTTCTTCCTGTTGAAAGAGGAAAACCCGTTGCTCTCAAACCAATATTTGGTGAAAAGGAAATTGCTGTGCAGCATTCTAGTTTAAATTTGAAAACAGTAGGTGACTCACCAGACTTTCCTCTTTCCCTCGGAGCTCTTTGGTTCGCAGTCGTAGCAACTCTTCAAGGCCGAGAGACGGGTCCTTACAATCTTTGAGCCCCTCCACACAGTCCTCCACCAGGCTGGAGGAGAAGCAATGAGTCATCATAACCAGGTTAACTTAGTCTCCATTGTCACTGACCCAATCATCAGTTGAAGACACAAATTGTCTTACCAACAAAGAGCGCCGAGCACATGTTCATGAAAAGGCGAGTGTGGAGCTCGCAGGACCGAGACCAGCTGCTCCACCATCCCCATGGAAACCACTGCATCTGCAAGAAGAATAAAAGACACACTGTGATACTCATCTAAGGACGTCCATCCTCATCCATACCTTTCTGTTCAGGGTGTGACGTCAGCAGGTTGAGCAGAAGGAACGCCGACTTAGTCTGAAGCTTCTCATGTTCTGACTGCATGCCTCTCATCAGCACGGAGAAGCCATCATGTGACAGAAAGGCCTCCAGTCCCCCATCTTGCTCTCGAACCAGACCTGAAGTTACAACAAGAGACGGATGACGATAAAATAATCCATTTGAAGAGTTTTATTATCACATACTCACATGAGACGGCATACAGGGCTTTGACTCTGACTGTGGGGTGGGGGTCCGAGTCTGTCAGCTGCAGAAGCTTTGGCAGAACGTTTAGCTTTAGTAAATGATCCTGCACTTGAGGCATGTTTTGGGCACAGGTACCGATCAACTGAGCAGCGTTCCACTTCAAACTACTTTGGGCATGACACAAATATTTGGAGACACACAGATCCAGGCCTCCCAGAACCATCAAGTCTGTAAGAGGTGCGGATACACAATTACTGTCTATGGAATATCATTTCATATAATATGTAATGATAATACCAACCTCTGGCATTGTCAAGGTTCTCACACAAATCTGACAGCAACTCAAAGGCTGATTCTCGCTCATCTTCATCGTCATCATCCCTATCCGCCTCGCCGTTCACGTCCTCCTTGTTCAAGACAGCCAGGCACTGCTTCATCTGCTCCACTTCATTCATCTGCCCTTTGCAGACATCTGCGAGAGCGTCCCTTAGCCATGTGCTCCTCTGAATAACAAAAAGCAGGAAAAAAAAGACCCAGACTGATTTCAACAGTTCATCGGTTAATCGTCAAAGTCTTCTAATATGCACTTTTCACAACACCAACCTCCTCTGAAATGGGTTCGACAGGGGCGGGCCCCTCTGCACCGGTGCCAGCATCGATTGCCATCTGCAGGACCCCCTGAAGGTTCTGGGGATATCTTCGATCTTGTCTGTCTTCAGTCATGTCGCTTAAAGGGGGCAACACAATTTGATATAAGAACAAGTAAAATGCATATATACAGTATATATTGTATTTGACTGACATAAGATTTTGAACGCAAGTTTGGACACGCCAAGTGGTCCATGGGCCTTAATGGTTAGAACCACCAGTTTAGGATTACTGATTTAAATACAACCCCAAACTGTCATGCTCAGTGCAACTTAAAACAAGGCAGCAACAGCCCTCCTAGATCTACCTTTAACCTTAGGCTACATAAAAATGTTTCAATCCACTTTACCTTCAAAGGATCGTGGTGTGATACTGAAAAATAATGTGATCACTGATCCTTTTTAATAACGCTTAAGGTTGACGCCTCTTTAAACCCGAAGACACATGTAAGCGCTAGAACATTCTAGCTAGCTAGTAGCTTAAGCAAGCGTTTGCGTAAGCTGCCATGTTTTACCGTAATTGTAAAACTATGGCCGCAAATATCATTTGGTACTAACAGCTGTCTGCCCAGTCTGTCTATAGTCAAGTCAAGTTTTTTATTTATTTTTAACTATAGAATAATCCACACAGTGATATAAATATTGTACTTTATAATATGTATTTTACAATCTAATTAAGAAAAATGTTTGCCCGTCTATTAGTGGATTTAAAGTGAGTCAATGACGTAAGAGTTGATCAGCGTTCAGAGAGTACTAGTGGGAGCGAGAGGATTTGTAGTGTTCACTGTTCAACGTTACGCAACGTTTGTCATGGTTTAATTAAAATATTTTTGATGTCAAAAGATGAAATATAATATTGATTTGATTCAGGGTGAAACAAATAACCATACTGGGACTTGGGAGAAGGAACAAGGAATAGTAGACAATATGCCACTAAATGCGCTGCACTTGATATTACTCTCTTGGCAACTTGTTTGTCTTTGGTTTTCTGAGTGTTCAAGATGGCCGCGCTTTTGGGACTGCGTGCGTGTGTCTCCGGTAAAATCGTCTAATATTCTAATTCTTTAATCGCGTGATGCTGTATTTGTGGTTCTCACTGTTCATTTGCATCGCTTCGTCTAGTTGTGAACATGCTGTTGTGTGTGATTGCAATTTAAACAAAATGATGCTGTCCATGCAGTGCATAGCAGTGCAAGGTCACGTTACCGATGGTCGCAAGCTAACAATCCAACTAATCACAATGAAAAAGTGAGACATTATTATTGACTGGAATTGGAATTTCTTCTTGAATTGAGACAGGCAATACTCCAATAACTAGTAATACAACTTGGAGTCATATTTTAAGTAAACTTCCTGTTCCTGTGTGTTTGGTAAGCTAATAGTTTTTCTAAGGCCTGCTTAGCGATTTTATCACATCCTCTCGTTCAGATGAGTTGGCTGAAGACGTGATTTTGCGCATGCACTGATTAAAACGAAATTGCCTATCTATTTTAAATGATTTTGATCTTATCCTGTTCTATTGCTTTTCTTGTCTCCAGCTCTTCATCTGACCACACCAAGGCTGGTGCAAAGCAGCTTTAAGCTCGTGAGTATGCACACAAACTAGCCTGAAGATAATACATTAATCAGAATTACAAACGGTCTATATATTTCTCTATATTTACCGCTTTATATTATATTATGGTATATTATATTGTAGTATGCTGTGCCTCTAAGTCGGCGGACCTTCGCTGCAGAGGCTAAGAAGTCTTACACTAGAGAAAAGCCTCACGTCAATGTAGGGACCATCGGGCATGTTGATCATGGCAAGACCACCTTGACTGCAGCTATCACAAAGGGTAAGCGTGCAACAGCTTTTCTGGGATGCCACACAATGCTGGGACAGGCTCCAGATTAAATGTATTCTGTTTCTTTCTTTTAAATCTTCAGTACTTGCTGATGCCGGCGGTGCAAACTTTAAAAAGTATGAGGAGATTGACAACGCCCCTGAGGAGAAGGCCCGAGGAATCACCATCAATGCCTCTCATGTTGAATATGCAACAGCCAACAGACATTATGCCCATACAGACTGCCCTGGTCATGCTGACTATGTCAAGGTAAAGTCTTCTCTGAGATCAAGGCAAAAGTTCCCTGCTGCACGAGTGCTACAACTTGCAGGGTTTTGTCCAAATCAAAACTAATTGGAGTTTTTTTTTTTCTTCTTCAGAATATGATCACAGGTACTGCTCAACTGGACGGCTGCATCTTGGTGGTGGCGGCCACCGATGGCCAGATGCCTCAAACGCGGGAGCACCTGCTACTGGCGAGGCAGATCGGCGTTGAGCACGTGGTAGTGTTCATCAACAAGGCGGACGCGGTGGATGATAAAGAAATGTTGGAGCTGGTGGAGATTGAGATCCGTGAGCTTCTCACCGAATTTGGCTATGACGGCGACAACACGCCTGTTGTGATTGGCTCTGCTCTCTGTGCTCTGGAGGTAAGCAAAGTAATTCCAGTAATTGATCACACCAATATGTTTTTGAGTCTTGACTGAATGTTTGTGATGGTTCATGTCAGGGTCGTGAGCCGGAGCTTGGCATCAGTGCAATCCTGAAACTGCTGGACATTGTGGATTCATATGTTCCGTTGCCCAAAAGAGAACTGGAAAAGCCCTTCCTTCTCCCTATTGAAGGAATTTATTCAATCCCAGGTATGAACCATGGACTGGTCGATTATACAAACATTGATCACATGGTGTGTTTGGTTGTTAGATTTTAGATTGAGAGGCTCTCCCTGCAGTCTCTTGTAAGGTGCAGAACAATGGCCTCTGCTATCGTAATTAGACATTGCACCCTATTACATTATTATAGTTTTTGTGTTTGTGTTCAGGCAGGGGGACAGTGGTGAGCGGCACCATGGAGAGGGGCATTATCAAGAAAGGGGACGACTGTGAGTTTGTGGGTCACAATCGCAGCGCCAAATCTGTGGTTACAGGTGAGAGTAAGAAACAAAATAGATCAATTTATCAATCAATCAATTTATTTGAGACTTCAATATAATACAAGAGTGAACCAAAAATAATTAAGGTAATAATGATAGATTTGAGTGTAACTGTGATGTCCTCTCCGCTGGGATCAGGTATTGAGATGTTCCATAAATCTCTGGATCGGGCCGAGGCCGGAGACAATCTGGGTGCTCTTGTCCGAGGCCTGAAGAGGGAGGATGTGAGGAGAGGGATGGTGATGTGCAAGCCGGGATCCATAAAGCCTCACCAGAAAATCCAGGCTCAGGTTTGGAAAATAATCACATAGATAGACCCGTAATGTTTGTTCAACCGTTCTCATTCTTCACCACAAGGGTGCGCCCTCACCATCAGATTTTATTATTTCATGAGTCACATGTGTGTTGCAGGTTTACATTCTGAGTAAAGAGGAGGGAGGTCGACACAAACCCTTTGTCACCAACTTCATGCCTGTCATGTTCTCCCTGACGTGGGACATGGCCTGCAGGGTCACTCTGCCCACTGACAAGGTGTGCGCTTGTGTTTTGATTGATTTACGTTGCTAGTTAGTAACCACGCCATCTGACCTGGTTATTTTCAAGGAAATGGTGATGCCAGGCGAGGACACCACCTTGACGCTTACGCTTAGGCAACCAATGGTCCTGGAGAAAGGTCAGAGGTTCACGCTCAGAGATGGCAACAAAACCATCGGCACCGGCCTGGTGACAGACATCCTGACGGTGACAGAGGACGATCAGTTGGGCTTATAAGAAAGTGTGTGGGGAACCGGGGTGGGTTGGGGGAGTATGGCAGGGTTGTAAGGGCAGGTGGTCGCATAAAATACCTTAACCTTACAAAGTTGCAAATACACAGGATAGATTACACACAGCATCATCCAATATGTTGCGATGATATTCCAGTCAACCAAAATATTTGTAAAGTTAAGCAACTGTGGTTATGGTAAAGCACCAGACTACTTCATGATCTTTATGTAATAAAATGTATTTAATAACAACTTCAATTTTTATGTTTTTTTTTTTTTTTTTTACCTCCCACCTATGGGCTCAAATAGCAGTGTTATTGCACTAAGCTAACAGCAGAGGGCAGCATAAAGGCTTTGAGAATAGTATACAAGTGTTTCAATACTGCTATCTCAGTGTAGATTTGTTTAAATGCAGGTTGGTTATTTCAAAATCAGAAACCCAAGTTCATTTTAGATAGTTTGCATTTGAATGTTGAAAAAAAATCTGCTTTCAAAAAATAGTTGCTACAGTTGCAAGATAGTAGAACTGATTTGTAGACTTCAATATATGGTCAGCTGGACTTCTCGCGCCAAGTCATTTGAGATAGCCTTCATCTGCTCGCCGTGACCCCGCTGACGACAAGCAGCAGAACAAGAATGGAAAAACATCATCTCGTGAGTCCCGACCTCCTTCCCCTAATGTCATCACCACAGCACAGCATACCATAACCGTCCCCTGATATCATGCAAAATATTATAAGCCACTTAGGAGCTATTAATACGAATGACACCATCTGATTGAACGCTCAACACCTTTTCTACTTTTTCCCAACAGATAGGAAGAAGCAAAAAATACAACATCCATTATTTCAAGTAAGTGCGAGTTGATTTCTGTCACCCCTGGTGTACTCGGCCTTCCGCACAGGAAGTTCATCAACAGTGTTTACAGGCGGTATTTGAATCAGTACCTCGTCCTGTAATCCAATCATCTTGTTGCCGTAATCACATACGTGTGGACTGGATTTGACGCCGCATATCTGCCAGTGTCGTTGAGTGATGTGCTCAGCTGCACATCAGCATGACCTACAATGTAAAACGATATAACCGGACAGTAAACACGCTTATGTTTCAGTGATCTTGAATCTTTTTGCTGAGTCCAAATGTTTGGCTCTTGTCATATTTGCAGAGTCATGTTTGGACAACAGGGATTATTTGAAAGCAAATGAGCGGAGAGAAATTTTGCCTAATTTGCTTTCTCAGCGTCTCCCCCTGTCCCGCTGATCTCTTCCATTCCCATGTTCCCGTTTTTCAAAACGTTAAACTGTCTGCAACCCTTGAAAAAAACAACAACAAGCTATCCGACGTGAATGGAAAAGAAAAGTGATTATTATATCAAGAAATAGTCTCTCACATGGGAAAAGATGTGAAGATTGATTGCTTGACGTCTCACAACTACAGGCCAAAGATGACTTTCCCCTGACATTTTCAACGAGGGCAATCATTTCCCAAAACATTGGTTGATATTTTGTCAGCTCATTCCCATTGGAACTTTTTTTGCTGTGCAAAAACCAAAACAAAATGTCATCAGTGTCTTTTATTGTTCAACTCAAGAGAGACTTTGCCATGTCCTTGTTATCACTCGCTGGAAAAGTGCTAATTGTACTCCAGTAGCCACAACAAAGAAAAATCATGCTGCAGGGTGATAACATTATTACGTAACGGCCTCGCTTAGTCCAAATGCTCTGAAAATGCTGCCATCATGCAAAAATGATCAAGCACAAAAGCAAATAAATAGATGTTCCTAAATAGACGTTTAACTCATATCTTTGACGTCTATAACCGTCATTGGTACCGAATGAGTTAATAGCTTGAAGTAGTATTTCAGTCGAGTATTGCTACTTTTTCCTCAGCCTCCACCTCCATCTGACACAGGCAGGCAGTGAAGAAGAAGGAAGGGTTGTGATAATTAAGGCTGCATCCCACTCTTCATGTTGCAATACCGACTTTCCACTGGTTCTCCTCCTCCGGCCTTGTGGAGTGGGTGGGATGCATCTCGTGATCTTCTCCACATTATGCTTACATCATCTGACAGTACAGTCAACATTCTCATGGGAAGAAGGAATTATTAGCAGTGACCTCAAACTTTTGTGAATACTCATCAGTCATTATGTTACAGTTGTCAAATATTTGCAATTGATTTGAGGGCTGCTATGAAGGTCACAGGTTATGGTGAATTTTGGAGTGTAGTGTAGCCATAGCGAAGATGTTTCTGAAGGCTTGCGTAAGAGTGAAAGAAGAAACCTTTGGCCCCTGTAGGGATACTGGCATCCAAAAATTCTCACGTCGCCATTCCTTCTTCGGATTGTCCGATTCCTCCGAGGGGAAAACAAATGACTTCACTTGCTATATTCTTATTTTAGCCTAACGTGGCTTCAACTTAATTGCAAGTTGCTTCAGTCTGTGCAATAGAAACAATGACCAAAAACAAACAGCGGAAAAAAAAAAAAAGCAGGTTTATTTACAATACAGACCTGACCCATGTTAGCGCACATTGTCGTCTTTGCATGGTGCTTTTTCCGTACAAATGTCAACAAAAAAAGCATTCATTTTTCAGACAAAAACCTTGACTATTTTCAGCACGAGTCAGCAAGTTCCCAAATGTAAATATGTAAAGCTGTGCTGAAATGTCATTCAGGTGCACTCACGCTGCAACAACTCGCACGAAAGAACAAAAATGACCTTTGGCCATTTATTTATGCGCTATTTTGGTTAGGTCTTTGTATTCTCTCCTCTTCCCGCTAAAAGGTTTTTTTAACATGTACGTTCCCATTAGACTTTGAAAATTCCAGTCGTTACTTTGCCGTACAGTATATCAAAGTTGTGTCCACCGTGTTTTTTTTTTCAAGCAAATTACAAAACGAAAAGGTCATTGCTTCAAAAGGGATGTCGAGTTTTTTTGCCCCCCCCCCACTCTCATTACAGCCGTGTTCGTTATGCTCTTTCAGTCTTTTGTGTTGGCTGCAAAGAGGAGCAACATTTGTCATTCAAATGAGTCCATTGTGCCTCAAATATGGATTTCTAGCTCCACAACATGCAGCCAATGTCTTTAGGTGAGCCACACAACTAAAACAATTCATTCTCGCCACACGTTTACACTTTTGGTTCAGGGCTGCTGACACAAATGTCGGAATATTATATAACACACTGCTACTATTGTTATTGTTACATTTGCCAGGGGACGTAATGGCCGTCATAGAAATGAGGTGTAAACATTTATTTGCTTCTCCCTCGGCCACAATCTGCTACAATGTATTGACGGTAATGATTAGGATTATTTCCTCAGTTACTATTCATAAATGATAGGAAAAACTTATGGAGTTAATGTATCATGTAAATTATCAACGTTCCGATCTACAGTTTATTTACTCGCATTTGAAGTTGTTGCAACCCTATCAACTTTGCAGTCATGCATGCAATGGTGCTATAAATAGTTTGTGTGGTGAACTTTTGTAAAGGTCAAGTTCAAATCTCGGATTCTGCGCTAGATGATTTTTGATCACGTTCAGAAGTGGCGTGATCATCCAGGAGGGCCGTAGAACATTGTCTGTCGTCCTCTTTGTCAAAGTCCGCCTCCTCCTCCTCATCCCTGCTTATGAAAGCTAGCTCGTTCTCGTAGCAGAAGGAGTTAGCGCCTGACGTGGGGAACTTCCTGCCTTCCATGTCCCTGGCGCTGCACCTCGGGGTAGACGGTACCTCGAAGGTCTTATGAAAATAGGCGTAATCGATCCTGTACTGGCTCTTCTCCTCGAAGATGAGCGGCTCAAAGCGGTGACCCCAAAGGACCTCCGACGACAGGTAAGAACTGCGCGCCTGGGTGGTCATGGCGGTGGCTTCCACCAAACCTTCTAGTATGATCACAATCTCAAAGTCGGATGTCTCCAGATCTTGTTTGCTGATACCGAACAGGGGGCTGTCTTCGTCGATCTCGTGGATGACGGTGATGGGCGCCACCAGAAAAAGACGATCGGTGCCTCTGTCGTACCCGACGTTCATGTCGATCTGATCCAGCGGGATGTACTCGCCTTCCTCCGTGTAACGAGGCTTGACCATCTGGGCTCGGACGTGAGCCTCCACTATGTGGCTTTTTCTGAGATTGGCTACCCTAAACATGAGACACAACTTTCCGTCACGCATGGAGATGACGGCGTTTCGGCTGAACAGGAGAGTCTCCGCTCGCTTTTTAGGCCTGGCCATCTTCGCCATGATGGCGCCAATCATGAAGGCGTCGATGACGCAACCTACGATTGACTGAAAGACCACCATGAAGACGGCGGCGGGACATTCCTCCGTCACGCATCGAGCTCCGTATCCGATGGTGGTCTGGGTCTCGATGGAGAACAGGAAAGCGGCCACGAAGGTGTTCACCTGTGTGACGCACGGTACAAAAGTGTCATCGTCGGCGGGACGGTCCATGTCGCCGTGCAGGAGGCCGATGACGTAGAAGCCCAAGCCGAACATCAACCAGGACACCACAAACACCAAGCTGAAGACCAGGAACATGTAGCGCCAACGTATGTCCACGCAAGTGGTGAACATGTCCGATATGTACCGACTGGACTTGTCGTCCATGTTGGAGAAGTGAATGTTGCACTGGCCCGTCTTGCTGACAAAGCGGCCGTGCCTTTGACGTCTGGTGTGGATCTTGCCGTTGCCGAAGCTCCCCACGGCAGGCATATTGGTCAGTCTCAAACCTTCTTCTTCACACGATAGGAAATTGTGCTGGTGGGCTCTTCCCACGTTCATGCCTCAGCGACGACGGCCACGCGGATTCACGTGATCAAGGCTGACAGGCAGGCCCGGCTCCGTCCAACGTTGACTGATAGATAGTTCTCTGAAAAGAAACCCATCAGGATACGTTGAGAATCATATCAGATGCCGATGGAAGTCCAATTCATCCATCATCGCGGACCCGACGGGCTCTCTTTTCCCTAACGACATGGCTGCGAACAGCCAGGAGCTGGTTTGCACAAGCGCTCTCACTGTTGACAGCTTAGCAATACGGAGGCTATATTTAGAAACTTTTCCGACCCCTCTCGCCACATGTTTTTCAAAAAGTGACTTTAATTCTTGCGTCGCCAAAGATACGCTCCCCGTTAATACTTTAAAATAGCGAATTTGAATTTTTAATCTGAGAGATGTGCTTCCAAGAGTTCACCTGTGCAGCTTTACATAACAAAATAGCAGGAGAGATTTAATACTGTAAGGCGAATTAGGATGTCAGATTTATGTGCTCAGTCATAATCATATCATCACTTTTAAATGGGTCAAAGCAAAGGTGCATATTTAATATATATGAAAGATAAAAATGTGTACTATATATATGTATTACACATATTTTTATATATATTATATATATATATATTTTATTTGATGTATATTTTTTTCCCTATATATTTTTTTTATAACCCCCCCCCTCTGTTCCGGTCAATACTGTACACATGTAGTGGTTGATGGTGATTTAATGATCTCAGCTCCCGAATGGTTTCCCCAGTAACAACATTTGTGTTTGGACAATTGATAAATCATTTAACAAGATAAATGCATACCGGAGTTGCAGTCGAGATGGGAAAGTGCGATAGAAATGGAAAATAAAGTTACCTTCACTTCAGTGATAGAAAATCAGTTTTTCTGTCGGACAAGGTACAGAAATAGCCAACTAATCGAATGCGCTGCCACTTTATGTGACATATCATCTGTTTCTCACAGCTGGCATAACTATTAGGCCGCAACCAAGTGTGATTCCCTTGTGAGAATGTGCTGGAAAACACTGTGGCTTAAAAAAAAAAAATGCAAAGATAAGTCCAGCATAAAATCAAGAAAACGAGAAAAAAATATCTACTCAAATGTATTTTTTTTCTTTTCAATTTTTAAATAATTTTCATATTACTTAGTGATAAAATTGCATTTTATTTTGTGTCTTTTTTTTTATTGCATATGAAATTGCATTTTATTTTGTGACTTTAATTTTCTCAATTTTTTTGTGTCTTTATTTTTCTGCTGATTGCCTGGGGAAAATCAGACAGTTATGCCCCCCCCCCCCTTGGTTTCCGATAAAGGATTTAGACTAATATTATTTCTTGTCTGCTGTTTAGTCATAATTGGCCAGCCACAAGATTAAAAGTCAGGGATGCATGAAATTGAACGTTTGGGACACAAATCCAAAATTCATTTATGCTAATGTAGTGTTCTAAAGATTAAGTCACACACACCAGCCTAACTTGCCCTTCCATGGAAACTCAATTCACTTGACGTCATAAAAACTTTACTCCATTAAGCTGCAGGAACCCTAAGGACATGACTTTAAGTGGGTCAGTGCAAAATGACACGATACTTGGCACTTAGCTGCAAGCGTATTACTTTTGCTTTTGGCATCTTACCAGTACAGTTATTTTCTTCCTCTTTGGCCCTCAATCGGTTATGTCATCAGTTAGCTGCCGGGCCCTATTTAATTGTTTCTCTACAACCTCGATGAATACACTTTTGAATATTGTGTTTGTCTATGAATTTGTGTATACTTCACACTTGATGCCTCACACTGCTCTAGTTGCTAGGCGTCAGGATGATGATGAGTGTCCGAGGCGCGCTATTATCTAATATATGCAAGAATAACTGTCCGCCTGCTGCTGTGATTTTAATACTGGAGTAGAAATTCATTGAATTCTGCAGTCATTGAAATATAAAATGACTTACCTTGTTTGCTGGTTAAATGTTGCAAAATGTCACGATCAGAACTTTGCGTCTTTTGGCCGCACTACTGCATAGTTCTCTGAAGGCTTTCTTTTTTTTTTTCTTCTTTTAAGGGTAGAACCACTTTATCCTCGTGAGGCAAAAAAGTGCATCGCCACTCAACACGTTCATCCCCGCTAGTTTGAATGCACCTGTTCCTCTTCCTCTGCTCACCGAGGAAAGCATTACAACCACAAATTTTGAACCAAGGTGCTACTCGGCTTTGGATTTTTCCACCTTGAATGATTACCACGCCACTTCTCTCTTCTCCCAAAGTTGATGTATTTGGACTTGCGTGGGCTCAGCGATGCAAAGAGAAGTAAAAATCAATCCAGTGCAGATCATTTTGGCATAGTCTGTCATCTTCTTCCATGTGTGCTGTCTGACGGTTTTTGCTGAGGATCCTACTCTGTATCTCACATCCACGCAAATAGTGCGTATCGCTTAGCCCTCCCCTTCCCTCCCTTCCACTATGCCATGGTACGTACTTGGCATTTAGAGGCTGAGCAGTCTTGTCTTACCAAGTGTGGCACGCGTTAGAAATACGTAAAATTATATGTGCACTGAAAAAATAATCAGATTTGGATATTTCCCAATACTTGGTTGGTGTCACATGATCACTTCTACCTTCATCCAAACTGTCAGTTTTATATATCAGTGATATTTGCATTGGTGTTTTTTTTTTTTACTTAAAAAGAAATTGATAATGTCAAGCTTCATATGGGCCATCTATAATTAAAGTAAAGTTGTGAGCTTGTGGTCTCAATTGGAAATGGGTTACAAATGCTGCCAATATATGGCAGACTTGACGTGAGGGTTACAGCCAATGGAACGCACTGCAAGTTATTTAAAGTCTGCAAAGTGGGCCAGCCTGGACCCAACTCGGATCCACATTTTGGGGTAGTTTGTGAGGGGAGCTGTCAATCATGTTTTAATGGTGAGGAGGATTGTCTGTGTTTGGATTCATGTGGCAGGTAGACAAGTATTACGCAAGAGTGGAACCATCTGGTGAGGCCCATCTGAGCAGATCTCATGCTGGTCATGTTTTGTTGTCGGGTGTCTCCGGACTTTGTGTTTGTTATTGTTCTAATTAATACAATCTCTAGGCACTTCATTAAATTCTCACTTGCAACATCTACTGAACTTCAAAGCATAAAAAGATTTCGTTTAACTCTGAAAACATTGCTTTCTATTATGCTTGAAATTTATATATAAAATATATATAATAAATCGAAATATAATATATATACTTTTTCCTGCTGAGGTTGGAGGTGTTAAATGTTGGCGCCTGCAAAATGTACTTTTGCCTTCCATTGCCATGGGAACAAAATGTTGCTCAGAGCACCGAGGATGCAGGTGGGTCACCCGCCACGTCAGTGAACTCCTTACGACTTGTCGTCTTTTCCGCGACCACGCAAAGCGTAGTGTGTTGTTGCATTTTGCACTCATTGGTCTTTGCATGACTAAATAGGACATTTATTTTTGTATCCCGTGCAGGTGCGCCTGGATGCTGGTGGTTGTGTATCAACCCATGATCAGTCATGAAGCCCGGGAGCGTTTGTGGGCCAGCTCAGCTCCGAAGGAATCCCACGGGCGCCCAAACACAGAATTAAGTAAGTGACCTCGTACACACATTTGGAATGCAGAAAAACAGATTTGAGTTGCCCGCCACTTTTGCCAATAGAGACAGTTATGACATTTTCAAGTATAAATGTCAAGATAACTGCAAATAAAATATGATTGTTATTATTATTGTATAAAATATAATTTTGAGGTACATCTACAGCATGTTAATTTGATTTAATTTAATATTATTATTTTTTATTTTAAACTCTTTTTTGCTAACCTTATGAGCTAACAAACAGATTCCTTGATTCCCTTTCCTCTCATATAAGAGTTGTTGCAACTAAATAAAAACACCAAAGCAGATTTGTCTTCCTCATCTCGTGTAGGTTGAGATGCCTCCTCCTGCTCTTTATTTAACATTTCACCGCCCTCCTCCATGTCTGCTTAAGTCAGGTTAGCAAGATATCCAACACGTTTTAGTTGTTATTTTGATTGAAGTAATGCTGCACAAGTAATTTAGTTACAAAAAAAAAATGAAATATGATTCTGTGAAGGAGCACGAAAAGTTCACCGTGCAGTCGTATGAATGATGTGTAGCATTAACAAGGAGCGTTGCTCTTTTGAAAATGTTGCCTCACATGACTAGAGCTTCTCACGTTGGAATCACAGGAAGGGAGCGCAGGTTTAATGAGGTGCGATGTTCCTCAAGAGAAATGCGACTCCATGGAAGTGAACAGCAATCAAAAACAAGACCTTTTGCAAGGGCCATGCTGATTTATAAGGTACAAATTAATGACAGCTTTGCACTTGTAATTGTTATTGAATATAAATCAAATGATTATAACTATGAAACCTTGATCATTCCAGTTAAGAATCAGGTCAATCCAAAATTGCATACGGAGCAACTGAGGGTGATCTGAGTCCATTAGATTTATGTTTGGGTGATACTGACCTGCTGTGGTGTCAAATCTGTATTACAAGTTAATCACAAAATTTTGTGTCATGCTACACCTAGTGGCAAAATATGTTCATCGCAGGTATTTTTTTTTATTATTTGTTTGCCAATATGTATTTACTAAATAGGAAGATTCAGAATTTCATTTATGTAGGTGTCATTGTGAACTCCAGGCGACAGAATTAGAAATAAAAGTTACTTTTATTAAAGAAAATGCATTTAATGTGTTCTCTATGCCAGTTGAATTGGACCCACGAGCCGTATGTTTGTCACCCCTGTTGAAGCGTCGGTAATCATCTTGAGATCAGAGTCAATCAAATAGTTTCATTCTTTCTTGGCCAGAAAGACCTTCTTTCAAACTCTGCAAGGCAAACAGAATATTGAAAAAAAAATCTGAATTTTAATAGAGGTACACTGTGTACTGCAACATCAGATTTTACCTTTGACCTGACCGCTCGAAGCCGACGTAGAAGAGACGGTTTGTTATTTTTCTTCACTGGCGTGGTGTTGCTAGTATTGGCCGCGTTGACATCTGGCAAGACAATTAAATATCAAGTGTTCATGTGAGCTATAAAAATAAATGTTCATCACTTCATCAAATATTGAACAGTTCACGAGGGGGTTAGCCAAACAACTTTAGCATTCTCTTACCAGAATTTGCTCGAGGTGTGACTCTACTGGAAGGCAGAGTGGCAAACTTGACATCGTCAGTTCGTAACTTGACATCCTGAAAGTGTTCATCAGTTTAGTGTTACCAAACAATGTCAAAATTATTTTTTCCACCATATCTTTTAATGTTTACTAGCTAGCTTTGTTTACCTTCATTTGAAACTCTGCTTCTAATCTTTGTATTTTTTCCTTTTGATATTCCTCAATTTGCCATTTGTTTTGGTTTCCGGACTTCATCGATATCAAGGCGTCTTCGGCATGTTCTAGTTCCTCTCTCAGTGCTTTGTTGTCCTCCTGGAGTTCACTTAAGATGTGATTAAAAACCTCCCGCTCATCCGTTAATGAGGCCTCCTGCTGTTTGCATAATTTGTCCTGCAACATCACACATCGCTGCTGCTCTTGCTCCAAATCTAAATGAAGCCTGTCTGACAAATAAAGGAGCTTTACTTGCTCCTGCATCCACTTCAGGTCCACTCCAGGGGCCGTTTCACAAATGTCCTCCTCCTCAATCGTCACCTCCTGATAGAGCTGCCACATGACTTTAACTCTTCTTTGCAGCCTCGTTATAAGTCGCTCTAACCACGGCGGATTTTTGATGCCCTCAGATTGATCTTTTTCATTCTCCTGCTGTTCATTAAAAACAAATATTGGATGGATGGAGTCTGCAGGATTGTCTTTCTGATATTCTTGCTGGATTTTAGAGGCAGCATAGATGAACTCTGCTTCAATGCAGGCTCTCATGATGATTTCGTGGTCCTCCCGAGCTCCGTCTTCCTCGAATTGAGTTTGTTTTAATGTCAAAATTTGTGAGATGATGAGTTTGTACCTGTAGGCCATGGTCATACTTTCTTCTTTTGGCACTAAAAATATGAGTTGCACATTTGGACTCTTCAGGGCTGCCAACATTTTTTCGACTAGGACTAATTGTCTCTTTAAAAATTTCCCAACACTTATGATGTCCTCTGCGTGAGGGAGTTCAAGGTCTTCATCAACGCTGCTCTCAACTCCAGCCAGGACATCACATGGGATTTTGTCCTCCATTTTGTAGGCGTCGAAAGATGCATGTTGCTGTTTTTCAGCGTCATTCCGTCCTCGCTGAAGACACGTCTCGATAGCTGCTAGCCTCCCCTCAAAGTCAGTCAATTCAATCGCCTGGCTGGTTTGAAGTTTCTCTCTGCAACTTTGGAGAATATTAAGGGCAAGTTGAAAGCGGCCGGCCAAAAGCTTGCAAAGATTTTCCGTCTCCTGAGCGAAGCGCTGGTTCTGACTGGTCCGGCTGTGAAGCAGCAGGGCGAGATGCTGGGCCGAGGCTCGGCTGTGAGTGAGCTGGGAGTTAAGACGGGGGTCCGGGTTGGTCTCGTGATCCTGGTGCTCCTCCAGTCGCTCGGTGATTTCCCGTAATTTCTCCTCTGTTACGAAAAGTTTTGTTTCAAGTAGCTGGATGGCCGATGTAAAGCGTTCCGGGTCGTCTCCTGCGGTGATGATGTACTGGTGCGATGGGCCAAGTGAGTAGGATCGGATTCTTGCGTGATGATGGTGGTTCTGGTCTCGTTCCTCTGACGTGTTGTCACTTGCGGGCTCCACCATCTCCTCCTCCTCGTGCGGGACGGCCTCCAAAGATTCCTCCTCCACATGAGAAGAACCACAAACCTTGAGCTTTTCATTGAGTTGTGCTTCCGTCTCCTCCAAACTGTTACCTAAGACTTCCATCTTCAGCAACACCTCATTCAGCTCTTGCTCCTTTTCATCCAGGAGCCTCTCAAAGCCGTTTCGTATTTCCTGAACTTCAGTTTCCCTTTGTTGCGCCTTCTCCAGAACCGTCAGCAGTTCCTCTGTGATCTTCTCATATGAATGTTTAAGATCCTGATAGTATGTCTCTTCTGTTTCCAAACAATCCTGCAACCTGCTTTTTTCCTGACGTTCCTCCATTAGAAGATTCTGCAGCTCTTGGCATTGTTGCTCCATCTGTTCTTTTTCATCTCGATACTTTTGCACAGCAGCCGCTGAAGAAGCTAACTCCTCTCGGAGTTGTTCTCGGGTGTCCTCAATGTCCCTACTCCACACCTTAGTCAAGCTGTCCACTTGCTCCTCAGCTTGATCCAATCTCTTCTGAAGTTCTTGAGAGTGTTGCTCCGCCCTCGCCAAGCTGGCTGCCAAACTCTTCCGTTCTCTGTCCTGGCTTGCTTGAAGGAGCATGAGATGTTTCTGCAGGAGTGTCTCTTTTTGAGCTTGGGCATCCTCGTTGGTGCGGAGTTGCGTTGTAGCCTCTTGGAGAGCCTTCCTCAGCTCCCGAGCCTCATCCTGGAGAACCTGGTGACTGTACGACTCCTCTTGTAACCGCGTCATGCGCAACTCTGACTCTTTCCTCTTGTCTTCACTGAAGCTCAGCTGGTTCTTCAAAGAGGTGAGGGAATGTTCCCACTCCATCTTTTGCTCATGGAACCATCTACGTTCTTGCTCTAGATGGACCTGAGCGAGCGCCGTGGCATCTCCTGTCAGAAGCACCTGCGCTTGTTGAGCTAAGAGCTCTACTCGTTGACGTAGATCGGCTTCCCTGGCTTCCTCCTGTATTCTCTTTTGCGCCTCCAAATCAACACGGAGTTCGCGGTTCATCTTCTGCAGTCGGTGCAACGCCAAAGCTGGATCTGATGATGCGTTAGAATTGAGCAGAAGATCATTCTGCAATGCAAAATTAAATTAAATTAAATTAAATTAAATTAAATTAAATTAAATTAAATTAAATTAAATTAAATTAAATTAAATTAAATTAAATTAAATTAAATTAAATTAAATTAAATTAAATTAAATTAAATTAAATTAAATTAAATTAAATATATGTATTTTTTTAATAACCTTTTCGCTTAAATGAATCTCATCTTGCATCTTGATTTCATCTTGCAGTTTTCTGTTTAGCTGCTGAACCCGAGACAGTTCCATCTGTGTTTTTTCCAACTGTAGATGAAAACCACACAAATTAATTTAAATGTAGATTTTTTTTTTTCTCCCCTCCCCAAAATATTTACATCTGTCTCACCTCTTTGACAAGTCGCTCTCTGTCTTCCTCAGAAGGACGACGCTCTTGATCAGAACTGTCTTCATTTGATTGGATCACGCATGATGATGAATATGGAGAGCCCACTGAATGTCCTAAATACAAATTCAAGGAGTTATAAATACTATATCCAAATCTTGTAATATTCCCGTACCTTCTTCCGCTTGCTGTGTCGGACTGAAATGAGATAATGGCGAGTCAGTGCAGGGTGAGGAGGTGGGCGACAAGCTGGGAGACGACACAGAGCTTATGTCAGCAGATGTTTCCTCCATCTTTTGCTGCAGCTTGATCTCTTCTTTTGCACCTTCACAGCATGTGTTTGTTTGCGAGCCGTTGTCTTGATACTCCACTTTGTTGTCATTCTTCATATTAAGTTTCGATTTGTTGCTGTGAGGAGCATTTGCGTCCACATCACACCCGGCAGCTCTCTGGTCAAGTCTATTGAGAGAACGACTGCTTCTCATGAATGGAGTGGTAGTGAGGGAGCTGGTGTGGAGGGATGAAAAGCTTCGGCTGCTACAAAGCTGCAGAGCGGGTCTGGACGGACGAGATGATGCCCTGGAAACCCGGTGACCCCCACGACCTTTGGATGCATCGCCGTTAGCTTGTTTACCTCCAGTAGATACGGCCGCTGATAATAATGACGCCTCCTTTGAGAGAGACGGAAAGACAAATCAAATATTTTATTGGTACTTTTTTCATTTGATGAGGGAAAGTTTTAAAACAATCTATAGTGCAGCATCTGTCTCCATTCCAACTTGGACTCTTTGATTTGTTCAATCCAATAAACACCGTTGCAAACTGTTAAATCCAAATCAGAGCTTTTAATTCGCTTAAGCGCCATCTGACTCACTCGGTGATCACAGACACACATATTTAGACACACAAAGATGCAATAGTAATATATCGATTACACAAAGAGGCTGTGAACGTCACATGACCTACAAACTAAAAATCATATTTGAAATGAAATTGAAGTGACCCAAATGTATGTGCAAAAAAATGGTTGAATAATGCTAACCTACCTTTCCTCCTTTTTTTGGTGTAGGTTTGGGAATCTTGGTGTTAACCAGGACTTCAGGCCATCTAATATTCAAACAATGTGGATCATGTTAATTAAAGTTGCCAACCTTTTAAAGTACATGTAAAGGCAGTCGGACAGTGTTCAATGCATTGAATCACAGTTTCGCATCAGGTAAGTCCCACGATAAATTGTTTTTTTCTTACAAATTGATAAAATATGAAAGGAATTTCAACCACAAGAAATGAACACATTGAAAAAAAAAAGTAAGACCACATACCACTTTCAGAAGCACAAATAAAATCTTCCACAATTTACATTATTTTTTTTATCCCCATTTTTTATTGACTTATTTATTTACTGAAAATGTGTTGCCAATTTTTTTCTTACCTCTGTGCCTTGGACATCATTTTCAGAGAATGTACTGAATAAAAATCCAACTTTTTTCACATCAGAGCCGGAAAAAAACAGAACCATCAGACAATCCTTAAAATTAATTAAAAATATGTTAAGGCAAAAAGGAGACGCGGTGAAAGTATTTATCCGACTGCAAAAAACAGTCCACCGAATGAAGGGACAAATCACAAATAGCTGTTTGGAGAAGTGTTAGACATCCGTAATCCTCGACCGAGTTGACAAACTCCATTAGTTTTGAAGAATGAGGTCAAAAGTTTAACAGGATTACTACACAAACACTTCTTCTTCTTTGAAATCAACAAGGTTCATCATGTTGTGTGTTGTGTCTTAGATAAAGTGTCTTTGATTTTGAGTCATGGTTAATTTGCCTTTTTTTTTTTGTGTGTTTGCTAAACCCATCCCATAAAACCAAAACATTTATGTAATATACATTAAAAATTATATCGTTTGTTACAATGCAGGTTCATGTATTGCTTATGTTTGTTTTAAAATACATGAGACCCTTGAAAAAAAATAAATTGCATATTAAATGGCAATCTCAATACGGCAATTAGATGATTTAGATTATTAATGCACCAAAAGGCCACCAGATGGCGGCAGTACACATTGACAGCATTGACAAGGCGTTCACTCAGTGCTTCTGACGTCATCCATTGAGTGCAGTATTTTGAATGTTATGAGGTAATAACTGGCAATGCGGCATCATCTCATCATGAAGTCATTTCTAAGAGAGAAAGAAAGAAAAGAAAATATTTTATCACCCTTTTTAGCTCCCACCCAGAAGCCAAATGCGGATTGGGCAGGCGTCACGTGACCCTCCAGCTGATTTCCTTGCATGAAGTGTTTTGCTTCCCGTGTAGTCTTCTCTGGAGCCATTTCTGCTCGGAATCGCTTCTCAGTCCTGTTCACATCAATCGTCGTCGTTTTTTTTTTTTTTTTTTTAAATCACACCACTATGGCTCATACGGCACAAGCAAATTCCTTCGACGCCAACAACCCTCAAATCCAAGTGGAACACGACAAAAAGCGTCGACAATTTGTCATTCGATTGAACGGTATGATCAACGAGATGTTGCTGGTGGTTGGTAGCTCTTGGCTAATGCTAGCGCAGAGCTTGTTGTTAGTTAGCGTAGACTTCATCAACCAGAAATCATTGGACGCATGTTGTGTTGCAGTATGGGAAAACACGCATATGATTATTGCATGTCTTTGCGATATGCATATTGCATATCATCTATATTTTTCAATATTTTGTGCAGCCCTACTTTGTAATATTTTGGTATTAATTTCTCTGGATTGGTTCTCATAGATTCAAATGTCAAATTGCATTGTTGTTATTGTCACTTGAGTTTTTCTCTGTATTATGTCCGGTACATTTAATGTTAGTCCTTATCCTCATTGGTGTTTTGTCAGTGATGTGAAGAAGGACAACTTATGTCAACGAGCATGATGGATGAATTGGAGCTAGTAACTCTGTCGACTTTGATGTCCTTCAGGGTCTCATGATCGTGCCGTCCTTCTTTATGAATACGTTGGAAAAAAGACGGTGGACCTGCAACATACTGAAGTTCCAGATGCTTACAGAGGGAGAGGAATTGCCAAACACCTGGCCAAGGTAACATTGCATTTTGTCACTTGTCATTCATTGTTGCAATTTCCCACAAGTATGCTTCTGTGAACACAGGCGGCCATGGACTTTGTGGTGGAAGAAGATCTGAAAGCTCATCTGACCTGTTGGTACATTCAGAAATACGTCAAAGAGAATCCGCAACCTCATTACTTTGAACATATTTACCAATGACCTCACATGGGACCGAGAGACTCAAAAGTGAGGTATTCTTTGAAATTAAAGACTGAAATGTAACAAAGGACCTTCCTCCAGGCATTGTTTAAAGGAGCCAGCTGATCTCCTTGAATGGAACTTTGATGTTGACATGACTTGGTCACATCTATTCACAACAAGGGGAATCTCCTTCAACTGATCACCAATCAGCTGAGTCCAATGTCTCTTATCAGAAAAGATTCAGGATGTGAATGACTTCTTCACCTGTATGTAAACAAATGTCATTTGATTTGCGCTCAGGTAGAAGTCAGAGCTTGTAAGGGGTCTGCCACTTTGTTTTTATTCCTAATTGTTTGACAGAATTCACCTTTTCATGACATTTGACGTTTGTTTGAACTCCCCCCTACTGCCATTTTGTGTTGATGTGGTAATATTTCAATAATTACTCACAATGAGTAATAATGAAAATTGGCAGCATACAAAGTAAATGGTGCAAGACAACCTTCCACTATTTGAATTCAAAGAGATCAGAAATCTGTGCAAATGTCACGTGTGCAAATGGACAAACCAGTATTTAAAAAAAAAAAAAAACAACAGCTGCATTGAGGGCATTTTTATTCAAGTTCAACCACATCCTTTGTTTATTCTAGAGCTTGAAACTGGATGGCTGAAGTTTACTCACTACGTTCCTATCGTGTGGCACTTTCTTTCTTTGGCACCGCAAACAATCGTGCTTTAGGATTTCACAATGATAGATATCATTGTGTTAGGGGAAAAAAATAAATAAAAATCCCTGAAATGTTTCACTGTGGTTTTCCCCTAGTTTGGCTCCTTTGCTGTTGACAATCCGTGTTGAGGAGAAGCAAACCTCAGGAAATTCCTTACACTCTGTCAGAACTATGTTGGGCTGACTGACTGCTTTAAATGCAGAAAACACTAGTTTACTGGGTGGAAATCACCTATTAATAGGCAATATTTCATTTCTTGTTTATATATATGTATGAACAGTATGTGTACATTTTCTTGAAAGCTAAATGACTAAACCATTTCTAACATTCACTTCACTGTGAAAATGTTTTGTGCTTGACACTTTATTGTATGAATAAAGTAATAAAATATACTAACATGAATAAGGTCACTATTTTACATGATAGATTATGGTAGATGTACAATGCATAACATCTTGAATTCGAATAATCATATTTCCGCTCAAATACGCTACATTGAATGCGTCATTAGTCTTTTCTTCTGACCTCGCGATACGTCAACGTGATCATGAAAAATACGTAGGAATGACGCATGTTAATGCATTGTGGGAAATGTAGTTTAATTCCGCTAGGGGTTCCTGTAAGTCACTTTTCGAACACTACATTACCCAGGACGCCTAATGGCGCATACGTCACTTGCCACAACGGCTCTATCTCCATCATGGCGTCGCTGGGAAGGAGGCGCGGTGTCCCAGTAAGCAGGGAGAGGTCAGTTACTTCACATCTTTCACGTTCTACCAAAATGTTTCGCTCATAATGAAACGTTTGTCCGTGTCACCTAACGTCAGACAAATAACGTGTTTATTTTTCAAATATGCAACGAGAACCTCACGAAGAATTTTATCTAATCCTTAGCTAACATTAGCATGCTAACTTGCTAACGTGTCTGCTAGCCAGTGTTAACAAGGAAACCATCTAGTGGCTCATGTGATGTTTTGGTTATTTCACATCAGCCGATCAGCGACTGGGAAAGTTGTCATGAATTTTGCGTTTGCGGGGGAGGTTCGCAATAGACTTTACTTGGTGTGTTTTGCCTCGAATATGCTACGTTTTCCCACTGATGACATGGATCCTTCTTCCTAACTTAGCTGGCCAATCACCATAAGTTTTATTCCATGCTAGAAGTCAGTTAGCCTCGCATGGGTACACTGTGTCCTGTGTGTTACGACAAGCTACCTGTTGCCTATTTTATCGTAACAACCTTGAGCATTCTAGTGTCGTTTAAGTTGATTTAGAAATACTTCCATGTTGACCATGTACTGTTTATCTGCGCAGAAGTACTGCCATGAATAATGAGGCAAATGTAAATATTGATTTGCAGCAATCATGTCACTGGTATTCAGCGCTGCAAACTTATTTTATACCGTGACCACGATTCTAACTTGAAACACTCGTCTCTCCAATCACCTTTCTGAATTTAAACGAATGGAAATGCCTATCGTCATTTCCAGTGGCCCAGAACGCCAACTAATTGTTTTTGAGTTATTCAAAAATGGCACTGGGCACCTGTATTGTGCTTTGAATAGCGCACTGTAAATACATAATTTAAAGGAATTAAAGCATGAAACATTTTGGACATGATAATTCAGATGGCATTGTGCTGCTCATTTTGATGTATGTGCCTCGGCCACCAGAGGGCAACATAATGTGCCTTACAAACTGCGTAGATTTGATGATGAGACACAGAAAAGGAATGCTTCATTAACTCCCTATTGTAAAATCGCGACATGATTTCTTAATCTATTGTGCTTTTTTGAAGTATGATAGTTTAGACATTTTTTTTTCTCCCGCTAAAGTATGAGAATTGTACTCGTGACGAAGCCATACCAGGGGACTCAGTGAAACCGAATCATCCGAAAAGCAAAGCGATATTTATATTCCACAATTCAAGCTTCTACTAAAAACTGAAGGCAATACAAGTGTCCTAATATAGGCTTGGCAACACTCGGGACAAGCTGGAGCAGTGTGAAGCCATCAGACATTCCAGTGTTTACATTGAGTGGTGTTTAATTCTTCGGTCGTCATTGTCACCCTTTCTGCAGGGGAGTGATGGCGGCGACCGACTGCTACATAGTTCACGAGATCTACAACGGGGAGAACGCGCAGGACCAGTTTGAGTATGAGTTGGAGCAAGCACTGGAGGCCCAGTACAAATACATTGTTATCGAACCCACGCGCATCGGCGACGAGACGGCACGGTGGATTACAGTGGGCAACTGCCTGCACAAGACGGCCGTGTTGTCGGGGGCCGTTTGCCTCCTGACGCCGCTTTCACTGCCTCCAGAATACACGCGTTACGTGGTGTTGCCAGCCGGCGCCCTCAGCGTGGCCTGCGCCGCCCTCTATGGGATTTCATGGCAGTTTGACCCCTGCTGCAAGTACCAGGTGGAATATGACAGCCAAAAACTGTCGCGGCTACCCCTGCACACACTCACCTCCTCCACGCCCGTGGTCTTGGTGCGCAGGGATGACATCCACAGAAAGAGACTCCATAACACGATAGCGATGGCCGCGCTGGCGTACTGCGTCAAGAAGATCTACGAACTCTATGCTGTATGAGTGCGCCATTTAAGAACCGACAGGAAAATGAGATAAACCTACAAAAAAGAAGAATAACAGCAAACCTATCCACCGTCTGGTGTGTGAAAAGTGGAAGGTCGCAATGGGGCCCACAACACTTGTGGTGGCTGCTTTGAACTTTGATCAGAGGGATATAGTTAAAACTAGAAGGAAGTTGTTTTTGTTTAGTTTTTTCCTTCCAGCATTTGTTTTCTCCTAGTGACAACCGCAGCACACATGTTCTCTGTATTACCTTTGCGCCTCCTTCCCTGCATTCTGACACTTGACCTTTGTGTAAAGGCTGAAGCTGCGTGGTTGAGATGGACACGTGTGATTTGAGCTTGACCTTTTCCCCTCGTAGTTTTACTGTACTCCCTTACTTGCTGATCAGTACTTCACCTTTCATTAAACATTAGGCTATTTGAAAAGCGTCCTTCTCTCTATCTGACTTTTTTTCCCCAAGCAAACAGACTGCTGTACAGAGATCAACTTAATCCATGCTAAAATATGTTTTCCATGTCCAGATGTACAATTCTGATCAAATCCTACTTCTGACCTTGCACACGCACACCAAATTCAAGTCAAAACAAATCAGCTTTGCCTGAATTTTTGGATTCTCATAAAAATGTTTTTCGTCAAAAATGACACAAGACATCAAAGAAATATCTGACGAAAACAGCAGCTGATTTAATGGAAATGTAAACATTTAAATTGTGCTTTAAGCAATCGTTTTGGACTTTTTCTTTTGTTTTTAGTTTTCTATTAAAGGTGCAATTTCAAAGAGCAGGACCTACTCGGCTGCAAATAAATTATGTTCACCTTTCAATCGCAATTGTATTTGAAAATAATGCAAACTCTTGGAGCAGTGTAATACTCTGAATGTATAATTCGTTTTTTCAAGCACATCTTTCAAAACCAATAAAATATAAAACAAGAGGCAACGTTTTTTAATCGTGCGTACACGTAAAACTAACACTTCAATTCCCATGAGCCTTTGCGAGAAACAACCCGGAAGTAAAATGCGTGGGTGTGTTATAAAGGAAGTGATTGTTTGAGAACAGTATAACTCTGAAATCAAGAAAAGCGTTGCAAACCAAAGTGAGTACTGCATTGTTATTAATCTTTTCTCCATAGCGGAGCAATTTTGCAGGTTCTGCAATTCTATGTCCATATTGAACGTTTTCCGTCATAGCGATACTGTGGCACGGTAGTCACGTTCGTCATACGACGATACTAAAAATTACGACGGAATAAAGTAGACCGAGGTACAATATGGCAAGTAGGTGCAATTTAATTGCACGGTCTGCCCTCTAGCGGACATCACATAGAACCAATTCAGTAAATTGGAGAATTTCCTTCAGCACTATTAATTGACTTCTACGCAACCAGCGTCATCAGACAGGCCTTTTAAAAGACAATTCAAGTTTTGATTTGGGTTTTTCTAATAAGAGACACCATGTTTAAAATAGTAAAGAAGAGTCACGAATGAACAAACACTTTAAGTTGTTAATTAACATCATAAGGAATAAATAAGGTGTCAGGTGTATTATTGGACTCTTTGTATAGTTGATTTTTTTGTTATTAAAACTAGGCCATATTTGTGTGTGACAATTTTACAGCCATTCACCCATGGACTTGCACAAATCTAAACAATGATATTACTGTGTGTAGGTGATGGAGCGTGTCACCGGAGGAGGAGCGCTACCGGCATTGCTCCTCGCAAGTGTGGGAGTTTTACTTCTCTATCGTCTACTTGGCCGACGACGAGGCGGAGCTTCTCTCCAGGATGCAGTGGTGGTCATCACGGGCGCCAGCTCCGGATTGGGCAAAGGTCAGCTGAGCTTTCTGGTCATATCTTCTCAACTTCAGCTGACATAATGACACTTGAATTTATATTTGTTTGCTGAATTGTGTTTTTTTTCCCCCCGTCTTCTAGAATGCGCACGCGTGTTCCACAGTGCAGGGGCTCGATTGGTACTGTGCGGTCGAGATGCAAGTCGACTGCAGCAGGTGGTTGAGGAGCTGAACGCAAATGCAAAGGATGGGAAGCAGCAGGTATTCAAACACAGTCATTCGGGACATCTGCAATTCAATTTACTTGTGCATCAAACATTCAATTAAAAACTCGTGGATTAACACGGCTGTTCAACGTGCAGACGTACGTTCCCAGCACCGTTATCTTCGACCTGAGCGACACACACTCGATGGACATAGTGGCGCAGGACATCTTGAAATGCTACGGACGAGTGGACGTCCTCATCAATAATGCTGGAATCAGTTACCGCGGCAACATACTGGACACTCACCTATCGGTTCAGAGGCATGTTATGGAAACAAATTACTTCGGACCAGTGGGTCTTACGCAAGGTCAGTGAGGAGGAGGAAGTTAGCTCGGTGGGCTTGTGGTTGGTTAGCACGTCTACTGTTGTTCCATTTATTTGTTAAGCTGGACAAAAGTTGCCACGAGTTAAACTTTTTTCTCCTTTCATCAGCTCTTCTGCCTTCCATGGTTCGCCAGCGCAGTGGCCATATTGTTGTCATAAGCAGCGTTCAGGGCAAGATCGCTATTCCATACCGATCAGCCTGTAAGGTTTTTTTATTCTAATTTATTTATTTGAAATGTTTTCTCCCTATTTGGAAACAAACTCAATGTTTTTCTTTGTATTTAGATGCAGCATCCAAACACGCCACCCAGGCCTACTTTGATTGTTTACGGGCTGAGGTGGAACGTTACGGGATTCCAGTGACTGTCATTAGTCCGGGATACATCAGGACAAATCTCTCCGTCAATGCCGTCACGGGAGACGGCTCAAAGTATGGTGGTAAGGTTTCTTAATTTGGCATTTCTAAACATATGTAATTGGATCTAGAGAAAGGAAAAAAAAAGTCCGTTATCAGGGGCCATATTTTAGTAGTCTTGACAAGTTTTATTTCTTGTTGCAATTTTTTAGTTGTGGACACGACCACGGCGACAGGTCGGGATCCAGGAGATGTCGCTCAGGCAGTTCTGAAAGCTGTGCGACACAAGAGCAAAGATGTTGTTTTGGCGGGACCTTTGCCCACGGTGGCCATTTATCTCCGCACGTTGTGGCCCGCCCTCTTCTTTAAACTCATGTCCTCTCGTGCTCGTAAAGAGCACAAAGCCAAAAATACTTGAACCGTTAAAGGACAAATATGGTGTTGCTTGTCTAAGAAATACGCCAGGAAAACGGTGAGTAAATAACATTTTTCTGTTTGTATAGTCTTTCCTCATTCACGTTTATTTCGGAACTCTACATTATGGGCACTGAAAACAATGATACATTTCTGATTATTTTATCACAAAACCCCTTTATTTATTTTGTATTAAAATGAGCAATTGTTGACTATTTTCCTTTTACTTATTTCAAACCATAGTTATGTATTAATTTATGTGTATGTAATACATTTATAGTGATTCTGCATTTGTGCACCTAAACATTTTGGAGCTTCGTTTTTGCAGACAACCCCCCCCCCCCCCCCCCCCCCCATCAACTTCAGACATGAACCTAAGAAAAATAAAATGTATTATTCACATTTCCAACTTGAATGTTGTAGTTTATAAATAAAAATGAACTCACTTTGCTGTGGTAAGAAAAGACACAAATACAAAAGAAAGCTTTTTTTATAGCGAACTTTTAAGCACAGAATAAAAACAGCTTTAACCAATGAAAATTTTTAACAGGTTGTTCCATTCTTAAACGTAGTCTTAAGTTAAAGAGAAGCACTTTTTAGAAATGTTAACAATAAATATTCCAAATAACAATTTACATTATGTTACAAAAGCGCAGCGAATACTGGAATCACCATTTGTACAAAGAAGTCCTTCAACAAAACATATCAGAATTTTCTTTAACAATAAAAATCTCACTTTTAAATGTTAATGATAGCATAGTGCTTTCTCCTTTTCCTATTTCCCCACATTCCTGCAAACAGGATATTTCAAATCCAATCAAGTGAAACAACAAATTCACACAACGGTTTGCTAAACCACTCGTTGCAATGACGACGGACTTTTGAGATGTATTTGCAGGAAATGACCGAGCACCAAAATGGGGGGAAAGTGTCGGTCGGTCGGTCGGTCCATTTCATAAAATCAACATACAAAGAGCAGCCTGAGATGAAAACTGCGGTTGCTCTTTATAGTGACTTTGGCACAAGTGTTCACTTCCACTATCAGTCAATTTTTCAACTTTGTTCAACACAACCAACCCAATGTTATGTGATGAAAGGTAAATATGTTGATTACACTCACCACTGTCAAGTTAATTGGAGTGCTAATTTAAAAACGAAAATACGTCCATAGAGTAAAAATGATTGTGCATTGGTTAAATTAAAAGGTTGCAAATGTGAAGCTATAAAATGTACAGCTCTTCTTTCAATCGGTGAATGCAACCCGAAATATTTTTTTCATCAGATACAATTAGGTCATCAAGCAGCCGGATATTTACAATGATTTCAAATATCATTTCAGCACCAAATTGAAACAAAGTTAAACTTTCTACTGACCAAAGCTGCCGTATTGCATACTGCCTTTAATTAATACAAAAAATAAAAACGGAATTCATGCTGCAAATATTCACTAAACTGATCAAACGGATGGAGAAGAAATAAATGTGAAGTGAAAGGCAACTTCAACAGTAGCATGACCGGGATTTTTTTTGTTTTGTTTTTAACAGTCACCTCGATTCAACGGCCAAACATCTTTTTTTATGAGCAGTATAACTAGGCATTTTGGCAGATATGCACATTTTAGGGGACAAACGTAAAAAAGCAGGAAAAGACAAAAACGGTTCAGTGACATTTTTGTTCAGATATGGCAAAGTAATTTCCTGTACATGAGGTTGTGTTTTGTTAACGTAAGAGTCTTTTAAAGGGACTTTTTTTTCCCATCTCATTGCAAAAAAAGTTCAGTGAAGCCAACGTGTCTTTGAACAATGTGGCTCTCACAACATGAATTATTGCACTTTAACAAACGGGGCAGGGATGGCTTTCGGTTTGTGGTCTATCGCCGCAGTTGTCTTTTGATAGCAGGTAGAATGCGCTCACTTGTTTTGTCCAGACGGCGTCGGCCAAGCTTGCCCCGCCTCCCCCCTCAGGGTGGTGGAATCGAAGGCTCGGCCACGGCGAGTTCCTGAGCCAGGTCGTTGAAGCGTGCAATGTAGTCCACGCTGCTCTCGCTCATCATGCAGGCAAGCTGAGAGTCCATCTGCGGGCACATAACATTTGAAATGCACAATATAGCCTCGAGAGATGTTTATTGTGAGTTGAGGGGAAGAAAAAAAAAAAAAAAAAAAAAAAGTTGAAAAACATACCTCTGCCACATCAGGGAGCCCACGTGACTGAAAGGAATCATGGGAGTTGCAGTCAAGCAGGCTCGGACCCAGCAAAGCTGTGCCACTGGAGGGGCCGGTGGGGGTGAGGGTGCTCCGCCTGCCCTTATCAGAAGACACCATGCTAGCTGGAAGGACATGACATCAGGGCACAACATTACAAGAGGATGTCATCCCATGTGTCTTGCGCCAATACAAATATCTACTTTAACGAATATCCGAACCCATCGTTTAAGAATAAGTACTTTAGAAGATCGACAGACTCACAGAGGAGGCATCCCAGAGTGGAGTCTGAGGAGTCACTGGGATACCATTGCGGGTCGTGGCTGGGCGACGGAATCCATCCTCGGGACGGGCTGACGGAAGGAGACGAAGTCAGCAGTTTGGAGCCGTCGCTGCTACTCAGTTTAGCTGAGGAGAGCGCCGCCTCCTCACCTGTGTCACGACAACCGACAAATCATTGATGCAATGCTTCAATTATTGCTATTTAAATGTAATTCTCATTAACGCACCATAGTGGGCAGAATTGATGGCCAGCTCAATGATGGAGTCACTGATGTGTGTTTGATTCTCTCCTGGGGTCATAGCTTCCTCAGGTAGGCCCGGTAGAGAGATGTCCAGTAATGAGGCGACGCTGGGCGGGGAAAGGAGCGAGTCTCCACCCCCTGTTACTCCGGGAGATGGCGGCGGCAGACCGTTCTGTTGAAGAAACACCGTTATTGTTATTTGCAGTGACCTCATTTTTAATATTTTTAATCAATGAAATTTCCAATGTCCAATTAGGATCCAGTCGTGTCAATCTAATCTGTCAAGGTGTGTTTTTCTGACCTCAGAGATATTGTGCTGGAGGAGCTGAGGGTCCGGTTCAGCGTCAACAATCGGAGCAGGGGCCACCAGCGCAGGAGAATCTGGCTCCCGACGAGGACTTCCTGGAATGATGCCTGCAGATTTTGCCGCGAGGTCAATTGCACCTGGGGAGGTAACGTGAAAATAGGTGAGTCTTTCCTTTCTATGTTCCGGAATTATTTGACATGTATGCACATAGTTAAAAATCGCAAATGACATACTGGAGAGTTGGCTGGCTACTGCAGCTGAAGAAGCAGATTTGGACGGTAGCGGGAGAGAGCCAGGGGCAAGCCGGGTTTGAATTGGCCGGAAAGATCCAGTTCCTGAGGTAGAAAAACAGGAAGTGAGCGGGACAAACAATAGTTGGACACTTGTGACCCGGTTCCGTTTGATACATCCACAGTGAGAGTCATTTCCAACCTGTGGCAGAAGAGTTGGAGAGGATGGAGAGGGAGCAGACGTGCTGTGACGTGTCCCCTGTAGTTCGCGGTAGGAGAGTTCGCTATGGACGAGAACCGAGCGGCTCAGCTGATTCTCGGGCGTTCGGATCGAGAAGACAAACTCACCTGAACGACGAGCGGCTTCCGGAGTTTGTTTCGAGGTTTTCTTGCACGCGAGAGGAAAAGATCGGACTGCATCTGTGAATAGGAGAGAGTTACAATCAATAGGACTGCATAGAACCCCCGGCTGGGAATGCACACGTCTTACACTGATGGAGTCGAGCTGCTGCCTCAGGGCCAGCTCAGCCTCTTTGTTGGGGGAGAACATTCGATTGTGGCGAGAACTGTTCGGGGGGAGGGTGGTGGGTACTGCAAACACGTTGCCCTCGGCGTCACTGCCCGCTGCCCCCGATGAGCCCAGCAGAGAGCGGGGAAGGTTGCGTGCACCTGAGGAGGACGCCATTTTATGTTATGCGGTATTTGACATGGAGAACGGCAATGCAGTCGAAAAGGGAGTGACTTCAAATCCAAGCCACTGAAGATTTGATCTACTGATACCTGAGCCTCCAACGTTTGGCAGGTGCAACTTGGCCCCTCGGACAGAGGCGGGCTGCCGGCCAAAACTGGGGCTACGGACCCCTGCAATGGGACCTTTTCCCGGAGGTGTGAGGGCCTGGTTTTGATCCTCCTGAGGAGTCTTGAGGGGTGACGTGGCTGTGGAACAAAGCTCTGGAGCCTGGAGGTGAATGCATGGCGAGAAGCATCAGACATGCTGCAAGTTTTGCCGCCAGTGCGTAAAGAACCGCCAAATGCCTACCAAAGGTTTTGGGTTGACCTCTGTGGTGACCAGTCTTAGCAGACAGCGTAGCACTCGTTGTTTCCTTTGCTGCACCGACGCTTGCCCTTTTTCGTGAAGGTCCGAGCTGGCCTGCCACTCGTACTCCAGCTGCAGCTTGCCGGGCTTCCCGAACATTAAGTACAACTCTGCCAGCGTGACGTTCTCGGCGTCGCGGATGTTCCAGCCTTCCTCTCGGATCTGCTCGACGGTTCGTTCTTTGGTTGCGGGGGGCGAGCTCTGCGGCGCTCCTTCCTCTGGGCTGACCACGGAGAGCTTGGCTGGAGCGGTCTGGATGGTGTCCGAGGAGGAGTTTGCGCTCAGCTCCTCCTTGCACGGTTCTTGCGAGTTCTCTGCGGCACCACATGATGCATCTGTCGTTTTGGTCCCTGCTAGGCCTCCACAGGACTCCAAGCTAGCAGTGCAGGTTTTGCTCCCCTCAACAAGTCCTCCCTCACTTGCCTCCTCTCTAAGAATTCCCACTTGCTGAGGAAGTGCAGATGGAGATGGCCTCTTCTCCTCTACCTTGGCAGAAGCATCAGGTGATGTCTCAAGACTGGGAGGCTCTGTTTGACCAGTGTCAATCTGCGGGGTCACCAAAGCGGTTGACGCCGTGCTTCCTCGCCCAGATTTGTTGTTTGTTCGTGAAGTTGGAGCTGTGTGAATACCCAAAATCTGGGCGGCGGGTAGCTCTTTGGCATTGGGCCGGGCTTTGCCACTTTCTTGCCAGTGTACCGTGCACGAGGCCTTGGAGTGTACCACACGAGCCACCCCGGGTAGCGTGGTGAGGGAGGTGCTCTCGGCCGGGAAAAGGAAGAGCTCCTCGGGCGGGGCTTTGGTTGGAGAAGTGGCGTCGGACACCTCTAAAGCTTCCCTTTCCATTAGACTTCTTATCTAAAAGAGCAGAGTCAAGGAAAGTGACTAGACTGTGAAATTTCTAGCAGATTCCTAAAACAAGATCTGGTATCGTATTGACGGATACAATTCTCTGGTCGTTATAGGCCCACTTCTGCTTCAGGTACTCGATGAGGCTGGAAACTTTTCTGTGAAGTTCCACCACCATCCTGGTATGCACAAAAACACAGTTATTAATTTATGGCCAGATGCTTTATTTGCTTCATGGGAATTTATAGAAAATGAAATCCAAATAAGGTGTACGTTACTGACCTGAGGCGAGGGTTGTGCGCAAGACTCTGAACGCGGGCCCAGGAATAGTTGCTGCGTGGCTGAAGCTCCACCGCCACCTTCAGGGGTAACCGCACCGGCTTCTGGTCCTCCTCGTCACTTACTCCTGCAGGGTCGCGAAGAGCAGAGTGTGACGAAAGAATTATGAATATCGTTGATAATCTGACAATTTATATTCATCAGTACAATCACCTACAACGTCTCCCTGTATAGCCTTTTTCTCCTGTGGTGTTACTATGGCAACACCAACAGCCCCCTCATTGCTATTGTTATTGCTAAAAACCTGCCAATCAAAACCCGGCGCCTCATGATTGACACACTTTGCATTTTCACCAGCTTTGTTTGTTTACAAAGCATTTTGCCCATTGCAGCTGTGTGTTTGTGTGTTTGTGTGTGCGTGCGTGCGTGCGTGCGTGCTCACCATCCGGGTCACAAAGTTTCTTCAGCGCACGACACATGGGTGCTTTAATTCGCAAGTTCCTCCCTTTGGAGCGCACAGTGGTGGCCCTGCTCAAACACATGGAATAGTGAGAATTGATCGGAGGTATTTTACGTGATCACGCAACTCACCCTTGTTGGATGAGTTCATTCAGCTTTGCCACATTCTTGTCATCCATGACTGTACGAGACAAAATGCAAAGTCAAACAATTGGTTGTTCCTGCAGAGCAGCTTTCCCAAAAGACCAAAAGGTGTGTTTGCAAGGAGGAAGGGAGGGGGGGGGGGAGCAGGTTGTTTACATGCCGTGTTTAATTGCATCCCTCGTGACCCCCACAGGCTCAAAACATGTTTTAGGAAAAGTGTGCAGAACTTTGACTTACGCCCTCCAACTTTTTTGCGGAGCTCAGCGTAGCAGATGAGACCGTACAGCTCCTGAGAGGATTTTTTCAGCACTCGAGTATACACTGAGGACGAGAGGAAAGGGAGAATCAGATGAGACGTACGACAGTAATCATGGAGGACGTGCAGTGAGGCACGTGAGTGTCATGGCCGAAACACTTTCTTAAGCAGCAGGTGGTGCTGTAATCCCATACATTTAAGACAATTCAAGCGTCAACTCAACAAAATCTGTTTGGGATAATATTTGCCCCTTTTTTTTCTTTTTTTTTTAGAAAAGACAAGAAAACGTACCGTTAGCAAAGTCAATGTGCTTGGAGATCTTGTGCCATGTGCGGTAGTAGAAATGGCGGACTTGCTCCTTGTTTTTCACCATGTTAGCTGGCTTGCCTCTCTTCTTGTACTTCATGGCGATGTTATTCTGGATGGCCTCGAAATCCTTGCCATGCTGTAGAACGTTACCGATGTATAGATGAGAAGGCCCCATTTAATAAAAAAAAAACAACAGTTCCGCCTCCTACCTCATAAAGCCCTTCGAAGAAACTGTTTTTATCCTCCGCGCTCCAAGACTCCCACTGCCGACGAGCTCGCTTTTGGTTACCAGCTTGCTCCTCCTTCTCGGTGGATCCTTGGCCCTTTGTGGTCTTGGAGACTCCCCCAGAAGATCCAGCCGCAGGTCCAGATTGTCCCAAAGCACCCTGGGAAGATGAGCCATTCTCTGCACCTGGAATACACAGGTCAGTTACACATCACCCAAGCTTCTAACAAAATGGTGTATTTGTGTGAGGTTGTCAAAGCACAGAACCTGCAGAGATTTTCAAACTGGCGTTTAGTTTTGGCCGAGAACCAAGAAAAGTAAACCAGTTTTTCTTTGGCCAATTCTCTGGCACGCAGATCCAAAATCAACTCCGGGTGGGCTCCGATGGCCAGACGTAAAAGCACAATTGTGCCAGAAGGTATCAAAACAGACGGAGAGGGAGTTGTTAGGTTCCTGCGCATCTCAGAAACACTAACCTTGATGCGCCTCGCTCTCTCTCTCTCTCAAAATAGATGAGCTCAAAAATAGCATCAATGTACATAGCTTGGTCAATTAATAATATCCGTAAAGTCCTGGAAAATAATTTCTTCTTTGAGCAACTCAAGATATAAGACAATATGAGGAAGCTTTGACTACTTCACTGTCAATACAAATTCATTATTATTGTGAAAACGTAAAGGTACACTAACTAGCTATACACAGAAAACAAAGCTTTGCTTCAATTGGCACTGTCAGAGAGGCTTTTAACTTATGTATTGTTATTTATGGAAGAGAGTTTTGTCTAATATTTCTGTTGCCTTATTTAGTAACATGATAGGAAACTCAAATCTTAGTTTGAGGGATTTCTACAGGACTACAACCATCATTGCGAAAATAGTTACATTGTAGTTACATCTGACAATCAAAACTGCATTTTCATCGCAGACATTTTTTTATTGGCTTTTTCACTTGACCTGCGGGGTCAGAATGTCGCAGTTGCACTGTGTATATTTTGGTTTTACGATACACATAAAAAATGTGGCTGTAAAATTATCTTTAGAATCTGCAAATGTGCCGCATGAAAATCCAGCAGTCACGTATCTTTTTTTTCTTCCCAAGATAGTTTATGTTGCCAGATAAAGCCACTGCCTATTTTCTTTATATGACTATCATTCTACAGTCAGACACCTTTTGTTTGAGTGGAAATAATAAGAGTAAAATATTTTAAATGAATTTTCTTATGGCCCCCCTCTAACATGTAGTCTCAAACTAGTGGGGTGACAATGCAAGTTTTGGGTCACTGTGACTAGTCATGGATATTGTCAAAGCAGAGAGCATGTTCTGAACCAGTCCAAATGGACGGGATTTAAAAAGAGAGAGAAAAAAACTAAACACTTAAAACAAATTTCCGTTTGCTGTTACCTTTCGATTTGGCCACGCCATGGCCGTTGATGGTCGAGCCGATGGAATCCTTCCGGATCCTTTTGCTTGGAGGTCGAACGCTGGATCGGAGAAAATGATGTTGGTCGTGACACGGGGTACTGGGCTCCACCGAGGGATGGGTCTGTTGGCTGGAACCCGATCCGGGTTGAACCGAACCGGGGCTGAGAGTAGCGGGTGCTGGATTAAGAATTTCCACTCGCTCGTCTCCCTTTGTACTGCGCTCCTCGGTCGCCTGCTCTCCGCTCTCCTCCTCGTCGCAACCGTCGGCTTTTCTGGACGGATTCGCCGTCCCATCGACACCGATCCCCTCCCTGGAGCCCGGTGTCATGCTGCCACAACACACAGAGTCCAAAAAGACACATGAGGACTAAGGCGATGAGCAAAATGAACTTCTAAACACGACGTTTGCTGTCTCTCAACATGGCCGCCGCTGTTTGTTTCAAATCCCCTCTCCAGTCCCGACAAAACAACACAAAATATATCAATTTACAGCAATCAAATAAATTTAACTTAACCACCGACACATCCCGCGAACGGCTCGGGGTGTTTACTAGCCTCGCCAGCGTTTGATTTGGCCAATATTAAGGTGGAATATGAACTAAATTCAAATGCAAGCGCTTTTCAGTTTAGCGCCCTGCAGAAACGACAACGAGAACCCGTCGGTGCATTCGACCTCTATTTAAAGTGTTTCTTTCAAACACAATTTTACCCAATTTCATGATCTTCGGAAGTAGGCGACGTCTTCTTTCTCTTCACCATGGGTATGACCGGTTCGACTGGCAATAACTGATCAAATTGGGCATAATAAATCCACCACGGTGTCGTCGCTCCCTGCTGCTCTGTCGTTGTCCAGCTTCAACTGAAACGAACTCAGCGCAGTTCCACTGTTCTCTATCGGTAATATACTCAATGCTTCGATAATACAACTCATCAAAGTTTTCGACCTAACACTAGAACGTCATATTTGACCCATGCCGCCAACAATATTACTCACTCATGCGGTTATTTGTTCTTATTTCCCACGATAATACTTTAATAAATCTTAGTGCACTTCACACGTTTCTACGTCACCGTCTACACGTGCAGTATATAAATCACATTTATTTCATACATATCATGTATTTTATTTTTTGCTTCTGTGATTGCAATGTCATTTCTAGTCGTAATGTTGACACAGTTATATTCCTGTTTCGAAATCAAAGTGTGTGAGCATCATGTATTACATTGGTATAGTTACAGTGGTACTGATTCCTAAAGTACAGCTTGATAAACTCACTATGTTATTTAGCTGAGATATGGATATCTGGATATTTTGAGAATGAAGTATTACATTATAGTGGTGACAAGAACGTATTAACAGATATAATAAATGGAGATTGTGATGAGGATTTGGGGTTGAGAATGCTAAGAAATTACAGCATTACAACCATTAAAACCTTGTTGTGTCATAAGTGAGTAATAACTCAGAATATCTCTTATTATTACGAACGCAAACTGCAGGTCCAGCCTTCATTTTACAAAAACAACAACAACAACTTGGGTATTTGTGGAATCAAGATGAAAAGCGTGCCATAACATCCAATTTTTAACATGCTCTTTGTGACTTCAGTTGACTTTAATCCAATCTAGCATTGTTACTCTAACCTATTGTAGTCACAGCAATAAAGAAATACAAACTAGTGAATGCAAATTGCCACGTAGTAACTGATCGTGAGGAGAATAAACATCCATCCACCAATTCTGTATTTTACAACCGAGACAATGTTTTGAGGAAGACAGACGATCAGTTGATTTATAACACTGTTATAAATAAGAGTAAACAAAACAGTCATTTCCATTCATAAAGTGATTTCTAGCAAAAACCGCTAACATCACCAGCTAGCGTTTGCACACTCCATAACTATTTGAAGTCATGCTGTTTATTATCCCTTGAAGCATTTGTTTGGAGATGTGTATACATATAAAACAACATGAATAGTTGGGAATTACCTGCAGTAAAGGCCCAAAAGTGACGATTCCATTCGAGGTCCAAGCTAACCATGCACGTTAGTAGCTTGCCTCCGATTTGGCTGCATATGACAGTTCATGTGGCTCGCTCATCCACGCGCGTTGGCACGCCCACTACAACTCGAAAACAAATCCAGTGATTGGCTTGGAAATCCACGAGGAGCGCGGATAAAGCTTGATTGACGTGGCGTTCTACCAATCGGTAATCTGAAACGCCAGGTGAAGGACCAATTGTATTTCTTTTCCTGTCACGTATTTGAACGTTTTCTACTCCTAATGATTTAGGTCCCAAAAGGCACTAACGGTAAATTAATTTGTTTACATAATTTTATTTGACCACAATTTTGGTTGCAATTACATTTGCAGCTACATTGAAGAATTACGCCCAAGTACTGCCTCACAGCGTTGGCATAAAATGATACGTTTCCGTCTTTTTCAGGAGTCTACTCTATTTGAGTATGCATTTTCTGACGACTTTAACTTACAACATTTGAAAATAAATGTACTTTTCCTGCTTACTTTTAGTCAAAAAACTGATTTACCGATCCTTCCAGCGGGCTATCCTGCGACGTAAAACAAGCGCACCCCAACACTGCAACGGACCGGATATATCCCGCGGTGTCGCTCTCGCTCCGACTGACACTCTTTGCAAAGGAGTTTGGGTGGGATCAGACGAGACGAAGGAGGAACCTCCAAGTCGTCCAGTTGGCAGAGTGAAGAAGTTGTTGGAAATTTGAAGACTTTCAACAAAACCCACGATGACTTCCACGAACATGTTTCAAGGGTTGGACACTGGGTCAAAACCAAGCTCAAGGTAATTATGAGTTTCTTGATTATTTTAAGCTTGGGTAACTGCTCGACTAGCGTATGTCATGTGAATTAAACATACGTTATAGCTCTTGGCGTCAGTTATTTTCCCGTCAAATATGTCAGCAGGAGCCTTTCAAGTCATCATCAGTTTGAATAATCTTAAACTGGCGTGTTATAAATTGCCCAGACGAATACATATTGAGAATTAGCTTTGACGCTAAGCGAGCAGGCGTTGTCTTCTGCGCCTGCGGAAGTGTGAAGCTCTTGTCTCGTCTTTGTGCTAGCTCATCCGCTACTCGGCTACATGATTGTTCCCTTTAATAATGTGCGATTCATAAGATCCATTTATGTTGCTCACTTTTGTTGTCTGCTGTAGAATAGCACGATTTAAATCGTGCGATTGTTTCTGGTAACTTGTGAAAGTCTCGCAGTTTTTGCAACGATATGGCGCCCTTTGCGACCATATGATCATGTTGTCTGTCAGCGTGGACTGTGTGCTGCGTTGACTGTCCATTCCGCTTTAGTATTGCGGTGTAGCATACATAACGCCCATATTTTGCACCAAAAAACTCATTGCACACTGTCAAACAAAAAAGTGCACAGTTTGGATTGAATCTATTTGTTGGCAGTGGAAGAGCATTTAATTATTGTGTGGGGTTCACTGTGTATGAAAATATTCCAATGTAGGTCATATAATCCTCGTGTCAAGCAAACAAAATGGTGCACGTCGTTTCAGATCGTTTTAAGTTCTTTATGGATTCTGCACTAAAGACAGACTTCATATAATTGGATTGCAAACTTAATTCTCATTCAAGTTGTGCTAAGAGCCTTTCCTCTGCAGGGTGCTGCGACCCCCCGGCGGTGCCTCCAGTAATCTGTTTGGTGGCTATGAAGAGGAAGCCCCCCAATCTAGAAGACCAAATAAAATGGCCTCTAACCTCTTTGGCTCTCCAGAGGAGCCCCAGGCTGCACCCAGGCGCTCCAACCCGCCGGGTAAGATAAGCGTGTGATGGTTGTGGGAAAGGGCTAGCGTGTGAAAACTGTTACTGTCATGTGATGAACTCTGCATAGACATCTTCACTGTTCCCTCCTTTGAATGTAATCTGCGTCTCTGCTGAGCCTTTCCAAAGTCAAGCATGCCATCTTTGAGTTGTGACTCATCAATATAAGACTTTGTGCAAAGTGTGACCTAATATGACGAATACGCAGCCATATTAATCGTATCAAACCAAAGGTAAACAAAGGCTAGCTTTTAAGAAGAAAAAAAATTGTATTTTACTTTACATAATTTTATTTAAATTTAGTTTTGTTGAAATGGGCCATGGTCTGTAACTAACGTGCTTATCAAGTCAAACGTCTTATTGAAGAATGTTGACATGATTGTGTACAATGGACAACAAACAACGCTATTACTCATAACACATCTCTGGTGTCCTGTAGGTGGTAAGAGCAGTGGAATATTTGGGGAACCTGAACCTCCAGTTCAACCACAGAGACCCATTCCTCCAGGTGGACCATCCAGCAACATATTTGGCTCAGGGGAGAGTGCAGGTGTTCACAGCCCAAGCCGAAGTCACCCAAATAAGCCAAAGGTGAAGTCTACTCGATTTATTTCGCCTTTCTCTGCTGACTAACCATGACCAGCTTGTGGAATGAAGCATTGCAACGTGACTGAATTCGGAATATGCTGAGTGTGCTAGTGCAGTGCTGCAGGCTTACTTGGAGTCAATAGATTGTTGGAAATTGGCCACAATTGGTTTTTTTTGTTTGTTTTTTGCAGGACAATCTAAGTGTAGTACCTGAACCCGAATCACCAGGTGAGCGTCTTACACAAAGCTATTGAAATATTTTGAAGTTTTGTAACATTAAAAAAACAGCAAGCAACTATACTCTGTTTGAACCTTTTTAACTAACCCTTCCACAAGCACAGCTTTAGACTCCCTCCTTGGCATTTTCATAATTAATTTATTTCATCTCATAGCAACTGAGGTCAAAGTCAGCCAGCCCGAGGTCAAAGTCAGCCAGCCAGAGGTCAAAGTCAGCCAGCCCGAAGTCGACGTAAGCCAGCCCGAGGTTAAAGAGCAAATTGCCTCACCAGTCGCTGTGCCAGCTCAGGAGGAGCCTATTGCTGCTCCAGCTACCCCAGAGCCTGGCCCCGACTCCTCAGGCTCCTCATCCACCCCACCCACTGATGACAAGAAGAACCACGAGCCTCACCTGGGACCCAAGCCTCGCTCTCACAACAGGGTCCTTAACCCCCCGGGAGGAAAGTCCAGTGTTGTGTTCTTCTGATTTCCCGACCCCACCCCTGCTCCTTCTGCGGGTCTCCTCTCGCTCTCTCCATGTTTTGTCTGCTCCCCTATGCATCTCCTTTCATTCCACCACTAACCGTCCCACATGGTAGTCTGACATGAGAAGATCAAGATCTTTTGGTCTTGTAAGCAAACGCGGACTGATCTGTTGTCGTCATCTTGTTGCAGTTTCAGTCTAACTTCCAGCGCCTTGTCTCCCCTCCCTATTCCTCTTTCACCCCCATTAACTTGCATAATACAATCACTAGCCTTTTCAATCCACAATCACTACCACTGTGAAATGGTTCCATCGCGATACTGTTTTTTGTTTTCCCTACACCAGACCCTTACTCAAATTGCATGGTGCACAAGCCCCTCATGTGTTGCCTTTTTTTTTTCAAGTAACAGGGTGGCCTTTAAAATGACCTTTGTTTTTGTCATTGGCTTAGTTCAAACCACCAATGAGAGCAGTTCTCTCATTTATGGTCTCGTTCGTATTCCTCTTCCTGTCATCCAAACATGTGCCTGATACAAATGATCCTGGGTCAGAATTGATTTTTCAGTGGGGAAAAAAAAAATACCAAAAAATTATATTGAATCAAAGACGAAAGCGATTGTTTACTCCAAAACGTTTCTGTGTCCCCTTAAGAAATTCCATGTTGATTTTTATACCAATGTGTATTTTCTGCTTTGCCTTCATTGCTTGCTATCTGAGAACTTGCCGGTAGTTTTTTTTTTTTTCCTTTCCCCGCCGCCTCGGGGTTGGCCTCTGTTTATGTTTTAAATTAAAACAGTTGGTGACAGGGAAACTCTGAACAAATTGTGGCGCCTGAGTTAAGGTGAGCTGATTAGTTATCACCTCTTCACCCATTTCATAATCCACATTGAAGGTGTTCCGGCACCGGCCAGTCCCCCTGTGTGTTGACGTGCCTGGCAGTGGCAGCAATGAGTCCAGCAGAATTCAATCCTGTGTATTGCAATAAATTTTTTTGCAGTTGAATACCCGACTGGACGTCATTCTGTAAATACTTGAGCTTTACTGGTAACTATGAAAATGGTGAGACACTTGCAAAACAAATAGTGCGCATGCCCTGAATGTTTATAGCAGTGTGAATTCAGCACACAGAGCAGGTCTTGTTTTCCAACGTTCTTGACAATTTTTACTCTCAGTATTATCACCCAAAATCCATCTTGTTCAACTGCACTGGTTGCAGCACTTAAATTATCATTACCTATGATTTTTTTACCAATAGATACTGCCACCTTGTGGCCATTTCTTGTAGTGGACGAAAATAATACAGTATGATTTCTGTAATGTCACGATTATTAAATTTGTCACAACCATTCCATAACACAAATATTCATTTTAGGTTGTTACCAAAGCAAATTGTTTACATCTTAGGTACGGTACGTCACAGTTAAGTGATTAATGAGCACATCAGTAGTCAGGTAAAGATTTCATCAATTACTGATGAGTTTTATTTTTTTTCACGTTTCCTTCCTCAGTGCTTTCTTTGTGTGTATTGCATATTTTCTCCATATGACTGAAGACTGTGCTCCAGTGCAAGGCCTTGTGACTCAAATCAATTTCAAATCATCTTGCGTGAAATTGATGTTCCACCATATCTTCAATGTTTTCTCTGTTGCATTGCCACATTTCTTTTTCAACATTAAACTCTAGCATACTCGTAATCACTTTTCTGATAAATATGGCTTGCTGGGTTATCACCGAGCCTTTTTAGCGACTGTCTTTGTCTGAACAGAGAAGCATCAGTTTCAGAGTGCATCGTCATTATTATTGTAATATATCACCAACCACTTTTCAGGCCAAGTGCTTTGGAAAATAGTCAACTTCCGGTTTTACCCTGCAAAATTAAAACACTGGCTTCATGGGATTTGATCTCACAGAACTTGTGCTTCAAAAGAAGTTTATACGTGAACAATACGTCGCTTATGTGCACAGTTTACGTGTATGTATTGAATTAATACATATTTTTACTTTTGTAGTAGTTACAGATGTCGTTTTTGTTTAACGCGTCTTGATTTTAAACTTTCAGCATTCACCCAGGTTTCCGGTGCCTTGTGCTAACTTGATGCAGCCACTGTGACATCATCCCCACCGTGTCAGCTGTCTCCTCCATCCGAACGGTAGCGAGAACCTCTCCCATTGGGAGACATCACGATCACCTCCCGACCCCGAAAAAAATGGCACCAATGTCTTCACATTGACGTAGGTCGTCGTTATTGCTCTTATTTATTATTGTATTTATTAATTTATGTATTTATTTCCCGAGTCAGCAATGGCTGTGCTCGGTGGCTGCGGCTGATGAGAGGCAGGTGCGGCATTATCGACGAAGAAATCTCTCGCTTATCGCTCGCCATGGCGCCGGTGATACCACATCCATTGGAGAAACAGCAGCACGGTTCCACCGTCGCTGAATTCGGTCCATTGTGTTATTCGGAAGGAGCCAACTAGCTGGGCTGTGACACGACGTGCTGGTGGAGGAGGAGTGGCCCTCTGTATATTTTTCGTGCCCTTCCCCGAGTTGACTGTTATGCGGATTTACACGTTTCTTCTGCGTTGAGTTGATCCAAAAACATCTCGACGATCGACAAGGCCTTTGAAAGTCCTCATCTGGCTCACCGCAGCCAGCTGCAGCAACCACGATGATGGAGCTACAGATAGACGAGGTGGTCTACCAGGTAGGATTGGAATCTCCATGAGAGTTTTGGGAACCTCTCCTTTCACAACATCATTTTAATATGTTGGATAAGAGTCTTAGTTGGTCCAATTTGCTGCTGTTTATCTCGCCGCCATTTTGTTTGATCACACACAAACGTCCCTACAATATTTTAACAATTCCTGGATTTTTCCAACCCTATTACCAGGACGACTATGGCTCCTGCACCGTCATGTCGGAGCGAGTGTCGGGCCTGGCCAACAGCATCTATCGGGAGTTTGAGAGGCTGATCCGCAGCTACGACGAGGAGGTAGTAAAGGAGCTGATGCCGCTGGTGGTGAACGTCTTGGAGAACTTGGATGCGGTGCTGTTGGAGAACCAGGAACACGAGGTGGAGCTGGAGCTCCTGAAGGAGGACAACGAGCAGCTGATCACACAGTACGAGAGGGAGAAGGCGCTGCGCAAGCAGGCCGAGGAAGTGAGTCACTCTTTTCCAACGTCACGTTGATCAACCGCTGTTTGTTGTGACATTTGAGAACTCCATTTCCCGGGATCCTGCATCGCAAATGCAAGTCAAAAACAGTAGGCGATAATCATAAGGCCACAATGGGGGAGGGGAGGACATCATCATGAGAAATCAATATCATGAATGGGTCTGGCACCGTAACTTGATTTGTGCTTGCAAGAAGTAAAAATAGTGCAACAAGAACATCTACTTTGAAGACAAAAAGGTTAATAGACGCACGCTAATGCTAATGCTAAAGAAAGACCTCAATGTCTTACCTGACAATCTTACCAAGATATGCAATTATTTTGAGTTTGTCAGGGTGATTGTTGTAAAATGATTTTTTTCATGTTCATCATTTTGGATTGTGTGCTCACTTATCATCTCCTCTAGAAATTCATTGAGTTTGAGGATGAGCTAGAAGAAGATAAGAAGGCACTCCAGGTGCAAGTTGAGTTTTTAGAGCTGCAGGGGAAACAACTGGAGCTGAAGTCCAAGAACTATGCTGACCAAAGTGAGTAGAGTAAAAATCTCACTCCAAGCTCAGTCACTTGTAATTTTTCAAATTAAAAAAAAAAATCCATTGTGAAATTCTGTTTACATAAATATCTAATGCATCCAATACAATGTAAATGATTTGTTTTTTTTAGTCACACGGTTGGAGGAAAGAGAGTCTGACATGAAAAAAGAATACAACGCTCTGCACCAACGCCACACTGAGGTAACTGCCAATAAAAAGGGTGACAATATTTACTTACTCATCTTTTTGATTTCTCACTCTATTATTTAAGATGATCCAGACGTATGTGGAGCATATCGAGCGTTCCAAATTACAGCAGACGGGAAGCGGCCAATCAGACGGCAGTGGACGAACGTGAGTTGTGTGTGTGCACATGTTGCCGTGGGAGTATTTGTGTGAAGATTTCAAATGTGATATTTTATGTTTCATCTTATATGTATCAGGCCTCTCATATCTTCACCGCACTGCCGCTGCCATTTGTTTGTCAGGGTCCATCACACGTACAAACTGAGATGACCAAAAACAAGGGATAGGGCATTTAGCAAAACAATAAAAAGACCCAATATATATAAAATAACTCCAGCTTTAAAAAGCTAGAGAAAGAAGAATCGACTGGCTCCTCGTAATCTGACATTTAAGAGTGTGCTTTCATGTGTCTTGTCATTTTCCGATCGTGTGTCTCTCGCTAATCTGAGACTGTGTGTCTTGCTGGCTTGCTGTCTGTGCTGCTGTGTGCACAGTCACCGTCACACATGGAGGAAAAGGTAAATCCAACATGCAAGTGCCCTCACCCACCTTTTCTCTCAATTCCCTAAATCTGCCTGCTTGCATTTCAGTCTCTGTCAAAAGTCATCTTGAGAATAGTAATAAAAAAAAAGGGTCGATATTCTGAAAGCACAACTCACGTTTGGTCTTTGTGTGTTCCCCCGCCAACAGCAAAGCAGAGCGGCCGCCATCGTTGAGCCTGTACCCCAGCGGCGAGGGCATGGTACGTGGGGGTCTCGGGGGGGCTAGGATGATGCCCGGGAAAGACATCTGGCAGGTCAGCGAGCTCGGCCAGTCCACCCTCAGTTCGGCCTATCAGGTGGGACAGACAGCGGCCATCTTTTTTCTCCACAACCGCCAGAGGTGGGGGACTTGAGTCACACGGCTTGACTCGAGTCAAACCGGAGTCGCCAGTTTTAGGACCTTGGGACTCGCTAAAACGTAGGCAAGACTTGACTTTGACTTGAACTGCAGGACTTGACGAGTAGAGATACTCAAAGTGCAAAATGGCTATTATGCAAAGTTAAGACTGCAAGGTTAAGACTGGAAACTTAGGACTTGCACTTAGATGAAGTGACTTGCTCCCACCTCTGGCAACTGCTGGCTGTTGCGGGGCGCGGCCAGCCTTACCGCCTCCAAGGACCACCCTTCATGCCTGCTTGTGTCACTTGTGATGCAACGGTGTCATTCTCATTTAATTCTAAAACCACAATTTGTTTGTTTCTCTGCTGACTCAAGCAAGCCGGGGTCCTTTTTGATGGCTTTTCTTTTTAGCTTTGTGATCGTTTTTTTGTGATCATAAAGAGTCTACCTCGTGTACTCGTGTTTTTGTTTTGTCAAGGCTTTTGGATTTTTTTTGTTATATATGTTTATGTAATACTGTTCTGCAATTTTTGTTAATTTTAAACATTTATAGCTGTCTTGGCGTGACCCCTTCTTTCTGTTATTTAAGAATGATACAAACAAAATGAAATAATGTCCAAAAGTTGCTATTTGTTAAAACTGCAATTCTTAAGATAAAATGGGTCATGCCAATGTTTTAGCTGTTTCATCACTGCGCAATGCTCATATTTAATATTTTTGTCTCTCGCTTCTCTCATGCCACATCCACAAAAGGAGGACGGATCGGAGTCTGACTCTGTGGCGGCCACCCCCAGCAGCACTGGAAGCAAGTCCAACACGCCCACCTCCTCCGTCCCCTCCGCCACTGTCACCCCCATCAACGAAGGCTTCCTTCCCGCCTCCGAGTTTGATACGATGCGGGCCGGCAACCGGGGCAGAAAAAACGCTAAGCGGCTCAGCCGGAATATGGAAGTCCAGGTTTCCCAGGAAACCAGGAACGTGAGCATCGGTAAGGCTAACGGAAACTAGCCTCCGCCAAGCATTATGCAGCTGACATTTTCTGTTTGGCAGGTATGGGAAGCAGTGATGAGTGGTCAGAGTTTCAGGAGATCATCGATTCTACTCCCGAGTTGGACATGTGTGTGGATCCTCGAGTGTATGGAGGAAACAGGTTAGCAAAGATTTAGACAGGGTGTCTTCAATTTTGAGGTGCACAAATGACCAATACGGTTTGTGGTGTCGCTTTCGCAGTCCCTCGCAGGGAATAGTCAACGAAGCCTTTGGAATCAACACGGATTCTTTGTACCACGAAATCAAAGACGCCAAGTCGGACATCATCGGAGACGTCGATGCCGGGGCAGAGCTTCTTGGTATGGGAATCGCAATGATCACGTAAATGCTCATATGCTAACGTCAGCGCTCAGAAAAGAGTCAGTGGGCTGAAATATAAAATATGCTGCTGCAGCTCGGCAATTCATGCGTCACTGCAGTCTTGCCGGGATCCTGACTGGCAGCTTTTGTTACCCACAATGCTTCATTCATTCGCCTTATTTTTTAAATTTTTTATTTATGCTTCTGTTGTGCTAAGACAACAAACAGAAAAAGGAACGTGAAAAATATATATTTTTTCCATTCGGAATGCTGACATTGAAAGAAGTGCTTATTATATTCTGTTAATGTGGCACTTTTTTTTCTCTTATCGTGCTTCCACGGGTGACACCTTTAGGCGAGTTCTCAGGTGTGTATTGGAACATGTTCTTTTCTTCCCGTCGCTCACCTCTCACCTCTTGCTGCTCGGCAAAACTCTTAATGAGTAGTTATTTATTTCTAATTCTAATAGAAAATTAACATCGGAGGTTCGGAACAATTGCTTGATCATCATTAAGTGTAGCAGTAAAGATTTTTTAATATTGCATTATAACATTGTAATATTTTTTTGTTCAATAAAATATATTGCATAAATATTACACTCCTTTTTTTTTTATAGCAATCTTACTAATGATATTGGTTTTAAAAATTGGCCAAGTCTTTTTTTTTTAACCGTCCTTCTCTAAACTTGATGAATTTTTAACAGCGTTTTCCGTCTCCAACCTTAACCTCCCTTTTCCTTCTCTATCCATCATCTGTCCTTCCTCTCCGTTCCCTCCCTTCTTCTTTTGCCTGCAGTCCGAGACGATTTCTTTGGTAAGGCGCTTTGCTTCCGCTCATATTTGCTTAATAGCCCACTTGTGTGGCTTTTTTACATATTTTGCCTTCTTTGCATTTCATAAAACAGAGTTAAACATATTCTATTGAATAAAATGACACGTGGGGCTATTGTATAAGTCTTCATCTTAAAAAAGTAAATATATATATATATATATACTGTTAGGATTTCGTCAGATATTTAGTGAAGTCACTCGCTTGTTTTCTTTTGACAAAAAAAATCTCGGCCTATCTTAAGAACACATTTGTGCTTCAGGGATGGGCAAGGAGGTGGAGAACCTGCTGACGGAGAACAAACAGCTTCTAGAGACCAAGTGAGAAACGTAGAATCGTTAGACTTCCGGGCATCCCATTTTAGAATCATATTTTTTTAGCCTGGAATGTGTTCCCATAAAACTCTAACTCTCATTCGTCCTTCACAGAAATGCTCTCAACATCGTTAAAGACGATCTTATCGCCAAAGTGGATGAGCTGTCCAGCGAGCACGAGGTGCTTCGGGAGGAACTGGAGGCCCTGCGGCAGTCCAAAAACAAAATGGACGCCAGAGTCAAGGAGCTGGAAGAAGAACTACGGAGGTGAAAATGATTGTGAACTAAAAGGGATCCTGAGAAAAAATATTTTATATCAAAGATCCAATTTCTTGCCTAGTTTGGTAATATAAGCACTTCATATATATGCAGGTTAAGGGCAGAGGCTCTTGGAGCATCTCGGGACTCCAAGGATGAAGGAAACGATGACGTGAGTCTTCCTCAATTCTCAACACGCATTGTAAAACAGCTCTGGAGTGTATTTCAACATTTGCTTCTCTCCGTCCAGTTTTCATCTCCCATACAAGATGGCGATATGACCATGACTCAGAGGCGGCGGTTTACCAGGGTAGAGATGGCGAGGGTGCTGATGGAGAGGAACCAGTACAAGGAGAGGCTGATGGAGTTGCAGGAGGCTGTGCGGTGGACAGAGATGATAAGGTATGGAGAGCAAAAATAAATTTGGACTGTTATGATGGAACACTCAGTTTGTTACCTCATTTATCTGCAACAAGATGCCACAAGATGGCGCCAAAGCGAGACTTGTCAAGATGTAAATCTTGGTTTTATGAGAGATCATTTAAGTATGCCAATGAATGAAATGATTTAAAAATCCAAATGAGTGATTGTGTTCAGCCGTACTTTATAATAATGTCAATATATATTGTTTTCTTTCCTCCAGGGCTTCCCGTGAGAATCCTGGAATCCAAGAGAAAAAGAAGTCTACCATCTGGCAATTGTAAGTTTGCGCTTTGAAAATGTGTTTACAATCTCGTGCTACCCAAGATGGAATAAACGGTCATATTTCTGCATCCCTCCAGCTTTGCACGTCTCTTCAGCTCATCGTCCAGTCCGCCGCCTGTCAAGCGTCCGTACTACAGCGTCAACATTCACTACAAGTCGCCCTCACCGGCGGGCTTCCCTCAACGGCGCAGCCACACCATGTGTCAGATCTCTACCTCCAACCGCACTTTGGAGTTCTTCCCAGAAGAGTGAGCACGCACCCTAGCTGCCTTTTGCTCCGCGTCAACGCCTCGCCGCTTTGCTGGCTTTTTGCTAATTTGAATCTCCTTACGCACGATAAAGTGAAAAAAATATTTAGAGTGATCATCAACACAATTTCTTTGTGTTTTGTGTGACTGGCTGGTGGCTGCTCGCTAACGCTTGGCTCTCTCTCTCCTCGCTCCCGCCGCCTGGCCGTTGCTTCCAGACTGGCCAGTAACGGTGTTGCGTCTCTCCTCAGTGACTCGGCACTGTTGGCCCGCCGAGAGCAACGGCGGGAACAGTACCGGCAGGTGCGCGAGCACATGCGCCGCGATGACGGCATCATGCAAGCCTGTGGCTGGAGCGTGCCGCCACGTTTCAAACAGGTATAGCCAGCATGCAGGGTCCCATATTCTGCTGTGTCCCCTCATTGGCCTCATGGTTCCAGATCCTTTAGCCGCATGATAAGGTCTTAAAGTCAAATAAGTTATCCTTTGAACAAAAAATCCGATTCATGATTCTTATCCAGACTGGTGGTCAGACGGACAGCGCTCAGGACAGCCAGTTGAAAAGACAACAGGCAAGTGATGGCAGCTTGAATGTCCTTTTAACACCCATTATGTGCATCCTCTCAGAATCCGAGTCACGAGACGAGTTTATTTTTATGTCGTGGCCAGCAACACAGCAATGAAATACTTTGCTTGGCTTACATTTTGCTTTTAGACCACCGGTGAGAAAGAAGACAACCGCATGAAGAACGTTCCCGTCCCCGTCTACTGTCGGCCCTTGGTTGAGAAAGACCCCAATAGAAAGGTGAGGATTTTTTTTTTCTTTGATAATCAATCAAACATTTTCTGGGTTGAATTTTATCACGCAATAGAGCTGAAGTGTTAAAATGTAAAGCATTTTTGTTGCTGGCTCATGGAGAATAATCTAAAACGGTCCACCTACACGTCTGAACGCTCCTATTTGTGCTTGCCTCAGCTCTGGTGTGCTGCCGGAGTGGACCTGGCAGGATGGAAAGCCTGCAGCCAGGAGTCTGAAGCACTAAAAGCCATCTCCAGTGGAAGCGACCCTCTGCAAGCAGAAGAGAATGAAGGAGGCAAGATGAGCAACCACAACTCTCCTGAGAAGAGGAAGGTCAGACTGTCTCACAGTGATCATGGCCTCTCAGTTGCTCCCATTGGTGGAAATTAAAAATAGTAAAACTCTGCTAGTAGCCACATTTAAAAAAAAAAAAAAGTTTAAATTTAAGATGAGTATTATTGCTCCTCTAACCTTCCTCTCCTCCTCCAGTCCAAGGAGCTGCAGGAAGCAGACACCATGAGCAGCCGTGTTTGGATTCTCACCAGCACACACTCAGCCAGCAAGGTGGTGATCATCGACGCCAACCAGCCGGGCTCGCTCGTGGACCAGTTCAACGTTTGCAATGCTCACGTGCTTTGCATCTCCAGTGTGCCAGGTTAGGTTCTCTCACCCACTTTTACGGCGCTCTTGGACTTGACGTTTCCTTTAAATGTTTTGATTACGTGCGTATCCAGCTGCTAGTGAGAGCGACTATCCGGCTGGTGAGATTGTGTTGGATCCAGGTGATGGTGGTGCAGGGGGTGGCGAAGATGCCGGCAGCGTGGAGGGTATGTTGGCTGGTATCACGCTAGTGGGTTGCGCCACTAACTGCAGTGTTGCCCGTAGCAACTGCTCCTCACGCACTGACACTCCCATAATGGACAAAGGACAAGGTGGGCGCATAGCGAATACATTTTTTTTTATATTAACCGCAAGGGAGGTGAGACAATGTCCACTCTGTCAGATGTCACGTTAATTCCAAATCATGCGCTTTAGCCCCCGTCGCTCCCCCCGCAAGCAGCAAGATTCTCCCGACCCAGTCGGCCGAGGAGGCCACAGAGGCCACCGAAGTTCCAGAGTCAACGTCCAGTCAAACAGAACTCAGATCGGCTCCTTCCGGGCCGTTCATGGAGCACGTGTTCACCGACCCGCCGCCTCGTTCAGCGGATGCCACTGACAGGTGGAATCAAAAGCGTGAACGTGCGGAGACGGTGAAGAGGAGACGGAGCTCTGCATGCTCTCTGTCCACACAGGGCCGCCGGGCAGTCCAAAGAGGAAACGTCAGTGCCGCCAGAAATAGAAGATGCTGGTGAAGAGGTGAAGAATTACACCAGTATGGCACCCACCATGTGGCTCGGGGCTCAGAACGGCTGGTAAGTATGCGCAATGGCATTTCAGATTAGTCACGCGTCAAACATGATAAGACTCTTCTCTGTCACCCTCCAGGCTTTATGTCCACTCAGCAGTTGGCAACTGGAAAAATTGTCTCCACTCCATCAAACTCAAAGACTCTGTGCTCAGCCTGGTGTAAGAACCTTTCCGTGATTTTTTTGGGTCGCTGTTGTCCAGTGAGACCAAGTTGTGCTTTCTCTCCACTGCAGGCACGTGAAGGGTCGTGTGCTGGTGGCTCTGGCTGACGGGACCCTCGCCATATTCCACAGATCAGAGGGTAATGCATGTTTTAAATGTAGGTCAGTGATTCAGATCATCTTTGGCTGCTCGCCCTGAACTTTTTCATTCACGCAGACGGCCAATGGGATTTGTCCAACTACCACCTCATGGACCTGGGCCGACCTCATCATTCCATCCGCTGCATGGCCGTCGTGCACGACAAAGTGTGGTGCGGCTACAAGAACAAGATCCACGTCATTCAGCCCAAAAGCATGCAGATCGAGGCGAGTTTCGTTTTTTTTCCCTTATGTGTCCGCCGTGAAACTGTTAGTCACGTGCTCACTTCACCTCCCACAGAAGTCCTTTGACGCCCACCCTCGGAGGGAGAGCCAGGTGCGCCAGCTAGCTTGGATCGGCGACGGCGTGTGGGTGTCCATCCGGCTGGATTCCACGTTGCGTCTCTACCACGCCCATACGCACCAACATCTTCAAGATGTAGACATCGAGCCCTACGTCAGCAAGATGCTCGGTCAGAGGACAGTCAGACGGATAGATGGATAGATAGGACATTCTGCCTGAATCTCATCTTTTCCTCCACAGGCACCGGCAAGCTGGGCTTCTCATTCGTACGCATCACGGCTCTCCTGATTGGTGGAAATCGCCTGTGGGTGGGGACTGGAAATGGCGTGATCATCTCCATCCCACTAACAGAGAGTGAGTGTGTTTTGCATCAGCTGTGCAGAATGACCCGAGTGATGACAAATAGCATCTCAACAGTTGTTTACAGCAATCTTTATTTTGTCATCCGTTTGTTGTGAGTTTAGTGTGTTTACATTGCAGCACCATCATTTAGCTCCTTAATCTGTCGAAGTTGAGAACATTTTGGGTTGCTTTTGTAAATTCAGGGATAATTCTCATTCACTCGAACAGTGGAAGTATTGTCCCCCGAGTGGGTTTCTCCGACTGTTTCTCTACTTTCTCTTCTGCTCTCCTTCCTCCTCATCATCCTCTTCCTTCTCCCTTTCCTCCTCTTCCTGTAGCCGTGGTCCTTCACCGGGGACAACTCCTGGGTTTGAGGGGTAAGTGGGAGTGCTCCTTCCTCCCGCTACTGGCCCTCCTCTTCACCTGCCTATGTGTCCCTTTAATAAGACTAAAATGAAAATATTTTAAAAAGGAGGTGATTGTCTAAAATATTGATTCTGATGCTTAATTCCGCATCAGCTTTCTAACATGCTAACTCAAATAGTAGCAACGGTCAATGCTATTGGCTGCAACATGGCAGCATTGACTATGTTGCATGTTAGCATTCAGGTTCAACAAGTCCGATTGTCTTAATAGTGGTTGATTTGTTTTCGAGCTGAACTTCATGACATTCCCTTGGTTGCTTTGCATGTTGTTCATCTTTGCTACACTGTATTGATGACTTCAGTGGGATATTGTTGGTGTGGCTTACTGCATGCAGGTGTGCGGGAATCCCATCACTCTAATTTGCGATTCCTGGTATTTTTAAGTTCTTTTTTTTTTTTTGGGCCTGTTCTTAAACACACGTGCTGCTTGGATATTGCAATGAAATATCCATATTCACATTGGCAAGTTTTTCTGTGATTCCCCTCAGCTAATAAAGTATCTCCGACATCTTCTGGGGGCGTGATCCACGTGTACGGTGACGACGGCTCGGAGAAAAGCAACGGAAGCTTCATCCCTTATTGCTCCATGGCGCAGGCGCAGCTCTGTTTCCACGGACACCGTGATGCTGTTAAGTTCTTCGTCACAGTCCCCGGTAGGCCTTGTTGCTGCTTTTTTTAGGAGTATTTTTTTTTTTTTAGTATTTTCTTAACATCTTGTTTGTTCAAATATATTTATGATGCATTTAAAAATTGGGTTTTGATATTTTAAACAGACATTACATCATTAATTCTGTACCAATTAAGTTTTTTTTTTTTTTTTTTAAAGTACAAGACATTTCTTGAATCTCTCATGACCACATTTAGTCCTACTCTTATGCCTTTTTTATTGTTTCTACAAGGCAATGTTCTAGCCACACTGAACGGCAGTGTGCTAGATAGCCCGACAGAAGGTCCAGGCTCCACGGCCCCCCCGGAGACGGAGGCCCAAAGTGTTCAAAATGTTTTGGTACTCAGTGGTGGAGAGGGTTACATTGACTTCCGCATAGGTGAGCGTTCACTCAGCAGGAAAGTCATTTGATCATTCTTCATTTTAAAAACATTGTTTTTTCCCCTCAGGTGATGGTGAGGATGATGAGACAGAGGAAGGTGAAAGCGACGACACCACACAGGTCAAACCCGCTTTGTGCAAAGCAGAGCGGAGCCACATCATCGTGTGGCAGGTGTCGTACATACCCGAGTGACTTCTCCCCTCACTATCTCCTTCCAAACTCTGTAATATAAATCCCTGGTCACGTATAAGTTCTCCCTTCTAAATCCATTACTGTACACGCTGTGCATCGTGCCCCATCAACTACTAACCTTTAATGCCTTGTACGTTCCTAATCTACCTGCCCTGCTTTTACCGTCCCCGTCAGGGCATTCCAAATGTCATTGTGGGCCTTGTAACTCAGCTTCATAAATATCCCTTTTTCTCTGTCGTGTATTCACCCTTCAAGCACTCTCTAGTCCTGCATCAGCCCCATGGTTCCTTCTCTTCCTTTAGTTCGCCACCCAGTGAACCCAGAATTATCCAGCTCAAAGCCCCGCCCCCCTCCCCAAAATCTATTGTATGTACCAAAAATATTTTAAAAGATGCTATGACTGACAAATACATTTCAAGTAGACAATAGTAATCTTTCATCCAATACCCTTGTGGGAATATTAACAATTGAATACTACTTGATTAATAATGGATGGATTAGATGGTGAAGGCATGTTCACCTCAAACCTAACGAGAGATTTGTCAATAGAAACAGTTGAGAGGACCTGCAGCTGCCTGATGTAAATTAAAGATCTGATGTCCATGCGGTGCTTCAGGTGACAAAAAAAGCAGGGGGATTTCTTGTTACTGTGTGTACAGGTCGCTGTAAATGTCTACAAAGCCCATCCCTCTTTGGTCAAGATGGGAAATTCATGCATTGAGCTCAGCGTGGGTTATATTAAACATACGTGTGCTGATCAACAGCAAAGTTGAGGTCTTTGTGTGTATATGCAATATATCATAATACAAGATGACTTGAGGAATATTTTATGTGAGCAACTACAAAACAAACCCGTAATCTAACGTCACAAAACGAATCGATAAGATGGATGTTTAAATGTACAATTTGCTTTTTGACATTTTGACTTTTCCTTTTCTTACCTATCTAGTGGACAAAAGATGGCAAAACAGTAATACTGAAACTATGATTCAAGTAAACAATGGACACATTTATTCATTCCTAATTTGGTCACGATGCTCACAGCACGAATGCATGAGCTATAGAAGCAAAGTGCATTTTCATTATTTAAACGCAATATTAGCCAGCTAGTGTTTGGTACTGTGTGTGTCATTTCTCGCAGCCTTTTATTTATTAATAACAAAGCTGGTGTTCAATTATAGTCATACCTCGCATCTTTTTCACCCTCAAGATTGTAATTGAATTAAGTACACCTCCACTCACACTGGAACAAGTGAGCATCCTGATGACAAAACTGAAATGCAGGATCCGTGTTGTCGTCATCAGTAGATCCAGGGCGTGCTGTTGCGCTCCCACATTTGAAGCTCCTGCTTTTTGAACCACAGAGAGATTTCCTTTTGGGCGCTCTGAACAGAGTCGCTGCCGTGGATCACATTCCTGCAGCATGCAAACATAGTTTTTTTTTTTTTTTTTTTTTTTAAATAGTTTTTTTATTGCCTCAGTTTTTCTCACCTTCCTACATCCACGCAGTAGTCTCCACGAATTGTCCCAGGGAGAGACTCAGCCGGATTGGTCTCGCCCAACATTTTGCGTGCTGTCTTGACAACATCGAGACCCTGCCATACCTGAATCAACACACAGCCATTATTATGTGTGTTCAAAGAGAGGTTCATGTTATTTTTTATTATTGTATGCAACAAATTCATAAAAATACACCTGTGTGTCGCAAGCAAAAATGCAAATAAGGAATGAGTTTCTAATAGGCTTCCACTTCAGTGAATAGAAAAACTTAATGGAGCCATTAACTTGGTTTAATATAAGTACCATTTTAACACAAGAACATCTCACCATGGCAACCACTGGACCAGATCTCATGTAGTGAATCAGTTCACTGAAAAAAGGCTTGCTACGCAGATCCCAATAATGGTCCATAAGAAGATCCTCTGATGCCTGAGACATGCACACAATTAATGTATGAAAATAAGAAAGAAAGAACGTAGTGTAGGTGGTGCGCTTTTATACCTGCACAAGTTTCAGTGCCACCAGTTTGAACCCTTTTCTCTCAAAACGCTGCACAATTTCACCCACCAGTTTCCGCTGCACGGCATCTGGTTTGATAGCAATAAAGGTGCGCTCGTTCACACCTATCCAGCCTGGAGAAAATAAAACATTTATTAATGCGAAATGCGTTGGATTTGGAAGTTCGATAATTTAGCCAGCAGAGGGCAGTGCACCAATACAAAAACAACGAATCAGCGTCATGCAGCGTCAGCAAAGCTTTGTTTACATTCACCATGGAAACCGCTAGCTCAAAATGGCTGCCACATCCCACAATGCCACGCGATTTGCAACTAACTTCACCTATGACGCTCGTTAGCATTCGGCACAAATGCGATTGTGAGCATCTCACCAGCTGCAAACAAGCACGCTGTGACGAACTGGAGAGTCGAAGCTGATATAACACTGACCTGACTGGAAGATTTGCGAAAACAAAGAAAGAAAAAAGCCAATCATGGTGGCTGTGGACGGTGTTCACTTTGAGCAAGCAAGACCAGAGTTCGGCGCACGCATGCTTTTCTTTGCAGACACTGGTTGACGTGTGTTCGGAGTCCTTGCAGCCAGATAAGTGTACGTGGCCTATTTCTTAGAATTTGTCGACTTTTCCCCCATACCTAATATGTTAATCATAATGAATATGAATCAAATGATGAAAAAAATAGAAGTACCTTTAGTGTGTATAATAACATTCCCGTAACTCGACATTAGATTTTTCTGATCTTCCGGGACCTTATTCTCTAAAAAAGTCCCAATGATCGTCAAACATACACATCTGGGTGTGGTGAAATTTGTTCTCAGCATTTAACCCTTCCCCGTGTGATTTTGGGGTAGAGGGGAGCAGTGAGCAGCAGCGGTGCCGCGCCCTGGAATCATCTCTAACACTCCAATTGATGCTGAGTGCCAAGCAAGTAGGCAATGGGTCCCATTTTTATAGTGTTTGGTATGACCCGGCCGGAGTTTGAACCCACAACCTTTCAGTCTGACAGCGGACACACTATTCGCTTGTGAGATGCTCAATAAAACCATATATGTTCGACGCCATAAGAACGAGGGTTTCTTAGTGTAGTGGTTAGTGCTCTGGATTTGACCCGGTTCAAACCCCAGTAGGATTTATATTTTATCATGGAAAAACAGTTGTCGTGTGCTGCCCGATATAACCAATGCACGCCCAAATATTGTTATCCAATATATCTACTGCAATTTCACATTAGATTGCTGTTTTGAAATTTACTATTATTATTATTTTAATAAACATTTATGTTAAAACTTGTCTGGTGTTTTATTCCTTGTTTTTATATTCGCCAATTAAAACATGTATGTATGCATGTATGTATGTATGTATGTATGTACGTATGCATACATATAATAACACCATCAATTACAATCAGACAAATAGAAAATTAAAACATCAATGTTGGCATAACCGGTGACTGATTCACAATTTGGTTTTGTCTGATATCAGAGATTAAATAAAGAAAACCAACTGGCTGATTGATTTGTTTTAATTGAGAGGAAAAAAAAACAGCAAAAGCATTTCACTAGCTGACCAGGAGATGGCGACAGCGTGGCATCTGAAGACCATGGATTGTTTGTTCTGCTATAGCCTAGGTGACTGATTCACAATTTGGTTTTGTCTGACATCAGATATTAAATAAAGAAAGCCAACTGGCTGATTGATTTGTTTTAATTGAGAGGGAAAAAAAACAGCAAAAGCATTTCACTAGCTGACCAGGAGATGGCGACAGCGTGGCATCTGAAGACCATGGATTGTTTGTTCTGCTATAGCCTAGGTGACTGATTCACAATTTGGTTTTGTCTGATAATAGATATTAAATAAAGAAAACCAACTGGCTAATTGATTTGTTTTAATTGAGAGAAAAAAAAACATCAGCAAAAGCATTTCACTAACTGACCAGGAGATGGCGACAGCGCGGCATCTGAAGACCGTGGATCGTTCTGCTATGCCAGTTTAAAAAAAAAAAAAAAAACGTAATTAGCTAGGGGTCAAAGGTCAAAGTTTACGGTTCAAAGTTCACCCAGGGGTCAAAGGTCGGTTCAAAGTTCACCCAGGGGTCAAAGGTCGGTTCAAAGTTCACGGGGTCATGTGCACATTTTCGATCTTTAACTAGAGTTGAAAGTTCAGGCTTCAAAGGTCACCCAGGGGTCACCACGGGGTCACCACGGGGTCACCGCGGGGTCACCGCGGTCACCACGGGGTCACCGCGGGGTCACCGCGGGTTCAAAGTTCACTTTTTTTTTTTTTTTTTTTTTTTTTTTAGGTTAACCTTTATTTAACCCAGTGCTTCTCAATTATTTTCTGTTACGCCCCCCCCTAGCAAGAAGAAAACTATTCGCGCCCCCCCTCCCCACCGTGACTATCCTAACTTGTCTTGTAAGTCGTAAAATGTTGCACTGTCGCAAACGTGACAGAAGTAACAATGAGAGCGCCACTGCCCCCTGCTGTAGTAAACGCGCAATTACACTTTATTCTAGTACTGCCAAAAAAAAAGCCTGTTCCCCAGGGTCACACGCGCCATAATCTGTATATTCGGCGTGACCCAGTCAGGGTTTGAATTCACAACCTTCCAGTCTGAGGGAGGACACTCTACCACTAGGCCACTGAGCTGGTATAATACAATGGAACCCTCACTTGCATGGAAGGTATGGTTTTATGGAGCAGCTCAAGCGAATAAGCCAAACGATCAACAGGCAGGGTAAACAAGCGGCGGTACTTTTCGCAATTATTTTACATAACTTTTCCCCCCCAGAATTTCAATTTTATTTATCACATAAGACTTTTTCTTTTTTAAGAGATCACGTGCTCCATCTATTCCAATTTGAGATGCATTCCCATCCTCTTTCCACACTAGTAAATTGATCAAATCTGTTTGGACATGATTTTGAAAGTCACACAGTTTACTACACACTACGTTTAATCACATTTTATTAAGATATTTAACAAGTCATTTTACACATGAAACAGCGCTACCATTTGTTTCTGATGGTAGAATTAGCAATCGGTTCTTGTCCTTCACTTTGACAATCGTAGACATCACACAGCTGTCTCCAGTCTCTCCTTTTTTCCTTGGTCTTGACTCCGGAAAAAGTCTTTGGTGAGCACCACTTCCCTTTCTAAAGGCATTAGAGGCTCCTCCGCCAGGATGGTGCCTTCCGTTTGCTTGTGCCGCGCCAGCTTCATGGCGCGCAGCAGCGGAGGGTAAGGGACATAGCGCACGGGCGGCTCAGGAAGGGGCACAAACTCCTTAAATTGTTGCTCCGTGTGCTTGGGGACGAGGCGCCAGTCGTGGTACATCACTTTGTCGATTTCCTTGACCTCTTTCTCCTCTTTTCCTGTCAAATAAACATTTTATTAAGATGAATTATTGTTGATTTGTGGATGATTTGTGATACGAGTGTTTGGCCATAAATGTATGGAGTATGTAAACAACATAATCAGTAAAGCACCACTTCACTTGAAAAGGTGCTTGAAAGGATGTGCAATAAATAGAAGTAGCTAATTGTGTTAGCTAATAGCTTGAATTTACAATACTTGGATGACTTACCTTTATAAGTGAGGATGCCCCAGGCTTTCCCGTGATCCATGTCCTAGATGATAAAAGTTGAATTGGAAAAAAAAAAAGTGGGTCAGCACTTCGGACAGTGTTAAGTCCATCACAATATTCTCACAAAACAAAATGAGATGAATGCTCGTACCTCAGCCGTGTAGTCCACCTTGACTTTGGTGATCTGCCAGTAACTGGGCTCCGTGTGGTCCTCCAGCCACGACTTGCGAGTGAACACACGGCCCACTCCGAACATCCGCATACCCGCCAGCAGAGAGAATAAGCGACTCTCGCGGCGGACATCCTGCCAAGCCAGCACGGGGAGCATCTTCCCCGTGTGAGGCCGCTTCATGGTGTCGTAATCGAGGGCGTACTTTTGCGAGTCCCGCGGTCGGTTCTTCAGCTCGCGGTAGGCGCGGATCTTCCGAGCCATCTCTGCTATGAGACGAACACGCTTTTTCTTCACCATGGTTATGTGACCTGTGGAAGAGATGCCACACAGCAGTCTGTTATTAATTGCAAAACCAATAATATTAACTTTGCAGCAATCTCCATCTAAACTCGTTTGTTAGTTATGGAGTCATGATGCGCTTTTAATCAACTATATAGTCAAAGCGAATTACCTGAATGTTTGTGATAGGTAAAACCAATTCAATTGACCTCCGCAAACATAACGCGTGACTTCCGGAATCTTGGTCCGTCAGTAAAATGCTCCGCATGAAACGAACATTGGTTCCGATACTTCTTCTTTACATTCCGGTGCAGCGAGCAACTGTCTTGCTGCGCATTACTGCCACCCTCCTGATACTTGTGGTACTGCGTGTGTCCCCCCCTCCCGTTTACCATAATATATCCTCGTAATTCAACAATTATACATTTTTAACTCTTAGGAACATACATAAAACACATACAAACGATGGAAAGTAGGTGGCTGTGATAATTACTGTACACAAAAGAAAACACGTTTGTGCATATTCAGCATTCACTTTATTTTCATCTGAAAATCATGCTGATGAAAAAAGGCAAGTGAAAGACCTTCAAATATCTTAATAGTTAAGTAAGAATGGTACGTTTCTTCCTTGTTTTTAATTATCAAATTACACAATAGTAAGTGCATGGATGCATCAATAAAAGACAATTAGAGTTAAAGACCACAAAAATAACAGCATGTTACACCTATCAGATCTGCAGGGGGAAATAATCATTTAGTAAACAGTGGAAACAGGCGTTCCGGTACTATTGCCAACTCTTGTTGCATTGTAACAGACAATTCAACTTTATTCAAAAAGGACAAAAACATTGTCATGATGGTCTTGAGGCATGTGCATAAGTTTTCGGTTTTAAAAGTTTTTTGCAAACTATTTCACAATTTAAAAAAAATGAGTGTTTCTAGTTCATAAACGTGTGAACCTTAAGTGACAGAATATTCTACCTTTTAGAGGTTTGTAGAAAAAATGACCTAAGTGTTAAAAGGGTGACTAAGAAAAAAAGTTTCAACAAGATGCAACAGTTAATAAAGGATTGTAACACTTATGACCAAAGTGATAAATATGTTGGTCCTTCATTTGGAACATATAAACAAAGTGCACTCAAAAGTTATTCTTAATTTGACCAATAATATAACCAAATTTCCAGACGGCAAGATAGATGATTATTTTGATAAAATGATTGCATTGAGTTTAAGAATATGCACTATATGCATACCACACAAAAAAGATAGCTGCATGGCTTATTCCGAGCGACACACGTTTGAGGAAAGCACTCAAAATGGCCACCAAAATATTGCCATGTTTGAGACTTCAGTGTTACACTTGTCAGTACGTCCTCATATTAAATACAAATCCCTGTTCACAAATGGCAAGAGATATCTACAGTTGACGTCTTTTGCTACAGTAGTCCTGTTTTGGATACCGTGTGAGTGATGGCATGAGAAGACCGTTCCCCTCTGGTTACGTTTCACGCCGCTTGTCAAGTCCAGCGGCACCTCTTCCTCTGGCAGGCCTCGGGGTCGGACGTACAACCTTCCGAGTCGCTCTCAGAGGACGACGGGCCGGCCGAGGGAGGGACGGGCAAGCACGGGGAACGTTCGGGGGTATCTGCGGTTTCGTCTGCGCTGCCGCCGTGGATATTGAGCAGCCAACCCAGCTTGTTGTGCAGCAGGTGACGAAGCCCCGGGGGAAGGGGTAAGACGTCCAGGGCGTCTGTACAGTCCGGCAGGAGCTGGCGAAGGCGAGCGCAGCACAGGTATAAAAGGGAGGTGGGCGCAGAGCAGGATCGGATCACCTTCATACTGCTTTTGGCTGCTGTGGAGCACGCCATCGGGTAAAACCTTTTGTTGTGGAGATCTGTGGCAGCAACACCTAGTTGGACAATAAAGACATTTACTGACTTTTATTGAATGATGTCACACACAAAATATCCCACTTTGATCTTGTCAACTTACCTACGCACTTGCGATTTTTAAAGAACGTAAGCGTCCCGTGCCACGTGTCCAGATGAAACCCAATAATGGAGCCCTGGCCAAACCGAGAGGAGAAGTTCATCTTGTCTCCTTTATGATGCAACAAGCCTGTCAAAATAGGACATTAGACCTGTATCAAGAACTATTGATAGTTTGGATTTTGTGCTAAATCAACATGGATGCTTATATTAGTTTTGTTCAGAATGGAGGTTTTTACCAGTGTAAGACAAACCCCAGCTGTCCACATCCTTCCCCAAAAGGCTGCAGAACGAATGCCTGTATTTATCGAGGTTGACATCAGAAGTACCGATTCCAACCATCTGGGCAGCGACAGTGTAGAAAACAAACCCATTTGAGCTTCATAATAAAGAAAAAATAGTTTCCATTATTCCAGCATGTGTGCATACCATGTCTGTTCCATAAACGGGGGACGTCATCTTGATTTCCCAAAAGTGCTGCCCTTCCGCGAGCTCCTTGGAACCCCGAATTGCAGCCGTGCCGCAGCTGTACTCGGAGTGAAAGTTGACTTCGCGATTGTCGCAGCTCAGTAACGTCGCTGTTGATCGGCCGCCGGCATCCCAAACCCAGTCAAAATCTAAAATGGTCAAATCAGTCCAAATTTAAATGATGCAATAAAACATCTCACATGACACTATACCTTGATCATCCTCTCCACAGTGACAGTCTTTGACTTGGTAAAAACCTCGCCGATGATGGATGGTCTCAGCTTGGTAGTCGCAGCCACAGTAAGACTCTCCCGTCACGGGCACAGCGCTGGGCACTGGAGGGACCATCACCGCCGAGTAGTCGGCCTCCGAATCCGAATCGCTGTACTGGAGAGCGTAGGAGAGACAGGAACGCAGAGATGATAAATGCCATACATTGCTTCGGACTTTCAGTCGCTGCTGCAAAAAACAACAGATGAGTGCTAAGTTGCTAACCTCCAGGCGTTCATAGCCCCATCCATCACTTTCCGAGGCCAAGACAAGCGCTCTTGCATCAGCATCTCGACGTATTCCACCCCAAACGTATCGCCAAGCGCGGCTGTTTCTGCCTCGTCTGGACATGGCAGCTTGACTTTCACTCGACGGTCACGTTGAATGGAGATGCAATGGTGTCAAACTGCATCTGTCCAGCTGTCGCAAGAGCAGATGATTTTTAATCGTGATGTTAATCATCTGATCGTGCTGGTATTAATCGTCTGCATTTGCGGGATTGCAATTTTAGATTTAAAACTATTTCACGACACAAATGTTCTGGATGATTGACACATTGTGACTCCGAACAACGACGATTTGACGTGATGTGTTTTTTTGCCCAATTTATTCTATTTTTACAACCATCGAACCGAGTGAGCAGCTATCGCTTACTCGCAATCATTTCGATGAGATATAGAAGCTTTTTAAAATGTAACATGGACACATTTGAGTTATTTTGGCCGTTATTCGAACTAAACTAGCGGCGAAATGTTATTCGTTTTCCATATACGTGCAGAGCAAACATACACGCTAGTTAGCTTTGGTGGGCTACTAGCATCGTAGCATCAACATTACCTGGTTGTTGGCAAGTGAAGTAAGAATCTTCATTAAAAGAGCATATCCAGAGACGACGAAGGAATTTATATGCTTTTTATTTTGGCGTGACCCAATTTTCTTACAGCGTGATCGCAAACAATAACATGCAAGCGGATATGGAGCTCAGTCATCACTTTGCGTCTTCCCTTTCCGGATGTTTTCAATGGAAACGGAACGTAAATAAATATAAACGTAATAGTCATTCAGATGTGCACTATTATATATTTTTATACAAATATGTCTTCATAAATTGGTCGTACATCCTAAAATATAATGTATTATAATTGATCTAAATTGTAAAGGGAAATCAGTGTGATATTGAATATATTAATATCGTATTCCAGGGCTCTGAAGTGATCGTTAACGTCACAATTTGAGCAAAACAAATTTTGGTAAATTTTAACTGGTAAAAAAAAAAATCATTTACTTGTGTTCTTTCTAAAAAATCCTTTTAAATATCCAAAGGCTTGATGCGACTCATTTTTTTTAAGGAAATATCTTGACCACAATGTTCTAGAGGAGGATGAGTTTTATTTGGAAATCTGACTATAGCACAGTTGAACAGTGACCTTGAACCAAACAAAATCAAGACAGCAGCACTACAGGTTGACAGTAATAGAGTTTGAAGATGCCATAGTAAACATAAATACACTTGCACACATGATGCAGTCAGATCACACACTTTCAATTTCATATTAACATGTGGACATCCTCCATGAATAAATCACACTACATCCAGAGGAATTTCAAGCACTTAGAACAATTACCGACAGTGCAGTTACTCCAACTATACACAGATAATTTATATCTTTTCATGTATATAGGGTATTTAATAAACAGTACTCCATTTAGACAGTTTCATTAAATCTTCATAGCGTTCCATAAATAGCACAAAAAAAAAATAGTTGACAGCTCTTCACTGCTGTGATTCAAAAATGGTCCCCAAAAAGAACATTAAACAAAAAAAATACTGATGTGCACAATTCCGCTGTAGTGTCGGATAAGAGTGACATAAGCAGAAATTAAAGTAGGGTGGGGGTTGGGGGGTGGTGGTGAACGTTGATACTCAGCACAGCACAGACCGATTACTACATTTACAAGGGGTGACCACTGTACAGGATAAGATCAGACAACACATCAGGCAGACTGTCCACACATCATCCCACAACAACCAACACTTCATCTTCATGCCCACTCTGTACACCGCACCTGACACAACCGGATGGCTCGGAAAATACAATTTGGATAGATCACAATAATCGATGACACAACTGCCAGGTCCAACGGCAACACGCCTTCACTTGCCATCCCATCTTGTCAGGCTCTCTTGGTGTTATGGAAGTTGGTGAAAATCTATTTGTTCTCGCTGCTTCGATGTGGAATGAATGAAATGACGCTGGTGCGGACGCTTATTTTGTAGATAGGATAAGAGCCACGATCAGGCCGTAAAGCCCCAGCACCTCGGCGAAGATCAGGATCAAGATCATGCCCACGAAGAGGCGTGGCTGCTGGGCCGTACCTCTCACGCCGGCGTCGCCTACAATCCCGATGGCGAAGCCGGCCGCCAGACCGCTCAGGCCTACGCTCAGACCGGCGCCGAGATGAAGGAAGCTTCTGTTGAAGGAAACAGAAATGACAGGTGACAACATGGCATAAACCAGGAAAGACCATGGCAGTGTGCTTAAAGAGCAAGCAATGATCATAAATTTTGATTGAGAAGTGCAGCGGTATCTTCACTCTTGTCGTTAGGAGGAGGGTAGAGATGAGTCATGCATGTTTCTCTACAAAAGTGAACATAACGACTTGTCTACAGACAGCAGCAGATGTACGTGATGAATCTTACTTGTAGAGAGTGACGTTCTCCGAGATGTTGTTTGCTATCAGCACCGCCACCACCAGCCCGTAGATGGCGATGATACCCGCCATGACCACAGGAATGATGGACTTCATGATGAGCTCTGGCCTCATCACCGACATGGCAGCGATGCCAGTGCCGCTCTTTGCTGTTCCATAAGCCGCGCCTAGAGCTTAAGGAGAAAGATGTGGCGAACTGTTAATACAGTCTTTAAAAAAAAAAAAAAAAAAATCACAATGTAACAGATTGTGATCATAAAGTGTGAAAAGTGAAATTATAGTTTAGACACACTGAAACCAAACAACACCTTCTCAGTTGCGGCAGTGGGACGAGGAATTATATAATTTCAGTTCTGAGCACTTGTTAATTAATGGGCATTGCATCCCCTCGTCATCTGTTTTTATTGCTTGCGGCAGAAAACAAGACAGTAAACTCCAATTTGGCCCAACAACGTTATATTAGTGAATTCACTGCACATTTTTATGATCTCAGTTCTAAGACTGACTGATGACTACTCTAGGTTGGACCCCATCCATCTATTGCCCAAAGTCAGGTGGGATTAACAGAGAATGCATGGATGGTTGGATGCATTTAGTAGAGCGAGTTAAGCCCTAACGAGTTTGACACCCCTTGGTCAAAATATGAATTAAAAACCAAGGCGTCCTCCACTTTCCATCCAGTTGGATGAAGCACACTGGGTGCACCCTATGTTCCTCGCCCAATGCATGTAAAGCATGAGGCCCTCAGGAATGAATGAGTGGATGGATGTGTGGTTTTCTCCTTCACTGTCATACACCGAATGATATCAGGCCTCAAAGAGCCTCCTCTCTAGAGCGTGCGATTTCATTCAAAACTGGGAGATTCCGATCTGTTGGTATAGAAATATACAATTGCATTATTTAAAACTATATCGTCATTATCACAGAATGCCGATTGATTCTGCGTGATCATCCGATGACAGCCGAGCTAGCATCAGTTGGTGGTCGCTCGCATATTCGATGAAGGCCGGGTGGCAGCAACCCGCCCCCCGCCTAATGGCACGTATCCCCGGCGAGTATAGCAAGCGTAGCCACCAAGTGAATTCAATCGTGTTGAACTAAACGCGGAGCTAAGTTTTGGAGGTCATCGATCCGCGCTGCACGACAGGCAAAGCTACGGACGTTCATCAAATGTCAAATGAAGAAGCAGCTGTAGTTACCACTGAAGACCATGGCCGCAGAGGCTCCCATCACAGCGAAGAAAGGCGAATACTCGGGGCTCTCCTCGGATGACATTCTCGCAGTATTTACGGGCCCAAGAAGCGACGGGAGAAGGTTCTCTTACCGTTAACCTCTATCCCACCGTCAGCCTCGGACAGGTTTTAAAACGGAGTGTTGCTATAGGCTACAGAGTGCTAAGAGGACCGGTGCAGAAGGGGAAAATGGCGAAACGGAAAAAGTCACATGACCACCTGAATTGGAAGGAACCATTTGTATGGATTCGGGGGTGCTAGATGCTATAATTGTGGAAATGCACTATTTTAATGGCAGTAATAGACGCCGCGTAAACCATAATAGAGAATAATAAAAATTTTAGTGATTTGAATTGATACCTGTAGTTAGATAAGTTTGATGTACGACATTAAATGCTGTGAGTACAATGAACAGTGTTTATATAGTGGTATATTCTGCTGCAAGTGCATACCTGCAGTTTGGCCAGTAGTGTTAACATTTATTTTAAATACTACTTTTAATCAACTTTATAGAGAGCGTGAGCCTAGTGGTAATTTTTTTTACTTATTTATATTACTGTTGAAATAGATTGGTCAGAGTTCATTATGCATTATACCTTTCTGCTTAGTTGAGGTCTATTAACATGCTACACAATTTTTTTTATACAACTCAATAAAAAGCTTGTTTGGCAGCCTAGTGTAGACTCACCGAGCAGGTTCTGGGTTCTAGTCAGCAATTTTGCCTTTCAGTGATGTGTTTGGATCAGCCTTTTTTCCAAAATGTGCCAGCCAAACTGTGACTAACTGTGTATAATTTGTAGCCGTGTATTTGACATAGGTTCGAATTCCATACATGCAAATCGATGAGGAAATCAGCACCACACATTACAGATGGACTGTATTTTAATGAAAGATCAGATTAAAATTATGCTTTAATGAAAAGAAGCAGACAATAAAAAAATCACCATAAATATGCTAGAATTCTAATCACGCATTGCTCAAACATGATTGAGTAAATGGAGCTGCAAAGGCCTCTCAAGTGTTACACTGCACACAAACACAAGAGGCTTGATCTCTAAAAATGTCAGCAAGCAGTGGATATCCTAATTGTGCAGGTAAAACTCCAGGCATACACTGCAAACAAACTTGAAATCCAATCCCTGTGAGACACATTGACTCAAAATCAAATGATCAAATTCAAGCATCTGACACCTACCAGAGAGCCAGTTTTGCTATTGACACGCCCACACTTGACTGAATATGTGCTCTTTGGCCTCCCGAATTTCCCACAGAGCTGAATAAACAAGTTCACATGTACGCACAGACTCGCATACCTAAAAGCAGAAGATAGTTCAGGTTTAAAATTGCCTGCAGGGAATGTGCATGGGCATGATTACCATTACTATTCACCAACTTGTATTTGTGACACTCTGAAGTTACTATCTTCATGTAAAAACAAAAATGACCATAATTGTTAAAAAAATAAATGCTGCTTCATCTTTTCATTTGTAGAATCTGCACCTTGGCCAGATGTATCTAAAATGGCATTGTAAACTTAGGGGGGGGGGTCACTTTTGCATGACTTGCACCGGCTTTTACCCTACTTTGATTATAGATCACTGGTAAGAGGTTCATCACTCAAACACACGCCTAAAAATCCAATAACCAACCAACCAACCAACCAACCAACCAACCCTGCAGTCATTCTCACCTACACCAAGCACAACTAGCAATTAGGATTGCATTATCAGAAACCTTGCTGTGGCTGCTGGAAAACACACAAAGAAAGGAGGAAGATAAGGCATCACATGCTATTCATGGCCAAGCCATGGAGAGTGAAAGTGTGGCACAGCGACGGGTCCAACGCGGGATGAGGGAAGCTACACAGGAGCCCTGCTAAGACGAGGGGATGCAACTTGGAAAACAAAAGTCATGGAGAACAATGAAGACTTCCTGCTCAGTCCCAGCCGTTGTCTTTTATCATGTGGGACAGCTCGATGATGTACTTTCCTTCCTTGTACTTCTGACTCAATTCAAAGGCTTGTTCCTGCGAAAAGGAGACGTCGGTTGTAAGGACAGGAAATGTTTTGCAATTTCAAACTCATCCGGCCTAACAGTAACTTACTCTTCTGACTTGTGTGGACACTTACATATTTCCAGCCCAGGGTAGTGTGACAGTTTTCACAGTAGATATCAGCCACTGCGTGAAGTCCCGTGAGCAGCAGCCTCTCCTCTGCAGGACCGCAGCCGATGTTCACCCTGAGAATCATCAAACGGCAGATAGACGTCACATGTTGCTGAAACAATGTGATTTTGTGTGTGTGTGTATGGGGAAGGGGGGTGTCTCTAAAACAATGACACTTTTCAGGGCTCAACAAATTTAGCCTGAAACTAAATACTGTTATTCCCAGTGATTACATCCAATCTTAAAGTCACAGCCTGTGTTTTACTGACCTACTAACCCAACAGTAGCATAGCTAACACCCAACTTCAAGGTCCACTCGAGTAAATCAAATTATCTGTGCGGTATCAGGTTTGTGTCAATACTGATACTGGGAAACTGTTGGAAGCTATAACTGGACACATTCAAACATTACATGAAGAGGGATAACAATTCCATCCTTAACCTACATATAGAATTAGTCCAATGAGAACACTTTTAAATGGAGATGAACCAGTTTGACATATTGTCAGGACAAAGTAAAACTGAAATCAAAATACTCACACAGAGTTGAAGAGGTATGCTCTGCCTTGACTTCCTTGGAACGACTATTATGGAAACACAAATGAGACAAATCAACCACCAATAAACCCTCCCAAGACTATCCTGGAGCCTAGCCCAGATTGTTGAGGTTTTATGTCAGTGCAGTTTTACCAGTTTCACCACACTATTAATAATTGTTATAGTAAGGGATGTCCTACTCTCTTATGTTCCCAATCTAACTGCCCCAAAAACAAAAATAGGGCATTATAAGGTCAAACAATACTACAAACACTTGAACTGTGAAGAAATCTCAGAATTTCGGGGATAGTGCAACAGTAGTTGGCGTTTGAAAATGCTCACGTCATGTGACGGGATAAATACAACAAAAAGGTGGTAGCTGACCTTCGAGATTAGATCATCATGGTTGGCTAGATGGGCGCGGCAGTGCACACAGCTGTAGCGGCGGTGACAAGAGTCCAGGTAAGCCTGGAACGTCTTGGCTTTTGTCAGCTTCACCATATCTGAGCAAGGAGAGATGACACATTATTCTTGCTCATCAGGTTTTTGCAAAGAACTTATCATGTATATGCACTGATGATCTTAGACAAGGTAATATTTTATTGAATAAACCATTCCAACTGGGGTGCCCATAAGTCACCATGGGTGCCGTTGGAAATGATACAATTCTACTTTATTTCTCAAAATATTATTTCATTATTACACTTAATTACATGTCTTGATTCATTTATCCATGCCAATGACATACGAGTTGTCCTTTGTTTTGTTTGATAACTTGGTTTTATTTTACAAGAACATAAAAAAATTGACCTATGCTAGTTCAACATTTGCAAACCATAAATCAATGAGCAATTTGATCTGCTAATAGAATCAATACTACGGGGGAAAAAAAAACACTGATTTGAAATGTTCATAATAATTAGCTTTCTTTGTCACATTTATCGGCTCAGGCAGAGCACGTAGAGCAAGAGTTATGTTCGGACATGTCTATTGTGGCATCCTGCTTCAACATAGAAATAAAAAGCACCACCACTTCCAATGTAGTATTATACACAACAACTCTGCATCTAAAATAAAGTGGAGCAGCTTGATCTGATCGATTATCTCGGACCTAGCTTGGTTTAAGTTAGCATGTTGGCTATCTCCGCACTGTCACAACATTGCAGCAGCTCAAATGCGCACTGCAGTTTCTTCCCGCGTTTAGCCACTTACCTCCCGATGTCAAGTCTCTTTTCTGCCAACACACTGTCGATCAATGTGATTATCAGGTGAAAAAAAGAAGACTAAAACGGTACGAAACGTAAATTGGGCTCACAGCAGGAAGCCCACCACGCGTTGACGTCTTGGACAATAAAGACAATACAAACGGCTTCTGTTTATGACATGCGGTACCGCGTTTCTTTGCAAAACGTAATCGAATCCAAAGAATATATTTTTTGTTACGAAAAAAAGAGAGCGTCGACAAAGGGAGCAATTTGACACATTCGTGACTAATCGCGCAGCAGACGGATGAAAAATGTGGTTTGTTTATGAAAACATACTTGGGGGGGGGGAGTCTGAAGCACATGGGAGGGCAAAACAAAAGATGTCAACCAATAGGAACCTCGGAATAATCTTTAGAATGTGGGTCAACCAATCAGATTGAACGTCACGTGAACTCGTTCGCACTGTTCCCAAAGCAGTGGCTAGTCATTTCCTGCTTTTTTGTTTGTGAATTCTGGTCCAACATACAGGAATTTACTGTCCTATACTATTTTAAAACATAAAAAAATGCCTAGTATTATATTTAAAAATATTTTGCTGTAAGATGTGATCAGAAAGTATCGTTGTTGTGTCAGGCATTATGTTCTATAAACATAACCAAAATAAGTGCATAATCAAATGTTTTTTTCTTCTTCAAAGTTTAATTTACGTAACCAGGGGTCACCAAGCTTTTTAAAAACGAGTGCTACTTCTTGGGTAGCAATTGGGAACACACACACTTCTGAAACAACAAATATGGTCAAATTACATTTAATTATGCTATTATTAATAATATCCATGTTTGTGAATACACCAATCTTAATGATTTATCAAGGTAGTCATTTCAATATGCTACACTTCATTTCTACAAATCTCTCCCAAGTATTTATATTTTTAAATGATCAATTTTACAACATTACAAAGAAATCCCAATGTTCCATAACTGAGTGGGTTATTTTTAGAACTTACTCGTGAGGTGAAACCTGCTCAACAAATGTGATTTGTTGTTATTTGCCACATTACATAAGCGACTCATTGCAGTTTACATTTCACGCCACATTTTCTAAAATTATTTGGCTCTTGATCAGAACCTACAAACCAATACACATGTATATTTCTTGGCAATGTATAAAGCACCATTCTATATTTTAAAATCTTTGTCCACAAGAAAGCTGAATTTGCTTGCTGGATGAGTGAGTACCTTTTCTCCTTGAAAGTGTTGACGTCAATGACCCATTCATATTCCATTACCCACTTGTCCCAATGCAAAGCATAGCTAATCGGGTCAGAAAAATACAGCCTTTGTTCTCCCTCTCTCTCTCTCTCTCTCTAGACTGTTTGATTAGTACCACAATAATGTGGTCAGACTTTGACCATGCCTTGACAAAGTGAACACCCTGTTTTCTTTCTATATTCGCTTCTTTGTTCATTCTTGTTATGTTATCACATCAAAACATACAATTGGTAATCGTGCATTCAGTGCATTCTAATGACAAAGTAATCACAGTCTTTATCGTAAGGAATGAGCTGTGAGGTCATGATACTCGGGAAAATTAATGTAATACTGAGCTGTGTCAGGATGATTGGTGGAGACCATGGAAATGAATCAGACATACTCTAAATGTGTAATCCTGAAAGATTTGTCCGACTGATCTGACACTTAACATGAGTTTCTTGCTTTTGGTCTATTTCAATCTTCGCACACCAAAAAGCTGCCATTTATGAGTTACTGTGTTCAAATGTGGAGACATCAATTACTCTGAGTGTTTCTGAGGAGGTAGCCCGACAGACGGGAGGGATAGTCACTCATCACCCCTGTTGCCCCCACTTCGAATGCCGCTCTTATGTCTTCATCTGTGTTGCACACAAACAAATGCACCTGCAAAGTTGCAAAGTGAAACAAACAAAAAAATCTCAAATTTTGACATTTTCATTAACAATTTCATAACGACATTGCTGATTACCAATAACAATCGGTTATTCAATCACAAGTTATCAAATCCTTCCGATTAGCAAGCTTTGGACTTTTGTCCTCTTTTGAAACCATTTCATTCCAATGTGTAGATGTAATACGATGATGGCGTTTTGCTATCCATTGTTTTCACACTAAAACAATTAGGGAGTCCACTCATGGTCCAACTACGGGGGTGAGCTCATCCCAGCAGAAATGACATCAGGATGGAGCAAAAACATTCACCGTGGTGGTGTGTGCTTTATATAGTTTGGATGAACTCACCCATTAAAATGCGGGAGGGGAAGTTACAAGGTCATGCATTCCTTGTTATTTGAGAATAAGTACGATTTCAGTTTATCCAATAGAGGATAAAATGGACAATAGCTTCATACCTGAATTCCACGGGCTGCAAGATGTTTAAAGAGACTCTTCCTCATAGTAACTCTACAATCATGAAAAATGTTGAAACAGATTGTGAAAAAAGCTCATTTACAAACTTTCTTTACATTTTCAAAATAAATATGAAAAAATATTTTCTATATTGCTACACCCGAGACTGTTAGTCAATCTCAGCATGTAAAACAAGATTTAAGAAAAACATTCTCTCACTTTTCTAATAAAGTGACGATCAATCTGCTCCTCAAAATGTTTTTCTCAGGAATAAACGTTCTGCAACACATAAAACATGGAGCAAACATTACACTCCAGACGGACAAAAAAAAACCCAGGCCAGTTTCATCTTGACTTGGACACCTGTTGAATATGCGTGGCAAGTAGAACTGGAGTAAACTCTCTCCCAGTGGAACAAAGGGCAGTAGGCCAGTATAGAAGAGAAACAGCAGGAGCACACCTCGATATAAAGAAAAGCTATACGGCATGGCTCCATTCTAGAGTGAGAGACACCGAAAGATATTGAGATTTACACATTGCAAACATAAAACCAGTTTTCTTTCATTTACCGTTTTGCGGCATTTGCTCAAAATTCTTGAATTCACAGATGCCCAGACGGTGATCTTTTCTCTATGATAGCGTTTGACCAGCTCAGATACCTAACACACAAATGTTTACAGTCAAAGTAAGGCAAATATCAAGCACATATTATTGCCTTAATTAAAGCGACACGTGTGAGTTACGTGCGAGCATGTTACTTGTAAAAAAGTGCAATTGTTCAACTGGGAGAAGACAATCTGTAAATCTTATCATGGATGGAATTTAGCTAGTTGCCAAGGGACACAAAAGGTTATGCTGCCATACAATGAACAAATGGTTATAAAAGTTATATAAAAGTTTTTTTTTGTGTGTCATCATTGCCTTTTCTATCAACTGGCTGTTGTCCTCTTTAATCTCAATGCTGATTGGCATCTCTGGGAACTTTGTAAACACATCCTCCAGCAAAGTAAATTCCCTGTCGGAACCACTGCTGTAGTGACCTGGTGGATACAAGTTATGATAACAAAAGTGACATCATTTATTTTGAATTGTTTTTGTTTGCCACTAGTGAATAATCTACTACACGGGAGTGTCTCACCTCGATAAAATGTCAACTCGAGCTTTTCCTTGTACAAGGGTAAATCCTAGAAAAGCCAAAGGAAGAACATATTTATCCATATTAATCCCGCACAATTTTTTTTTTTTAATGGAGCTTGTAAATGTTGATTATATTAAAAGTGGGGAGGGTCAAAAGTATATGTGGTTCTCTCTCTCTCTTCCCCCCCCCTACCTGAATGTTGACTGAAGACATGCTGACATCATGACCCGTCTGCCTCAAAAGATTCTCATCATGTGACACAACCACATATCCGTCCCGCGTCAAGTGACAATCTAGTTCCAACATCTGCGTTCCTTGAGCCACTGCGCTAAAAATTAAGGCAACCCAAAAATTGAGTCAATTCATTATGACTTAGTTCCAAAAGTATTCTGATAATTAGGCTTTTACACATTACTACAATGGTTTTGAAATAAATATGTGATATATAGACACACACAAAAATATTACTCACTGACTGAAGGCCTCCATGGTGCTTTCTATCCGCTCACCGCATCCTGGTAAGATAGTAAGTAGTTATCTTACCAAGAATTTTATTTCGTTTGAGCTCTTGCGTACGTTTTAACTGCTACTGCTTTATCAGCTACTTTTAAAAATCACATTCATTTTTGCTGCTATGAAAGACACGAGGCTAAAGTGACACTCCATAAACATTCCTACAAATTATTCACTCGCTTACCTCCTCTGTGGGAAATGTGTGTACAATAGAAGCTTGTGCATTTTCTCTTATGAAGAATTTGAGGGTTCTTCAGCAGGTAGAGCGAGGTAAGGGTGTACCCACCCAACGCCGGGAGAACGACACACCAAAAACAGCTCATCTCCTTTTAAAAATCTCCGCAAGCTCTCTCGTCGGATTGAACAAAGTGCTAAGTTGCTGGAAAAAATGCGAGTTTTAACAGAGCGATATCTATCTCCGTAGGAGACGACCTATTGTCTTTAGCCACCTAAAAGAAAATCTCGACAGACAGGTATTCGAATGTTCGACAATGTCGGCGCACAAGCTTTCCTTGTCTTGCTGGAAAGAGATCTGGAAGCAGCAGAGCTGTAAAAATGAGTTAATGAAGCACCACAGCTGACCCACAGCTCACCTTTACCTTCACGGCCGGCCTCTCCCTGAGACAGCACTGGGCAGCTATTTGTATGAAACACACTGGAGGTTGACTATTTGAAAATTGTTTGCTCTCCGCGATTAACAGGATGTGCATTATAACAGATACTAAAAAAACAAGTGGCAGGTTAATGAACTTGAATGCATTTTGATTAACAGTGTGCAAATGTCTCAGTCTCAGAGTGCAGTACAGGAATGTTAATGAGACTATCAACTAGAAAACTGGAATGTGACGAACAATAGTGTGACATATTTAAGCCACTATGAAGCGAATCAAGCCTGTTTTTTACAAGCATAGAGCAAACCAAGAAGTAAAATGCAAAATAAGTATTTTCCCACATTAGCAGTTTGGACTCTTTGGCGACATGATTCCGGTTATGTGGCTATAATTAACCAAACAATAAAAGTACAGTACGAATCATTTTAATTGCTATGATGGTGATGTCATTCTGTTTCCAGGCAAAATAACGTCCGAGAGGAAGGGCGGGAGCGTGCCGAGACGTGTTGTAAAGGGGGATGTGAAAGTGGCGCGGCTGGATAAACAGGTTGGATTAAAGTGAGAGGCGGACTGTCAAACACACCGTAATTGTAAGAACATACTGGTTTGAGAAACTGGCAGATTTTGTCGCTTTATAAATCCTCACAAACTATTGTTGTATTATTAAAATGTTAAATATAATCAAAATGGGCTTTGTATTTTACTTAAACTAGTTTACATAAATACTAAATATTACTAAAGTTTGCCCAGCTCTGATTTAAATAGATTTTTTTTTAATATTGATTATTATATTGCATAAAACAAGTAATTATCCCAGATCTGAATCACACTTATTTCATAAATACAGAAAATGATAAAGGATAAAAAGAGAAAAAGAATTAACCATAACTGCAACAGTATCAGGAATTTTTTATTCAATTATATGCAATATAATTTTGTTGCTTTGTTAATCATTTAATTAATATCCATACAATATACACACTACAACCCTTAACTCATATCTCTTTGACAATCGACAAATAACTCCTTAAAAATAATTCCTTAAAAAGAACTTGGAGGGAAAAATCCAAGAAGAGAAAAAAAAATCCGAAACACAGAAAAGACTATCAATTATCACGCCCATAAGACAAATTAATAAGAAAAAAAAATACAAATAAATGATACTGATTATTTAACAAAAAAAAAATGATACTCCCTTTTAAATAAATAAAAAAAAAACCTCACCAGTATAACAACGGTAATAATAAGAACAACCATTTAAAAACAACGATATCTGGAACCAGGCCGCATGACAGACAGGCCACTAGAATCATCAATACTGTGTGAATGTGTATGACATGTTCAAGTGCAACATTTCACAGACTCACACAGATACACTTCTCAGTTAAAGAGTGTGTACGTGTGTGCGATTGCGAAACCTTGTCCTCTTGGTTGGGAACCATGGCGACCTAATCTAATGTCACGTCAGAGGAGGGGGGGAAAAAAAAAAGCAAGCAGGGTTGGCGTACTGATGGCTGATGGATACTCAAATGAAACAAACACGTTATTTTTTTTGCAAGACCTTAAAAATCTCACCTATGAAAACGCACAAATAGAGATGCCGTCCAAGCCAACACGCAAAATTAGGAGAACGAAAAAAAAAAATCTTGGATGATGATTACTATAGATACACATAGACCTGACTGAAATCACACATACACAAAGCATGACAATTAAAGCTGAGTGAGCAGATGGAAAAGACTGAGGACCCCCAAAAAAAGTGCAGACGTGCTGATTGGGTTGGAAAAAAAGTGTTGGCGATTGGCAAAGTCGTGGCTGGAAAGAAGTGCACACAGGAAAAGGGAGGCAGGGACGGAGGCAGCCCTTTTGAGTAAAGCGTGGCAAGTGTTGGGAAGGCGAATATCATCGATGGATTTTTCACCACGAGCACAACAAAAGCCTCACACCCATTGTTGGGACAGTCATAGTGCTGGCTATGGCTTCTGAAAGAACAGCGACAGCTTTGGACGACATTTGAAAAAGCGTTCCGGCGTCGGGACCACCTAAGCACACGTGCAGTTGCTGAGTTGATCGCATGGGGTGGCGCTCCCCCCAAGTAGCAGTACGTAAAGACACACACACACACACACACACTAGAAAACAATGAGAAACAATGCCACTATTTTGCGCAGTGAGGCGGGTCACTATGGCAACTGGATAAACAACGTCAGAGAAGATGGGCGCACAAAAGCAACACAACTACAAAAGATTGAGTTGAACGTGACGTTTTGGGAGCTTCAAGTCACATGCAGTTTCGCCAGTAGTAAAAGGAGGGAGCCGTTCTTGGGGGGGGGGGGGGGGGGGGCGGAGGAATAAAAATAACTGTCCAACTACACCTACTCAACATACACACTCACACGTTTACTGAGGCAAAAATGATTCCAACCTGAAAAGACTTCCTGACTTCAACTGACAGTTTGGTGTAAGATGGCACAATCCCTCCCCTCACAAAGTTACATGGTGCAAACGTTTCGACTTCCATTTTTGAGGTCCGTCCTGAAATTTGACTCGAAACATTCCGCAGGTTAAGCAGCGTATGCTTCCTTGTCATGCAGTTGAGTGAATGATGGAGACAAGCGAGCTAAATGAGATAGCAGTAACAGGATGCCGTGGTGGCTTCCTTGGTGTTAATATTGAGCGGAGGAGGGGAAACGAGTGCATCTCACTGGCCGACTGTCTTTTATGCCTGTGCAGTCGTACTGTACTTGTGCTTTTACTGCTCATACAACCTCAAATGCAGAATAATAACCGAGTAGGTGCACATTGCAGAAAGCATCCGAGCGTATTCTGGAGCTTTGTGCGACTTGGCAACATGACTGACTTGCTTTGAACCGCACCTTAGTGTGACTAACAAATAGAGGGTGAGTTCAATCTATCTTGCCCTTTGTCTGAGCTGTAGCAGCTCGAGAAACATTTCAAAAACACGTTGGTCAATCCGGTCGCTGCCCACTTTTGAGTTTCTTGCATCTCTCATCCACTTTGGTTAATTTCAGGAATGCATGCATTCATATGAACATCATTTAGAAAAGAAGAAAAACCTGTAAACATGCCAGTGAAAACATTTGCCTGAATGTCAAACGTTTAAAATGACTTGCACAGATCAATCAAACATAAATACAAGGAAGCTGATTTTTTTTTTTTTTTTTAAAGCAAACAATTGCGTATGAATGAAAGCTATGACGAGCCTCCTTAAAAAGCTTTTTTTTTTTGTTTTAAAGTTTTTGTATGTAATGTACATAAACCCACACAACAAGCACCCCTCCCCCATTCTTTTAGCCCTCGTTTGCAAGTTCTACTGTACATACACGTATGTAGCAAGACAGAGTAATGGTGTCGATTAATAAGGAATAGTCGTTTATATTTGTGTGCAAGAGAGCTGGGGGAAAAACCAACAACAACAAAGAAGAGATTGATCGGGTAATGAAAGGTGATCATGATGGAGAGGGGGCTGGAAAAAAAACAGGACAGAAGAAACTGAAGAGTGCAGAGGAGAGTAAAGAGCGAAGAGCCGCAACGGCCCCACCTAAACACGCAAATCAAATTCAAACACTTAGCTTTCTTGCGGTGGAAATGGAAAGAAAAGCAGCCAATGTTTTGAGTTTTTATCTTTTCCTTGGATTTCTGAGGATGCATTTTCTTGTATTTAAGCATGTCATCTGAGGGGGGGGGGGGGGGGGGGCTTCAGGTTCCAATCCTGTGGTTGGCGTAGAGACCCTTTTAGACTAAAGAAAGAAAACAGGGCTACTTTCAAGATCTTAACCCAAAAAGTATTTTTTTTTTTTTTTTACCTGTGTGTCTCAGGAGCCCTGATAGGTCTCCTGGAAGCGAGCCGTCTCTTCAAATATGAGTTCCTTCAGCTTCTCCTTGGGAAGGTCATCCAACTCCATGGTGAAAGTGAAGGGCTCTTCTGCCACTGGCTACAAACAAACACAATGAGATGTGTTATTATTTGGTGAGGTTGGCCATAGTCTTTCATTTCTTTTGACAGGCTTGCAGTTTTAAAATCGGTGTAGTGGACTGCTGACATTTTTTTTTTTTTTTTTACATAACTTGCTGAGACGCCATTAGCAATACGTTAGCCGCTCAACGTTACAGCTAAATTCATGCAATCAAAGTCAATTTTTAATTGAATTTGAAAAGAATATTTGTATTACTCAGTGAGTATACCTCATCCGTGGGGTCGTAGTACTGCTCCAGATAAGGATGAGCCAGTGCCTCCTCAACACTGATACGCTTGTTGGGGTTAAAGGTCAACATGCGGCCCAGCAGGTCCAAAGCTGTACGAGTTAAACATTTGCATTTGATTGACCAGCAGAAAAAAAATAAACCAATAATAATAATCAGGTCTGTTAAACATCATTTAAATGTATGCAAAAAAAAAAAAATTGGACCTTTTGGGTCGCCCCTGCAGAAAAGCTTCTCCCAGGGGATTTTGGGTTTTTCAGGCAGGGACTGCAGATAGTTTCGGGCTTTCATGTTAATGATGCAGTTCAGATCTTCTTGGGATGGAGAGCCAAGGACACCTACATAGAGGAGGTATTAGCAACATTATTTTTTTAAAATGTCTACTCGGGTGTTCACAAGGATGAGAACTCACCCAGAATGTGGTTGAGCTGATCCAAGTAATGCTTCCCAGGGAAGATGGGCTTGTTTGATAACATCTCAGCCAGGATGCAGCCCACTGACCAAATGTCAATGGACTTAGAGTAGCCCTGAGGCATACGCAACCGGTTAACAATCTATTCAGTCAGCCTAAGACATGCACAGGCACAACCACAGCTCACCTTTGAGTTCAGCATGATTTCTGGAGCCCTATACCAACGCGTAGCCACGTACTCGGTCAAGAATCCTGTGTGGTCGTGCTCAGGGTCAGCGATCCGTGCCAGTCCAAAATCGCAAATCTTAGGACAAAATGAATCGTCAACACTTTTTTTCCCTGCATTCACTGGATGGTGACTATTGTGAATCCATTCTGTAAATGGACATCATGCAAATGTGATCATAGCTATTTTTGTGCGTGAGTAAAATGCATCTGAAAGCCACACAGCAACAGGTGGCGCTTTTGTTCTCCGCTTCCCACATGATCGGCTAATCCGAGGCTTCGAGTCTGCCTAATGAGAGCTCACGAGTGTGATGTGAGGCCGTACTATACAGTACGTGTTTCCTTCTCTGTTGATATACTGGAGACCTGATTGTAAACAGCTACAACCATGCATTTGTGAGGGCTGACCTTGAGGTCGCAAGTGGTGTTGATAAGCAAGTTGGAGGGCTTGAGGTCCCGGTGCAACACGTTGGCAGAGTGGATGTACTTGAGTCCTCGCAGGATCTGGTAGAGGAAATAGCAGACGTGGTCGTTGCTCAGCTTCTGGCTCTTCAGCAGCTTGTACAGGTCTGTCTCCATCAGCGTCTGCACAATGTAACTGGAAGTACACTCGAGTCAAGGAGCAGAGTCGGAGAGCGGCCGATCTATATTACGTAACAGCATGGTAAGATAAAGGATACACGTCTCTCATGTTGTCGATGTGGCGAGCTCTTAGAATGTCATTGATGCCGATGATATTCTCATGGTTGAAACGCAGCAGGATCTTGATCTCCCTCAGTGTGCGCTGGCAGTAGGTCTGGTGTTCAAAAGGGCTGATTTTCTTGATGGCCACGCGCTGGTTGGTCACGTGGTCCAGGGCAGAGCTGGATGTGGAGAAGAGCGGGCACAACACAGGGCTCATGTTACACACTGCGGGATTCGATAGCAGGAGCGAGGCTGATGATGGGGCGTCGGAGAAGTCGGAGCTGCAGAGTGGAGCATGTGACACATCGCTTTGCTGTGGACAACTGGAGGTGTATGCTACACCTACACCGTTTAGAGTAGGTGTAGAAGTGAAGACGTGACCAGGTAGAGCTCAGAAGTACTGGATCGTGCATTAAATGGGACACAAAATGGATTCATTCCACTGTTTTAGCATCAACTAACCATAACTTAAGTCTTCTTTGCTCCATGTAGCTGATATGGAAAAAGAATTCTTGACATTTTTTCCCCAAGTATGTGCTAACATAAAAAAAAAAAGCACAATCTCTGGACCAGACTCGAGTACCAGTAGGAGCATGAGAATTCTGAGAACACGCAGAACAAATTCTCACACATCATCTCGCATGAGGGCAGAGATGTAAGTGAAGCAGAAGAGGGTGAGCGTTTGTTTTCAAAAATAACACTCTTAAGTGGAGACGTGTTAGTGAAGGATGTAATGAGGTACATGTAAATAGTTTATTATTAACAAAGGAACATGAACATTAACCGCTCCATGAACGATTTGTTCTCTTTTCAAAACCAGCCCTTTTTTTTTTAGTTTCACTTCTTCAACCAGAATGTTTTTTACACAAGTATTTTTGTGTGAGTACTTTCTCCACCAGGCTAGCCAGTCAAGTGTGCCTAAAATATCAACAGCAGAATCGTATGATCTCGATGACACAAACCAAAACAGACCTCAATGTCGTCAGTACTTCTCGGAGATGATTGTATACTGACTGGCGTGAGGCCAAATGCTCCCCACGTAACTTGTGGTCATGTTCGCAGCTCAGCAATGACTTGCCACTGCAATCACAGCAGTGAGTTGGCAGTGATATCGCATTGTGCGCAACAGGTTTCCTCAACGTGCCCACACAAGGCTGCAGATCACCAGCAGCGATAACACAAGAGGGGAGGCCTCGGTGCAAATCCCCATTGCGTCCTCTGCAAAACCCTTTTCTGCACAACCGATTATCTTTAGCGATCGCTCTTTATACCGTGGGACTATGGTTGCATACAATCGGTAAGCAACTTGAAACAACGGAAAACTGCGTCCTGCGCCAATGCTGAAGAGAGCATTTCCTGTAAAGCTCATAGCCACGCCTGTAGCTCGTTTGCTAACCTGCTAGCCACAAAACATTCTGATTTCGATCAAGCGACGCTCTGAAGCTTGACACAAGGCGACGTGTACAGGAAAACATGGCTGAAGTTCGGAGGGTAACACTCGCTGATCGTAGCAACAACCAACTATCCGATGTTGGGGGGGGGGGGGGGGAAACAACTGATTGAAGAAGTACTACTCACCACACCATTCCGTATGCCCCCTCCCCGATGTAAGACAGGTTGGTGTAGCGGGGCCCCACGTCGAAGATCTGGCCCTTCACAGACTCTGACGCGGGTTTCTGCCCCGTAGCACCCGGCGCTCCATCATGCGCAACAGTGCCAGCCGCCCCAGCAGCAGTAGCGCTGTTGGAGGCTGACGCTGCGGCCCCGACCGCTGCGGTGCTGCTCGAATCCGCCATTCTTCCTCTCCAAGCCGCGCCTGCCTGTGCCTTCTCTGTCAGGGAGTTTTCACCGAGGGACCTGGGTCGCTCTCGGCAAGGTTGGACGTCTTAAGTTAAGGCTTTGACGGACTAGAATGTTTGATAGCCGGAGCAAAGGGAAGCGGGGGGCCTCTCTTCGAGCGTAAACGGATTGCGTGCGCGAGCTGGGATTTGGTCCGAGTACAGAGCGTAAATGCGCGTGCTGAGCTACGGTAATGCAGTTGCGTTAGATTTGCTAATCATGTCTACTTAGCCGGGCGGGGTTATGTCCAATTCCCATCTCTTGAAACAAGCACCGCCTGTCTAGTTTCTCTGTGTACTACACCAAACCGAACGTGTTGCATTGAATAGCGCAACCTTGGGTGGGCGTGTCCAGTTCTGTTGCTGATTTATTCCACGAAAATAGACAGATACATTAGTTCAGATTTTATTGTTATTTTCAATATATGTATATGTATAAAGATAGGTAGATAGATAGATAGATAGATAGATAGATAGATAGATAGATAAAAGAAACAGACAAAGAAATATTTTCTCCAAATGAATAAAATAAATTGATCTCTATGGAAACGAGTGCAACTGTGACCGCGCCCCCTGGTTGCGTCATGACGAAGTCAGTGAGTGTACTTCCTGGTTACGTCGCAAATGGTACGCGACAAGTTGTTTATAGCAAAAGCACGAATTGATTGAATACTTTCGTCTAGGAATGATACGTTTTGTACTGCGAAAAAACTGGATTATCCCGATTCGTTTAGCGCTCACCATTTTGGACTTCCCGTATACAGTCAACACTTACGGACTCAGGTTTGGATTCTAGTCATAAATACTTAAAGCTGCCTTGAGTAATGGAAACCGTTGGAGATACATTATGTGACTTTTGAGTCGTAAATCATGGATATAATTGTTGCAATTGTTGCTTTTATTTTTGCTACAGTTCCCATTACCATTGATTTCGTTATCTATATTCAGTAAGTTTCCTTTCCTGCAGGGCTGTCATCCCCTGCTCAGTTGGCCATCCTTTCAGACTCAATCCATCACTCGCTCTCATCAGTTCAAGTTGTTCCAACTGCTCCAAGAGTGTCTGCACAATGAGAGCTTCTGCACACATAAAGTCCAGATGCCCCGAGTACCCAGCCTCCCAAATCAAGCGCTTCCCAGTGAGTGATTCTCAGGTGGACTGGAGTCAGAACTTCCCAGGATATGAGCCAATCAACTATACTCATCCTTCTGTGGCGAAAAAGCCAATATGGGCAGATCCTGAAATTGGGTGAGCATCAGTATTGACATTTGCATGCATTTCACACATCGGCCTTCAATGGGGACTTACATGACTTAACCCACCCCGTTTCCTTCTCTTGCAGTTTATTCTCTCCACAGTTCAATGCTTTGGATGGGTCCGTGGACAGAAGAAGCTTTGAGGGCTGCTACAAAGTGGAAGATGGAAAGCCACTGTGTGTACTTAGAGCGAGAGATGTTATTATACTGTTTGGACTGGTCGTCAAGTCGACTAATGATGTCATTTGTTTTTTTCCATTCTTCTCTAGAAATCCTCATGGACGCACGGGGATGATCGGTAGAGGTTTGCTAGGCCGATGGGGACCCAATCATGCTGCAGATCCTATTGTCACAAGGTATATTTTTTTCTCATTGCTCTGCTACCTATTACAATATCAAATTTTCAGATTAGATATAACCTTCTGCCTGATGCAACTTGGATGTCATTGTCTGACAGATGGAAAGTAGATGCCAAAGGAGAAAAGATTCTTCACCATGTCTCCAAAAAGCCCATCCTGCAATTTGTATCCATCAAGAGAAAAGATTGCGGGGAGTGGGCCATTCCAGGCGTGGGTGGCTTCTTTCACATTTTGTGTTCTTCACTTTCCTGTTCATGTTACTTCTGCCACGATTCTCGAGGACGAAACTCACATTTTCTGTCTTTATTTTTTAGGGGATGGTAGATCCAGGGGAGCAGGTTTCTCTCGCACTTCAGCGGGAGTTTTCTGAAGAGGCTTTGAATTCGCTGGGAGTACCGCCATTAGAAAAATCAAAAATTCATGAGCGCATCACCCAACTCTTCAAATCATCCGGTTTTGAGGTTTGCAACGGACAAATGATGAAAACATTCTTACCAGCATGTTTGTCAAAAGAAAAATGCTGACGTGGGTTACAAGTGAACATAATGATAAACGTAGAATATAAGCTAAACGTGATTGTAAGTTTCCCCATTCTGTTGAGCGTAAGAAAAAAACTTTTTTTTTGTTCTGCAGGTCTTTAAGGGATATGTAGATGACCCAAGAAACACTGATAATGCTTGGATGGAGACTGTTGCGGTCAACTTCCATGATGAAAATGGTATGCATGATTTGAAGAATGCAGTGTTTTTTTATTTCATCAACAATTTGCTGGACACTGACGCAATTGCCATGTTTAGTGAATCCATTTTTTTTTTTCTCTCTTTGTTTATACGCAGGCAACAGTGTGAGCGAGCTGCCGTTGCAAGCTGGCGATGACGCAGGCCAAGTACAGTGGGTTGATGTGGACACGTCCTTCCCACTCTATGCGAGCCATTCTCATTTACTGGAGCTTGTTGCCAAAGAGAGGAAATCCCACTGGTAGTCAGTGTGGGAAACATTTGTGCATCTTGAAGTGTATTTTCAAAATGAAAGACAAATGTATCGATTTCTTTTTGGTAAGAAACAAAATCAGATTTGTCAGTGTCTCTCCTGTGTGTGTGTGTATTACACGCGCACACTGTGCAGTAACATCTGATCCGGGGGAAGCTCAACATGCGACAGGACAAGGAGAATATTATTTCTGTTGGAGAGAAAATTATGCTAATATATTCATTGTGTACAAGGATCACATTAACCCAATGTGGTCATGCGAGAACACAATTAGCTTAATTAATTTAAAGATGAGAAGAGTACAATCACAATGAATTTTCATAGATTGATCTTTACATGTGAATATAAATGACTGAACATGTTTTTATTTTTTCTCACGCAATAAATGACAAGGATTTATGTACATTATATCTGTCTTGATGATTCATCATTCACTATTGTTAATGTAGTGTAATCAAATGGTTCATTGTATTAATATGAGTAATCAATCTTATACTCCTGTTGCTATTTTTCGAGCTGTGCCTGAATTGTAATGCAGAAAAATAATAAAAATGTTTATGAAGTGCGCACTGAAATCACGTTTCCGTTATATTTTAAGTAATGTTTATATTATTAAATGAACTGACTTCATTATAAGCGACACGATTGGTCAGGTTGTGCTTTAAAAATAAACTACATTACCCACAAGTGACTGCGACAAAAAGCTGCCCAAGTCGCCGACGTGGCCTGATTATGACGTCATTTTCCTGCGTTTCGATGTACCGGGGCGATTCAAACTAGACAAGGAGCCTTCGCTCATTGTAACTCAAAACTGCGGCTGCAGATGCTTTATCAGAATATCGGTGAACGGAACAATGTCTGGAAAAAGCAAAAGTAGGAGCGCAGCAAATGCGGACTTAAAATCTAGCGGTGTATCATGCGATGAGCGCATTTTGCGGGATTGTCATCAACTGTACACCGAACCCGACAGTGGTGAGTTGGCTGAGCATCCAAAGTTAGCTGGCGGACATGCTAGCAAGCTGGGGTCGGCTCTGGTGATAGCTAACCGGTAGTTAGCTAATTTAAGCTGACTTTGGGAATCGTTATCAAAATTGCTCGAGTTTGGTGAAAGCAAACATTTGCTCGTGTGCTCTCTGTTTTATCTCGAGTTAACCCTTTAGGCTGGCGAGCTTTTCACTGCTTGCCTTAAACATAGCTGATTTTGATTTGCCGTAAATCCAATTATGATTGTAAAAATAACACTTTAGTGCTATTTATTCGATTAAAATCTGCTGCAGTGTGTCCAAGCTTACTTGCATCTGGGTAACAGGTGCTTTCACAACTATCACATATTAGATATTCAATAATTACAATAAAAATGAACTTCAAAACTGTGCAAATGCTCCTATGCTGAACAACAACTATGCAGGGAATAATTTCAATGACTCTTAACACATTAATGGATGTATTCAGGTTTGATTGCTGTAGCTGAATCTGTGGGTGTAAAGTTGCTGCCCCCCAGGAAGAAAATTACTGTCATGCTGATGGGCAATCACTCTGCTGGGAAAAGCTCATTCATCAACTGGTAAATCATATTATTTTTGTATGTTCACATATTTCACCCTGGTCTTTCAAACTAAATTTGATTCCATAACCTTTTGTCATTAAGTCAATTTTTTGGCTTTCAGGTATGTCGAAGAGCATATTCAGCGCACTGGTGTTGCTATCGAGACACAGGGATTTAGTTTTGTTACAAGTGGGCGAAAGAGAGAATCCCTCACAGTAAGATCTCTTTTGATATGAGCCCAAAATAACAAAACCCACTTTGCAAACAATGCAAAATTTGTTTTTTTTTTAGGGAAATGCCACCCTTCATTTATATCCCCACTTCAAGCCTCTGCAAGAGTTTAAAGGTGAGCTTTCATAAAATGTAGACATTTGTATCTGTATTATTATTCCCATTGTTTGCTTTCTAGGCGTAGCAGAGTATCTGAGCACAGAAATCTGCACGTCACGGCAGAAACGTTTCAGCCTGGTGACTTTTGTGGATTCGCCTGGGTTGGTAGATGGTGATATGAAGTATCCCTTTAACGTGGATGAAGTTGTCCTGTGGCTAGGTGGGTCAAGACCTCTTTCTTTTCCGTGCAGTGTGGTAAAATAATAGCCTTCCCCATGTCCCTTCTCAGGTGATCTCTGTGACTTGATTCTGGTCTTCTTTGACCCGATGGGTCAGGCTCTCTGCAAACGTACCCTGAACATTGTGGAGGCCCTGAACGACAAACATGGAGATCGTCTACGTTTCTACCTCAGTAAGGCGGATGAGGCCGGGGGAGAGTCTGACAGACAGGTAAGTGCAAAGTCGATGGGTCTTGCAGTCAGATAAATATAAATACTTTTTTAAAGTCAAATTGTTAATATCAAATAAGTTCAAATGGTTTTCTCTCAACAATTTTGAAAAAAATTATGTCTTTGTGCTCACTCTCACTAAAGATCCTTTCTGTTTATTCTCGCAGAGAGTAATGATGCAGATTGTCCAGGAGCTCTGCAAACGACCAGGACTGAACAAATGCGGTTTTGACATGCCCACCATCTACGTTCCTAATCCAAACAAGGTACATTTCAATGCCTGTCCACCTTTTGTAGCCTTAAATGCAACAAATTGTCCTGCAATCTGAAGTGCTTGTTTTTGTTTGTAGCCGAGCCGCTGTGTCAACCAGATTGAGGAGGTGTGTCGCACCATTGACAAGACCATCAATCAGACAGTTCAGAATACACTCAACTCTCTGGAAAAGGATTGTGACATCATTAGTGAAGCCATCACTGATAAAATAACCAATGACAGGTACTATTCAAAACAAACAGTCATAATAATAAAATATAATTTTGTAACAACAATTTTGGACTATAGATTAAGTCTCACGTTGTTATTTTTTTCATCTCAAAGGCAGATCAGCATTGAGAACCGAAGGGCGCGCTGCAAGAGCTGTTTCCTGACGCTACTGGGCTTCTGCATCCCCATGACTCTTTTGGCTGTATTGCTACTGGGCACTCTGTCCAAGGAGGTTCTGGAGATAGCTTTGGGCAGCAAAGGAATCGAAGCCCTGTCTCTTTATTTGGTTGGTGCCCTCTGTGCATTAAGTGCCATTTTTCTTTTTGTTGACTGAGCTGTCAGTTCTGAAGCGGTATGCGCTTTGCGACCTCCCCAGGTTCCCGCAGTACGTTTATTCGAAGCGATGCCTCGAGAACAGCAGATTTACGGCGGCGGTGGGATGGTCCTGGCCTCTTTCCTCCTACTCATTATTTCACGATTCTCTTTCAGGTACCGCAATTACATCTCCGTTCCAGTTATATTTATCACCCATAGTATATAATATTAAATTCATATTGAAACAAAGTGAACATTAAAACACAATCTTTTGCTACACATGCAGAAGGAGAATTAATTATTAGTCTTTACTCTTTGCAGGACTCAACCAACTATGTCAGGAAAGCAGAAAAGACAGTTGCAAGAGAAATTGGACTTTGTTCAGGAGGTGGCAAAGACCAAAAAGGTAGTTTGTGTGGAAAGTTTCGGTTCCTTGTAATAGTATCAGAATAAACAAGAGCGGTTATACATGTTTTGTTCTTTTGCCTTGCAGAAAAAGCTGTACGAAGATTATCTGCGGCAGAGTGTCAGCGATCATGACATGAATTAAAGACTGAAATAGACACAACTCGGACCAAACATAAATCAACAACACTGCCACCTGGACACAGCAATAACCTGTGATGAGATTTTGTTTGAAGTACACCCACGGAAATGTCCTCCATAGACTTTTTTTGATTTAGACATTACTTCTGTGAAATATTACCTGAGAAGAGAAAGGCCTCGTAGAAAACAGGCATTATGACTTTTTATTCATTATCTATGGACAATTTATATTTGTCGACTGAATCATGATTGTCACATCGATACCACTCTACAGTAAATAGAATAAATTTTGCAAAGCATTTATAGTATTTCTTTGTCAATGGTACTGAACTTTGGGGTAATAATCATATGGCACTGGTTTAGTATAAGTTACTGCTCTTTTGTTTTTTACACTTACCAGAATTTTATATAGTGTTTTGCTAGGAGGAATCGAATACTGTATTCATTTCAGCTTTTTACATTCCCTTTTTTCCCCCAAAAGCTTAACTAAAGGAAATAAAATGCTCAACTTATAAAACATTACCTTTGTCTTCAGAATTTGTGTTCGAAACTTTCTTGCAGCTCTGCTGCTTGTTTGTTTACAGTTTACACCCATGAAAATGTCAAGGTGAACTAATTCAAAAGCCCAAAGATTAAAATAGTTTAAAATTCCAGACTGTGTAATTTTTCTTGGAGTATAAAACCTAATGTCAGACGATGACGAAAAACGCTTATGCAAAATAATTTGTGGAATGTGATCAATAGACGCAATATATCAGTTATATTTATAAAAATTGCACAACATGCATTTCTGCAATTGCAGTTTAGATCGTAATGGCAGGGGAAGTCTTTTGTAATTTTATTCTTCCCTCTGCAAAGAACTGTTCAACTTCAGCCATCGTAAATAAATTCCAGACTGAGAGAGCGCGCGAGGTGGACACAGGAAGGAGGTTGACGCGATTTCCGCAGGCTTAAACCGGGGAAAGTTGTTTCCTGAAGTTGAAGCTGTACTAGTGCTCATTTCCACATTAGTCTTAGTAATTGTAAAATGCCTTGCGCAAGTTCATCGTCCGTCTGGTTTTGGTTGTGACATTTTTCGTCTTCTGATGGAATTGTCTGGTGAAAGCATGAGCTCAACGACAGAAGACACAGGTACAACTAAATAAAATATTGCATGGGATGTGTGACATGTCTCGCATGTCTCGCATGCAAAACGATCGTCTCATGTACAAACGAACTTGTCACTTCACTTTTTATGAAACCTGTTGAAGCTGCAACTAACTTGACCGTGTTAGCATTTAGCATCACTAGCTCACCGGTTGCCCAGTGATACTTTTGCAAAACTATTTCTCTCTGCTTGAGATTGTTCGATCATTTCACTTCTTATATAATAATTTGAAATTTTTATTTCTGTAATTATTGATTATAATTACGTCATACATCCGTTCTGCTACTCATGTAACATTGGCTTTAATATTGTGACGTCACAGATCGTAAGGTTAGGGCTTACACCTGTACTGTACTTTGTACGTGACAATCTTGTAGGCTATCTCCTTTCTTAACCATACACCTCAAGATGTGTTTTAGTACTGCTAATAGTACAACTCAACTTGTTTGTAACAAATTGGAATAATGCATGAACATGCAAATTGTCGACGAATAGCAAAGATCTGATTATTGAAATAGCATCCGGAGGCACAACATAAACAATAGATCAGTCAAGCTGATAGATCAGCAGGAAACTAAAGCTTTGTTCGCCCTGTTTCTGCACGAGTTTCCTGCAGGCCATTACAGGTTTGCATAAAATGAACACAAATTATTTTGGATGAATATTGTTGTGATCATCTATTTGTATTTTTTTTTTAGAAGGCATCCTTCAGGCCCAATTGACGGAGTGTCGCGCTCAAGTCGAACACTGGCAGGGTGTGGCGACCATCTGTGAACTGAGCAAACGGGAGGAACTGGCAGAGCTGCAAAAACAATGTGATCAAGAGATCCAGTCTCTTCAAGAGGCTCTCAGGGGTCAGTGGATAATATACACACTATGTGCTTAAGTGATTTGTTTTAGCCTAGTATGTGTATCACAATTGATCTACTAAATAAACATGGGTGAAAATGGACAAATATATTTTTTTAGCAGTCTGGAGCCGAGTGGGCCCATGAAAGAAACGGCAATAAAAATAGAAAGACTTTGATGTAAGAGAAGCACAACCACCAAGTCCGACCCATTGTGGACAAATTCCATAATGTTTTCACAGAAACAGCAGCACAATACGAGTCCAGGATAGCCTCTCTACTTGAAGGGAGGAGAGCAAGTAACCAGAATGAGGTGTGTGTTATCTCATTTTCAAGTTGATCAGATTCAATGCCACTATTTTCTTCTTCATCCAATAGGCGAGTGGAAAGAAGGGCAAAATGAACACAGAGGCCACCAGCAATGATTCTCAAACATCACCAGACAGGTTACACGGCCAACAAGTAGACCCCGAACTTGTACCGGAGGGAGAAGCCTCACCGATTGTGACGGAAGGATATTTTTCACTGCGGAACTGCGACTCGGCCTCGTTGTCCTCGTTCTCCGGAGACACACCCTCCCTACCTAGAAAGCTCCACGCTCAAGAAGACACAGACTCCCTGGTTTCAACAGGAACTCTGGTCCCCGAAGCCATCTACCTGCCGCCAGCCGGCCATCGGCTGGTTACTCATAGCGACTGGGATGCACTCAATGCTCAGGTGAGGACATGAAGGAGACCAGCCAGCCAATCACCGGTCACATAATAAACTAGCAACTATTAACATCCACATTCATGCCTACAATCGTATGTTGGACAGTTGTCAGAGTTGAGAGGAGAAGTGACTCGACTCTTAGAAGAGAAGGAGGAGTTGGAGAAAGAACTGGAAACGCAGACCAACCACACACACAAACAGGTAGAACTTAGAGACGTATACACAGCAGAAGTCAAATTGAGTTATGTGAAGATGTCGTGTGTGTGTTCAGGTATCAGTGCTCCAGTCTCAAGTCCAGTCATCAGAGGCCTTGCTTCAGGAATTACAGAAATCCCTCAGCCAGTCACAAACGTCAGTCCAGAGTCGACTGGTGAGTGATGATGAACGTCATTTGGTCTCACACATTCTCCATTTTTCGATGCACAAATGTTGAACCTTATCAAGTCTTCCATGTGGTGTTGAAACGGTGCATATGTTTAAAAGTGTGTGATGTTTGTGTGCAAACCCAGTCCGAGTTGTCGCTGTCCCAGAAAAAGGTGTGCAGTGAGCTGTCCAGGCTGAAAGGAGATCCGGTTGAGGATGAGGTAACAGGCTCATCGCTCCCAGCATCACGGCAGGTGCCGTATTACTGTTTACAAAAAAAAAAAAAAAAATGCTGCAGGACACCATTTTGATACCAACAATTTGAAATGCACGAAGAGAATTAATAAATTAAGTATAACAATTAAAGTACAGAGGAACCTCAAAAGTTGCCTCAAAGTTCTCCATAAGTGGCAGTGTTTGGAATTTGACCAAATGTCTGTGATGTCATGACCACTCTCCAATAAGGAGTTGTCTGCAGCAGAAATGTAGCATAATGTTTTAGCTGCTCAGTTTGAGCAGTAACTCTATTCGCAAGGCTTAATTATGGCCATACGTAATAACTAGAATGGCCACTAGGTGGCAGTGTGTTTTTGTAGTAAACATTCCTTTTCACCATTCTATTTGTCAGCTGTTCTCTGAGAATGTTTTAAAATAATTATTCTCTCGTGTACATATAATTATGATGGAAAAAAATACTAATACTTACTGTTGCGCTCTTATCTAACCAGCAGGCGGCGCACTGTGAGGAGCGGCTCCGTATTGAGATTGTCAACCTGAGGGAGCGGCTTGACATCCGAGCAGAGGAGAATGGTCTGTAATAGGATTATAGTTGGTTTTGTGGTTAGTATTTTCTGCTTGACTGACATATTTTGGATTCATTGTCTTTTATGTACCTGCTCATACACGGAACCATTTCAGAAATGCTAGAAGGTAAACGTATGAAACACAGATTTATTTAAAATGATTAACAAACCCAATATGTTCACCTAAGACATCATAATAAAGTGCACTTTCAAATTTGTGCTTATCTTCCACAGTTCAGTTTTCTAGCTTAAAAACCGAGACCGAGAAGATCCAGGCCCAGAAGGACCTGATTCAGGAAGAGCTAATAGCTTGCCGCAATGAACTGGCGGCCCTGCGGGTGGCGCTTTCTCATGTGCAGAGCAACAACAAAGTGCTCAATAGTGATAATGTGAGTCGACTTCTCGATCAATAGAAGCAACGGAACTCATAATAATGAGTTTTGTGTTTGTGTCTGGCAGGAGGCCTTACATGAGCAGTGCCTGGAGCTCCGCAGTCAAGTGATCAGCCTGCGCTCTCAGGTTGACACCAGCCAGACTGTCCAGAGAGATTTTGTTCAGCTCTCTCAATCACTGCAGGTATGAAATTAATCTGAAATGATTTTAAAATCTGTCCTGTATTTGACTCTGCTTTCTCCCTAAGGTGAAACTGGAGTTAATACGACAGGCGGAATCTCTTGATCAAGTCAGGGAGATCCTGGAGGAGGGAATGAGTGATGCCGATTCCTCGCCTGCAGACGCCTCATGAGTCTGCTATTACACTGACCAAGCCAAAAGATGGACCAATGATGCTCGAGTAAGAACAGCAATGTGCAATTTTGAAGAGAATGACAGTGTTCGCACATAAACGCAGTCTTACACTAAACCATGTTCTTAGGACAGATAATATATTTTAACAATAAAACCTCAAAGGGGTTTAACATGAAATATTTAGAAAGTTAGTGATTCTTTCTCCTTGTTCCACTTCATTAAAGCCCGAGGCAGCTCAGCAGTGCTCGAAAGCTAATCAATGTTTGAACTTTGTAAATGATGCATAACCAACAAAACACACTAGCTCATTATTTAAACATCCAAAGTCTATATTTTGACAATGCACCCACTACATATCCACAGATCCAGTGATGGCTATCTAATTATTTTTATTAGATTTCATAGAGTTTAACATGGTTTTCAAATTGTTTTCTTATGTATGAACATTTTGTAACCATCTTTTGGAAAGCGGACGCAATGCAATAACGGTTCATGAAGTGATCCAAGTTTTTGAAGTGTTAGTCATGTGTTTTTCTAAAATATTCTTAATTTGTCTTAACTTTGTTAACTTTTGTCTTATCAACCAAAATGTTATTTCCAGCAAATGATTGTTGTACTTTCAATATTGAACATTTTGTGTTTGTGCAGAAAACACATGGACACCATGTATGACACTTAGCATTTTTGTTTGTCAAAAACACTATTTGAAGAAATATCTTCAAATGTCACTTTTAATTCTACATTAAAATACAATACATAATGAATGCATAAGAGCTGGATATTGTCAGTGAGCAGCAATAAACTTTACTTACGAACTTTTATATAGTCTACCTTGTATGTCATTGAAGAAAAAGAAAAACCCCACAAACTAAACAGCTATCCAACATTCTTTAAATATCTTTATTCTTTAAGAATAGAACGCTATAATTATTAACTCTGACCTATGTATTAATTTCAGTACATACACAGAAAAAAAAATATTTTGCAGCTTGGTGTATTTTCAGATGGCTTATTTATGTTCTCTTCTATCAGATCACGTCAAGTGACTGTTAGCGCGCTCTTTAGCTCTCTTTCATTCGGAGCGCTCAGTCGCTTTTTCGTTCGTCCTCGCTTTGTGGCAGCTCAATGTTGGTGCACTTTGTCTTTAGACTTTCCCTGCGTCGGAAAACAAAAGAAAAATAATTAAAATAGTTTGGCTCACTATTGCTTTGCGTGTTGAAACGAGCAGTTTGGGATTGTCATGCGACACTCGGCTGACTATTTATGAAAAAAGCATTTGTCATTGTAACGGCTTTCCGAAGCTTTACATTTGCACTCAGGCCTTAATGCTGTAGTGAATCCCAACATGCATTTTGAGATGGTTTTTCCCCCCCCCCATTCTCAGTACTTACGAAGAATATCAACTCTTCCAGCTTACGTTATACTATTAAATATTTAAATACTTGTTAACTCAATACGACTTGATTTATTACCCAGCGATTGCAGCAAGCATCAATTAAATGCAATTCAGTGACGTTTCAATATCGCAATGAAAAAAAGCACGAGCTGCACTTTGCTATGCAGAAAGCATTGGAGAAACATAGACTAACATGAAACTTCATGTTAGACATGCATAATGCTCAAGATGCTAAAACCTTGGGTCCAGCAATACCTTGTCTTGTTACAGAGTTTGGAGGAGGGGGGGGGGCAGGTTTAAACTGGATTGTAAGAGGGGAACAGTTAAAAAAAATAAAGCATTCAAAGGGAGGAACATTAGATATCATATGAAAGTGTCATTTGGAAGAAGGGAAAAAGAGATTAGTTTTTTTTTTTTTAATATGTTATAAATAATTCAGGGTAATTCTTTTTCTGCATTCTATTGAAAATATTTCCAAAATACATACATATATATATATATATATATATATATATATACATAATAGATAAATAAATAGAAAAAATATTACAAATACTCTTAAGAAAATATAAACCTACCCTCCAGATATGTGCGAGCCACAAACTTGAGGACCTCATCAATTAGAATGACTGGAAAGGAAAGCTTCAACACCACAAGCCACTGGTCTACTTTCAAGTGAGTGAGCTTGAAGATCATCTACAGGGAGCCCAAAAACATTTTTTCCCAATTAGGAGGCGATAGATGAGAGAGGCAGTAGAAGAGGAGGTGAGACTCACGGGCAGGGGGTCCACATAGATGATCATGAAGTGAAGAGACATGGAGAGGGTCATGGCAGCCACTAGCCAGAGGTTGCTCCAAGGGGGCATGCGCATCAGGGACTGGTTCTCCGACAAGCTGGTGGAAGAAAAGATGAAGTTTTACTTAAGGTTCTTTGGTGTTTGAGCACTTTCGAAACATTCTGCAATTTTCTTCTTCTATGCAAATCCCTAAGATTTATGGGAGCACTGTGTTGTGTTCCGCTGTTTCATTAGTCCTACCTATTGAGAGCATTGCACATCTCAATCGTGACCAGCACGGACAGAGCCATGGTCATTGGAGGAGATGCCTCAAACACATGACAGTGGATTCCAGCAAAGTCCTCATTGTCATCACTGCACTGCATGAAGTGTGACTAAAGTCCAAGAAAACATTCAAAATTGTTATTTGGTAGATCCGTAGACGTCTATACAAATGGATTGGGTGGAATTGTCTATGATCGAATCATCCTGTCATTTAAATACTAACCAGTTGATGGAAGGAGACCAACGGTCCATCCTCGCAATACAGGAACCACCAAGCAGCTGCAGCGACAGTTGCAGCACCAACATAACCTGGCAAAACATTTGACGTGTTGAAGTTGATTTGGCAAGCAAAAGGAAGCAGGTGAAACCGTTTCCTACCTCCGATGGCCAGATATCTGAAAAAGAGCCAACCAGAAATCAGGGGCTCCTTGGGTGATCGAGGGGCTTTGCCCATGATGTCCAGGTCTGGAGGGTTGAAGCCTAAAGCAGTGGCAGGAAGCCCGTCAGTCACAAGGTTGACCCAAAGCAACTGAACTGGGATCAGAGCCTCAGGCAGGCCCAAAGCTGCCGTCAGAAAGATACTGAAGAAATATGGACAAGGGTTAGCTTGAGCATTCTCGACCTCGTCAAATCCTCATCAAGTACTTACCAGACGACCTCGCCTACATTAGAAGAAATGAGGTAGCGGATGAACTGCTTCATGTTGTTGTAAATAGCTCTGCCCTCCTCGACAGCAGATACGATGGAAGAAAAGTTGTCATCAGCCAGGACCATCTCAGAGGCTGACTTGGCAACTGCAGTGCCAGAGCCCATGGCGATACCAATCTCCGCCTTCTTCAAGGCAGGAGCATCATTCACGCCATCACCGGTCTGTGTTAATTATGGAAAGATATATTAGCCGGCCTCCACGGACCAATTGGAAAGCTTATTCCAAGTTCAGGGAACGTTCGTCTCCTCACCATGGCAGTGATCTCATCAAAGCCTTGGAGGAACTCAACAATTTTCGATTTGTGGGACGGTTCCACCCTGGCAAAGCAACAAGCCTTACGGACTGCGTTCTTCTGGTCATAAGAAGACAGGTCATCAAACTCACGACCGGTGTAGGCCTTGCCGGTGACGTCCTCCTCCTCAGAGAAGATGCCGATTCGGCGACAGATTGCCACTGCCGTGCCTTTGTTGTCACCTGAGGAGACCAAAGCGGAATCACTGACCTTGCCTTTTTCCAAGACTCAAGTTGAGGGCGATCTTGTGAACCACTGACCGGTGATCATGATGACACGAATGCCAGCGGCTCTGCACAGCTCGATGGAACTCTTAACTTCCTTACGTGGAGGGTCAAGCATACCAACGCAGCCCACAAAGGTCAAGTTGGTCTGATGAGAAAAAAAGATTAAAAAAAAAAAGAGATTGATCATCACGGCCAAAAACTTGAAATCAATTAGTGTGTACAGTCAAGAATCAAGATTTCAAATGAAGTTCCATTAACTCAGTCACTGCCAAGACCCATTTTAACTGGGCTACCCCTATTTTCAATCCAAGATTATATCATAGTCATTCACCTCATACTCTGCAAACTTGGTGGAGTCCTCCAGGTTCATCTCCTCCTTCCTCATAGGGGAATCGCAGGTGGCCAGTGCCAAACAACGGAGAGTGTCTCGCCCTGTCCCCCATTCCTTGATTACTGCCATGATGTGATCTTTGACTGGCCCAGTCAGGGGAAGTCGAGTGGTGCCCACGCGAATGTAGGAACACCGCTCAATCACGCCCTCAGGGGCACCCTGGTAACACATTTACAATGTGGCATCATTTTGTTGGCTCTCTTCCGAGGTGACTTGCTCAGTTTGTATTCACTCACTTTGACAAACATCTTGTTTCCTACTGGGGCTTTTCCAGACTTTGCTGGAGAACAATAGACTGACATGGACTTTCTATCTCTGGAGAACTCTAGTGTGAACTCCTTCTTCATCAGCTGCTTAATCACCTGTCAGAAAAAAAGTCGAAAATGAATGAAAATCGATTTGTCTCAGTGAACCGGATTTTGCCGGACTTACACTGCAGCAGGCGTTGGCTCGTTCCACCTTGGACAGGCTCCGCACTTCAGTGTTGAACACGTTCATCTTCTCCACCAAACAACACAGAGCCGTCTCAGTGGCCTCACCCACTTTTTCATAAATTCCCTTCGACTGCAAAAGGAGAAAAAGGATTTTACATGATTCGACGGTTGTGATCTCTTTAGCGCTCGACCGACCTCGTTGTAGTCAAGCGACGAGTCGTTGCAAAGAGCACAAATGGTGGCCAACTCAACCAGTCCATCAAACTGGCCACATTTTACGCTCATGCCCCTCCTTGTCCTACAGAAACAAAACTATTTGAATTTGTTCATTTTATACACTACACGTACACAAACCCACTTACACTTCTCCCTCGGGTGTGTATTTGGAACCAGAGATGTCAAATTGACCGAGAGTCACATTGTCATCATCCACTTTATCGATAACGAACATCTGTGAGGAAGACAATTTTTGCTTCAACTCTCCAGAAATGAATGTTCTTCCTCTGGAAATATATACTGAGAATGAGAATGTACCTTAGTCACGCACATCTGGTTGGTTGTCAGGGTACCGGTTTTGTCAGAGCAGATGACCGAGGTGCACCCCAGGGTCTCTACAGAGGGCAAACTTCTGACGATGGCATTCTTCTTGGCCATGCGGCGCGTTCCCAGAGCCAGACAGGTAGTGATGACGGCGGGCAGACCTGGGATGGTTTTAATCATATATATTAGTTTGGCCTGAGGTCACGGATATTGGCGCTTATGTTGGAGTTTACCTTCAGGGATGGCAGCCACAGCTAAAGCCACAGCAATCTTGAAATAGTAGATTGCACCCCGGAACCATGAGCCACCATGGACTGGGTCATTAAAATGCCCGATGTTGATCATCCACACTGCCACGCAGATGAGGGAGATGACCTGGAGAGGGCAATTTTGAAATAGTTATTGGCTTTATTGTTTTGATTGTATTTAATGTCTTGTTTGGGGCTCCCACCTTGGAGAGCTGCTCTCCAAACTCATCAAGTTTCTGCTGCAGAGGAGTCTTCTCCTGCTCAGTGGCAGCCATCTGGTCACGGATCTTCCCGATCTCAGTGGTGACGCCAGTTGCTACGGCGATGCCAGTAGCTTTTCCAGCAGCAATGTTGGTGCCCTTAGTGTAGAGATTTAAGCCATGACCTTTTCTTGTTTTTTATTTTCAAGTAAAACTGTAAGACACTCACAGAGAACAACATGTTCTTCTTGTCCTGGTTGACCGCTCGTTGGTCCGGGACGGCATCGGTGTGCTTGATCACGCTGACTGACTCACCTGGTTAACCGAAATATCAGTAACACTTCTTTGCAAAGTGTTGTGCATGTATGACAACACTTACCAGTGAGAATGGACTGGTCCACACGTAGAGTGGTGGACTTGATGGAAATGAGTCTGATATCTGCTGGTACTTTGTCACCAACTACAAAAAAATATATAAAAAATAGATCAAGTATGCTAATGGATTTTAACTCACTAGGGAAGATTATGAAATAAATAATAAACTTACCAGAGACCTCCACCACGTCACCAGGAACAATCTCCCTGGCCTTGATTCTCTGCACACTCTTCCTGTCCGCCCGGTAAACTTTCCCCATCTCAGGCTCATATTCTTTCAGAGCCTCAATGGCGCTCTCTGCGTTACGCTCCTATGGAAAATACATACAAAAAAACTTTAGGGATCTTTCAGGTGAACACTACATCAGTCCAAACAGAAGTTGACACCCCGTTCCTCTCATTGCCTCGACGTGTAAAGCCCTCTCCATTCTCATGGAGTGTGAATCCTCGTGCATAGTTTCCAAATGACTGCCAGAGTACTGATGCCCTCCACTCCACCGTCAAACACGGATGGTAACGTGATCATTCTAAGTATTTTTACGTGTCGAGTCTTCAAGGCAGGTCGGTTGTAATTCTTCCATACCCCTCTGCACCTCCGCAAGCCTGGCTTAACCTTTCACCCCCCTTCCCGTTTTCCTGATGTCATGCCGCTTATTCTGGCTCGACGTGAACTTTAAGCTCTCGCCGCGGCTCTGGAAGGAGCACGCCGCAAAGGACAAAAGAACGGCGACCTGATAATTTATTATGTGTGACTGGTTCTAAGAATACGAGTCTATTTAGGTGAGTGTAAAAGACGGGCTTCGGGGGGCCAGGTATGTGTCCTTGAGACTGCCTGCGATTGTTCCTGTGTGTTTATGAGGAGTCACTGACCTGCCACACACCAACGATGGCGTTGGCAATGAGGATGAGGAGGATGACAAAAGGCTCAACGAAGGCTGTGACTGTTTCCTCACCTTCCTCGAACCAAGCCAATACCTGAGAGGGAAAAAGTAACCAGTATGACATATAATGTGAAAATAGTTTTGTGATTTTGTCAAATTTGGATCATGATTGCTCCTCTCCACTGATGTGTGCTTCTGTGCGTGACAGCTCCGTGCGACTACACATGGGGGTCTGTTTTGGAATAGGCTAATGTCATGTTGACATTGACACAGATTAGTTCAGGCCGGTGGCGCAAATTCACAGCCATAAAAAAAAAAATCCTGACATCTCTCTTTGGTAGGATTGAACTTGTCTTTTTTTTTTTGTACCATATTGCTCTTTCACCTTGCTTCCAATCAAAGACAATCGACTTCCAGAAAATTTCAAGCCTGTCAGCACATGGCAGCGGCGGGATATTCCTGTGCGTATGATTAGGGGAGCCGTGTAGTCCCAGTATTTACTGTTCTCTCTTTTAGAAAGCATACATGACTCCGAATTTACTGCTCCCGTTTGTCATCGTAACAAACAATGGTGTTGTGCAACCCAATCCCCAGCACCCTTCTGGGTCTCAATCTCCCGCTGCCGCAAGCCGCCCCTCGTTCCTTCCATCCCTGACCTTTGTCCAAGGATACAGTTTCTCTTCCTGGCTTGAGAATTTCTTAAAATAAAGCTCCGGCCATGTGTATGTACACACACGCACATAGTGGGGCGCACTCTTTTACAGCCCGCCTTTCTCTTTCTCGCACGCATGCATACACACCGGCACCATCGGGCCTTCTAAGGCCATCGTGACAGCTGTGTAGGCAGGCCAGAGATGGGAGATTAAGACAATGTGTGCCGCCTCCCTCTGCTAAACTGTTTTGGAGAGAACAACAGGGGTGGGAGTGAGGCCACCAGTTGTAATGTAATTGAAGAACTCAGGAAGGGTTTACCAGGGTTTGATGTAAACTTGTTGTTGATGCTAATTGAGACAATACAGTTGGTTAAATTTAACATTTAAATTTATTTCAGCCTGTCTAGCAAGTACAAATGTGATCTTTTACAAAATGAAAAGGCATCCAACTCACAAAAGAGATGCAGGCGGCCAGCAGTAAGATTCGGACTAACAGGTCCTCGAATTGTTCCGCTACTAACTCCCAGATACTCTTACCTGGAAGAAATGCATTAAAATTCAAAAGAATGAAATTACACATGCATATTGAGGGTTGTGTGGAACATGGTACTAATTTCAGCTACATTCGGATTAATGGTTCCTATATTGTTGAGTTGTTTTTGAGCATGCAAGCGCGATAGATTTCCCATGCAACGCCACAGCAGAAGCTGATGGTAGGTGTTAAATGTACGTCTCGCTTGTCAGCGTATGGCACTGATGCTTCAAGATGGATGACAGAAAGCCAGACTCACCCTCCTCCGCTGGCAGCTCTGTGGGTGAGGAATGAGAAATTCGAGAGATTAGCGAGCCCAAATGACGACTTTACTACATTTACTGCACCGTTTGATTTTTTTGCTTGCATTAAGTGACACGAGTCACTCAATGCACCACCGATTGTATAGTGGCTTTACTAAATGACCTTTTGATCCATTTGTGCTTGGTCATTTTAGCATAAAAATGCATTTGTTTCCTCCTGGATATTAAAATCCTGACCACTTTCCTCACCGTTGTAGCCATACTTGTCCAGGTTCTTCTTGAACTGCTCAGGCGTTAGGCCTTTGTCCTCAGTGACTCCAAAGTTGGCCAGAACCTCCTGCGACTCTTTGGCGTGTGCGTTCTCCATCCCGGCTGAAGCGGAGAGGCTTCGGAACACACGGAGACGTTAGACACGCTTTAGCCATACTCACATCAGCTGATCTGATGTTGCAAAGTTGAATGAAATGCACCCACCACTTTCTTCCAGTGTTTGGGAGTAAAAAAGTGGCAACCCCCCCTCTGCGCTCACACTGACTCGACCCCCTCGCTCTCTCTCACGCTCTCTATGGGATGTCGCTCTCCTCCAGAAGCCCCGGACTGACAGAAAGTGCAACTTGGCAAACTGCTCTCCAAAGTTTTATACGTGTGAAAAAGTTCTCTCATTGGTGCCTGTTCACCATGCGCTCGCTCGTCATTGGATGATAACACCGCAATGGGGGAGGGGGTTGAGGGTAACAACTGCAGAGGGGGTCCGCTGGAAATAAGATGTGTAAAAGAGAGACATCCAGGAGGGGTGACACTTTCTGAATGAGAGCTAGGGGACAACTGATGGACACGTGCAATTACTTTGTGTGCGCGCGTGCACGTGTTCGCACTCGTTCACTTAGCTGGGGATGAAGAGAAATACATACAAGTGTGAATTATTTGATTTAATGTGCCTTGCAATTGACCTGTGACTTGAATCTTGCAAGATTTGGTAAGATGCATTTTGGAGAGGGACTAAGTCATTTTGATTGCTGCGGTCATGGACGTTTTAATATAACAATGGTTATTATTTGGGGTGTTGAACTCCAGCTGCATCTTGTGTGTTCTAATGCAGTGGTTCCCAACTTTTTTTGCACCGGTTTTCGAGGACCGGCCTTAATATAAATATTACATTTATATGGATTCATTTCTAATAAATATATGAATACGATGAAAAAAAAATGGCATAAAAACAAGTATAAACCACATAAAAGTCAAACTCACCATGACGTTGAATTAGTGGGAGCACTGAGCTTGTTTGTCAGAAACGAGCCGGTCCCATCTAGGCGTAATTGAAGACAATGACGCCCGAAGTGGTTTGTCTTCGAAAGCAGGATGCTTGGTCTCCATTTGCCGAAGCAGTTTTGAAGACTTCATTGACTCGTTAGCTAGCCTGTCGCCGCCACATATGCAGTTTCTTGCACATCTCAGTTTCTTGTTCATTTTGGTTTGCTTCGTGGGCTCGACTGGCGTGACATGTCACGCGACCGGAACGAGCGTCTTAACCGGAATTAACCTGTCAAGAGACACAGGTGCACCGACGGATGTAATTGGGAGAGACACGCCCCATTTTTTAAAACATTTTTCAAAATAAATATTTACTCATTTTTGCTAGCTTTGCAGGCTTGACTGGGGAAACATCTCACGTAACTGGGACGAGCGTCTTGACCTGAATTAATTGATCGTCGATTAAAAAAAAAAATTGCAAGTCAGAAACTTGTTGGCTGACTCATTTGATTGCTTCGTCAAATTCTCATTTGCATTCCACATTTTGCTTCTGCATTGAATGATTATGTGCATAATAAATAGGAGCTTGAACTGGATGTGATGTAACCAGGCAGGGCGGAGGCGGGTATGTAAGTCACACCCGTGTCGGCGGCTAATCATCGCGATGGATCCGGGAAGTCCTTAGCAGGAGAATAGCAACAATGTGTTTAGTCTGTGTGGTATCATGAACGGAGGGAGGGCGGGCGGGCAGCTGCGGTTTGAAGTACTCCACTGTAACTGAACCGAGAACAGCAGTTGTGTTCCTTTGGTATAAATATAGTGGCGTGGGCATGTGGGCAGGCAGTTATGACACAATGGCAGAATTTCACTGTTCTTTCAGGGAGCTTGGAGAATGTGACACCCTGCCAGCAAGGACACCCCCCGAACCGCTCAGCCCCTCCCCCAGGTGCTTTACTGAGTCTTGAAGGTTACTTCAAGGTGGGCATTGCATTTATGAGTGATGTCATGACAGTGGGCAATTGAATTTATTTGATCTAAGGTGCAGAGTGAAAAGTGTGCTGAGGCATTTTATCATATGATGATATGAAATGTTGAATGTGCAGGCAAAAGGTCACAACAAAGTCTCGCACAGAGCGGCCATCTTGGTGCTCACACCTTCAGGTGGTTATTTCAGGCTCTGCTTTTCTTCTAAGTGACTTACGAAAAAGTCTTTGCCGCAATTACAGTCGACATAAAATAAACACACATAAGATGACCCGATATTGAATATCGGAAACAAAATTCTTCATGGTCATCATTTTAAGATACAATTACTATAATAGTGACAGGTTAAATCCCAGTACATGCTAATAGTAATCTAAGAATTTTTCTGGCTTATGATAGTTGTCCTCTGCACACTACTTTTCCACCGCGTGCCCTTGGAATGTGACCCCCGGGTATGGATGCGCTCCTAAGCGTGAGTGTCCCTCAGAAGTGGTAGCAAGGACACACTTGGACCCTCCTTTCATGGGTGGGAAAATTGTAAACTGATGAAGTGCCAATTCCTCTACAGAAGATGTGTTTGGGCTTTGTGATGAAACTGATCCAGAAGGTCCGAAGTTAAAACACACAACACATCTAAATATACACGCTCATATACAGTGCACGTTGGTAGTCCAGGGTGTCTCTTCCAAGTGTTGTGGTTTTGTTTACAGGAACCTGTTCCGCCTTTTATGAGCTTCTGACATCAGTGAATGTCTCATTAGCAGCTTGTGCCCTCTCTATTTATTTGCCATGCACTCTGTAAATCCACACACTGGCTTAATTCTTATTGGCTGCTATTTTTTTTTTTTTTACTCTCAAGTTGCTCCTCATGTAAGCATTTACAAGAGTAGTCTTAGAAGCTATCCCTTTTTTTTTTTAATTGTCTATTAAATATCTCATTATCTTTAACTAATTAATTTTTTTCATAGAAGGAATGGACATACAGTCAAGTCCGAAATTCTCCTCAGTGGCCAGAGAGAAAAGAGTGGAATAAATATTTGATACCTTTTTGGGAGCAGAATCGCAATACCGTATTATGACTGGCTGTACTCACCGATGCGGGGCTTTACCCAAATGGCTTCCCAGTCCCATTAATGGCCGGATCGCAGAGGCAGGGTTGGGAATGACACGATGCACGGGGCACAAGAAACAGGGCGTGATGACAGGATGATTGATGAGCGTTGGGTGAAACTGAAGAACACCACTGTGAAGAAGTTAAAAGAGACACGGAGGTGAGCGGCGGACAACACTTTATGACCAGTGATTATCACCTGTCACCTTTTTTTATTGTCCAACTGGGGGCACTGTTGTGTTGTTTACACACTCAAGCAGCCACAAAGTGTCGTATACATTGCTGTTAACTTTTCAAACTGTCTTGGTTAAGTGCCTTTTAAAATGCGTATTTGTAAATACTGAGTTTTGTAGAAATGTTAGCGTAAAACAGAACAAAAAGAAACAGACAGGCAATCATTCAGACAGTCAGACTGACTGAGTGTATCGCATGCATCAAACAGGTGTGTGTGTGTTTGTGTGTGCCGATGACAAAGTGTGAGTGCACATTTAAGAGTGTTTGCATGCAACAGGTGTATAGTTGGAATGGTGCTAATCTTTAAGTACTGTCCCACCAAGCCCTATTCCTGGGACATACACACACATGACGATGATGCTTTGAACTGAATTGTGCAATGGTTACTAATGATTATCTTGAAGTACGAGCGTTTACGAGTTTGACTGTATTCATGACATACTGCATGAACATAAGAAACACTGATTTGGGTTTGAGCTCCAAGGCCTCAAACAGACATTTGATGGCTTATGAATTATCGGGGGCATTCGTGAAGCTCCAGGGCAGGAGCCAAAGTGGTGACAGAAGAGCCAAGAAACACTTAGTCTGTCAGTGTTGTTTGGAAAGCATCCTCAGCAGTGGCTTATGGAAGTCATGACAAACAATGACGGTGGACTTTCAGGAAATAAAACACTATGTCTGCAGGAAAAAGTCTTAAAATAAGAAGAAATGCTGATATTGAACCCGTAAAGGGAGTCAGGTCTTTAATGAGCCGCAGAAAAATAGAAGGTCCAGTTGACAAGACTTCCTATTAATAGGAACGACTGTCCTTGAGTATTTTTATAAAAGGAGATGTGGTGTGTACTGTGGAGTAAGACAGAAAGGGATGAGGGATTTCTAGAAGGCAGGAAAAAAAAAAAAAAGGTTGTGTTCCAGTAGCGTCACACTGCATGCGGATAGTACGTCACACTTCACCCGTCGGCCTACGTCTCACCTCTCCTTCATCCTTCGACGTATTCTCCATGTCACTTCTTCCATGAAACTGCTTCAGGCGGCCATTTTCTCCACTGCGGACTCACACATACACACGCATGCGTGCACACGCACGTTGGGCTATTTTTAGCACACTGTGATGTTTGAAGGTAGATCCGGGTTGACCCTTCGATTCACCCGCGCTTCGGCCCTTACAAGGTCCCCCAGGGTGGACACGGTTGCTAGGTGACCTGCCGTGTTTGCGACTCAGCTGTGGATGTCCAGCACATGACCTGCACCTGCCCTTCCATCATCTTCACCATCCATCCTCCTCCATTTGGTCCTCATATCATGTGTTGGAGCTTAGAAAGCACACAGATGGAGAGTTATTTTTTTCATTTTTCCAGTTACATTTCATTACACTGCTAAGCTAGGTTGAGATGAAATGATACAAATATTCCCTTCAGTAAAATGATAATTGTGATTATTCCCTCTCATACCGAGAATTGCCTAAGAAGATACATAAGCATGAAATGTAAAGATTCACAGTGATTGCTAATGAAGGCTGTGCGATGAGCTATCCTGGTAATGACGGCAGCTCCAAGGAGAGCTAAGTAGCAGCAAGGTCGTGGCGATTAATACAAGACAGCTGCTGGAGACACACTTGACCCGTTGGAGGACACACGAGGGCCGCAGACGGACGCTCAAGTGGACAAAGATGTGAAAACATCAGATCCTGTGACGCATTTTCTTGTTTGCTGAGTGAAAGGTGATCTTTATGGGTTTGTGTCTCTTTTGATCATTAGAAACTACGCTATGAGCAGTGATTTTAAAAAGTTATTATAATATTTAATATTTTTATATTTCATTTTAATATTAAAATACCAAAATTGAAAAGAATTAAATACAGGAATATTTTTGATTTGTTGTTTAGAAAGAGTGGGACAGTTTGATTTGTTTTGTTTTTTTAATTCTAAAACAATTTTTAAAAAGTTGTCACGCTTTTGTTCATTTGAATTGAGCTTTCTCGCTTACCATTCACTTCCGGTTAAATGAGCGGCCATTTAACCGGAAGTGTATGGTAACCGAAAAAGCTCAATTCAAATGAACAAAAGCGTGACAACTTCTTAAAAATAGTATTTAGAATTAAAAAAACAAATATATATATATATATATATATATATATATATATTTATATATATTATATATACATATATATATATATAAATATACATATATTTTATATATAAATAAATATAAATATATATATATATCATTGAGACAAGAAAACACACTTGCTAGCGACCGTTAGCCGCCGTGGAGCTACGTAACGGCTACTCGTATAATACGAGGAAAACTTAAAGGGGCGCGCCGAAGCTACCAACCAAACAGCGCACACACGAAACAATATCAGACAAACGACACAACAGTAAACAGGAGTAACAATTAAATATATATACTCACTTTTTGGCAAATACGCACACGATACTAGCCATTTTAACTCTCGCCGTCTGCAATTTACCACTGCGCGCGCCGACTGCAACAATCGCGATAAGCTGATGTAACTCACGCGAGACTTAAGGCGTGGTGACGTAACTTTCTGCCTCACCATTCAACACAAAAATATACAGTAACTCACGCGAGACTTAAGGCGTGGTGACGTAATTTTCAACATTCACCACAAAAATATACATTGATTTTCAACATAGGAACCTTTGTAACATATATATATATTTTTTTTTTCAGAAAGTACTGTAAATATTGTACACTGCCTTTAACTTCATGATGTCACCAGAGGAATGTTTGTCAACTTGAAATTGAAGACGCACACGTGACAAATATTTGTGTAGCTTGTTACTTTTCTTTATTGATGATCACAAATAAAGTGCTTAAATAAAACACAACAATTTTTTTTAATTGTGATCTTGTATCTCTAAAGTGTGAACAACTCTGACTCTGACAAAGCAACATATGTGCTGAAAAAGGCCACGCGGTCGCCATCTTGCAGCACTGGCAGACTGACGTCACGCCCACCGATTCAAGACAACCTTGGTGCGCAGCGCTCTGCACACTAGCGCCACTGAGACCTTTCATGATGACCGCTATTTGATATTACTGCAGGAGAAAATATATATTCAGCCATGTAAAGAAACATGACATTTATAATATATTTTATTACAATAGAGACTCTTCACTTTGTTTACACAAGCTGGCTTGTACTACAACTTATCACAAGTCCATCATTCATTTGGAAAACAATCGCAACACTTGACAAAAGCGCACAATCTAGAGAAGCGCAAACATTCTTTAAGACGTCAACAATCCCAAACTACAAATCACTAGAACGGAATAAAAATGTGACAATTTTTAAACCCGAGCAAATAAGACACGTTTAAAACTTGTCTAAGTTGAGTCATGTCAATCACAGATAAAAAGATGTGAGCTTCATTCTGGACTTGATTCTATCAAAAATGTAAAAATATACATGATATATGATATATACATTATAAGAGAAACTCCTTTTAAAATCATTCCTGTTTAAAGCCATCAGTGCTCTTATTTTTCCCAGTTAAAAATCCATTCTTGAAGGACAGCAATGACATCAACCCTTTTTTTTTCTGTCAAAATTGGGCTAAGACAAAATTAGATGTGCTGCTATTAGACGTAAATATCTACACAAAAATATTGTTAACAAGAGTTCAGAAATAAAATTTTAAGACTTTTGATTCACTCTGACTGATTACCTGATAAACTAAACGATACACGATAAACTGATTGTCAGGTGAGTGAGTGTAGCAGCAGGCACGCGCACACACACACACACACACACACACGCACACACATTTTCAACAGTCCAGTCATCGTTCATGGTTAGTAGATAATTTGTGGAATATCTTTTCATGAATAGTAATGAAGTGACTAATATAACTTTTTTTTTTTTTAAAAAAGGGTCTTTCTGTAAGAATCACTGCAACACAAATTGTGTTGTTTTTGTGTGTGTCAAGTGAGCTGAAGGCCCTATAGGTTGCTGAAGAGTTCATTTTTCTTGGTCCAGTCCATGGCCGGGGCTCTCTTATTGGAGCGTTTCTGATGGGCCAGCTCTTTCACCTGCTGCAGGCTCATGTTCAGAGCTGGGATGGCCTCCGTTGTTACGCCCTGGAAGAAAGACACAGTGCTTGTCATGCATCAGATATTAATCCAAAAAGAAACACAACGCTGTTTAGAAATGACGCACCTCAGGAGGAGTGCTTGTGGTTGGCGTGAGTGAGGCGTTGGATGAGGCGTTGGATGAAGAAGGGCTGACGGAGAGCTTGGAGTCCCTCTCCGTCCCTCTGCCGTTCACCTGGCAACACAAAGAAGAACATTACTTCACCTGATTGGCTAAAAACGATTCACAACTCATCTATTCTATTCAATGATTGCGTTGAAGTACCAGATACCACCACAAGAGGGCATCATTGCGTTTGTAACAGCTTTAGCGGCTGTCAACGTTTTTTTTCTCTCCAAATAATGACTCCATTATACATTCATAAGAAAAGAAGACACTAAGAATACACAAGCATTAGAACGACTGTGGAAATGACAGGATGGAGAAGTGTGTGGGGCTTACTAATTATTGTGCTTTTGAAATTTAAACCATCTGTGTGCTTGAATTGGAATTCCTTAGGGGGGAAAATGTCACTAAAATTCATGAAAGTGGAAAACCACCACGACACGTGTTTCCCTGAGGATTTAATGTTCAAAACGTCACATGTTTCCGTTCTTTTACGGTACTCATTACTCTAAATGAGCTGATGTGATGACTTTGGGAGGACTTTGCATTGCCGCGTATACAAGCCACTAAACATCAGCTTGTAAAACCCAAGAATTTTTAACCCAAACCACCACCCGTCTAAAGTCTACAAGGTCCACCTGACCTTGTGCAACACCGCTATGCTATGTAATCACTTTGAGTCATGTAACAATGGAGGATTTTTAATTCTGCACATACTGAGGAAAGCTCCATTTTGCCTATCTGCTTAGTTGCTCACTAGCTCATTTAATTTTCCACTGGTTTGTTGAAGAATGCAAACTATGTTCCATTATTATTTAACACCAAAGTTAAAAAAAAAAATGCTGATTGCCTGGGAAACCTTTTTGAATGTTACCAAATATGCTTCCTCTCTAACGTTCCGCTCGTTTTTACTCGACAGCAATTAGGGTGGGGCCTTCTCTGCTGTGGAGTCCACATCGAAGACAATCACAGGAAAGTACGTTCAGTCCGAGTGGAAATTGGTGATTAATAACTCATCAGAACGTCACTTCTCCGTAGTAGCAAAGCACATGTAAAAGCAACATTGACCTCCTCCCGAAGGAATGTTACGCTCCCATCATGCTAGCAAAGTCTCACCTTCTCCTCCATTCCTCCATTGACGCCAGGCTCAGGTAATGGACCTGTAGGCAGAAAAATAGCATTATCTCCGTGAGCTTTGCTGCTCCGCTTGCCTTTAACCCCACCAACAGCGACTCTATTACATTGCACAGGTATGACCACATCATCTATTATTCACATCTTCATGTTCACTGCTTAGCTCCTTTATTCCTAATGGCGACCGAAATGCTACACAACAGCTTTTCCGGCCAAGGGACTTATTTTATGTAGGACCTTTTTTTTTTTTCATACAGCCATCCCTTACCTTGCATCCCTCAGGTTCCTTTATGATGGCCTATTTGAGGAGATAATAACTAGTCCTTCAGTATTAATCTGTTCTCCTTGGTAGTTGTGTATGTGCGTGCTGGATTATTATGTCTATGTGTTGTCTTAGAAAGGAGCCTCTCCATGCCCTAGCACAGCTCCAGCCTGAGAGGCCACTCGGAGTGAGCTCCTTGGAAACCAAACAATGGGGCTGACTGGCCAACAAGCCTGCGTGTGAGGGCAGCGGAGCTAAGAGTCAGCGTAGGCAGGTGCCCTCCCGAGTAGGCGGCGTGCGAAAAACAGCCGGTTACCTGGGAAACGCCTCGCTGGAATATCTTCCCCTGCAGTGCACTTGTAGTTTTAATGAAAGACGGAGCGAGTGAGCGTCATGGAAACACTCCAGAAGTTTATGAAACATTGGCACGATGGCTCAGTAAAGGCCCTTGCGGTTCTCACTCAGCCTGTAATGCAGCTGCTTCTGCCGTGATGATACAATGTCCAAAATCTCTTGAATAAATGTTTGCTTAATCGAGAGCATTTTTTATTTTTTCTCATGGGTTGCCATGTCAACAGCTGGCAGCACTGTGGATACACGAGGAGTGTCTTGGAACAGAGTGGCACGATTTGGACGTGCGAGATTACCAGCGCACGTATGCCTGACCGTGCAAGGGCTCTCCCTAGGGGGTTTGGCAGGAACTACTCAGCTAAATTAGATTTGAATTAAAGTTAGTCACCCAAGTCTTAAAAAATCTTGAAATAGGGAGGTCAATTATCCCCAATTCACAATCTTATTTATGTTTACAAAATGGATTTTTAATTGAAATAAAAAAAATGCTTTCACAGATTTTTTAATTGAAATAAAAGGTTTTCACTTTTGCACTTAAGGACGTTTCGAAGTGTGTATTTTTTAATGTTTACTTGAGTGGAGTGTTTAATCAGTACTTCTGTTTTTCGACGAAGACTACTTAATTAAAAAGCACTTTTGCAAGCGCTGAGAAAATCACTGTGCTGCCTGTGATTCTTGGCAGAAGAAGATGAAGACAGAAACACGAGCCGGATGAAGAGAGAGGAAGAAAGCGAGAGTGTGACAGCAGCTTTTAGGAGCCAGCAGGAGGCAAAGTTTTTTTTTTTTTTTTGTGTGCCTTCAACCTGTTGACAACATGCCTGATAATAAAGCTGAGATGGAACATTCAAAGATAAAAGCAGTCATTTGCTTGCGGAGTAAAAAAAGTGATGGTGCAATTTTGCAAAAAAGGGGCGCGGCCCTCTCACCAGTCAGGTGGTCCAAGGTGGGGATCACTCGGCACTTCTTGAAGAATGCATCCGTTTCGGGGTCGACCACGAGCAGGCGGACCACGTCCCCGCCGGCTTTAATGGTCGCCACCACCTCGGAGTGTGTTTTGCCCTCCACCGACACGCCGTTCACCTGAGGAACGTGCAGAGAAACGCAGAAAATAAACATGCCGCCAAGGTTTTCTTTGTTTCCCACACAGGATTTCTTTGTTAATATTATCACTTTGTCTCCTCGAGGTCAGGAAATCCGGAGTCTGAGCACAAATGCATGTACACGCATTCTCGTAAACAGCAACGTGGAGGAACCAAAAATACATATGTTGCTGATATCCATTCAATAAAACCGGTCCAATTTCCAGTCTCTCATGTGACTATTGACAAAAACTTTCTACTCGGTTGTTTTTCTGGGATCAAACCCGAACGTGTGAGAAATGTCTGAGTGTGTGAATGTGCCCTTGTAATTACGTCATAGGGTGGACCTGCTTGTCTAAGCCAGTCCCACAGAGGAAGCCGGACAATAGCAGCTCGGCCAGTAATAGCAGCAACAATGGCGGCCCGCTCCCCTCAAAGCCCACTCCTCAGTGGGTGGTGAAGACTGTCTGGGGGCCCTTGGGAGGGGGACTGGAAGCCCCTCACATTAAATCCCTGCAAACCTCTCTGTCTGCATTTTATACAGCCTCTTTAATTCAGAGCATTTTGTTGACTTCAAAATAAAACTGTGCTTTCACACTTGCATTCACACTCATTGGCAGCTTTAGATTTTTTGGAAGCGTGGGTGGAAATAAGTACCTGGACTATCCTGTCTTTAGGCTGCAGGCCTGCCCTCTCTGCGGGGGAGTCTTCATCCACAGCTCGGATGTACTGGCCAGGCCGCGCCCGCTCACTGTGTAGGTTGAAGCCATATCCGTTTGCTTCTCTCCGAATCACGCAGAGACGTGGCCGCAGCTCGGGGCTCACCTCCTGCAAGAGGACACAGCAGATATTCTAATCTTCTTGTGCACGCCAGGCCCTGATGAAATGTAAATTCTGCAGCCACGGGGGTGTGCTGGTGAACAATAAGAGGCACAAAGATGCATGATTGTGATTCCCGGGTCAAACATGCAGGTGCTTGCTGCATACTGATGTGCTCAGAGATGTGTTTGTAAAAGTCTCAAATCAACCAAAAGTGAACTTTGAGTCCGCGTGATACCGGCTGCTCGCCAGGAAGGAAGCGGTTCTTGAATGGGGGGGGGGGGGATTGGAGGGAAGTTTTGAGGAGGGGGCACTTGAGGAAGGGACCGCTTCCGGCGTGTTTCGAGCGCTAAGGAGGACAATGGCTACTGGGCGTTGACCTCTAACCACCTTGTCTCGTCCAGTCCCCCCCCTCCGGGATGGCGGGACGGGTTATTGTCATCCAGGAAAAAAAAAAAAAAAATCCCTGGACCTCCCTTCCGTTCCAGAGATGAAGCTGGTTCTTTATTTAGCTGGGAACAAGTGAATCGATTTTGAATTGAAGCAATCAGAACACAAGATGAGTTCTAAACGCATTGGAGAGTAAAGTCAGGTTGACCTTTTGTCACTGTGACCGGACCGAGCTACTGCCGGAGAGAAAGATTCATAACCTCTAATTATATCAAACTGACTCATAACTCTTTTATAGAAAAGCCGGCATGAGGAGCCACGAGTCGCTTTTTTTTGGTCTATTAACTGAGCGCGATATGTTTTGTGCTGATCAGATGGAAACCTGATAAGAACTTTGGACTTTCAACAGGCCCAATCAATCATTACACAAAAGCGATTCTCTATGATTTGCTAGCCTTCCACCTTAAGAGCCAAGCAGGGATGTTTACTGAATCCAAAGTACAAGCACAAAGTGACAAAGCTCGCCTTTTTCCTATCTTCATCGAGTTAATGTTCAGTTGAACTTACCTGAGTCACCATGTTTGTTCGCTTTCTCGTCTCAGGAATTGTATCTACGACATACAGTAAGACAGCACATCCTGTCAGTTGGTAAGTCAAGCAGTTCACTTCACCGCAAGTTACTCTGTGTCACTTCGAGTTTTTTTTTTCTCTCAACACCGAAGCCTCAAATGCTTGTGATACTTTCAGCCATTTTTTTTCCAGTGTCAGTCAGTACATTGCTAGTAGAAAAAGATGCTGGGGGAAAAAAAAAACATATAAAACTTAAGATGTGGTAAATAGTGCTCTTCTTGTGAGTGAAATTTTAAAAGATCACCTCAGCAAGACTGCAATAAGTGGAATTTGCTGAACACTCAAAAGCCATAAAAGTGACATGTTGACGTGTTTCTGCCGCTCATTACCTTTCTTGTTATCTTTATTGAGTTGCTCATTGCACAGCAACAATCTCATAAAAAAAAAACTTTTTCGGATGTACCGGATGTGTTAAAGCTACAATTACAAAAGACTGAGGGAGTGTAAATAGGTCACATTCAATAAAATGACAGGGACAACCAAAGAGCCTTCTATGAAAGTTTGTTTCAATAGCAACTATGTGACCAACAAAGTATCTACTGCCTTAAAGAGGAAGTCAACCCCAAAGTTTTCTCACAATAATTTGTGCCCCTACTTCTGATTAATTTTACATTTGTGAAATTCACCCACATTTTGGCACCAGCCGTCGACTGAAAATGACATCACAGTTGTTAGCTCTCAGGTTACAACCAATCACAGCTCAGCTTCGGAAAACCGGTGCATTGTGATTGGTTGTGACCCGGCCACCATGATGTCATTTTCAGTCGACAGCAAGTGGCAAAATGGCCGCCCCTGAAATGGATTAAAACAGGTTGCTTTTCCCTGGTTATTTCATATTCCACCGACGAAACATTAATTCGACTAGTTGGGCTGCACAGAACATATTTCCAAGAAAAAGTTGGCTTCCTCTTTAAGTTCAATGCCATGTATTGAAAGTGTCCATTGTGCAGTAGAGCATTGTTTCAAGAAGAACAACCTCCCAGTGACACAAACCTCCCCTTCTAAGGAGGGTGTAACACAGGAACTGTCGACACATCTTCTCTCAATATGCTTCCCTCCGCTTTGACCAACTTCCTGACATCAAAGCGAAATCTAAACACAAATCCTCTAAACTCATTTAAAAACTAACACCCACAACATGTCCTGACTGGCACCAGACAACATCTGGGTGGACAAGTAATCCAATTAAGGCTGCAACTGACTGATTATTTTCCTAATCCGCTTCTAATCCGTCACTCACTATCGAGGAGGTCACATTTTCACCGTCCTTTGCTAGTTGTTTTGTCAGCAGGAAGCAAAATGGAGCAATGTGGAGAATCACACTCAAAACAGTGCACCAGAATGTGAAGGTGTACCTAATGAAGTGACCGGCGAGCGCACAAGTGCAGCCTAGGCAACTCAAGCAGAGTGTGTACTTTTAATCTCTGCTTCTGCAAGGCTTTGGCAAAAAAAAAATCAGAGAAGTAGCGTTGAATACCAATTATTCCGAAACAATGTCAGGCCTCGTTTTATATTCTCCAAACACGCGAGTCACAAGATTGCCTCTTTGAATCGAAGGCTCCATTGAATTGCTCTTAGTGTTTCCTTACTTGGAAGCGAAAGTTCATATTGTCATCTCTGAGTGCGCACAAATATGTGAGAAATAATTACACGAGTCGTTAAAATGCCCACTTGTCGGGAATATGGCATCAATGGAACGGTCCACACCCCATGAGAAAAATGGTAACTCCCGTCTGTCGAATCATAAATCATGAATCACCCCATGAATCACAAATTAACTTTCCAACTAAAGAACACATTGACGAACAATCACAAATTATTTGTATTATGAGTCTTCCAATTCAATAAAATTTGAGCATTAATATTATTCTATATAACAAATATTGCCCCCAAAAGGTTTTACTGATCCTCTGTCGGCTGATGACAGAACACATTGTGTTGTGTTTCAACTGCAAGGCTCATGTCAAGGAGACAGTCTGTGGTTTTTGTGAGTGTCAAGGAGTGTGTGTGTGTGTGTGTGTGTGTGTGTCACTGCCACTCGTTCTACTTGCATGTGCAACCGCGAGTCTGCCATGCCCACAATGTGAAGCACTTCTGGCTGCCGGCTCTTTTGGATCCTGCACGTCTCACACAATCACACAACTTTTCCACGTCCATGTCCAACTCGATTTTTTTTTTTTAATAATATAAATTGGCCTCCTTCTGTGCTGTCACGCTCAGCCGGTCACTCCTTCAAGTCTCTGGCTTATTCTCCTCTCATTCCCACCCTCTCACTGAGAAGGGGGGGCAGCGCTCCCACAAATTTGCCTCCTTTGATCAAGCGTAAAGAATAACCCCGCGGTGACACTTCGCCGGGCACCATAGTGACTCGGTGACGTGACAAATCAAGCGGCCCTGTGGGCCTTGTGATTGTCATGTGTCGTTTTTTTTTTTTTTTTGGGCACAGATTAACGACGAAGGCGATAAATGTTTGATGGCCTGGCTATTGTGAAGCGGGTCCCCTTTTACCCAACCACACTGCAAGTTTTGTGATCCAGAGTGCACGGAGCGCACCACTCTCCCAGGCAGGACGGGGGTGTTGGATTTCAAGCAGGACCATTGGACCAGCTGGGAGGCAGGCAGAGGAGGGGAAACAAAGAAAGGCCCTGTCCCAGACTTCCATCCCAGGATGGGACAAACTCCACAAAAGACACCAAAGCTACATTCTCAAGGAGGTTTCCATTGCAATGGGGCGGTGGGGGGGGTGACAACTGACAAACAATGTCCGTCAACGCAGCAGGGGGGGGCGCACTAAGATAAGACAAAATGGGGTAATACTGATTAACAGTCTGAGCTATCTTGAAAATCCTCTTGCAGATCCTGGCCAGAGTCAAAAGCACGTCTTGCTTTTTTTAAACATCTAGATGACCTGACGCTGAGCCTTATCAAACAACAAGTTTAATCTTCCAAGCCAGTCTGTTTGCAGAAACTCCCGCTGCTCTCACCTCACAAACTCACACTGACAGCAGGAATTTAATTTGGATTATAGATACTGCTGTATGTCAGGTGCCCCCCAAAAAATTGCTTGGTGGGAACGGAGAAGGACAAGTAGGGGTTGATTCTATTTCAGGGTGAGCAGCAAGTCATTTCCCCCTCCACCCCCCCGGCAGGGCGCGGCCCTCCCGCTTATTGTCCGGCCGGGGTGGTGAACCTTTACCAGAATGGAATGTGGCATTGTGGACTCTCGCTCCGGTTGCGACAAAATCACTATCACCATGCAGAGGGCACACCCGCCCACTTTTTACACACACATGGACACAAGGCCGAGGTTTCAAACAAGCATTGGCCTTGGACTCATGACGGTACAGTGGAGCTGTTGTTTCGACTGGCGTCACTAAGACTTATTAGTGATACGGAGCATCGTGATTTGCATACGTGACAAATTGCGAGCAACTGTTTGCTTTGAGAACAAATGTTTTGTATAATTCATGACTAATCTGTGGCATTTGAAAAGATGTCTTGACGTATTATCGCTAGATTATTTTTTAATCATTTCATAATAAGAAGCCCGAAAGAGTTTTCACAGTTCGCATCTCGTAGCGACTTCACAGAGAGAACCTGGCTTTGACAATGAAATATTAAATACTGCAAGTGAACGTGACTTTGGTCAGCTAATTGTAGCCTCGTCGTTTACTCGGATTGGTGTGATGCTGTGCACAGTTTTGCTGGTTGTCTTCTGTTTGGCAAAAAATGACAATTCAATCCATACCAGTACATGGAGTCCATTTTGAAAACCCACACAAGCAACCAAATATGGTTCCTTGGTCTATTAAAAGGCGATCTCTTGATTTAGCTTGTGTGTGGGTGAGGTAGCAATAGCTGGATCACGTTTGGTGGAATTTATTTGCTTGGCTTCTTTTTTTATTAATCTGCTGCTGGGCAGATTAGTGACGCGTGTTCCTAGCGTGTTTACGTATAGGTCAAAAAGACGCAGGGGTAATCAGAATCGAAGCGCCTGAGTCGCAATCGAATCAAATTCTAAGGTGGCGAGAGAGAACCATAACAACGTCTCTCCTATGATGCAAAGTGTTTTATTACATGCTTGCACTTCCCGATGAATAATGCAGCGTGAGGAAATTTATAAAAGGGGCTGGCTTCATTTTCAATGCTACAACATCCTCCCGTGGACCGTTTCCTCTCAAAGCCATCCAAGGTTGGAGGCGGAAAGGGTGACTCTTAAATGTTATCACGCGTACGTGAAGTCACAAAAAGGACACGCACTCGCCATGCAACGTGGAAAATACCTGCTTGAGAAATACACAAACTAACAAATACGCCATTAGCTGGAATTTCTGTTTACTTTGGACCCTGAGTAATATTTAACCTGTCGATATCTGCGTCCATTGCCTTTTATTGTTTTGTGACATTGCATTATCTCAGGCACAAAATCAGCAAAACATTCGTAGTCACCGGGCAATTATTATTATTACCGTAATTTTCGGACTATAAGTCGCGTTTTTTTTCATAGTTTGGGTGGGGGGGGGCGACTTATATACATATATATTTTTTTTTTCACTTTTTTGAGCATTTTATTGCTGGTGCGACTTATACTCCGGTGCGACTTATAGTCCCAAAATTACGGTATTATCATATAATGTACGTATTGAAACTCTTGAGACGGGATATGAAACATCAGAATCGGCAGCAAAGAATCTCTGTGATGAGGGCGTGTAGGAGGACAATCAAGAAGACAAGGTGGGGTAACCTTCCAGCCAAAACAATGACAGGAAACCAGCGCAAATGTTCTCTGTACTCCTTGGAGACCCGAAACTCCCAGACAGTAACAGACTGAAAACATCCAGATTCAAATCTGTATTGAAGCTGCGGCTAATCTCCACTAACTGATGAATGAACACTAAAATCTGCCCTTTATTATTTGCGTATCTTATCTAACTCTTCCCGGAGGCATTCCGGCAAAGTGAGTCGTGGAAAAAGGTAAGTTCAGATAAGGAGCTCGTGGAGATTCGGACAGAAAGGTCATGCGATGCACGACAAACTTAAAGGTCAAAATTTGCATCGCATCATGGGACCTTCAAGTACTTTAACCGAGACTATTACACAAACACTTTACCTGTTTATGGACACTCCCAGTTGAGGTTTACAGTAAACTACACAAAAATAAAAGGAATCACATGTTGTGTATTTCCCTAAACACAAATGCTAGCCTAAAGCTAAAACATTCTTCTCCGCATTACCGTTGCGTAATCATAATAAATAACTAAAATGTGCAGGTGTTATAATACTTGAAAATTTAAGACTCTGCTGGGTGATGTTGCTTGTGTACACACTGCTTGTTGCCATGTTTAATCTTGACGCACTGTGCAGATGACCTCATGCTACAATTAATTGACTTTGGCTCTGCATTCTTGCCATGTGCTGTATAAGGTTTAAACAGTGGCGTGTCTTCATCTCAGTGTGTTTCTACAGCCCGGGATTTTTTACCCCTAACATCCTGTTTGGCATTCCTCGAACCCTACGCTCTAGTCCGGGTTCTTGTGTAGCGGCCACGCTGACAACCAAGCACGCCTGACGGGCCTGATCTCTGAAACGACACAAAAGAGGGTTCGAAGAGCAAGGCCCTCTTCGGAAGCCGTGGAGATATCTGACGGGGTCGCCGTGGTTACGTCCATGCGATGACAACGTACTATAGGTGACTGCGCACAAATGCATGCGTGATGAATGGAGGTCGCCGCGTGGAGAGCTGACCCGCCCCCCCCGAAAAATAAAAGAGGATGTGTCGTCATCATCAAACAAAGCAAAAATATACACAGTTAGTTCCAAAGGTCGTTTTGTTACTTGCTTATCAGGTACTAAAGCGATTAGCGCTCTGCGCGGGCGAGTGCAAAAAAAGTAGCAAAGCAGTATTTTAATATATGTTAAATATATTTCAAACACTTCAATATTGTCTCAATCTGTAGTTTGTTAGTTTTGCGGCCTTCATCAAACTTGTTTTACGCTGGTTTGTGACACTTTGTCAAAAGAGGAAAGGACACGTTTGGCCTCTGGCTGTAGACATATTGGCCCCTCATTAATGTAAGCAAGCGGGGGGTCTCACAGACAGACAAACACAAACAGCCTGGGGGGTAAACATTGACAATTCAGTGGAACGCAGATGTGGATCCAGAAGCTTCTCGTCAAGTGTCTTTTAAATGAACCCCCGATTTTGCGTTGGGAGCCTCACACACACTGCGGTGGGAGAATAAGCCCAAACAAAGTCTCAGAAATTTAATTTAGTGTGATTTAAGGAGATCAGGAAGGCAATAAGAGTGTCTTGTCCTCTTTTAGTTTGTTTTTTATTGTATTTTTTTTTGTCTATCGCGTTTGGTCATTCGGGTCATGGGTAAGTGGAGCAGCCTGGACTGGTTGCCAGTCGTTGGCAGGGCACAATCATGAAATATTTGCGAGGAGGAAGTTGGTGGGCCCTTGTTCTGTTTTTGTGATCTGAACCTCTCTGTTTGTCCTATCTGGGCACCCACGGCAAATGTCCAGCCAGCTTGCCCACGGCCAAGAGCATGTGGGTGCAGCTCACTCACTACGTTGAGTGACACAGAGGAGCTATTCTTCGCGTCGCTCTCAGCGTTTAATCTCATTTGCAGGGTTCACTCGAAAATGTCACCTGAGGACTTTTCTAGATCGACTTTGTCAGCTTGGGTGTTTAATGTACACACACCAGTGGCAACACCTGCATGGTATGACAAATAAGAAATTCAGATAACAATTTTGTGTTTTTATCTTTGTTACGCTGTTTTGAAAGCGCTGTATAAATAAAGATGTGTTGTATTGGATTGGATACAATATGGTTGAATCGAGATAACCAGACTCTTGTTTGTTCTTTTTTTTCTTCAAATTTCCTACACTTTATTTCTATAAATGTCTATAAATGTTTACATTTTCAAATAATTAATTCTATAACATTTCCTAGAAAATCACAGCTATTTTTTGGATGCATTTTACTTTCGAGTGCATACTTTCCTATTTTTTTTTTTTCATCTGTCAGTACTTTTGGACTCTGGCAATGATGTCATTGGAATGAGAGTGCAGGTGTACCTGAAGTTCCTGAAGCGACTCACCTGGTCTGAATTGACGCTCAGCTTCCTCTGGACGATCCCGTGAATCTCTCCGTTTCTGTCCGGTACGGGTGTGCTCCCTCTGGACCCCCCACCTCGCTCCTCCTCTGCCTCGACGCTATGGTCCCGCCGCTCATCTCCATTTTCTGACCTCTTGTCCTCGTCGTCTTGTCGGTGCGTCTCAGCTTCCTCTTCATCTTCGAAAGGTAACGGGATCCCGTCATTGACGTACTCCTTCAGACACTTGATGTTGTGCTTCTTCAGGAGCTGCTCCGTGTCCGGGTCCACCACGATGAGCTCCAGCCGACCCGGAGTGGATCTTATCCGGCCCACGACTTGCTGGTGGCTCTCGTTCTCCACGTCGTCCCCGTTGACGAACACCAGGCGGTCCCCGGCGCGGAGCCCCGCCGATTCAGCCGGGCTGTCAGGCTCCACCAGGCGTATGAACTGGCCAGTTTTGCCCTTCTCCCCGTGGAGGTGGAAGCCGTAGCCGTTGTCGCCTTTATCCAGCGTACAGAGCCGGGGCCGTAAGTATTGGCTTTTACTCGGCATGGTCGGTTGCTTCTCTCGACCGAGGCTCAACCTGTTGCTCAATACCCGTGGAAAAGACTCGAAGAGCGGAGCCGGAGTGATGCTGCTGCTTCTCCTGAGTGGGGAGTGTCAAACGAAAAAGTGCGAGCGCTGCCAACAAATACTCGAGCGCACTTTTTACCGAGTAACGGGTTCAAAGTCTGACTGGGGGCTGTGGTCCTCTGCGTGACCCGCTTGCAGCGTGGGGCGAAGGTCCCGATCCAAAAACTCCGTCAGCACTCTCCACGACACAAGTAGAAAGTCCACTCAGGAAGAGGGAGGTGCGTTCACGGACCAGCCCAGCTGGCCTCTTCATGCAAAGCAGTCGCAAAGCTATGGGAAACGGGTCAACGGATATTTCAATAGGCACACTAACGGTGCGGAAAAATGTTCAATTCCGCTTTGTTTTGTTTTTATAAGCATTTTGGCGTCACGTGGTGTAACCAAAATCATTTGATATAAACACACCACTAACAGTAGTATTATCTTTGCTCACGGACTTATTTTGGATTTCATTAAATCATACTTGTTAGTACTTCACTGACTTTTTTTTTTAAATGTTACTTTTTGACATTATATAGAAATATAGATGGATAAATACTTAGAACTCTCACGCCTCCTTGCAGAATAAAGTTTTGGGTCATTGCAAAAATCCTAGAAATATATATTTGTCATTCAAAGAGCTAATAAGTGGAGGAAGACAAGCGCACTAACCCCCAACGAGGAAATGTAAAGCTGTTGAGTATCAGCATTGCTAAGTACGTGTCTTAAGCTGTGCAGCTTCTGGCTCAGCTTGAGGTAAAGGATTGAGAAAGTCCATGCAAGCTGATGTACACTGACTGACTCAGAGAGTAGGAGGAGGAGGAGGTGTGAAGGCTGGTACAGTGAATCACAGATGTGCGCCGTGTTTATAAACTCAAGCACATCCTTCACTTCAGAGTATAAACTCTATGTCAACATCGCAACAAAGATATCTGGCATCATGTGAAGCTATTGAGAAAATGTAACATGACCACTGTGGCCTATAAATAGTAAACATTTATACACTTTGGGGGTTTGCACAAATAATAAACAGACTCAGTGCTGCTTAATGACTTCAGCACAACTTCAGCACAATACATTACAAAAAATACTTTATATATAATATGATAACCAAGCACTTTTTCATGGCACTTTGTGATCACCGTGACACCTCCGAGAAGGAACAAATGTGACCAAAAACATTGAAAATGGACATTGAATAACTCAGTGCATGGAACCATTACAGATTTTGCACAGTCTCCACAACAACATTATTCAAAGAGACACGTTTACGTTTCAGAGTGCGTATGAAATGAGAATGTACATGTTTTGAAGATTTTCGAAGCAGGGCAGGAAATACGAGTAATCTCTGGTGCAACAGTGAAAAGATTCTTGAATGGAATTCAAGAAATGGCCCTCAAGTTGACGTACAGACACAAACACAAAACGGGCAGGAGGCCTCCAACATTGATTTTATTCTAACAGCTATCCACACGTGAATATGTCCGACTTTGTGGCTGTTTATGTACACTCAGTAAAGAGAAAGACTGAAAGTCCAAAAGAGATTCAGTTCACAGCCTCTAAAAAGTGACGTGAAAACAAAGTTGTTATATTCCCTAGCAACGCTCATATTGATTGTTCTTATAAAACTAAACCAAGCGCACTGCAAACATGCTCCTCATTGTCCTTGCAGACGGCAGATAACTTAGTTTTATAAATCCTGGCTTTTTTTTTTTTCCCCCCGTTTGATCACAACTGTCACCACAAAGACCACAACACATTTTCTACAGAATGATATTCACATTTTCGACAAGGGACGGCAATCGGATTCACTGTCGTTCAATTGAGCGGAGAAGAGCTTGATGCTCGCTTTTTAGGATTAGTGCCGGGATTGGCTTTACTTATCCTACCCCACCTCCCTCTGTCTTGATCCCCTTTTTTTAAGTGTGTGTGCATGAATGCGCGTGTGCGTGTGTGTCTCCTGGCCCAGTGTTGGGTTTAGCTACACAAGGCTGCAGCAAGCAGTCTTGTGCTTCTGAGATTCGATGTAGTCGTGTATTTGGAACTTGGGCTCGTTTGGCTGTTGGGTGGTTCTGTGCTTCAGCTCCCTGATAGAAAAGATAAAAAGTTAGATCATGAAGGTTAAAAAAAAAAAAAACCCTATCCTATTCCTTATGCCAAAACACTCTTACGCAATTTTTACACTTACTTTGCGATAGCTAGAAAGGCTAGCTCCACGTTGATGCCTGTCTTTGCGCTGGTCTCCATAAATGGCACCCCATATTCCTAAAACAAAAACAAACGATGCAGACTATAAATTATAATGTGCGTCTGTGGGGATTTTTGTCCATTCTTTCAACAAAGGGAAGTGAGGTTAGTGGTTACATACAAATGATTGCCACAAGTATGCATTACCACGTTAGATGAAGAATCCTAAAGTGTGCTGTGGAATTTTTTGTTTTCCATTTTTTGCTTGATTAGTCAGCTATCTAGGTTAGTTACTTTCACCAGATGGCAGAAGGCACGTACATTTTTCGTTTCGTGGTGTGCAGTGACTTTTTTCCTTATAGGTTCCTTAACTCACTACAGATTGGGAAACACATCTTTAATTGACAAATTAATTGATTAAGAGTTCTGTCCCTAAACCTTTGCCCAGATAAGAGATTTAAAACCATACCTTAGCCAACTTCTCCCCATCCTCCTTTTTCACCACCCTCTCGGCGGCCATGTCTGCCTGTAAAGCAGCACAGTAAAAATCTAGTTTCAAAACAAGACATGAGTTCCAAGGTTGGAGGTCAGAGGTCAAATTCACTCAGGCCCACAGTGTCAGCTCATGCACATGACTCATCCTCTTATCCAGTAGCCATGCAAGACTGGCAGCCAGATAAGAGGATATTCCCGAGGCAAAGCTCTTGCTGAGTGAATGGGTGTCACAAACTTCACCTCCGGTGGAGAACCGACACCGCCATCCCAGCTGCTCTCAGCACAAATAAGCCTCATTGACATAACATGAAGTCCCCCCTGAGCAGCGAGTCCTCTCTCAACCACTAGAGGGAGCGCTTTGACGTATTAGTTATGACTGTTGCTGGCAGCAAGGAGACTCATTATGCAGAAAATGGTTTCAAGCAAGGAAACGCTTGAAGCGAGAGATTCTGAATTTATGGTGGGGTCGTTTTGAGTGTCATATCTCTGTCTGATTTTAATACACCCCCCAAAAAATAAATAAAATAAGCGTCATGTTTAACTGGGATGTGTTGATAACAGTGCATTTTTCAGAGAAAACAATTGAGGAGGACGCGATGGTGCCCTTATCACCCCTGATCTTTTTATGGAACACAAAAGTAAAAGGAAGGTTTGCTCACCTTGTTGCCGAGCAACATGATGACCACATCCTTCTGGGCATACTCGTGTATTTCATTCAGCCAAGCCTTTAAAAGGAACGAGCAGATAGACACAGTAGTGATGTGGGATTGAGTAACAAATATCTCAGGACTGCATTGTGCTCGCCCCCGGGGACGAGTCCGTCAATCAAACGCCGTGAGAACCAGCCACCGAGGAACACTTTTACGTCTTTTCATTATCCAAACTGGGCTGCTCTGACAACATTGTGTTGCTTCCGGTAGGCTAGTCGGGACCATAATTGTAAAGGGCGTTTTAAAAGCAGGAAGCTCCACGTACAAATGGTTTTTAAAAATCTTACCCTGATGTTGTCAAATGATGGCTTATTGGTGATATCATAAAGCAGAAGTAATGCTGTAAAAAAGGAAAGAGAGACATCTGTGTTGCAACTTGGATAACACACACATGCTTAAACACTGTTGCATTTTTTAGAAAGGTCACACCCACATAAACAGTATGAGGAAGTAATCTTAACGAGTAAAGGTTACCTTGGGCATCTCTGTAATAGGCGTGTGTCACGCTTCGGAATCTTTCCTGACCGGCTGTATCCCAGATCTAGAAAACAAAAAGATAATTACACAATGTCGCAATCCGAAATGTTCCCGTACTGAACAAGTCAAACAACCAACAGAAAAATAAGCCACAAAATGTTCTAGTACAGACTAACTTGTTGACGTAGATCAGTCCACTGAATTGTTCATCATTTTTAGCGTCATCATGGATTAATTTCGCACCACTTGAAACAGTCTGTGCTAAAATAAGAATATTTTAACTGTTCTATTTGTTCTACTGTGAAGACCAACACATGGTTCCAGTGACAGATGGTAGCCAATTTAAAAAAAATGTGGGTCATACAACTGCTTCACTAATGATTTAAACTCTTCGTAGGCGTCTAATTTTGCATCGACGCCAACATATGACGCAAGACTTGCCGTGTTGGAGATAAAAGGTTGAAGCTCCGCCAAAGCGACCCGCAGAGGTATCTAATTTTGTCAACTCCCATTCCTGTTCAACAAACAGGTTATGAGGAAAGACGACTCGGCGCCTTTGTGTGATGAAATCCGGTAAAGTCCCTCCAATTTGTAAACCCTAACAGACGAGTTTGACATAATCCGTCGGATGTATGGGTGAACATGTCTGGTGCGGAATAGATGAGAGGAAAAAAAGGTGCACTCGCTCACCTGGAGTTTGACTTTCAGGTTGTCGACATCTACCACTTTATTCTGGGGAGGGAGGGGGGGGGGGGGGAAGCAAGAAGAACCATGAGACATGCACACAGAGCAGAATGCTGTGAGGAAATGGCACGGAAATGAATGACGTACATTTGAGGGAACTAAATAAGCAGAGAGGCTCAGCATGTGGCCGACGAAAAGAGACGAGTACAAGTGGCTCGTAACCGCTGCCAGACAAAGTTAATTGCAAAACGCTCACGGCAACGTCGGTGAGTAAGTAGGACAATGGGCAGAATATCAACTGACTCCCACTGTTCATTTCCTGCTAACTCACAGGGCGGCAATCTGATTTCTCGAGCCAAAGTTGGGACGAAAACAATTCCATCTGAGAGCCAAATTAAAACACAGAATATTGCTGGAGTGAATATCCAAATTTTGAGCAGAATTTGTTTAGGAATCAAACTTTGACCTACCGTATTTTCCGCACTATAACGCGCACCTTCAATTAACGGCCCATTTTAAAACTGTTGATATATAAGGCGCACCTTCAATGAATGGCCCATTTTAAAACTTTGTCCATACATAAGATATATACATTTGGCCCGCGGGCCGGACTTTGCACACGCCTGCTGCAGTGGCTCAATATTGGTCCATATATAAGGCGCACCTAATTATAAGGCGCACTGTCGGCTTTTGAGAAAATTGGAGGGTTTTAGGTGCGCCTTATAGTGCGGAAAATACGGTACATACAATATTCTGTAGAATTCTTAAAGGGACAGTGTAGCATCATAAACGACATTAAAGTGGCATTTGACTTCAGTCTTATTTAGCGCACAATGTAAACAAAAACATTTATAATGTGAAAGTCTTAAGGTCCTATGACCACATAGAATCAGGACATTGTTAACCTTTCACAAAAATAACCTCCCCACGAGAAAGCAATTCACAGATAAGGCAAGTGTGAATATGAATACGCATCCCAATTGCGCGTGTGAAAAACAACACGGTTAGGAGAGAACTGAAGATGTGCAGCAAAAGCCACCTGCTGAATCTTTTGCCATAACAGAATGGACATGGTTCAACCCCTGCATTAGTTGCCATGGCTTTCCATTCCCCCCCCCCCCCCAATTATGATGTGAGAGAGCCTGCATGCTGAGTAACCGCTACAAGAAAGCGTGCCGAAAATAGCCCTGCTACGTTATAAACTGACACAACAGCACTGCCTTGCCTTTTCATGCACAAATAACCTCAGCATCCAACTGTTTCGCTTAGCTGACTCCATTTTCCAGCAGCTTTAACCTTTCTTTCGCCCGCCACAAGAAGCCCAAAGCATGACGGGGAATAAACGGCGCGGCAGTGACTGCATCGTTTTCTTCTGTCCTTTTTATCTGCGGCTCCCGACCACGAGACCTGTTGCTTTTTCCTTGAGTGCTGGGGAAAAACAAATTCTCAGTGGAGATGCTCCGAACAGCTCTTGCCATTACACTCTGTAATGTCTCTCTCGTCAAGACAATGCATCACTCTGGCTAATGCAACAATTTCCGTCCAAGACCACCCAGAGTTGTCTCGAGCATTAGCTGGAGTGTTTTGTGTCGATTGGAGGGGCACAAAAAGGTTAAGCGGGTTCACTATTAAAAGACCACTTTTGTGTTTATCACAGTGGTGCTTGGGATTCCAAAACACTGTGCAGCTCATCATGAGGTTTGTGGGAGAGGAAATGAGCTAGTTATTCCAAATAATGTATCTTTGTTGCTCTATCTATGCCAGCGATGTTTAGAATAATTGAATTCTGTTCCACCATATAGGAGGGGATACAATTTGTCCATTTGTTGCGATTCAGAGATTTGTGTCTAACAACACGTGCCCGAATTTTGCACCTAATGAGAAGGAGATTATTATTTCAATGTATAGGCCTATGATAGACTTTACTGATGGGTGGATTGGATCATCATATATTTTGGATTATTGATCATGAGAGGCTGAAATAAGATTTCTACAATTGTCATTTAAAAAATGTCTAAGCGATTATTCAATTATCAAAGTACGATAATATTTGATCGGTTTGTTGTCGATTAATGGATTACTTTTGACACCTCTACTGCGTGTACGATTGGGTGTCTTGGCTCAGTACTAGAAAAGACTACAGTAGAGAATTCTCAGAGGTCAGGTGTTGGATGAGTTAGGAATTTCAACAGCGCCGAGCGAAGGAGACGAGGATGTGGGCGTGCATCCATGTAAGGCGCAGCCGGCGGCTCCTAGCAGCCCAAGTGGGCTGTGAACTCCACTGACAGGATTTGTACACTGGGTGCGATCATCACTCTGATGGAAGCGAGGTGATAATTGGCACACTCCGAAATGGCTCGCTATTTGCTTTACAGTTGTCAGAGTAACAGGAATAGGAGACAAATGAGAGGAAAAGATGGGAATGAATCTCACTCACCCTAAAGTCTATTCCAACGGTGGCAATAAAGTTGCCTCCCACAAATGCCCCGTCTTTAAATCGCAGCAAGATGCATGTCTTTCCCACGGATGAGTCTCCCAACAGCATCACCTATCGATTAGAACAAAAAGAGTCAGCCGAGGGAGGGAGCGAAGGCACAAAAGGTGAGGTTACAATTAAACGCAACGATGCTTTTGATAACAAGTGCAATTATTCTGGGGAGGAAACGAACGCTGCGGGTTGCATGAATCATTTTGATTGCCACACGCTGTTGCACAACTCTAAAATGAGATTCTTTGGGAATGTGATGAATATAAGACATGTGGCACGGTCAGGTGGATTAGATGGTTTCAAATTGTGCAAATGTGCTTGCAGTTTGTGTAGAACTGCATTAAATTTGCCAGAGGGGCAAAACAATGTAAACTGCAGTTGCAGGTATAACAAAACACATTTTTTTGTTAACTTCCGATCAAATCCCTTGCAGCCAACCGGCGGTAATTGCTTGGTGCAATTTAACTTAAGCTTCACGACAGTAAGAGGTGTGTCTTTTCTGCTTTTAGGAAATGAAAGGAGTGCAACAAGTACACCCTCAACAAATATTTTACATCGGCACATGTGGACAAAAGGAAGATTTACAGTCGCACATTATTCACTTGTTGGAAATCACAATTCAAACTTTGAGTTTGTATTGAAACAAGACACAAAAACACACCACGTCAACGCCACTATACGTAGGCACGTTGTGATGGCTATAAATCCACAAAAGCGATCAATTAATCTGAAAGACAGAGCAAAAATACCCACCTTGAAGGCAATATCATAATACTCGTTAATAGAAGCGCACCGCTCCAACACATATTTAGAAGTCCCGTTTTTAGACTGCTTTTGCGTCAACGATGTCTTCCTGATGGACATCGCGATGGCAAATGATGCGTTCACGGCGCCAAAGCCACTCTCGTCCGAGATGTAGTCCAGTAGGGACACACACACAATACGTGTTGTGTGTATCTCAGGCTCTGTCTCCGACAGTCTCGAGCCCTTTTGCTCGCATGCTGTGCGCTCACAAAAAAATAATCACCAGGGAGAAAAATGGAAAAAGCTCACCCTTCAGCGTTTAGATACAGAAAAAAAAAAGTAAAGAGAAACAAAAGAAAACATGAAAGAGCCAATTTAGAACCATCCAGCAGTCATGAAAGCAGAAAATGACACACGGGCGGAAACATTTCTCTGCTTTGCATCCTGGCGTGGGCAGACGCAGCGTCTACTTACTGTGTGTGTGTGCGCGCGCGTGATTTCATGAGTGAAACCTCATTTAGTCCGGCCCCCCTAATTGTACCCTAAACAGCCATAGGGGTCAGACGTGACGTAGTTGACTCATCTGTGCCACAGGTGTTGTCTATACCTTATAAACAGCACACAATCACCGGTTTTTGTTTTTACTTGATTCATTTGAACGCCCCCATGTGTTAGAACGTTTCATTCAGGACTACCGCTGGCACTGTTATAATCTCGCGTCGCTCATTTCTGCTCTATGTAATTTTCTCCTTCTTAACAGATAATCGATCACCAACATTTGCTTTTATCGAGAACAGATGATTCTATCTAAAGAGAAGACTCGTTTGCTTAATTAACATGTCACGCGTGTCAAATCGTTTCACCGCGAGGCAATTTAACTATTAAATATGCAAGCGTTTTTCCAAAGCATTTGGTGCTCCCTAGCGTTCATAATAAGTAACTGCATTTTGTCTTCACGGTCCATATTGATGCCTATTTTTCTTTCCTAGCATCCCACTGAAAATCCAGCCGCACCTCAAACCACAATAATATATTCCAAAATCGACCAAATATACATTTATATATTGCATCGCCTTACAACTCTTTGAATGACAAGTTGAGACAATCACTTTGGAGGGCCAACATAGTTATCAGAATCAAACACAGTGAGCTACTACTATTCTGTGCATCCAACTAACTTCAGTGCAGCTCTGCTTACCTTGATGTGTGGTCTTGTTTCACGCTTGTGCGAAGCCACCACTGATTCATTGAACCATATCAGTCTCCTTTAAAGAGAAGGTCAGAGACGCTTGCTTTATTTAGAATGGAACATGTTGACAGCATTAGAAATGCAATAATAAAATCACTTATTAGGTTTTATTCATTTAAACGTAAACATTTGATGCCACATTCAAATTGACGCACCGCACTGCTCCTTATGTCAGTGAAATATTTTTTTCCAGACTCTGCAATTTTAGTTGCAGCAGGTGATAAAGCTGATATATTTTATCCAAAAGAAGAGTAGACTAAAAAAAAACTTATTTTACTGTCACATTTAAATGCTGATATGTTTTATCACAAAAATCAAACACCAGGAAGGGCTTCCTTAAACCAGACTGCAAATAATTTGTGAGATAAGCCACCAAATGTAAGTCGGGATGAAGAGAAGACCTTGATCTTTAAATGTCAACACTGACAAATATTTATGCAGGAAAATGCCAGCAGCAGATGGTCACCGGTCACAACATTAGGTACACTTGTGGAAGGTTTTATCTTTATACGGGACTGCATGTTCATTGCAGGTCTCCATTTGGATCCTATTAGATTGTGTATGCTTACTGAGCAGTGTTTGGTTGGCATCCATTATTTACATAATTCATCCTGCCATGCAAACACGGCAATACAATCAACAAATATTCCGAAGACAGTTTTATAGGTCCAATCATGCCCTTGAATGCATGCTGATGCACATGGAGCACCTTCAATCTAATCAAAATGGCAAAGGCAATCTCTTTACATTCTCCCAGACTCCACCATGCCGCTTCATAAAACGCAGCGACATAAAGCCAAGTGCCACATCATGCACTTCCGTCTGCTCCTCCTCCCCCACGTCACAAAGCGTAATATTATCCTTCTTTAAAACACTAATGGAGCCAACACCCAGAAGCTACAATCATGACAGGAGCATAATTATCCTTATCAAGAAAAGCCCCCACAGGATGTTGAATGCCAGCGAGAAGAAGCTTCTTCCACTAGCATTGCACAGTGAATTGGGAGAAAAAAAACAGAAGGCCTCGTTATGTCACAACTTGAGTACAAACAGCTCACTGTGATGTCTGTGCCCTTCTCATCACTCAGATGAAGGCAGCAGCTTGTGGGAAGGTTGGGAGGGGGATTTATCTTGCAAAACAAACTCTTGGTGAGTGGGTGCATGGCAGAAAGTGCATTCACTGTCAAACTAACCCATGCAGGACCTAAGGATGAAATTACAATGATTTGCAGAAACATCATTAAAATATTATATTCAAACAGTTCTCAACAGCGCCACAATAATAAAGCTATTTAAAAAAAATGAGTGGTGTGACTTCTTTTTTACCTCTTTTCTTATTGGATTGTGCAAGTGTAATGAAGTGTTATGACACAACATTGCAGAATGCAGGAAACGATCAGTACGGTCGCCATGGTTATGGTTTCATTGCGCCCGGAGCTCATTGGCGGCAGATGCTCACGTCTTTAGATGACATTTATTAGCACCTCCTCCTTTGGCCTTCTCCTGCAGTTCAAAGAAATAAAAACACAGCCCCAAAAAATACGCACAATTGTGCAATCATCTGGAGCAGTCCAAATCAATAACTATCTATTAACATGCCATTTTTCTAATGAATAAAATAAATCATACTAGTAGTGATTCTGAAGGCCTTGGGCAGAACTGTCAATATATTTGTGTCATGTTAAAATAAGATTTTAACATACTTAATGGTCATTCAACCATAAAAAGAAGCTAACCTTAAAATAAAGTTCCTCACAAGATGATTAGATCTCCCAATTATGTTTCCCGCAACACTTGAGTTGAAACTGTTTGAAATTTGTATTGTATAAAGTACTTAATTCCGGTTTTAGCAATAATAGCTTCACTTAGTCAGTGAACCCGCCCTGGGAATGTCACGTGACCAGTTCAGGCAACTCTATTTTATGCTTCCTTTAATATTTAAACATAATTGCTTCCTCTTTTCTTGCAGTAAAACGTCAACTTGGAAATCAGGTAGCAGTTTTTTATCCCAAAGAAGCCTCTGGGGCGGAAAAAAATCTTTCATGTAGAGTTTGGGTTCATTGTGTATTCTCAGCACCTAAGATGCCGGATGTTTCCATGGCAACATAAGATTCCTCAAGAGCTTGCCATCTATTCTGAATTGTTTGGGCCATTTAAGAGCAACATAATGACACACATAATGAATGCAGCCGAGAAACACATTCACTCGGTTATATTAATTGTTAAGAACGATCTTAATTTATAGTCAATTATAAACTGCAGCATTATTTTAGCACTGGTGACTCATCTAACTGGAAAATGCAGTACACGCTGTTTTTGGTGGAACAATTCAATTTTGCTGGTAAATAGTCTATATTTAAAACCAGCCCAAAATTTTTTTTTGAATATAATATCACCTCATGTATCCGGGGCTCATTATAAGTGAGATGTTGAATGTAGGTGTCAGGCCCAACACTGCAAGAGTTGTGCACACTGTCAAGGGAAACCATCTTCACCTCATCTTTCCTCTATTTCGTCTCGCCCATCCTTTTCCTCACTGTGCTCACCTCAATTCCTCTTTCACTCCTGATTTGCATGCTTGGCTACCCTGTGGATAGGAAGGAACACACCTGACTAAATATTTATATGTAGAAACCATGTTGACAATTTCAACAAGGAAGTGACAAGAAAGTCTGCAGCAACCTTAAGGGCAAAACATCCGGCATACGTTTACATAACAAACACACCCAAACCTTGATATCCGTGTCCTTTATTTTATTTTTATTGATGTCCATGTTTCTTGTTGACCTAAGACCTCGTTAGCTCTCCACAGCAGCAAGGACAGAAAGCTCAACCTCTCCATCACTGATCAGGAAATAAAATGTAGGTATACCACATTCAAACAGTACACAGTATAAAAATAACATCTGCAGTTATTTTTTTGTTTGTTGCAGACATGGGCTTCATTGAAGCAACTGTTCTGTGCAAGGTAAACAAGGTCACTTGAAAACCACAATTTTGAAGAACATAAAAGACCCTATTAAACGTGTTAAAATAATTGCACATCTTGGGAACCTTTAATCCTGCAGTAAACAAGTCATCTCAGCTTCGTAAAGGCAGCTTTGAGTTATCGTAATATTCTTAAAATAAACCCAAAAAGAAATTATACAGTGTTTACCATTTGTGGTCACTTGAAGTGTTTCTCCCTTGAGTGGGAGTGCAGACCCATGTGGGGGAAACCGCACCTACACAAACATACATGAAATGTAACTGTAATTTGAAATTCCTCTCTCAAGCAGTGGCTAAAAAAGACTTAACACAAATTTTAAGAGCACGTGGACATTGACTGAAGCTATTCGCACTTTCCAGACACTTTCTGGGAGCAAGAAGCTTTTAGCCTTGTGAACATTTTCAACATGTGTAAAACTAATGCTTTGCCAAAAAACAGGAATGCCTGTTATTATGTGACCCACAATAGCAGATAAACAACTGACCTTTTTTCAGCTCCTCCTCATTGCAACGTAATCAACTGAATTTTGCTTAACGTTACGCAACAGTATAGTGCACTTGTTCCATGTCCGACATAAAATGCTTCAAAATAAGCATACTTGTTATGCTTTGTTCTATCTTCAGATGTGAACAAAACGCGGTGAGAGACTTTGCCGAGTTCGAACTGTATCTTGATCCCAAGTAGAGAGAAACTCACTATTTAGTGAAGATTGGTGCTTCACTCACTCATCTGCTGTCAGCAAAAAAATACAAATAAAATGTATCAGGCATTCATATCATCCTGCAAGCCAAGGAAAAGCTTTTTGGCTCGCAGATGTCAATGTGCAAATTTCCAGCATTTACCAAGTCATTTCTATCGAGAACGTTGTGACTTTTCAGTGCAAGATGTCATTGTTTTTGTGGCCTTTAGCTTTGAGCCAAACCTCCCACACACAAAGTTCTCCTGGAGCTGTCATGGCTGCTTGCAGCCTCCGGCACAGACTTCCTTTATGTCCTCCCCACCACTGGGGCTACCGGATTCTCCCGTCACTTTTCACCGCGCCCAGTTCAGACTTTGGGTCCGGGGACAGGGAGCTCCAGGTAGTTTTGGAGCATGGCACCAAAGCGGTGCAAGGTGAAGTCTGCGCTGTGCACAGGTTTCCTGTAACCCAAAAATTTGACACACTCCTGTCAACCCACACGTCAAGGGGCGGGCCCACAATCTGGGCGCTTCGTTGCGCTTCCAGCATGGCAGGCTCTTGAGGCGGCAACTTCAGTATGGAACTCAAGTGCTGGAAGCTCTGATCCAGGTACAAATTTCCGGGTGGGCCTGCATGCAGCCAACTGTCCTTATCTGTAGGGAATGACAGACACTTTTTTTTTTTTTTTGCTCGTGATCAAAATGTACTAAGATGATGAATTGCAGTCAAATCCAAGGGAGGAGTATATGGCCCTGCAGGAAAAACAAGCTGCTATTGTAAAGAGCATTCTGCCACCTTGTGGTTCTTTTCTGAACTTCAGTCTTTACACCAAAACATGTTTGGCAGCTTTTTTGACAGGCAAAGCTTAGCTCTCAAAATATTGTGCATGTATGCAAGAGTTAGTGTTGGCATAACAACCTAAAATTTAATTCTCACCTTTGCGCAGTGGCTTCTGATCTTTGAAGCTCAAAGGTACGATAAGGAACTGAAGTTGGGCCACACGCTGCCACCGTTTCAATACACGCAGCGTCCAAATGCCAGGCCGTAGGGGGTGCTGCAGGGGTGGCTTGTAATGGGTGTATTCTGTATCTGCATCCACTGTGATGTCATACGAAATTGCCACCACCTGGGCCGGGTCAATCCACACGATGGTGGCGGTGAGGTTGGGCCCGGGAACCCATTTCTGAACCGCAAGCGGTTCATCCAAAGGGCCGATGATCCCGCCGAAATTACGAAATACTCTTTCCTTTGGATCCCATTCCGTACCGATCTGTTAAGGAAAAGGATGGTGGGTTTAAATGACCTTATTGTTTCTGTATTTTCTTAACCAATTATCTCCAGAGTGTGCTCACCTCAAGGTGTTTGAGCCTTTCAAACTCTTTAAGACTCTTCTCAAGGACCAATGCCGTCTGGGGCACAGCCCACATCTCTATTGCCTCCTTGACCTTTGATCCCACTGCCTGAACTTCCTGACGTATCAAGTACCCTTGAAAGCGGTCATCGTAGAAGTACAAGTGCACTGACAAAGGGTAGCCGATAGGTTCAAACCTGTCACCGATGTGGATGGGGGGCAAAAAAAACCCCAATTGTGTAAACTACATGGTGGCGTAGAAAAGTTCAACTTGAATCACTATCATTGAAAAAGTTTCCAAACCTGCAGGCGTCTTTTTTGCCCTGGGATGTCGCAAGGCTGTTCAAGCCCAGGCGAAACAAGGAAGCGTGAGCAGTGAGCATCACATCACTCAGCGAGCCTATGCCATCCATCTGCTCAAACTGGTTCTCCCAGTACGCCTTAATGGCAACAGTTCCTGGTGTGTACTGGCCATACAAGTGCGTGTCCAGGATTTCAACGGCTTCCTGGTTTATTGACGACTCAAACTTGCGTGCAAAGAATGTGGGCCGGGATAATTGCTGTGGTAAGAAAGAAAGAAAAAAAAAAAAGGTACACAATTAGTGGTACTAATTTAATGTCTTGTTTCGAGTCACACACCTGGATGCGGATGAGGTCTTGGGGTTTGAAGTCATTGGGAGAGCAACCACACCAATCCACAATGTGCTTGTACTGGCATTTACAGCCCAGTTTACGATTCCAGTTGGTCACACGGAGGTTGTTGTCCACCAGGCTGTCGCACATGTGACTGTTTCCGAGCACGGTGTGGAAGAAGGACTGAGAACAGAGAAGAAAGTTACAGTCTGATTCATGTTATGAGTAGAAACGTATCCTGACACTTCTGGGAACAAAAGCAGGCAGTTTGATGTCACGGGTGAAGCTTCCTTTTATCCTGAGCACAATGCACAGCGCCATGTCACCTTATCTCCTGTGAGGGTCCACCTCGGGCCGACTCACCTCAGCAGGGAGCAGAGTATAGGAATAGAACTGCTTCAGTCCCGACACCAGGTCGTCTTGGGAATTGATGACATACTCCACAAAGCGGCGGGTGAGCGCAAACCAATCGGAGCCACCCGACACTTCCAGGCCATCGGGGATTTTGCGCTCTCCCAAACGCCACATGTGGTTGTCACACTCGTGAAAGAGACGATCGAGGCCCTGCTTTCTAATAAACCTTCGACACAAAACAAATGGCACGGATGAAGCGTTTAGAAATTTCACCAAGATTTGTGAGGGTGAGGCTTTTATCGAATCAGCGTGCTACCAATTGTATACCATTAGCATGTTATGCTAGTTTCTCTGCACTCTTGAATTCCAAGCCAAGTTAGTGTGCCAGCATGGTTGCACAATTGACGCAACTTTTTAACTACATTTTTTATGCATCACATGACAAGAAGTCTCACCGGGTGTTCTCTCTGCCATGGGACTTGAGGAAGTTCTTGTCTCTGTGTTGTGATAAAAAGGCCACCAGCTCATCATTAGTCCTGCAGGGTAACAGAAAGAGCAAGTATTAAGTTTAGACTTCTTCAAAACAATCTCAGATTTGGAATGTGACCACACATCATGAAAGGAACAACTTTACATGGAAACCGCAACACGAGTGTAACTAATTTCCCCCCGAAATCTGTTAAACGTGCATCTCGGCTAATTTCGGACTCCAAAATGAGAAGTTGCATCACGATCGAAATGTTCATTCATCCATGAAGAAACAATGCAATGCATCATGCAGTGGTTGTCATGTATAAATCACTGTGTATTTGGTCCACATTGTTTTGAAAAACTTGACCAACCTGGTGGGGAAGTCTGTGCCACTGAGATTAATGAAGAAATCCCACTTCCAATCCAGCAGGGCCAGGAGGTCCTGCATGCTGCGCAGGTACGCCTTCAGCAGACTGGCACCACCCCAGATGGTCACCATTCTCCAGGGCGTGGCACGTATATTTGGGTACTGCTGGGCTATTTGGAGGACTTCCCGGTGCATGTAGCCCGACCGCTGAACACGGGTTCAAAAGTGTAAACGAGGGCACGTTTTGGTAATGAGCACACGGAACATTACAACATCCAGCGCAAATCATAATGCTATAAATAAGTCATGTATCTCTAATTATATTACAGTGTCAAATCTTAGGAGAAACTGCTCAACAAGGGTGACGCATAAGAGGGGAACAACCCTCCACGTGTAACCACTGTCTTCGAACTGTATGACTCACAACTAAAAATAAAGAGCTACATTTGCTGAATTAGCAGCGGCTTGTTTCCAGACCAACACACCTAATTAAAGTTTGCGGCGAGATAAGCGGTTCAAAGAAATTAATCATTTGAGGACACGACTTGATTCGTCAAGCTCGACAGTCTGAATGCACCAGACAAAAGCGCTGCAGATTTCCTCCTCCCCCTCTGTCAATTTAAAACTAAGCACTGCAGTCTTTCTAAAGGTGGAGTGCAACGTTTAATGCTGTCGCTTGACCTTTTGAACTTCGGCAGCACGTGAGGGTGGCGTTCACTAAATCCAGCTGCTAAGAATAACATTGCCTTATTCTAATCCCCTCAACCATGCTGTTAGACCCGTAGGATAAAATGTAACCTATATAACGCCAGAGGAAAGGTAGACATTTTTTCCAGCTCAGTGCAGCCAACGCCAAGAGAAGTCCTCGTCGTCTTACCTCGTCTACATGGATGTAGTAGTAGTGATCAGAGTGGTAGATGGCTTTAATGAGACGCTTGAGCTGCCGTACAGAGCGGCCGTGGACCATCAGGACGAAAACCACACGGACAGGGTTCTCCACGTTGGCCAGGCTGTTGTCCAGCTCGCCAACTGACTGAGCAGCACTCAATCGGCCTAATGAAGGAGGATAAGAAAAAAGTCTTTTGGGGCTTGTGACTTTGACATATTTACAATAACAACAATGTGTGCATCGTGTGACCTGGCTGAGGGCAGAATTGCGGAAGGTCATCCGGCATGAGCTGCCCGGCCTGATGCATGCACACAACGTTGCCGATCTCCTGGCGACACTGCTGTGAGCTAGCACGATGCAGAGCAGACCACGCGTCCTTACTTATGATGTCACATTTGGGCTCAAAATCACTGCTGGGGGATTGGCGTGCCCCGTCCACGCTGCCTGGCTCCCCTGGCAAGGCGCCGGTTAACTTGGCCACCACATCAGCGGCGCCTCGCATCTCACTCAGGTTACTGGATGGGTCGTGGGGTGCTACACCGTCCGTTTCGGTGCCGGTGTACCCCTGCTCGGGGGGCTTCTTCAGCCTGACTCCGGGCTTTCCTTGTTTTTGACTGGCCCCTCTTTTAAGCGTGCTGGTTGGCGTGCCTCCGGTTCTTTCCAGCCTGCCCTTGTTACTTCCAGACAACGCTATGTGTCTTTCTAAAACCGTGGCATCCCTCCTTTGGTCCTGGCTGTTGTCGGGCAGTTTAGATCGTCTTGCTTTTTTCTAGGGAGAAAAGCTAAGAGTGAGTGAAAAGACCATGACCTTTGAAATTTAATCTTGCAAGCATAACAGAAAAGAACTGATAACAGATTTCGATGACGCCAGTAACTAAAAAGTCAACATTAGGCATCACCAGAGTTATTTTTAACCTGTCAGATTTTTTTTTTTTTTTTTTTAAATCAGCTAATCTGCACAAGCAGTGAAAGACATAAGCCCAATGGATCACTGCAGAAAACTGAGGCAGGCCCCTGTGGCAAAGATTGGAGGGGGAAAACTATACGCTGGTGATGTGTTTGCACACATTCCACACACGCATGAAAACGGCATGCAAACCTCAAAACTTTTAACGGCTTAAAAATAATAATCAGGGAGCTCCGCATTCAAAGACGTCCACAATTAGAATACATTTAGCCTTGAGGATGAATTACTACATTTATGTGTGTGCACGAGACAGCTGCCACTTAACGTAACCAAAAGGAATTCCTACTTCCCTAAAATGTCCCTAGAATGGTTTTGCTTATTCTGTTTCGACTCATTCATTTAATGACTTTTGACAGTTTGACCCTGGAATTTTTCATTATTTGGAAATTGTTCGAAAAGCCTGAGAGACTGTTTGCCTAAAATGTACAACACACTCTCCTGAGCAAAGGCTTTCACGCAAAAGACGAACATCCTAAATTTGTAGCTAACGTTCCAATTTTCCTTATCAGGCGTTTGCACAGCTTTTAATTAACACCGTCCTGTCAAAAACATATTGATTCAAAGCCAAGTTAGCCAGCCTCCTTGCTTCCAATTAACAAGGAGAAAAAACATATCAGCGTCGCCATTCTGTGAAGCAGCAGAAGCGAGCGTTAAGTTCCAGCCACCGCTGATAACGACTTTTCAGTCTTTTCAGGCCTTCCCTTCTTATGTGAAAGCTTTTAATATAACACATTGTGATGATTTGGTGTTATTAGGGTGCGCTCAAAATTGACAGTCGCGTCGCAGCGTAATTAGATTATGAAAGAAAGCACGTTAATGCAAAATCCAAAAAGCTGGAACACTACTCAAACACAACCCACATTAGGACTTTAAAGAGGGGGCAAGTGAAATTTGAGAGTTCGAAAATGCTTTGCTGACCATAATTCTGCCGCATGTAATATGTGAAGCTGGGGCATGTTTTTGAGCTGAGAAAAATAAAATCCACGTCCTGAAACCTAAAATGTTTTGGAGGTTCAACTCCACCTTCATCTTGTCTGGTAAACACACACCCAACAGGGCTAGAATGAATAACATGCCAGACTTTTTATAAGTTGCAGAAATATAGTTTTTATCTCACATTTCAGGTCACATTCCAGTGTCAGAATGAGAGATACATAGCGATTGTGTCCGGACTTGCCAGCAGAGATCCAAAAGTTAACCTGCCACGGTGGCACTGCCTCAAAAAGTAATTGAGTTCCAGGTGTTCTTTGGAGATCTCATACAATTGAATTCAAATGTTGGTTGAATGTTTTCTCGATCTGCAGGATATATGTTTTAATATGCACCAGGGTGCAAAACAACAACTAAGTCAAGAAATTGAACCATATTTTTTGAATTAAATACGTTTTGGACTATTTCTATGAAATTGGATACGTGATTTTGGAATCTTCAAAACAAAGAACTTTGCATGTTTAGGAACGTGGACATTTTTCTATTATGTGCAACGCTATCTTAACTGTGATACAGTTAGAAGACTTCAAGAGGGACTGCTCGAGTACTCAAAATGATGCTACTCATCCCCGCCTCGGCCAGCCTACATATAATTTGTTTTTTGTTGTTGTAAGAGTTATCTGTAGTATGTTAATCCTAAAGTACACAGGTCTGGTTCTATTAAGTACCATCAAAGCTTCTTCTAAGATAAACAGCCTCTGCTAGCGGTCTGCCTTAGAGTGACATTGAGCTAAGCTAGGTTAGCCGCTACAAATAAACCCAAAAGGAATTCGTGTCATCCTGCTTAATGACAAGCGGGCCGTTGCTCACCTCCGCCTCATCATCTTCCAGACTTTTCAGGCTCCACACCACGAGACTTTGGATGAGGAGGATGGTTAAGGCAGCGGCGATAGCTAGTTTATATCGTCGGAGGAGCTTCTGCACCCTCGCGCTGGCCGCCATTTTTTCTTCAGTTCGATAACTTCGAAGTCGCGCGCGGATGCAAGATTCGGAGATGCGCGCACTCGTACGCGCCTGTGTTGCGCGCATCTCTTATAAGGTTGACGACTTTTACGTGAACGCTTTTAAACATTAGAACTCAAAGTATTGATTGAACCAGTCAAACTACGCCGGGGATACAGAAATAAAGAAATGAAGAAACACTATTTTTGTACACCAAGTCACAATTACTAGTGTAGCATCTCATGAAATTGTCTTTTAAGTGTGAAAGTAGAACCATGATGACCAATTCTCTACTTTGGTTACTTGTTTGAATACAAATCATCTCAATACGGGACCCCCGTTTCCAGGGTAACAGCAAACTGCTCCACGCATTCAGACCTCCATGCTGGGGTGCCTCCGTGGAGGAAACAGGAATGACATTAATCTTACTATTACATGTGCTACGTCAAAACTAATGACTGTTGTCTTGTGTTGAGCATGTAAAACATATGCAAATGTACTTTTTTTTTTCTTTTTTTTTTAGGGGGAGTTACCCAACCAGTAAGCTGTCCGTAGTCTGACCGCTTCCCGGTGACGTCAGTGCGCTTTCACCGGCTCGTAAACGCGGCGGTGTGTTTACAGAGCGCCGGACACTTGAAGATCCGGCTTACAGAGCGCATGTGGACTGTCAGCTTGTTGGATTACACCATGTGGAAGACCTACCAAGCTTGTTTCCAGTATAGACGCTCATATTTAAGAAGATGACAGCTTTGGTGTTAAATCTGATGAGTTCGGGGACATCTCTGAAAGCAACATTAACTGTTTATACATCAGAAATGTCTGCAACTGCAAGTCCAACCATTCCCTCTTCTCAGATGACATCGGATCAACTCACCGTGGTCGCTGCTTGTTGTGAGTATATTTGTAAAATATATTTTATTTTCAAATATTTGTGCGTTTATTGCATTATGAGAAAGTTTAGATTATTTCATATTATATTTCACTGTGTGGCAGGAGGACTTTTTTTCTTAGATGAATTAGCATTCATTTTAAATTTTATTTATTTTTAAATCGGAAATCATGGAAAATGGGATGTTATGTGCGAAAGTAAATGCTTAATGAAATTAAATGCTTCTAAAACCAGTTTAAATGCTTGGCCAGCTAATTTAAGTGAGGGAAAAATGAAATTTTCTATCAACATTTAACAAGAAACAGGAAGTGGGCGCTTCAGATTTACTTTCTGGGGCCACACAAAATGATTTCTTGGCTGGCAAGATACATCACAGAAGATACCACGTTCAACAAGTGTTGTCTATAAACAGACTTTCAATCGGTTCAATTCCAATTGAGTCAACTATATTCAGTATTTTAAGCATTGGTCTTTCAAATTGTTCCAACAACAAACTAAAAGCCTGCTTATCTGAGATGAAACCTTTTTCTTTTTCTCTTTCACAGTTTCCTCCCTGGTGTTTTTTGTTGTTATTTTGGTGCTCCTGTCCATCATTTATCGCAAAGATCCTCAGTGCTGCAGATTGCGCTCCTATCAAGGCCCACATGCTGATATGGTAAGTCCTTGCAACAACAAGAAAAAAGCTAAATAAATAACTTTTGTGCTGAGTGGTCTTATGCCATGGTCTCCATGTTCTCTTTTGAGATGAGACTGAGAAAATGAGAAAAGACCACACCATGTGATACGACTGTGTCGCAATTAGCAAGTGTCACATTCAATTTGCACAGCGGTGTGAGAAGTTCTATATTAAACCTGATATGATCATCGTCTCCTAATGGATTTGCCACAGTCAATTGCTTTGACAATCATAAATGTGGCACTCACAGCGATGTCATTTTTCCTCGATATAATTCCAAAACTCAATCTGGAGTTCAAAAGTTCACCAAGCAGTGGGATGTATTCAGATTTATTTTTGTTTCAACAATGTGAGGGGCATAATCTCAGCCAAATATGGACTATCAACTAAAGATAATGAATTTGTAAAGCTGCTGGGAGATAGTGAAATGTAAACACACCAAAGAGGTAACATTTTCATTCTTTCTGCTTCCTCTTCCTGACTTCTTCCTCACCTCCGTGAGTCCCATGGGGTGATGTTTCACTGTTATCTTCTTATTGCAGGGGCATGACTCATAGCTCTCTCACCACATCTGACAGGAAACTCAGTTCAGTTTTAACGGAGACGCCACCAAAGAACTTAACGGAGCGTTTCACCAAGAACAAACTGAGTTGAACTGAAGCTTGGGCCGTATGTGGTTGATAAGATGATAAGGGGCTGGTCAAGAGTTTTTTCAAATTCGACAAAAGAGTTTCACTGTCAGCGTTGTTTTGTTTAGAAGAAGAGTGAAGTTTAAGAACAGACGCACTTGTTCATTGTGTTGCTTCGGGACATTTGCATGTCTTCAACTTCATCGTCACATACCTTTCCCTGCTTCACTTTGCACCATGAATAGCGGACAGACTCTCCGGTGGGTGTTGGGGACGCAACGAGACAATGGGTCTCCTTTTTAGTTTGCGCTGGTGAAAAAGGCACGCTGCCCTTGGGATCCTCCCCCGACTTCAGTGCTGATTTTACACGGTTGTGCTTTTTCACACAAGCTGAGTCAATGGCTGGGACAAAAGGACAACGCTCCTTTTTTTTCCTCCTTCCTTTTTTTTTTTGCTTCTTCAAACTACCAGCCAGTGAGGGCAAAATGACCCCTGACATCACGTTTTTAGTGTCGCCCTGAAATGCTGTGACGGTTATGGCAAAGGTCGTTTGTGTGCGTCGCTTAAAATATAAGTGATGTCATTGTGCATTGTGGCCTGGGAAAAGTTTTGTAATTTAATACAACCTGTGCGTGTTCAAATTTTAGTACCTCTTTTATTCTCCTGCTAAATTTAGTCGGGTAACAAATTGACTTTGTTGTAACGCCGCCCTAAATGACAAACGAGGTCATAATGTGTAGTGGAGTGTGCTCGTTAAGCGCTTAAAAAGGGGAATGAAGAGATGCTGAAAAGGCCAAACTGTGTGGTTTGTTGCCTAGGGACTCTGATGACACAGTAGGACGCCATATTGTTCCCCAAACAAAGGCGACTCATTTAGACCCAAGACAATTACCTTGTCTTCCTCGCAGGCCCCCCCCCCCCCCCCCCCCTCCTCCGAGATGCCAACACCTCATACAGTGAGACGTTGACAGGTTGTGTTGTAAAAAGGGGGTGAGAGGAGCTTATTGATTAGATAATTTATGGTATTGCTAACCAGCTAGTATCCACAGTGATTAAACAAGGCATGAAAATCGGAGCAAAAGAAACACAAATGTGACTAATTGAGCCAAGCTTATTGACTGACAAATGCTTTTTCAGCTTCAGGCATGATTTTATAGTTTCTTGTTTTACAGGACGCTCCTCCTCAGTACTACAGCAGCAGACAAACACTGATGGGATCATCATGTTTAGAGCCGACACATTTTCTAGATGGCAACAATGCCGATGATGTAAGTGAGCCGTGATGAAAATCTGCACGTAAGCACGTGAGAATTTACTTTGTGTTTGAGTTTAAGTCCACCTCTAGTATTGAATCTTATTCAACATTGTGCAACTTATTGAACAATTGGATTATTTTTTATTTTTCAGCATTGCTCGTGCTGCCATAGCAACATATAAAAAACCAAAACATTTGATCATTCTTTTCAAACGCTGTATGCAATTATAGATTGACCCTAATAATGACCCCTCTGTGTTTTATGGCCTGTGTGGTACCATGCGCAGGGAAGTCAGCTGTTCTATGTCGGCCTACCCTCCAGCTACAGTCTGCCCTCTCTGGAGGCCCCCCTGCCAAGGCTTCCCTCCTACGAGAGTGTCCGAAAAAAGGATCGCCAGAGGCAGATCCACATGATGATTGCAGACCGCTTTGGCCTCAATGGGCCTATTGAGACGGAGGTAGGAAACATTAAAGTTGGAATAGGCACGTATGCTAGATGACAATGATGTTAACTCCATCAAGCTTATCTGACAGGTCCTCGGTAATGCTATTAAAAGGGTTGATAATAATATCATAACATATTATATTCAGAGCTCATTTGAAGCCATATTGCATACACAAAACATACAATGAAGTCATCTAGCGCTCACTGCTAGCGACCACATTTCAAGGTTTTACGGTGTTGATCTTTGGCTGAGCTTTTGACTCGCTTCAACAAACAAAGTAATGAGAGAAAGGCACATCAAACATAATTAAAGGCAGCACCCTGAACGCAAACAATGTCCGAGGAAAAACTGCTTTGTACTCGTGTCAGTTTTTACCGCTTTGACCTTTTCTCCTTTTTCGTAATTAAACAATCCCAAGCGTGACCGCTTATATATTTTTTTCGATACGATTGACCAGCATGCACACCCACGTAGTGATCTTGTCTTTGGTCATCCAAAATAGCCCCCCCCCCCCCTCCGCCCCCTATTTTCAGACTTGGTTAGACTTTCAATTGGTTCCGTAATTTCCCCTGTTTGTCCTTTGGCCCGAGGTATGATGCAGTAAACTTTGCAGCCTTCGATGTGTGTGATGATAAAGAGTGATGTTGTAGAGTGACTCCAGGGTCCCTGAGCAATTAAAAGATAAGCCAGACTCACTATCCCAGATGTGTTCAGACTTCAGAGAGATAAAAACAATCATGTTCCAGGTGGTTAACTTGAAATAGATGAACTGTTAATGTAAATACATTTGCCACCAAATGTAATAATGTCATTTATTATCACGTTCAACACCTTAGAAATCAAGAAATCCTCCAAAACGAGGTTCAGTTCTAATGAGACAGCAAATCAATAAGTAGTTAATGGTAGCGAGTGAATTAATTGTGCTAAATTGCTGTCACCTCATAACAGAAAAAAAAAATCAGACTCACTCTACTGATGCCAGATCACTTTATCTTGAACTTTTAAGTAAATAGCACTGTTCACGTCACTATAATCTCCTTAATTGTTTATTTACAAAATATTTTGTGCAACAATGTACAATCATTACAACAGTTTGGATTGTTTTCTCCCCAAAGCAATAATTAACCACTTTACAAGCCAAACCCAACAAAGCAGAAATAAATAATTCATTTTTCCTATTCCCCATTCACAGATTCATCTATTCACTAGAGCCTTGTTATAAATTACTTGCTGCTGACAACAAGGGCGATAAAGCCGTGTCGTCGATAAATGCATCCCTCCCACGATGATAAGGCCAATACAAACTAGTTACGCAATCAATAGTGTAATTTGAAAGCAGTTAGGGAAAGTAACAACGATCCCGAGAAAATCTTATTTTCAATTTCAAGCAATTACTTTGTACAAATTGTGCTATTCTATTTCCCAACACTCTTCACAGCCACCTCCATCATATGAGGAGAGCGTTCGTCAGTCCGTGGTGCTGCCGTACAATATCCTCTCATCAAGTTTGGACGCTTCTCCCACGCTGGGTGAGCACACCAACTCTGCAGCTGATGTTCAAAGTGAGCCGCCACCTCCTCCGGTCAGCTGTGAGAGCAGCGACAATGTTCTTCCTGTATGACACCCACGCTTGATGAATGTCAACAACTGGACAAATGTGGATTTTAAAACCATGAAATGGTTTGGAACTATTGTGTTGATTGAAATACCTCAAGACTGACATCTGGTTGTCAGGAGCTGCGTAACCAAAGAAGAGCTGCACACATTTTTGTGCAACACACACACACACACACACACACACACAAAAGACTTAATGATGCTGGTACAACTTGAATGAGATGGTGAAATAGAGACTGCATGAAAACTGTGAACAGAAGGATTTGAAATGCCAAAAAGTTTTTTTCTTTTTTCTTGGAAGGGGTCATAAAAATATTGTTATCAGTGAAAGATTTGCGGTTTGTACAGGGCAGGAAACACTTTTTCTTATTTCCAAGTCTATGAGTATTTTTGAGTGGGCTCAACTTATAACTGCTCCTAAAACAAATAGGGCACATGCTAGATGTTGATAAACTAGGGATTCTACTGTTTACATCATACAATTAATTTCCAACAAAAACAATGACAACTGGGTTTTTTGACGTTGTATTTTTGACATTGATTTCAGCTACATTTTACACTGCATGACAAATAGGTTTAAAACAAGTGTCAGTGAAAAGTTAATTTAAAAAAACCCATAATTCTCTATTTAGACCTGCCATTGTTACATTAGTTTACAGACACTTTGGTTAGCCCTCTTTTTTTCCCTTTCATTATTCATCGTTTTTTTTTTTAAATACAAATGTACCAAATTAAATTTAACTCTTTTAATAAAAAAAATATGGTCATAAAAGCTGGTCTTATTGGGACAACAAGATGAATTGGTCATTCCAAAACATTTTCTGTCCCATTTGGAACAGGGATAATTAGGGGGATGAGAAAATATAATACATATTCACATATACTTTTAAATTAGTACAATACTGGCACAGTCCCGGTGGCGACCTCACAAAAATGGCTGCCGTCTGCGCCCACAGTCGGGTCGGAAATCGACGGAAAAAGCCGAAGTTCTCCGAAGAGCAGTGTCAGTAAGTGTAAACAAGGATATTCGCTGCAGCACAGTCGACGGACTTTAAAATCGTGCAACTCCTCATCTTTCGGGCGAGGTTAGGAAGCTGCTTCACTTGCTGTGCGTCAAGACAGGTAAGTTATTTGTGTTTTACTACCTAATTTGCATCGTAAATGTCATTTGTGCAAGTCTTATATTGCATTGCATTGCAGGAATTGCATTTTTTTTAAACTGCGCATTTGGTGCAGTGAAATAGTGAAGTGCGTTGACGTTGCAATCTTCGCTCGGGCACGGAAAACAAAGATGCACCGTAATTCCTACCACATTAACAAGAATTATGTGTTTTTAATCCGAGCATTTCCGAATTTGATTGATTTCTCAAAAAAATATATATGCCAATATATATTTCTGTATTTTCTTTCAGCATCGTCACATTACGAATCTTTGGTGTGCGTCTCCCATCACTGAGAACCAAGATGTTGCAATGCTTTCACTTCATGGTGGAACCTATCAAAAACATCGCCGTTCAAGTAAAGGTAAGGCAAGTTCACAAGGTGCACCAGTGTTTAATATGTAAACTGGATTTGTTTTGGGCTCATGGGTCACCTTGATGCTTAACCCTGTTTGGTAACTTATAATTGGATTTCACAAACTAAAACCCACACTCCGATAGAACCATGACAACACAATTGCATACTACTAAAATATTTTTATGACAATTCAAAACTAAACATACATCCAATCAAGCAAGTGTTAGTTTTGGATTTCGATTTAAAACTGCAAAATGGTGCTTTCATTGCAGTTTAAGTTCAATGCATTGCATGCCAGTTGACTTTTAAAAAAAAAAAAAAAAAAAAAGAGAAGGCGTTTTTGCATCTCAAGTGACAAGGTAGTGAAATGAAGTGACAAGGTGTAACATGGCACAAATCCTAGTTTTGTTCTCTGCTGACAAGTATCATTACAATCAGAATCCTTAATGCTTCCTTTCCAGTTTGACTTGAATGTAAGGCAGCAATGACAACACAGTCAAGCAAAACACTTCTTATTGACACGATAAGGCTGCTTAACTTGATTTTTTTCCCACTAACTTGCACCTTGATAAAACACAAACACTAGTAACTGTAAAAACATACTGGTGCTAGTGTGTGTTAGATAAGTCTCAATTAATCCTGAGCTTTTTCTTAGGCATCAAATGTGAAATCTAAGAAAAAGAAGATGACGGACAACTTGGATGAAGACCAGCTATTGATTATTCAACTGGCGAGAGATCTTGGTCGAGTATGCCAGGTGCAATTAAGCGTACTGTATGTACCGAACATAGTAATTACAGGCAATGTGTGACAACATATTTCAAAGGTGCAAAAACAATAAATCATTGTGTAGTTTTATCGCTTTGGCTATATCAATCATTCACAGCTATATTTTTTGTGTTATATTTTCTATGATTACTATGATAACTATTATTAATTACTACGTGTTCATTCATAAAATCACATATTAAATCAAAATACTATTTTTGGCAAATAGATCTTCACCAAAGCCACCACTGATTTGTTTCTCTGTTGTGCTCAATGAAGGATTCATCAGTCCTGGAGCTCATCTGGAACCAGCATGAGATCTGGCCAACTCCTCTCTGCTGGTTCTTTATTCTTGAGTGGGCTTCTATGTTTGAAAAAAAGGTACTTGTCTGGGTAAAATGTACATTGCAATATGAGAACGTGTCCATCAGGATTGGTGGATTGCTTCTGGGCTACTTTTTTTTATCCACAGGAGAGGGCCTTGCAGACCGATGGCTGGCCAGAAACTGATTGTGACAAAAAGTGTGATCTCTCTGAGCAGCAGGACATGCAGAAGGCCAAGTTAGGCCTCCTTGAATGGATGAAAGTACTGAGAGCTCAGCCTGAGGCAAGCAGTGGGATCCTCCCATAGTTAGATACCCCCCCCCCCCCCCTTCACAGAAATTAACCATTATTATTGATTGCTATGTAGCAAAGCATTCAGCCTGGAGAAACAGTGGCAAACATCCTAGAGGACTTAAGATCAGCCTGGCGTTGGGGCCGTGTGCCAAACCTTCTGAGTGCCATGGAGCTACTCATGTGGACTGTGATGCTGCAGGATTCAGAAAAGGTCTGTATATCTTTAAATGGATAAGCATCCCCAGCAAGGACTGAGCTTATATTTTGTAACTTCAGGATATCATACCGCAGAAGTGGTTGATCTGGAAGCAGAAAACAGAAATTGGTAAAACCAAAATATTATATTTAATATTTGAGTAAGAAATATATATTGAATGATTATTATCCCAGCTTTTAATTTGTTGCATTTATTTTGTTTCAGGTGCTCTGTCTTACGTTCCTCAGCCAGGTCAGTGGCCTTTTATTATTAGAACACCACCTCAAATGCTCAAACTGCATCAATTCACATGCATAAAATTCTCTTTTTTTTGTTTTTTTGGGCAGTGTGGGATTGGATCACAAACGCTGCAGGTAGAGTGTTAATTCTATCAGTGTTTCTATCACTGTAAACCTTACCCAGCCTATCTTGCTGTTAATATAAGAATTGTATGTCTTGTGTCAGTCGAAGTGACTCTGAACCAAGATACAGCCAATCCTGATCTTCTCATCTCTGGTGATGATAAGAGGATGCGTTGTGGATTTGAGAGGAAAGATATTCCCAACTACCACCAGCGCTTTGATGGCTGGTGGTGCGCTGTTGGTTTGGTAGGCTATGAATCGGGCCGCCATTACTGGGAGGCGGAGGTGGGTGAGCGAGACTGGCGGCTGGGCGTGGCCAAGGAGTCCGCTCTTAGGAAAGGCTTCAAGTCCCTCAACACCGACACGGGTTATCTGACCCTGCGTTTGGAGAGAGGCACTGAGCTTAAGGCACTCACCGTGCCCTTCACTGCACTGCCGGCGGGCCTCATCCCTCGAAAAGTGGGTATCTACCTCGACTACGAAGGCGGCCAGCTGTCCTTCTATGACGTGGACCGGCGTGCCCACATCTATACTTATAATGAGCGCTTCCATGAGAAGCTCTTCCCACTGTTTGGCACAGTGGAGATCATTAATGATCTGGTGATAAGGACCCTTGACGCCAATCCCCAATGTCTCTGCGCCACATCCTGCCTGTGGGGTTGATTTCGTACCTGGACAACTTTTCCTTCAACATCTCCAGCAGGTATCATATTAAGGAATAAAAAGGTGACAAGGTTATTCAAATCACTGGGAGGGATCAGCGATCCTGACATTCTTGTGCTTTCAAATAGTTTCAAGGCGTGACCACTCTCTGTGCTGCTGCTACTCTCTTTCCTCCAAATTAAAAGGTGTGCTCACATACTTGGTGTTTGGAAGGAGAACTGTACTATCTACATTGTCATGTACTGTAATTGTCATCATACACTGAATAAAAAAAAAAGTTAATGATGATGATACCGTCTCTTGTTTACGTAAACAGATTGCAGTTGTTTCACCATGCTGTCAAAAAGCATATCTAAAAGTCAGAGTGGGGATAAGTAAAGACATTTTAAATCAGCGTTGAAAATACCTGTTGACCAGTGTAATCAAAACGCTTGATTATTTTTTGTTGCCACAATTTTTTTTTATTCATTATAAAGTCCCGTGATTATTTTTTTAATTACTAGAATGATTTAATTTAAATCCTTCACCGATTCGGAAAAATACCCTTAAAAAAATAATAGGTTAAACATAGATCAGCTATGATGTCATCAATGTGCGACGCTGCCACCGTGTTGTGCTAATGGAGACGCGAGCCACGACAATAACATTAAAACAAGCTTTAAATACCCATTTTGGGTTCGACGGCTTCAGGTCTAAAGTGCAGGAAAATGTTATCAATGCAGTTATTCGAGGTAAGTTAAAACTCAAGTTGTGAAGTAATCTCTGCTCGATATTAGCCCTTGCAATACAAAGGGGGGAATTGCATCGTTTCTCAAAGCATAACGATGGGTATGAAATATTTGTGTCAAGTTGTTCTTAGAATGATTAAATGTGCCTCTTCCTGTAGGCGACAGGGATGTGTTTGTGTGCATGCCGACTGGGGCAGGAAAGTCCCTGTGTTTCCAGTTACCTGCTGTATTGGCTCCAGGCATCACTCTGGTTATCTCACCTTTAATTGCTCTTATTCAGGTCAGTTTGGTTTCATCATCCACATTTCAATAAATCTGCTAGAATTATTTTCCCACTCACCACTGTTTTCATATTTTCTTTCCAGGATCAAGTGGATCACTTGAGAGCTCTAAACATCCCTGCTTGCTCCATCAACTCTAAGCTCGCAGTAGGTGAGCGTCGGTTGATTCTTACCGATTTGCAAAGTGCAAACCCAAAGCTCAAGCTACTCTACATTACACCAGAGATGGTAGCTTCTCCATCATTCCAGCCTTACCTGACTGACCTGTGCTCCCGGGGCTTGCTGTCCTACCTGGCAGTGGATGAGGCTCACTGCGTCTCCCAATGGGGTCATGATTTCAGACCAGACTACCTCAAACTGGGCGAACTGCGTGCTCGCTTGCCAGGCATTCCCTGCATAGCGCTTACAGCAACAGCTCCTAAAAAGGTCCAAGAGGACATTGCTCAGTCCCTGAAGCTGCATCAGCCGCTGTCTTTTACAACGCCAGTTTTTCGCAGTAATTTGCACTATGACGTCATCTTCAGTGAGATTCTTCCGAAACCCTATGATCATCTCCATGCTTTCATTAAAAAGGCACTTGGTGGTGGTGTCTCAAAAGCACAGGTTGGTAGTTAATTCATTCATTCGCAACCCCTGTGGGGAGTCCGCTCCCTCGTGCTCGTCGGTACCAACGACTTTCACCATGCTAGCCCCGTGGTGACCATCTGCACGTGCCCCGCCCGGCTGGGTGCCCGGGACGCTGCTCACACGTTTGCCTGCTTTGTGGTGTTTTCACCGATTCACGACCACGGGCCATTGGGCGCCGTTGAACTGGACTGCCCTTACACCTGTCGATGGACTCCGTGGAGGCAATTTTGTGTGTTTTGGGGTGTTCTCTTGTATTGGGGGTGCTGGTTGGCTGCTGTTACTTATTTTCCTTTTCCGCTCATGCCATCTGTGTGTCTTTTGTATACCCACTCTGTGGTATGGATACTGCTGGGGCCCGAAGTTCCCCACCCTTGGGGATCAATAAATATTCAATCAATCAGTCAATACACACACATAGACATTTCCAGTATAGCTGTACTCTTCATCACCCATGCTGCACATGAGCTTACGTTGAAACTATATTTCCCTTACATAATAATAATGGTCCAAATAATAAGAGGGCATGATTTAGGAAATTAATGCATTTGGTCCTGCAGAAACCTGACTTATGTTTTCGGACAGGGTTGTGGTATTGTCTACTGTCGGACAAGAGAAGGTTGTGAAACTGTAGCCTACCAGCTTACCAAACTCGGTGTCCTGGCAAAGCCTTATCATGCTGGTAAGTCTTCCACTGTGGGTGGCATGCAGAGACTTAAGTTGTGAGTTATTATTTTTTTTTATTTTCAGGTCTGAAGCCAGGAGATCGTACAGAGGCCCAGGCTGACTGGATGGCTGGAAAAGTGGTGGTTATTGTAGCCACCATCAGTTTTGGTATGGGTGTTGACAAGGCCAATGTAAGGTAAAGCAGTAAATCTGTAGGTTGAGTATTTTGTTTTTGGTTTGTTAGCTATAGCTTCGTTTCCCTGTCCATTATTATCACAGGTTTGTCGCCCATTGGAACCTGGCAAAATCCATGGCCAGCTACTACCAAGAATCTGGACGAGCAGGCAGAGATGGACTGCCGTCCCTTTGTCGCATTTACTACTCCCGGAAAGATAAGGATCAAATTCTGTTCCTCATCAATCAGGAGGTGACACGGAAAAGGGTCAGTATAGCAGTGATTAATATTGCAGTTAAAAAAAAACAAAAAAAAAAAGAGAGAAGCTGAACTTTTATTCATGACACCATATTTTCACCATCATTTAAAACCTGCAGAACAAACGAGGTTATGCAAAGGAATCCGACAACACGGCCATAGCAGACTTCGACGCCATGGTTCGTTTTTGTGAGCAGGAAAGGTAAGTGATGATGTCACATTGTCTACTGGCTCATACCCTTTTATTCCAGTAAATGTCCACACCCCCACATTTTCTTTCGGATAATATGTTGTCTGCCAATTACGGCTCAGGACAGTCTCCGACAATCTTTACAAAGAATATCTTGGGTTAACTTCCTCATTAATGCTGCAGAAGATTTAGTCCGAAATTGGTTTCATTCCCTTTTATGTACAGCAGAGAGCAGACTTGACCACTCAATGAGCAAAAATTTTAGTTTGAGGCTGTCCTCTAACAGCAGCTCAGTACAATTATCAGCATTATTTACAAATGAGGTAAAAGCAGACAGTAAAATATAAATTGGGTTTTGAAATATAAAAAAGGCATGTTCATTTCAATCGCCATGTCTATTGGCCCATCTTAGAAAAGACATAGAGTAAACATGTTAAATAATGGTTTGGATGTGTCCTGTCCTCCAACCAGGACCGATGTTGTTGGAGACATTTAATTCAAGGAATGTCGATTGTCCTGACAGTCAGCTCCATCAAGTGGCTTGGCACTAAGTTAGGACATCGCTGTCAGTTGAGTTGTTAAAGAGGGCTGGGCTTCTTCTCGCTCCTCGGACACACCCAGCCTGGCCACATTTGCAAACAGGTCGTCTTGCTGAGGCGTGATAGGCAACCAGTTTTTAAGTTTTACGAGCGATTGAAAGTAACTTAATGAGGATAAGTAGTGCACATAATAGCTGGGTGTCGTTTAGATAGTCAAAGGTTAGTCCCCTCCTTTTTAGCCTTGCGACAACAGCAACAATATGTCGTGCAGATCAGGACGGCCATGGCAACAACCACCACTGCAGGAGAGCAAATAAACAATCAGCTTGACTACAATCCAAATTCTTATTCACACCTGAGAGCGGAGACTCACAGATGAACGTTAAGAGGATGAAGAAAGCTCCCAGATCGACGGGGTCGGCATCGGGCAAATTCTGCAGCTTGGCCCAAATCTTGCTCAGAAGACTCACTGCTTGCTCTTTGGGGTCCATCCTAATGAGAGAAACAAAGGAATGCTTACAAATAGTTTGCTTCAAATCCAGGTTGTTTACTTTCCTTCTCTGTCATCGTAGATATAAAAAAAAAAAAGGGGGGGGGGGGAGTGAGATTCTCGTTGTGAGAGAGCAAAACATTCTTCAAAAGCCCCAAATCAGTCGTGAGCAGACAAGTTGACGACATGACAATTCTCCCAGACATTCTTACCTGAGTGTTATTTATTTTTTTCCCGCTGGCACAAGAACCTCATCATCCAGAATTCCTCAGGTGCTGCGTAAAATTAGCCCTCATACTGATCTCAGGAGAGAGCAATTATATCTGCAAGGAGAAATTCACAGAAGCTTCACCTACTTTAGTTTTAATTGTGAGTAGAATACGACTCACTGTAGTTTGTTTTCTTCCGAAGCTGTTTTTCAGTCCAAGCAGGGAGAAGCGGAGTCTTTTTGTCTGCGTCTCTCTTTCCCCACCTCCTCAGCGTTTTCTCGTTTTTTTCATGGCTTTGTTAACAGCGTCCCGCTTTCTCGCAAGGTAGTCTGCATGTTGAAGTGGCTCCCAGCACCGCCTTTGTTTATGTGTGCGTGTGCGCTGTGTGAAGAGCGCCTGTTACACAACACGTGCTGCCTGTTTTTCCTTAATTCAAAGTTCAGGGAATTTTGGGAAAACTTGTAGTAAGACTTTTTACGAATAAATATTAGTTATTGCTCCAAGAAATGTACTTGAGCTGTCTTTCAATTTTGATTGAAGTGTTTTTTTGTTTTGGTTTTTCTCCCCACTTGGTAGCGCAACGTCACTCCAAAGCAGTATGGAGGCGGAGCTAAACTGCCTGTTGTCAATTGTCCCAAAGTCAGTCCCACGTTACAATGGAATGTTGAGTGGAATGGGAAGAAAACAAAGACGGCATTTATAAAAAAAAAAAATAAAAAAAAGAATTCATTACGCTCTTTGTGTTTCAGATTGACCAATGTAAACAAACTCTCAAAGCAGGTCCGAATTGTATTAACTCTTCAATATGTTTCCTGTCTTCCCATTAGTTGCCGCCATGCTACCATTTCCAAATTTTTCGGGGACCAGCCGCCGGACTGCGCGGGTGCTTGCGACTATTGCTCCAACCCGAAAGGCGTGCGAGCTCAGCTGGAAGCGGCTTACAGCACCAGCATCGCCGCTCCGAGCAAAGAACCAAAGAAACCGTTCGGGTTCGATCAAGAGCTTTACGGAGGAGGAAGGAAGGGATATGGCTTTGAGAGGTAGGTGGACTTGGGTGATATTGATTTTTATGCATTTGATTTGGTGACATTGTGTGCACCTCTTAGGTATGACGAAATCGCTGAAACCGTTAATGACGACGACGACAAGAGGAAAAAGGAATTCTCTGATCTCTTCAGGAAGCAGATGAGCATAAGGAAGGTAATGGAGAAGCAGCTACGTACAAACATGTTTGCAGGATCCCATCCTGGAATTGTCTGTGTGTGGAGTGTATGTGTTTTGCTTCTCAACACGTGTTCAGCGGCTGTTGGCATTTTAGGGCCCCTTAACTGAAGCCAGCTGTGGTAAACGGAGAAAAAAAAAATATTAACAACTGAAGCTGGCTCGGACAGTTTGCAACTTGTGGGCACTTGATTCATGATACATCGGACAGCGATATTAATTAATTACTAATAATATTAGACAATATTTGACAGTGGATATGTGAGTCGGCCGTTTTTGCATTTAATTATCTGCATTCATCTCATAGTTTGTTTTATTTTTAGGGACATGGCAAAGGGAACGATGACTTTATTCCTCCAGGTAAATTATTATTATTATTGTTATTAAGAGGACCCCTCAGGCTCATTTGTCACGTTCTGGTAATCCTGCTGTAGATGCCGACTGCCCACTGAAAGAGGCAAACAGTCAGCGGATCCCCAAGCTCCCCGTAAAGGTACACCACAAACACATTCCGCACAGCTATGGCATTAATTAGCATCGTTGCTGGAATTCACTGACTCATGTGTCGGAAGTTGTGAGATTGAGATGTTGATTGCAAACAAATGTAGCCAAATAAAAATACAACTGTGTTTTAGTCTTCCACTGCTTTTGGGGGCATGTAACTGACTTTTAAATCATATAATTGCTGGAGCTGTAATGTTAAAGCTAATATTTAGGTTGGCGGGACATTATTATATGTATTTTTTTTTTTATTGTTCAGTCTTCTGTTCAAGGACAATATTCAGTCATGAAAATTGTATTTCAGGCTAGAGAGCACTGCCTGACACTCTTGCAAGAGGCACTGTATGACCACCAGGGGGCAGACGACTCTTTTGGGTATAAAAAGCAAAAAGCAATATTATAAATGTATTCATTATAATGAATTGTCCTCTATCTCTTTTCACTGCAGTGGTCTGTCTTTAGCTGTGGATATTGAACATGAGGTGTTCAAGAGAAGCAAGTCGTCTAACTTGTACAAAGCGGCAATACTAAAGAAGGTTTCATGCACACCTACATCCTTACGTTGCTTTATATTTATAAAAGAAGGTTTGGACGAGACTTGACAACTATCACTTTGCAATCGAGGTGTCCGAGTTGAAGAAAGCACCAGCCGTAAGAGACGTGGAGAAGACCATCGTTGGTAGCGAGACCACGCTAAAACAGGAAGACAAAGCTTCTACTTCCTTTTCCGGAGACCTGCATGGGTTCAAATCTGCATCGGAAGTCTACTCAGTGAGTTGGAGCATCTCACACACTAAATTCACCTGTAATCCCTTTCTTGCCATTCTTCCAGATGAAGCGAAAGAGAGTTGGAGCAGGTTATACTGGCTCATCCAACCCACTAGCTGAAAAACAACAGCCGAGAGGCTCGGCGGCGGACAACGCGTCTGTCCAGGAAACACCAAACGGTGGCTCAGTTGGAGGGATTCAACGGAGTCTGCTCAGCAATCGGTGTGACAAACCATCGCCTGTGACGTCATCCATCCGAGCGAGGACAAACTCCGCCGACTCTGCCTCCTTGAGCAGCCCCACAAAGAGAACCTGGAGCAAGAAGCAGCAGAAACTGGAGGAAGCTGCAAAACATTCTCACAGCATTTCTCACTATTTTGCCAAGTCTCAAACAATTAAGGAAAGCCAAGAGGTGGAGACCAGTATCGTGATTTCAGATGAAGACCTTGACCCACAGCAGAACTCTCCTGAAGGTGGTGCTATTGAGCCAGTTATTGGGGATGTGATGCCAGCACAGAGCAGACTTGGAGTCATAGTCATAGATGAATTCAGTGATGAACAAACGTTGCAACTGAATCCACTCGGACATAACACAACAGAAGAGCACAACGCAGCCGCGACACAAGAGGTACGTCTCCGTCAGGTTTTAAAACGCTTGTCCCACTCTGATTATCTAACTTTGCCAAACAGGCCCACGCTGAAGAAGCAATACCAGAGCAGCCTCCTCCGGCAAAACGAAGCCGTCTGGTGGACAAGAGCGACGTGCGGAAGAGAACCGTGAAGGAGCCAACGGAGACTGTGACGCTGAAAGAGGCGGCTGACGTGGTGGTCCGCTACTTGGACCCTTTTTACACTCGGGGGAAGTTTGCCAGCAAGGTGTGCCAGATGAGCAAGTTCTTCAGCAAGTCTACGATTCCTTTAAGGAACCTTGCGCTAACTCAACCATGTCCTCCTTTTTTTGTCGGTAGGACCTCTTCAAGTCCTTCGCTCGCTATTTGTCCCACCTTCTTGCAGAGGGGGGGACTCTTAAAAAGGGACAAGGTAAAACGATTATTAATGATCACTGTACTGTTTTTTTGTCATAACCCTGTGCCTTTTTGCAACTTTATGAATATCCCACTTATGAACGTTTGCTTTTTCTCATCTGTCTCCGTTGGCCCACAGTGAAAACAGAAGCGAAGTCTCTCATCAAGCACTTCTTCTGCAAGGTGAAACGCTGCGAGAGTGAAGCGGACTGGAAACATCTTAAAAGACCGGACTACTGTAAAAACTCAGCTAATCAGCAACGACTATGAAGAAAAGAATGATTTATGGAATTTCTCTCTGTTTGTGCCTTGGGGTTTTTCTTCACTTGACCTCATGTTTCAACGCACAGAACGACTAGGTTCAGCTTCAAATGTTTGAGCCATAATGCTCTGCTCTTAAATCTCCAATGGAGAAATGGATGTGAATTATACACAATGCTATTGTTTTGGCTCAAAATTATTTTCTGTTGATTACTGATTCATTCTTGTACCATTTTTTATTTGTAAATATTTTGTATATTTTGTACGTGGCGATAAGCCAAAGAGCATTGCCACCCCTCAGTGCTTAATTGTTCATGTTAATGTCCACATTGACAATTCGGGTATAAAAGTGGTTGTTATATGAACAGTGGAGCCCTCTGTGTGTTTCCTATTTTGCTGTCCACATGGATGCTAAAATAATGTTAGGTTCACCATGCACTAACCACTAACTAGCGATCCACTAACCCGGAGGTCCCCAACTACTGGGCCGCGGACCGGTACCGGTCCGTGGGTGACTTGGGACCATTTTTCACATGGACTGCTGAACCTCAAGTATTTTATTATGGAAAAATTTGCAGCAGAGTTGCTAACCCTAACCCTCTAAAACCATGTATTTTCCATACAATATGAGCGAGGGTTCCATAGTGTAGTGGTTAATGTTCTGGATGTCCCCCCACCCCCCCAGCGACTCACGTTCAAATCCCAGTATGAGCCATAGCAGAACGATCCATGGTCTTCAGATGCCGCGCTGTCGCCATCTCCTGGTCAGTTAGTGAAATGCTTTTGCTGATGTTTTTTTTTCTCTCAATTAAAACAAATCAATCAGCCAGTTGGTTTTCTTTATTTAATCTCTGATATCAGACAAAACCAAATTGTGAATCAGTCACCTAGGCCAGTGCTTCTCAAATAGTGGGGCGCGCCCCCCTTGGGGGGCGCGTGCTATTCCTGGGGGGGCGCGTGTGACCCTGGGGAACAGGCTTTTTTTTTGGCAGTACTAGAATAAAGTGTAATTGCGCGTTTACTACAGCAGGGGGCAGTGGCGCTCTCATTGTTACTTCTGTCACGTTTGCGACAGTGCAACATTTTACGACTTACAAGACAAGTTAGGATAGTCACGGTGGGGAGGGGGGGCGCGAATAGTTTTCTTCTTGCTGGGGGGGGCGTAACAGAAAATAATTGAGAAGCACTGGGTTAAATAAAGGTTAACCTAAAAAAAAAAAAAAAAAAAAAGTGAACCCTGAACTTTGAACCCGTGGTGACCCGCGGTGACCCGCGGTGACCCCGTGGTGACCCCGTGGTGACCCCGTGGTGACCCCTGGGTGACCTTTGAAAACTGAACTTTAAAAATCGAAAATGTGCACATGACCCCGTGAACTTTGAACCGACCTTTGACCCCTGGGTGAACTTTGAACCGTAAACTTTGACCTTTGACCCCTAGCTAATTACGTTTTTTTTTTTTTTTTTAAACCGGCATAGCAGAACGATCCATGGTCTTCAGATGCCGCGCTGTCGCCATCTCCTGGTCAGTTAGTGAAATGCTTTTGCTGATGTTTTTTTTTCTCTCAATTAAAACAAATCAATCAGCCAGTTGGTTTTCTTTATTTAATCTCTGATATCAGACAAAACCAAATTGTGAATCAGTCACCTAACCACAGGCCACTTTATTAGGGATAAAGCTTAAGTGAAAGACAAAAGTGCCACACCCGCCCTCACCTCCTAAAATGCTGTTTGATCTGTGACGTCATTCGGACACTCCATTAGGTACACTGCCATTTTCAGGTGTACCTAATCACAGGCCACTTCATTAGGGAAATATCATGGTCAAAGCTTCACGGAAAGTGAAAAGTGCCACACCCGCGTTCAAAATTGAGCACTTTGACCTCAGCCAAGCACAAATCAAATTCCGTTTGGGTCTTTAAATCATTTATTATATTAAAATATTTCTTCACGGATAAATTATAAAATTTGTAAGTGTTACAAATAAAAGATTACGTTTGAGGTACCACTGTAGTTACAGAACAGTTGACGCATACAAACAGTGACAAGAATGTTATTTATGCGATAGAAAAAGATGGCCACTGACAAAAAAAAAAAAAAGGGGGGGGGGGGGGGTTAACTCCAGCTCAAGCATCAATCTGGAGTGCCAAGATGCCATGTGTTTGTGCAGGGCTGCCACGGCGATAAGGATGAAGTGCAGGCAAGATCGAAAGGGAGACATCAACAGCAGTAAATTAGATGAATTTCTTTTTTTTTTTAAACGGAGCTAGACACCTGCAGGGTATTGGGTAATTTCAAATATAAAATATGACATTTATAATTTCACCAAATGCAGGGAAATCCCCTATCTTAGTTCCCATGTAAATATTTTACCACAAACGCAATTGTCCAACGTAACGATTGCACAGCGGCTCAACATGCCTCGGATAACAATAGAACTTACTCCCGAAAGAAGAAAGGTGGTCCATGTGACTTTTTCTTTAAGAATTGTACTTGATGAATCAGTAAACGAAACAAAAAGGGCTACAAGAGACGTTACGGTGCTCGCTCTTTCTGGACTCGGCACGTCGCCCTCAGTCCAAACTAATCGAGCAAAGATCGGAAGAGTTGGGGGGGGGAGGGATTTGCGGTTTTCAGTTAGATGGTAGTGATGTGCGTCAGTCTTTTTGTCTTACAAAGACCAACTCAGTGGCCTAGTGGTAGAGTGTCCGCCCTGAGACTGGGAGAAACCTCGGCCGGGTCAAGCCTAAGACCTTAAAAACGGAACTCATTTCCTACTCTGCTTGGCACTCAGCAGAAGGGTTGGAGATGGGGCTTCCAGCCATTATATAACAATTATTTCTATTTAGACAGCTTGATCAGGGGAGAGCGCGAACGCAGTCCCCCACTACCAGAAATTATGCAGTCGAGATTCCCACATTTGGGGAATTCGCAGGGGTCAGCACAACCGGAGTGCAAAGGTTGAGCCTCACCCTGGGTGAACCACCTTCTTGATCATGGTATCTCCCGCCAGGTAAGTATGAGTTGTACAAGTCGCCGGGGCCGAGGTCTTCACCGCGCACACCATCTTCAGTCAGAAGTTAAATTCGTACAAAACTCTGAGCACACAAATTCAGTGGATGAGACAGCATTCGTGAAACTGTTAACATAGTACACCTTTCGTCATTTCATAACCAAAACATTTTAAATTAAAGTCAAAGTCAAAGTCAGCTTTATTGTCAATCTCTCCACATGTCACAACACACAAAGAGACCGAAATTACGTTTTTCTCTATCCCACGGTGACGAGACACATAACACGATAGACATACAAGTACGCGACACAATATAAAAACAAGAAGGCAGAAATTCAAACAATCAATAGTAAGAGTGATGAATAAATAATAAATAAACAGATAACACAATAAATAAGAGGAGCAAAACGGAGCCAGCAAGCATAGCGCAAAAGTAAAAAACATCATAAACAAAAAAAAGCACAAACAATAAATAATAAGAGTAATAATAAATAATAAATAAACAGATAACACAACAAATAAGAGCCAGTGTGCATACAGACAGTACAGACAGTAAAAGTACAAGACGCTACGCAGAACGGGGGAGCGAGTTCAGGATCCTAACAGCCTGGAGTATGAAGCTGTTTGAGAGTCTGGTGGTGCGGGAGCGCAGGCTTCTGTACCTCTTCCCAGAGGGCAGAAGCTCGAACAAAGAGTGAGCGGGGTGACTCACATCACTCACAATCGTGGTCGCCTTGCGGGTGAGATGGGAGGTGTAAATGTCCTTCAAGGAGGGGAGCGAAGCACCAGCAATCTTACCAGCCGTGTTCACTATGCGCTGCAGGGCCTTCAAGTTGTAGTCAGTGCAGCCGCCACCCCAAACAGCAATACAGCTGGAGAGGACGCTCTCAATGGTGCCGCGGTAAAATGCAGTCATGACGGCCGGAGGAGCGCTCGCGTGGGCTTTCTTTGCCAGTGATGCGGTGTTGGTGGACCAGATTGGAAAAACATTACCATCATGCTTTGCTTCTTTTTCTACTGCCTCCACGCCTTTGTTCACCTCCTTTTTCTTAGAGTCGCCATCTAGTGGGGATGCCGGCAACCATAATGAACCATAATAAATGAAGTCAAAACATGCCCATCATGCATTGCCTCTTTTCACCTGAGAACCCTAAAACGGTATGAATTTGTATTTATTGAAAATCTCCAACATTACCCCAGAAAAATATATATATTACCTTTTTCTGAACAAGTTTTGAAAATGACATTTCCTTAAAATTTTGAGAACAAGAGTTTGTACTAAAAATTCCTTGAACAATGATAGGAAAATCTCAAGCAATGAAAGACATTTTAATCATATTTTAGAACGGTTACGTAAATTCTTGCTGCCGCTCAAGTCGAGCCGTCATGAACTTGAATCACATTCATCAAGACATGACTGCTTTATCCTGTGAAAGTTAAACAAACGGAGCAAGATGGGCTCCTAAGTAAACTATTGCTGTTTTGACCGGTAGAAGGGGGTGCACCGTTCCTGGAGGTACTGCAATACCAGGTCGATGCGTGGAGTGGACGGAGCAGAAAGCTCAATTCGAATCACCAAAAAGCGCGTCTTTGGCAGCCCGCAGAAAAGACACTCCCACATCATGCATACAACACTAGTTCGGATAATATAGTAAACACGCATAAAAAAAAGCTCAAAAACTAGTTAAAAAGACCGGCCATGTCAAAAAATAATATTCTGTCCTATTGTTTGACTTTCATACAAATTTGTGTTGTACCTTTGATCAAGTTTGACAGTGATCGTAAATGATTTAAAATAATTTATATGGGGCAGGTTGCTGTTTGCGCTGTCATGTTGACGGTGACGTCACCCCCAATTGTGCTACATTCACGACTCCTCGTAAAAGCCATAAAATGCAATTCGCAATTTGTTGGATGTGATCAAACGAGCAGACATCTTGTTGGACAATTTCATTACTAAAATTCTTAACGCAAGTAATATGTAAAATAATTACAGCGGACACTCGTTAGACCTTCCTACGTTTTCCATTGTATGACAAGCTCGCTTACAATAAACAGATACAAATACTTAACCGCGTTAAATAAACAAAACACGGTCATTCACTAGCTTGCATGTTTCATGACTGTGAATGTAAATAAAAATGTCTCCAAAAGGAGGCCTTGGCGTATCGCATTTCCCAAGCGCCTTGAACGTCTCAGCCGCACAGTAAGAGCGGACGTGCATGATGCTCATCAAAGCCCGGTGGTACCAACACATGAGAAGCACCACTGTTCTCTCGAATCACCGAGGCCCACTGTTGTCAACTCATTGACCAAGCCTTCCTCCATCATTGCACCGCTCTTTTTTTTCTTTTTTTCTATCCCCCCCCCAAAAGGCTTTTACGCCCTTGCGGAGGGTTAAAGTTTCTCACTTCCGGGGGTGCCTCGGGGTGAATTAGCCTCGATGCTCCGTGCGGGTAGGATGGAGGAGTTTGTCACGGAGGAAGAGGAGCCGTGGTACGACCAGCATGACTTGGAGCAAGGTAAGCCTTGATCTAGGTGGTTATTGATTCACGACGGGGGTGGAAATATATCATATTGGATGCGAGTGTGTGCAGCCGCCTTCTCTTCCAATGCTGCCAATTATTTGAAGCATTTCTGTGCAATTCCACCCCAAATAAATCAACCATCTTTATGAGCTCAAAAAACAGGCTCGTTAGCTCATATATTTCCGAATTAAATATTATTGCATGCAAAATGTGAGATTAATGAATCCATGGATGGCTTTCATTGGATCTGCTGGCCTCAGCATCACCCCCAGCTCCTGATTACCTGCTGACCCAAAGCGTCAAAGCAGCTTTATGGCTCATCATTGCAACCCAGGAACATCCCACCAGTATTTTTCTCCACTAAAGTCTGAGATCATTAAGCCCCCCCCCTTTTTTTGCTTGATCTGATTAGGCACTAGGCAGCCCCAGACCAGTCCAGACCAGACGTTGGTATCTTTGCTGTTGCTTGCACAACCTCCATTCTGTAGTCATGCAAGCATTTGCTCCAGGATCTCAGCTCTTATATAATGTTTTGTGCTATCTGCTGACCTATGAGGTCATTTTGAACATTTGAAATTCTCTTACTATTTGTAGTATATAAATAAATGCAAACAATATGCGCTAATTCTTATGCTTAAGACAACAATGGCAGAAATCTGAACTGGACAACAAGAAAATGCGGTAGGAGGAGAGCTGTGCCCAATCTAGCGTTAAAAACATCACAACGATGACAAGTCATGCTCGGCTTATATTTTCACATCGGTGTGAAATGACATAACATGCAGCCATGAGAAATAGAGCTGATGAGTGGAAGGTCCATAATTCATAAGCTCATTAGTGCTTCAGCCACTTGGGACCTCAGCTGTTACTGTTAATGTTTTCATCATATTTTCCAGCCTAATATAATTTGCACGATATGATGTGCGCTCATGTACTAACAACTCTCTCGCTTACACCTCCCAGTGTGAGAAGCTCTCTTCACACTTTTGATAATAAGGCCTTTTTGAGTATGAAATTTGAAAAACATGCATTTTATTTATACTCTACAAAGGGTTTGGAGGTGTGAGTATTTTTTTTTGTTATATGTGCCATGTGATTGGCTGGCGACCAGTCCAGCCTCTTCACTGTAAATCAGATGGGATTCATCCGTGACCTAGATCAGGATAAGTGCTAGAAAACAGATGGATGAATTGTTTGTCCTTCAGCAAGTGTCTTGATGACAATTTAATTACAATTGAGCTTGCTTCAATTATCCATCTTGACAGTAAGTAGAGCGACCAGTGTCATCATGATCCTGCACAGGATAAGTTAAATAAACAAACTTATTGGTGCTCTGGAGCTTTGTGTATTTGATCTTCTTGTAATTGCATTCTCCTGGATCCGCCATTTCCCCACTGTTTATCGTTGGCCCGGTTCCTCACCTCCCATCAGACTTACACTTGGCAGCGGAGCTCGGCAAAACCCTGTTGGAGCGGAACAAGGAGTTGGAGGATTCCCTTCAGCAGATGTACATCAACAATGAAGAGCAAGTGCATGAAATAGAGGTACACAAAAGACTATCACCCAAAAATATTGCTGGTCACATTTCAGATGTCTGATCTGATTTTCAATATGTATTTTCACAGTACCTGTCCAAGCAGCTGGAGATGCTACGGGAGATGAACGAGCAGCACGCGAAGGTTTACGAGCAGCTGGATGTGACCGCCCGAGAGTTGGAGATCACCAATGAGAAGCTGGTGCTGGAAAGCAAAGCATCACAGCAGAAAATAGACAGGTGAGCACCTCACGCCAGCCTGGCCTTTTGAAAATATCACTTCATGAATTCTCGATAAGCCAGCTGAACCTTCCTGAGAAATCTTGTGCTCAAGCTTGCAAATAGAGCCTTTCTAAATCTGCTACTTGAGTGGGTAACAATAAATCCTTGTATAGCTGCGAGCATGGTATGCTGAGAAGTAAAATCTCCCATACTGATGACATAACAAGCTCTCTGCATGTTTGTGTGTGCAGGTTGACTGGCACAATGGAGACCTTGCAGGGTCAGGTGGATAGTCTGACAGGTCGGGTAGAGGAGCTACGCACCTTGGAGGAGCTGAGGGTCCTTCGCGAGAAGAAGGAGCGCCGCAAGACGGTCCACTCGTTTCCTTGCCTCAAAGAACTCTGCACTGCGCCAAGGTTACATTTTCTTTCAGAAGTCTTGACAGTCATGTTCTAAGCATAAGTGTGCCGCCGTCTAGTGGCCAACAGTAAAATTACACATAAAATTAAAGAGAACAAAATATTCAAACATTCAAACTGTACAAAATAAATCAGCAAAGTCACATGACTCGACCGCAAACCCGAAAGGAGGTTTACTCTACATTACTCAAATTTCAATCTACAAATATTTTTAAATGTAAAATTTGTATCTGTCAATTCCTCATTTTTGAAGGTATGAGGATGGCTTCCTGTTGGCAAACCCCGGCAGCGTGGACCTCGCCGAGAGGGAACCGGCAGAGGAGGAGAACGAGCGCCTGAGGGACGTTGTGACGTCTCTGCGTGCGGCCATGGCCGCAGAGCGCTCCAAGAGGGAGGGGGCAGAGCGGGAGTGCGCCGCCGTGCTGCAAGAGTTCGACCGCCTCGAGCAGCGTCTGCTCGGAGCCGAGGGCTGCCAGCTCAGAGTTCGCGAGCTTGAGGCGGAGCTCCAAGAGATGCAGCAGCTGAGGAAGTCCAGGGCCTGCCTGATGGAGGACGGCATCGAGTCGATGCTCGGCAACGGCCCCGAGACTGACACGCCGGATGAAACCTCCATTCCGAACGCGGGAGGCGAAGGCGGCACCGGCGAACCGGGAGGTCCCGTGAGGAAAAGCTGCAGCGACACAGCCTTGAACGTCGTCACGGTCCGAGATCCACCGGGGAGGCGCCAGTCGGGTCGAAAACGAGGCATGTCCATCCTGAGCGAGGTAGACGAGCAGTACCACGCCTTGCTGGAGAAGTACGAAGAGCTGCTGGGAAAGTGTCGGCGCGACGAGGAGAGCCTGTGCCACGCCGAGGTCCAGACGTCACGGCCCGTCTCCAGGGACCCTTCCTTGAGAGAGTACAGTATGGCCTCCTTGGGGGCGGGGGCGGCCGCCTCCCCGCCCTCTCTCCCCGACGCGCCGTCAACGCCAGAAGCCTTGGAGGGCATCAGCAGGCAGGTGGAGCAAGTGGATAAACGTCTGAGTCAGAACACGCCCGAGTACAAAGCGCTCTTCAAGGAGATCTTCTCCCGCTTGCAGAAGACCAAAAGCGACGTGACCGCCACCAAGGGTAGGAAAAGCGGCAAATGAAAATGTTTCAGCTCACTCGCCACTACAAATGAGGATAAGATGGATCATTTCTAATACGCTTGACTTTTTCTTGCTTCTACTAAGTTCTGACGGTTTCTCATTTGTGTGACTTGGAAACAATGCAGATTCTATGGATGTGGTGAATATGATCCAATTTTCTGTTCCTTAAAAATAAAAGCATTTACCAAGTTTTTGTTTTCTGTAAAGAGGACATGTTTGAAATTCAACATTTTAATGTCATCACAGGAGCTCATTACATCAGGCAGCACGCAGCAATTGACTGATTCAAACCGCAACCAAACACCAGAAAGATCTGAATGAAGCTCCAAGTCTCCATCAATGTATACAGGTCCACTCGCCATTACCAATGTTAGGTGGGAGATTTTTCTTAACATAAATTGAGTGTACGCATTTAGAATATGAGGGGGCCGATCAGAGATGGGAATAATTAATAGTAGTAGCAGGAAGCATATTTGCCTCCTGTGAACATGCTTAAGCATGCTAAAAAAAATAGTTTCAAATTTTTTCTACTTGTCCTGAGGGTTCATGTTAAGAGGCCACAAGGTAAATAAAAGTTGCAAAAAAAACAAAAAAAAAAACCATCATGAGATGGACCAGACATTTTGCCACAGCATACCAGGGAAAAAAAAAAACGGTGACCTAAATTCCCAAAAATTTCCCAAGACGACAAATCTGCTCAAAAGCTTTAGTCGGGCTGTGTCCAAGAACTGTGTCCAGCAATGATGCAAAATGACCGTCCAGAGGCCCCACACACTCAACACATACGTACAGCAATGCTCCTGTAGTTTCCCAAGGCAGATATGGTGATCATTAAAAAAAAATACATTTAAAAAAAAAAACAGGGTTGAAGGTAGAGAAAGAAAATAATCATAGAAAAAAAATTTGGAACGACTGATTCCTACCCGAAATATCACGCATGTTTTCATCTCCATTTCCAGAATTGAACATTTCCCAGAAAACCGAATTCAAGTAAGAGCGAGGGTGGACGGAGAGGACCTCAATCGGAAACAATGGAATGACAGCAAGAGAGGAAAGAAAGCGGAGGAGGGCGACTACTTCTCAGGTGGTCCTAATGGAGTCAATCTTTCCAGTCCTTCTTGATGGCGAGGCTCCACTCCCAGGACAGATGGTCGTGCTTGTCGTCGTCGGTGAACTTGGACTTGATAGTGTACGTTCCGCGGGCCATCAAGCCTTTAGGCGCCTCCTCCAAGGTGGTGAGGAACTCGTACTCCTTGTCAGGTCTTGGCCCGTAGCTTCCCACCATGTAGTCCGACTTGTCAACTGGTCAGAGAGTGGTTAACAGATTAGGGCCGCCGTACAATCGAACTGTATTCAAGTCGGTGTGCTCACCCTTAACTCCTTTCCTGAACGACTGCTGAGTGTACTTCAAACCCGACACGATCTCCTTGTTAACCTGCAAAGGCGTCGCACATCAGTGCACCGAACGTACGCCGGGCGTTTCACGGCGTCTCGCTCTCACCTTGAAGTTGACCTTTATTTTGTACTCCACGCCCTCCTTCAACACAAACGGGTTCTTCTTGAAATTCTCCAG